>NC_041731.1:93023529-94223529 GCF_004115215.2 Ornithorhynchus anatinus | reverse complement strand
GCCTCGGCTGGGATCACGGGTCTTTTGCAGGGATGGGTCTGGCCAGAACCTAACGGGCTGCCCATCACGCAGGCTTGATTTGGGAAATGTCTCACACCGTCGGGACTCAGTTTCCATTTTTTTCTTCTCCAGCTCAAGAGGAGCTCTCAGCTTCGGGCCCACTTTCCTTTTTTTTTTTTTAATGATATCTGTTCGCCACTTACTATGTGCCAGGCCCTATGATAAGCACTAGGGTAGACAAAAGGTAATTGGGATGGACACAGTCGCTGTCCCACATAGGGCCCACAGTCTTAATCCTCATTTTACAGATAAGGTCGTTGAGGCCCAGAAAAGTGAAGTAACTTGCCCAAAGTCACACAACAGACAAGTGACAGAGCTGGGTTTAGAATCCTGGTCCTCTGACTCCTAGACCCACGCTCTTTCCGCTAGACCAGGCTGCTTCTCATCTCAGCCCACTCTGTGGAGCCACGCAGAGCTCAAAAGAGAAGCAGGGCAGTCTAGTGGGGAGAGCACAAGGCTCGGAATCAGAAAGACCTGGGTTCTAATCCTTGCTCTGCCACTTGCCTGCTGTGAGATGTTGGGCAAGTCACTTGGCTTCTCAGGGGCTCCATTCTCTCATCTGTAAAATGGAGATTAAGACGGTGAGCCCCATGAGGGACATGGACAGTGTCTAGCTCAATTGGCTGGTTCCTAGTCCTCTACTCCAGTGTTTAGTACAGTGCCTCATTAGTATACAGTAAGCGCTTAACAAATATCATTTAAAAAATGCCATCAAGCAAAGAGAGGCAGCAGTGATGGGGCTCCGGAGTAGGCTCAGGAAGTCTCTCAATAAATCAATCAACCTATTTATTGAGAACATAATAAAGATGATGATAATAATAATTTTGGTATTTGTTAAGCACTTACTATGCGCCAGGCACTGTACTAAGCGCTGGGTAGATATAAGGTAATCGAGTTGGACACAGTCCCTGTCCCATATAGTGCTCACGGTCTTAATCCCCATTCTACAGATGAGGTAACTGAGGCACAGAGAAGTGAAGTGACTTGTCCAAGGTCACACAGCAGACAAGTGGCATAGCCAAGATTAGAACCCAAGTCCTTTAGTCTCCCAGACCTATGGTCTATCCACCCTGCGCAGAGCACTGTATTACGTTCTTGGGAGAGTACAATATTCAAAATCGGTAGACATATTCCCTGCACAAAGTGAGTTTATAGTCTAGACAGGGAGGAATGGGTCACTCGCAATGGTAGAGTCTTTTCAATGGAATGTAGAGCAGCTGAAGGGGGACCAGAGAAGGGAATACTTGAGTTGAGGACAATCAAAAGGGAATGTTTCCTGGCGAAGGTGGGGATGGGATTTCAAGAAGACTTTGGACGTAGTTTGGAGGTCTCTGTTCTGGAAGCTTAGAAAATCTTGCCTCAGAAGCAAAGTAGAACTGTCACACAATTTGTCTGCCAAAATCTGCATCTGCTGATCTAGGCATCTTGTTCTCAACCTTTTGTCCAATTCCTATTGTAAATGAATGGTTTCATTTCTGAGAAAAATGCCATGGCCCATGCATTTTTCATTCTCTTTCCTTTCTATAAATTGTACAAAATATAAGTTAAGCTTGGTTAAAAATGATGGAAAATTCCTTTTAGAGAAGGAGGAATGTTGCTAGTGTACTTTCAACTTGTGTGATTTGTAAGCAAACTCAAAATTTAAAAAAATCCTAAAATTTCAAAATTGTTTCTCTCCCACATTAGAATATAAACTCCTTTTGGGCAGGGAATGGGTCACTGTATTACCAATTAGACTGTAAGCCCATCAAAGGGCAGGGACTGTATCTGTTGCTGATTTGTACATTCCAAGCGCTTAGTACAGTGCTCTGCACATAGTAATCACTCAATAAATACTATTGAATACCCTGTACTTCTCAGAGCCTCCGACCTGATGGCCACAACAGAGTCCTGGGCTGGTGGCTGTAACAGAGGCCACTCATTCAATCATTCATTCATTCAATTGTATTTATTGAGCGCTTACCGTATGCAAAGCACTCTACTAAACACTTGGGAGAATGCGATATAACAACAGACAGACACATTCCTGTCCACAATGAGATCACAGTCTAGAGGGGGAGACCGGCGTTAAGTAAATAAACGGATAAATAAATTAATAAATTACAGGTACATACATATGTGCTGTGGGGATGGGAGGGAGGATGAATGAAGGAGTGAGGAAGAGCGGCACAGAAGGGAGTGGGAGAAGAGGAGAAGAGAGCTTAGTCAGGGAAGGCTTCTTGGAGGAGATGTGCTTTCAATAAGGTTTTGAAGTGGGGGAGAGTAATTGTCTGTCTGATATGAGGAGGGAGAGCGTTCCAGGACATAGGTAGGACATGAGTGAGAGGTCGTTGGCGAGATAGACGAGATCGAGGTACAGTGAGAAGGCAGGCATTAGAGGAGCAAAGTTTGCTGGCTGGGTTGTAATAGGAGAATAATGAGGTGAGGTAGGAGGCAGCAAGGTGATTAAGTGCTTTAAAGCCAACGGTGAACAGGGGCCCTTGGGTGGAGGCAGAGCACTGGAAGGGGCCAACTCACATTGAGCTACAGCAGTGTGGATTCTCTTCGGGGTTTGCGCTTTAGGATGGGGTCCTCTCATGCTGATTCAGAAATCAAGGGGTGGGAGGGTGAATCGGGAGCCAGGAGCTGGGACCCGGCCACAGACCCCAGCTGACTCCTCAGCAGTCTTAGCACTGCCAGCCCAATTTCCCTGGCACTGAGACTCTTGTTCCTAAAACAGTCAGGGCAGTCATTTGCTCCTGCTCGTCACTCTGTTCTTCCTGGCTAGAAGCTAGGGCTCCCACCTGCCTCAGAAGGTGGTCAGAGACTGGTCTGCAGTTAAGCAGCGTGGCCTAGTGGATAGAGTTCGGGCCTACGCGTCAGAGGACTCAATCTAATTCTAATTCTGACTCAATCATTCAATCAATTGTATTTCCTGAGAGTTTACTGTGCGCAGAGCGCTGTAGTAACCACTTGGAAAAGTACAGCGTAACCATAGACACATTCCTGGACCACAGTGAGCTTAATAATAATAATAATAATGATGGTATTTGTTAAGCACTTACTTTGTGCCAGGCATAGTACTAAGCACTGGAGTGTATACAGCAAATGGACTTGGACACAGTCCCTGTCCCATGTGGGGCTCACAGTCTCAATCCCCATTTTACGGATGAGGTAACTGAGGCACAGGGAAGTGACATGATTTACCCACGGTCATATTGCAGACAAGTGGTGGAGCCAGGATTAGAACCCATGACTTTCTGATTCCCAGTCCCCTCCTCTACCCACTACCGCCATGCTGGTTTTATAGTTACAGTTTACAAGGTCTGCTGTGTGAGCTTGGGCAAGTCACTTCATTGTCAGCTGTGTGACTGTGGGCAAGTCACTTAACTTCTCTGTGCCTCAGTTACCTCATCTGTAAAATGGGGATTAAGACTGTGAGCACCATGTGGGACAACCTGATTCCCCTGTGTCTATCCCAACTCTTAAAACAGTGCTCTGCACATAGTAAGCGCTTAACAGATACCAACATTATTACTTTATTATTCACCGGGGCTCCATTACCTCATCTGTAAAATGGAGATTAAGACTGTGAGCCCCATGTGGGACACGGACCGTGTCCAACTTAATGAGCTTGTCTCTACCTCAGTGCTTAGCAAGTGCCTGGCACAGTGTAAGTGCCCAACAAATACCATAAAAAAGCTACTTCAGGCCAGGATAAAGCAGTCAGAGTGCAGCCTTGGAAAAGAAATAGTTCCCCGGAGACAGATCACGTGCCATCATCTGGGGCACCCTCACCTCCGCTGGTGCCCCCCACTTTTGGGGAGGGTCGTTGTGGGGTGCTCGCTGAGGGCACGGGTCCCAGCCCCTTCACCCAAGGGCTCCAGGCACAGTTTCCCAGATTGAAGGGAAAAAGAGGAAGGAACTTTTCCCCTTATTTTTTCTCTATAGGCTCCTCCCCTCCCCGACCACAAAAAATTTAGGGGAATTTTTAAAATTCAGAAATTGGGAGCCTATCGAAAGTCCCAAGGAAGCTGGCTCCCTCCCTGGCCCCACTGCCCACCCTTGGCTGAAAGGCTGGGCGGCAGGCAAGCAGGTCCTCCCTCCCTTCCTCCCTCTCTCTTTCTCTCCCTCCCAGCTGTGTTGCCTTAGTAAATAGAGCATGAGCCTGGAAGGCTGCAGCCTCAGCTCCTCCACTTTTCTGCCGTGCAAACTTGGGCAAGTCACTTCACTTCTCTGGGTCTGTTACCTCATCTGTGAAATGGGGATCGAGACTGAGCCCCATGTGGGACATGGACTGTGTCAAACCTGAATAACTTGTATCTACCCAAGTGCTTAGAACAGTGATAATAGTGGTAATAATAATAATATTAGTTAAGCGCTTACTCTGTGCCAAGCATTGTGCTTGACACAGAGTAAGCACTTTACAAATACCATAGTTATTATTATTATTCCCTTCCTCAGTCCCTTCTTTCCTCTTCCCCTCCTTCTCTCCCTCTGCTCCTCCCTTCCTCTTTCCCTCCCTCTCTTCCTCCTTTCCTCTCTCCCAGGAAGACCCAGACAGGAGAAGGAGGTAGGCTGGTTCATGGCCCTTCAACTTGAACAGGCTATCCTTAGCTAAAGGAGTTTGAAAAAAATAACCAGCCAAGGCACGCTGAGGTGTAGCTTCACCCCCAGGATTGACCGCTGCTGCCAGGGAGGGGCAGCCAAGCCCCTTGACAGGACTGTCAGGGCACCTGGTCGGGGGTGGCCAGGGAGGTCGGGGTGTTGCTGGGGCATTCGGTGGGCCACTTGGTAGAAAGAGGGCCTGGCAGCGCCCCAGCGCTCTCTTCCCTGAGCCCAGGTGGCCTTTGCTTCACTCCAAAATGCCACCTGGCACCCTCAACTTGTCTCGGGTCTGGATGGCAGTGTGGACAAGCTCCGGCTTCTTCGCTACATCGTGCATTTCTGGGGCTCTGACCAGCTCAGGGGGCAGCTGCTGGCCTCCTGCCCGAGGCACAGACAACTGCAGGCCCCAAACAATCCTTCTTTAGCCAGAAATGGCTCCTCCCCCCAGGCAGCTGCATGCCTTAGGCTGGGGGAGGAGTGGGATGAGAAAGGCTAGCCCACCCACCAGAGTTTTTTTTTTTTAATGGTATGTTAAGTGCTTACTATTTGCCAGGCACTGTACTAAGTATTGGTGTAGATATGAGATCACTCTCTGACCACAACCTCCTCACTTGCCCTTCTCTCCCAAACACCTCCTCCCGCTAAATCTGCATTATTCCTCCATAGAGACCTCCAATCTCTGGACTCCATCCAATTTTCTCAACTCATCATGATTCACTTAGCCTCCATACCCAAACTAATGACCAAAATAGACTTTCTCAACACCACCCTCTCTACTGAACTCAACTCACTCGCTCCCCTATCCCTTTGTCTCTCTCATATTTACAGCCCTGGATCACCTGCACAGTCCACCTCCTTCGCTTCTGTGCTCGAGCTGCAGAGAGCTGCTGGCGGAAATCTAAATATTAGGCTGACTTTGCCCAATTTAAGTTTATCCTTGCATCCTTGAATTCTGCTCTCTCCTCTGCTAGGAAAAAACTATTTCTCCACCCTTATTGACACCCATGCTCATCGTTCTTGCCAGTTGTTCCAGACATTTAACTCCCTCCTCAGGCCCGTCCTCCCGCTTCCACCCTCCCTTCTCCCAGTGAGCTGGCCACCTACTTTACTGAGAAAATTGACATCACCAGGTGTGAGCTCTCTAAAATTGCCCCTGCCCCTCCTCAGTCCTTCCCCATTCTGACCCCCTCTTCAACTCTCCCTTCCGTCCCAGCAGTATCTCCAGAGGAGATTTCCTGCCTCCTCTCAAAACACACCCCCTCCACCTGTGCATCTGACCCCAATCCTTTACACCTTATCAAAACTCTCCCCCACTCCCTTCTTCCCACCTTAATAGCCATCTTCAACCGTTCACTTCCCAGTGACTTCTGTCCCATGCTTTCAAACGTGCGCACTTCTCCCCATCCTAAAAAAAACGCCCTCTTTTGACCTCATGGCTCCCTCCAGTTAATGCCCAATCTCCCTCCTACCGTTCCTTCTCAAACTCCTTGAGCGAGTTGTCTACACTCGTTATCTCAAATTCCTCTACTCCAATTCTCTCCTTGCTCCTCTACAATCTGGCTTTCTTCCCCTTCATTCCACAGAAACAGCCCTCTCAAAGGTCACCAATGATCTCCTTCTTGCCAAATCCAACAGCCTCCACTTCAGCCTAATCCTCCTCAACCTCTCAGCCGCCATCAACACTGTGGACCACCACTTCTCCAGGAAACACTATCCAACCTCGGCTTCACCTACGCTGTCCTCTCTTAGTTCTCCTCTTACCTCTCTGGCCGTCCATTCTCAGTCTCCTGCACAGGCTTCTCCTCTGTCTCTCACGCCCTAACTCTGAGGGTCCCTCAAGATTTAGTTCTGGGTCCCCTTATCTTCTCCATCTACACCCACTCCCTTAGAGAGAACTCATTCACTCCCATGGCTTCTACTGCCACCTCTATCCTGATGGTACCTAAATCTACATCTCCAGCCCTGATCTCTCTCTCCCTTTCTCCTCCTGCCTTCAAGACATGTCTACTTAGATGTCCTCCAGTCACCTCAAGCTTAACATGCCCAAAACAGAGCTCCTTATCTTCCCACTCAAACCCTGTCCTCCCCGTGACTTTCCCATCTCCGTAGATGGCACCGCGAGCCTTCCTGTCTCGGAAGTCACAACCTTGGGGTTACCCTTGTTTCCTCTCTGTCATTTAACCCACATATTGAATCCATCACTAAATTTTGTTGGTCCCAGCTTCACAACATCACTAAAATCCTCCCTTTGTTCTTTATCCAAACTGCTATCACGTTTATACAATCACTCATCCTATGCTTCCTGGGTTACTGCATCAGCCTCCTTGCTGACCTCCCAGCCTTCTGTCTCTCCCCACTCCAGGCCATACTTCACTCCGCTGACCGGATCAGGTTTCTACAAAAACGTTCAGGACATGTCACTCCGCTCCTCAAAAACTCCAGTGGTTGCCCATGCACCTCTGCATCCAACAAAAACTCCTCACCATTGGCTTTAAACCACTCTACCACCTTGTTCCCTCCTACCTCACCTTGCTTTTCTCCTTCTACAACCCAGCCCACACACTTTGCTCCTCTACTGCTTACCTTCTCATTGTGCCTCGATCTTGCCTATCTTGCCACCAACCAGTAGCCCACGTACTGCACCTGGCCTGGAATACCCTCCCTCCTCAAATCCATCAAACAATTACTCTCCCCTCCCTTCAAAGCCTTATCAAAGGCACATGTCTTCCAAAAGGCCTTCCCAGAATAAGCCCCACTATTTCTCATCTCCCACTCCCTTCTGCCTTGCCTTGGCTTGTTCCCCTTTGCTCTTCCTCCCTCCAACTCCACAGCACGTACATACATATTTGTCATTTTATTTAATTATATTCATGTCCATCTCCCCCCATCTAGACTGGAAGCTCACTGTGGGCAGGGAATGCTCTGCACTCAGTAAGCACTCAATAAATACAATTGAATGAATTGAATGAACCAGGTTGGACACAGTCCCTCTCCCATGTGAGGCTCACCATCTTAATCCCCCTTTGACAAATATGGCAACTGAGGCACAGAGAAGTGAAGTGATTTGCCCAAGGTCACACATCAGACACGTGGTGGAGCTGGGGTTAGAACCCAGGTCCTTCTGACTTCCGGGCCCATGCGCTAGCCATTAGGCATGCTGCTTCTCAGCGAAGGTTCTGGGAGGGCTTGCTGGAGTGGCAGGGCCGTGTGTCCACCGACAAGGCAGAGTGCCCCAGGGAACTTCCCCTGGGTCTGAGAGGAAGAGAGGGAAGGTTAACTGATGGATGGTGGATGTAAGAAGGAGACGGGGGGTGGGAAAACCACAAAGAGACCTCTGTGCTTGGCGTGGGACAACATGCATCGCCCAAGCCAATGAAGTCAATGAGAAACAGCATGGCATAGTGGATAGAGCACAGGCCTGGGAATCAGAAGGTCATGGGTTCTAATCCCGCTCTGCCACTCATCTGCTTTGTGACTTTGAGCAAGCCATTTAACTTTTCTGGCTCTCAGTTACCTCATCTGCAAAATGGGGATTAAGACTGTGAGCCCCACAAGGGGTACCTTGTCTCTACCCCAGCGCTTACTTAGAACAGTGCTTGGCACACAGTAAGCTCTTAACAAATGCCATCATTATTATATTACCTCAGTTTCCTCATCTGTAAAATGGGGATTGAGATTGTGATTCCCCACGTGCAACCCAATTTGTTTGCATCCACTGCAATGCTTAGTACGGTGCCTGGCACATAGTAAGCGCTTAACAAATGCCACAATTATTATTAATATCATTATAATGAATCCCGATGGTGCCAGCCAGTCATATGCCATGACTGGTTCTGTTACAACTCACTAAAAATATCCACAAACTTTGCAAGATTCCAGACCTCTGGATTCATAGAGAAGAGATCGATTTCTCCCCCAAAGAAGATTAAAGCCATGCCCCGAATCTTGAAAAGAATTGTGTTGGGGGAGGACAGTGGAGGCAGAGAAGGGAGGGACAGGAAAATGAGAAGAGGGAAGTTACATAGCAAATTACTTTGGGGACCCATAAATGGAATCCAAGCACATGCCTGGAAAACTTTAAGCAGCCTTTAAGCTTGTGATCTTGCTAATCAGTGGAATTTGTGATAACTCTAGCCAGCAGGGCCTGATCCCAAGGCCCTGACTGGTTGTCATCCATGTGAAATGCTTGCGGGGCTGTCCTTCAATGCAGTGGCTGGTACCTGGTGAATTGAGGGAAACAAACTGGTCACGTCAGAGTAGGTTGGGAAAAAGGGTTCCCAAAATCCCTCTCTTCCTCTCGCCCGCCATCTATTTTTCATAAAACCAAAACACTGGAAATGTGTGGAAAGAACAGCAATGTGTAGAGAGCAGAGAAAACAGAGGTGAAGTGAGATATTCTTCCCAACACTGCATTCCACAGGATGGGGCAGAGCAGGACCTGGGACTGCTCAGAAACTCCGAATCTGAGGGTCGGGATGGGGGAATTTACAGCAGTGCTAGGGGGACGAGGCGGGTGGTGGTCAGAAACCAGCTAGTGGGAGGCAGAAAAGTGTTTCTTGACTGTAAGCTCATTAAGGGCAGGGAATGTGTCTGTTTATTGTTGTACTGTACTCTTCCAAGCCCTGAATAGAGTGCTCTGAACACAGTAAGTGCTCAATAATAAGATTGAAGGAATGAATGAAAAGTGGTGTTTGGGGTGGCGGGATGTGGAGGAGAGGAGAGCAGGTGGAAGGAAGAGAGGGAGGATGGAGGAAGGAAGAGAAGAAGAGGAGGAGGAGGGGGAATGAGGGAGAAGAGTCCACCACAGTTCAATTAGAGTATTTCTTTTTTATGGTATTTGTTAAGTGCTTACTATATGCCAGGCACTGCTCTACTCGTTGGGATAGATACAGGTTGGACACAGTCCCTGTCTCACAAGGGTTCACAGTCTTAATCCCCATTTTACAAATGAGGTAACTGAAGCCCTGAGAAGTTAATTGATTTGCCCAAGCTCACACAGCACAAAAGTGGTGGAGCCAGGATTAGAACCCAGGTCCCGCTGACTGCTAGGCTTAGGCTCTATCCACTAGGTCACCGTGCTTTTGCAAGCGTTTGGTCAATCACTCTGGAAAGGAAGGAGTATTGCCCTGCAGCTCCCCCCGCACCCGGCCCCCACAACCCTCTAGGCTACCCCCATGGACAAATGGACCTCAGGCTCTCTCTCTCTCTCTCTGAAAAAGGATTTTACAGCTTCCAGTTCCAGAGTAATAGCTCAGAATAACGGAATTCTAACCAGTTTCACGATGTTCTTCTGAACTTCACCAAGTAAATCTGGATCCCTGAGAAATGAAACTGAGGGGAGAGGGCAAACAAATTCTGCTGGTGTCCTGCTCCAGTGCTGGGTTCCTCTGTCTTCTGTAAGCCCTGTTTTCTCCTTTCTGAGGTCAGTCAGTCAACAAATCAACCAATGGTATTTATTGTTTACTATGCGCAGAGCACTGTACTAAACACTTGGGGAAGTGCAGTCAGTCGGTCAGTCAGTCATATGTATTGAGTGCTTACTACGGAGAACACCATAGTAAGCGCTTGGTAGAGTACAATAAAACAGACACATTCCCTGCCCATGGTGAGCTTACAGTCTAAAAGGGGAGACAGACATTAATATAAAGAAATAAAGTTATAGATATATAGATAAGTGCTGTGGGCCCGGGAGGGGGGGATGGATAATAATCCCCTCAGAACTGTACTCGTCCGCTCAACAGTATATATCTTCATTACCCTATTTATTTTGTTAATGAGATGTACATCACCTTGATTCTATTTATTTGCTATTGTTTTAATGAAATGTTCTTCCCCGTGATTCTATTTATTGCCATTGTTCTTATCTGTCCGTCTCCCCCGATTAGACTGTAAGCCCGTCAAAGGGCAGAGACTGTCTATATCTGTTACTGATTTGTACATTCCAAGTGCTTAGTACAGTGCTCTGCACATAGTAAGTGCTCAATAAATACTATTGAATGAATGAATGAATAATAATAATAGTAATGGTATTTGTTAAGCATTTGCTATGTACAAGGAACTGTAAATAAGAGCTGGTGTGGGCACAGGCTAACGGGGTTGGACATGGTCCCTGTCCCACAGGGTGCCCACAGTCTCGATTCCCATTTTACAGATGAGGTAACAGGCACAGAGACTTGTCCAAGGTCACACAGCAGACACGTGGCACAGCTGGGATTAGAACCCATGACCTTCTTTCACCCAGGCCCATGCCCTTCCCACTACACCATACTGCTTCTCCAAGGGAGAAGAATGAAGGAAGCAAGTTAGAGCGATACAGAAGGGAGAGGGAGAAGAGGAAAGGAGGGCTTAGTCAGGGAAGCCCTCTTGGAGATATGCCTTCAGTAAGGCTTTGACGGTGTGGAGAGTATTTATCTGTTGGACATGAAGAGGGAGGGCGTTCCAGGCCAGAAGCGGGATAGGGGCCGAGAGTAATATAATAGTCGGTGGACACGTTTCCTGCTTACAGCGAGCTCTCCTCTGGGAGCTCAGGTGGCCACTTTGCCCAGCCAGGACATGGCCCCTCCTTCCCTTCCCCTCCACCACCCAACCCATCCCAGCTCAGTCCAGTCCACCCTAGCCCAGCCCAGCCCACCCTGGTCTGGCTAAAGCCATGGTGGCCGCCTTACCTGCTCAGGACGCACTTGTGAATTAACGAGGAGGTACACCACCGAGTCTGGCAGCCCCACCCCATCCACCAGAAACAGGGTCAACGTCTCCTCAGCTTTTAGGATATCCCGGATCCGGATCCCTCTTCCTGAGCATGGGGGAGGGGACAGAACGAGAACCGTGAGGAAGAGGAAATAACCTGTGAGGAGTAGGGGGGAATAACAGAGAATCCAGGAAAGTAAGAAGAGTTAGGAGATGCCATAAGGGTTGGAGATGCCACAAGGGTTGAACCAGACCTCCCAAACCGAGCATCGGGGCAGATGATGTTCCAGGATCTTCTTGGGGTCCCTGGAGAGCGTGGCTGAAGAGGTGGGGCAGATGTGGCCGGGAACACTAGGTTTCTTCGGTCCCCCCTCCCTCGTGGACTGTCCTGAGGCTCAGCGCTGAGGCCGCTGGAAAAATCGGACGGGCCCACGGCTGAAAGAAATCTGGCCAGCGAGCAAAACTTCAAAACCTTCCCGGGTGGTATGGAGTCTCCAGTCTGAGAGGCCTGATAGAGCACGAACCTGGGAGTCAGAAGGCCTGGGTTCTAATCCCGTCTCTGACACTTGCCTGTTGTGTGGCCCGGGGCAAGTCACCACTTTACTTCTCTGTGCCTCAGTTCCCTCAGCTGTAAAATAGGGATTCAACACTTGTTCTCCCTCCTTCCTACAATGTGAGCCTCATGTGGGACCTGATGCTTTTGTTTCTCCTCCAGTGCTTAGAACAGTGCTTAGCGCATAGTAAGCAGTTAACAAATGCCATTATTATTATTATTATCATTATTGTTAGTACCGTTCCCTGCCCATCATTGCGAACTTAGTCGAAGATGAGCAGAAGATAATAATATGAGCAGAATTTGGGGAATCTGGTTAAGAGAACTGAAGTGACTTGCCCAAGGTCACCCAACGGACAAGTGGCAGAGCTGGGATTAGAACCCATGACCTTCTGACTCCCAGGCCCGTCTCTATCCACTACACCACGCGACTCCTCTATGTGCCAGGCTGCACGTCCCCTACAGCCTCCTGCCCTCCTCATTTGTTGGACCCAGGCCCTAGGAGAAAGGACAGGACCCCCGCCCCTGGATACCCTGAAGTTGACCTGGATGGGGGGAGGCTTGGGGGTGGGGAGAATGTGGGGCTGAAACTACCGGAGGGGGCCGATACCACAGCAGCGCTGAAGTGAAGAGTCCTGAGGGAGAAATGTGAGATGCGGGGGGGTCCTGCCGCTGGAAAAAGAATAAAAAGGAGCCCACGTAAATTTAGGTGAAAATGTGGTTCTTCTTGTTCCTCTTCCTGGGAAGCCGGCTGGTGATGGGGTGGGGGTGGGGTCCGACAGGGTTAGAGCTGAGGGAGAGCAGAACTGAGCCGGAAGATGGATAGGAGGTGGGGTAGACTGGAGCTGAGGAAGGGGGGCTGCCGGCTACGGGGCGACGAAGAGACTCTGGAGGTGACGGAGGAAGATCAGGGCGAGAGGGGAGGGGGCTCCCGGCCTTGTCTCTTTACCCTCCCCTGCTGAGAATGCGGTGTGGCAGGTTTGGTCTCTGAAAGGAAGAGTCTACCCGGTTCCAAGTGGTAACTCACTTTCCAGGGCAGGTAGGGGTGACAGGCAAAGCCCCTTCAGTTTCAAAACACTCACTCTCTTTTATGTTCAAATGTCTTAAGATCCTGTGGTTTTTAAACTTGATCCAGATAGGCCTTTGCCTACACGGATCTGACAGACAGGCACTCCAGGCCTTTCAGATGACTGGTGGTGGCCCTTGGGGTTTGGACCACCTGCTGATTTGTCCTTTTTTTCATGGCCAGGGCACTGTACCATGCACCTACCCTGTGCAGGGCACTGTGCTGAGTGCCTTCAGTGTGTAGGGCACGCAAGGCACGGGCTTCGGGCCCTATCTGTCCCAGACCTGCTCAGACCACTTCACGGTTCCCCTGGACCTTTGGATATTTTTTAAAATTTATATTAACATTTGTCTCCCCAGCTAGACTCTAAGCTCGTTACGGGCAGAGAATGTGTCAGTTTATTGTTGGACTGAACTCTCCCAAGCGCTTGGTACAGGGTTCTGCACATAGTAAGCACTCAATACAATTAAATAAATGAATGAATGAAAGGATGACCTTTTCATTCATTCAATCATATTTATTGTGGGTTTACTGTGTGCAGAGCACTGTACTAAGCGCTAGAAAAGTACAATTCGGCAACAGAGAGAGACAATCCCTGCCCATAATTGGTTCACAGTCTAGAATTCTTCCCAGGAAGCACCAGTCAGCTCACTTCCCAGTTTTTCATCCTGAGGAGGACGTTCAGCGGAGACTGTCCACTGCCAGCCTCTGGACGATGGGCAGGGAGGATTTGTGGGAGGTCAATGACCTTTCCAAGTTCTGATTCAACAAATGTAAAGATGAGGAAGGAAGATCTCCAACTTTCTCTCACACAGAATCTAAAGGTGATGATGAAACATCTGGTCCATGTTTCTGTATCACCCACGCTTGGCCTTATTGCTGGGCTGAAAGTCATAGGGGCTGAAGTTAGGTCCCGGCTCTGCCCCTGATTTACCCACCTGACCTCTAGACTGTAAGCACCTTGTGGGTAGGGAACGTGTCTACCAACTCTGCAATACTATACTCGCCCAAACGCTTAGTACAGTGCTCTGCACACAGTAAGCACTCAATAAATACCGTCGATTGATTGACTGACTTTGGGAAAATCACTTCCACTCTCTGCATGTGGAGCTGCACCCTTTGAACACTTCGTTCTATCGTATTTATTAAGCACTCACTGTGTGCAGAGCACCGTATTAAATGCTTGAAGAATAACTGTGGTATTCGTTAAGTGCTTGCTATGTGTCAGGCACTATACTAAGCTCTGGGGTGGATACCAGCAAATCAGGCTGGTCATCATCCCTGTCCCACAGGGGGCTCACAGTCTCGAACCCCATTTTCCAGATGAGGTAACTGAGGCCCAGAGAAGTGAAGTGATTTGCCCAAGGCCACACAGCAGACAAGTGGCAGAGCAGGGATTAGAACCCATGACCTTCTGACTTCCAGGCCCATGATCTATCCATTATGCTTGCTGCTTCCTATTTACCCCACCCTCAGCCGCACAGCACATATGTTCATATCCATAATTTATTTTAATGTCTGTCTCCCTCTGCAAGCTAAGCTCCTTGGGGGCAGGGGAGGGGTCAACCAACTTTGTGGTACTGTATTCTCCCAAACACTTACTACAATGCTCTGCATACAGTAAACACTCTTTAACTCCCATCAATCACACTGAGAGATTTATTGAGCACTTCCTGATTCAACGGTTGATTGAACCTCTGTCTTCCCATTTGTAAAATGGGAACTGAATACCAGAAAGCAGTCACAGAGAGCTTGGAGCCACACCATTGTTAACTACTTGAATATGACGCACTAGCGGTCTGAAAGTTTTCCAGAAAGATTATCCTCACTTTCCGAGTGATGGAGTCCCCGACTGAAATGACTTGACCAAGGCCACGCCTCCAGTTAACAGAAAACCAGGGGACAAACTCGTCCTTAGGATTCCCGGGACCATGCTCAGAATCTGGGGCTTCCCAGGAGCAGCATGGCCTAGTGGATAAATGACGGGACTGGGAGTCAGAACGACCTGTGTTCTAATTCTGGCTCCTCCACTTGTCTGCCAGGTGACCTTGGGTAAGTCATTTCACTATGCCTCTGTTACTTCATCTGTAAAATGGGGATTAAGACCGTGAACTCCACGTGGGACACAGACTGTGTCCAAACTGATTGGCTTGTATCTACCCCAGTTTTTAGAACAGTGACTGGCACAAAGTAAGCCCTATAACAAATACCACATATATATATATGTGTGGTATTTGTTATAGGTTATTTATATATATATAAAGCCCGTTCAGTTTCCCATGATGCTCTCCCAGAGGGTCTAAGGAAGAGGAGCCCCACAGCCGGCAAGGAGAACCAAAATCCACGTTGCCTGCAATGCTTTCTGGATGAGTCCGCAGAGTACTGACGAGGTGGGACAGTGTGCGGAGCTCAGTCCAGACCTGGCCCAAGTCGCGGAGTTCCGAATCGCGCAGCAGGAGCTCTTGAACATCTCGGAGCACCCGGGCCAATCTGGGAGAGACCGAGGATGGAGAAAAACAGCTTAATGTCACTTTGATTTTCATTCTTGCGGCATGCCATAATTTCAGGGGCTTTCTCCCTATCTATGCCACGTCATCCTCTTAGTCTCCCTCAAGGGTTGGGAGGAGCTTATTTGCTATAGAGTTTAGTAAATGGTTTGGTCAAGGTGCCAGTGAATAAGTGGCAGAGACAAGATTAGAATTTAGGCTTTCTGATGCCCCGATCAGCTCTCTGTCCTTGAGACCGTTCTTCCCCCATCTTCACCAACCAGGTCCGGGCCCCGGAGGAGAATTCCGGCTCTCTGCTCGGTTTCCTACAGGATTCGACTCATCTCCTAAGACTCCCTCTCCCTGAGGAAACAGCGATAATAGCAGACAGCTGTTCGCAAGGGATCCTAGACACACGCTGGCAGTTGAGAAACACCATCGCCTTAACGGTCTCAGTGACCGTGCTAACAGAGCCAACAGTGAATAGGATTATTCCCTGGCTTGCCTGTCAGGAAAAGAAGGCTCCTGAGGGGAAGTGATTCACCTCTTGAAATGGAGGAGGAGAGGAATCAGTTCTCTGGCCAGGAGAGCAGGCCGTGGGATGCCCAACTACAGGTTGGGGGAGCGATGTGCCTGTGTGTGTGTAGGGGGGACGTACTTGGCCATGGCCTTGGCTTTGTAGCCTTGGCCATGTCTGAGGGTCAGAGGACCATTCTGAGAGCCATATGCGTGTGTGGTTGCATATAACAATCACCTAATACAGTGCTCTGCGCCACGAGAAGCAGCGTGGCTCAGTGGCAAGAGCCGGGGCTTGGGAGTCAGGGATCATGGGTTTTAATCCCGGCCCTGCCGCCTGTCGGCTATGTGACTCTGGGCAAGTCACTTCACTTCTCGATGCCTCAGTTCCCTCATCTGTAACATGGGGATGAAGACTGTGAGCCCCACATGGGACAACCTGATGACCTTGTATCTACCCCAGCGCTTAGAGCAGTGCTTGGCACATAGTAATGAGATGTACATCCTCTTGATTCTATTTATTGCTATTGTTTTTGTCTGTACGTCTCCCCCAGTTAGACTGTAAGCCCGTCAGTGGGCAGGGACTGTCTCTATCTGTTGCCGATTTGTACATTCCAAGTGCTTAGTACAGTGCTCTGCACCTAGTAAGAGCTCAATAAATACTATTGAATGAATGAATGAATAGTAATAATGTTTGTATTTGTTAAGCGCTTACTATGTGCAGAGCACTGTTCTAAGCATTGGCGTAGATACAGGTAATCAGGTTGTCCCACGTGAGGCTCACAGTCTTCACCCCCATTTTACAGATGAGGTAACTGAGGCACAGAGAAGTTCAGTGACTTGCCCACAGTCACACAGCTGCCAAGTGGCAGAGTCGGGATTCGAACCCATGACCTCTGACTCCCAAGCCCGGGCTCTTTCCACTGAGCCACGCTGCGTTAACAAATACCAACATTATTATTATAAGTGCTCAATAAATACCATCGATTGATTGACTGAACGGGTAGAGAAGCAGCGTGGCCTAACGGACAGAGCTTGGGTCTGGGAGTCAGAAAGACCTGATCTAATCCCGGCTCTGCCATCTGTCTGCTGTGAGACCTTGAGCAAGTCACTTCACTTCCCTGTACCTCCGGTACCTCATGTGTAAAATGGGGATTAAGATCGTGAGCTTGCTGTGGGACAGGGACTCTGTCCAATCTGATTAATTTGTATCTACCCCAGTGCTCAGTACACAGTAAGCGCTTCACAAATACCATAAAGAAATGATGAACAAACGGTTAGCTGGCAGCTGGCCATCCTCAGCCAGGCTGTGAAGAATGCTTGCGCTGTCTGCGTAGGCCTGCAGCTTGGGCGTACACTTCCTCAAGATCTAGGAGTGTGTGTGTACATGCATGTGTGTATGCGTGGGGTATTCCCCCATCTCCCCTCCCCCCCTTCCTCTCCCCTCTGCGGCCCCGGGACCGTGATGGCGCAGTTGGGAGAGGGTTTCAGTACTCACATGGAGTTGTTATAGTTGGACACCACACCAGGAGATTCTCCCGGCGTGGGGTTTCGGAAACAAGGGTTGTTCACGTTGCAGAAAATCCCCTGCAGCCACGGCAACATCCCAGCCGAGGGCATGGCCTTGTTGGGGAAATGACCTTGGAGGAGGGAGAGCAAGACGAGAATGAGGATGCTGCAGGTTGAGACTCAGTTGCACCATGGGGATGGGAATCGGATGGGTGACTAAGGGAACGTCAGCCAATCGTATTTATTGGGCGCTTACTGTGTGCACCTGGGACTTAGCACTTAGGAGAATACAATATAACAATAAACAGACAAATTTGGGGCCCACAAAGAGCTTGCAGTCTAGAAGGGGAAACGGACATTAATAGAAAGAAATTACAGATATGGACATAAGTGCTGCAGGGCTGGGAGGGGAGGATGAATTAAAGGGAGCAAGTCAGGGCTACTCAGAAGGGAGCGGGAGACAAGGAAAGGAAACATTTCCCACACTCCACTCACCACTAGCATTTTCAAGTCGAAGGCTAAAAGTCAAGGTCCTTGCCTAGGAAGTCGGGACAAACACACACACACACACACATAAACATTCTCTCTCTCTTTCGCTCCCCTCTTCTCCTCCCACTCCCCCCGGCCCCTGTGGGCACATGGAAATGTGGCCACTCCACAGGGCGATGCATGCAACCTGCAAGAGCTGAATTCCAAGCTGAAATGAAAGCTTGGAATGAAATGAAACCTCCCTCTCCCCTCCCTTCCCTTCTTTTCCCATTCGTTCATTCAAACGATCGTATTTATTGAGCATTTACTCTGTGCAGAGCCCAGTACTAAGTGCTTGGCAAGTACCATTCGGCAATAAAGAGAGAAAATCCCTGCCCAAACACACTTACAGTCTAGTGGGAGGGGAGATGTGGAAAGGAGGGGGAGCTGAGGAAAAACATCTCCTCTCAGGCTATGGTTGGAGCCTGACTTCCCTACAGGCAATCAACAGCAGGCTGAGAAGGTAAAGAGTTAGTTCTCTTCACCCAGGAGATGGAGCTTAGGGGTGAGGTGCACCTACTGATGTGTGTGTGTGTGCGAGAGAGAGACAGAGAGACAGACAGAGAGACAGAGACACTAGGGCAAGGCTTGAGGACACACGTTATTTCCCCGCACAACCACAGGGCCGACAAGGCTGAGTGGACAAGTTCTCTTCACCCAGAAGATGGAGTTCAGGGGTACAATCAAGCACTGGCATGTATGTATGTGTATGTGTGTGTGTGTGAGAGACAGAGACAGAGACACAGAGACACTCTGGCTGGGTTTGAAGACACACACATATCCCCACACAACCACAAGGCCGGCAAAGCCCGGCCCTAGGCTAGCAGGCCAGGGGGACTGAGGGGGTTCAAGGAGAGGAATCCACCAATCATTCAATCATTGATATTTGTTGGGCGCTCACTGTGTACAGAGCACATGGCTCAGTGGAAAGAGCACGGGCTTTGGAGTGAGAGGTGATGGGTTCGAATCCCGGCTCTGCCACTTGTCAGCTGTGTGACTGTGGGCAAGTCACTTCACTTCTCAGGGCCTCAGTTCCCTCATCTGTAAAATGGGGATTAAGACCGTGAACCCCACTTGGGACAACCTGATTCCCCTGTGTCTACCCCAGTGCTTAGAACAGTGCTCTGTACATAGTAAGCGCTTAACAAATACCAACATTATTAAGTAGTTGGAAGAGAATGATACAACAGAGATGATAGACACGTTCTCTCCCACAAGGAGCTTACGGTCTAGAGGAGACGTCCTGCTCCAGGACTTCCTTTTCCGGTACTGTCCCTTCCCTGGATCTATTAGGGATTCTGGGGTTCTGGGGTGGATTTTGCCCATGGCTTGGTTCAGGAAGGGGTTTCTGAGGAGCAAACGAACTCCAAGAGGGGCAGGTAGTTACACTTTTTAAACTTCTAGTAATAATAATAATAATGACATTTGTGAAGCGCTTACTATGTGTCAGGCACTATACTAACAGCTGGGGTGGATACAATCAAATTGCTTTCAACACAATTCCTGTCCCCTGTGGGGCTCACCGTCTCAATCCCAATTTTACAGATGAGGTAACTGAGGCCCAGAGAAGTGAAGCGACTTGCCCAAGGCCACATAGCAGATAAGTGGTGGAGCCAGGATTAGAACCTGTGATCTGACTCCCGGGCCTGTGCTCTACCCACTAGGCTCACACTTTTTTCTGCATATGACTCCCCGCTCCTTCGGTGTTGCCCATTCCTCTCTGCATGAAGCTTTAAAGACTCAGTCGGCTCTCTCCAACTCTATCCGCTACACCATGCTGCTTCCCAACGGCCACTGCCAGCTGGTCTGGGCTTCCAACTACCCATGCCAGTGGGGCTGGGGAGAGAAGGGCCGCAAAGCCAGGGGGAAGGGGAAGGGGAGAAGGGAATGATGCAGGGAGGTACAGGGTAGGGGGACTCAGGAGGGAGGGGAGAGAGGTGGGAAAGCCTCTCCTCTGCAGCCTCATATTTCCTCCTGCTTTCAGGACATCTTTATGTGGGTGTTCTAATAATAACAATAGCGTTGGTATTTGTTAAGCGCTTATTATGTGCAGAGCACTGTTCTAAGTGCTGGGGTAGATACAGGGTAATTAAGTTGTCCCACGTGAGGCTCACAGTTAATCTCCAATTTACAGATGAGGGAACTGAGGCACAGAGAAGTTAAGGGACTTGCCCACAGTCACACAGCTGACAAGTGGCAGAGCGGGATTCGAACCCATGACCTCTGACTCCCAAGCCCAGGTTCTTTCCACTGAGCCACGCTGCTTCTGCTGACACGTCAACCTTAATATGTCCCCAAAAGAACTCCTTATCTTCCCACTCAGATCCTGTCTTCCCCTTTACTTTCCTCTCACCGTAGGCAAGACCACCATCCTCCCTGTCTCACATTCCAACCCGCACATTCAATCCGTCACCGGATCCGTCAGTTCTACCTTCACAACGTCGCTAAAATCTGCACTTTTCCCTCCTTCCAGCTACTACGGTAATGGAAGCATTTATCCTACACTCCCCAAACTACTATATCTGCCTCCTCTCTGACTTCCCTGTCTCCTGTCTCTCCCCACTCCAGTCCATACTTCACTCTGCTTCCTGGATCACACACACATGAATGCAAAGACATGTACACACACGGGCTTACATTCGTGTTGGCTGTAGAGTGGGTTGGCGCTCCTTAGCCAGACGAGGACCAGAAACAAGGACAAAGGCCACGCAAGTTCCACAAAGAAGCGAAGCTGAAAAACATGAGAAATTGGAGCAGGGTCAGAGAGAGAGTGTGTGTATGTGTGTGAACATTTTGTAATGCAACAGATCCAGGGAGCTCAGCCTATTCCTGCCTGCCAGACTCTTCCTTCTAAGCTGAGGAGCAGCTTGGCCTAGAGAAAAGAGAATGTGCCAGGGAGTCAGAGGACCTGGGTTCTCATTTTGGCTCTGCCAAGTGCCTGCTGTGTGACCTTGGGCAAGTCACTTCCTTTCCTCTGTGCCTCAGTTCCCTCATCTGTAAAACAGGGATTCAGTACCTGTTCTCCTTCCTAATCAGACTCTGGGAAAGGAACTGTGTCTGACCTGATTATCTAGAACCTTCCCCAAGTGCTTAAAACAGTGCCTGACACATAAGTGCTTAACATATATTATTATTATTCTCATTATCATATTCATTCAATCATATTTATTAAGGGTTTACTGTGTTCAGAACACTGTTCTAAATGCTTGGGAAAGTACAGTACAGCAATAAAGAGTGACAATCCCTGCCCACAACAAGCTCACAGTCTAGAGCGGGGAGAAAGACAACAGTACAAATAAACTGGTATCATTATAAATAAAATTACAGATATATACATAAGTGCTGGGGGGTTGGGAGAGTGGGGGAAGAGCCAAAGGAGCAAGTCGGGGTGGCGCAGAAGGTAGTGGGAGAGGAGGAAAAGTGGGGCTTAGTCAGGGAAGGCCTTTTGGAGGAGATGTGCCTTCAGTAAGGCTTTGAGGGGAGGTGGGAGAGTAATTGTCTGGAGGATTTGAGGAGGGAGGGTGTTCCAGGCAAGAGGTAGAGCGAGGGCCAGGAGTCGGCAGCGAGACAATGAGTTGGAGACAAGGGGGAAGGTTAATAGCAAAGTGTGCCAGTTGGGTTGTAGAAGGAGATAAGCGAGTTGAGGTAGGAGGGAGCAAGGTGATGGAGGGCTTTAAAGCCAATAATGAGGAGTTTTTGTTTGATTATCATTATTATTATTATTATTATTATCAAGTGCCGTTGAGTCGTTTCCAATTCATAGCGACTCCATGGATATACTTTCTCCAGAACGTCCTGTCCTCTGCCATAATCCACGACCTTTCTAATGGTTCTTCTGTTATCGTTGTTATGGTCTCTATCCATCTAGCTGCTGATCTGCCTCTTCTACGTTTTCTAGGGACTTTTCCTAGCATTAGTGTTTTCTCCAGAGAATTAGTCCTCCTGATTACGTGCCCAAAATATGCTAATCTAAGACAAGTCATTTGGCCTTCCAAAGACCACTTTGGTTTAATTTGCTCCAAAATCCATGCCACCATTATTATTTGTTTTCGGGCAGTCCATGATACAATAATAATAATGTTGGTATTTGTTAAGCGCTTACTATGTGCAGAGTACTGTTCTAAGCGCTGGGGTAGATACAGGGTAATCAGGTTGTCCCACGTGAGGCTCACGGCCTTAATCCCCATTTTGCAGATGAGGTAACTGAGGCCCAGAGAAGTTAAGTGACTTGCCCACAGTCACACAGCTGACAAGTGGCAGAGCCGGAATTCAAACCCATGACCTCTCACGCCCAAGCCCGTGCTCTTTCCACCGAGCCCTGCTGCAAGCCTTCTCCAACACCACATTTCAAAAGAATCGATGTCCTTTCTATCCTGCTTTTTCACTGTCCAGCTTTTGGATCCATACATAAGGAGGTGGATAGGCAACCACTGGTGATTAAATAATTATGGTATTTGTTAAGTGCTTACTAGGTTCCAAGCACTGTTCTAAGTGCAAGGATAGATACAAGGTAATCAGGTTGTCCCATATGGGGCTCACAGTCTTAATTCCCATTTTACAGATAAGGTGACTGAGGCACAGAGAAGTTAAATGGGTTGCCCAAGGTTACACACCAGACATGTGTTGCTCTCTTTGCTCTATCCCCTCTCCTCGCCCCAAAACACTTGTATATATATGTACATATCTATAATTCTGTTTATTTATATTAAAGCCTGTTCACCTGTTTTGATATGTATATGTATCTATAATTCTATTTATTTATATTGATGCTTTTAATGCCTGTTTAGTTGTTTTAATGTCCGTCTTCCCGCTTCTAATCTGTGAGCCCATTGTGGGCAGGGATTGCCTCTCTTTGTTGCTGAATAGTACTTTCCAAGAGCTTAGTACAGTGCTCTGCACACAGTAAGTGCTCAGTAAATATGAGTGAATGAATGAACCTGTGGCAGAGATGGGATTAGAACCCTTGACCTCAGAGTTCCAAGCCCAAGCTCTTGCCACTAGACCTTGTTGCTTTTCATGGTAGATGCCAGATAATTGGGTTGGTTCTCCTACAAGCCAACCCACACACTCTGCTCCTCTGGTGCTAACCTTCTCATTGTGCCTCCATCTCTCCTGTCTCACCGCTGACCCCTGGCCCACGTCCTACCTCTGGCCCGGAAAACCCTCCCTCCTCCAATCCTCCAGACATTGACTCTCCCTCTTCAAAGCCTTATTGAAGATACATCTCCTCCAAGAGGCCTTCCCAGACTAAACCCAAACTAAGCTTTTCCTCATCTCCCTCTCCCTTCTGGCTCCCTCCCTTTGCTCCTCCCCCTTCTCCCGGCCCCACAACACTTACTTATATATCTGTGATTTTATTTATTTGTATCAATGACTGTTATTTTGTATTGATGTCGGTCTTCCCGCTTCCAACTAGGGAAAGCAACAGGTTAGGATATGCATGTAGCTTCTGTGGGGGTAGGCATTTTTTGTAGAAAAGTGTAGTGGGCAGCAGAGTGAAGTCAGGACTGGAGTGGGGAGAGAAAAGAAGCAGGGAGGTCAGCAAGGAGGCTGATGAAGTAATCAAAGTGGGATAGGATGAGTGTTTGGAATACAGGAGAAGTGCCCTGGTATCCTGGTATCCTTTTAGGAGAGACAAATACCCCTTTAGAGTCATGAGAAGAGAAACCGTGTAACCTGGAGGATACAGTACAGAGCTAGCAGTTAGAAGGACCTGGATTTTAATCTTACTTTAGGCAAGTCACTATACTTCTCTGTACCTCAGTTGCCTCATCTATAAAAGGGGGATTAAGGTTGCATGAGCCTCACGTGGGACATGGACTGTATCCAACCTGATTAGTTTGTATCTACCAAAGCATCTACACAGTGTAATGCCCTTTGCAAGAGCTTAACAAATACCATTTAAAAAAAAAGTGGTTAGAGGAGAAAGAGGGGAGGTGGAGGGACAGAAGAGGAAGTAGGAGGGAGGAAGGGGAAGGGGGGGAGGAGGAAAGGGGATGAGGGAGGAAGAGGAAGGGAGGAGGGGAGGAGGAGGCCCAGAAAGTAATAGGTGTAAGTGCTGAAATGGGAAGCTTGTTAGCCGGGAGGCAGGTGAAGGGGAGATATGGTCAGCCTGATCTGAGCGGCTCTGATTTTGCCCTAAGATCATTGTACATCTTTTTTTCCTTCCCTTCTCCCTCCTGCTACCAGTGAGTCAGGTTCTTGCCAAGCACTCTGCCTCACCTGATCACTGCAGAAGCATTGGACCAGCCTGCTGGCCTTCCCTCTTTTCTCTCCTTTCTTTCTTTCCTTTCATTCTGTCCTTCTACCCTTCCTACCTTCCATCCTTCCTTCCTTCCTGTTTGGTCCCACTTCCTCCACCCAGGACCCACTGACCTGGCTATCCTGAACTCCCAAGGGAACAGGGCCCCTCTGCCCTGAGTGTTCCCCAGGGCACTTCTCCTGTACTCCAAACACTCATCCTATCCCGCTTCGATTACTTCATCAGCCTCCACTGACCTCCCTTCCTCTTTTCTCTCCCCACTCCAATCCAGACTTCACTCTGCTGTCCATTTCATTTTTCTACAAAAACACTGAGTCCATGTTTCCCCTCTCCTCAAGAACCTCCACCAGTTGCCTATCCATCTCCAAATCAAATGGAAACTCAAATGGATATTGGGTTCCACAGCAGGAGGGACAGAAGAAGTGTTTCCTCTGCTTCCTCTTCCCTCCAGCCCAGGATGTCCTTTGCAGGCAGGAGTCTGCAACCCATCACTCTGTTGCCCAGGGAAGCTCCTTGCCCCACTCTCACTGATCAGAGCAGAGGAGGCATCAGAGCAGAGGAGGCATCCCTCTGGCCAGCTGCCTTGCATTTATTCATTCAACCATATTTATTATTTATTGTGTGCAGAGCACTCTGATAAGCGCTTAGGAAAGTACAGTGCAGGAATAAAGAGAGACCACTGTGAGCTCACAGTCTTGAAGAGGGGAGACAGACATCAATACAAGTAAACAGGCATCAATATAAATACATTAAATTACATATATATATAAAAGTGCTGTGGGGCAGGGAGAGGGGGAAAGAGCAAAGACAGTGAATCAGGGTGACGCAGAAGGGAGTGAGCAAGGTGAGCAAAAGTGGGACTTAATCTGGGAAGGCCTCTTGGAGGAGATATGCCTTCAGTATGGCTTTGAAGGGGGACAGAATAATTGCCTGGTGGATTTGAGGAGGGAGGGCACTCCAGGCCAGAGGTAGGACGTGGGCCAGGGTCGGTGGCGAGACAGGGGAGATGGAGGCACCCTCACAGATCCCTAGTGAGTAGCTCTTGCCCGAGTGCCTTGCCCTCCCCTGCCCAGCAGGCCTGTGACCGCCCTGGCTCAGAGCCACTGTTCTGGGAGCGAGATGATGGGGTGAAGTGGAGGGGGTCGTGGCCTGTGGCAGGCTGGGGAACCTGGATGCCTGGAATGTGTGAGAGTCTCCCCTGCCCTGGTGCTCTGTGGAAAATGAGCTGGGTGTGTGCACAAGGGAATTAGTGGGGAGGGTGTGAGCGAATGTGCGTGTGTAAGAATGTGTGTGAATGAGCAAGTGTGTGTGCAGGAGCTAGTGGGTGTGTGTGAGCAAATATGCATTATGAGCAACTGTGTGTGAGCAAGTGGGTGCCTGTAAATTAGCAAGTGTGTGTGAGCGAATGTGTGAGTGAGCGATTGGGTGTGCGTAAGCCAGTGGATATGAGTAAGTAAATGCGTGTGTAGGGATGAGTGTGTTTGCGTGAGCTAGTGTGTGTCCAAGCTTGGTGTGTGCTCATGAGCGAGTGTGTGTGCATGAGCAAGTGTCTGTGCCTGAGCTAGTGTGTAAGCCCATGTGTATGTATATGAATGTGGGTGTGGGTGTGTGTGAGCAAATGTGTGTGTGCACGTGTACGGGAGTGTTCACGTGTGGATGTGGGAACAGGGGTGACCTTTACATTTATTTCATTCCCTAACAGCCGTAGATGACTGTCCCACAGACCCCTGCTAACTTCCCTCCCTCTGGCTTGCCCGCTTCTCTGCAAGTCTCCTTTCCCCCACCCCCATCCCCAAGCCCACCCCCAGCTCCCCAGGGAGCCATTTCCTCAGTGGCCTTGTTCCCAGGGTTAAGCCTTTTAGGGAATACCCTAGGGAGAAATTCCTCAGCATAATTAAAAACTGGTTTCAGAGCAGCCCGCTTTTTTCCCCCCTTTTCTCACTTTAAACCTGTCTGTTAACCTTAATTAAGCCCAGCAGAGAGAGATTGGGGGTGTGGAGTGGAATAATTTCACTCTCTCCTGTCTCCAGATCCCATCCCATCCCATACTGCCAGGACCTGGAAGGTGGACGGAGAAGCTGGTGGGAGGGGGGCTGCAGTCATGCTCACCCCTTTAAAACAGCGCAGAGAGAGGGAGAGGTCCGAGCTGCAGGGATTTTATTTGCCATCCGCAGGGTGCCGTTGCCTGACACCACCTTTTTTATTTTAATGGTATTAGGCACTTACTTGGAGTCAGGTACTGTACTAAACATTGGGTAGATACAAGCTAACCAAGTGAGACCCAATCCATGTCCCAAATGGATCTCACAGCTTAATTCTCATTTTACAGATGAGGGAACTGAGGCACAAAAGAGTGAACTGACTTACCCTCAGTTCCCTCATCTGTAAAAAATGGGAATTAAGAGTGTGATCCCAATGTGGGACAGGCCCTGTGTCCAACCTAACTTGTATCTACCCCAGTGCTTAGAACAGTGCTTGACACATAGTAAGTGCTTAATAAGTACCATTCTTCTTCTTATTATTATTATTACTGCTCCTCCTTTCCCAGTGGCCCCTGGGGGCTCCTTGGCAGCCTGGGAGTGGTTCTAGAAGCTCTCTGAGCTCCTCCTTGGCAGCCCAGGTTGTGCTGACTTCCCCGTCACTATGGACGGCACTACCATCCTTTCCGTCTCACAGGCCCACAACCTTGGTGTCATCCTTGACTCTGCTCTCTCATTCACCCCACACATCCAATCCATCACCAAAACCTGCTGGTCCCACCTTCACAATATTGCCAAGATCCGCCCTTTCCTCTCCATTCAAATGGCGATCGTGCTGGTACAGGCTCTCATAATATCCCGACTGGATTATTGTGTCAGCCTCCTCTCCGATCTCCCTTCCTCCTGTCTCTCCCTGCTCCAGTCTATTCTTCATTCCGCTGCCCGGATCATCTTTCTACAGAAATGCTCTGGGCATGTCACTCCCCTCCTCAAAAATCTCCAGTGGTTGCCTATCAACCTTCACAGGAAGCAAAAACTCCTCACTCTTGGCTTCAAAGCTCTCCATCCCCTTGCCCCCTCCTACCTCACCTCCCTTCTCTCCTTCTCCAGCTCACCTCGTGCACTCTACTCCTCTGCCACCGCTAACCTCCTCATGGTCCCTCGTTTGTGCCTGTCCCACCGTCGACCCCTGAGCCATGTCCTCCCGCTGACCTGGAATGCCCTCCCTCCTCACCTCCGCCAAACTCTCTTCCCCTCTTCAAAGCCCTACTGAGAGCTCACCTCCTCCAGGAGGCCTTCCCAGATGGAGCCCGCCCTTTCTCTCTGCCCCCCCACCCTCCATTCCCCCTACTCCCTCTGCTCTTCCCCTTCCCCTCCCTACAGCACTTGTGTATATTTGTATATATTATTTATTACTCTATTTTATTAATGATGTGTATATATCTATGATTCTATTTATTTTGATGGTATTGATGCCTACTTGTTTTGTTTTGCTGTCTGTCTCCCCCTTTTAGACTGTGAGCCCGTCGTTGGGCAGGGATTGTCTCTTTCTGTTGCCGAATTGTCCATTCCAAGCGCTTAGTACAGTGCTCTGTACACAGTAAGTGCTCAATAAATACGATTGAATGAATGAATGCTGCGGAGATGGTATTCCAGCTTCCCCCTCTATCCCACCAGGTTTCTCCAGCCTCAGCTGGGCAGGATCTTTTGCCTGTTCCCGTCCTTCCCCTCTGGCCACACAAGGCCTGGACAGACAGAAACAGATTGGTCACATTGGCCATGCTGGACCAAGGATGTAGGCTGCCCGGCTGAGCTCCAACAGCTAATTTGATCCTGATTCAAGTGCAGCTTGGAAGCTGCAGGGAAGCTGCAGGGAAGCTGCAAGGTCTTCCCCAGCTGCCATGGAAACTGTTGTTCGGGCAACGAACCGGTCCTGGGTGAGTGGCAGCTATGGAGTGGGGAGCCGTAATAATAATAATAATAATGATGGTATTTGTTAAGTGCTTAGTATGTGCCAGGCACTGTTCTAAGCTTTGGGGTAGACACAAGATCATCAGGTTGGACACAGTCCCTGTCCTACACAGAACTCACAGTTTTAATCCCCATTTTACAGATGAGGTAAATGAGGTACAGAGAATTGAAACAACTTGCCCAAGGTCCCACAGCAGACAAGTGGTGGACCGGGGAATAGAACCCACGTCCTTCTGACTCCCAGACCCGTGCTGATGGTATTTGTTAAGTGCTTACTAGGTGCCAGGCACTGTTCTAAGTACTGGGGTGGATACAAGCAAATCAAGGTGGACACAGTCTCTGTCCCATGCGGGGCTCACAGTATCCACACCCATTTTATTAGATGAGGTAACAGGAGAAGGAGAAGTGAAGTGATTTACCCAAGGTCATACAGCAGATTTGTGGCAGAGCCGGAATTAGAATCCATGACCTTCTGATTCCCAGGCCCGTGCTCTAGCCACTATGCCCTGCTGCTCTGTGGGGAGGTGCCGTGCTGTGAGGAGGTGGGGTGAATGGTGGTAAGTGTGGTCCCAGCAGGACAGACAGGCGGAGGGGAGATGAGGGGGGAAAGGGCACCCCCTTCTCAATCTCCTCCCCACCTCCTCAATCCTGCCCTCTCTTACCTCACATTGCTTCTTTCCACCTACAACCCAGCCCACCCACTTTACTCCTCTAAAGGCTTCCTTCTCACTATACCTTGATCTCTCCTGTCTCGCCACCCACCCCTCTTCCACGTCCTGCCTTAGGCCTGGAATACCCTTCCTCCTCAAATCCGACAGACAATTACTCTTCCCCCCCCTTCAATGCCTTAATGAAGGTGCATCTCCTCCAAGAGGCCCTCTCAGACTAAACCCTCCTTTCCTCTTCTCCCCTTTCCTTCTGCATCACCCTGACTGGCTCCCTTTGTTCATCCCCCCTCCCAGCTCCCTACCACTTACATAAGTATCTGTAATTTACTATTTATATTAATGTCTGTCTCCCTGCCTCTAGGCTGGCAGCTCATTGTAGGCAGGGAGTGTACCTATTTATTGCTGTATTGTACTCTCCCAAGCCCTTAGTACAGTGCTCTGCACCCAGTAAGTGCTCAGTAAATACGACTGAATGAATGGACAAGCCCCGCTGTTTTTCTCTTTTCTAAGGACCCTTCCTCTTCCCCACCTAGAAAGAAAGTCAGACCAGGTACCACTCTTACCATTTATCATGGGCCTTGCCCTAGGCCAGATAATAATAATGATGATGGTATCTGTTAAGAGCTTACTATGTGCCGGGTGCTTTACTAGGCACTGGGATGGATACAAGCAAATCAGGTTGGATATAGTCCTTGTCCCACATGGGGCTCACAGTCTCAATCTTCATTTTTACAGATGAGGTAACTGAAGCCCAGAGAAGTGAAGTCACATTGAAGACCAGTGGGCAGAGCCGGGATTAGAACCCATGACCTTCTGACTCCCAGGTCCGTGCTCTACCCACCACACCAGGCTGCTTCCCAGGTGCCAGATGCTGCATGGACCAGTTAGTGGCTGCTGATTTTCAGGTGGGCCACAGGCCATTTTTAAAAATGATATTTGTTAAACCCTTACTATGTGTCAAGCACTTTTTTAAGCACTGAGGATGTCAATCAGGTTGGACACAGTCCTTGTCCTTGGTGCTCACAGTCTGAATATTCATTTTACAGATGAGGGAACTGAGGCACAGAGAAGTAAAGTGACTTGCCCACGATCACAAAGCAGACAAATGGTAGAGCCGGGGTTAGAATCCAGGCCTAATCCCCATTTTGTCTCCGCCCTCAGTGCTTACCTTTTGCCTCTTCCGGAGGGTCCAGTTTTTCCAGAGCAACAGTCGAAGCTGCCTCAGGAAGCCCATTCCCCCTCCTTGCCCAGCCTGTGTTGCGGATCGAGGATCAAGTTGTCCCCTGCTTCAGCCTCCCTCGTGCCGCCACACCGGGGTCGGGGGTGGAGAAGCCCTCCTCAAACACCAGGCTGCTCGTTCGGGGGCCTCTTCGGCTTGGGGTTGGCTCCTCACCAGCTCTCAAATCTCTTGACCTGGGAGAGGAACATCAAAAATTTGATTGCCCCGACGTCAGGCCAGCAGAATTGACGGGCACAACTCAGAGCACAGGCCCGGTCGAAAGGACTCGGGTTCTCATCTCCGCTCCGCCACTTGTCAGCTGTGTGACATCCCAGCTCCGCCACTTGTCCCCGTCCCATGTGGGGCTCACAGTCTCGATCCCCATTTTACAGATGAGGTAACTGAAGTCCGGAAAGGTAAAGTGACTTGCCTAAAGTCACAGAGCAGACATGTGGCAGAGCTGGGATTAGAATCCAGGTCCTTCTGACTCCCAGGCCTGTGCTCTATCCACTATGCCATGTTACTTCTCTGTACTATCCCAAGTGCTTAGTACAGTGCTCTGCCCAAAAAGGATTGACTGCAGCCCAGTGCCTTGGAGGTTGTGAAATTCACTCCCCCCACACTTAAGCTTCTGTCTTTCTACAACCCAGCCTGCTCAAGTCACTCCTCTAGTACTAACCTTGTCACTGTGCCTCCATCTCACCTGTCTTGTCACTGACCCCTAGTCCACATCCTGCCTCTGCCCTGGAACATCCTCCCTCCTCAAATCTGACAGACAATGACTCTCCCCCCATTCAAAGCCTTATTGAAGGCATATTTCCTGGAAGAAGCCTTCTCAAACTAAGCCCCATTTTTCCCTTTACTCTCCCACCCTCCAGCCCCACAGCACTTACGTGCATATCTGTCATTTTATTTGTATTGACATCTCTCTTCCCACCTCTATAGTGTAAGCTTGTTGTGGGCAGGGAATGTCACTGTTTATTGTTGTATTGTACTTTCTCAAGCGCTTAGGACAGTGCTCTGCACACAGTAAGCGCTCAACAAATATGAATGAATGATTGAATGGAGTTTTTCAAAGTCCAGTTCAAACGGGGCTAAGCAGCCTGGCCGGGCCCACACCGGAAAAATAAAAAATCCAGGGTGGTAATGAGATGTCTTCGGGGCAATCAGTGCAAGGGTTTGCCAGATCGCATTCGGCTTTTGGACGGAGGCCGAGGGTGTTTCATTCCAGACTATCTGTCTGGAGCTGTTATCATCCCAGCCTCGGTTCAGGTTTTTGCTGACTAGGGTGCTTTGCCATCTGATAATTTGTGAGTAATCTCACCAGGGGTAAATCACTTTGGTGTCTATCTGAGGCCATCCCACTCCGCTCCACTCTGTTTAAAAAGATTCACTCTGCCCCGAACCAAGTTCGAGAGCACCGGAGGTGGGGCTGCCATCTGGAGAAGGGGACTACTTAAATGATGATGATGATGGTATTTGTTAAGAGCTATGTGTCAAGCAGTGTTCTAAACAATGGGGTAGATACAAGTTAGTCAGGTTGGACACTGTCTCGGTCCCACATGGGGTTTACAGTCTTAATACCCATTTTACAGATGAGGGAACTGATGCCCAAAGAAGTCAAGTGATTGGCCCAAGGTCACACAGCAGAGATGTGGCAGATCTGGGATTAGAACCCCTGTCCTTTTGACTCTCAGGCCCATGCTTGAAAAGCTGCTTGAGAAACAGCGTGGCTTAGTGGGAAGAGCACAGGACGTGAGGTCTAATCCTGGCTCTGCCACTTATGTGCTGTGTGACATTGGGCAAGCCACTTAACTCCTCTGGGCCTCAGTTACCTCATCTGTAAAATGAGTATTAAGACTGCGAGCCCCATGAGGGACAACCTGATTACCTTGTATATAGTAAGCGCTTAACAAATACCATTATCATCATCATCATCATGCTCCATTCACTTAGCCACACTGCTTCTCTGTCAGAACATACATGAAGTCCCTGAAGGGTGACAGCCCTCTCTAGGTCAAATTCCTTTCCCCAGCATCTTTTTCTTTTTTCTGGTATTTGTTAAGTGCTTACTGTGTGCCAGGCACTGTACTAAACCCTAGGGGAGACACAAGCTATTCAGGTCGGACACGATCCACGGCCCACATGGGGCTCACATTTTATGCCCATTTTACAGATAAGGTAACTGAGGTCCAGAGAAGTAAAGTGACTTGCCCACTCACGCAGCGCATAAGTGGCAGTGCCGGGATTAAGACCCAGGTCTTTCTGACTCCCAAGCCTGTACTCTAGCCACCAAGCCACGCTGCTTCTGGTGACATCTCTTGTGACACCTTGGTAAGGAATGAATGACCAAAGGCCTCGGGGTGGTCTGCGGGTGAACGGGATAGTCAAACGAAGACCATTTCACGTGTCGCTTGCCTGGAAGGAGAGAAAGGCGGACTAGAATTCCCAGGGATGATTTTGTGGAGAAATGAAAAAGCGGGGAAATCCTTCAATGGCTCATCCCTACCAAAAAAAGGTGTCATTTCACTTCAGAGTCCTTCGGCTAAAATGTGTCAAGAGCAGAACTCTCTATCTCTCTTCTGCAAAGGGAACATAGATCTCCAGACAACAGTATGGCCTAGTGGAAAGAGCACAGGCCTGGGAGTCAAAGGACCTGTTTTGCCCCACGCCCACACATACGTTCTGACAAATAAACGTTTCTAACCCTCAAGTATCCTTCAGTTCTATGTACAGTTGTTACTTTAATGCTCTCTGCTCACCAACATTTCTGCCAGGCAAAGCTCAGGATATGGTTCTCCCCATGTGCTAGCTGGCTTTGCTTCTTAACTGCATTAATTCCCCAAGGAAATGCTAGGAGAAACCATATCCATTATTTCCCCATACTCCTGCCCCTGTATCTTTCTGGCTTTTGATCAGAGAGCGGGCAACGGAGGTTCTCAAAGGAGCTGGAACACGTTGCCATTGGACTCCTGATCAAGAGGTGGTCTCCGTTGCCTTGAGCCTCACAGCTGGAGTGCAGGAAGTCCTCACCTCCAGGAGGCCTTCCCAGACTGAGCCCTCTCTTTCCCTGTGGCCTTGCTTCCCTCCCAATGCTCCTACTCCCTCCCTCTGCTCTATCCCCCTTCCCCTCTCCACAGCACTTGTGTATATTTGTATATATTATTTATTACTCTATTTGATTAATAATGTGTATATATCTATGATTCTATTTATTTTGATAGTATTGATGCCTGTCTACTTGTTCTGTTTTGTTGTCTGTCTCCCCCCTTTTAGGCCGTGAGCCCGTTGTTGGGCAGGGATTGTCTCTATCTGTTGTCGAATTGTACATTCTAAGCGCTTAGTACGGGGCTCTGCACACAGTAAGTACTCAGTAAATACGATTGAATGAATGAATAATCCTTGTCTGCTGTTTGACCTTGGCCAAGTCATTTAATAATAATAATAATAATAATGTTGGTATTTGTTAAGCGCTTACTATGTGCAGAGCACTGTTCTAAGCGCTGGGGTAAACACAGGGGAAGCAGGTTGTCCCACGTGGGGCTCACAGTCTTCATCCCCATTTTACAGATGAGGGAACTGAGGCACAGAGAAGTTAAGTGACTTGCCCACAGTCACACAGCTGACAAGTGGCTTTAACTTCTCTGGCCCTCAGTTTTCTCATCTGCAAAATGGGGATTAAATCTTACTCCCTCCTACTTAAGACTGTGAGGCCCATGTGGGACAGGGACCTTGTCTGACCCGAGTTATCTCGTATCTATCCCAGAATTTAGTACAGTGCTTGGCACATAGTAAGCACTTAACAAGCACCATTAAAACAGAAAAAACAAACAAAAGCCTCCAGCCCCTCCCAATGACTCAGACCTTTCACTTGCTTCCCCTCTGCCCATCTGCTGAACTACTCTTCCTTTCTTCTCTGCCCCTTCTCTCCCTGGTTTAGAGTTTGCACTGATCGTCACCCCTCCTCTACACATTTTTAGCTCCCTAGGTGTCTCTCGGCTATAAAAAAGCCTTCCTGGAAAAATCTCCCCCTAGTTTTTCTCTCCCCTCTCCCGGAAAAGGTCTCCTGCTTTGTTGTTCAGGCTGTTCCCAGATCTCTGCATGGATCTCACTGAAACATCAGGTCCCACACCCACGCCAGTCTGACCAAGATGTCCCCCCCGGTCTCTTAATTATTGTTTTGTTAAGCCCTTACTGTGTGCCAAGCACTGCATTAAGTACTGGAGTAGATACAAGATAATCAGGTCCCACATGGGGTTCACAGTCACAGTTCACAGTAAGAGAGAGAACAGGTATTGAATCCCCATTTTGTAGATTGCAGGGAATTGAGGCCCAGAAAAGTTAAGTGACTGGCCCAAGGTCATACAGCAGACGAATGGTGGGGGCAGGATTAGAACCAAGATCCTCCAACTCCCAGGCCCCGGGCTCTGGGACATATAGTGAGTACTTAACAGATACTATAATTATTATGTTTATCACACATCATTTTTATCACACCATGTGCATCTATTACAAATGTGTCATGTTTCTATCGTATGAATGTCAAAAATGATTTACATTTAAAATGGCACAAGGAAAATGCGAATGCTCAGAATATGAAAGAGTTGGTAGGGAAAAAAACTCTCAATCAATTGTATTTATTGAGCACTTACTGTGTGCAGAGCACCGTACTAAACACTCAGGACAGTACCTTATAACCAAGTTGGTAGACACATTCCCAGCTCACAACAGCTCGTTGTGGGCAGGGAATGTGTCTGTTTATTGTTGTATTGTATTCTCCCAAGCGCTTAGTACTGTTCTGCATACAGTAAGTGCCCAATAAATTCGACTGAATACATGAATGGATGAGGAAGCTTAAAGTCTAGAAGGGGCCTGTGAGGATAAAAGAGAATTTTTGTAGAGTGTTTTGGGTTCTCTGGAAAAAGAAAAGGGTAAATGAATTCAAGGAATTAAGGAGGATGATTTCTTTCTTCTTTCTTTTCAGTTGCACATCTGGGGAATCTCCTGGGCTGATGCAGAAGAACGTTGCCCTGCCTTTTATTCCAGATGAAGGAGGGGAGGAGCACACTGGTTTTCCAACAAAGCCTGGAGAAGCCCTTCTTAAGCGAAAGTCTTGTCACCTGAGACAAAAACAAAGCTCCTCTGAGATGTAATCTGGATCTGGATCTAGTGTCTCAGAGCTTTCCCCCCCCACCTGCTGGAAGCCCTTCCCGGAGGATTTAGACCTGCTGAAAGCTCTTCCCAGAGGATTTAGAGCTTGTTGGCTCTCTGGGAGACACTGGAGCGGGGTTGAGGGTGAGAAAGGGAGGGAGCCTCAGGAGGAGCCCAGAATAAACTCTTCTCTTCTCCTTCCTTAACAATGAACGTGGGTTCCATGCCCATGGAGCCCTAGCCCAATGGTAATAATAATAATAATGGTATTTGTTAAGTGCTTTCTATGTGCCAAGCACTGTTCTAAGCACCGGGGTAGATATAGGGTAATCAGGTTGTCCCACATGGGGCTCACACTTTTAATCCCCATTTTACAGTTGAGGTAACTGAGGCACAGAGAAGTTAAATGACTTGCCCAAGATCACACATCAGACAAGTTACAGAGGCGGAATTAGAACCCGTGTGCTCTGACTCCCAAGCCCATGCTCTTTCCACTAAGCTATGCTGCTTTTCTGGTACTCTGTTGGAAGTTGGGGACAGGGACTGTGTCCAACCTAACTTGTACCGACCCCAGCATTTAGAACAGAGTTTGACACATAGTAAGCGTTTAACAAATACCATCTAAGAAAAAAAATAATGGTTAACTTCCCTGAGGCCCAGAGAAGTTAAGTGACTTGCCTAAAGTCACACAGCTGACAAGTGGCGAAGCCGGGATTAGAACCCATGACCTCTGATTCTCAAGCCCGGGCTCTTTCTACTGAGGCATGCATTCAATAAATATGACTTATTTTAAAAAAGGGATGTGAGAGAATTAATTATAATTATTAGTATTGACAAGATTATTATTAATAATAATAGCAGTCTTTGTTAAGCCCTAACTTTATGCCAACTACCGGGCTAAGCACTGGGATAGACACAATCCAATCATATCAGACATTGTTTGGGGTTCATAGTCTAAGAGAGAGGAAAAAAAAGAATTAAAACCCATTGTACTCTCTCCAGTGCTTAGAACTGTGCTCTGCACAAAGTAAGCCCTTGATAAATATCGATTGATTCTACAGATGAGGAAACTTGGGCAGAGAGAAGTTGGGTGACTTACCCATTCATTCAATAGTATTTATTGAGCGCTTACTATGTGCAGAGCACTGTACTAAGCGCTTGGGATGAACAAGTCGGCAACAGATAGAGACGGTCCCTGCCGTTTGACGGGCTTACGGGCTTACGGTCTAATCGGGGGAGACGGACAGACAAGAACAATGGTACCCAAGGTCACATAGCAGGCAAGTGGCTTAGATCAGATTAGAACCCCGGTCCGCTTGATTCCCCAAGCCTCCTTTCTGTCCTCTTGTCCCTTAACAATTAAAGAGTTTTCACCACCTATCCAGAAGGTAAGCAACTGCCTACATCACAATTAATAACTCCTCGAAATATGTAAACTACATAAATGTCACAGTAGATATCATAAATGGTGAGATTTATTGAGCACTTACTGAGTACAGAGCAATGAACTAGGCACTTGAGCGAGCACAACACAACAGAGTTGGTAGACATTTTGGGTTCCCTGCCTACAATGAGCCTGCAATCTACAGTTTAACTCCATAACAATTCCATCTGAGCTTAAGTAAGCAAATACCTAACCTGTGAGAGAAGTTGGTGATTAAAAACAAAACAAAACACTGGGATGATCACTGTTTCTCTTCTAAACACAGGAAACACAGACAAAAAAAGGAGTCTGTACTCTCTCACCCCACCTGCCTCAATGACCCTTGTTGAGTAGATATCTAGAGGGTGAAAAGATAACAGGTTTAAATGACAAAGAGGAAGTGACATTCCTGGGAAGGTCTTGGCCTCCTCCTTGGCTTTTGTCTTTCATCTTTCATCTCCCCTCCTTGGTACTCAAAGGGCACAGGGCATCCAGGGGTCAAGATTTGGACATTTTACATTGAGTCTGTTTTCCACTGACTTTCCACCCAGGAGCCCAATTTGGCCCAGGACAGCGACTGCCTACTGTGCTTTCACTTAGAAGGGGAAATCTGAGGGAGCAGTTAGGGAGCAGAGAGATCCCAGAGAATATTGGGAATGGGGAAATCTGAAGGAGCAGAGAGATTCCAGGGAGTGCTGAGGATGAAACTCTTCACTTCAATCGGGGAAATCTAAGGGAGCAGATACACCAGGGAATGCTGAGAATGGGAAAATCTAAAGGAGCAGAGAGATTCCAGGGAGTGCTGGGGCCGCGACTGTTCACTTTAGTTGGGGAAATCTGAGGGAGCAAAGATAACCCGGTGCTTGGGAGTGGGACTCTTTTCTTAGATGGGGAAATCTGAGGGAGTGCTGGGAACAGGACTGTCCCCTGGGGGATTGGTTTCCCACAAGGAGGAGGGACAGCTGGCTGTCCTTTGACCTGCTGGTTAGTGGCCTATCTATGAGAAGCGTAGCGGGCTCAGCCCAGTTTTTGTAAGCACAAATATCCCCTCTCCTCGCAGCAGCAGAGCTATCCTAGCATCTCAGCTGCCTTTCGCACGGTGAACTAACCCTTCTCCCCCCTTGCTTCACTGACACCTTCCTCTCCTGGTTTGGCTATCTCTCTGGCCTCTCATTGCCTTTTGCAGGCTCTTTCTCTGCCTCCCAGCCACTATCTGTGGGGGTTCCCCAGGATTCAGTTCTGGGTCACCTATTTTCCATCTACTTCCACCCACTCCCTTGGAGAACTAATTCGCTCCCTCCTTTTCAACTAACACCTCTAAGCGGATGATTCCCAAATCTACCTCTCCAGCCCTGATCTTTCTCTGAAGTCTAGCATTTCCTTCTGCCTTTAGGACACACAGCACGCACTCAACATATCCAAAACAAAACCCCTCCTCTTCACACTCAAACCCTATCCTCCACAAGACTTACCCATCACTGTAGATGAACACCAAGAGAGTGTCTCATAAGCCCATAAGCATGGTGCCATTCTTGATTCATCTCGCATTCAACTCATACATTCAGTCTGTCCCTAAATCCTGTCAGTTCTATTTTCACATCTCTCGAATCCACCCTTTCCTCTCCATCCAAACTAGGTTAGTGGAAAGAGCATGGGTTTGGGAGTCAGAGGACGTGGGTTCTAAACCCGACTCCGCCACTTTGCTGTGTGACCTTGGGCAACCCATTTAACTTCTCTGTGACTCAGTACATCTGCAAAATGGGGATTAGGACTGTGAGCCCCATGTGGGACAACCTGATTACCTTGTAACTACCCCAGTGCTTAGAACAGTGCTTGGCACATAGTAATAATAATAATAATGTTGGTATTTGTTAAGTGCTTACTAGGTGCAGAGCACTGTTCTAAGCATTGGGGTAGATACAGGGTCATCACGTTGTCCCAACTGAGGTTCACAGTTAATCCCCATTTTACAGATGAGGTAACTGAGGCACAGAGAAGTGAAGTGACTCACCCACAGTCACACAGCTGACAAGTGGCAGAGCCGGGATTCGAACTCATGACCTCGGACTCCCAAGCCCGTGCTCTTTCCACTGAGCCACGTTGCTTCTCCTAGTAAGCACTTAACAAATACCATAATTATTATTAATTATTATTATTATCACATCGATCCAAGTCCTGACTCGACTTTGCATCAGCCTCTTCACTGTCTTCCCTGCTTTTAGTATCTCCCCACTCTAATCTATTCTTCATTCCGTTGCCCAGTTCATCTTTCTAAAAAAATGATTTTGCTCATGTCTCCCCACTCCTCAAAACCATCCAATGATTGCTCATCTTTCTCTACATCAAACAGAAACTCTTCACCATGGGATTTAAGGCACTCATTCAGCTCTCCCCCGCCGCTTAGCCTTGCTCGTCTCCCACTACAACCAAGCCGACACACTTTGCTCCTCTAACACCGACCTACTCACTGCACCTCCAGCTTGTCTCTCGCTGTCCACCCCCTTGCTCACATGGCCTAATGGATAGAGCCCGGGCCTGGGAGTCAGAAGGTCATGGGTTCTAATTCCAGTCCCCAACTTGTCTGCTGTGTGACCTTGGGTAAATCACATCACTTCTCTGTGCCTTATTTACCTCATCTGTAAAATGGGGATTGAGACCATGAGCTCCATGTGGGACAGGAACCGTGTCCAGCCTGTTTTGCTTATATCCACCCCAGGCCTCCGTACAGTGCCTGGCACACAGTAAAACCTTAACAAATACCGTCATTATTATTATTCCTCTAGACTACGCGTTGTGAGCAGGGAATGTGTCTATTTTTGCATTGGACCCTCCCAAGCGTTTAGTACGATGCTCTGTACACTCTAAGTGTTCAGTAAATACAATTGAACGGTGTCCTCCTTCTGGTCTAGAACTCCCTTCCCAGTCAATCACTCCATGGCATTTCTCCCCACCTTCAAAGACCTACTTCTCTTCCGCCTGTTCCTCTCCATCCAGACTGCTAACGTGTTAATCCAATCACTTATCCTATTTTCCCTTGATAACTGAATCAGCCACCTTGCTGACCTCCCTTCCTCTTGTCTCTCCCCAGTCCAGCTCATACCAAACTCCGCTGCCCAGATCTTTTTGCCACAGAAACGTTCAGGCCACGTTTCCCCACTCCTCAAGAGAGTCCGGTCTTTGCCCACCAGCTCTGCATCTAACAGAAACTCCTCAGCATTGGCTTTAAAGCACTCAATCACCTCGCCTCGTCCTACCTCATCTTGATGCTCTCCTACTACAAGCCAGCGCACACACTTCGTTCCTTCAATGCTAATCTTCTCACTGTACCTCAATCTCATCTACCTTGCAACGGACCTCTCGCCAACGTCCTACTTCTGAACTGGAATGCCTTTCCTTCCCATATCTGACAGACGATTCCCCCCCCCCACTTCAAAACCTTACTGAAGGCACATCTCCTCCAAGAGGGCTTCCCTCCCAGCCCTCCTTTCTTCTTTTCCCACACCCTTCTGTGTCACCCTGACTTGTTCTCTTTATTCATCCCCCTTCCCAGCCCCACAACACTTACATACATATCTGTAATTTATTTATTTACATTAATGTCTGTCTCCCCCTCTAGAATGCAAACTCACTGTGGGCAGGAAACACGTCTGTTTATTGTAAGCACACCATAAATATGATTGACTGACTGATCAAACTAGTCTTCCTTGACTAACCTCTCATTTCCTCACCCTAGTCACTCTCCCTTTTGCAACCTTTTTGCACTTTGGACTGTACCCTTTAATCACGTCACTCACTCCATCCCCAAAGCACATATATCTTTCATGGCCTAGTGGAAAGAACACAGGCCTGAGAATCAGAAGGGCCTGGGCTCTAATCCCGGCTCTGTCATTTGTCTTCTATGTGACCTTAGGCACATCATTTCACTTCTCTGTGCCTCAGTTATCTCATCTGTAACTGTAAAATGGGGATTACCATTGCGGGTCAGGGACTGTGTCCAACCCAATTACCTCGCACCTACCCTGGCACTTAGTACAGTGTCTGACACTTAGTAAGAGCTTAACAAGTATTATTACAATGACAATTATTATTATTGTTATATTATTTTTAATGTGCTTCCCGGACTAGATTGTAAATTCCTTGTAGGCAGGGATTGTTTCTAATAACTCTATGGTAGTGTAATCAATCAATCCTATTGACTGAGTGCTGTGTTCAGAATACTGTACTAAGCGCTTGGGAGAGTGAAATAAAACAGTTGATAGACATGTTCCTTGCCCATAATGAGTTCCCTGCCCTCTCCCAAGCGCTTAGTACATACTGCATACTGCAGGGCCTCCCCATAAATACCACCTGCCTGACTGATTTGGCCACCTAAATGACACTGTCGGTAGAGAGAGTCATCTGGTCAGGCAATGCCCTTCCCCTGGGCTCTGAGGCACTGCAAATGTTCATCTGGAGATTATGGGGGTAGGCTATTTAACAGTAATCTCTCAATTAGATTATGAATTGCATTTTATGATGGGGAGAATTGATTTTGCTTATGCATCTATTTTGGCTTAGTCTGTGACCTACTTCCACTCGGATTAAAGGGGAGGATTTGGGGAAACATTCCTAATGGGCTTTGGCCAAGGTTCTTAATTCACTCAGGGATTGGCCGGTTTTGGTGGCTGTTTGCCGGGGCCTACGGAAGACGACCGAAGACTTGTTTGGGGAAAACATTTCTTAAAATCCTCTTGGCTTTCCACCTGCCGCCAGCAAGGAAACTCAGGCTCTCGCTGCCTCCGGTGCTGATTTCCTCTTCAGCTCCAGGAAGTGATAGCACAAGGACGAGCGGGTCAGAGGCCAGAGTGGTCAGTGAACACCTTTCCCCCGCAGGGATTTTCGGGCACCCGCGAGGGGTCGGCTAAAGGTTTCTTTCCCCTTATCGCTCAGCGGGTTGTTGCTAGCCAACAAAGGCGTTGTATTACTACTATTTGTAAGGAGAGAAAAGCACAGTGTCCAAATCCCAATCCTGGCATTCGTCAGTGTCTGTTTAGGGAATAGGATAGATAAGCGTAGCCTTTCTTTTCCAATAAATCAGATAATTGGGTAACGTGTTTGTGTAAAGATCTCATTTAAATATCACGTTATCGGTCCTCCTTTCTAGCTCAAGGGGGAGCGATGTACCTGCTCGATGTGCTGTTTTTATAATAGACTTCATGTACTCTTTGCCTTCGATTACAGTAAATCCAAATTCTCTTCACAACCTAAACCCGTTTTGGCAGCAGGGACAACTCCCCTCCTGTATCCGTTTGTTTATTGAACCAGAGGAGTCTGGGTTAAATCAATAGAGTCTGGGGACTCAGATGACAACTTGGGCACCGGGTTCCTGCACTGTGGTTCACACCCCGCACACCTTGCTGAGGATGGGGGAGAGGGGGTGGAGGGCAGGGAGGGGTAGGGCTGTGACAGACAATGGCACACAGTGTGGACTCCTGTCTGCCAAGGATACTGACCGCTTTTGGTCAATTAATCCTTGGGTGAAGCAGCATGGCCTAATGGATAGAGCACTTGCCTGGGAGTCAGAAGGACCTGAGCCACTTCTCTGCTGTGTGACCTTGGGCAGGTCACCTCGCTTTTCTGTGCCTCGGTTACTTTTATCTGGAAAATGGGGATTAAGACTGTGAGCCCCAAGTGAGACACAGACTGTGTCCAACTTGATTACCTTGTATCTACCCCGGTGCTCAGAACAGTGCCCGGCCCATAGTAAGAGCTTAAATACCATTAAAAAAAATCAATGGCACTTATCGAACACTTACTGTGTGCAGAGCACTGTACTAAGTGCTTGGGAGACTTGTAAGCAACAGACACGAGGCCCGGATTCCTGTCCACGTAAGCTTATTCTAGAGGGGACTCAATTAGGGGTTATTTTACTTGATGAAATCCCAATGAGGAGATTGAAATCTTTGCATCAAAAGTGACCCAATCATGCTGAGCTTCCACGAGAAAGTGGTCTGCATCGCCTTTGCTCCTTCCTGGCTGAATCACCACCTCAGTGCCAGGGTTCCCGGGGGGCGGGGCTAACAGTGTCTGTCATCCACATTGAGAAGCAGCGTGGCTCAGTGGAAAGAGCACGGGCTTTGGAGTCAGAGCTCATGGGTTCGAATCCAAGCTCTGCCACTTGTCAGCTGTGTGACTGTGGGCAAGTCACTTCACTTCTCTGTGCCTCAGTGACCTCATCTGTAAAATGGGGATTAAGACTGTGAGCCTCATGTGGGACAACCTGATTCCCCTGTGTCTACCCCAGCGCTTAGAATAGTGCTCTGCACATAGTAAGTGCTTAACAAATACCAACATTATTATTATTATCCACAGTGCTCCTGCCCTCCAGTCCCTTCCTGCTGCTGACAGGTTTCCAGCTCCCTGAAAGAAAAACTATAGGCTGGGGGTATAGGGAAGGGGAGAGAGGGTGTGTGGAGACAGAGACAGAAGCACTCCACTCCTCTGGTGCTAACCTTCTCACTGGGCCTCCACCCCGCCTGTCTCGCCACCGACTCCTGGCCCACGTTCCACCTCTGGCTTGGAAAGTCCTCCCCTCCTCAAATCTGCCAATCACTCTTCCCCCCCTTCAAAGCCCTACTGAAGGTGCACCTCCTCCAAGAGGCTTTCCCAGATTAAGTCCCGCTTTTCCTCAGCTCCCCCTCCCTCTGTGTTACCCTGACTCTCTCTTTGCTCTTCCCCACCTTTCCCCGGCCCCAACACTTACATATATATGTATATAACTATAATTTTATGTATTGATATTGATGCCTGTTTACTTATATTGATGTCTGTCTCCTCCCCTCTAGACTGTAAGTCCGTTGTGGGCAGGTATTGTCTCTCTTCACTGCTGTACTGTACATTCCAAGTGCTTAGTACAGTGCTCTGCACACAGTAAACGTTCAATAAGTGCTGTTGAATGAATAATAGAAGCCATTGCCTGGCCAGGAATCAGGCTTCCGCTGAGAATGTCTTCACCCAACCCGGTGATGACACAAGCCAACAAGGCAGTTTTCTTGAGGGTCCCTAAGGGAGCCTGCTGACATCAACCTTGCAAGATTCCAAAAGAGACTAGAGGGGCAGTCACTATCGCTCTATACAGTCCTGTACTTTCCCAAGTGCTTAGTACAGTGTTCTGCATATAGGAAGCCCTCCAATAACACCATTGATCGATTAGTGGAAAGACCTCAGGCTTGAGATTCAGAGAACCTAGGTTCAAATTCCAGCTCTGTCACTTACCTGCTGTGACCTTGGCCAAGTCGCTTAACATCTCAGTGCCTCAGCTTCCTCATCTGTAAAATGGGAATTCCATACTTGTTCTCCTACTTAGACTGAGACTCGCTTGGGAGAGGGACAGTGTCCAACCTAATTTTTCTGGATCTATCCCAGCAGTCAAGCATTACGTGCCAAGCGCTGTACTAGCAAATATAACAAGTTATCATTATTAAAAGACGGCTTGTAGTAAGGAACACTACTAGATAAAAGCCCATTTCCTTTTTTCTTTGAGCCATTTCCACGTGCTCATGGTACAGACAAATACTCCATCATACTACCCACCCCTTCTCACTTAGTTTGTGGCCTAACAGGACCATAAGGGGCACGGCCACAGGACAATTCTGCCTGCTGCACAGAGCCTGGAAAACCAGTGGTCATTTATTCATTCATTCAATTGTATTTATTGAGCACTTACCCTCACTAAGCCCCACTTTTCCTCATCTCTCACTCCCTTCTGCGTCTCCCTAACTTGTTCTCTCCCTAGCCCCAGTCCCACGGCACTTATGTATATATCTGTAATTTTAAGAGCACGGGCTTTGGAGTCAGTGGTCACGGGTTCGAATCGAGGCTCGGCCACTTGTCGGCTGTGTGACTTTGGGCAAGTCACTTAAAATAAATGTTGGTAAAAAAATAAACGTTGGTATTTGTTAAGCGCTTACTATGTGCCGAGCACTGTTCTAAGCGCTGGGGTAGACACAGGGGAATCAGGTTGTCCCACTTGGGGCTCACAATCTTAATCCCCATTTTACAGATGAGGTAACTGAGGCACCGAGAAGTTGAGTGACTTGCCCAAATTCACACAGCTGACAATTGGCCGAACCGGGATTCAAACCCATGACCTCTGACTCCAAAGCCCGTGCTCTTTCCACTGAGCCACGCTGCTTCTCTAAGGGGCACGGCCTTCTCTAAGGGGCACTTCACTTCTCGGTGCCTCAGTTACCTCATCTGTAAACTGGGGATTAAGCCTGTGAGCCCCACGTGGGACGACCTGATTCCCCTGTGTCTATCCCAGTGCTTAGAACAGTGCTCAGCGCATAGTAAGCGCCTAACAAATACCAACATTATTATTATTATTGATGTCTCTCTCCCCCTCTCTAGACTGTGAGCTTGTTGTGGGCAGGGACTGTCACTGTTAACTGTTATATTGTTCTTTCTCAAGCACTTAGTACAGTGTTTACTATTAAGCAGAATGGAAGGGACAATCCAAAGTCTCTCCAAGATTGACAGCAATCTACTCCCTTCATACATGCTCTTTCTTTCTCTCTAGCTCTCCCCATTCTAAAAACCAGTACCAGACTGATTGGATACTGCAATCCCTGGGGAATTTTTTGGACAACAAAGTTTCCAATATTTTTTTTCCCATTAATACCTCTGAACAACTCTAGAATTTGGGGATGGAGCTGCGTAACTGTTCATCCCCCAGACTGGCAATATTCAGGCATTCAAAAAGAGGACACGATAAGCAGGAATCTCATATTTTAGAACTTACCTTCTGCTTTCAAAATGGCTCGAGGCTTCCTTCTTTCAAGTGAGTACCGTTTTGTTCCTCTGATCACAGTTATTCTAAGTGGAAACCTTCTTAGGGAAACATATCTCTGAAATAAACATGGGCTTCGCTTTAAAAAGAAAATACCTTTAAATCTCTTCACTTCAATGGCAAACACTTTTTTAAAATACCAGAAATTTCAAAATTTGAAAGAGAGTACTAATAGCTTTTCTTCTGACAAGCAGTGGCTTAAAGACTTTGAAGGAATGGTCCTTGTAGGGAGGGTAAACTCTTTGGCAAATTATAGACAGGGAACAGGTCTAACAACTGCTATATTATACCTTCCCAAGTGTTTATATGGTGCTCTGCAAACAGTACGCGCTCAAATAATGTGATCGATTGATTCCAGACCGATAGTAAAGGGTAATGGTTTGTATAAGAGACAAAGTCAGTAAGGTAGGCATTTCAATAATTTCCAACAAAATCTGCCAGACAATCTTACCTCAGCTGAAAAGAAGCCAAAGTCTTGCACTGCAGGGCTTCGGATGGGCTGCTGTGAAATGCATTTCAAGGGGCAGTAAGTGACTGCAACATACCCAGCTCAATTGTAAGCAGATTTTTTTCTTTTTAATCCTCAGATCTAAGTGGGTCAGCTGAACTGTAAGCCACTTTGCTCTGCAAATGATCCAGCTGCGATGTGCATTTTCTAGAGAAGTAACATGGTGTAGTGGTTAGAGCCCGGGCCCGGGAGTCAGAAGGCCGTGGGTCTTAATCCCAGCTCTGCCACTTGTCTGTGTGACCTTGGGCAAGTCATTTCACTTCCCTGGGCCTCAGTTACCTCATCGGTAAAATGGGGATTATATGAGCCCCATGTGGGATAGGAACTGTGTCCAACCCGATTTGGTTGTATCTACCCCAGCACTTAGTACAGTACCTGGCCCATAGTAGGTGCTTAACAAATACATTACTATTATTTCACCCACCATTTTTAAAAATTGAAATATGGCATCAAAATTGCATTTGACTCCCTGAAATGGTTCTTTAAAATAGAGGTGCTTGTAGGTATTATTACAAGAAATGGTTGTGTAGCTGATAGAGTTGGGGGGAGGACCCAGATTTTCTGAGCAAGCGGCCAGTGACTGACAGAGCGATTCAGCATTGTCTCTCTTAGGAATTAGAAGCGTGGCTGGTAGATTCTAGTGTGATAATTCAATCGCCTGGATTCCTAGCAAATAGGCACTTTACAACTTAGCAGCATCCTTGGCTTGTCACATGAGACTGAAGCAAGGCCATTACCAAGTTAATAATAATGATGATGATGGTATTTGTTAAGTGCTTACTATGCGTCAATCACTGTTCTAAGTGCTGGAGTAGGCACAAGCTGATCAGTGCCTACATAGTCCCAGTCCCACATGGGGCTCATAGTCTTAATTTCCATTTTACAGATGAGGTAACTGAGGCAAAAGGAAGTGAAGTGACTTGTCCAAGGTCACACAGCAGATAGGTGGCAGAGTCAGGATTAGAACCCAGGTCCCTCTGACTCCCAGGCCCATGCTCTATCCACTAGGGCATGAGCTAATATTCCATTCAGCACAGTAGGATTCTGAGAAACAGAGTCAAGGCTAGCACTCTGATATTCACCGTAACAATTAAGATGGTTCCATTCAGATGGTTCAAAGCACATAATAAGCACTTAAATACCACAATTATTCACTTCATTATTATTATCAGAAAAAGTGCTTTGTTTTTGAAGATGTTCTGAAGATTTTTCCAAGAGCTTCATATCAGTGCCACCAGTAACAGGGTCTCTATTTTCTAGAAGTTATCATGTCAACAACAGACTGCCCAAACTGGTTTTTGGTCATCATTAAACTCACAGTAGGGTCTGTATCATTTTGTTTAGCAAGATCCTTGGGCAAGGCAATTTTCCCTTTGGTAAACTATTATGAACCCCTCATCCATGAATTGCACAAGCCCTTCTTGAACTTACCGATGTTTTCCGATTATTTATATGGCTTCCTGAGAAGGAAAAGCTGAAAATGAGTGCTAGGAATATATGGATTCCTCTCTGAGACAATTTTCAAATTGTATTGGCCCAGGAATGAGTCTATGATGCGAGCGAGAAGGAGGGCCTTACGATCCCAAATCTAAGTGCCCACCTGATCTCCCATCTGTCCTGTTTCCCTTTCCTTTGAAAGAAGGGCTAACTCCAACAATTTACTTCAGCCTGCCCGGAGGAAGCCATTTCCACCAGGCAACTCTTGATTAGAAGGGGCTCGGAAAATTCCAAGCCTCAGCCATCTTTCCACACCAGAAAGGTTTTTGCTTCCTATTTGAGTCATTTACAAGTTCATACGTGATGGACAGTGTGATCCTAGACTAGCGGGGCTCGCTGTAGCTCACACAGATGCTTCCAAGGGGGAAAGGAAAGGGAAACAGAGGTGTCGATTCTCTGCTTTGGCCTCTCTCTTCCCTCCAACTCCCTTTGTCAGAGGAAGGCTTCAGAGCACTGGGATCTTTTTCGGTTACACTACTCCTCCACGTGGAATGAATCTTAGCTAGACGCTTCCCCAGAGATTGTATTTATTTTGCATCTAGGTTTGAGGACATCTTTAAAACAATGGTCTTATTCCACACCGGGAGAGGCCATTTAATAATAATAATAATATGGGTATTTGTTAAGTGCTTACTATATATCAGGCCACAAGCGCTGGCGTAGATACAAGATAATTGGGTTGAACACAGTCTCTTGTGTTCAGAGGGGCTCATGTTCTCAATCCTCATTTTACAGGAGGAAAGTGAGGCCCAGGGAAGTGAAGTGACTTGCCCAAGGTCACAGCAGACAAGTGGTGGAGCCAGGATTAGAACCTACGACCTCTGACTCCCATTCCGGTGCTCTATCCATTATGCCATGGGAAGACCTCCCTACACTTGCCCAACTTTCTCCCTTGTCCCAACCTCTTCAGTGTTCAGCCCTCAGACTAATAATAATAATAATAATGTTGGTATTTGTTAAGCGCTTACTATGTGCCGAGCACTGTTCTAAGCGCTGGGGTAGATACAGGGTAGTCAGGTTGTCCCACGTGAGGCTCACAGTTAATTCCCATTTTACAGATGAGGTAACTGAGACACAGAGAAGTGAAGTGACTTGCCCACAGTCACACAGCTGACAAGTGGCAGAGCCTGGATTCGAACTCATGAACTCTGACTCCCAAGCCCGTGCTCTTTCCACTGAGCCACGCTGCTTCTCAGACTGTGAGCTCCTTGAGGGCAGGTCCGTGTCTGCCAACTCAGTTACATCGTAGTCTCTCAAAGTGCTTGGTCGAGTTCTCTGCCCATGGTAGGTGCTCAATAAATCCCACCGACTAAGCTATCAGCTCAGTTCCAAGTGAACGATAACGAAACGTTCACACGGCTCAATTCAGCTCCTATCACCTCGTGTCTGTCCGTCCCGACACAACGCTACCTCTGAGTCAATAATTATAATAATAACAATAATTATGGTACTTGTTAAGCGCTTACTATGTGACTAGCACTCTTCTGGGGTGGATACAAGATAATCGGGTTGGACACGGTCCCTGCTCTACAGAGGGCTCACAGTCTTAATCTCCATTTTGCAGACGAGGTAGCTGAGGCACTGAGAAGTTACGTGACTTGCCCAAGGCCTCACAGCAAGTGTGTGGTGGAGCCGGGATTAGAACTCAGGATCTTTGACGCCCAGGCCCAGGCTCTTTCCACTAGGATAGTGCATAGTTCACAGAAGAGCTAGGGAACCCAAACAGTCCCTCGTGACTGCGTCAGGAGCTCTCTCCAAACACCTTCAGACCGCTAAATAAAATAAGATTTTAATGGGCGAAGCATCCAATAACTGCGATACATTTCTCAAAAATACACCTTCCGGCAAGTTGGCGTGGCAAGCACAAGTCCAAGTCTTTCAATACAAAACATATTGATGTCAAACTGTAGCATACGCTGGAAACTTTATTTAAGTTAAAAGAAACCACAGGAGGATAGAAGCAACTATCTCTGGAATAGGTTAACGGGTTAATATATTTTGTCGAGCAAATGGAACGCTATATTACAAAAGACATTTCAAACCAAGTGGACGTGAGATGCACCTATTGATGAGGAACTTTTTGGTTATTCTGGCCTGAGCCATACACTTCATTCCAGACACTGGGCAGAAACAACGCTTCACCCCAAGAGGGGAAAGGAAGCGCTGGCATAAAACCTACACCTTCCTTGGGAGCTGGTACAGGTACTTCTTTGAACGGCACCTGAACTGTCAGGTTACCTGCTCTCTGACTTTGGCACCTATTATCTAATGGCAGGGCACTAAGCCTTAGTTTACTTCTGAACAGCACAGCTCGGTAAGTGCATCTTTTCTGTACAATTAAAGTGACGACATAGCAAAAACAAACCTGGCAACCGATAAAAACGCCGGTGTAAGATACATATGATACAGGCCCGTGCCTTTTGGGCTATTATAAAATCTATTCAGAGCAAAGAACTGAATTGCACGGATTGGGAACGGAAGATTTTTATACACTGCGGCAGCCGGAGCCTTACTCTGGGCTCCGAGGCAGCTAAAATATCAAATTCCTTTATCCACTTCAGATCGGAGAGAGTTCTTTTAAGCGCCGCATATGCCAACGCCATTTCCGTCTATAAATATGCGCTTGGTTCCATTAACGAACTAAACCTGGGACTCCAACCGATTGCACCTATTAGCTTGAGAGCTGCCTTTAAGCTGACGAACCGCTTTAAAGAAGCTTGTCGGAAAAAAAAATACAATGACGAATGATTAAAATTCGATTGATTTCACTCCCCCATCTCGCCTTTTTAAACGTCGCCTATAAAAAATGATTCAAATATGGCACAGAAGTGGACCCCTGAAGACCACCCCCTTCCCCAACAATACTATCGGCAGGATCCTGGAGGTCGGGGGCTGGGGGGTGGGGATGTGGGGGAGGTGCGGAGGTTAATCAAGACAGACTGGGGATTTGGCAACCCTATACAAAATGGGCTTCCCGGTGTTCTAACTCCTGCAGTCGCTTCGGTCTTAGTCTCTGGTAAGTCGGCTTGGCCTCGGCGGGCAGGGGCTCCTCCGGGCTGGCTACGGAATGGCCGACGGGCTGCCCGAGCGGGTCCGCCGGCAGGCCGGAACTCAAAACCAATTTCACGGCGGCGCCGTCTTGGGCGAGGGCGGCCGCCGCCCGGGTTTTCAGACTGTCCTCCTCGCCGCCCTTTCCCTTGTTGGACGCAGGCGGCTTATAAAAGGTCCCGGGTGGCGGCTGCAGAGTTCTCGTCGCCCTGAAGGCGGCCAGGCGGTTGGAGTCCGGGGAACCTCCCTCGGACGTCTTTCTCGCCGACCGGCCGGGGACCGTGATCGGCTGGACGGGCTGCCCGGAGGCGGGAACGGCCCCGCCGCCGCCCTCCCGGGCCCTGTTCTCCTGAAGGGCGTTGGTCATGATCATCGCCGTCCGGGCGGTCATGTCGTACTGTTTGTACTGCTTGTCCCAGCTCTTCGGCAGAGTCTGAGGGTCGTAGCAAGAGAGTCGGGAGCACGCGTTATTGGCGGGAAGGGGCTTGGTTTCCGAAACCTCTTCGACGGTGGGGCTCCCGGGGGGCTTGTCGGGATTGAAAGCCCCCGGATTTCTCGAGGTCCGCTCGTTCAAGAGGCTTGAGGGGAGCAACCGATCGATGGGCATGCTCACGGGGCGGACCACCGGTTTGGTCCTTAGGGCCCGCAGCTGGACTTTGGTGGTCTGTCGGTGGGATTTGACGGGCAGCGGGCTACTGGCTTTCCCGCTCCCTTCGGTGGGAGGTGGTGAGGTTCCACTGTCTTTGTGCGAGGCTAGAGCTGTGGTGAGGCCTAGGGTGAGAAATGGAAACAACCGGTATTATCGGGCAATTTTCATGGACCCGCCCCCGGGAGTCATTTAAGGGCAGTGGCCAAGATCACACGTTACAGCAAGTCTAGAAAATAAATAAATCCCAAAAATGACATGGGGACACCAGTTTATGATCAGTGCAGCTTCCTGCAAAGTATCCCCTCGTACAATGAGTATCCATAACCTCTGACGTATTGCTGTGGCTTGGGATTTATGGCCAATGGGTCAAGAGATGTTATCGACTGTCCCGCGACAGAAGATTTGGTCACGATCAATCAGAGCACTGTATTAAGTGCCTGGGAGAGTACAGTCCAACAAAGTTGGTAGACACATTCCCTACCCGCATGGAGCTTCTGGTCTAGAGGGGGTGAAGGGACAGGGATATTCTCTCTTTATTGCTGTATTGTCCTTTCCGGAGCACTTAGTACAGTGCTCTGCACAGGGTAAGCGCTCAATAAATTCGACTGAATGACAGGCAGTAAAATAAATTACGGATAGGGGCAGAAGTGCGGAGGGGCTGAGGACGTGATCAATGTCAAGTGCTTAAAAGGATACAGAGCAAGTGCATAGGTGACGTAGAAGGGGGAGGAAGTAGGAGAAACGAGGGGTTAACTGGGGAAGGCCTCTTGGAGAAGAAAACCTTGCCGGTTTAAGTGTATTCTTGCGAATTTTGTAAATAGCCCTGATGAAAGAAATGTGTTGGCAAGCGCTCCAGCAGTTTGTCGGAATAGTATTTTAGCAAATTCTACCTGTCTACTACACAGTAGGAATAAGGAGTAACCCCACTCTCCTGAGCCTCAAATGCCTGTCCACAGTATTACGGCTCCAGGCAGCGCCCCCGAAAAAGTGTTTGGGATTATCAGTGATACGAGATTAGAAATTCTAACCTGTCCCCTTTTGGGCGGCAGGGTGCGCAGCCGAAACTGAAGCACTGCAAGGTTCTGAGGAGGAACTGCTTTTCTCAATATCCGCCTGCTTCGCTTCAGTGAGTGGCAACAGCATGCACTCTGGAGGATGTACAGGAAAAAAAAGGGTAGGAAATTCAAAGGCCCCTATTCATCGCTCTCATGCGAACAAAACGCACAACTGCCAGGAGGGGTGACGTTTGGCAGCATTCAGACGCCAGGATCGGTGCCGGGCTGGTTCCTCGGAATCGGGCTTAAGGACGGACAAAGATTGGTTTGTAACGGGTTTTCCTCCTCTCGGCAACTCCCCGGGCACCATTTTGTTTTCGTGAGAGGCGTGCGGCCCCGGATGGGACCTCACCCTAGCCAGCGTGTGTGCTAAAGGAATGCTCACCAGTGACGGAGGCATCGGACTTCTCTCTCGAATGGGCGTGACCATCTAAGCGCTCCAGTGATGCAGTTGTTTCCAGAACTTGACTCTCACTATGGGCCTGCAAAATGGAAATGAGGGGAAAAAAATCAAACAAAACAACTGAGAATAAGCAGTTTGAATCTGTTGAAGTGGACAGAGCATGGACCAGGAAGTCAGAAGGACTTGGGCTCTAACCCCAACTCCGCCACTTGACTGCTGTGTGTGACCTTGGGGAAGTCACTTCACTTTCTGGGCCTCGGTTACCTCATCCGAAAAACGGGGACCGAGACTGAGTGGACTGTGTCCAACCCGATCAGCTTACATCTAACCACAGCGCTCAGTCCGGTGCTGTGTCCCCGGCACACAGCACGTGCTTAAACAATAAACGAAACCAACAAAACACCGCTAGGTTCCCACACAATTCCCCACTAGTCACCACTCACTTCCTTTGAAGCAATAAACAACTGTGACTTCCTGTGCTGCTGGGGTCCCTTCTCTTCCGTTGATGAAGCAATTTTCAGGGGGGCGTTTTCATCAGGCTGAGGCGGCACTGCCAGGGCCTGCAGGGAGACGTCGAAGATCTTCTCGTAGTGAGTGATGAGCAGCTCCACCATGCCAGCCTGATGCGGGTAGTCCACAAGCGAGGAAAGGGAAACCGTGGCATCTGTCTGACGAGGCCTGATCAGGGTGGGCCCAAATATTATCCCGAGGTTCCGGGCGGACATCTTGTTTTCTTCATCTTGCTCCGAAACCCTGAAAACACACACAGACACGTTTATATGGTGACATTATGCTAGCCTGTTTGGGGGGGTATTTTGGAGAATGGGGAGCAGGCCAGTAGACGTCTGTAAGAGATCTGCAGCGAGAACAGTTCATTCATTCATTTACTCAATCGTATTTATTGAGTGCTTACTGTGCACAGAGCACTGTAGAAAGTGCTTGGGAGAGTACAATATAACAACCAACAGACACATTCCCCAACCACAATGAGCTTACAGCCTGGAAGTTCTCATTCCCTGCTGCTTTTTGCCCCTCTGGTCTATGCTCCATCTGGTCAATCAATCAATCGTATTTATTGAGAGCTTACTGTGGGCAGAACACTGTACTAAGCGCTTGGGATAGTACAATATAACGGAGTTGGTACACACTTTTCCTGCCCACGATCTCACAAGATCTCACAGTAAGCGCTCAATAAATACGACTGAATGAATGAGTCCCCTGGCACTTGGGGTGTCACTAGGCGCTGTCAAGGCCTCACACCAAGCAATCAATTAATAATATTTATTGAATGCTTATTTCATGCAGAGCACTGTACTAAGTGCTTGGGAGAGTACAATTCAAAAATAGACAGACACATTCCCTGTCCTCAAGGAGCTTACAGTCCAGCGGATCGGAGAAAGAGTGTCTTCATTTTAACATTTAAACAGGAAAGCGACCCCTAAATCCGTCTTTAACCAGCCTTCAGTCAATCACTGGCATTTATTGAGCACTTAGAATGTGCAGAGCACACAACCACAGAATGGGGAGATGCGATCCGTGCACATCTGCCATCTGCTCCAGACCCCAAAACCGTCAGGGGCCTTCAGAACCCAACAGGATTCTTAGCTCGATGAGAACTGGATAGCCAACACCCCTCTAAGCTTCCTGCAAGGTGAACTCACCGATGAAGGTGTCCTATAAGGAACTGGAGAGTATTATAGTTTGGAACGGGGAGCTGTTTGAGGAGATCTTTGATTTTAATGAGGAAGCGGTTCAGGTCGATGGACACCGACTGCCTTTTCTTGGCTTTGGGGCTGGTCTGCTTCAGGTCAAGGTCTTCGTTTATATTCTGGCTCTCTTTTGCCAGACCAATAAATTCATTGTAGAGCCGAAACAATATCAAAGGTTCCGGTAGCTGAGAGAAGAAATAAAAACATCAGTCAGTTGATGGAATTTATTGAGCACTTAACACGTGCAGAGCGCTGTACTAAGTACTTGGGAGAGTACAACAGAGTTCCCTGCCTTCAGTGATCTTATAGTCATGAGGGGAAGACAGACATTAATAAATACATCATGGATACGTGCATAGTGCTGTGGGGCAGAGGGAGGGGTGAAGAGCGTTCAAAAATATGTTCCTCCAACCAGACAGAACACTAACCAACAGAAATGCTTAGTGCCTGACACATAGTAAGCACTTAAGCATGGGTCCGGGAGTCGGAAGGACCTCGGTTCTAGAACCGGCACTGCCATTTGTCTGCTGTGTCACCTTGAGCAAATCACTTCACTTCTCTCAGTCTCTGTTACCTCATCTGTAAAATGGGGATTAATTCTGTGAGCCCATGTGGGCATGAGCTGTGTCTAACCTGATTAGCTTGTATCTACCCCAGCACTTAGAACAGTGCCTGGCATGTAGTAAACACTTAAGTACTATAAAGAAAAAATAAAAAAATAAATTAAAAACAAAACAAAAAACACAAAAAACTTGGCTCAGAAGTGAAACAAATAAGACTGTTTTTTTGCTTCTTCAACTAAGTGTCCAGCCACCTGCACATCCAGTAATACCCTGCCCCACCCTCTGAAGTGGAATCAAGACCAGAGGTACAGCCAAGGTGTTGGTTCTGGTAGTTCCCTCTACCCCAAGTTGGAGTTTCCTGATCTGAGACACGAATAGAAGATGCTGGAGTTGGAGTAGGAGCAGCAGTGGAGGGTATCTTCTCCCTCTTCCTCCCCTGGTTTCCTCTTCCAATCTCCTCATCTCATGTCCCCTAACCTTTTCATTCCCCACCCACTTTAGTCCTCCAGCCTCTGACCTGGCCAGAGGTTTTTCTCTTCTTTACCAGGTCTTGAGACTAGCTGGGGGGTCTCAAAAGAGATTAGCAAGGTTTCCTGCCCCTGGCAACTACACGTCTCCTTCAAAGTTTCACTCCAAGCTCGCCCATAAGCTCCAAATGGCCATGCTGATGCAGGCTTGAACCAAACTGAGCACTGCGGAGTAGCCCAACGCGAAAATAAAACCATTTCTCAACTCAGATCCTAAACTCAAAATATACACAGCCGCCTGGAGGTCTGAAAACCCAGACTGTATTGGATACCTATTTTCTAAATCATTTGGCATTACCTCCACCACCTCTGGTCTACAATTCAGAAGCTCTGAGCAAGCTTTTCTCACTGTGCCAAAACTAATGACGGGCTGTTCTGTTTTGTTTTCCCCAGAAGGCACATGTTTGGGCTTTTTCTTCGTAGGGGGAAAGGATCTCATGAAACCCTGAGTTTGATGGCAACTAAACTTTTAAAAAGAAGCACTGAGAGGAGGTTTACTTTTTAATACTATAGTAACATGCCACAAATTTCATTTAGTTAATTTTTAGACAGAGTTTAAAATGGCTGTAAAAACAGGTTTTACAGTAAAAAGTCTCTCCTACCATCAATGCTGAATGTATACATTCCACTTTGTTTTACCAAAGACCTTTAAGCATTGCTGGTTTCAATGTTCTGTTGCCAAGCGAATGAAATGTTGCCCTGTGGAGTCCTGTGAAGCTCTGAGAGGTGGGTTTTGTCTCTCCTTTAGTTGCTTCTCCATTGCCGTTTACTGCCTCCCACTTCCTTCCCCTTTCCCCAACACATACAAACACACAAACACCAGTCTTATCCCTGATGAACTGTGAATTTGCCAGCAATAGTGTCCAAGTTCCATTTTAGAGCTAAACCACTTCCTGCCATCTTGCCGTGCCTGGAACAGCTCTGCTCAATTTTACCCCCTAGCTAAGCTGAGGCGGAGGAACATCTGGTTGTGGGGCGGGGGTCCTTTGAGATATCCCCATTATCTTGGGAACTGAGGCCCTGTGGACTGAAAATCGTTGAAAACCAAGATACAGCGTACAGGCATCAGTTAGCTGAATGTAAGAAATTCCTGAGTAGGGTGAAGGTACCACATGCCAGTTGTTTAGTCTGGAGTCTGTGGGTCGGGAACATTTTGGGCTGCTGCCTTCATTCATTCAATGTCATATTTATTGAGTGCTTACTGTGTGCAGAGCACTGTACTAAGCGCTTGGAAGGGTACAATATAGCTAACAACAGACGTATTCCTGCCCACAACAACCTTACAGTCTACGGGGGGAGACAGACATTCATATTAATAAATTACAGATATATACATAAGGGATGAATAAAGGGAGCAAATCAGAATGTTGCAGAAGGGAGTGGGAGAAGAGAAAATGAGGGTTTAGTCAGGGAAGGCCTCCTGGAGGAGGCTCTGCTCCCCAGAGTATCCGGTGAGGGATAGGGTGGAGGTCCACCCCGCCCCTTACCCCACGAGCCACTGCCCTTGTGGTTGGGATGTCCTCCAACAAGACACAATGTGAACTAAAATAGCGTGGCTCAGTGGAAAGAGCACGGGCTTTGGAGTCAGGGCTCATGAGTTCGAATCCCAGCTCTGCCACTTGTCGGCTGTGTGACTGTGGGCAAGTCACTTAACTTCTCTGGGCCTCAGTTCCCTCATCTGTAAAATGGGGATTAAGACTGTGAGCCCCACGTGGGACAACCTGATTCCCCTATGTCTACCCCAGCGCTTAGAACAGTGCTCGGCACATAGTAAGCGCTTAACAAATACCAACATTATTATTATTATTATTAAAATTTGGAATGCTTTTCTCAAAAGAGAAGCAAATAAAAGACTTATTTTTTTTGCTTCTTCAACTACACGGAAACCCAAGTTGAGAGAGAATTTACCTGGCGAAGGTACAACTTCAGGACGTTACTGATATCATGGGCAAAGAGTTCTGACAGCTCTACCAAATCCTTTCCATTTTCAAAGGCTTGACAGAGCTTTTCAATTCTTGATTTGCCTCCATTCACGCGGTAGATACCCTTAAATAGGGAGAAAAACAGTAGGTAAGAATTGATTTTGATCAGGGAGAATTTTATGTACTGACGGACAGAGCATAGGCCTGGGAGTCAGAACTGTCATGGGTTCTAATCCCTGTTCTGCCACTTGTCTGCTGTGTGACCTTGGGCATATCATTTCACTTCTCTGGGCCTCAGTTATCTCATCTGTAAAATAGGGATTGAGATTGTGAGCTCCAAACGGGACAGGGACTGTGTCCGACCCGATTTGTTTGTATCCACCTCAGTGCTTAGTACAGTGCCTGGAACACAGTAAGCACTAACAGATACCATTATTATTATTATTATTATATATTAGCTAAAGCACAGTCTACAATGCAATATCTTATTTTGTAATTAAAATGATGGCCATAATTAAAATTAGCATTTCCCAACTTGTGTTTAAATTACTTTCTGGAAAATGGACTTCAAAGTATAGTGTACAATGTCATTTCATAATTAGAATGATGGTCATAATAAAACAAATATTTCCCAGCAGTGTTTAAATCACTATCTGGACAATGTGCTAGCTAAAGCACAGTGTATAATGCAATGTCTCCTTATTTTGTAATTAAAATGATGGCCATAATAAAATGAAAATTTCCCAGCGTGTGTTTAAATCACAATTTTGCCTGTTACCCGAGACCTATTCTGTGGAATTTTTCTTTAAAAAAACATTAAAAGGTACCTTAACATTCAAGGCTCTGCTTTCAATCTCAGAGGTGCACTTTTTGATGATGAAAGGGATGCCGTCAGGAGCATTTTTAGCAGCTTGAGCAAATTCCACTCCAAACAAGTGTAACCTCCCATGCAGCTTTTTGTGCCCACACTGAATGGCTAAGGTTTCTAAACACTTTTTGTGACAAGCAAGAGAGCACTACGAGGAAGAGACATTTTAAAAGCAGTTAAACCACATACTTCAAACCATTCCCCACTCAGGAAGTATCACGGGAAAACTGAATTCTAAGGCACGTGACAAAAATCTAAAGATACACACTTGCTCTTTTGGGCAATGGAACTTATATTTAGTACAGTGCCTGCCACATAGTAAGTACTTAAGAAAGAAATACCCTTAAAAAACTAAACGAAAGCAACAGAACTATGAAAGTTTGGAAGAGACGCTTCCCTACAATCTCTATACTGTAAGCTCCTTCTGGGCAGGGAAAGTCTCTCCCAATCTCCCAACTCTGTTATACTGTACTTTCCCAAGTGCTTAGAACAGTGCTCTGCACGCAGTAAGCGTTCAATAAATACCACAGATTGATTCAAAGCATTCCACATATCCTCAGCCGTTGCACTGATGTGAAATCCCCCACGATGACAAGCGAAGGTAAAATGCGAATCAGCATCACTCGGTGTTTCTTACCTCCTCACACTCTGCGCCATGAAACACCACTAAGCTGTCACACTCTCTGCATTTAGATGGAGCCCTCAGCTTTCGCAGTTTGTGTGTGAGAGCCGCCTTGGACATAACGGTATTCCTGAATGGTCCGGGAGAACTGGCAATTTCGGGCACCAGGTCATTTAACCCTGAAAGTGTACAGCGTACCAGTCTTAGGGCAATGCATTTTCAGTTAGCTCTGTTTTTCATGACATTTATACTTTAAAATGAAATCAGCTAAAAGCTAGGGGCCTTTAATTTTGATGAATAATGGAAATAATGGAAGAAGCCAGTAGCACACATGTGACTGCTCCGATTTCTATGAGACCAGAATTCAAAATACAAAGTAAACAAAATACCAAATACAAAGGTCTAAAACCTGCATTTTCAGATTGGAAGCTTGAGTTTAAATGATAGCTAGTGCAATCATGGGGACCTGGTGGTATTTTATGCAAGACTGACTTAGGAATTCAGTAATTGGCATTCACCTTCTTAATTAAAAGTAGCATTTTATTAAATTACGAATAAAACATTACCCAGGAATATTTTGACATACCTCCCGGGGCATATTTTCATTGTCTAATCACTCTAGACTTTTCAATCCTTTTGACGGCATAAATGCAGCACTGTCACAAGCATGACTCAATCTACATTTCACCCATTCAGACCCCAGGCAACAGACATCATCAAACCAGCCTGAGAATTTTTGAGATAAGATCAGTGCAACTAGAAATCCTCTGCATCTCTCTGGGAAGGCAGTATGGCCTAATGCCTTTGGAATCGGGAACTTAAGAGGTAATCTTATCCTTGCTACCGACTCACCCTATGACCTAGGAAGAGTTAGGGAACATCTGGACCAGTTTCCTCATGGGGAAATGAGGGAATGCATTTTAACTCCCTTGACACAATCTTTGGGGAAGAGCTCAGTTTCCTTATCTGTGAAAGGGGAGTAAAACCTTTCGCCCACTTACTTTACTGGGATGTTTTCCGGATTAGTCACGGTGCAAAAAAAAGTGTTGTGTGTTTTTTCTGTGGAAATGGTGCTCTACCATTTGAGGCATTTGTGTTAACATCTTTGAGCTATTTGTCATCACTACTACTATAATAAATCACCACAGGTTTTTCACAGAGGAGCCTTATTCAAATAAATCAATGTGTGGTGGTGCCATACCAGGGTCTGAAGGGGAAGGTGGTTCTCTCTCATCAAGATCATCTGCAGAGGACATTGTTCCTGTGGAAGGTGTGCGGGGAAGTCGGCGTTTAAAATCTCCTGCAGAAGAAGACAGAAACCTGCTGAGAAATCTTTGCGGAGTCCCAGGGGCTTAGTACAGTGCTCTGGGTGTAGTAAGCACTCGACAAATACCAGTGATTGACACGACTGTCCCTATTTTCCACATGAACACTGAATTTCTTGGTCTAAAGTACAATCTCAGTCCTACCTAACTGGAGCTGGTGGGACATACTTTTGAGAGAGACAACGTTCTGCACGAGTTATATTTGATTAGTTTCAACCTAAGATCTTCCCTTCCTTCCCATCACCTGTGTGCACATCCAGAGTGAGCTGGGGTCTCAAGGGGCCCAGATAAATTCGTGGCTCAGTGGAAAGATCATGGGCTTTGGAGTCAGAGGTCATGGGTTCGAATCCCTGCTCCGCCACTTGTCAGCTGTGTGACTGTGGGCAAGTCACTTAACTTCTTGGTGCCTCAGTTACCTCATCTGTAAAATGGGGATTAAGACTGTGAGCCCCACGTGGGACAACCTGATTCCCTTGTGTCTACCCCAGCGCTTAGAACAGTGCTTTGCACGTAGTAAGTGCTTAACAAATACCAACATTATTATTATTATTCCTCTAGCCCTTAGTTTTCTGGGGTTTGTTTCCTAGAAGGGAGAAGGGGTACTTTGGTGGCTGCAGGATTTCTGGGAGCAGTCAGGCTTGGAAAGACTCACTTATGTGCCCTGCTGCACCTGTGATAGATAGGTTTTTCCATGATTTCTTAAACTTCTAGACTGTAAGCCCCTTACAGGCAGGGATCATGTCTAACAACTGTATTGTACTCCCCAAAGCACTTAGTATAGTGCTCTACCAACAGAAAGTACTGAATAAATAGTGTCTAGCGGAAAGAACTCGGGCCTGAGAGTCAGAGGACATGGGTTCTAATCCCGGCTCTGCCACTTGCCTGATGTATGACCTTGGGCAAGTCAGTCGCTTCGATTCTCTGTGCCTCAGTTCTCTCATCTGTAAAATGGGGATTCAGATCTTGTATCTACCAGAGAACTTAGAAAAGCGCTTGATCCACAGTAAGCACTTAACAAATACCACAATTCTTCTTCTTCTTCTTCTTCTTCTCTGTGCCTCAATTTCCTCATGTATAAAATGGGGATTTAATACTTCTCACTTAGTCTATGAGTCCTATGTGAGACAATCTTGATTATCATGTATCTACCTTAGCACTTATTACAGTGCTTGTCCCATAGTAAGCGCTTAACAAATACCATTCATAAAAGGAAGTGTTAAGTCGGGATCAGAACCCAGGTTCTTCTGATTCCCAGGTCCTTGCTCTATCTGCTAAGCCATGCTCCTTCTCACTATGACATGCGGCTTCTCAAATGCATATACCATAGTCCCTGTCTTTTACATTGCTTCTGACTTTTTACTGTTTCCCTTCCTTATGTGTCTGTTGCCAATCTCCTCCCCAATCTCTTATTCTTAGATCATGAGCACCTTGTAGGTCAGGGAGCATGTCTGATTTTCACCTGTATTATTCCCCCCCGGCTGGCGCTCAGGACAGTGCTCTAAACCAAAGAAGGGCTTAAGAAACACCATCACTGCAACCAAACACACTTACATACCCGGGCTAGCTGATGGAGAGTCCATAGACCGTGATTCACTGCTTCCCCCTGCACTCTCCGAGTCACTCCACATTCCACCGCTTTGGTTGCCAACTGACCACGATCTTAAAGGTGGTGGTCCTCTGACTGCTTTAAAAGACAAAACTATGTTTAAACAACTTTAGAAAAGCATGGTTTCATAGGCAGAACTTTGATTTAAAAAAATGCGACAAGATAATTAAGTCTTATGTGCATTTGGTAACGTTGTCCTCTGGTTTGAAGATGATGCTACCTCTGTGAGTGTGCGTGTCTGGGAGGACTTATACACTTTGTCCACAAAAATGCATCTCCTTTCTTGGGCTAAGCAAATGTAGGAAGTCAAAGGGGTAAAGAGAAGGGAGTGAGAGAGAGAGGAAAGAGAGAGAGGGGAGAAAGAGAGGGTTTACTCTGTTTCCTGCCCTCCTGCTGCCCTGGGTCCAAAGACGGTCTCTCTTCTGTAGCCAGGTTCTCCCCACCTTGCCCAATTTCCCTCCCTGGTGAGAAACTATCCCAAAGTATGAATATAAATACCATCACATGCTTCTCCATGTTAGCCAAAAGGCATGAAAACTAGCTTGCTTTTTTTTTAATGGTACTTGTTAAGTGCTTACTATGGGCCAAACACTGTACTAAACCCTGGGGTAGATCCAGATAATCATGTTGGACACAGTCGCTATCCCGCATGGGGCTCAATTCCAAGTCCAAGGACTTAACCCCCAATTTAGAGATGAGGTAATTGAGGTGTATAGAAAGGAAGCAACTTGCCCAAGGTCACACAGCAGGCAAGTGGTAAAGCTGGAAATAAAATCTAGGTCCTCTGACTCCCAGGATTGGAGTCTTTCCGCTAGACCACACAGCTTCCCCTGAAGTCCTCCTTTCCTGGCCTAATACCAGTGAAGGCACATGGAGGTCAAAAGAAAAAAAATATAATATATATATATTATAAGCAGGAAGAGAGAGGGGGGCCTATCTTGCTGGCTCCAATATAAAGATTAACCCGGTAGAAGCCATATCCATTTGTGCAGCAGGATTTGTCCTTGAGAGCGGACTCAATCAGGGCAATCACTCAGTCTTTTCAGCCATATTTACACAAGGGGATAGGATGGATCTATCTCTCTCTCACACACACTTCCACATAACATACACACACTCTCTCTCTCTCTCTCTCTCTCTCTCTCTCTCTCTCTCATGAAGGACCAGCCTTATTAGCTTTAAAGAACAGACCAGAACTTCCTAAAGCAGACTGCAAAATCTTGGGCAGAGAACGTTATTACCAATTCTGTTGAACTGTGCTCTCCCAAGAGCTTAGTACAGTGTTCCGCATACAGTCAGTACTCAATAAATACCATTGATTGATTGATGAAAAAACTACCTGGGATATCCACGCTGCTACAAGACCTCTTCTCTCCGATCTTTCCAGAACGTCGACGGATCGGGCTCCCAATAACCTCTAAGGGCTGAGATGGGCAATCACCAGAGCCCTGAGATAGGTTTCCATGGGAGGTGTGGGTGCTGTTTGTCAACCGTTGAGTTAAAAAAAGCCTAAGAAGAGCATATACCATGTCAGTGGCCAGGACACTGCATTATTTCATTTTACATTTCCCCCACTCCGTCCCCCAAAAGCAGCATAAGCATACACACTTCAATATAGATAACCACGGACATTTCACTGCTCCATATTAAAACCAACCATGTTAAGCAATATTTAAAGGACTTGTAATTTGGATGGGAATTCCCTCACATTATAAATAAGGATTAGCAGAGTTATATTCAGTAAGTCCATGATCGCTACTGTTTTTTCTATTAAAAAACATCATGATTTTTCTAATTTAAAAATTATTATTCAATAGTAATCGAGCACTAACCATAGGCAGAGCAGTCAATTAAGCATTGGAGTACAGCGGATCGGAAGACATAATCCCTAGCCTCAAGGAGTTACTATCCTCTAGACTGTGAGCTCATTGTGGGCAGGGAATGTGTCTGTTGTTATACTGTGCTCTCCCAAGCAATTAAGTACAGGGCTCTGCACAGTAAGCTCTAAATAAATGACTGAATTTAGTAGAGAGACAAAAAGTTATTTGGATATGAAGGAAAAGAGAACAAAAAGATGGATAGCTGAATAAATAAATGCTTTAGAAGTAGAGGATGGCAAGCTGCATGGCCTGGTGGAAAAAGCACGGAACTGGGAGCCAAAGGACCTGACTTCTAATCCCAGCTTGACCACTTTCCTGCTGTGTGACCTTGGGCAAATCACTTAGCTGCTCTGTGCCTCAGTTTCCTCAACTGCAAAATGGGGACTCAAAACCTGTTCTCCCTCTTACTTAAAGAGCCCCATGTGCGAAAGGGACTGTGACCACCCTGATTAACTTCTATCTACCCCACCACTCAACACAGAGTAAACACTTAACTAGCATTAAAAAAAAATCAATATGTACATAAGTGCTATGGGTGGTGATGAGGGTATAAGCAGGACTGAGCTTGTATTGGCAAGATGTGTGACCTAGGGAAAAGAAAATGAACCAGGGAAGGCCTCCTAGAGAAGGTGGAATTTCAGAAGCATTTTGAAGATGGGGAGAGCTGTGATCTGGCACATTTTCATTCATTTATTCATTCATTCGTATTTATTGAGTGCTTTTTGTGTGCAGAGCACTGTACTACACGCCTGGGAAGTACAACTCAGCAACAGAGACAATCCCTGCCCACAACGGGCTCACAGTCTAGAAGGGGGCAGACAGACATCAAAACAACAGGCATCAGTAGCATCATTATAAATAAATGAAATTATAGGCATATACACATCATTAATAAAAATAGAACTATAATTATAAATATACAAATATAGACACAAGTGTTGTGGGATGGGGGTGGGGGGGCAGAGTAAAGGGAGCAAGTCGGGGCAATAGCAGGGGAGCAGAGGAAAAGGGGGGCTTAGTCCAGGAAAGCCTCCTGGAGGAGGTGAGCTTTCAGTAGGGCTTTGAAGGGGGAAAGTGTGCTAGTTTGGCAGATTTGAGGAGGAGGGCGTTCCAGATCAGAAGTAGGATGTGAGACAGGGGTTGATGGTAGGAGAGACGAGATCGAGGCACAGTGAGAAGGTTAGCAGCAGAGGAACAGAGTGTGCGGGCTGGGATGGAGGAGAAAAGGGAGGTGAGACGGGGCAAGGTAGGTGATGGAGAGCTTGGAAGCCAGTAGTGAGGAGTTTTTGCTTGATATGGAGGTTGATAGGTAATCACTGGTGAGGATTGGAGTGACATGCCCAGGAGGAGGGGGATGACATGCCCAGAATATTTCTGTAGAAAGATAATGGGGAGAAAGACACATATACTAGGGTCCAGAAGTGGGAGAGGTGAGCAGAAGGCACAGTGAAGGGAGTTACCAGGAGTAGGAAGGGGGTGATCAAAGGTGGTGGAGGTCGGCGAGGCGGAATTAGGCAGATTAGAGGCCATGGACTCAGGCTACTCAGACTACACTGGATTATAAGGAGGGCTGTTTCAGTGGAGCCAAATCCTGGTGGCAGTGGTCTTCCCCTACTGCATGGTGTCCTGAACCTGAAAGCTCCCTCTAGACTGGCGGCTCATTATGGGCAAGGAGGGTGTCTACCAGCTCTGTTACACCGGACTCTCCCAAGCATTTAGTACAGTGCTCTGCACACAGTAAGCGCTCAATAAATAAGACTGAATGAATGAATGAGAGCACTTAAGTCCTCTAGACTGTAAACTCATTATGGGCAGGAAACGTGTCTGCCAAATCTATTGTACTGTATTCCCAAGAGCTTAGTACAGTGCTCTGCCCTCAGTAAGCACTCAATAAATATAACTGACATATGTACCAGGCACTGTACTAAGCACTGGAGTAAACAAAAGCTCATCAGGTTGGCTATAGTCCATGTCCCACATGGGGCTGAGAGTCTTAATCCCCATTTTACAGTTGAGGTAACTGAGGCACAGAGAAGTTAAATGATTTGCCCAGGCCTGTGCTTTAACCGCTAGACCCCACTGCCGCTTTCTTTCAACTGTTACATCTGATCTTTTCTGGATCAGTTTTTTCTCTCTGGGTCCATCCTCTCTGCTTCATCCCAAAAGGCCAGCCAGTCAGCACCACTCTCTTCACTGGTCTCCTTGTCTCCAGCCTCTCCCCTCACCGATCTGTACTTCACTTGGCTGCGCAGACCTGCCCCTCTGCCGACACAGCTCTCTGCTCCTCAAAATCCTCCAACAGTTTCCCCGTCTGTCTCAGTCTTTTTCTCTTTGTCTTTCTGCCTGTCCTTCACTCTGTCTCTTTCTCTCTGTCTCAGCCTATTTCTTTTCTCTTTTTGCCTGTCCTTCTCTCTCTGTCTTCCTCTTTCTTTGTCTCAGTCCCTCTCATTTGGTCTCGGCGTATCTCATTTTTTCTCTCTGCATCTCTCTCGCTCTTCTTCCTCTCATTCCTCCCTCCTATCCACTCTCTTCTACTACAGCCCATCTTGTGTATTCTGGTCCTCCCTATTTGGCCTTCACAGTGTGTCTCAAACTCAACTCACCACCGATCCCTGATCCTCGTCCTTCCTCCTGACTAGAACCTCCTCCGCCTTCAAATATACCACCTTCCAACCAGCTACAATCCCACCTCTCCGGAAGGGTTTCCCTGATTCATTTTTCTTCTTCCCAGGTCTCATCATCCATGTTATCATCTTGGCACGTTTGACACACTACTACCTTAGCATTTTTGTACACATTGTTTTAGGTAATCTACTTGAGCACTTCTTCCTCCAATTGGTATATTAGTTTACGCTGCTCTGCTCTGGTAGATTTTGAGCTCCTTATGGACTACGACGGCACCTTCTTCTACTGTCCGCTCCCTAACACTTGGTTTAGTGCTCTGCACCCTACGGAAACTCATCCCAGACTCCTCACTGTCTTTCACTTCTCACACTCCATCTACTGCTAAATACTGCAAGTTCTTCCTACAGATTTCCCAGATCTGCCCCTTCCTCTCCTGCCGGTTACCAGCCTGGTCCAAGTTCTTGTCACGCCATGGTTAGTCTATTGTGTCAACCTCCTCACTGGTCTCTTGCCTCCAGCTTCTCCCCATTCCAAGCTACACTTCATGCTGCTACTGCCTTATCTTTTTGAAACGTCACTAATTGCACATCTTTCTGCTCCTCAAAACTTCCAAATTCCCTCCACGCCAAGCAAAACCACTTGACAACTGGCTTAGGGGCTCTCCCATCAACTCTCCCCGTTCTACATTTTGGCACATCCTTGCCTAGCATGTTCTCTACGTTTCTCCCAAATTCAGCTTCTCACCATAACTCGCTCTCAACGCTCTCATTTCCACCTCCTCTCTCATGCAGTTTCCCCCCACCTGGAACTCGTCCCTCACCCAAAATCCAAATCTTCCCCACCACAGCAGTTGCCATCTTCAAAACCCTCCTCAATGTTCATTTTTCCCTGAAATAATTTGCAGGACCTTAATCATGCCAACCCATCAGTCATGCTCAGTCATTTACTTACTTGATTAAATAATTAAGCGCTCAATAATTGATTCATTAATTTCATTTCCTATCCTTGGGACATTCACACACACTTTAATATGGATTTTTTTTTAAGGTATCTGTTAAGCACTCACTGTGCCAAGCACTATTCTGAGCACTGGGGTAGATACAAGTTCATTGGGTTGAACACAGTCCCTAACCCACAGGAGGCTCTCAGTCTAAGAGAACAAGAACTTGATTTATTAATAATTATAAGGGCACTTACTAAGCACTGCTTACATGTTAAATGCAGGGTACATGCTAAAGGCCGTGAGATTGGATTCAGTCCCTGTCCCACAAGGGGAGATGGTATTTATTGAGCACTTGCTTTGTGGAAAGCACTGTGCTGAGGCCCATAGAGATTAACTGAGTTGCCCAAGATCACATAGGCCAGTGGCCAAGCTATTAGAAGAAGCCCAAATCTCCTGACTTCCAGCATGAGAAGCAGCGTGGTTTAGTGGAAAAAGCACAGGCTTGGAAGTCAGAGGTTGTGGGTTCTAATTTTGACTCCGCCACTTGTCAACTGTATGACTTTGGGTAAGTCACTTCACTGCTCTGTGCCTCAGTTACCTTATCTGTAAAATGGGGATCAAGACTGTGAGTTCCACGTGGGACAACGTGATTATCTTGTATCTACCCCAGTACTTAGTATAGTACTTGGCACATAGTATTATTATTATTCTAGTCCTGTATTTCTACTAGCCATGCTCTCTCCCCTCAATATCCGATTATTTATTCTGCTATTTCATTTGGTATTTTTGAACTACTTCCTGTAATATCTTGTAAAATGGGGAGAAGAGTAGCTTAGTGGAAAGAGCGCAGGCCTGGTAGTCACAGGATCTAGGTTCTAATCCAGGCTCTGCCATTTCTCCACTGTGTGACTTTAGGCTAGTCACTGAACTTCTCTGTGCCTCAGTTACTGTAAAACTGTAAAATGGGAATTAAGATTCAGAGCCCTATATGGGATATGGTTTGTGCTTGGTACAGCACCTGGCAGATGGTCTCTATTTGTTGCCGAATTGTACTTTCCAAGTTCTTAATACAGTGCTTTGCACACAGTAAGTGCTTAATGAATACAATTGAATGAATGAATAGTAAGTGCTTAATAAATACCATTAAAAAAAATGCACATACTGTTTATAAAGTATTTGTGTGCCTGCTTCCCCCTTTCATCGAAAGGAGATCTTTTGAGGGCAAGAAAATATTCTGTTTTGCTTCTGTTGCAACTGTCAAGTATTTAGTACCGTGCTTTGCACTCAGCAAATGTCCAATAAGTACAGTGGAGTGCTTTAAAGCCGATGGTAAGGGGTTTCTGTTGAATGTGGAGGTTGATGGATGACCACCGGAGGATCTTGAGGAGATGGGAGGCAAATTCCCTGCCCTTTCCATTAGGGCCACTCGGTTCCTTTATGGGCAACCTAGTTGTGACGATGCCACAACAAGGGCATCGAATAATACTTCCATTAAATTGGTTCGTAGGCATGCTACTGGAACGTGTTTTAGGAGCAAGTATTGAGACCAACTGAATCTGCTCTTTGACATTCTACTGTTGTTCAGTTTTAGGAATTTTAACAATTTTATGATGTCAAAAATGAATATTAATGACAAAAAATCAAGTAATTATTAAAACTTGCTACCAAGAGCAAGCTGGCAAGTATTTGCAGTGCAATGCTCAATTTTCCCAATATTTCTTTCTCTACGAGGATTTATGGATTAATGTTCATCGACTTAATGAAGTACTGCAATGCTCAACTCCAAAGTTCTGCAAACCTAATTTGACCCCTGAAAAGGAGGAAATTTTAGAGACAAAAACTGGGAATCCCAGTTTCATCTTTGAATTTCCTGGATTTAATTGGCTCAAGTCTGGCTGACTCAGTATTTTCTTTTTGTCTTTCTGTTTCCTGTCAGAAGTAGAATGACATTTTCCTGGAGGACTATAATATAATAATCTAATGAACTGGAATGAATATTGTCTGTGTGACCTTGGGCAAGTCACTTCACTTCTCTGTGTCTCAGTTACTTCATCTGTAAAATGGGAATTACAACTGTAAACTTCATGTGGGACTAGGACTGACTCTAACCTGATTTCCTTTTATCTACCCCAGTGCTTAAAACATTGCCTGGCACATAGTAAGCGCTTAACAAATACCATCAAAAAATATTGGCTCTAAAATGTGAAAATAAGAATAATAATGGTATTTCTTAAGTGCTTACTATGTGTTGAGCACTGTTCTAAGCACTGATGTTAATCATTCCTTTTAAAAAAGCACATTTATGCAACAAATGAGAGTAGATCTTTTTCAGGCCTTCCAACACCACCCACTTATCAATTTAGGAATGCAGGATACATAAAAAGGACTCGTTTCATTCACAGACTTTATGCAAAGTGTCTTAAATGTGGGCATTTTATATTACACCCCTGCACATTCCAAAAGCATTTGATTACACAGCCGTGCAATTCCATGCCCTTATTAACCAAATTTACATATTTGGTGAGTTTTAAGACAGAAGACTTTGCTAATGATAGTTTAACTCATTCCTCAGCCGCCGTGGGATTAATCCTTCAGTGAACAAAGTAAAAATCCCCCAGGTTCTTTGTAGAGAAGATATTTGAAATGGGAGCCACTGTCACTACTGGTTCATTCCACTTGACTATACTTGAATTTTGAACTCCTGATAATTAAGAGGAAAGTTTGATGCAAACTGCAAAACTCAGTAGAGTGAACATACAATAAAATGATATGGAAAACAAAGAACTACACATGAGCGTGAAAAGTCAGTGGTATTTGTTGAGTGCTTACTGTGTGCACAGGCACCGTTCTAAACGTTGGGATAGATACAAGGGAATCAGGTTGAACAGAGTCCATGTCGCACACGGGCTCACGGTCTTAACCCCCATTTTACAGATGGAAGTGAGGCACAGAAAGTGAAGTGACTTGCCCGAGATCACACAGCAGAGTGGTAGAGCTGGGATTAGAACTCAGGTCCTTCGACTCCCAAGCCTGTGTTCTTTCGACTAGGCCACACTGCACCTCAGTGACTTTTGCCTGAACAAGTTCAGGGACCTTTCAGATACCTAAGACCTCATCCACTCTGAGAAAGGACCGTTTAATTAGTCTATGAAGAGCCATCAGTTATACACAATGAAACTGAATATTAATGGAAGCGCTCAATAATCATGACTGATTGACAATGCTCCTCGGGATCGGTTTTTGATCTCAAAGAAAGAATTCAGTTAAATATTACAACTTATATGATCCTTAAAAATGGCAGGAAACTCTCGAATCATCAGAAATCAGAAAAGATCAAATTTAGCTTCCTGAACAGATGTATCAGTCTTGAAATACATCATTTCAAATAACTTCATGGAGACAAACGCTCTCACCCATCAACTTGGGAATTCTGGGCTTCAAATAAACTTGCTTCGATAGGAACGTCTTCCTTAAGGGTACGCTTTGCCTTCACAAATTCCGCATACTGCCGTCCTGGCTCGTATAACTTGGCATTCTCACAGAGCGACTGGTAGTTGACTGGTAAAGACACGACTTGGGCATGGTGCATCTGGAACAGGTTAACCACTACCTGTTGTCAAACAAAGGGAAGTGGAAAGAAGAACTGAGACAACTGAGCAAGCCGATCTTGAAATGCCAAGCACACTCCATGTTTTGCTTTAAGGCAACATCACAGACAACAAGAAAAAAACCCAAATGCTCTTCAAAATAAGACTCGCTGAAGGATGTGTTTGGAAAAATCCGCTTATATAGAATGCGGAAAATGTACGTTGTCCTCACGTGTAAATTAAAGCTTGATTCGGGTACCCAACTTTTCATTCTGAGCTAACAACTTTTCCTCTCTTGATCTCTCCCCTCTTCCATCAGTTACAACTTAGTTTTTTCAAAGATATTCCTTTTACTTCAGGAAGAACACCAACCAAGATGCTTAGCAGATAATAAGGGTCTGTGCAGTGTACAGGGTGAAAGGGTGGGCTTTCCAACAAAGTCTACATGATGAAAATCTACAGCTCAGAATTTCTACATGGCTACGCTACCACAAAGACCTGTTCTCTTTTGGGGTTGGAAAATGGTAACTGAAGGACTGAATGTTTTATTTCCTCACTTTTTTTCAAATTGGATTTGTTAAGTGCTTAATATGTACCGGGCACCGTACTAAGGACTGGGGTAGATACAAGCTAATCAGGTTGGACACACTCCACATCCTACATGGGGCTAACAGTCTTAATCCCAATTTTACAGCTGAGGTAACTGTGGCCCAGAGGAGCTAAGTGACTTGCCCAAGGTCACACAGCAGGATTAGAACCTATATCCTTCTGACTCTAGCTCTTATTTCAATTCAATGTTTTGGGCAAGGGGCATATTTTTCAGAGTCTTTTTTGATGAGATGATTTGGGGGCATACCATTTTGCAATATCAGAATGGTTCCTGAATTCCACAGTTTCTTTACAGCCAGTGGGAATGCAAGACAGAAAGTTCAAGAGTCCCGTAACAGCACCGATTGTACACAGTTCGAAGGTGGCAGAGATCAATGGGAAAAAGAGGACTCCACAAATGATGCCCAAAGCAAAGCAGAGCAGTTACCACATAGTTCCAAATTTGCAAAAAGATCAAGGATGAAAAATTTCTCCAGCTACTCCCTTATTCACCAAAACTGAACACTCTGCAGCAACAGGGATCAAACTTTTCTTAGTCTTCATGTTATTCCTCTTAGCGAAAAGGAAATCAAAGAGCCATCCACCCGCTCTTCTTAACTACCCAGGTTAAAAATGGTCCCTGGAGTTCACAAAGGTGTTTGAAAGAAATCCTTACAGCTTTAAGGGTAAGATCACACTGGAAAACCAGCTCCCTGAGTTGGGCTAAAATTTCACTTTTGGTATTTTCCAGATCATTTCGCTTTTCTTCCACATCTGCCATGCTGGTTTTGTAGTGTTCATTTGCTTCTTCAACCTGTAGGCACACAGAATACATGGCAAATAGAAGAGAAGATAACAATGATATGGTTACAACTCGATAAAGCCTTTTCTAACAGTATACTAGATATTCACAAAAATATATTTCATACGCAAATTCTGCAAGATAAATGATACATTTCTTGAAGGCAGGGACCATGTTGCTTTACCCTAGATGAATAATAATAACAATCACTGTGCTCTTTGTTAAGTGACTATATGTGCCAGGCACCGTATTAAGCGCTGGGGAAGATACAAGATAATCGGGTCGGACACAGGTCCTGTCCTACATGGGGCTCCCCGTCTCAATGCCCATTTTTCAGATGAGGAAAGTGAGGCACAGAGAAGTTAACCCAAGCAGCAGACAAGTGGACAGAGCAGACAAGTGATCCTTCTGATTTCCAGGCCCATATTCTACCCACTAGGCTCCACTGCATTACACTCTAGTACATTTGTTCTGAACATAGTAAGGGTTCAATAAATGCCAGTGACTGAAATTGTAGAAGCATGTTCACTCGCATACCAATGCCTGTAAAATGTAAAAACTTTCATAAAACCCGAATTCATTTTAGGAAAAATCTTCTGCTATGGATTTGAACTGCCACATTAAGAAATAGTCACTGATGCCTTAAAAGTAAATGTCCTGAAAGACTCCTTTCAAATAATCCTAAACAATCCACTAAAGTACTGAGGTAGATACAAGATAATCAGGCTTCACACAGGGCTCATAGTCTAAGTAAGAGGGAGAACAGGTCTTGAATCCCCATTTTGCAGATGAGGGACCCGAGGCACAGAGAAGACAAGTGACTTGCCCAAGATCACATGGCAGACAAGTGGTAGAGCCAGAATTGGAACGCAGGTTCTCTGACTCCCAGGTCCATGTTCTTTCCCTTAGACCAGGTTGCTTCTGTATATTTCAATAACACTTGTCTCTGCACTCTCTTAGAGCCCTGGCCTTGGAGCCAGAAGATCATCCAGGCCTCCGTCACTTGCCTGCTGCGTGACGCTGGGCAAGTCACTTCACTTCTCTGTGCCTCAGTTATCTCATCTGCAAAAGGGGGGGCTTGAGACTGTGAGCCCCACATGGGACAGGGACTGCATCCAACTGGATTTGCTTGTCTCCACCCAGCGCTCAGTAGTGCCTGACACACAGTAAGAACTTACATACCATTATTATTATTACCCGACTTGACCAAGAAAACAGGCAAATTTAGAAGTTTCTTGCATTCAATTGCACTGTGCCTAATTCTGACTTAAAAACCACAGGGGAACTGCTCTTACTTTCTGGAGAGCCTCTTCTTCTAGCCTTCGTTTCTTCTCAACTTGCTTACTGGCATCTTTCATTAGTCCTACACTTGAACTCAAGCGTTCCTCCCCAGCACGGACAGTGGAAGATTTTGCCTTTTCATACTCGTCTTGTCGCTGTACACACAGCTGCTTAGCTTTTTTGAGTGCTGCCTCTGTCTCTTGCTGTCAAGAAAAGCACACTGTTAAACTACTGCCTGGCAGTGGAGAAAAACACACTAACATGACAAAATAAGTCAAAAGAATATGAATGAGCAGTAGAAGAGTTAGGCCAGGCAAGTGAATGTCAAGACACTGCGAGGGCACTATGTACTCTAAACTTAATATTCCATTAAGATACAAACCATTTTCTTTTGCTCTCGCTGCCAAGTCTCTTTGATCTCTTTCCTTTGCTTATCCAATTCATTTTTTCTTCCAATGAGAGGCTATCAAAAAAAAAAAGGACAGTGGGGTTGGGGGGAGAGAGTCTCTTTCAATAAAATCAATATAAATAGCGTGGTAACTAATGAAACAGACTATTGAAGCAAACTGCTCCAAAGATGGATTTTTTTTTTTACCTGCACGAATTTGTTGGCTTGGAGAGCAGCAGCTGTTTGCTGTAAAAGTTGACTGTTTTCAACATCGTTATTAAAAGCATTTATGAAGAGTGCCCGGAATGGCATAAATTCCTAGGGTTTAAAAATGAGTTTAAAAAAGGGAGTCAGAACAGAAATGGAACCAGGGAGTATTCCAGAGCTGTCATCTTAGCTACCTTTTACCTATGGTTCAGGATTAAAAAAAAAATCTGTTTGCTAAATGAAAATATCTTACTTTATATTTAGTGGCCACAAAGCAATTTTTTTAAAACACCTCTCCTTCATGTAATTTTAATCTCATATTCACTTTACATTCCTTCATTTATTCAATCATATTTATTGAGCACTTACTGTGTGCAGAGCACTGTATTAAGTGCTTGGGAAAGTATAATATAAGCTTTTAGATTATGAGCCCGTTGTTGGGCAGGGATTGTTGGGCAGGGATTGCTTAGAGAAGCAGCGTGGCTCAGTGGAAAAAGCCTGGGCTTTGGAGTCAGAGGTCATGAGTTCGAATCCCAGCTCTGCCACTTGTCAGCTGTGTGACTGTGGGCAAGTCACTTCACTTCTCTGGGCCTCAGTTACCTCATCTGTAAAATGGGGATGAAGACTGTGAGCCCCACGTGGGACAATCCGATTCCCCTGTGTCTACCCCAGCGCTTAGAACAGTGCTCTGCACATAGTAAGCGCTTAACAAATACCAACATTATTATTATTATTGTCCCTATCTGTTGCCGAATTGTACATTCATTCATTCATTCAATAGTATTTATTGAGCGCTTACTATGTGCAGAGCACTGTACTAAGCGCTTGGGATGAACAGGTCGGCAACAGATAGAGACAGTCCCTGCCGTTTGACGGGCTTACAGTCTAATCGGGGGAGACGGACAGACAAGAACAATGGCACTAAACAGCGTCAAGGGGAAGAACATCTCGTAAAAACAATGGCAAACATTCCAAGCGCCTAGTACAGTGCTCTGCACATAGTAAACGCTCAATAAATACAATTGAATGAATGAATAAATAAGAATAAACAAACTCCCTGCCCAAACGACTTTAAAGCCTAGAGAAGAAGACAGACTTTCATATGAATAAATACCTAAATTACAGGTACGTACATAAGTGCTGTGGGGCTAGTAGGGAGGGATGAATAAAGAGAGGGGGTCAGGATGATGTGGAAGGGAGAGGGAGAAGAGGGAAAGAAGGGCTTAATCAGGGAAGGCCTCTTGGAGGAGATGTGTCTTCAATAAGGCTTTGCAGCTGGGGAGAGTAATCAGTTGCAATTACTGATTTTCTTCAGGTTTGGAATCAAATACCTTAATCCTCTCTGGATGCTTTACTTTTTACTCAAACAATGAATCTACTACAAGATCTGGTGTTATGAAAATCCCGTCGAGTTCACAATAAGCTTACCTGGAGCCCAATGACTGCTTTAGTTGTCTCAGCCATTTTTGCAATGTTTTTAGCACATTCCAATTCTGTGGGGGGGGGAGAAATTTGGAATTTTGCAAATTATTATCAATACCCATCCATCCAGCAACCCTCTGCTAGAAATAAGACCGGCACACCATCTTGTAGGATAGCTGGGCTATAAGAAATGAGCAGTGTTCGATAAAAGAATTGCTAATTTAGAAATCACATTATGGCCAGTCTGTCACATGAGTTTCATAACAAATTCAAGTCCCACACGACAAAGCTGATTAAGGGCCCCAAAGAGTCACTCACCTAGGCTGAGCTTTTTTTCCACCCATGCAACTATATCCTTGGTATATTTTGACCAAGACTTAGCGTATGACAGAGCCAGTTCAACACCATCATCATTCCTTAGAAGCATGCTATCGAGCTCCCTAGGCTGAAGATGTCCTGAAAATAAAAACACAAAATGCAAAGTGAATCTTTAACGGGGCCAAAGATTGCCAGAAAAATCGGAATTAGCCCTCCCGATGAGGGGGAAAAGCTCAGATCTTGAGATGTTCTCTAAATCCAGTTGACTCTAAATAGAAGTAATGGGGTTTTTAGAAAAACTTAAAGAGTCACAATTTAGGCTCGAACAGTCAAATGGCTAGAATGCTGAGTTCGTTTTCTTCTTTTCTTTATCTTTCCACCACTCCCTCCTTGAATAAATATTTCTCAAATCCCCAAAGGAACCAGTCAGGATCAGTCTAATTGATAACACTTCCAATACCTTACTGATGCATGTGTTAAATGCTGTATTTTAAGATGATTATTTACTCTTATGAGCCAAAGACAAATAAACTTGAAAAGTAACATAAATATGCTAAGTCTAAACTCTTATTTACCCGGATATGTATTAAATGAGACAGCGACTGCCACAAACCTTGAATGTCATCTTTTTCATGGAGCGATCCCACTGATTCCACAGAAATATTTTCAAAAGACTGGCAAAGTAAAAAAAAAAAGTGATATATTGGAACAGAAGAGTAAAACTGCAATTGACAACATCTAACTATGAAAAGAATTTGGATTATATTCACTTCAGAGATTTTTCTTCTTACCCAATTTGTCATTTTGACATTGTAAAAGATTCAGTGAGAATCTAGTCATGCCTAAGAATTTCAAGCATCTAAAACCCACTGGCTCTGAAAGGAATGTTTAAATACTATTTGAGAGCCTTTCTGTACATCCAACATTTACAACGGCAATATTCCAGGACTTGGGATGAACAGTTTAATTGTTTAAACCGAGTCATTAGGGTTTACCAGAGCCTAGACTTTTAAAACTGTTCATTTAAGAAACCTATACATTTCACAACTTTTAAAAAGGTCTGTCCACTAATTCGTGGACGAACTCCAGATAAAACAAGGATAGGTCTACCTCCTCCACCTCTCCCCTTTTTCCTGCTATTCACATAACTTTGGTATTTCTCTGAAATCCTAAAAAGCCATCTGCCATACCGTGAGACCTTAAGGGGATTTCAGCCTAAGGGCTTCACATGTAGAAGATTGCTTCTCCCTGAATTGAGCTTTCCCCCTCATTAATTAGGATTGCATCATTAAAGGTTCTCCTCTTATCTCCTTCAGCCCCACCCGCAATGACCTTTGGAAATGGTTCTTCCAGAGAAAATGAAAAAATATCTTCAAGGAAAATACACTGTAGTGAGAAAAAGGGAAAAATTAAAGGGGCTTAAATCAAGGAATCATCTGTTGGAAAAAAAATGAAGGGATAAGATGAGTTTCAAGGAAACTGATTCCTACCTCTCAACTGAATTAGGCAAATTCTTTTTCTGAAAAGTTACTGTCTGAGCTTAAATGGTTGTCAATTGTCCCCAGAAAGGATACTGCATGTATTGTTACAATCTCTAATGGAACAGAGGCTGTGTAAGAAGAGGAAGAAAAATCGGGATCTTTAGCTGCCAGAAAGAATTTTAGTCATTTCAGGATCTCTTTTACTTCAAATCTGTGGTCAGATGACACAAGTTGAAAACAACATTAATGCTTCGCCTGCCTCCAAAAAAATGATGCCCATCATTTTTCATTTGGAAGGAATTCTGACTGGACCAAACTCATTTCAAATCCACAGTCGGTACTTGTAATTGCCCAGACTCTTATGTAGAGAAACTGCCAACCACTGAAATGTATTTCAATGAAGTGTTTTTCTAGCTGCAATTTTAAGAATATCACCAGGTAAAAGCGAATTCCTTTCCCAGATAACAAGTGGGCTATTATTCCTGGATTTCCAGGTGGCTGAGGCCAGCTGAGCCCCAGGCTGCACCTTAATCATCAGCCTCATGTCGGTGAGGCAGGCAGGCTGCCCGCCCAGTCCTCCCGCCAGCAGGCATGGCTCCACCTGGCCAGGGTGAGAAAGCAGCACCAGGGGGCTGCACAATGTTTAAAACGTTGCGGGGCTGAGGTGGTGGTGGGTGACCTGTCCTCCCCATCTGTGGCAGGAGGGGGTGAGGACCCTGAAACTCTAGTCCTTCAGACATAAAAGCTCCTTTACTGTCATGGCCGTGTCAGTTTTTACCACTAGCATGGCCTAGTGGAAAGAGCATGGGCCAGGGAGTCAGAGGATGTGGGTTCTAATCCTGGCTCTGCCACTTGTCTGCTGTGTGGCCTTGGGCAAGTCACTTAAGTTCTCTGTGCCTCAATTCCCTCATCTGTAAAATGGGGATTAAGACTGTGAGCTCGACTGGGGACAGAGCCCATTGTTGGGTAGGGGTGGTCTCTGTTGCCAAATTGTACTTTCCAAGTGCTTAGTACAGTGCTCTGCGCACAGTAAGCGCTCAATAAATACGATTGAATGAATGAATGAATGAATGACAGGAACTGTATTCAACCTGTTTATCTCTGTATCTCCCCCAGTGCCTGGCATACAGTAAGTGTTTAACAAACACTGCAATTATTATTATTATAATTATTATTTTGCCACTCCTTTTTAAAGACTGTTCCCAAGTGCCCTTTTCCTCTTACTTCTTAAACTGTGGTCACCTTGGAGGTCAGGCATAGGGCCTAATTCTCATCCAAATGTTTGGTGCCTAGCTCGGGGGTCTGCTCCCAATAGAAACTCAATAAATGAATGAAGCAGCATGGCCTAGTGGAAAGAGCAGAGACCTGGAAGTCAGAAGGACCTGAGTTCTAATCCTGGCTCTGCGCATGTCTGTTGTGTGACCTTGGGCAAGCCACTTCACTTCTCCAGGCTCCAGTGACCTCATCTGTAAAATGGGGATTAAGACTGTGAGCCCAATGTGGGACATGAACTGTGTCCAACCTGAGTAATTTGTATCTACCCCAGAATTTAGTACAGTGCCTGGCATATAGCAAGCATTCGACAAATACCATTAAAAAATAATAACCTTTCTAAAAGATGAATGAACGTGCAGTAAGAACGTGCCTGCTCTGTCGTATTGAGCTTAGCACAGTGCTTTACATATCATAGTAAGCACTCAATAAATAACATTGACTGATGGATGGATGATACTGTGGTAAACCTCAGGTAAACACAACCACGCTGGGCAGCATTTTTTCCATACTCTGTAAGTGTGGTCTGAGAAAAAAAAGTCTTGCTCCTTTAAAAGTTTCCATTTCTCCTTAAATTCCAGATTTACCCAAAACATAACATGCCTCATTTCTTTTTACACACAGCTGGATTCTTGTGCAGCGTTACCACTAAGAGGGAAGAATAAAGCTTGACCATATGGCCCTTCTGTGCTCCCTTTCTTTACACCTGAAGCTATCTGGAATCTGGAAGGCACTTTTTCTAGTCCCTCAAATGATAATGGCTTTTCAAACCTCCGGTTTTGCCTCACATGACAAATTTGCCTTTACTTCCATCCTAGGTAGTTTTTCTTTTTACCTTTCTCAGGAAGCAATGTCCCTTACCATGGATTGGATTGATTTTCTTGATGAGAAAATGGGATTGACATCTAACCTCTCCCCCCAACAAAAGGAGGCTGTGAAAATAAAATACCTCACCAGAAGCACTTTAATCAGGATCCTCTTCTCTGAGGAATTCAGACACAAGGTATTTTTTCCACTACTCTCTAACTGCTTCTTACGCTGTAAAACACTGTGAAACAGTGTGGCCTAGTGGAAAGAGCACGGCCCTAGGAGTCAGAGGACTTGGGCTCTAATCCCGGCTCCTCCACTTGTCTTCTGAGTGATCTTGGGCAAATCATTTAACTTCTCCATGCTTAGTTCCTACGTCTGCAAAATGGGGATTCAATGCCTGCCCTCCCTCCAACTGTGTATGGGACCCAATTATCTTTCATCTACAGTGCTTGACACATAGTAAGTGCTTAACAAACACTACAATTATTATTAAACTATCAATTCCACTTTTCATTCATTTTCCTACAGATGACTGAAAGCCTGAGTCTCATCTTCTCTAGAAGTACAAGCAAGATTCACAAAGGATCCATCTCTAACATTAATAAAGGCATGGAATGGCAAATTAAAAAAAACTGGAAGGGGAGAAGTGAAAGAGTTAACTCTCGGTGCCAAAAGTAAGGACCTCAGAAAAGCATTACAAATGGTGCTTTATACATACTTAATAATAATAATTCCAAGCACTGTTCTACATGCTGGAGGAGATAGAAGTTAATCAGGTTGGACACAGTCCCAGTCCCACATGGGGCTCACAGTCTTAATTTCCATTTTGCAGATGAGATAACTGAGGTCCAGAGAAGTGACTTGCCCAAGGTCACACGGCAGACAAATGGTAGAGCCAGGATTAGAACCCAGATCCTTCTGACTCCCAGACCTGTGTTCTATTCACTACGCCACGATGCTTTTACCTAACTCTAAATGACAACACTATACCCACCAGTGGCCGTGTCCTGTGTAGATGATTGATTTCAATGAGGCAATGGGCAAAGAATGCCAGGACATCAACCCATTACTTTCTGTTCTCTCCAACTCCATTCAGCACTGCGGCCTTTTGACTTTGCAAGGCTGCTGTTCAACGGTCTTGATTGTTTCCTCTGAGGCCACTATTTCAAAATTAGAGTCTACAGTTGACCTCCTAATCAGTTTAATCACAGTAATTTCACTCCTCTTTTCTAGGAGAGTGACCATGACAATTTGGCTTCAACTGGTCAGATTTTGGATTCTCACAGTCACGAAACTATTAGAACAGATCAGACTTATGAGGAGCAGCATGGAGTAGTGGATAGAGGACATGGGCCTGCGAATCAGAAGATCATGGGTTCTAATCCTGGCTCTGCCACTTGTCTGCTGTGCGGATTCGGGCTAGTCACTTCACTTCTCTGTGCCTCAGTTACCTCATCAGTAAAATGGGGATGAAGGCAGTGAGCCCCATGCGGGACAGGGACTTTGTCCAACCTGATTTGCTTGTATCCACCCCAGTGCCAGTGTCTGGCACATAGTAAGTGCTGAATAAATACCATTGTTATCATTATTATCTCTTCTTTCCTTCTATAACAAGAACAGTAACAACAATAATGGTAAGTTTATTAACCGCTTATTAAGGCCAGAACACTGTATTAAGCACTGGAATAAGTACAAGATAATCTGATCGGACACAATCCCTAAAAATCCACCCTAAAAAACAATAAGAAAGTTTCCTTTCTTCTCTACAACTTAGAGCAGTTCAGGCAGCACAGGCATCTTCCCTTTTCCAAATTAAAAAGATTTCTTTAAGCCCTTTGAATTTAACAGTCGAAAGGTAACTACTATTCTCTATAGTAGAATGTGCACATAAATGACTCAGATCTTATGTAGCTACGTGAAACAGTATGATTAAAATACCATTCGAGGCAAACTGCAACGCACCATCTTCTAACTGACCCTGCAATATCTGACACTGCAAAATGAATTACTGAGATCAGTAGGTAAACACTCAAGGAGGATTATTTTGGAAGAATGCGAGGTGGAAATATTTGATTGAAAAATTCAGTATTTAAATATCGGACTCCCTTGTCCACCCAATGAATGAAGGCAGCCTACCCGACTTCTCCGAGAGACAGGAAGTTCCAAGGACGAACCATTGTCTACATCTCCCATAAGGAAGTCTGATACACTGTCACAAAAAAAAAAAGACAAAAACTGCTATGTAACTTCATTATTTCATGAGTACGGCATTTGTCGGCATCCTAGCACAAAAATGCAAATCAAAGACGGAACATAAATCAACCAGCAGAGGCCCCAAAAGCTGTTGGTTTTCATTCATTCATTCATTCAATAGTATTTATTGAGCGCTTACTATGTGCAGAGCACTGTACTAAGCGCTTGGAATGAACAAGTCGGCAACAGATAGAGACAGTCCCTGCCCTTTGACGGGGCTTACGGTCTAATCGGGGGAGACGGACGGACGAGAACAATGGCAATAAATAGAGTCGAGGGGAAGAACATCTCGTAAAAACAGTGGCAACTAAATAGAATCGAGGCGATGTACAATTCATTAAAATAAATAGGGTAAAGAAAATATATACAGTTGAAAAGACGAGTACAGTGCTGAGGGGACGGGAAGGGAGAGGGGGAGGAGCAGAGGGAAAGGGGGGGAAAAGAGGGTTAAGCTGCGGAGAGGTGAAGGGGGGGTGGTAGAGGGAGTAGAGGGAGAAGGGGAGCTCAGTGTGGGAAGGCCTCTTGGAGGAGGTGAGTTTTAAGTAGGGTTTTGAAGAGGGGAAGAGAATTAGTTTGGCGGAGGTGAGGAGGGAGGGCGTTCCAGGACCGCGGGAGGACGTGGCCCAGGGTTGGGGAAAATAGTTGTTTGTAATCAATTATAGTGGCAAACCTGAACCTGTAATGACAGTAGAGGATTACTATCTGTGTTATTTACTGCTTTGCTTTCTATGAATTTAATTCTACCAGAAAGCTTGAAAGACTATACAGTGTCACTCAGATCAGGCTAAAGTACAATCTTCTCTACTCACACGTTGCCAAAGGTGAATGCCAATGTTTCAATAGCAGAAAATATTTCACCAAAGAGGTCTCTCTTGTTTTCTTCATTCACTTCTTTGAAGTTCACGGCTGTGGGAACGAGAGAGAGAGAGAGAGAGAGAGAGAGAGAGAGAGAGAGAGAGAAAGAGAGAGAGAGAGAGAGAAAGAGAGAGAGAGGTGACAATGAATACAGGGAGGAAATCCTTGCACGCTAGATATACAAAGGAAGATCAATTTTACCCCTTAAAAAATGCATCTAGTCTCATAACAAAGCATTAAGAGACACAGGGTCATTGTATCTAGCCCTGCAAAATGACCAATTTAAGTGCTTCTTTGTTAGGGAAAAATGGACATTTAAACACACACACACTTCTCCAAAAGGCCTTCAATGACTAAGCCCTCATTTCCTCTTCTCCCACTCCCTTCTGCATCTCCGTTGCACTTGAATTTTCACCCTTTATTCACCCCTCCCTCAGCCTCGAAGCACTTCCATAAATGTTTGAAAATGTATTTATTAATCTTAATGTCTGTCTCCTGCTCTAGACTGTAAGCTTATTGTGGGCAGGGAAGGTGGCTACCTACTCGGTTATATTGGACTCTCCCAAGCTCTTAGTACAGTGCTCTATACACAGTAAGTGCTCAATAAATACCATTCATTGATTGATATATTCTTACACAGGAGGAATTTCACTCTCCCAACACCAGAGCTCTGGATGCTCTGCAGAGAAAGAGCAGTGGATCACAGTTTCACATTTTCAACATGCTTACTAACCCATGCACAGACTTACTGATTTCGGGTCCAGAACTTCAGGCTTTGCCTGATTTGCCTGGCTGCCTCAGGTCAAAACACAGTTTACTTCACACTTGACAGTTTTGGATTAGTCATTTTACAAAGCCAAATATTTAGCCTGGGAAATGGCTGATGATGGAAAGTTTCATTTTTCATCAACTGATCAAAAATAATGCTTAAGACTGAAAATACATTTTTTGCATTGTGGGAGACAATATTTTGGTCAACTGCAAATTGCAGGTTAAATCCATCACTGTCTGGCATTTTTCCTTTGTTAACAATGAAAAAAATTTAAAATGGCTCCCTAGAGCCCTGCTTCACCCACAAAGTGAAAAGTGAGTCACCTCTCTTAAAACTCCATTCTGTCACAAGTTTTTTTTTTTTATGGTGACATCCCCCCAATTTCTTTATCATCATTCTATACTTGGTCTTTCGCTTTTTCTTTTAATGTCTGCATTTCATCTATGGAGTGACATTGAGAAGAAAGAGGATATATGATTTTGGGAAGGCTTTATTAACTTTGGAAGAGAATATTCTAGCCTAAAGTATACACATCCCTACTCCTACCCCCATTTTAGCTGTATGGGATCGAGCACAACTATAAAATTTAAAGTGACTGGGTGTAATGAGTAGAAAGCTTGTTTTCCCAGAGGACTTCTCTCTCCCAAACCTCTGGAGGCCCAACTGATCTGGGCCAGGTGTGGATCTAGCTGGGGGCGGGATGACCCTGTTAGTCTGTCCCAGCTGCACTCCCGGCATTCCTGGTGTCCAGTAAGTAGCAAACTACAGATCCCATTCTACTCTGGGTGGAATCAGGGTGACCAAATTTTTGGGTCCACCTGAGAATGGTGGTAAACTCCTGTTCAACCATGAAATTTTCCTGGCTTGCTTTGACTCCTCTAGACCAGGGAAGACCCAAAGTGAGGGCACTTTCAGACCCTCCCTTTCCTCCTTATCCCTTCAATCCCACCTCTGCCACCCCCAGACTACCTTCCAGGGATCAGGTCCTTAAGTGGAGGCTAACAGCTCTTCAATTTCTTATTTTCTATCATCATTATTATTATTAAGTGCTTACAATGTGCTAGGCACTATATAAAGTGGTGGGAAGCAGCATGGCGTACTGGATAGAGCTCAGGCCTGGGAGTTGGAAGGTCATGAGTTCTAATCCTGGCTCCTCCACTTGTGTGCTGGGTGATCTTGGGCAAATCACTTCACTTCTCTGTGCCTCAGTTACCTCATCTGTAAAATGGGTATTGAGACTGTGAGCCCCACGTGGGACAGGGACTGCGTCTAACCCAATTTGCTCGTATCCACCCCAACACTCAATATAGGGTCTGGCACATAGTATGCATTTAATAAATGCCAGAATTATTATTATTATACAATGTAACTGGCTTGGACACCATCCTTGTCCCACATTGGGTTCTGTCTTAATCCCCATTTTCCAGATGAGGTAACTGAGGTACAGAGAAATGAAGTGACTAGTCCAAGGTCACACAGCAGACAAGTGGCAGAGCTGGGATTAGAACCCAGGTCTTTCTGACTTCCAGGCCCAAGCTCTATTCACTAGGCCACTCTGCGTGGCACTCTTCCTCCCTTCACTATCCAACAGCAGCACAGACCCAAAGAACATTCCATTTTTTTTTTTTAAACAAGCACACACTGCCCCCAGGAAAAGTCAGAGATGGTGTCTTTTCCAGAGGCATCTTATAAATTGAAGTAAAGAATGCGAACAAGTTAGCAGGCATTAAAGAAAATACAAATACCGGCATTATAAGTGAAGGTACAAGATGGTGGAGGTCCGGAAATAAAAGTCACTGGTTCTCCCACTACACCCTCCATGGTACTGCACTGGCAAGCAAATTTCATAGTTGTGGCCCTGAAGTTAGAGGCACATGAATTTCGAAGGTGTGTTCTCAGGAAGTTGCCAAAGCCTGGTTCACCAAAGGCACTATTTATCCGTAAACACCCTTGTCCCTCAAAACCACCATAAAATGTTCCCTCCAAGAAGACTGCAGATGTTTTCCCAGAAAAGAGATGAGTAATTAGTGGACTGATTCGGACTCCATCAAAAGACCATTTTCTAATGGCTCAAAATAACTCTACAAAGTGAAGAGCCTTGATATCTCTCATGCCATACTGCTAATATTGTGTCAGACTGCATTTCCTGCTTGGAATCAGCGTCTCACGGAATATACAATTTACCATCCAAATGAACGGAACACAAGTTTTTTTTTAATAGGTTTACTATTTTAAAAACAGAAAGATAATATAGCAAGGGCTTTGAAAGACTCCATTTTCCCATTCAACATCCACAGGAAGATGATCCATTTCCTGTATGTAAACCTACATCTTCAGACAGACAACAAGACAACTCACTAATTCTAATGTTTCAGACTTAAAAAAAAATCCTTTATGCTCAACTGACGAGGCTTTGAAAGACTTCTGAAAATTAATCTGATTTTCTAAATTAAAGAAACTACAATTCAGATGAATCCTTCTCCCCATTTTCTAATATCCTAGAATATTTGGAGGGAAACTGACTAACCGATCCAAATGTGCCATCGGATCTGTCTCCGGCCAACTGTCTAAAATAACCCATTTCCCATTCATTCCTCTTTCCACAGCTAATGATCTGCGATTAGTCCTTGAAAGTAGAAAATAATGCATTTTACAGGCTATATAATTCAAATAAATTCAATGTCTTAAATGCAATGACGTGAACCAGCATCTCGTTCGTCCTACACAAAATTTTTCTAATGAGTTCATATAGTTGAGACCCTAAACTTCACAAACACCAACTTCCTGCTGGGTGCCTAAATGCTTTACTTGGTAACTAAAAGAAAGAAACTATAGTCAGAGACCTTGTTAGACTTCCTTTGTCAAAGGAAAAGTTTTCACCCCTCAATTAACACAAGCCCAAACCATTAAATCCAGTCCTCCCTTTACATGGTTAAAATAAAACAGGAGAAAAATTAAGCAAGCAAATTTAAAAATCAAATTCCAAACTACATTCTGGTTGGTCCAAAGTAATGGCGTGACACTAACCAATACTATAAACAATAGGCTTGAAGAAGGGTGCCGGCCATATTTAGCTGTAGTTATTCCAAGTGAAGCAACACTGCGGCCACTCTTCACCGGGAGTACAAATTAATTTATGACGGGATGAATTAATTTAAGAGTTTTGCTCTCTGTAATTAAATTATGCAACTGAGAGTTTTGAATGTAGCAAAACCAAACCCTGTAAACAAATTAAATAGCAATTACAAGTGGATTTATCAGTTGCAGAAACCCTTTGAACCATTTCAGAATGGTAAACATGACAATTTTCATTTTCTCCCACTACCAGCTACAAACCTGTGACTCAGAGGCGTACTGATTAGTCCGAGGCGGAGAGATTTTAAAAGTATGAAAACACACAAATCACTACTAATTGGATTCACTTACCACATGAGATCTTGAGAAGCCATTAGTCAAAAATCTTCAACAAAAGGAGATTATTTTTAAATAAATACCTCCCCAAATGAAAACGGGTCTGCACTGAAACAGCCTTCCTGTCTGTCACAGGAAGACTTTTACTGTGCTGGATTAGACCTTTAAAATGTTAAAAAACACCAGAAAATTATTTCTCTTTGGAACGTCATCCCAGGGAGGTAACAAAATGGCAATAATGACCAAGAAGGACAGGGTAGCCATGGAAAAAATTAGATACCTCTTTACCTCCCGGATAAAACGTATCTACAAAGCAACTGGGAAGAGACCATTTTCTTCATGTCTGTTTCTGGAATGTGGATGTTCTTAACATCCACTCTAAACATGCACACTCTTTCCCCAGGACATCCTGACTGTACACAATAGCTACTGACAACAATGAACTTTCCAAGCATGGAAATTGTACTATGTATAGACATAAATTTCCCTATCAAAATGAAATTTGATGGCACTTGTAAACAGTCCCTCTTGAAAGCCAATACGGAGACTATGCTATTTAAAAAAAACACAATTTGCAAGCGTAGTTTTCTGGACTATTTAAAAGATTATTATCTGGCTGGACTCCTTCTTGGAGTCTGAAATGAATAGCTTCAGCACAGAGCAATGGACCAGCAGCTTGCGGTACAGATTCCGGAAACGTTCCGTGGCCAACGCTCAGCCTTGAAATCAACCATTACCTGGCTACAGTGTTTGTTAAGCTTTTACTATGTGCTAAGCACTGGGGTAGATACGAGACAATCAGGTTAGACACAATCTACGTTCCAGTATTCATTCATTTGTATTTACTGAGCGTTTACTGGGTGGAGAGCACTGTAGTAAGCACTTGGGAGAGTTCGATACAAAAATAGACACATTCCCTGACCACAGCGAGCTTATAGTCTTAAGAGTCCTTCTCCCCATTTTACAGATGAGGTAACTGATGCACAGAGAATCAATCAACTGTTTTTGTGAAGAACTTACTGTGTGCAGAGCACTGTACTTCGGAAAAGTACAATGCAACAAAAAAAGAGTGACAATCCCTGCCCACAATGAGCTCACGATCTAGAAGTGAAGTGATTTACCCAAGGTCACACAGCAGATAAGTGGCAGAGCCAGGATTAGAACCCAGGTCCTTCTTACTCCCAGGCTTGTGCTGCATCCACTAGGCCATGCTCCGGGAGACCTCCTAAAATCACTATCCATACTTCTTTGACATTAAGAGGAATCACCGGCAACGTTCTGTACCTAAGTGGTTTTCAAAGCCTAAGTTTAGAGCACCAAGAACAAGACTCCCCCATCTAGACTGTGAGCCCGTTGGGTAGGGATTGTCTCTAATTGTTGCCGAATTGTACTTTCCAAACGCTCAGTACAGTGTTCTGCATAAAGTAAGCACTCAATAAATATGATTGAATGAATGAATGAATGAACAGCATGTGGCTGACATGAGCAGTTCTCTGTTCCTTTCTAAATGAAGAGACAACTTCAATTTGTCTGAGGATTTTAATTGTTGTGAAATAATAAATTGACCATAAATTAACTCTCCCAATTCTCCCCAGATAAACTGCACATGGTAAATGCTCAGTAAATACGAATGATGGATTAACTTTCCCCTCTTAAGTGCCAGACTATAAGTCTCCCCACCTTCAAAGCATTATTAAGGTTACATCTCCTCCAGGAGGCCTTCCAAATTAAGCCTTTTTTCCCCTCCCCTCACTCTCCCTTCTGCATCATCTATGCACTTGGGTATTTGATATTCGTCCCACCTTAAATCCCAGAGCATATATGTTCATATCTTTAAATTATGTATTATAAATTATTCACATTATTACATCTGTCTCTGTAGACTGTAAAGTCTTTGTGGGCAGGGAACTGTCTACTGATTGATTGTACTGTACCCTTTCAAGTGCTTAGAACAGTGCTCTGCCCCCAGGTAATTGATTGACTGATAAAAATCTACGAGTGAGGATAATGGAAAGAGATTCTTGTTCTTCAGGTGATTCTTCAGGGTGGTACTTGCATCTGCCTTTAGGGTAGTTAATAACAAAAACTGTGGTTTTTGCTAAATGCTTACTCCTAAGTGCTAGGGTAGACACAAGCTAATCAAGCAATCATTTGCTGAGTGCTTGCTATGAGTTTGGGAGAGTATAATAAGAGTTGGTAGACACTTTCACGGTGTAATAGATAGAACACGGGCCTGGGAGTCAGGAGGTCATGGGTTCTATCGTGGCTCTGCCACTTGTCAGCTGTGTGACCTTGGGCAAGTCACTTTGCTTCTCTGTGACTCAGTTCTCTCATGTGTAAAATGAGGAGTGAAACTGTGAGCCCGATGTGGGACAAGGACCGTGTCCAACCCGATTTGCCTGTAACAATCCCAACGCTTAGTACAGTGCCTGACACGTAGAGCTTAACCAATATAATGCCGGCTCTGCCACTTAATAATAATAATAATGTTGATATTTATTAAGCGCTTACTATGTGCCGAGCACTGTTCTAAGCGCTGGGGTAGAAACAGGGGAAACAGGTTGTCCCACGTGGGGCTCACAGTCTTCATCCCCATTTTACAGATGAGGTAACTGAGGCACCAAGAAGTTAAGTGACTTGCCCAAAGTCACACAGCTGACAAGTGGCAGAGCCAGGATTCATTCATTCATTCATTCAATAGTATTTATTGAGCGCTTACTATGTGCAGAGCACTGTACTAAGCGCTTGGGATGAACAAGTCGGCAACAGATAGAGAAAGTCCCTGCCGTTTGACGGGCTTACGGTCTAATCGGGGGAGACGGACAGACGAGAACGATGGCAATAAATAGAGTCGAGGGGAAGAACGTCTCGTAAAAACAATGGCGACTAAATAGAATCGAGGCGATGTACAATTCATTAACAAAATAAATAGGGTAACGAAAATATATACAGTTGAGCGGACGAGTACAGTGCTGTGGGGATGGGAAGGGAGAGGTGGAGGAGCAGAGGGAAAAGGGGAAAAAGAGGGTTAAGCTGCGGAGAGGTAAAGGGGGGATGGCAGAGGGAGTAGAGGGAGAAGAGGAGCTCAGTCTGGGAACGCCTCTTGGAGGAGGTGAGTTTTAAGTAGGGTTTTGAAGAGGGAAAGAGAATCAGTTTGGCGGAGGTGAGGAGGGAGGGCGTTCCGGGACCGCGGGAGGACGTGACCCGGGGGTCGACGGCGGGATAGGCGAGACCGAGGGACGGTGAGGAGGTGGGCGGCGGAGGAGCGGAGCGTGCGGGGTGGGCGGTAGAAAGAGAGAAGGGAGGAGAGGTAGGAAGGGGCAAGGTGATGGAGAGCCTCGAAGCCTAGAGTGAGGAGTTTTTGTTTGGAGTGGAGGTCGATAGGCAACCACTGGAGTTGTTTAAGAAGGGGAGTGACATGCCCAGATCGTTTCTGCAGGAAGATGAGCCGGGCAGCGGAGTGAAGAATAGACTGGAACGGGGCGAGAGAGGAGGAAGGGAGGTCAGAGACCTCTGACTCCAAAGCCCATGCTCTTTCCACTGAGCCACGCTATCTGTTGAGTGACCTTGGGCAAGCCACTTAACTTCTCTGTGCTTCAGTTACCTTATTTGTAAAATAGGGTTAAGATTGTGAGCCCCAAGTGGGACAACCTCATTACCTTGTATCTACTCCAGCGCTTAGAACAGTGCTTGGCACATAGTAAGCGCTTAACAAATACCATAATTATTCTTCTGGACTGTAAGCCTGGTGTGGGAAGGGATTGTCTCTTTATTGCTGAATTGTACTTTCCAAGCGATTAGTACAGTGATCTGCACTCAATAAGCGCTTACTAAATACAACTAAATAAATGAATACCGCAATTTTGAATTATAATTATTACAACAGGGTGAGCGGACTCGGTCCCTGCCCCACAAGGGGCTCATTGTCTAAGTGCGTGGGATAGAGAGTGCATCCCCATTTTAAGGATGAGAAAACAGGCACAGAGCAGTCGAGGGACTTGCCCAAGGTCACACCCAGAAGATAAGTGGTAGGGCTGTGATTATAACTCAGGTCCTCTGATTTCTTGTGCTCTTCACGCTAGGCTACGTTACTTGGGGAAATGCTGTATTCCAGCTAAACACTGGGAGTCAGTTGCTGAGGAGAAGGCAACATGGCGTACTGCAATCCAGAAAGGAGCAGCTCTTCTTGAGCCAAAGATTCAGAAGAAAAAAAAAGAGAACTTGCCAACACTAAAAAGACAACGCAGTTAGGACTATGGGAAACAGCATGGCCTAGTGGCTAGAGCACGGGCTGGGGAATCAGAAGGACCTGGGTTCTAATCCCGGCTCCACCACTTGTCTTGTTCGGTGACCTCGGGCAAGTCACTCACTGAGCCTCACTTACCTCATCATAAAATAATAATAATAATAATGACGGGTATTTGTTAAGTGCTTACTTATGTGCCAAACACTGTTCTAAGCGCTGGTGGGGGGGGATAGAAGGTAATTCAGGTTGTCCCACATGGGGCCCGCAGTCCTAATCTTCATTTTCAAATGAGGTAACTGAGGCACAGAGAAGTTAGGTGAGTTGCCCAAAGTTACACAGCAGACAAGTGATGGAGCCAGAATTAGAACCCGTGACCTCTGACTCCCAAGGCCATGCTCTTTTCACTGAGCCAAGCTGCTTCTCTGTGATTAAGACTGAGCTCCCTGTGGGACAGGGACTGTGTCCAACCTGATTAACTTATATCTACCTCAGTGCTTAGAACAGTGCTTGGCACACAGTAAATGCCTAAATACCATTATTATTATATCAGTCTTTTCAATCATACACACTAATAGGTGAATTTCGAGAAGGGCACGCATAATAAGTGCTTAAAAAAAATACCATAAAAAAATTCACCATCCCTGCTGTCTTCTTTGAATAATCAATTAATTAATGTTGTTTACTGCGCATTTACTGGGTGCAGGACACTGTACTAAGTGCTTGGGAATATAAAGGACAACTATATATTTCAGAAAAATAATTGTGTTGACAATTTTGGATCTGGTCCTGAAGTGAACGCATCTCCCAAAATATATCACTGCATTGAAAGCCGATGGATACACACCTTAAAACATCATAGAAAATAGTTTCCTGTTAAACACTGACTTTTAAGAAAAATATTAATAATTCAATGATCATGTGAAGAAAGCTAAAAGCATGGATGAAAACTCTTTGGCCCAGCAATCTATACCATTAGAAACTCAAGAAATGTAAATGTCTTTGGTCATTTCCCAACTAGCCTTTCACACGTCAAGTATGCTAAATGGAAACTCTTTTACCTGAATGCTTGTAAGCATTCATTCTGATCTTCTGGAAAAAAAAAACGAAATCAAGCGACCGGACACAGCATGACCTTGGAATTATTTTTAAACTTCTTCTTGCTTAATGCAAAAGAATTGAACAATTGCAAATTACCCTACATAAAGCAACAATGGGTATTTGTAGTAAAAGATCTTCCTGGGGAATCTAACCAATCAATAGCTAACTTGATGATGATGATGATGATATAAGTTCTTGTTAAACACTTACTATGTATCAAGGACTGTGAATATGAATACTATGAATAGTAAGTAAAATGGACATTTCATTTCCCATTTTATACACGAGGAAACTGAAGTCCAGGCAAGGTAAGTGACTTGTCCGAGGTCTTCCGACTCCCTGATCGCACTGGGCTCACGGCCTATGAATAGTAGGGAAAATGCACATTTTATTTCCCATTTTACACATGAGGAAACTGAAGCCCAGGCAAGGTAAGTGACTTGTTCAAAGTCTTCTGGCTCCTCATCACATACTCTTTCTACTAAGCCACGTGGTTTCTCTTCTAAAGAGATGCTATATTTTCCAACCACCGCATGGAGAGATTTTCAAATTTTAAGGAGTCTGATTTTCCCCATATGTGCTGATTATCTTAAGAACATCCTCATGGGTGGCAGATAAAGGTAAAGGGTGTGATTGCTCCAGCACACGATGGTTAAGTTTATTTGACGGTCTAATGTTTTCCCATGTCCCGGCAATCACTACCTCCAGCCAATGGCCCCATAATGTCTCCAGAAGGGAAAAGATGCTTCCCGGATTAAGTGGCATCACTTTCTCCCTCCGCAACCAGGTGTGTGGCTGTGATGTAGGCTTTAATTTCCTATGTTGACTGTCCTCTCCACATCAGTAAAGTAGGCATATCTTATTGCCCATTGAAAAGAGAAGCAGCATGGTCTAGTGGATAGAGCATGGACCTGGAAGTCAGAGGACCTGGGTTCCAATTCTGGCTCTGCCACTTGTCTGCTGTGTGACCTTGGGTAAGTCACTTCACTTCTCTGGGCCTCAGTTACCCTCATCTGTAAAACGGGGGTGAAGACAGGGACAGTGTCCAACCTGATTACATTGTATCGACCCCAGCACTTAGTAGAGTGTTTAACATATAGTACGAGCTTAACAAAAACTATAAAAAAAAAAAAAGAAAAGGAGAGCCACAGAGCTTAATTACAGAAAAAGGAATGGAATGCAAATAAACGGACATTCACAATATTGATCGTGCTTGGATCAGTTTCCCTTATAAAAGATCGCTTACTACGGTCCAGCGTCTGCAATAGCTTTGGGTACAAGGAGGGATTTGGTACTTAGCATACTCAGAGAACTTAAATCATTTAATAAAGACAGTCGCAGGCTTCCTAAATCCCATGTTCCACTTACCTTTCACTTTTGCGATTACCACTCCAGCAGCACTAAGAATAGCAACTGAGTTGAGAGTCTGATGTTTGTTTATTATCGCCTTCAAGACGCGAAGCAACTCTCCCAAACGCTCGTGAACCACGCGATGCAGACAATCTTGTTGGCTTTCTGAAAGATATGTTTTTATGGAAAAAAAAACAACCTTCAGTTAATTTAGCTATTACATGGTGGATTTACTGACCCATGGTTTCACAACTTCAAATTTGAATTACCATTTTGAAACCTATTAAAGATGCTTTGGCTTCAAAACTGCTGTTCTAATAAGTAGGGAATAAAAGCTCACTTCTCATTTCATTGTATTTATTACTACACTTAAGCATTTAATAAGTACTTTTATGGTTGAAGTCTCCAAGTTTTATGGCCACTGCCAATTTAGCAACATTTGAATTCAGGTTATTAGGTAGAATCTAGTTCTCTCGGTCTAACAGTGTTGCCCTTTATTAATAATTTCTCGCAATGATTTTGAAAGAGATTGAGAGAGTTCTATTTACAAGATGCAAGGTGGGACTATAACAACCAGAAGCTGAATCTAGGACCTAAAATTCCTCATTTACTGCTTCATTATAATAATATTCACAATTGCGGCTGTTAAGACTTACTATGCAACAAATACTCTATTAAGTGCTGGGGTAGATATAATCCATATGGGAGTCACAGTCTAAATAGGAGGGAGAACAGAAAACACATCTTCATTTTACAGATGAGACTCAGAAGCTAAGTGTCTTGCCCAAGGTCACAAAGTTACTTGTGTGTACAGCACTGTACTAAACACTTGGGAGAGTACAATACATTATTATTGCATTATTAAGGTCATGTTTACTGCATTATTGAGGTCATGTCTTTTCTAAGAGACCTTCCCCAATTAAGCCCTCTTTTCCCCAGCTTCCTCTCCCTTCTGCTTTGTCTTTGCACTTTGATCTGTGACCTTTGGACATAATGTAATAATAATAACGGTATCTGTTAAGCGCTTACTTTATGCCAGGCACTGTTCTAAGCGCTGAGGTAGGTACAAGATAATGGGGTTGGACACAGTTTCTTTTCCACCTAGGGCTCACAGTCTTAATCCCAGATGAGGGAACTGTGGCACAGAGAAGAGAAGTGACTTGCCCAAGGTCACACAGCAGATAAGTGGCGGAGCCGGGATTAGAACCCATGACCTTCTGACTCGCAGGCCTGTGTTTTAACCACTAGGCCGTGCAACCCCACCGCATTTGCCAACCTCATCATCTTTAAATTATATTATAAATTACCTATGTATTCATATTAATTTCTGGCTCCCTCTCTAGACTGTCAGCTTGTTATGGGCAGGGAACGTGTCTGCAAATTCTGTTGTATTGTACTCTCTCGAGTGCTTAGTAAAGTGCTCTGCACATAGTAAGCACTCAATAAATATGGATTGATTAAATACAGAGTTGGTAGACCTGCTCCCTACTCGCTAAGAGCTTACAATCTACAGGAGGAGACAGGCATTATTTTGAATTATGAATTACGGATATGTACATAAGCTCGGAGGGGCTGAGGGTGGGGTGAATATCAAGTACTTCAAGGGTACAGATCCAAGTGCATAGGCGATGTTGGAGTGAAAGAAGGAGTAGGGAAAATGAAGGCTTAGTTGTGGAAGGCCTCTTGGAGGAGATGTGATTTTAATAAGATTTTGGGGGTACGGAGAGTGGTGGTCTGTCGGAGATGAAGGGAGAAGAAGATCCAGGCCACAGGAAGGACGTGGGCGAGGGGTCAGTGGTGAGATAGACGAGATCGTGGTCCGGTGACTAGGTTGGCATTAGCGGAGGCCAATACTGAAGTAGATTGAAGGGTTGAAGTAGAAAATCAGAGAGGTAAAGCGGGGGGGGAGAGCTATTATGTGCTGTGAAGCCGACGGTAAGGAGTTTCTGTTTGCCGTGGAAGTACAGGGGGACCAATGGAGGTTCTTGAGGAGTGGGGAGATGTGGGGTGATGTGGACAGAATGTTTTTTTAGAAAAATGATCTGGGCAGCAGAGTGAATTATGGACTGGAGGGGGAAGAGACAGAAGGCAGGGAGGTCAGAGAGGAGGTTCATGCAGTAGTCAAGGCAAAACAGGGTAAGGGCTTGAATCAGCATAGTAACAGTTTGGATGGAGAATAAAGGGCAGATTTTAGCAATGTTATGAAGGTTGAACCAGTAGGACTTGCTGACACTGAATAGGTAGGTTGGATGAGAGAGATGAGTCAAACACACCGCCAAGGTTACGGGCTTGTGAGATGGAGGATGATGGTTCTGTCTCTGGTGATGGGAAGATCAGAGGAGTACAGGGTCTGGGTGGGAATATGAGGAGTTCTGTTTTGGCCATGTTACGTTTGAGGTACCGGTGAAACATCCAAGTAGAGATGTCCTGAAGGCAGGAAGAAATATGAGCCTGCCGAGAAAGGGCGAGATCAGGACTGGAGATGTAGATTTGGGAATTGTCCATGCAGGGATGGTAGTTGAAGCCTTGGGAGCGAATGAGTTCTCCAAGGGAGTGGTGTAGATGGAAAATAGAAGGGCACACAGAACTGAACCTTCAGAGAATAGCAATCTAAAGGGTGGGAGGCAGAGGAGCCTGTGAAAGAGACTGAGAATAAGTGCTCAGAGAGAGGAGGAGAACCAAGAGAGGACTGTGTCAGGGAAGCCAAGGTTGGGGAATGTTTCCAGGGGAAGGGGATGGCCCACAGCGTCGAAGGCAGCTGAGAGGTTGAAGAGGATTAGGATGGAGTAGAGACCATCAAATCTGGCAAGAAGGAAATCAATGGTGAGCTTAGAGAGAGAGGGCAGTTTCCATTGTTTCCATGGGTCCTAATCCCAGCTCCGCCACTTGTCTGCTGTGTGACCTTGGGCAAGCCACTCAACGTCTCTGTGCCTCAGTTACCTCAGCTGTAAAATGGGGATTAAACTGTGACCCCCCGTGGGACAACTTGATTACCCTGTATCTACCCCAGCGCTTAGAACAGTGCTTGGCACATAGTATGCGCTTAACAAATACCATAATAATCAGAACACTTGTTATAGGCTACAGTTATAGGATACAGTAACCAGGAAAAATATCCATTTCAAAACTAGCCAAATTAGCACCAAGACATCAAAAACACTCTCCTATAGGAAATACTTTTTTTCTTCACCTAAAATCCCTGACACCTCTTTAAATTAGCCAGACCATAGCTCCCCCTCCATCTCTACAGTCTGCCTGAAATACTACCTCCTCCAGGAGGCTTTCCCCCAAATTGATTACTCACTCATACATTCAGTCGTATTTATTGAGCACTTACTGTGTGCAGAGCACTGTACTAAGCACTTGAGAGAGCACAATGCAAGAATGAATGAATGAACAATAAACAGACACATTCTCTGCCTGCAATGAGCTTGCGGTCTAGAGGCAAGGGAAGAGAGACATTATTCTTTTCCCCAATTAACACTTCACCATTTTTATGCCACCTCAGTATTTAGGCATTTACACATAAAACTTCTGTACGTACCAACTTATTTTCTCTCCAGTTTAAGCATAATAAAAATAATTATGGTATTTGTTATGCGCTTACTATGTGCCAAGTACTGTTCTAAGCGCTGGGGTATAGTTACAAGGTAATCAGGTTGTCCCACGTGGGGTCCACAATCTTAATCCCCATTTTATAGATGAGGTAACTGAGGCACGGAGAAGTTAATGACTTGCCCAAGGTCACAAAGCAGACAAGTGGCAGAGCCAGAATTAGAACCCACATATTCTAACTCCCAAGCCCGAGCTCTTTTCACTAAGGCATGCTGCTTTTCTCCTCTGATCTGCAAATAAATTGTATATCTGTCACTCCATTAGACTGAAAGTTCCTTGAGGGCAGGGATCATGACTTCTATTTTATTCACTCATTTAACTGTATTTATTGAGTGCTTACTGTGTGCAGAGCACTGTACTAAGCACTTGGGAGAGTACGATACAACAATAAACAGTGACATTCCCTGCCCACAATGAGCTTATAGTCTAGAGGTGGTGAAACAGAAATACAAATAAATAAATTACAGATAGGATGATGGTATTTATTAAGCGCTTACTATGTGCAAAGCACTCTTCTAAGTGCTTGGGGGCGTTTAAGGTGATCAAGTTGTCCCACACGGGGCTCACAGTCTCAATCCCCATTTTACAGATGAGGTCACGGAGGCACAGAGAAGTTAAGTGACTTGCCCAAAGTCACACAATTGACAAGTGGCAGAGCCAGGATTAGAACCCATGACCTCTGACTCCCAAGCCCGTGCTCTTTCCTCTAAACCACGCTGCTTATATAAGGGTTGTGGGGCTGGGAGAGGGGAAGAACCAAGGGAGGAAGTCCGGGTGACGCAGAAGGGAGTGGGAGAAGAGGATAGGTGGGCTTTATCAGGGAAGACCTCTTGGAGGAGACGCATCCTCAGTAAGGCTTGGAAGGGGGGAATAGTAACTGTCGCATTTTAGGAGGGAGGGCATTTCAGGCCTGAGGCAGGACGTGGGCTAGGATGTGGGTGAGACAGGTGAGATGGAGGCAGAGTGAGAAAGTTGGCATTAGAGGAGCCAAGTGTGTGCAAAAGGAGAATAATGAGGTGAGGTAGGAGGGGACACGGTGGTGGAGTGCTTTCAAGCCAATGGTGAGGAGTTCTTGTTTGATGCAGAGGTGGATGGGCAACCACTGGGGTATTTTGAGGAGCAAGGCGACATGTCCTGATCATGTGTAGAAAAATGATCTGGGCAGCAGAGTGAAGTACGGACCGGAGAGAGGAGAGACAGGAGGCTGGGAGCTCAGCAAGGAGGCTGATGCAGTAATCCAGGTGGAAAAGGTTGGGTGATCGCATTAGTATGGTAGCAATTTGGATGGATAACAAAGGGCGGATTTTAGCGATTCTGTGAAGGTGGACCCATGGGATTATTTTACTCTCCTCAAACATTTCGTACAATAGTCCTCATACAGTAGCTGGTCAATAAAGTCAGTGGATTGATTGAATTAGGAAGTGAAGCTCTTTGGGTCTGTGTCATGTATTTACATCACATCCTTTCAATAACCGTATGTTTCTTTATGCAAATAATTTCCTGAATTCACAAGCTAACCCCACAACAAAAAATAAAATGCCTGTGAAAGTTAAGTTCCCCAGACCTTCAATAAAAGAGCTAAAAAGCTTGATGTTCCACTGCCCATTAAAACACTGTGCCCATTATAAAGTGAGCAATGAAATAAGCCTTAAAAAGCAAGCAGGTAAAAAGGATTCTCTTTTGGATGAAGCATATGTGCCAATTTACAATCATACTAATTACTAGTTTTTCTGGAATGTTGGAGAGATTATAATTTACAGTTGTAATTTATCAGTGTCATAAACCATATACAGTGTTCTCAAAGAGTATAAATCTGCCTGGAAACACTGGGCTAAACGGAAAAAAATGTGCTCCAGGGCTTAAAAACAACAACAACAAAAACCACCCAGGCACCTGTCACTACACTCCATACATAATTAACAACGCTTCCGTTGCCTAGTGGATAGAGCATGGGCCTGGGAGTCAGAAGGTTCTGAGTTTTAATCCTGTCTGCCACTTGCCTGCTGTGTGATTGTGGGCAAGCCACTCAACTTCTCTGTGCCTTATTTGCCTCATCTGTAAAATGGGGATTAAAACCGGGAAGCCCCATGTGGGACAGGGACTGTGTCCAAACCGATTTGCTTATATCCACCCCGCCACTCAGTACAATGGTTGGCACGTAGTAAGTGCTTAACAAATACCACAATTATTATTACATTATAATTTTCAGGGGTTGGAGGGGAGAAAGACATTTAAAATTCAAAGAGAAAGCGGAAAGGGTCCAGAGCTCCAAATGACACAGATGAGAGTTTTCACCTTTTCTTTCCAAACACATTTCTAGCTGACCAACGGGCAGGAGAAGCAGCGTGGCTCAGTGGAAAGAGCGTGGGCTTTGGAGTCAGGGCTCATGAGTTCGAATCCCAGCTCTGCCACTTGTCGGCTGTGTGACTGTGGGCAAGTCACTTAACTTCTCTGTGCCTCAGTTCCCTCATCTGTAAAATGGGGATGAAGACTGTGAGCCCCACATGGGACAACCTGATTCCAGTATGTCTACCCCAGCGCTTAGAACAGTGCTCGGCACATAGTAAGCGCTTAACAAATACCAACATTATTATTATTATTATTAAGTGTCTGCCTTCAGGCTGGACAAAAACTAACATATCTCTTGTCGATATGTTGCGGACTCTTGCCCGGGCTTTGGAGAAGCTGCCTGCTCAACCTCACGTTAATTCTGAAATGGACAGTTCTTAAAATCCCATCTCGTGCTAAAAACCAGCCAACTAAATAAAAGCAAAATTACAGGTTGTACAAAGGCCTGGAAGTGAACAACAATCTATGCCTTAAATTACTTCATTCAATGCATTGATGAGCTTTTTACTAGAGGTTTTCTTTCTGAGAAAACAGATGGCTTGTTTCTAGTAGTTCATTAAAAATCTGTAATATTGAAAGTGAAAATAACAAACTGACTTGGAGTATGCTCTGTGGGCTTTCAAATGCTGGCCCAGATTGATCAATTGTATTTATTGAGCACTTACTGTGTACAGAATGCTGTACTAAGCGCTTGGGAGAGTACGATATAACAGAGTTGGTAGATTTGTTCCCTGTCCAAAATGAGTTTACAGTTTAGAGGAGGAGACAGACATTAGTATATATAAATTACAGAGATGTACCAAAATACTATGTGGCTGGGGCACGGAGAATAAAGGGAGCAAATTCACGTGCAAGGTTGATAAAGAAAGAAGTGGGAGAAGAGGAAATAAGGGCTTCAACAGGGAAGGCCTCTTGGAGGAGATACATTAATTAAAATCCATATTGGCTTTAAATTTTTCTATTTTGTGTCCAAGGAAATGCCATTCAGGACAGAATTCAGTAGTTATTTTAAACATAGTTGGTATTCCTCATTGGGTCAGATGTGGTTTCTCTGAAGAAACAGGTCCTGGGAACTCACCTTCAGCCAGCCATTATGAGGTGATGCTAATTTAATCCTTTAAATTGATTTTTCAGTCTAGGGGGGATGTGTTGATATTGGGAAGAAGTCAGAAGTGAGCCTAGTTAGCATAGGAAGAGTAAAATAAAAGCTGCTGATGAGCTGGAGCGGGAAAAGCAGAAGGTCAGAGAAGCAGTGCAGCCTAGGGGGTAGAGCGTGGGCGAAGGAGTCAGTGGACCTGGGTTCTAATCCCACTCTGCCACTTGTCTGCCGTTTGACCTTGGGCAAACCGCTTCACTTCTCTGTGCCTCAGTTACCTCATCTGTAAAATGGAGATTAAGACTGTAAGGCTGTGTCTATCCTGAAACGCTTGTGTCTACCACAGCGCTTACTATGGTGTCTGGCAAATACTGAGCACTTAATAAATACCATTTTAAAAAAAGTTGCTCCACAAAGCAGCGAGCAGGATAACAGGTCAAATCCTCCAGTCTCACAAATGCTCCATCAGCCGGCCCTCAGCGCCTGCGTGGGCCCAGATTCCTGACTTTGGGGACCATCCAGGAGAAACTGCAACGGAGGGGAAGGTCATTCTAGCTCTGGGTCCAACCACTGGGCTAAAGTTCTGGTTGCTAGTCAATAGTATGCATTGAGTGGTTACTTTGTGCGGGACACTGTCCTAAATGCTTGGGAGAGTCAAATATAGCAATAGAACAGATGCAATCCCTCCCAGAGATGATGATGCTGGGCCTTTCACCCCTCAGTTTTATAGTTGAAGAGTAGCATATAATCTGGCCGAATGTCCTGGGTAAAATAGCCTGCCAGAAAGATGAAACAGGCGGGGAAGAGGAGGAAAGCTAATTCAACAGTCAAATCAACACTGAGATCACCTCAGTAAACAGTAAGTGTTCAATAAATGCCACACTGATTGATTGACCTCTGCAGAGGATCTGGCCTTTATTTAAAACATGGAACAAAATGAGCCGCCTTAAAAGGGGCTTTTAAAGATGGTTTTAATAGGTCGGTCACTGTAGAATCAAGTGTTAAAATAACACAATTGACCTGGGAGAAATCTCCAGACTGTCAGCTCATTGTAGGCAGGGTATGTGTCTGCTAATTCTGCTGAGCTTAATGCAGCACTCTGCACATAGTAAGTGCTCAATAAATACCGCTGATTGACGTCCCACCGCTATTTCTATTATATCTGTTACTCTACTAGTTGGATAACCTACCCACAAATGAATAAAAAGGGTTTTACAATTACTCAGCTTAAGGAAGGGTTTATTTATGGCATTAAACAATGTACAAAAGTCAACCTTCTCTTAGGTAAACATTGAACTGTTTTTTTGGCAAGAAGTCACAACCTGTGTGTCACAAGTTTAAAACTTCATTCTCCCTGTTGTTTCATAAGTTCACTTCCACGGTTCAAAAGGCAATTAGTCACGTGACACGGGATCATTTCAGAATATTAACAAGTGTCACAGCTATGAAAATAAGCCTAAAAGAGCTCACATTGAGCCTAAAGCCAATTAGGCAGAGGATCTGGAAAAAACGCAGAAGACCTAAAAATTAATTTTACCTTACTTTTCTTTTTGTGTGTGTGTGTGTGCTTAATATTGATGGGCCTCATTTTCTGTTGAGGATCTCTGTTGAACTAAGCTGCTTTTCTCTTAATTTAGTAAAAAGGGAAATGTCACAAGGGTTGGGGAGGAGGAGGGAGAGAGCCCTGAATATGACCGTTGAGTACACAGCAGTGTACATAACCTGAAGCTGATGTGTGAGGAAATGTGTGATGGCTGAACCAAAGATTTTACCTGTCTTGAGCTGATGAAGTCCATCCCGAGAGTAAACTCTTATTAAGAGTTGAGCTATTCATTAATTACGGTGACTCAACGAACGTGTTTTGATTGGAATGGAATGAACGGCGCTTAGCTTGTAAAGGAGAATTCCTTCCTACGTGCCCAGTTCATGCACTCAGGGTAAGAAGGGCAAACAAATGTAACTGAAAAACAAATACTGTCAGAAAAATTCCCACTCAAAGTAGGTTAAAAAAAATCCACATACTGCACACAAACCAATTTTCGATCTGCGATGAAAATGACAAAAATTATAGCTGTACATTAGAGTACGCTTTGATTTCACTATTTAGGTAATGGTGCTACAAAAAAAAAAGATCAAATATTTAAATCTCATCTCCTCCTAATTCTATGCCCCCAAATTATGCCATACAACAGGCCAGGTGTTTTTATAGATTTATCTGTGGATCTGGGTGTATGAGGTGGATTGTAGGACATTTGTTGAATGTCATGGAAAAAAGAAAATTGGTTAGATTAGGTTCCTCAAATCCAAAGGCATTTATTGAGCTCTTCCCAGGACCACGCATGGTATGTGAGAAGCAGTGTGGCTTAGTGGAAAGAGCACGGGCTTGGGAGTCAGAGGTCGTGGGTTCTAATCCCGACTCCGCTACTTATCTGCTGTGTGACCTTGGGCAAATCACTTAACTTCTCTGGGCCTCAGTTACCTCATCTGTAAAAATGAGGATTAAAAAATGTGAGCCCCACGTGGGACAATCTGATTACCCTGTATCTACCCCAGCACTTAGAACAGTACTCTGCACATAGTACTCGCTTTACAAATATCACAATAATTATTATTATCATTATTATTACATGGTACTTGGGAGAATATCCGGTAGAGTTGATGGTCATGTTCCCCACCCATGAGGATCTCACAGTCCAGAGCTGCCAGAGTCTCAGTGAAATGTGACCAGTACCAAAACAAATGGGAGAAAGAGGGATTTCTTCCTCTACCCAGGCCAGCCGAAAAGTGGTCTTTCCTTCCCCACACTGCTGTTGGGGACTTTGTTCTCAATTGTTCACAGGATGACAACAGTGGTGGAAGCGACTGAAGTTACCGAGAAGTTGGATGGATTTTTCCAAATCAGGATTAAAAGCATACACACACACACAGAGAAACAAACAAACCCCCAAACAGCTGCAGTCCTGCTCTGGAGCCTTTGCACATTCAATTGTAGGAAATCAGCTATTCTTAGTCGATCGAATGCTGCACGTCATTATGAAGACAATACAACTGGAAAATTGGATTATCCAAAACCAACAAACTTTACCTGCCATTAGAATATCTTTGGAAATCTATCTTTTCCAGAAGATTGGATGGGTAGTTCTGCCCAAATCAAGATTATTTATTTAATGAGAGAAGCAGCTTGGCCTTCTGGAAAGAGCACAGGACCATTCATTCATTCAATGGTATTTCCTGAGCACATACTGTGTGCAGAGCACTGTACTAAGTGCTTGGAAAGTACAATTCGGCAACAGAGAGAGAAAATCCCTACCCAACAACGGGCTCACAATCTAGAAGGGGGAAACAGACAACAATACTAGTAAACAGGGATCAATAGTATCAAAATAAATAAATAGAATTATAGGTAAATACACATCATTAATACAATAAACAGAATAACAAATATGTACATATATACACAAGTGCTGTGGGGCGTGGAGGGGATAGAGCAGGGGAAGGGAGTAGGGGCAATGGGGAGGGGAGGAGGAGCAAGACCAGCAGTTAGGGGACCTGGATCCTAATCCTGGTTCCACCATTTGACTGTTGATGTAATCTTGGGTCAATCTCTTAACTTTTCTGTGCCTCAGTTTCCTCATCTGTAAAATGTGAATGAAATACCTGCCTTTTGGGGGGATATTACAAAGTAATCAGGTTGGACACAACGACCCACACGAGACTCATAATCTTCACCGCCATTTTATAGATGAGGTCACTGAGGTACAGAGAAGCGAAGCGACTTGCCCAAGGTCATACAGCAGACAAGTGGCGAGCCGGGATTGGAATAATAATAATGTTGGTATTTGTTAAGCGCTTACTATGTGCCAAGCACTGTCCTAAGCACCGGGTGGATACAAGGTAAGCAGGTTATCCCACGCGGGGCTCACGGTCTTAATCCCCATTTTACAGATGAGGTAACTGAGGCACAGAGAAGTTAAGTGACTTGCCCAAGGTCACACAGCTAAGTGGCGGAGCTAGGATTAGAACCCATGACCTTTGACTCCCAAGCAGGCCATGCTGCTTCTCCGCTCAGCTCTCTGGCCTCTCCCCTCAGCTCTCTGGCCAATTCCACTCTTGTCTCTGCCCCTTAGATCTCTGCTCCTTTTCCCCCTGGCCTCTGCCCATCAACTTTCCAGCATCTTCCACTCAGCCCTCTGGCCTCTGTCCCTCTGCTATCAGAGCTCTGCCCCAAAGCACTCAGTGGAAAAGAGCACGGGCTTTGGATTCAGAGGTCATGAGTTCGAATCCCAGCTCTGCCACTTGTCAGCTGTGTGACTGTGGGCAAGTCACTTAACTTCTCTGTGCCTCAGTTACCTCATCTGCAAAATGGGGATTAAGACTGTGAGCCTCCCGTGGGACAGCCTGATTCCCCTATGTCTACCCCAGCGCTTAGAACAGTGCTCTGCACATAGTAAGCGCTTAACAAATACCAACATCATCATCATCAAAGCACTCTGTACTCTGCTCTCTGGCCTCTTCCCCTGAGTTTAGACTGTGAGCCCGTTACTGTCTCTATTGGTTGCCGAATTGTACATTCCAAGCGCTTAGTACAGTGCTCTGCACATAGTAAGCGCTCAATAATTACTACTGAATCAAAGAATGTTCCTCCCTCCTACTTAGACTGTGAGCCCCACATGGGACAGCACTGTACTGACCTGCATACATTGCATCTACCCGACACTGTTAATGAAATGCAAATGATAATTTGATGATAATAATAATCAGGAGATGGGTGTTTCATAATTGTCCCAAGCCCATGGTGGATGACTTTACACTGGGATAGGATTCAAATGACAGTATTACTCAAGCAGGTAGACCAACACCTTGTCACTGCACAGGCCTACAGATTGATTTACATTCTAGACTGTAAGCTCACTGTGTGCAGGGAACGTGTCAATTAATTCTGGTATATTGAACATTCCCAAGCGCTTAGAAGCAGTGCACACAGCAAGCATTCAATAAATACGATTCACTGATTGACTGACCATCCTGACCATTCAGTACAGTGGTATCCCAAACTCTGCCCAGATGCAGGCCATTTCCAAGTTTAATAAGTCTAGGATAATAACAACAATAAAAATAATAATAGTAATTAGAACTTGAACGTTAGTCTACCTCAAGTACTTAATACAATGCTCTTCACATATTAAGTGCTCAATAAACCCCATTCATTGATCCCTTATCTTTAAGGGCTACTTTCTTAGGCAGGAGAGAAGGACTGGCTGTTTCTCCTTAACCAATGGTGCCTGAGGGGGGCCTTGCTTCCACTGAAATGCAGAAAGGCTCGGTGCAGAAAATGCAGCTGCATGCCACCAATTGGATTTTCCTCCACAGAGTGTCATCTACGGAAGCAGAAAAAGGATTTCCCCAGAAAGAGTGATCCCAAACCCATGATTTCTCTGCTTCATTTTCACTAGAATGGCTTTCTGGTCATATTGCTGTTGCATATTTTATTGTTTTCTGCCTCTTTTCTGTATTACCAACATGGAGCTTTTTTTTGGTATTTATTTCATCTCATTCAAAATGTTTTAGAATTTCTTTTATTTGTTTTTGGTTTGGGGGTTTGTTTGCTTCTAACTGGGGCAATAGCCTCCTCCTGTCTCCTTTCCGATCCTTTAGGTGGAAGAGGTCTGGCCAACAAGAATGGAGGGAGAATGATCAGAGTAGTCCACAGGGGCTGGTAAACCAGAACTGGGGGCAGGGGAGAGGCTTTTCTCCTCCTCCTCCTGGGAGGAGTCTTTCCAGAAAGGTGTGGAGAAGCCTCTCGGGGACTAGTGCTTGTCCCCTGCACCCAGGGGAAGAAATAAATAAAATAAATGGTGCTATTTGTTAAGCGCTTACTATGTGCAAAGCATTGTTCTAAGCCCTGGTACATGGTGATCAGGTAGTCCCACGTGGGGCTCACAGTTTTAATCCCCATTTTACAGATGAGGTAACTGAGGCACAGAGAAGTCACTTGTCCAAAGTCAAACAGCTGGCAAGTGGCAGAGCTGGGATTAGAACCCCTTGACCTCTGACTCCCAAGCTCGGGCTCTTTCCACTGAGCCACGCTGCTTCTCTAGAAGGGGCTTACTTCTTCTGGAAGTTGAAATAGGGTACCACTTTTTTTTAAAATGGTGTTTATTAAGGGCTTACTATGTGCCAGGCGCTGTACTAAGTGCTGGGGTAAGATATAAGCTAATCAGGTTGGACATAGTCCCTTTCCCACATGGGGCTCACAGTCTTCATCACAATTTTACAGATGAGGGAACTGAGGCAACAGAGAAGGGAAGTAACTTGCCCATGGTCCCACAGCAGAAAAGTGGCAGAGTCAGGATTAGAACCCAGGTCCTTCCCCAGGCCCATGATTTAGTCACTAGGCCATGCCACATCTCTTCTTGGCTGATTCCAGCTGAGCAGTAGGAGGTGACAGAAAGACCCTCACCCTCCCCAATGCCATATCGGGTTGGACATAGTCTCTTTTCCACATGGGGCTCACAGCCTTAAACCCCATTTCACGGATGAAGTAACTGAGATGCAGGGAAGTGAAGTGGCTTACTTGGGGTCACACAGTGGACAAGTGGCAGAGCTGGGATTAGAATTCATTTCATTTCAATCGTATTTATTGAGTGCTTACTTTGTGCAGAGCACTGCACTAGGCACTTGGGAGAGTACAATATAACAATAAACAGTCACATTCCCTGCCCACAACAGAACCCAAGTCCTTTTGACACCCAGGCCTGTGCTCTTTCCACTAGGCCTTGCTGCTTCTATATTCTCTTGCACTGCATTTTCCCAAGTGCTTAGTACAGTGTTCTGCACATAGTACGTGCTCAATAAATACTACTGATAAATCGACTGAATAAATATGATTGATGGACTTGGTACCTGCCATACAGGGAATGGAGCTTCCTTTCCCTCTCACAGCCCCACAGCATTTACATATATATCTATAATTTATTTGTATTGATTTCTTTCTCACCCCCTCTAGACTGTAAGCTCATTGTGGGCAGGGAATGTGTCTCTTTATTGTTGTATTGTACTCTCACAAGCCATTAGTACAGTGCCTTGCAGTGGTCAAGTGGAGGCTGATCTGGATGGCGGCCAACCCCAGATGCATGGCCTGAAACTCTAGCCATATTTGACTCTTTCTTGCCTATTTCCTTCCTTGCCAGGGGAAAAGGGCTTCCCGCAGGTAGTCTCCTGCAAAGCCAGGGGCAGGGAATACATCCGTTCATTGTTGTGCTGTACTCTCCCGAGTGTTTAGTACAGTGTTCTCCACAGAGTAAGGGTTCAATAAATATGATTGACTGAATGAAGAATCTTCATTCGGTCCTGAAGTTCCTGAGAAGACTACCTTGGGGGAATGGCAGGAAGAACTTAACTTCCCTTTGACTCAGTTACCTCATCTGTAAAATGGGGACTGAGACCGAGAGCCCCATGTGGGACAGGGACTGTGTCTAACATGATTACCTTGTATCTACCCCAGTGTTTACAACAGTGCTTGACACATAGTAAGTGCTTAACATATACCATACTTATTATTATTATTATAAGCCTCTTCATCTGAGCCAAGACTTTCTGTTTCTGCTGGCAAAACAGTCCCTTCATATTCTGTATGAGAACCTCACACTATGAGAACCTCAGGCACTTGGAGGTGGATAGTTTAGTGATGATTTTGCAACCAAGAGTCAGTGGACCTGAGTTCGTGTCTAGCCTCTGCCAACTGCTTGCTGTGTGACCTTGGGAAAGTCTCATAACTACTCTGGGCCTCAGTTACCTCATCCGTAAAATGGGGACTCAATCCTCCTCCCTCCAACACAGACTGTGAGCTCCATGTGGGACACAGAATGTGTCTGACCTGATATACTTGTATCTACCCCAGTCCTTAGAACGGTTCTTGACACATAGTAAGGGCTTACCACCACAAGAAAAAAAATGGCCCTCTTGCCAACCTTATGAAAGAAAGACTTTCTCTGACAAGAAAGGAGTTCAAAAACATCTCAACAGTGGCTTTAGCTGGAAGAGTCACATTAATTTTAAGAAGTTTGAATCACTCTTGCCTGCTTTTTTCAGAGAGATGGGGGAAACAATCCTTTTTGTTTGGGATCCTGCAAGCAGCCCTAAAAGGCTAAGGGAGAAGAAGTTCCTCAAAACTTATGACAGGAAGGAATGGGCAGCGTAGATTTCTCTCGATCTAGCATGAGAGCGAGAAAGCTTCTCCACCTACTTCTCAGGGTCTACCAGGATGCCTTCCCAAAGGGAAGGGAATGAATGAGGAGAGAGGAAATCAGAAATTAAGGGAAACTGCTCTTGTTGTTAATTTCTGAAATGGGAGTCAGGTCACAACCTCTGGCAGTGAAGATACTGTGCTTTGAAAAGGCAATTCCTTACTCAACCCAGCACATATCAGCACTATCAAAGCGGATCATTAATGCAAATTCTCTTTCTTTCTCCCCCCTCCTCCCTACCCCGCCAGGCTCTATTTTGTTTATTTTTATTTATTAGTTATACTTTTGTTCATTATTTTGTTTAGTTAATATTTTGATTAAACTCCTTCCCTCCTCAGCTTTTCATTGCCCAGATATTAATTAGCGTGATCCATTCATTTTTTGAGCTCTACCGTATATTACCATGGGCCGGTCGCTTACCTCTGCTGGCCTGGGCACTTCTATCTGTAAAAGGACAAAGCAAATTCCCCTCAAAACTTTACAGATGGTTTGAAAATTCAAGAAGGAAGGCTAATTTTTTTAATACTACTTGTTAAGCGCTTACTATTTGCTATGTACTAAGTGCTGGGTTAGCTCAATCAATCACTGGTATCGATTAAGCACTCACTCCCCCCTTCTAGACTGTGAGCATGTTGTTAGGTAGGGATTGTCTCTATTTGTTGCCGAATTGTACTTTCCAAGCGTTTAGTACGTTGCACTGCACACAGTAGGCGCTCAATAAATATGACTGAATGAATGAAAGTGTACTACAAGATAATCAGGTTGAACACAGTCAGTCCCACCCGGGAATCACAGTCAAATTAAGAAAGCGTATGGTTTAATCCCCATTTTACAGATGAGGTAACTATGGCCCAGTGAAGTGATTTGCCCAAGGTCACAGAGAAGACAAGTCGTGGAACCGGGATTAGAACCCACATCCGCTCACTTCAAGGCCTATGCTCTATTCACTAGATCACTCTGCTCTTCAAAAGAATACTATATAAAATAGAAACATTATGAGGAGTAATAACAGTAGTAGTAGTAGTAGTAGTAGCAGAGAACAGAGAAGCAGCGTGGCTCAGTGGAAAGAGCACAGGCTTTAGAGTCAGAGGTCATGGGTTCGAATTCCGGCTCTGCCACTTGTCAGCTGTGTGACTGTGGGCAAGTCACTTAACTTCTCTGGGCCTCAGTTACCTCATCTGTAAAATGGGGATTAAGGCTGTGAGCCCCACGTGGGACAACCTGATTCCCCTGTGTCTACTCCAGCACTTAGAACAGTGCTCTGCACATAGTAAGCGCTTAACAAATACCAACATTATAAAACTAAACTGCCTTCCCTAAATAGGTGAAAAGTTAGGTACAAGTACCTTTTTGTTTTCGTTTTCGTTGAACACTAGTTCAAGAAGTGAAAAATGGTTTAAATTTGCATTTGTACCCGAGTTTAGTCAAACAAAAAAGATTCTTCTGAAGTATTATATTCTGCCAATGTAGAATCAAGCACTGCAGGTGGGCAAACAATGTCTAATTTGAGAAATAAGCAGTACTTAGCATTACAAAATGCAACGGTTAACGAAAATACTTCAGGGCTTTCTGGGAATAAAACATTTACTCAAAAGAATGTGACGATTGCTTAACTCTCTAAGCCACCAAATAGCAGATACTTTCAGAAGACAGACCAGTCATTTGAACCCAGCAATCCAGTTGCTTTTGCGTCACTTTCATATTTAAATTCATAGATCAACTCCCACTTTGGAAAATAAAAAAGGCTACAATGCAGCTTTTCATCAATTTCAATGTCTTGTATGCCACATTCCTTCAATTTTCATATTTGACCTGAGAGTCCAGACTCAACTGGGATATGCTCAGCCATGCATTTCAAATCTTTAGATTACCTACATTATACTTCAGAGTACATTTTTTTCCAAATAGACAAGAGTGAATAGTAAAAATAATTATTTTCCTGATAAGCAACTGAACCCGTGATTAGGATTTGATTAAAAAAGAAAACAAAATGACTTCTGTGAAATAATATTTGGGTTTCTTTACAGGTCTGGGCAACCGACTGATAAAATTATTAAAAATAACCAGGATCAGGGATCCCTAGTAATGATCAGAAGCATTTTAGGAATACGACTACAAGCATTCCAATTGTAATTAGATTTCCTAAGAACAAGGATGTGTTTTGTATTTAAATACAGTAACCACATTTTTAACTTCTTCATCACAACACGGGAATACTAAGTACCATTTAAGTGCAATAAAAACAGCACAGGAATTTTCTTTGCCTCCCCCACAGAGTCTAAAAGATCATTCCAAACAAATACGATTACAAACTCACGGAGTAATGATTAATACTTGTGGTATTTGTTAAGTGCTTACTATGTGCCAAGCACTGTACTGCTCAGCATTGGGGTAGATATAGATCAGACATTGACATATGGGGTTCTCTGTCTAAGGGGAACAGAGAACAGGGGCTTCTTCCCACTTTTACCTATGCAGAAACTGAGGCACAGAGAAGTTTAGTGACTTGCCCAAGGTCACACCAACAGGCAAGCGGTGGAGTCCAGATTAGAACCCAGGTCCTCTGACTCCCAGGTCCATGTTCTTTTCACTAGGCCACTGCTTCACATTTTACAAAGAAACAGCATGGCTAGGTGGAAAGAGCATGGGCTTGGGAATCAGAGGTCCTGGGTTCTAATCCCAGCTCCGTCACTTGTCATCTGTGTGACTTCGGGGAAGTCACTTAACTTTTCTGTGCCTCAGTTACCTCATCTGTAAAATGGGGATAAAGACTGTAAGCCCCACACGGGACAACCTGATTACCTTGTATCCCTCCCAGAGCTTAGAACAGTGCTTGGCACATAGTAAGTGCTTAATAAATACCATTATTATTATTACAGTCTAATATGGGTGGTGTGACAATAATCAGTTTTAGCAGGCTTTTTTTAACATACCTCTGAAAAACTCAATTTAATGGAATAAAAATCTAACAAACGGTACAACAAAATTTATGTAACCAGTCCCAGCTCTAAGCAAGAGAAATAATTCAATCATTTGAAAAAGTCCAACATTTCATTTTCTAACTTTAGTTTAGGCTGTCAATTACTCCACCTCCTGTTCACCTTATCTTACATTTAGTTCGCAGTCGTTCATTCTCTACACCTCTTTTTCTTTCTCCTAAGGCCTGAAAAACTAATTGGAATAATTTATTTCATACCGACAATTCACCTTGTCACAAAAGCCAGGATTGTTTAATTGTTGGGTACTAAAAGAAATATACTGCTAGATTATAAACTCCCTGAGGGAAGGGATGTTTACCTACCTATTGCGTTCTCCCAAGCACTTAAATTTAGTAAGGTACTCGGCACACCGTAAGCACTCAGAGACAAACAGAAAAATTAACTGTGCCCTATCAGTCCCTTTCCCTTTTTCCTGACTTTTGTTAAAGTCATCCACATCACAATCCTTAAGACAACAGCTGGAATGGTGGACTGATGCCTTTTCAGAGGCTCAAACCAAATCCACTTGATTTTTTAACTAAGATTTCAACAGACACACTGGTGCCAGAGTAGAGAGCCTTGAGGCCCGTGTATAAAACAAAACAAGAAAGCAAAAGGATATATTTAATACAAAGCGATATCAAAATTCCTTCTAAGGTTATTTACGGCCTCATGCCTAAACATTCCGAACCGATAAATTCTACACAACCGTGGTATCTGATAACTGTGGTATTTATTAAGAGTTTACTACGTGTCAGGCACTGTAGTAAGCGCTGAGGTAGATACAAGATAAAGTTGGATACAGTCCCTGACCCACAAAGGGCTCACAGCCTTAATCCCCATTTTACAGATGAGGTAACTGAGGCACACAAGTGAAGTTGCCCAAGGTCACATAGTCAAGTCCTAGAGAAGCAGGGTGCCACAGTGGAAAGAGCACGGGCTGGGGAGTCAGAGATCATGGGTTCAAATCCCGGCTCCACTGTGTGTCAGCTGTGTGACTTTGGGCAAGTCACTTAACTTCTCTGTGCCTCAGTTACCTCATCTGTAAAATGGGCACTAAGGCTGTGAGCCCCATGTGGGACAACCTGATCACCTTTTATCCTCCCCAGTGCTTAGAACAGTGCTTTGCACATAGTAAGGGCTTAACAGATGTCATCATTATTATTAAGTGGTGGAGCAGGGATTAGAACTCATGACCTTCTGATTCCCAGGCCTCTGCTCTAACCATTATGCCTTGCTGCTTCTCAACAAACTCTCTCAGCCCCACAGTACTTTTGTACATAACCATAATTTATTCATTTATATAACCCCCTCTGGACGGTAAGCACCTTGTGGGCAGGGAATGTGTCTACCAACTTTTATATTGTGCTCTCCCAAGCACCAAGTGACAGAGTCCATGTCTAATTCCCATCTGTGCTTAGTTCAGTACTTAGTACAGTGCTTGGCATGGTAATAATAATAATAATAATTAGGGTATTTAATTAGGGTATTTGTTAAGTGCTTACTATGTGCCAGGCATTGTTTTAAATGCTGGGGTAGGTCCAAGATAATCAGGTTGGACACAGTCCCTGTCCCACATAGGGCTGTCAGTCTTAATCCCCATTTTACAGATGAAGGAACTGAGGCACAGAGAAGTTAAGTGACTTGCCCAAGATCACAGCAGACAAATGGTGGAGCTGAGATTAGAACCCATGACCCTCTGACTCCCAAGCCCAGGCTCTATCCAATAGGCCATGCTGTTTCTCTGAGTAAGCACTTAATACCACGGCTACTCCAGTGCTCTGCACATAATAAATGCTTAATAAAGACCATTGATTCATTGATCTTTTCAGCCTCTGAGTCAGACAAGGAGACTCTGAGTTTTCCTGAAAGGTTAAGTAGCCAAAATAGATCCTGGGGTCAGGCAAGTTGCTTTCTGCGGAATGCTTCGGGATCCACAGGGAAAAGGAAGCCTTCCTTACAGATGCCAACTTGGGTTGTACAATCAAACCCAGCCTGACCCACGACCTAGTACATCTTCACCCTTTCTGCCCGTCATCACCAGGCAGCCTCCCGTCTCGTCCGGTGTGCCGAAGCAGTATGGCCGAATGGTTAGAATACAGGTCTGGGAGTCAGAAGGACCTGGGTTTTAATCCCAGATTCATGACTCGCCTAATAAGTGACCGTGGGCAAGTCACTTCACTTCTCTGGGCCTCACTTCCCTCATCTGTAAAATGGGGATTAAGACTATGAAACCCATGTGGGACCTGATTAAATTGTATCTACCTCAGCGCTTAGAACAGTGCCTGGCATACAGTAAAGTGCTTCAAAAATGCTATTTAAAAAAAAAAAAAAAAAGAAAAACAACCACCTTCCCACTCCCCCTCTGCCTCCTCCATCCCAGCCGGCAACTGGTAGCCGAGACACAGAAACAGCCCATGTTCCCGAGCTTCCAAATGCTGGGAAGCTGTGACAGTTTGGCTGCAAAGCTCTATCAATCAATCAATCAATGTATTTGAGTGCTGACTCTGTAAAGAGCACTGTATTACGTGCCTGGGAGAGTACAATACAGCAGAATTAGCAGACACCCGAAAGAGGCTGGGCTTCGGAGTCAGAGGTCATGGGTTCGACTCCCGGCTCTGCCACTTGTCAACTGTGTGACTGTGGGCAAGTCACTTAACTTCTCTGCGCCTCAGTTACCTCATCTGTAAAATGGGGATTAACTGTGAGCCTCATGTGGGACAACCTGATGACCCTGTATCCACCCCAGCGCTTAGAACAGTGCTCGGCACATAGTAAGCGCTTAACAAATACCACCAATATTATTATTATTATTACCCATAATGAGCTTACAGAGTAAAGGGGGAGACAGACATTAATATGAATGAGCAATTTATAACATATATTTTAAAAGAACCAAAAAACAGCAAGCAATGGTATTTACTAAGCGTATTACTGTGCACAGAACACTGTATTAAGCGCTTGGGAGAGGCCAAAATAACAGAGTTGGTAGACACATTCCCCGCCCACAACATCTTAGAGAGCAGTACAGTTGCTTCCTTCCAGTCTTGTTCATCTAATCTATTTTGTCCTTCATTCTTATTCTTGTCTTTCCTAAAGCTCCCTTTGTCAGTAACTGATTTGTCTTTCCTTGGAATCCTCCCCCTCCTACCCTGTCAATCGCATGAGGGACAGGGACCATGATAATAATAAATTGTGCCATTTCTTAAGCACTTTTGGCCTGACCACTATAATAATAATAATAATAATGTTGGCATTTGTTAAGTGCAGAGCACTGTTCTAAGCACTGGGGTAGATTTACAGGGTAATCAGATTGTCCCACCTGAGGCTCACAGTCTTAATCCCCATTTTACAGATGAGGTAACTGAAGCACAGAGAAGTTACGTGACTTGCCCACAGTCACACAGTTGACAAGTGGCGGAGCCAGGATTCAAACCCATGACCTCTGACTTCTAAGCCCGGGCTCTTTCCACTGAGCCACGCTGCTTATCAACTGTACTAAGTGCTGGGGTAGATCCAAACTAATCAGGCCCCACTTGGGTTTCACAGTCTAAGCAGGAGGGAGAACAGGAATTAAAGCCCCATTTTGCAGATGAGGGACCTGAAGCACAGAGAACTTAAATGGCTGCCCCAAGGTCACGACACAGGTCTCTGGCAGAGTCGGGATTATTAATAATAATAATGGTATTCATTAAGTGCTTACTAAGTGTCAAGCAATATACTAAGCCTGCGGTGACTACAAACAACGCGGGTTGGACACAGTTCCTATCCCACGTGGTGCTTACAGTGTCGATCCCCATTTTACAGATGAGGTAACTAAGGCCCAGAGAAGTGAAGTGATTTGCCCAAGGTCACACAGCAGACAAATGGCAGAGCCAGGATTAGAACCCAGTCCTCGGACTCCCAGGCCACTTTCCACTAGGCCACGCTGCTTCCCTGCACCACGTGGTGGTTCTTGCATTCACCCCAGTGCTTAGCACAGTGCCTGGAAAATAGTAAGCAGCTGAAATAATCCACAGTTTTGCTTACTGTCGTCTCAGAGGTCTCTCCCTGTGCTATTATGGTTGGGGCTGTTGGCCAGGGTCCAGGATTTCCAAGAAGATTAAGTGCCAGGTCATGGCCTGAACCAGTGGAGGCCTGCTTTCTTCCCCTGGGACACTAAGGGAGGTCACCAAATGGGCCTGCTGCCCAACTGCAGGAGAAGAGGGATCGGATTAACCCACGTTTCTCCCAGAGCAAGGTAAGAGAGCCGGGGGTGAGGGAGTAGACCACCCCCACAACTCGGAGAGAGGGGGGAAGACACTGGGGGAACAGGTGACAGACAGCTGCTGTCTGTGTCACAGCCACCCTTTTGTTGGGAAGCTGTGAATGAAAATTCCAGAAAATGGCCAATAGAACTCCTGGTGGAAAAGCAGATCTTGATAGGTTGGGCTGGGACCTGGCCTTGCAGGGCACTGCCTGTCTGCCTGCATTACGGGGCAAAAAACATACAGAGAACCCAGGGTTGGGACTCAGGAACCCCTGGGTTGGAATCCCAGCTCGCCTACTTGCCTGCTGGGTAGTCTTGGGCAAGTCACTTAACTTCTCTGTGCTTCAGTTTCTTTATTTGTAAAATGGAGATTCAATCCCTGTTCTCTCTCCTCCTAGGCTGAGCCCCATGTGGGACAAGGACTCTGTCTGATCTCATTGTACTGCATCTTTCTTACCTCAGTGCTTAGCCCAAGAAGGCCTAGTTAGACGTGGCATGGTCTAGTGGAAAGAGTCTGGGACTCAGAAGACCTGGGTTCTAATCCTGGCTCTATATCATATCTGCTGCAGGACACTGGGCAAGTCACTTCACTTCTCTGTGCCTCGGTGCCCTCATCTACAAACTGGGGATTCAATACCTGTTCTCCCTCCTACTTACACAGTGAGCCCAAAGCGGGACCCAGTTATCTTGTATCTACCCTAGAGCTTGGCACATTTTTTTGTTTATTTTTATGGTATTTTTTAAGTGCTTACAATCTCCCCCTCTAAACTGTAAGCTCGCTATGGGCAGGGAACGTGTCTAGGGAACTCTGTTGTATTGTACTCTCCCAAGCACCTAGTACAGCATCCTGCACATAAGTGCTCAGTAAATACCATTGATTGCTAGGCACTGTACTAAGTGCTGAGGCAGATACAAGATAAGTTGGTCACAGTCCCTGTCCCACATAGGGCTCACAGTCTTAATCCCCATTTTACAGATGAGGTAACAGAAACACAGAGAAATGAAGTGACTTGCCCAAGGTCACAGAACAGACAAGTAGAGTAGATCTGACTCTCTGGCCCATGCGTTTTCCCCTGAAGCACTTAACAAATGCCACTATTGTTGTGATCGTTATTAGAAGGCATTCAGAGTCCTGAGGGGAATTCATTCTCTCCAGGACTTCTGTTCTTCCAGAATTTAAAGCTTCCAGCACTGGCTTAAGCATTTTGATAGTCAGAGACCCTTTAGGATGGCAGCTCAAGGCTCCTTTGACATCTAGGTTACAGTGAAATGCTTCTTTGTCTTCTGCACAAATAATATGGGTTAGTAATTACCAGGGTTCTAGTTAAAGACTGGGATGAATCTTTGCCCTAGCAGAGACACTAGCAACATGAACCCTTCCCAACCTTTGGCGCATTGGAAAGGTCATGGCTCTGGCTACTTCTCTTGTGACCGGGGGATTTCGGCCACGATGAACCTGCAACGCTGTTTCTCTTGCCACAGCACCCAACTGCTTGGATTCTATTAATCTCTGCTCTTGTCTTTTTTGGTTTTCTTTTCTTTGTTTTTATGTTTTGTTTTCTGGCATTTGTTAAGTGCTTACTATGTGCCAGACTCTGTACTAAGTGCTGGAGTAGATACAAGCTAATCAGACTGGACACAGTCCACGTCCCACATGGGGCTCACAGTCTTAATCCATATTTTACCGATGAGGTCACGGAGGCAAAGAGAAGTTAAAAGACTTCCTCATTGTGAGCAGGGACTGTGTCTAGCCACTCTGTTGTATTCTCCCAAAGTGCTTAGTACAGTGCTCTGTACACCATAAGTGCTCAATAAATATAATAGTGACTTATTGACTTGCCCAAGGTCACAGAGCAGACAAGTGGCAGAGCCAGAACTAGAACCCAGGTCCTTCTGACTCCCAGGCCTGTGTGCTATCCACTAGGCCATGCTGCTTCATGTAGCTTCACCCTCTTACCCATGCATTTTTCCCAGTGCTTAGTACAGTGCTTAGCACACAGTAGGTGCTTAATAAATACCAACACAACTACTATTACTTCCCCTGTCCAAGAACAGCATAACTTGTTGCTGGGTCCAAGAAGCTAGAAAGTTGACAGAATAACTATTTTGCTACCTGAAACTTCACAGGTGCCTAACAAATACCACAATTCTTCTTAATAAATACCATTATTATTATTGTTTCACCAAATTTGTCACCCCCAGGGGTTGTAGAGGGGAACAAAAGCTAAATCCTTCCTCCCTCTTAATCACTCAATGGTATTTATTGGGTGTTTACTGTGAGCAGCACACTGAACTCAGTGCTTGGGAGAGTATGATACAATCCCCTTCTCAGATCCACATCATAAATAGAAACTGGAGAGAAGCAAGAAGGGAAATATTTACCTTAAAATCAGGAAGGGGGATAAACATATAAAGAACAGCTTAATTTTGTCACAGAGGGAGGGAAGGGCAGGCCGGAGAGGCCTTAGAAATGGGCAAACCTCACAGGCTTCAAGAATCTGGGAGAGGCTGATGCTGGAAAGTCTACTTCACGATTTCCAACCTACTGTTCTATCCATCTTTAATAGGAATGATAATAATTATGGTATTTGTTAAGTGCTTACTATGTGCCAGGCATTGTACTACATGCTAGGGTGGATACAAGCAAATCGGGTTGGACACAGTCCGTGTCCCACATGGGGCTCACATTCTCAATCCCTACTTTTCAGATGAGGCAACTGAGGCCTAGAGAAGTGAAGTGGACTTGCCCCAGGTCAAAGAAACTCATTTTAAATATTCCTTTCAACTCCCTCCACCACCAGGCCTTTGTTCAAAACTGAGTATTTTGAATTTTTTCTCCTTCAGCAACAAACTTATTAATATTGTTCTTTTCCTTAAATGGCATTTGTTAAGCACTTACTACTATGTACTACATACTGGAATAACATACAATCTAATCAGGTTGGACACTGTCCATGTACCACATGGGGCTCACAGTATTAATCCTTGTTTTGCAGACGAGCTAACCGAGGCACAGGGAAGTTAAGCAACTTTCCCAAAGTCACACAACGGCAAGTCGAGAAATTGATATCAGAACCCTGGTTCTTCTGACTTCCAGGCCAGTGGTCTATCTAGAAGGCCATGCTGCTTCCCAGGAAATCCTCAAGACTGACAGAAAGGTAAATGAGGAAGAGCCATGGGCCTAAAAAAATCTACAAACTGGATCCTTAACCTGTGGAAGTGGAAAGTTGGGTATGAAATTATAATTATATATATTATATATATAATTATATTATAGTTTCATACTCACTGAAAACTGCCTTTCACAGAAGAATTCCACACAATCACTTCCACCACAGACAACTGATAATGAACTATGTGTGAGTACTTTATAGAAGGAGAGAGGAGAAAAGAGAGGGAAAGGGGCAAACAGAACACAAGGAGGGAGGAATTAGGAATTAGAGCACAGGCCTGGGAGTCAGAGGGCCTGGGTTCTAATCCCAATTCCGCCACTTGTTCGCTGTGTGACCGTAGACAAGTCACTTCCCTTCTCTGGGCCTCAGTTACCTCATCTGTAAAATGGGGATTAAGACTGAGAACCCCAAGTGATACATGGCTGTGCCCAAACCCAGTGCTTAGTACCAAGCCTGGCACATAGTAAGTGCTTAACAAGCATTATTTAAAAAAAAGAAGATGGACTGGAAGGGAGAAAAACAACTATCAGAAGAGAGGGATGGAAAGAGACGGGGACAAAGATAAGAGGAGAGGAAGAAGCGCTGAAAGAAAGGAGTAGAAAGTCACTGGAGAAGTGAAGCATATAGACGGGATTGTAGTAGAAAATCAGTGAGGTAAGGTAGGAAGAGGGGTGATCTAACAGTGTTTGAAAGCCAATGCTAAAGGATTTCTGGTAAACAGTTCTGAATGTAGATGGGCAACAACTAAAGGGTGTTGAGGAGTGGGGAGATGGGAACTGAATCTTTTTTGTTTTTTTTTTTAGTGAAATAAAGTGGGGAGAGGGAGAGGAGGGAGGGAGATCAGCAAGGAGACTGATGCATTAGTCAAAGCAGGATAGGATTCATCCTTGGAGCAGCGTAGGAGCGGTTTGGATGGAGAGGAAAGGACAGATTTTAGTGATACCGTCCAAGTAGAACTGATTAGATTTGGTGGCACTGAATAAGTGGGTTGAATGAGAGAGATGAGTCGAAAATAATGCCAAGATTCGGGGCTTGTGAGACAGTGGTGCTGTCTACAATAATGGGTAAGACAGGTAAGGACAGAGTTTGGGTGAGAAGATGAGGAGCTCCGTTTCGGACCGGTTAAGTTTGAGGTACCGCCAGGACATGTAAGTAGAGATGTCTTGAAGGCAGGGGGAAATGTGAGACTACAGAGGAGAGAGATCTAGGAGGATGGAGAGAGGTCTAGAGAGGATGGTTGCCCATCCACCGCAGCATCAAACAAAAACTCCTCACCATTGGATTTAAAACACTCAATCACCTTTCTCCCTCCTACCTCACCGCACTACTCTCCTACTACAACCCGACTGTAAGCCCGTCAAACGGCAGGGACTGTCTCTATCTGTTGCCGACTTGTTCATCCCAAGTGCTTAGTACAGTGCTCTGCACATAGTAAGCGCTCAATAAATACTATTGAATGAATACAACCGAGGCTGCACACTCTGTTCCTCTAATGCTAATAATAATAATAATGTTGGTATTTGTTAAGCGCTTACTATGTGCAGAGCACTGTTCTAAGCGCTGGGGTAGACACAGGGGAATCAGGTTGTCCCACGTGGGGCTCACAGTCTTCCTCCCCATTTTACAGATGAGGGAACTGAGGCACAGAGAAGTTAAGTGACTTGCCCACAGTCACACAGCTGACAAGTGGCAGAGCTGGGATTCGAACTCATGAGCCCTGACTCCAAAGCCCGTGCTCTTTCCACTGAGCCACGCTATTGTACCTCAATCTCATCTATCTCACCGCCAACCTCTCGCCCACATCCTGCCTCTGGCCTGGAAAGCCCTCCCTCTTCATATCAGATGGACAATTGCACTGCCCTCTTCAAAGCCTTATTGAAAGCACATCTTCTCCGAGAAGCCTTCCCTAAGCCCTCCTCTCCTCTTCTCCCACTCCCTTCTGCATCATCCTGACTTGGTCCATTCATTCATCTCCCCTCCCAGCCCCACTGCACTCATGTATATATCTAAAATTATTTATTTATATATTAAAGTCTGTCTCCCACTCTAGACTCTGAGCTCGTTATAGGAGGGAATGTGTCTGTTTATTGTTATATTATACTCTCCCAAGCGCTTAGTACAGTGCTTTGCACAAAGCAAGTGTTCAATATGATGTGTGACTGTGGGCAAGTCACTTAACTTCTCTGTGCCTCAGTTCCCTCATCTGTAAAATGGGGATTAAGACTGTGAGCCCCACGTGGGACAACCTGATTCCCCTATGTCTACCCCAGCGCTTAGAACAGTGCTCGGCACATAGTAAGCGCTTAACAAATACCAACATTATTATTATTATTAACAGAATGAATGAAAGGTCAACTGGGGGGAATCATCCATATAGAGATGGTAGTTGAAGCTGTGAGAGCGAATGAGTTCTCCAAGGGAGTGGGGGAAGATGGAGAATAGGAGGGGACTCAGCACTAAGCCTTGAGGGACTCCTACAGCTAGAGGATGGGAAGTAATCAATCAATGGTATTTCCTGACTGCTTACTAAGTGCAGAGCACTGTACTAAGCACACAAGAGGATACAACAGAGTTAGCAGATACGTTCCCTGCCCACAACAAGTTTTCAGTTTAGAGGCAGAGGAGGAGTTATTGAAAGAGACTGAGAGGGCACGGCCAGAGATATAGGAGAACAATCTTCACCAACACTGTCTTCTCCCAATAATAACAACAATAATAATGGTATTTATTAAGCACTTATATGTCAAGCACTAAATGCTGGAGTAGACACAATAATAACTATGGGATTTGTTAAGCGTTTACTATGTGCCAGGTATTGTATTAAGCACTGGGGTGGATACATGCAAATCTGGTTGGCATAGTCCCTGTCTCACGTGGGGCTCACAGTCTCAATCCCCATTTTACAGATGAGGTAACTGAGGCCCAGAGAAGTGAGGTGACTTGCCCACGGTCACACAGCGGACACTGCACTTGGGGAGGCAGCATGGCATAGTGGACAGAGTAGGAATCAGAAGGACAAGGGTTCTAATCTCAGCTCCCCCAGCCGTCTGCTGTGTGGCCTTGGGTAAGTCACTTTCTTCTCTGTGCCTCAGTTATCTCGTCTGTAAAATGAGGGATTAAGATTGTGAGCTCCATACGGGATACGGACTATGCGCAACCAAATTAGTTTGTATCTACCCCAGCATTGTGTACAGTGCCTGACACATAGTAAGCGTTTAAATACTGCAATCATTATTATTATTACTAAGCTAATCAGTTGGGACACAGTTGGGGCTCACACAGTCTTAATCCCTATTTTACAAATGAGGAAACTGAGGCCCAGAGAAGTGAAGTGACTCTCCCAAGTTCACACAGACAAGAGACAGAGTCGGGATTACAACCTAGGTCCTCTGACTCCCAGGCCTGGGCTCTATCCACTGAACAACGCTGCTCTCTTGGTCCTGGATCTCCCGTTATTTTTATCCTAAATGACATCTAATTTTTCTTTGGCTGCCGTTTTCCGACTGCCCACTGCTGTATCACCGCTTATCTTTATAAATGTATTTTTAAAATGTTCTTTTGTCTTCTCTGCTGTTACCCCGTGACAGCACACCATAGAAGAGCGGTCTTTACATCCTGCTTAGGCCCCTTCTCTCTCTACTCCTGGACCTCAGCAAGGATGTGATGTGATGAGCATTGCTTTGACGGTGTTGATGATGCACTCACTGCTCTTGATCCTCTCTTGCCATCCGACATTCCATATGACACACACACGAGGCATCTGTGCTCTGCACACAGTAAGCGCTCAATAAATACAACTGAATGAATGAACTGCTTTACAAGGCAAACATGGAGTTGGCGGAAGGTTCATGTAACACAAAGAGGGATGGACCCAGCGGCTTATAGTCTTTCGATTGGGTCTGAATCTCAAAAAAACCTATTAGCCTCCTTGACTGGATCTTCTATCTCTTCGTCTATCGGTGTAGAATTGGAGAGGGAGCTGATTAGGTTGCAAAATTCTGCTCTGGATTGCTCTGCTTTGTTGCACTGATGAGAAAGGCATCATGGCTGTACCATGGAGTAAAACGCATCATAGCTGTATCGTGGAGTACACTTGTACTAAGTCTCACATGATTACATCACTATGTGCTGATATTATATATTAAGTGATTTAGAGGACGGTAAGAAATGACTCTCCAAAAGTCTGGTTTGGGTGAAGAGACTGTTCTCCTTAAGTCTTCTGAATAATCATGCTTATAAATATTTTTTCCTCAAATTGCCTTTATTAAAGCAGAAAATATAAAGGAAGAAACCAGTCTGGGTGGACAAACTAAAGGGGGCAAAAATAATAATATTAATAACAATGGCAATGGTACTTGTTAAGTGCTTAATATGTGCCAAGGACTGTTCTAAACGCTGGGTAATCAAGGTAATCAAGTCAGACACAGTCACTGTCCCACATGGGGCTCACATTCTCAATCCCCATTTTACAGATAAGGTAACTGAGGCAGAGAGAAGTTAAATGACTTGCCCAAGGTCACACAGAATATAAGTGCTGGAGCCGGGATAGAGCCTATGACTTTCTGACTCCCAGGCTCGTGCCCTATCCATGCTGCTTCCCCCAAAAATAAAAATAACAAAGAGTATAAGACGCGATTGATTTACTGGGGCTAATAAGCAGATTAGTCATGGCATATAAATCATCAATTTTTTGGTAAATAAATAATCTCTGAATAGAGGTTAAGCACTTAAATGACTAATCACAGCCACTTAAGCACTAAAGCATGTGAAGCAAAAGTCTGGAGATTGTAGGGAAGCAGCTTAGCCTAGTGGATAAAGCACAGACCTAGGAGCTAAAAGATCTGGATTCTATTTCCAGTACTGCCACTTGCCAGCTGGGTTACCTCAGACAAGTCACTTTGCTTCTCTATGACTCAGTTTCCTCCCCTGCAAAATGGGGATTAATACTCTGAGCCCCACTTGGGGCATGGACTGTGTCCAATCTGATTAGCTCATATGCACCCCAGTGCTTAGTATCTGGAACAAAGTAAGCACTTAAATACTACAATTTTTTTTCAATGGAGATCATCAAATCAGCAGGCAGCAAAAAAGTAACAACAGTGCTAATAGTAATAAGTATTGCTCTCTTCCTAAAACACTATTTTTATGATATCTTTTAAGCACTTGCTTTATGTCAAGCACTGTTCTAAGCACTGAGCTAGTGGCTCCAGTTTTAAGAAATGTGATAACAGTATGGTGCCTTCCCCTCCCCTCAGCACTGTGTTCGTCCACTCATTTGTATATATTTTTATTACCTTATTTATTTCGTTAATGAAATGTAAATCCCCTTGATTCTGTTTATTGCTGTTTTTTAATGAGATGTATATTTATTGCTATTGCTTTTGTCTGTCTCCCCCGATTAGACTGTAAACCTGTCAATGGGGAGGGACTGTCTCTAAGTACATTTCAAGCGCTTAGTACAGTGCTCTGCACATAGTAAGCGCTCAATAAATACTATTGATTGAATGAATTAATGAATGGTGCTATGAATATGCTCCAAGGTTTAAAACAAAATGTGGAGAACAATAATCTTGCCTAAACACCTAAGAGAAGCAGTGTGGCCTAAGAAAAGCAGCATGGTACAGTGGACACAGCACGAGCCTGGGTTCTAATCCCGGCTTTGCTACTTGTCTGCTGCTTGACCTTGAGCAAGTCACTTCACTTCTCTGTGCCTCAGTTACTTCATTTGTAAAATGGGGACTAATACCGTAAGCACCATTTGGTACATGGACTATTAGCTTGTATCTACCTCAGTGCTTAGTACAGTGCCTGGCACATAGTAGGTACTCAACAAATACCATTAAAAAAAGTGTTTCAAGATAGAGAGCAATATGTAGTCCATGCTTACTGCACCTATGTTTCCAGCAGGAAATTGGATACATATTCTCAGGAAGGAAATGGACACTCAATAGTTGCTCACTGGCTTTGAATATTCTAAGCAAAATTAACTTTTCCAATTTCTTTCAATGTTTTGCCTTATGAAATCAAATGGCTATATAATGCAAGGAACGTCTATCCAAAAATGTAATTTGAAACTCAACCCCTCTGTATATTTCAGAAGATCACTCCTCCACTATATTAGTTAAAGATTCTTGTAATTTTATAACTTGCTTTTAAAAAGGGCCAATAAACTACTGAAACAGTATCACCAATTCCAGGGAAAAAAGATAAACTTATTTTACAAGATAAAGTAGTTTGTGTTTATTCAAGAAGTGCTAGTCACTAGATAGTGAAAAAGTATTAAGATTTCAGATCAAAGATGGGTCTCCTGTGGAATGTTTCTGAATCAGCAGTTGAATGACAGTACTGCATTTTTTTAAGGGTATTTGTTTAGTGCTTACTATGTGCCAGGAACTGTACAATCTTAATCCTCATTTTAAGGATGAGGTCCAGAGAAGTTAAATGACTTGCCCAAGATCACACAGAAGCTGCAGGGCCTAATGGATAGAGCACGGGCCAGGGAGTCAGAAAAGGACCTGGGTTCTAATCCCGGCTCCTCCCCATCTGCTGTGTGACCTTGGGTAAGTCACTTCACTTCTTTGGGCCTCAGTTCCCTCATCTGTAAAACGAGTATGAAGACTGTGAGCCTCATGTGGGGCAGGGAATGTGTCCAACCTGATTACTTTTTATCTACCCTAGCAGGCGAACAGTGTCTAGCACATAGAAAGCGCTTACTGAGCATCGTTCTTACTATTCTAGAGGATCCTACCGCATGGCTCAAGGGAAAGATTTTACAGCTCCTACTTAGAATTCACAGATTTATAGATCATGGGTCAAGCAGTCTTTAAACCATCCAAGTTCAGAGGGGTTATTCTGTAGTGGCATGTGGTAGAATGTCAAAATTTGTTGGCTTCCAGAAAAAAACACAGCAAGTCGCCTTTAAATTTTTAAGTCTTTTGAACCAACTATTCCAAGGAAGGGGAGGTAAAGCACACTAACACTACTTATCAAATGACTACTCACTCCTTGTTTTACCAGCTGTAAAATTTCCCCATCTAGACTTTATTTTAAACAGTGGTATCATTAGTTGAAAAATCACAAATTCACAGAGATAAATAACCAGCCCATTAGAACACACACTCCTGAAGGACGTGGACTTCATCTTCTCTTTGTTCTGTAAAAGGCCTTGCTCCTGCGGAACCATCAATCAAGATTAACGACACTTTCTTTTTCAACCATTTTCAACACTTCGTTATCAAATAAATTTTCTTGAAGAAAACACATTTCTACATCAATCTTCACTATAGCTGACACCTTGCCAGCCCTGTAAAATGCTCTTGCCTTTATCCATCAATGGTATTTATGGAGCACTTACTATGTGCAGAGCACTGTACTAAGCACTTGGGAGAGTACAAGATAGCAGAGTTGGTAAACATGTTCCCTGACCATGTTGAGCTTACACTCTAGAGCATTTAGAATAGTTTCGATGTGTTTTGGGATAGTAATCATTTCCTCAAAAGCCCAAGGAAACTCTCTGGTGCGTTAACACTTTTTTTGGACAAATATTTATTTCCCACCCTGAATAAAGAATTGGGATAGGAAATATGTCTCATCAGACTGTCTTGTGTATATCCTAGCGCTTAATAAAACCTGTTATGAGTTACTTTTACAGTTTAACTGCATTTCCAGAATGTCACTGCGGCATGCGAGTGTGAAGTTACGTGACTTGCCCAAGGTCGCATTTGTCTCCTGTGTAACCTTGGGCAAGTCACTTAACTTCTCTGTGCCTCAGTCACATCACCTGTAAAATGGAGATGAAGACTGCCAGCTCCATGTGAGACATGGACTGTGTTCAATCTGATTACCTTGGTACTTGGTACAGTGCCTAGCACATAGTAAGTGCTTAACAAATACCCTAGGAAACAATCAATAATTCATCCAGGCTGATTTACTACCCAAAGAAAACTGCTGGAATTAAAACATTACCCATTCAGGCACTCTTCATTTTTGGCCATAATAGTGTGGCCCGGTGCTAGCAGTTCTGCTGCCAGAAGGTGAAGATTCCCTATCTTTTCTCACCCAGACAACCAGCTCCCCTCCCTCCATTTGAGGCCCAAATGACTGTCCTGCACCATGTCCTTCTGGCCTAGGCGAAAGCACTGAACAAGGCAGCAGCTGTCACAGCCAGAATTGCTGCTCTGAAGCCTATTTCTCATCCTAAGGATGCTTCTCCATCCATTCTTGGGTCCAAAGGCTCTTGGGCTGGAACGGTCTAAGAGCAGGGCACAGACTCACCGGCTGGAAGCACTGAGCTGAACGTTGGATGCCGGTGGGCACGCTCTATTGCCAGGAGCGGACAATGATTTCAGCCAGACAGCCATTTCTCCAATCAATCAATCAATCAATAATAGGATAATAATTCTACCAGTAATCATGGCATTTGTTAAGTGCTTATTATATAATAATAATAATAATGATGATCGTATTTGTTAGGTGCTTACTATCTGCCAAGCACTGTTCTAAGCACTGGGGTAGATACAAGGTTATCAGTTTATCCTATGTGGGGTTCACATTCTTAATCCCCATTTTACAGATGAGGTAACTGAGGCACAGAGAAGTCAAGTGATTTGCCCAAGGTCACACAGCTGATGTGGCGGAGCTGGAATTAGAATAATAATAATGTTGGTATTCATTAAGCGCTTACTGTGTGCCAAGAACAGTTCTAATCTCTGGGGTAGATACAAGGTAATCCGGTTGTCCCATGTAGGGCTCACAGTCTTCATCCCCATTTTACAGATGAGGTAACTGAGGCACAGAGAAGTTAAGTGACTTGCCCAAGGTCACACAGCTGACATTAGAACCCACGACCTCTGACTCCCAAGTCCATGCTCTTTCAATGAAGCCACGCCGCTTCTCATGCTATGAGCCAGGCACTGTACTAAGCACTGAGGTAGATACAAGCTAATCAGTGCAGGCCTGAAAGTCAGAAGGATCTGGGTTCTAACGCCAGCTCTGCCGCTTGTCTGTTGTATGATCCTGTGCCAGTCACTTCACTTCTCTGGGCTTCAGTGACCTCATCTGTAAAATGGGGATCGAGACTGTGAGCCCCAAGTGGGACAGGGACTATGCTCAAGCCAAATTGCTTGTACCCATCCCAATGCTCAATACAGTACCTAGCATACAGTAAGCGCTTCATGAATACCACTCTAACAATAATAATTATAATAATAATTATTATTATTACAGTGGCAACATCGACTTTTGAGGCCTGCTGACCTACTTTCTCTTTATGCTCCCTAATCAGGGGATAGCCCCAGGGTGGGCAGCAATACAGCAGCTTCAGCCAAGCACTGGGTGGAAGAGAAATTACCACCACAATCAGCTCTCGGGAATTTGGACCAGTAGAAGTTCTAGAAGCCCAAATTTGCCAGCCCAAGCTGGGCTCCCTTATTCCTCTGGGAATGTAAGGAGAAGCAGGATGCGGGGAGAAGAAGGCCAGGATACAGTGTGGAGGGAGAGAGGGACACTTCAGGTGACACCTCAAACTGTGGAATGGTTTCTTAAAAAGGCTATAAATCCCCTAGTTGGGATTCTTCTAGACTGGGATAACTGAGATGGAATGGGATAACTTTAGATAATACCTAGGAAAAAAAGCTAACAGGGTGTGCTCATTACTGGGAAGCAGTGACATTTTTGGAACATAATCTACTCAAACCTGTAGCAAAACCAGGAAGGGAGGCCTATCCCTTTATCCACTCCATTTTACGCATTCAATCAATGGTATTTACTGAGCTCTTCCTCTGTGCAGAGCACTGTACTGCACGCTTAGTACAACACAACGGAGTTGGTAGACATGATCCCTGCCCACAAGGAGATTGCTTGCTTTCCTAACCCTTTTTTGCCAATCAAAATGGACATTCAAAAAATAAAATCAGCAGTAATGACAGCAATGGTGTGGCACTTCTTTTCAACTAATTGTGCTTTCCATTAAAATATTTTGAAGGCAGAAGAATGCTCACACTTGATAATGGGGCTGAAATCAGTTTTCTCAGAAAGGATGGTTTGACATTTAGACGGGGACATGCTTTCAAACACATGCGGCTCATGACTTGATCTTACCCATTATATCAACAAGTGAACATTTGTTCGGAAGGAATGCAGTGTATATCTGACTGCTGGGAGGGAGGAAGTCCCGACTACAAACCAATTTGCTAATCAAAAGAGTTCCATTTAATGGATAATTACTCTGAAAACTTATCACAATCCTTATAGTACATTAGCAGTTTATATTAACACAACTAGCAGTCAAGGGGAAAAAAATCTGTTAGCAATTTATATCCCTCTTCTTATTGAACTATGCAAAATAAATTTTTCCACCAATGTTGTGGGGTTTTTTTCCCAACAATATCCAATTCTTAAGGAAATATTTTAGGACAAATGTTTTCCCTTTTTTAAAAAAACAACAACAAATATTCTCTTCTGAGGGGTCACTTTCAAAACTGGGTATGTCAATCATTTATGCAACAGGAAGTGGTTCCAGAAGTTTCTAAATATATAAGTACATAAATTTGAAACAGCTTAGCAAGTCCGACCACATTCAGCCCTGGACTTGTTAGTGGCATCTCTTTCTAGTTGATCAAATTCTATGCATGATTCCAACGAACCAGAACTAATGTCCTTAGTTTTCTTTCAGATTCTCCCTGGATGGTACAATTTGAAGAATACTGGATTGTAAATTTCTCTTCGCCTTCCGAATGGAAGAACCTTAGATTTGATTCCTTTTCGATGGCCTCTTAGCAACATCAGATATACAAAACAGTGGAGGAGGGATTTGGGAGATGGGTTGGAAAAACTTTTCTGTCTGACATGCCGCTGACACAGAAACCTGAGGCCTACAGTTATGAAAAAAGTCTGTACAAAACTTGAGCAGTTCCTATGTCTACCAAGTGTCACAAGTAGCCGAATATGGAAAGTTGACACATGGCTAACTTCGATGTTATTCTAAGCGTGTGTCAGGCATGTATTCATAGTGCTGTGGGTTCTGCCATAATGTGCAAGACATCCTCCCTGTGTGCTTTCACAAGTACACAACAGCAGGCCTCAAGAGCTTTCTTCCAAGCTCACACATTTGGAGTGTTCTTCTGAAAACATCTGGAGCAGTCTTTCAAAAAACACCCATTTGGGTGAATAGGTGAAGAGGGTTGGAAGAAACTGGTATACATAGTGTGTTTGTGTGTACTACTAACGTACCAGTTCTCCTTAATGCAGTGTTAGAGAAGCAGCATGGTCTAATGGAAAGAGCACGGGCCTGGGAGTCAGAGAATTTGTCTGTTGTGTAACCTTGGACAAGTCACTTCTCCATGCCGCAGTTACCTCATCTGTAAAATGGGGATTAAAGCCGTGAAACCCATGTGAGACATGGATTGTGTCTAACCTGATTATGCTTGTATCTACCCCAGCACTTAGTACAATACTCTATATGTGGTAAGTGCTCGATAAATACCACTGATGATTGATTGATTGATTTTTTAAGAACACAACTACCCATTACAGATAAACTGACTGCACTTGGAAAGCGAGAACTTGCATTTTGGTAAAGTTAAGCTCTCACATGTCAATGTAAATATGACAACCATCAGAGAAAATGGAGTCATTTTCCAGGCAGGAGCACCAGTCACTGACCAGACTTTACACTAATCAAGCAGAATTTTTTCCATGAAGGAAACTTTTTCCTTTAGATACTTTCCATCACTTCCTTCGGTAAAGAACAATGTTAATTGCACTGTAAAAGTTTAACCAGCTCACAATTCTGGGCGTGTTTTTTTTAATTGCTCCTTCAAGGGATCCCTTATAAACAGATATTGAGGTCAGCTCAAATTAGCCTACTGAAATACAATAATCCAATTAACAAGTAATGAGTCTTAGCACCTCAAATCCTGAACTGAGAGTATTTATAGAGCAATCTTCCCGGAACAACCCACACTAGGAAAACAAAAATATGGATTAAAAAAGAATACAAGACATATTGGCCTCAGAGCTTGCAAATTATAATTTTAAATTTGCAAAAATGATTTTCAAAGATTTATTTCGACCAATGTTAACGAATCCAGAATACACAACTGTAGTAACTCATGCGGCAAGGCTATCATGTGCCCAAAATACTGTTTAGCAGGGTGGGTAGAATGGCTTAAAAACGTATTTTTATGGGTTTTTTTTCCATTTGGGGGGTTTTTATCCCCAGTTTTCCCATTTCTGTACATCTCCCTTGTAGATTATGGAAACCTAAACTGCAGTTCACTTTGTGTTTCGCCAATGATGCCATTTATTTTGTTTCACTCACCTTATCTGTGAAAACAGATTAGTCAGTTCCACTTTCTGGTTCTCAGGCTAACACAATAGTGCTGTGTTTGGATTGCAAACACTTCATGGAAATGCTTAAATAAATATAAAACCCAAAGTCATTGACTTTCTCAAATGACAATACCATTATTATGTTCAATCTTGTTCATTCAATTCAGACAAAATGCTAGATGTCAGCTTTCTACATTTTGCTAGACTCCAGTAGTGTTCCTTTTAACATTACTTGAAAAATCAATTGACTGCTTCTACGAAACCAAAACGATAAGAAAATCTGGAAATATAAGGGTGGTCCATTCAAGTGGAATCTTGGGAACTAGTAGAATTTGCAGTGTTTTACATTTATGCACCCCATGGTAACCGTGTCAGTGCATTTGGGAAACTGGCTCTTCATTGATGTGGAATACTTTTAAATCCTCCAAGCTCTGCATCTGGAAAGTGTATTTGATATTCCATTTCAGTGACTACCCCTCATAATGGGGGAGGTAAAATATGGCAGGGCAGACCTGCTCTAAATCCAAGCCAGTCACTTCAGCCTGTCACTAGTGACTCCAGTCTCCCCCTCCCACTGCCCCCCAATCTCACCCTTCTCCCCCAAGCCAATGCCTGTACAGTTGATTGGGGGGTCATGGGGAAGAGTGGCCACTCTCATATCCTGTAAGCGCTCCCCCCCACATACATACACACACACACACACACATACATCCTCCCCTTCCCACAACTTCACTGTGGGTTGGCATGGTGACAGAGAAAGGGGCCAAAATAACCATCCACCTCTGCTCCACATGGGCTGTTTAATGGATCCTAAGAGGAAAATGACATGAGCCCTAACTTTTCCTTTATGCCGGGATAACTCTTAATTCCTCACACCTTACTCTATCTTCAAGACCTCAGAACAATCCGTTTGACTGGAATAACTGGAATTTACTGCTCGGCAGAACAGCTGCTGTCGGTGGACGATTCAATGGGAAGCCCTGGGAAACCCAAATATCTGGTAAATAACAGTGATGATGATAATAATTGTATCTGATAAGCACTTATTATGTTTCAGGCACTGTAGTTTGCGCTGGGGTGGATACAAGATAATAGGATTAGACAGAGTCCCTGTCCCACCTGGGGCTCACAGTTTCAAACCCTATTTTACAAATGAGAAAACTGAGGTCCAGAGATGTGAAGTAACTTCCCCAGGATCACAGAGCAGACAAGTGGCAGAGCCAGAATTAGAACCCATGACCTTCTGACTCCCGGGCCCATGCTCTTTCCACTACACCACCTGCTTCTAGGGTCCCACTAATTCATCCCAGTTGTTATACCATACTGTATTTAAATTTCCTCTAAGTTGGTGTCTGAGGGAGGGAGGAAGTTCCATCCTGGCTGTACCTCCATTCTAAGGAAATAAATTGCATATGCCTGGATTTGAAAGTTTTAAATCGTAAGTTCAGCACCAAGATACAAGGGTGCTCAAAAAGCGAAGAAAAACAAACTGAAAAGTGTGTTCTTGAAACAAACGTATGAGTGGCAAACTCCTTTTATCGCACTGATACGGCCAAAAGACCCAAGAGGGGGTCGTTCTCTAATACTACATCTCCTTCAAGGGGCCTTCCCTGACTAATCCCTCATTTCCCCTATCTGCCCTTCCCCTCTGCATCACTTATGCACTTGGCTTGTGCCCCTTATGCACTTGGAAAATAATAATAATGATAATAATGATGTTGGTATTTGTTAAGCACTTACTGTGTGCAGAGCACTGTTCTAAGTGCTGGGGTAGGTATAGGGTAATCAGGTTGTCCCACGTGAGGCTCACAGTCTTCATCCCCATTTTACAGATGAGGGAACTGAGGCACAGAGAAGTGAAGTGACTTGCCCACAGTCACACAGCTGACAGATGGCAGAGCCAGAATTTGAACCCATGACCTCTGGCTCCCAAAGCCGGGCTCTTTCCACTGAGCCACGGGATACAACTCTGCTGTCTTGTACTCTCTCCACACTTAGTACAGTGCTCTTACATAGAAAGCACCCAATAAGACCATTGATTGATATCCTCCCCGGCCCAACAGCACTTCAGTGTAGCGTGTCTACCAACTCTATTGTAATGTACTCCCCAGTGCTCTGCAAACAGTAAATGCTCAATAAACACCATCGATTGATTGACAAAACAGAATTCTAGTAAATAATAATAATTACAGTATTTGTTACACACTTACTATGTGCCAGGCACTGGGGTGGATACACGCAAATCCAGCTGGACACAGTCCCTGTCCCACATGGGGCTCACGGTCTCAATCTCCATTTTACAGATGAGGTAAATGAGTCACAGAGAAGTGAAGTGACTTGCCCAAGATCACACAGCGGGCAGGTGGCGGAGCCAGAATTAGAACCAATGATCTACTGACTCCCAGGTCCGTGCTCTATCTACTATGCCGTGCTCCTTCTTAGCCACCACCCTGCAGAATTTTCCCTCTATTCCTTGCCTAATGCCATGGATGAGTTCATTTTTCCCGTTCTGCAAAATGTGCTGCAGGAGAATCACACTACCATTCTTCACCGCAACTGTTTGCTCCCTCTAGACCGTAAGCTCACTGTGGGCAGAGAATGTGTGTATTGTTGTATTGCACTCTCCAAAGTGCTTAGTACAGTGCTCTGCACATAGTAAGTGCTCAATAAGTATAAATGAATGACTGAATTCCCCAGGCTACTAGAAGAGTACTTGAACTGATGAGTAGATATTATATATGAGAGAATCTGTGTTCCAGCAGTGTTGAAACCCTAACTCATCCTTTTCCAGCAGGAAAGTTCCAGTGACATATGCTGCTTGGCATTTTAGTTTTTCTGTTTCCCCCTCTAGACAATAAGCTCATTATGGGGAGGGAACCTGTCCGCTAATTCTCTTGTATTGCAGAGCTTTGCAATACTAAGTGCTCAGTTAATACCACTGACTGATTGATCTGAAGTAGCTGATTCTCAGAGGCAGAGCCTTATGGACAGTGCCTTACAATGTATTAGAAGAAACACAAAAATGTCAACTCTTTGGCTAAAAAAAAAATCATAGCTCCAAATAGTCTTCCTCAAGATAAGCCTATTCAAAGTCCCATTATAAATCAAGTGTTAACTTGATTTTTCTGTGTTTTGAACTCAGAGAAGCTGCGTGGCCTAATGCCTAGGGCCTGGGAGTCAAAGGACCTGGGTTCTTATCCAACTAAGCTACTTATCTACTGTGTGACCGTGAGCAAGTCACTCATCTTCTTTGGGCTTCAGTTATCTCATCTGTAAAATGGGGGTTAAGACTGTGAGTCACATGTGGGACAAGAATTGTGTCTAATATGCATGTTAGTAGAGTACCTGGGAAATAGTAAGTGCTTAACAAATACCATTAAATAACAAAAAACAAAAAAACCTCTTCTAGAAGGTCTTCACTCGGTAGAAGGCCTAAAGGTACCACTTGCTTCCAAATCATTTTTCCGTATGACGCTGAAATTGAATTGAATAATTATTGAATAATTGAATAATCACCTGAACATAATCTCTTTGAGACAGAAGATTAGTTTCTGCTTAGGATATAGATTGTCCGGTTTCTAACTCGAAGGGTAAATTGAGCTGCTGTGGCCATCTCTTTTTTTGATAAGATTCACACATTTGGTAATATATGCATGGCATGGGTTTATGTCATATTGTCTCCTTTCAGTATCTGCCCAAAACACAAGCAACTTAAATGATAGACTGATACCCCAGTTACCCTGGGAGTTACAAATAATATCAAGGCAGCCAAGGTTAAAATTTAGTATAGCAGACTACTCAGTATATCAATCAGTGGAATTTATTGAACACTTACTGTGTGCAGAGCACTCTATTAAATGCTTAGGAGAGTACAGTAGGGTTAATAGATAAGCTCCCTGACTTCAAGGACCTTATAATCTAGAAGAGGAGACAAACACTAAAATAAACTGCAAGTAACAGGAAGCAATAGAGTACAAAGTTACCTGTAATGGTAGGGAAGGAGTGAGAAGCAGCATGGCCTAGGGGAAAGGGCACAGGTCTGGAAATCAGGGGACCTGGGTTCTAAACCTGACTCCCCCTCTTCTGCCTTTTGTGTGACCTTGTACAAGTCACTTCATTGAACGGTGCCTCAGTTTCCTCATCTGCAAAATGGGGATTCAATACCAGTTCTCCCTTCTACGTAGACTGTGAAGCCTACATGGGCCAGGGACTGCATCTGACCTGATTTCCTTCTCTCTCCCCCACCACTTAGTACAGCGCTTGGCACATAGTAAGTGCTTAACAAATACCATTACGGTTCTTACCCAGTTACTTAGGTGACGCAGAAGTGCTGAGGCAGCAGTTGTGGGAGACGGAGGATGGGGAGATGAGATTAATAAGAGAGGCTTTCTAGGGGAGATGTGATTTCAGGAGAACCTTGAAGATAGGGAGAGCAGAGATGTGGGAGATGTGAAGGGGGAAGGAGATCCAGGAAGCAGAGAGAGTGAGATTGAGAGGTCAGCAGGAAGAGAGGCGAGAAGGAGGTGCAGCGAGTAGGTTGGTTTGAGAGGAATGTAGTAGGATAAGAGTAAGGACAAATAGGCATAAATCATTTAGCATATTGTGCTGCAGAGTGAATCCAATACCCGAATCTGACTTTGGGACACATAAGAGATAAGAAGCATAAGAGAAGCAGCATGGCATGGTGGATAGAGTAGAGGGAGTCAGAAGGTCATGGGTTCTAATCCCGGATCTGCCATTTGTCTGCTGTGTGACCTTGGGCAAATCACTTCACTTCTCTGGGCCTCAGTCACCTCATCTGTAAAATGGGGATTAAGCTGCTCCAACCCACTTCGCTTGTCTCCATTACAAAGCTGAGTACGGCGCCTGGCAAATAGTAATAAATAGCATAATAATCATTATTATTTTTATTATAAGAAAGAATACTCTTTTTACCAGGGGCCAGTTATCCCAGAAGGCGAAGATATGGGAAATTCCCCATATCTATCGCATTCCAATATGTTGATTCTATTGTCCACAGTGGAGATGTTTGCAATTCAACAGTGAGCTGGTTATGGTGCTTTTTCCCCAAACTGGAGTGCTTACCGAGAGTAGTAAGGTGTTCAAGGATATTTCCAGTTTAAGATGGTGGCACTTTCTAAATTACACCTTCCTTTCAGCTTTACCACACATTGGTTCTGACTTTACAACATGAACCTGCTTTATGGCACTACCTCTGAGGTCACAGGCAGTGGAGAGAGGGAGGGAGGAGTCCATAATACACATGGGGAAATGGGAAAATAATTTTAAAAGCCATGGGAGGAAGAGGAAAAGGTGGAGGGAACTTAAGGGAGGACGGGGGAAGCAGAAGACTGTGGGAGAGGGATATTTACCTGACCACCAGGTAGACTCACCTGGGAGAGCTGACCTGCCTTTCTCATTATTAAGTTAAATTATGAGTAAAAGTCAGCTAGCTACCCTGTTGTGGAACGCCTGATTCAACATTCATTCATTCAATAGTATTTATTGAGCACTTACTATGTGCAGAGCACTGTACTAAGCGCTAGGACTGTACAATTCGGCAACAGATAGAGACAATCTCTGCCCATTGATGGGCTTACAGTCTAATCGGGGGAGACAGATGGACAAAAAACAAGACAACCTAATCATGATAAATAGAATCAAGGGGATGTACACCTCATTATCAAAATAAATAGGGTAATAAAAATATATACAAATGAGCACAGTGCTTGGGGGGGAAGGAAGGGGGGAGGAGCAGAGGGAAAGGGGGGAAAGGGGGCTTAGCTGAGGGGAGGTGAAGGGGGGCAGAGAGGCAGTAGAGGGAGCAGAGGGAAAAGGGGAAGCTCAGTCTGGGAAGGCCTCCTGGAGGAGGTGAGCTCTCAGTAGGGCTTTGAAGAGGGGAAGAGAGTTAGTTTGGCGGAGGAGAGGCGGGATCACATACATTCACGTAGCCCTACTACTCACCTGTAACTGACTGAATACACAATTTGGGGTAATTTGGTTAAAAAAGAGACTGCAGTTTCAGTTCAGGACCATGCACTGACAGCATTGTTCCTATAGGAAAACTGCTTCCATCTGTTGCATTTTTTTGTTGTTATTTCAGGAACCAACTGTGAGTCCAAGGACCGGCTCCCGTATTTTAAAGCGTAGCAGAGTCCTTTTAAGAATTTTTGCTGGCGTTCTAATGTATCAGCTTTTCCAAGGTACGGTTCATTTTCATTACGGGCTTTTCAATACGAGTTTGTGAATCCCACCCCCTGTAGACTGTGGGCTCCTTGTGGGCCAGAGACCAGATGTGAATCAATGTTCATTCATCTTCCCCAGCATTTAGAATAGTGCTTCACACATTATCAACACCTAATGAAAGTTATTGATCATCATACAAAGGAGTTAAATTACCTTTGGTCAATTTTTAATTCCTTCGTATTCAATCTTAACTGATCTAAATCAATTAAGTTGATGAAGAGATTAAGAAAAAGCACAAAATTTTTGAATTTTATTTGTTTAATCTTAACTTAAAAAAAATAAAAATATTCAGGGGCTATTCATCTGGCTATTAAACTCTCATGCTCTTCCTCACGCCTCCCTACTTTTTACCAACTTTTTCATCTTGCGGAGACTCCAAATTCAGAGACTGATAGATATGCTTTTCTCCCATCTGCAAAGGGAAAGATTTGGGCAGCTTAACAAGGCCTGCAGCTATGTTGCAGAATTTGAGTTTCACACTTACCCTGTACTAAGGAACAAAGTTTTAAGTTGATATGGGTGCCAGTATTTTAACCCCAAACTATGGCTGGGGTATAGCCAATTAAAGAAAATCACCATTTTGGAAATATGAATCTAGAGAGTAACAAAGTCCTTATTCAAAAAAACAACCAGATCACCCTCTGAAATATATAAAATTATAACCTTGACGGTAGTCGCTAACCGCAAAGTTGAAGTAGTAGTTACAGTGCATTTTAAAAGTGCATTCAGATAGTGTATTATAATTAAACTCAAGCACGTATGGATAATTGAGTGTTTCAGCATTTTAATATAAGATGCAGAATTTACCCTTGTAATTATTCATAATGCACTTTAATAACACTGGATAGAGATCTGAAACTGCAAGTCTCCACATCTGTACAAGAATGAAAGGACTGCAGAGTAACCCTCCAGTGAAAATAACTAGTGTAAGAATGACCAAACCCTGTCATTTGTCCTATCAAAGCAGAAACGGGGGCACTTTTTGTCCTTTACTCCAGCCTCTCACCTCAAATCGTCTTTTACTTTTAATTGGACAAAAGAAAATTAGAGACAACTGACAACTAAAATATCAACTGCTTCGACACTGGATTCCTGCAGCCCTTAAATAATCACAGCTAGAAAGTATGCAGCTCATTAGGATGGAATAATTCAAGAAACTACACCAGTGATTCAAGGCAACGGTCCATCTGACTCTAGGATGGAATAATTCAAGAAACTACACTAGTGATTCAAGGCAACGGTCCATCTGACTCAGAATTCTTTTTTGTTTCCCCTCGGTGGCAAACAGGATGCCTGGAAGAACAGTGTGAGAGCTGCCCTCTTTGACATCCCTCCTAAAGGTTAGGAAGGGGTCAGCTAACATGCTTAACTTTTAAAAGCCCCCCTTTTCCTCAGCTCCCCCTCCCTTCCACATCACCTGGACTCACTCCCTTTGCTCTTGCCCTGCCCCACGGCATTTAGTATGTATGTATATATCTATAATTCTATTTATATTGATTCCTGTTTACTTATTTTGATTGATATATATATCTATAATTCTATTTATTTATACTTTTTATTTGTTTTGATGAGAAGCAGCATGGCTTAGTGGAAAGAGCACAGGCTTGAGAGTCAGAGGACGTGGGTTCTAATCTGAGCTCGGCCACTTGCCTACTGTGTGACCTTGGGCAAACAGCTTAACTTCTCTGCACCTCAGTTACCTCACCTGTAAAATGGGGATTATGACTGTGAGCCCCAAGTGGGACAACCTGCTTACCATGTATCTATCCCAGCGCTTAGAACAGTGCTTGACAAATAGGAAGCACTTAACAAATACTATAATTATTATTTTATGCCTGTCTTCCCCCTTATAAACTATAAACCCGGTGTGGGCAAAGAATGTCTCTATTGCTGAATTGTACTTTCCAAGCATTTAGTACAGTGCTCTGCAAACAGTAAGCACTCAAACAATATGACTGAATGAATGAACTTTTCACCTAACATCCAAGATTTTCCCACTGCCAATGATTATAGACCACTACAGAACACATTTATTCAAAGCTCTCGTAACCTACTGATCTTTTCTTCCTGCACCGCTTCCTGCATTAGTATATCATGTGAGAGAGAGGTTTCCACTTCTTTTCTATCACCAGTGGCATTTATCAACAGTATTTACTGAGTGTTCCCTGAACGCGGAGCAAGAGGACAACAGAGTTGGAGGGCACGTTCCCTGCCCCCGACAAGGTTACGGTCTAGAGGGGGAGACAGATACTGATAAGTAAATCACGCACCTCTCCCAAGCGCCAAGTTCAGTACTCAGCACAATGTAAGTGCTCGGTGAATGTAACTGACTGATGGATCACTTGTTTTGGGGACACGGGATTCGGTGAACAATTCCATGCTGGCCTCACCCACGTCCATCATCATTTTGTAAAATCTGAACACAGTCGGGGCTCAATAAATGCTCTTGATGAGGTCCTCATCCTGAAATCCGCACCTGTTAAAAACAATCTTCCCCCATTCTCCCATTAACCATATGACTATCCATCACCAGAAAATAAAAGCACAGTCCTATGGACTTTGGGATTCCCCTGAGTTAATCTCAAATAAAAGCTGCATTATGAAGTGCAGGGGTCAAACAAGTCTTTATGGTCTTTCCTTATGGTGATTTCTGCACACGGAAATGAGCAGCCAAAATACGGATCGGCGACAAGATCCATAAAGCCTGCGATCCCGAGCACCGGTCGGTATGAGTTTGGCAATACTTTGCAGCTAATATAACACAGATGACATCTCAAAACTTTGGATCGGGTCCAGATGACAATGCATTCTTTCCCTTAAAGTAAAGGGATTCCATCTAAACCTAACACTCACCCTGTTCATTCCAGCCTTCTTGAACTTGCTCGCCTACCTCTTCTCCTCACTGTTTCCTTTAATGCCTCTGAAACTGATCGTAAATCTGGTCTCTGGATCTTAATCATCAGAGTATTACATTGTAAATTCCTCCCTAGATTGTAAACTCCAGTGATGGAGTTTACTAACTCTCCTGCATTCACCCCACAGAGTGTTCTGCCCACTGTAGGGCTCTGCTTAATAAATGCTACTGATTGTCAGATAAAGTCCAGAAAACACAAGGGCATAAAGATAAATACAGACACCTGTCCCAATTGGTACTTCAATCAACTTTTACTGCCAAGTCTCCTATTTCTTCTACCAGTCAGAAAGCAGTGTGTCCCAGTGGAAGAAGCCCGGGTCTGGGAGTCAGAAGGGCCTGGATTCTAAACCCAGCTCCACCGCTTGTCTGCTGTGTGAGCTTGGGCAAAATAATAATAATTATGGTATTTGTTAAGTGGTTACTAAGTGTCAAGCACTGTTCTAAGCACTGGGGTGGATATAGGGAAATCAGATCGTCCCACGTGGGGCTCACGCTTTTAATCCCCATTTTATAGATGAGGTAACTGAGGCACAGAGAAGTTAACTGACTTGCCCAAGGTCACACAGCAGACAAGCGGCGGAGCCGGGATTAGAACCCACATCCTCTGACTCCCGAGCCTGTGCTCTTTCCACTGAGCCACGCTGCTTCTCTTATTCTGCCAATCACCTCACTTCTCTGTGCCTCAGTTATCTCATCTGTAAAATGGGGATTAAGGCTCTATATGGGATAGGGACCGTGTCCAACCTGATTAACTCGTACCAACCCCAGAGTTTAGAACAGTGCTTGGCACATAGTAAGCGCTTAACAAATACAGTAAGAAAAAAACAAAACAAAAATAAAAACACAACCCACCAGAGTGCAAACCAAATCTGACCGTTAAAGCTACTGATGCAATGCCAAGAATCCTACCAGAGCTTTGATCCTGGCTGAGGGCAGGTATCCTAGGAGGCATTAGATTCCCTTTTCACTCTACCCTAGGGTGGTCTAATAGGGGTGCTTTTCTGTAATTAGATGATTACTATTTGTGTCAGGCATGCCACTTGGCATGTGTTTATATGACTAAATTGGGTCTAACAATAGTCACCGCTGCCAGAAATGGGGAGTCAGCAACTTCCTTTCATCTTCTGGAGGAAGGAAAAAAGGCCGAAATTGGTGGTAGCGGGAGCAGTCTTTCCCTTCACCCACCACGCACGGGGTGAAGAGCGAGATCAACTGCTCCCGTTCACAGGCTCCAGTTTAACCTGCTGCCACGACATTCTGGAAACAGAATCCTCCTCCTAGGAATGTCGTGGCTTTTTCCCCAGAAACCTCTGATCCAGACACCAGCACAGAAAGCGCGTGGCTTTTGGTCGAAGCCAAAACCTAGGCCCTCTATGAATGCCAGGTTTCTACGTGGCCCTAAAGTGATTTGCAAAGTACATTTAAGATTAACCCCAAACTACATTTCAAGATGGTTTCCTCCTTTGGACTGCTTTAAAGAGAAGGTGTATTTATTCACGCTTCCATAAAATACTAACCTCAGGTTCTTGGCAGTTATTTCTGAATCCAGTAGTGATCAATCACTAGTAGTGATCACTAGTAATCACTAGTAGTAGTAGTGATCAATCACTAGTGATCAAGTGCATTTATTGAGCACTTACTATGTGCAGAGCACTGTACTGGGCACTTGGGAGAGTACAAAACAACAGAATTAGCAGACACGTTCCCTGCCCATAACGAGCTTACGGTCTGAGTTCCTCAACCATCCCCCAAAGCTGATTTTCTTCGAAAGTGCACTCGGTTATCCTGTGCTCAATCACCGGCATTTCTTGAGGGCTTTCTTTGTGCAGAGCACTGTACTGAGCACCTGGGAGAGTTGGTAGACACGTTCCCTGCCCGCAATAAGCTCAGAGTCTAAAATGCAGGTTGAACAGTCTCGATGAACCTTGCGTGAAGGAAAACTTGTGATGAGAGTTAACCGATGCCAGAAATGCGTAAGCATGCACACGTGTGTACGCATGGGTTTATTCCGACATCACATGTTCTACCAGACGGCCCCTGTTGTTGGAAGAAGGCTTCCTAATTCCCAGCCACTACAAATCCAAAATGTGTAGCGGAAAGGCACACTATGGAAGAACTGAGTGAACCTCATTCCTTGTGCTCTATTTTAAACACGAGCTAAATAAGAGTGGAAAACGGTTGCCATTTCAGGTGGGCCACTTTATGGAACCTCTTAGGATCCCAGTGTGACTGCAGTGACAGAGTGGCCAACAGATCTGAAAAAACCACAAAGTAATTTATCAGCCTTCACCTGCCATTCACACAACCAAAAACACGAACTGGCGACACGAAGCTAGACTTTGCCACTAAGCAGAACCCCGACAAATGATGCACTGGCACAAAGTAGAGTCGAATAGAGAAGTCCATCAAGTGGAGTGCGAAAGAACAGTGACGTTAAAGGTGTACAAAGGGGCAGTCAAGTGGTGAATCCTGGAGTCCCAGAGATGCCATGTCAAATTATTAGAGCAGTGCCAGAAGCATTAAAAGCTACACTTAACATCAAGGCGAGATCACAGAAGATGAAATTCTAGAATGATGTCTGCTTTCGAGTGCTAAAACTGTGCTGTCCCCTTCATAGTTGTGACTGGTGGGGTCATGTGAGGAAAATGGACCAGAGAAGGACACCCAAACAGTCATTGACTAACGAGTTGGGTAACAGAAAGCAGGGTCAATCGATCAATGGTATTTGCCGAGTGCCCACCGTAAGCTGGGCACTTTGGTAGATGCTCGGGAGAGAATACAGTAGAGTTGGTAGACACTTTCCCTGGCCACAAGGATGTCAGATGAAACATTTTAAGAACTCAGTGAAACAACACCTCAGACGTTGCCTCCCAGCTGTAAACTTGGGAGTAAATGACTGCGGAAAACCGAAAATAGGGCCAGGGATTGCAAACGACAAACATCACATCAGAATGGACAGTCTTTGTGTGTGCTCAGTATGTACTGACTGACTCTGCACAGCCCAGGTGAAATGAAAGACATCTTACATTGTATTCTCCTGAGTGCTTAGTGTACAATGCTCTGCCCATGGCAAGTACTCAATAAATACCGTTGGTTTACTGAGCAGGTTTATTTGCACCATGTAGACAGACCAATCAGATAGAGTATTCGAACCAAACAAATGTAATCTGGAGACTAAATTACTTGCTTGCTGTTCCATTTCACTTAGACTGTGCAGACCTAATGATAGTGTGTTGTATGATTTACTATGTTAAATTGACCGACCGTACACTTAGGCAAAACGTTGGAGGTTCCTAATTGTCAGGGATGACATCAAGGAATTAAATTTTCAAGAAAAGAATTCCTCACACCGATCAACATCCTTAAGGGATTTTAAATGAAATTTCAGTGGCTAAACATGCTTCCAAACCTTAATCCCCTCATCTCATGGGATAGTCTCTTCTTGCTGTGCCTCACTATTATTAGGAGCAGTTATGGTGTGCTCTGGATTGTCTACTTAAGACTTATTTAAAAATTTTGTGATTAAAAGTAAATCAGCTTATTTAAAATTTCCAGGAGTCTAGATTTGTGAAATTGTGGGGGATGGAAGAAAGGAGTAAGCATAAATACAGGCAGAAGAGAGACACGAGGATAGTGAAAAGCACTTGGGAAGGAAGCAAGGAAGTGCCACATTATCCACAAGGAACTAACAGTCCAATGGAGGAGCCGGGCTTGAAAATATTTACAGAGTAATGAAAGGGAGTTATCGGAGGTAGAGGAGAATAGTATCCATGAGGATGGGTGTAAATTAAATGTATAAATGCTGGTGATTGCTGGTGGAAAAACACTATAAGAAGCCTGAAGCAGCGTGGCTCAGTGGAAAGAGCACGGGCTTTGGAGTCAGAGGTCATGAGTTCGAATCCCGGCTCTGCCACTTGTCAGCTGTGTGACTGTGGGCAAGTCACTTAACTTCTCAGTGCCTCAGTTACCTCATCTGTAAAATGGGGATTAAGACTGTGAGCCCTACGTGGGACATCCTGATTCCCCTGTGTCTACCCCAGCACTTAGAACAGTGCTCGGCACATAGTAAGCGCTTAACAAATACCAACATTATTATTATTATTATTATATAGACTGGAGTGAGAAGAGGCTGGAGGCAGGGAAGACCAGAAAGGAGGCTGATGCAATAGTCTAGCTGCAACATGTCTACCAGGATGGTAGCTCATTTGGGAAGGGAAAGGGGTAGATCAGGGAGCTATCAAGAAGGAAAAATGAGAAGCAGCGTGGGCCTTGGGGACAGAGCAGGGGCTTGGGAGTCAGAAGGATCTGGGTTCTGCCTCTGCCACTCATCTGTTGTGTGATCTTGGGCAAGTCACTTCATTTCTCTGTGCCTCAGTTACCTCACCTGCAAAATGGGGATTAAGCCTGTGAGCCCCAAGTGGACCAAGGACTGTGCCCAATCTGTTTACCTTGTATCTACCTCGGCGCTTAGAACAGTGCCTGGCAACTAGTAAATGCTTAACAAAATCCATCAAAAAAAAAAAAATTGGCAGGGTTTGGCAGTAGATTGAATATGAGAAATGAAAGACGGCAAGAGGTCCCAAGATGACATTGAGGACCTAAAGCAAAAGGTGAAAATTCTACTGCTCTGACACAAACTGGTTATAACTGATACGCTGAAAGGAACAATTCACTCCGTTTCATGGCGAGGTTTTTTTTTTTTCCCCTTTTAATTGAGAGAAATAAATTGGTCAGGCTACTTTTCTGGCTTCAAGCATTGTCTCCCAATTTAAATAGAAACCAGTTAAGAAAGGTCTGTGTTGGCAGTGTTTCCCGTGAGGTGCCTACTACTCAAAATGAATGGCACATCCGGTCATTTTGGTTGGGCATACTCAACTGCACTTGACAAACAAGTTACTGGATATATCTGGAACATCTCAACTATAAAGAGGTTAACTGAGTTGCCACTGAGTCAGTCATAATTAGGCTTCAAAGTTAAGTTATTAAATGAACAGGAAAGTTAACACCTCTTCTGTCCCTCATAACAATAATAATAATAATGGTATTTGCTAAGTCCTTAGTATGTGCCAAGCATTGTTCTAAACGCTGGGGTAGAGACAAGGTAATCAGGTTGTCCAACGTGGGGCTCACAGTCTTAATCCCTATTTTACAGATGAGGGAACTGAGGCACAGAGAAGTTACGTGATTTGCCCACAGTCACACAGCTGACAATGGTGGAGACGGGATTAGAACCCACGACCTCTGACTCCCAAGCCTGGGCTCTTGCCACTAAGCCAACGCTGCTTCTCTAAGCCACTGAGCCACACTGCTTTTCCAAGCATCTGTTCCACAGAAGAAAACGGGTTACTGTTAGGGAAGTAGAGTATATAAATTCTAATCGTGTTCTAAGTAGTACTCACATCTATAAATCAGCAGCATCACCCGACGAAGCTGATAACATGAAATTTAAATCTGTCAATATCCGCTTTATTTCAGTCATAGCAGAAATAGGCTCTGCAAATAATATAAACAGCAAACTAGCAAAAACTAAATTACCTGGAAAGAGTTTATGCTACAGAAGACATGGGTGTGTCATCATTTTTGCATTTCCCTAACTCAGGCTTATAAACATTAGATGCTGTGTCCCCCAATCCTCCATTCTCTGTTTTGACTGTGGTAAAGCTGAGACCGTGCATTTTCACTTAAAGACAGAATTCTTTGTTATTGTGTGAACAATTGGGCCACAAACAGAAAAGAAACTAGGTACCAAATGATTACACATAAGCCACAGACATTAAATGAGTCAGGAGCTCAGTCACTTGAATCACAGGAATCTTAATATCTCCCCAAGAGATAGAAAGATGAAAAAAAAGCAATTATCTAAGAGCTAGTGCTCCAAACTTCTCAGAAAGAATATGCCTGCCTTTAACAACCAATTAATCTAAAAACTAGATTAGCCCTGATTTATCGATTCATTTGTCAATCGATTTAAAGAGAGGATTCAATTCACTGCTACGGAGAGCAACTGTTCTAAATAGCAAAGATGGCAAAGTTGCTCTTCTAACCTCCCTGTCACATCCACCTGTAATTCGATACTCTTGGCTCAGTCCACAAATGAATGTGCCTCATAAAATAAAAATAAGATGTTTAACTTTAGAGGGAGAGAAATTTCAAGTGTGACTAAAACAAGTTTCGTACTTATGTGTAGGAAACTGAACCTAAACCAAGGTGTCCACGTGTGTGCTTTCGATTTACAAAAACATTAACTGTTAAAGATCAACGGGTTGAGTTGCAGTTAAAGGTAACGTTCAGGTTAGTGTTTCAAATGCCCTCAAAATTTCCTTTAGGTCAAATCGGTCAATCTGAAGAGAACCACAGACCGGCTAGAAAAGCAGTGTGGCTCAGTGCAAAGAGCATAGGCTTGGGAATCAGAGGATCTGGGTCATTCATTCATTCAATCGTATTTAATGAGCGTTTACTGGGTGCAGAACACTGTACTAAGTGCTTGGAAAAGAACAATACAACAGAGGCATTCCCTGCCCGGTTTTGCCACTTGCCTGCTATGTGACCTTGGGCAAGTCGCTTAACTTCACTGTGCCTCAGTTCCTTCACCTGTAAATTCAATACACGTTCTCCCTCCCACTTCGGCTGTGAGTCCCCTTTGGGACAGGGACTCTGTCCAACCTGATTATCTCGTATCTACCCCAGCACTTTGTGTAACAGCAGGCACAGAAGCGCTTAAAAAAAAAAATGCTTTTCATTTTCCAGTTACCTCAAAGACTTACCAAACATATGAGCTCTGGGTTGCGTTATGTCTGATTAGGAAACAGATTACCCTGTGTTTGAGTGAGGAAGCAAAGCACTCCAACTAATAACCGCCACTTCCTGTAAACATCAATCGTGGGCAGAAACAAACCGAACAATAAATGCAGCACAATCCGCCTGAGCTGCAACGGCGTGCAGCCATTCAGAGCTGGGAGATGAAGATTTTAACGTGTCACGCCGGGAGAGGGTTAAAGTAAAATCCAATTCATACGCACCTTCGGAGAGAATCGTTTCTTTCAGGTCGAGTAAAACGTCTGCAAATTTCCGGACGTCGTTCACCAGCCGCATGATGTACTCTGGATCGACGACGGGGTTGTCGCAGCAGTCGGAGTTGGAGCTTATGCTGCTCAAAGAGTTGCTCTTGGTATTGCGCCCCATTCCCCAGTTTCCAGAGTGAGACAGCGAGAAGAAATTGGAGGCCGAGAGCTGAGACAGTGCCGAATCTCGCTGGTTGCTGCCGCTGTTCTGCCGCAACATCCCAGCTGTCGCAGGGCTCCGAAAATCCACCTGGTTAACACTCACACCCACCTAATGTCCCCTTGACGGCACAAAATTGAAATCCTTAAAAAAGAAGGAAGGATCATTAGGAAGGAAATGACTACAAAAGAATTGATTTAGCCCTTTACCATGAGTTACCATGGACTGTAGTGTCCTCTCCCAAGCGCTTAGTACAGTGCTCTGCACATGGTCAGCACAGGGAATTTGTTTACTATCTCCCTGCACGCCTGGTGCCAACTACGACCCATTCCTGCCCACAACGAGCTCACAGTCTAGAGGGGGAGAGTTATCCACAGTGACCGAATGCAAACTGAGCTGAGCAAATAAAATTTACATTAAGCAGTTGATGTAAAAACCTTGCAAGTCACCTAAACTTGTTTTTCTTCCTAGACAGCACATCCATTTGTTAAATGCATTTGTTCACTAATGTGGACAAGAATATATTAATCCTGAGTTGTTATTCAGAAAATGATTTACCTTTATGTTTCTTAAAACTTGGGTTGAAGTGAAATCTCATTCAAATTAAAATATGGTCATAAAGGTAGGATTCCTTAAGATTTCAGGGATCTTGAAACTTTTTTTAAAAGTCCTCTGCTTTGGACAGATATGTCTGCCACTTCAAATTTGAAACATTTGAGCAAACCTGTCTTCTAAACAATAATAATGATGGCATTTATTAAATGCTAAAGCATTGTCTGAAGCCAACTCTGATTGATTTCATTACTGAAAGCAATTGTGCTAAGAGCAGGGTTAAATACAAGCTAATCGGATCAAACACAGTCACTGTCCTACAACGGGGCTCAAGGTCTAAGAGGGAAAGAGAACAGGTATGTTATTCCCACTTGACAGAAGATGAAACCTCCACACAGAGAGGGTTAGACAACATGCCCAAGGTCACCAAGCAGGCAAGTGGCAGAATTAAATTAGAACCAAGGTCTCCTGATTCTCAATCCTGTGTTCTGGTCACTGGGCTGCCAGAATTCCTAATTTAATTATTCAACTTAAATTTTTCAAATAAATCAACAGTACTCAGAGTTCATTGTGTGCATAGCACTGTACTGAGTGCTTGAGATAATATAACAGTCACAAGACACATTTCCTGTCCGCAGTGAGCTTACAATCTAGAGGGGAAGAATTTTCTAATTAATCTGAAATTTGTCCAAAACTGACAGATTTATAGGCAATATATAAACAAAAGTTTAATTATTTTGATTTTTTTTTTACAGATGTCTCACTTAAAATCCATCCTTCCTCTTTTTTGGAGAGAGACAAGAGAACTTGTTGTGGGCAAGGAACATGTCTACCAACTTTGTTGGACTGCACTCTCTCAAACACTTAGTACAGTGTTCTGCGTTCAGTAGACACTCAATAAATACCACTGATTTATTGACTGGATGAGCTTTCCTAAATAACACCTGTCAAGACCTCTACCCCAACCAAAATCATTATTACTCAGGACAAAAATACTCTGAAGGAATCGGAGTGCTGACTAAAAGTCAAAGAAGGTACGAGCACCTGTGAGCCTGAAATATTCATTGATTCAATCGTATTTATTGAATGCTTACTGTGTGCAGAGCTCTGTACTAAGCGCTCCGAATGTACACTTAGGCATCAGATAGAGACAATCCCTGCCCAACAATGGGCTCACAGCCTAAAAGGCAATAGCTCACAGCTCCGCTGAGAGGAAAATAATAAAGATGCAGCATTCAAGAAAAAGTGTGACAATCCTGCACATTTACCAGAGCTAAATTTTAAGACAATGCCAAAAAAAGTGTTTTTTCTTTTACTCTTAAGCTCATTATTTTATTATCTGCCTGCTCCTCTAGATTGCCACATCTTGAGGGCAGGGATTTTGTCTACCAACTCTGTGGAACTGTATTCTCCCAAGCACTGAGCCCTTAATAAATACCATTCATTTACTGAAGAGGTAAAACTTGGTAGCTTCAGAAATTTCATATATTTTTTTACATGTCCAATAGCACTCCTTTAAGAATCTCTTCAGGCTATTAGTGTTAAATCAAGAAGTCTTTCAAAATGCCTGTGTGCAATAGTGAAAAGAGCCCAAAGAATTCTTGGTCAGAAAACTGGACATGATAACCACGTACTATATCTTTTAAGTCTTCTTAGTAAAAACGTGAACAGCTTACATAATTATCTATCATGTATATAAAAATATTATCTTCAGTCTTTTACTTCATAACGGCATCATAAATGTTACTAATTTTATGGGCTATAATAAACCTAATGAGGCCAAGGATTTCTGTGAGGCTTTAAGGAATTCCGACGTAGCAAAGAAGACACGCAGACTCCACAATCCCATTAGTAGAAATCACTGAGGCTAAAACCTTCTTCAGTAAACAGTTTTCCCTCAAATTTAGCTACCTCAGTATATACTTTGTACGCATTAATATTACTTTGATGTAGCAAATGGCTTTTAAAACCTTAGAGAAAAATCATATACGCTGAATTTAGCAGAAAGTGCTATGAGTTAAAATGGGGGAAATATTCATCACCTTTCCCTTTCTGCTTTATAAAACCACTAGATTACTTGCTTTTTCTTTATATTTCTTTTAAATAATCATCTCCAAAAGTTTGATTGATCTCATGGAACCCTTCCAAGGAGCTTGTCAGGTGATGTCTGAACCGAGTAAACAGTCTGGGGAGCCAAAACATTTGTGCAACTGTTCTAAATCCTGCTCAGAAAACCGCTCTGCAGTACAGAATCACCTTTACTATCATACCTTTAAAATCATTTCTTTCTAAAATCCAACAGAGAATGCCCACTAGCCAATATTAAGGGTTCTGACAGTATTCAATGTCCAATAAAGTGCTTCAGGTCAGAAGTCTTTCCTCTCCCAAAAAACACAAAGCGCTTAATTTGCTGTGCAATTCGCTCAGTAGGTGCTTAGTAAAGCAATGAATCGTATGTACTGAGCGCTTGCTACATGCAGAGCACTGTACTAAGTGCTTGGGAGAGTACAATGCGACCGAATTAGCAGACATGTTCCCTGCCCATAAGGAGCATGCCATGATTACTTCAGTCAGCCAATCATATTTATCGAGCGCCTACTGTGTGCAGAACACTGTACTAAGCGCCAGGGAGAGTAGCAGTGTGACTCAGGGGAAAGAGCCCGGGCTTGAGAGTCAGGGGTCATGGGTTCGAGTCCCAGCTCTGCCACTTGTTGGCTGTGTGACTGTGGGCAAGTCACTTCACTTCTCTGTGCCTCAGTTACCTCATCTGTAAAATGGGGATTAAGACTGTGAGCCTCACATGGGACAACCTGATCATTTTGCATCTACCCCAGTGCTTAGAACAGTGCTCTGCACATAGTAAGTGCTTAACAAATACCAACATTATTATTACGATAGAACAATAAACAATAACGATATACTTTTAAAGAGAGTGGCTGTGGCTCCCCAGACAAAGAGGAGAAGGAGAAGACATGGGCTCTGTGGTCCCTCTAAGACGGTAGTACAGTGCTTTGCACACAGTAAGCGCTCAATAAATACGTTTGAATGAAAGCATAGTAGCTGCCGGGAGTAGCCCTACCCGTGGGGGATGTCAAGGAACCAGTCCACGGGGGCGGCGCTTGAGAAATCCTTGCACTTGACCTCACCGCATCGCATTGCTCGCTCACACATGACAACACACTGACGTCATGTACACAAGGCATGCACACAAGGCAAAGTATGACGGCCAGGTGTGGCTCAGTGGAAAGACCCCGGGCCTGGGAGTCACAGGACTTGGGTTCTAAACCCCACTCTGCCACTCGCTTGCTCTGTGACTTTGGGCAAGCCGCTTAACTTCTCTGAGCCTCAGTTACCTCATATGTAAAATGGGGATTAAGACTATAAGCCCCACGTAGGACAAACTGATTACCTTGTATTCATTCATTCAATCGTATTTATTGAGTGCTTACTATGTGCAGAGCACAGTACTAAGTGCTTGGAATGTACAATTGGGCAACAGATAGAAACAATCCCTGCCCAAGGACGGGCTCACGGGGGAGACAGTCAACAAAACAAAACAAGTAGTCTGGCGTCAATATATCTACCCCAGCGCTTAGAACAGTGCTCGGCACATAGTAAGCGCTTACATACCATCATTATTATTATTTGTAGACTACGGCACGCGCACCCACCATTGGCACATTGACATCCCACGGGGCAGGGTGGGGAGAGCTGGCTTTTGTCCCCCCAAACCTCCAAAGAAGGCACGTGCCTGAAGTCCCCTCTGGTTTCACGACTGAAAAGCTTCAAATTTTTCCATCGGCCTGTCTAATTCATTCATTCATTCATTCGATCGTATTTATTGAACGCTTACTAAGTGTAAAACTGCCCTTCGACTTCGTATCCATCCCTCCGGACTCCATGGTTCCGGGGCTGGCCATTTCCACCTCTGAAAAACTGGTCAGACATTTCAGTAATGTGCCTTTTCAGCACAATTTTTGATGAGGCAGGTTCCTTTTATATGAGGTGCCAACCGAGTCTTAAAATTGCATTTGTTCGGGAATCCCGTAACCGCGTTTCTCACAAAACGTAAACAGGCGAGGGGAGCCAGACCCAGACTTGTTTACTGCTGAGGGTCAATTAACTGAGTCCCGTGATTTTCCAAATGCAGAGAAGCAGCGTAGTTTAGTGGGTAGAGCCCGGGCCTGGGCTTTAACCCCAGCTCATGCCACTTGCCTTCTGTGTGACCTTGGACCAGTCACTTAACCTCTCTGTGCCTCAGTTCCCTCATCTGCTACATGGGGATTCAATACCAGGGATTGCAGGAATTGTCTCTGTTGCCGAATTGTACATTCCAAGCGCTTAGTACAGTGCTCTGCACAGAGTAAGCGCTCAATAAATACTATTAGATGAATACCTGTTCTCACTTGTACTCAGGCTGTGAGGCCTGATGATCCTCTATCTAGCCCAGTGCTAAGTACAGTGCTTGACGCGTAGTAAGGGCTTAACAAATCCCACAATTATTATTCACAGAGATCTCATTGTGGGCAGAGAAAGTGTCTACCAATTCTGCTGTAGTGCACTTCCCAAGGGCTTAGTACAGTGCTCTGCACACCGTCAGCGCTCAATAAATATGACTGAAAGGTGGAAAGCGCTTAGTACAGTGCTTTGCACACAAAATAAGCACTCAAACAATACAGCTGAATGAACGAAAACAATCGAGCGCCATGAGAAGCAGCATGGTGTAGTGGATAGAGCACAGGCCTGGGAGTCAGAAGGACCTGGGTTCTCAACCCAGCTCCGCCACTTGACTGCTGTGTGACCTTGGGCAAGTCACCTCACTTCTCTGGGCCTCAGTTAGCTCTTTAAATTGGTGTGAGCCCCAAGTGGGACAGGGACTGTGCTCAACCCGATTTGCACGTATTCCCCCCCAGCGCTTACTACAGTGACTGGCACATAGTGCTTAACAAATACCATAATTATTATTAGAACAGTGCCCAGCACTTAGAACAGTGCCTGACACATAGTAAATGCTTAACAAATATTATCATCCTTAAAATTAAGGGCTTTATTGAGTTTAAAGCATTGGATTAAGCTTTTGAAAAAAGGGCAGCAGAAACATCCCACATGGGCATAGAGAGGTATGGGCAAACAGTAGGCACAGAAATAAGAAAAGCGGCCGGGGGGTGGGGAGGAAAGCAGGCAGTGGGGCACAATAGGCCATACAGTACCTGGCACATAGTAAGCGTTTAATAAATCCTCTAATTATTATTATATGTGGGAAGGAGCGGCCAGTTGGCCCGTCCAGGGGTGTGTGAGTTGGGCAGGTTTGTGAGCAAGGAAAGCAGGGCTGTGGCCTCCCACGCTTCCTGCTCCGAATATCTCGCATTCCTGGCGAGCAGGAGCCCCCCTTGACCGGGCCAACGGAACCCGGGAAAAAACACGGCCTAGTGGCTAGATTACGGGCCTGGGAATCAGAAGGTCATGGGTTCTAATCCCGGCTCTGCCACTTGTCTGCTTTGAGACCTTGGCCGAAGTCACTTCACTGGGCCTCAGTTTCCCTTCTGTAAAATGGGGATTGAGACGGTGAGTCCCACATAGGACAGGGTCTGTGTCCAACCCGATTCGCTAGGATCCACTCCAGCTTTTAGCACACAGTGCCTAGCACACAGTAAGCGTTTAACAAATACTAGAATCACCCGGAATTTTAAAACAACAACAACAACCAAAAAAGATGGGGAGGGTGGCATGGAGCTGCAAGAACGAGAAAGAGCCCGGGGAGGTGGACAGGACAGGAGAGAGAAGGGAGCTTCATATGGGCAGAGACTAGGAGATTAGAGTTCTAATCCGGGCTCTGCCACCTGTCTGCTGGGTGACCTTGGCCAAGTCACTTCCCTTCTCTGGGCCTCAGTTCCCTCACCTGTAAAATGGGGAGTGAGACTGAGAGCCCCATGTGGGACAGGGGCTGTGTCCAACTCCATTTGCTTGGATCCACCCTGGCACTTAGTAAAGCAGCAGCGTGGCTCAGTGGAAAGAGCCCGGGCTTTGGAGTCAGAGGTCATGAGTTCAAATCCCGGCTCTGCCACTTGCCAGCTGTGTGACTGTGGGTAAGTCGCTTCATTTCTCTGTGCCTCAGTTACCTCATCTGTAAAATGGGGATGAAGTCTGTGAGCCCCACGTGGGACAACCTGATTCCCCTGTGTCTACCCCAGCACTTAGAACAGTGCTCTGCACATAGTAAGCGCTTAACAAATACCATCATTATTATTATTATTAAAGCAGCAGTTTCCTCATCTGTAAAATGGGGAATGAGAATGTGAGCCCCATGTGAGACAGGGACTGTGTCCAACTCCATTTGCTTGGATCCACCCCGGCGCTTAATACAGCACCTGACACATAGTAAGTGCTTAACAAATACCATCATTATTAAGTCACTTCTCTGTGCCTCAGTTGCCTCATCTGTAAAATGGGGAGTGAGACCGTGAGGCCCATGTGGAACCTGGGCTATGCCCAACTCCATTTGCTTGGATTAACCCCGGCGCTTAGTATAGTGCCTGGGGGGATAGATGAAAGATTCACTTCCCTGGGCCTCAGTTTCCTCATCTGGAAAATGAGGAATGCGACTGTGAGCTCCATGTGGGCCAGAGTGTGTCCAAATCCATTTGCTTGGATCCACCCTGGCGCTTAAGACAGCGTCTGGCCCATAGTAAGCGCTAAACAAACACCACCTTTATTATTATTGGGGGGGGAAGGAGGGAGCAGGGCTCGGGCATCAGAAGGTCATGGGTTCTAATCCCATCTCCCCCCACCTCGTCTGCTGTGTGACCTTGGGCAAGCCGCTTCTCTGTGCCTCAGTTCCTTCAGTGGTGATTCATTCAATCGGATTTATCGAGCGCTCACTGTGTGCAGAGCACTGTACTAAGCGCTCGGAAAGTCCAATTGGGCAACAGAGACAATCCCAGCCCAACAACGGGCTCACAGTCTAGAAGGAGGGTGAGACAAACAGCAAAAACAAAACTGCGAACCCCACCTGGGACAGGGATTTGTCCAACCTGATTACACCACATCCACCCAGCGCATAGAACAACGCTTGGCACAGAGTAAGCGCTTAACAAACCGTTATTATTATTATCTGGTGATGGGGAAGGGTCTCCGGGGTATTCATTCCTTCATGCAATGGTATTTATTGAGCGCCTTCTGTGTGCAGGGCACCGTACTAAGCGTTTGGGAAAGTACAATTCGGAAATGGGGTCATTCCTTCATTCATATTTTTTGAGCGCTTACTATGTGCAGAGCACTGGACTAAGCGCTTGGAAAAGTACAACTCGGCAAGAAATCCATTCCTTCATTCAATCGTATTTATTGAGCGCTTACTGTGTGCAGAGCACTGGACTAAACGCTTGGGAAAGTACAATTCGCCAATAAACTCATTCATTCCTTCATTCAATCGTATTTATTGAGCACTTACTGTATGCAGAGATTGTCCTAAGCGCTTGGAAAGTACAATTCATTTCTTCCTTCAATCGCATTTATTGAGCGCTTACTGTGCGCAGAGCACTGTCCTAAGCGCTTGGAAAGTACAATTCCTTCCTTCAATCGTATTTATTAAGCTATTACTGTGTGCAGAGCACTGTCCTAAGCGCTTGGAAAGTACAATTCCTTCCTTCAACCCTATTTCTTGAGCAGTTACTGTGTGCAGAACATTGTCCTAAGCGCTTGGAAAGTACAATTCCTTACTTCAACAGTATTTCTTGAGCGCTTACGGTGTGCAGAGCACTGTCCTAAGGGCTTGAAAAGTACAATTCCTTCCTTCAGCCGTATTCACTGAGCGCTTACGGTGTGCACAGCACTGTCCTAAGCGTTTGGAAAGTACAATTCCTTCCTTCAACCCTATTTCTTGAGCAGTTACTGTGTGCAGAACACTGTCCTAAGCGCTTGGAAAGTACAATTCCTTCCTTCAACCCTATTTCTTGAGCAGTTACTGTGTGCAGAACATTGTCCTAAGCGCTTGGAAAGTACAATTCCTTACTTCAACCGTATTTCTTGAGCGCTTACGGTGTGCAGAGCACTGTCCTAAGCGCTTGGAAAGTACAGTTCCTTCCTACAACCGCATTTTTTGAGCGCTTACTGTGTGCAGAGCACTGTCCTAAGCGTTTGGAAAGAACAGTTCCTTCCTTCAACCGTTTTTCTTGAGCGCTTACGGGGTGCAGAGCACTGTCCTAAGCGCTTGGAAAGTACAATCCCTTCCTTCAACCCTATTTCTTGAGCGCTGACGGGGTGCAGAGCACTGTCCTAAGCGCTTGGAAAGTACAATCCCTTCCTTCAATCTTATTAAGCGGTTACGGTGTGCAGAGCACTGTCCTAAGCGCTTGGAAAGTACAATCCCTTCCTTCAACCCTATTTCTTGAGCGCTGACGGGGTGCAGAGCACTGTCCTAAGCGCTTGGAAAGTACAGCTCATTCCAGTGTGCAGAGCACTGTCCTAAGCGCTGAACAATCCAGCACCCGAGACCATCCCGCCCACCGAAAGGAGTTGGGGGTGGAAAGAGACAAGACAAAACCAGCAGCCATCCATCACGAGGGCGGCATCCGTTGGGCGCTTAGGCTGTGCCAAGCACTGTTCTAAGCGCCCGCCGACACAAAGCGGTCCTCGCCCCCTCCCCCCGCGCCGGGCGCTCACCCTTGGTCCAGCCGCGCCGCCGTCGCCCTGGCAACCAGGAGGATGCCGTCGCCTAGGTAACCGGTGGCCCGCGGACTCGGTGGCCCCATGGACCGGACCGGACCGACCGCCGCCTCCGCTCCGGCCGCCGCTCCGGCCGCGACTGCCGCTTCCCCCCCCCCCCGACCACGCCCCCTTCCTCCAGGCCACGCCCCTCCACCCGGCCACGCCCCCCGTCCGCCCTCCCATTGGTCCGCGCTCCGAGGGGGCGGGGCTTAGGGCTCCCCCTTCGAACAGGTGGAGCGCGTGGGGCGGGGCTTGGGGAGAGCGCGTCTGCGCATGCGCCTCTCTCCATTCCCCCCGGTCTGTGGAGGGGCGCGCGCGCATGCGTGGAGGGGCCGTAAATATTCGACCTAATCCGCAGACGCACTGCGCAGGACCGCACCCCGAGCAACGGTACTGCAGGCATTCAGACATTCGATCGCATGCATTCATTCATTCATCGAGCGCTTACTACGCGCTGAGCACTGGGCTAAACGCTGGGAACGGGCAGTGCGGCAACAGATAGAGGCAATCCCTGCCCAACGGCGGGCTCGCAGGTTGAAGGGGGGATAATGATAATGTTGGTATTTGTTAATAATAATAATAATAATAATGTTGGTATTTGTTAAGCGCTTACTATGTGCAGAGCACTGTTCTAAGCGCTGGGGGAGATCCAGGGGAATCAGGTTGTCCCACGTGGGGCTCACAGTCTTCATCCCCATTTTACAGATGAGGGAACTGAGGCACAGAGAAGTTAAGTGACTTGCCCACAGTCACACAGCTGACAAGTGGCAGAGCTGGGATTCGAACTCGTGAGCCCTGACTCCAAAGCCCGTGCCCTTTCCACTGCGCCACGCTGCTTCTCTTTTGTTAAGCGCTTACTATGTGCAGAACACTGTTCTAAGCGCTGGGATAGATCCGGGGTCATCAGGTTGTCCCAAGTGAGGCTCACAGTCTTCATCCCCATTTGACAGATGAGGGAACTAAGGCCCAGAGAAGTGAAGCGACTTGCCCACAGTCACACAACTGACAAGCGGCAGAGCCGGGATTCGAACCCATGACCTCTCACTCCCAAGCCCAGGCTCTTTCCACGCTTACTGTGTACGGGGCACTGTACTAAGCGCTGGGGAAGGGCAATCCACTTCTGCTGAGAAGCAGCGTGGCTCAGGGGCAAGAGCTTGGGCTTGGGAGTCAGAGGTCACGGGTTCTAATCCTGGCTCTGCCACTTGGCAGCTGTGTGACTGTGGGCAAGTCACTTCACTTCTCTGGGCCTCAGTGACCTCATCGGTAAAATGGGGATGAAGACTGTGAGCCTCACGTGGGACAACCTGATTCCCCTGGATCTCCCCCAGCGCTTAGAACAGTGCTCGGCACATAGTAAGCGCTTAACAAATACCAACATTATTATTATTGGGAGTCAGAGGTCGTGGGTTCTAATCCCGCTCTACCGCTTAGCCATGTGACCTTGGGAAAGTCACTTCACTCCTCTGGGCCTCAGTGACCTCAACTGTAAAATGGGGATGAAGACTGTGAGCCCCACGTGGGCCAACCTCATTACCTTGTATCTACCTCAGCACTTAGAACAGGGCTTGGCACTTAGCGCTTAATAATAATGTTGGTATTTGATAAGCACTTAGTATGTGCAGAGCACTGTTCTAAGCACTGGAGGAGGTACAAGGTAATCAGGTTGTCCCACATGAGCCTCCCAGTCTTCATCCCCATTTTACAGATGAGGTAACTGAGGCCCAGGGAAATGAAGTGACTTGCCCACAGTCACACGGCAGGTGGCAGACCGGATTCGAACCCATGACCTCTGACTCCCAAGACCGGGATCTTTCCACTGAGCCACGCTGCTTCTCTAACAAATACCAACATTATTATTATTATCCAGCAACAGAGACAATCCCTGCCCAACAATGAGCATGGCTCAGCGGAAAGAGCCCGGTCTTGGGAGTCAGAGGTCATGGGTTCGAATCCAGGCTCTGCCACCTGTCAGCTGTGTGACTGTGGGCAAGTCACTTCACTTCTCTGGGCTTCAGTTCCCTCATCTGTAAAATGGGGATGAAGACTGTGAGCCTCACGTGGGACAATCTCATTACTCTGGATCTACCCCAGCGCTTAGAACAGTGCTTTGCACATAGTAAGCGCTAGACAAATGCCAACATTATCATTATTATTATTGGGTCAGAGGTCATGGGTTCTAATCCCTACTCCACTGCTTGTCAGCTGTGTGATTTAAAAAGTCACCTCATTCCTCTGTGTCTCAGTGACCACATCTGTAAAATGGGATGAAGACTGTGAGCCCAACATGGGACATCCAGATTACCTTGTATCAACCCCAACGCTTAGAACAGTGCTTGGCATGTAGTAAGCGTTTAACAAATACCAACATTATTATTATTATCCAGCAACAGAGACAATCCCTGCCCACCAACGAGCGTGGTTTAGTGGAAAGAACCCGGGCTTGGGAGTCAGAGGTCGTGGGTTCTAATCCTGGCTCTGCCACTTGTCTGCTGTGTGACCTTGGGCAACTCATTTCACTCCGCTGGGCCTCGGTTCCCTCATCTATAAAATGGGGATGAAGACTGTGAGCCCCACGTGGGACAACCTCATAACCTTGTATATATCCCAGTGCTAAGATCAGTGCTGGGCACATTCATTCATTCATTCAATCATATTTATCGAGCGCTTACTATGTGCAGAGCACTGTACTAAGCGCTTGGAATGTACAACCCGGCAACAGACGGAGACAATCTCTGCCCAACAACTGGCTCACAGTCTAGAAGGGGGAGACAGACAACAAAACAAAACAAAACAAGTAGTATGGAGAAAATATCATCAAGATAAATAGAATCATAGATATAATGTTGGTATTTGGTTAAGCGCTTACTTTGTGCAGAGCACTGTTCTAAGTGCTGGGATAGATACAGGGTAATCAGGTCGTCCCACGTGAGGCTCACAGTTAATCCCCATTTTACAGGTGAGGGAACTGAGGCCCGGAGAAGTGAAATGGCTTGCCCACAGTCACACAGCTGACAGGTGGCAGAGCTGGGATTTGAACGCATGACCTCTGACTCCCTAGCCCGGGCTCTTTCCAATATATACACATCATTAATAAAATAGAATAATAAATAATATTATACAGACACAAGTTCTGTGGGGAAGGGAAGTGGGAAGAGCAGAGGGAGGGAGAAGGGGGAATGGGGAGGGGAGGAGGAGCAGAGGGAAAGGGAGGGCCTTCCATCTGGGAAGGCCTCCTGGAGGAGGTGAGCTCTCAGCAGGGCTTTGAAGAGGGGAAGAGAGTTGGTAGTATGTAGTAGTAATAATAATGGTAATAAATACCATTATTATTATTTGTTAAGCGCTTACAGGACAGGACGGGAGAGAGAAAGGGGCTGCAGATGGGCAGAGACTAAGGGATTAGTGTTCTAATCCCAGCTCTGCCACTTTTCTCTGGGCGACCTTGACTAAATCACTTCCCTTCTCTGGGCCTCCCTCAGTTCCCTCACCTGTAAAACGGGGAATGAGACGGGGAGCCCATGTGGGACAGGGGCTGTATCCAACTCCATTTGCATGGATCCACCCCAACGCTTAGTACAGTGCCTGGCCCCCAGTAAGCGCTTAGCAAATACCATCATTATTAAGTCACTTCACTGGGCCTCAGTTACCTCATCTGTAAAATGGGGAATGAGAATGTTCTAAGAGTTGGGGTAGATACAAGGTAATCCAGGTTGTCCCACGTGGGGCTTGCAATCTTAACCCCCCCATTTTATAGATGAGGGAACTGAGGCCCAGAGAAGTGAAGTGATTTTCATTCACTTCTCATTCACCCCACACAACCAAACCATCACCAACACCTGCCGGTCTCACCTTCACAATATCGCCAAGATCCACCCTTTCCTCTCCATCCAAAGTGTTACCTTGCTTGTACAAGCTCTCATAATATCCCAACTGGATTACTGTGTCAGCCTCCTCTCTGATCTCCCTCCTTCCTGTCTCTCCCTGCTCCAGTCTATTCTTCATTCCGTGCCCGGATCGTCTTCCTACAGAAACGCTCTGGGCCTGTCACTCCCCTCCTCAAAACCCTCCAGTGGTTGCCTATCAACCTCCGCACGAAACAAAAACTCCTCACTCTTGGCTTCAAAGCTGTCCATCCCCTTGCCCCCTCCTACCTCACCTCCCTTCTCTCTTTCTACTGCTAACCCTGTAAACTCCGCTTCTCTGCTGCTCACCTCCTCAACATCCCCCGTTCTCGCCTATTCCGCCGTCGACCCCTGGCCCACGTCCTACCATTGTCCTGGAACGCCCTCCCTCCTCACCTCCACCAAATCAACTCTCTTCCCCTCTTCAAAGCCCTACTGAGAGCTCACCTCCTCCAGGAGGCCTTCCCAGGCTAACTGCTCCCTTTCCCTCTGCTCCTCTGCCCCTCCCCATTTCCCCTTCTCCCCCCCTCTGCTCTTCCCTCTTCCCCTCCCCACAGCACTGTGCATATTTGTATATATTATTATTCTATTTTGTTAATGATGTGTATATATCTATGATTCTATTTATCTTGGTATTTACACCAGACTACTTGTTTTGTTCTGTTTTGTTTTGTTGTCTGTCTCCCCCGTTTAGACTGTGAGCCCGTTATTGGGCAGGGTTTGTCTCTATCTGTTGCCAATCTGTACATTCCAAGTGCTTAGTACAGGGCTCTGCACATAGTACGCGCTCAGTAAATACTATTGAATGAATGAATTTTCCCAAGGTCACATAGCAGAGACATGGCAGAGTGGGGATTAGAACCCATGTCTTCTGACTCCCAAGCCCATGCTCTTTCCACTAAGCCACGTTGCTTCTGCCGCAGATGATCGGGTAACCAACAGGCAGGAACCCGTCTGTTGCTGTACTCTTCTGAGCACTCAGCAAAGTGTTCTGCACACAGTAAGTGCTCGGTAAATACCGTTGAATTGAATGAGTGAATGAAAGTGGGACTGCCTGAAAACTGAGGAGTGTTTTATAGGCAGAGATTGTATAAATGAACAGGAGATGCAAAGTGGGGGCCATCATCAATATCTGGGAGTTGGGGGAGAGGGAGTCTGCTATACTTGAGCTTTGCATCTGCTCCAGAGACATAAGGAGAGGGAAGAATAATATTAATAATAACAATTGTGGTATTTATTAAGCACATACTATGTGCCAGGCACTGTACTAGGCACGGGGGTGAGTATACCTGCCTTCAGGACATCTCCACCTGGTTGTCCTCCCGCCACCTAAAACTCAACATGTCCAAGACTGAGCTCCTTATCTTCCCTCCCAAACCCTGTCCTCTCCCTGACTTTCCCATCACTGTAGACAGCACCACCATTCTTCCTGTCTCTCAAGCCTGTAACCTTGGCACTGTCTTTGACTCTTCTCAACCCGCCTATTCAATCTATTATTTGATTCGACCTTCACAACATCGCTAAAATCCTCCCTTTCCTCTCCATCCATACTCCATGCTACCAAATGAATCCAAGCACTTACCCTGTCCCACTTTGATTACTATATCAGCCTCCTTGCTGACTTCCCTGCCTCCCGTCTCTCCCCACTCCAGTCCATACTTCCACTCCGCTGCCCGGATCATTCTTCCCACTCCTCAAGAATCTCCAGTGGTTGCCCAACCGCCTCCGTACCCAACAGAAGCTCCTCACCATTGGCTTTAAAGCATTCAATCACCTTGCCCCCTTCTACCTCTCCTTCTTGCTCTCCTATGACAACCCAGCCCGTATACTTCACTCCTCTATTGCCAACCTACTCTCTGTACCTCGATCTCGTCTTTCTCACCCCCGACCTCTCACCATGTCTGCCTCTGGCCTGGAACTCCCTCCCTCTTCATAGCCGACAGACAAAATTCTCTCCATCTTCAAACCCTTACTGAAGCCATATCTCCTCCAAGAGGCCTTCCCTGACTTAGCCCTCATTTCATCTTTTCCCTCTCCCTTCTCTTCATAGCCGACAGACAAAATTCTCTCCATCTTCAAAGCCTTACTGAAGCCATATCTCCTCCAAGAGGCCTTCCCTGACTAAGCCCTCATTTCCTCTTTTCCCTCTCCCTTCTGTTTTGCTCGGATTTGCTCCCTTTATTCACCCCTCCCTCAGCCCCACAGGACTTATGTCCATATCCATAATTTATTTATTCATTTACAGCAATGTCTGTCTCCCCCCTCTTGACGGTGAGCTTGTTGTGGACAAGGACTGTGTCTACCAACTCTGCACTCAGTTACCTCATCTGTAAAATGGGGATTGGGACTGCGAGCCCCGTGTGGTGCTCAATAAATAGGATTAATTGATTTTAATCTCTATTATTTACATGAGCAATGTAACTCTTTTGTCAGACATATTTCTTTAAATTTGTCTTTGATTGACTGATAGAGCAGTGATACTTTATAATGGTCACTTTGGCCATAAATGCGACTTGAACATAAAAGCGTTGTTCCAAATCACTGAGAAACAACAGTGGAAAGAAAACAGGCCTGGGAGTCAGAGTCCTTGTCCCATGTGGACTCACAGTCTCAATCCCCAATTTACAGATGAGGTAACTGAGGCACAGAGAAGTGAAGAGACTTGCCCAACTTTACACAGCAGACAAGTGCATGAGGTAACTGAGGCCCCGCGAAGTGAAGTGTCACACAGCAGACGAGTGGCAGAGCCAAAATTAGAAGTCTAACAGTGACATATTTGTGGGGTCCAGATCTCACAGCTGAAGAGAAAGTTAGATGACACTACAGCTCTGTAGATCTTTAGTCTGATCTGGAGTGTGAAACCATGCTGCCAACCACACTCCGACAGACTCCTGTAAGACGTGCCGACCTCCTTGATTCAGTTTTTCTACATCCTTGTCTAGTCTTTTTGCACCGTTGGGCCTTGTGCTGCCTAGATAACATAGCTCTGTGACAACCTTTAACTCTATGTGGCTAATATACATTTTGGGCTGTGGATATAGCTTCCCTGGTGCAGGCTGACACATCACCTCGCTTTCCCTCAGACTTGTCAGCCTGTGGTTCGTGTTTGATTCGGTGAAATGGTTCACAAGCCTGGAACTCCCTCCCTCCTCAAATCCAACAATTACTCTTCCCCCTTTCAAAGCTGTATCGAAGGCACATCTCCTCCAAGAAGCCTTCCCTAAGTCTTCTTTTCCTCTTCTCCCACTCCCTTCTGCCTCACCCTAACTTTCTCCCTTTATTCATCTCCCCTTCCAGCCCCACAGCACTCACGTAAATATCTCTAATTTATTTATTTATATTAATATCTGTATATCTAATATCTTCTAGACTGTAAGCTTGCTGTGGGCAGGGAATGTGTCCGCTTATTTTTGTACTGTACTCTCCCAAGCACTTAGTACAGTGCTCTGCACACAGTAAGCGCTCAATAAATATGATTGAACGAATGAATGAATGAATTCATAGCTGTTTGCAGCCAGGGCACAATCCCCTGCAGATGGTGATTTTTGAAACTCTATTCTTAGGATTTTGAAGACTGCTCAAAGTCTGTTGAGTTAGAAGAGTTTCTCAGAGGTGCGAAGAATGTTCTAACACTTCCACCCACTTCCCTCGTTGCATCTTCCAGCGAAGGTGCAGAGAATAAATGGGTCAAGACCAGGACTCCTGCATATCCTTGCTTTCCTCAGCGCTTAGAACAGTGCTTGGAATATAGTAAGCGCTTAACAAATACCGTAATTATTTATTTATTTACGCCTCTGACAGTGGGGAACAGCTCAGACAGGACACTCTCAAGTCTGGGCAAGTCACTTCACTTCTCTGTGCCTCAGTTGCTTCTTCTGTAAAATGGGGATTAACTGTGAGCCTCACGTGGGACAACCTGATTACCCTGTATCTACCCCAGCGCTTAGAACAGTGCTCTGCACGTAGTAAGCGCTTACCAAATACCAACATTATTAAGTCTGACCCATCCAGCCATGCCTTCGTGAAGTAGGGATAACAACTGTGATGTTTGTCAGGAGCTCATCAAGTGCATAGGCCTGGGCTAAATACAAAATAAAATGAGCACAACTTCTGCCAGTCCCACATGAGGCTCACAGTCTAAAAGGGAGAGAAAACAGATATTTTATCTCCATTGTACAGTTGAGGAAACTGAGGCACCGAGCAGATGATTTGCCCAGGTTAGTAGCAGCGTGATGATTTAAACCACCCTGCCCCATGAGGTGTCAATGCTGGTTGCACATGCCGTAGTCTACAAATAATAATAATAATGATGGCATTTGAACGCTTTCTATGTGCCAAACACTGTTCTAAGCACTGGGGTAGATATATTGACACCAGACTACGTAATGACGCCAAACTACTTGTTTTGCTTTGATTTGTTGTCTGTCTCCCCCGTTTAGACTGTGAGCCCGTTGTTGGGCAGGGATAGAGAAGCAGCGTGACTCAATGGAAAGAGCAAGGGCTTAGGAGTCAGAGGTCATGGGTTCGAATGCCGGCTCCGCCACCTGTCAGCTGTGTGACTTTGGGCAAGTCACTTGACTTCTCGGTGCCTCAGTTACCTCATCTGTAAAATGGGGACTGTGAGCCTCACATGGGACAATCTGATTACCCTGTACCTTCCCCAGCGCTTAGAACAGTGTTCAGCACATAATAAGTGCCTAACAAATACCAACATTATTAGTATTATTATCTGCTGCCAAATTGTACATTCCAAGCGCTTAGTACAGTGCTCTGCACATAGTAAGCACTCAATAAATACGATTGAATGAACTCAGATCTCTGGATTCGCAGTCTTGTATTCCTTCCACTCAGCCATGCCGGATCTCCAAACTTCAGTAGTCTCCAAGCTTTTGTGAGCTCTTCAGGGCAGACAAATTTGCTAGTAAATTCCAGAGTCCAGTTATACTTATGGTATCCAATACATCTTCAACCTTTCCTGTAGTCCCATAATTTTCTGCTTTCCCAACTGTGCCTTGGCCTTGCCCGAGGAAACACTGTGCTGTGCCACTTCTGTCAATTGGATTCCTGCCCTTCGGGGGTCTGGCATAGCTTTTCCTCCCAGCCATATATCACTTGCTTCAAATTCATTTCCAACTCTCCTCAAAATCATAGGCTGTTTTTTTAATGGAGTTCATGTCTGAGAGAGAAGAAAAAAGAATTAAACGTAAGGCCAGGACTCATCGCATATCATTCTGTCATTAGAGCTGCCCTGACCTCATTCCTGAAAAGTTCAGAAAAATTTAGTTCAAAAAAGAAAAAAGCAAGAGGAATAATAAATGCAAAGTCTGGATTTCAGAGTGGACCAAACTAACCAAATGGGTCATTTATCTTGATTCCATAATAGATGGATTTGAGAAACCAGAAGTTAGTGCCAAACAAGGTATGGGTCAGAATGTGAAAGAGATTCACAAACACCCAAGAATTCAATCATGTCCAAATCAGAGGAGCAGCGACCTGGGAAAAAAAGCAGGTCAAAAACATTCATTAAAGATCATTTTAGCTCACCTTAGCTCATCTTGGTTTCTGAATCCAGTTATTTTTGCTATGCTGGGAAGTAGTTTGACCTAGTGGAAAGAACACTGGCCTGGGATCTAATTCTGAGTCTGCCATTTCCCTACTGTGTGATCTTGGTCAAGTCACTTAACTTGTCTCTGCATCAGTTTCCTCATCTGCAAAATTGGGATTCAATGCCTGTCCTCCCTTCAATTTAGACTCTTAGATTATCTTGTATTTATCTCAGCACTTAGTACAGTGCTTGGTGTATAGTAAACCCTTAACAATTACCACAGTCATTATGTGGAAAAGAGCCTGGGCTTCGGAGTCAGAGGTCATGAGTTCGACTCGCGGCTCTGCCACTTGTCAGCTGACTGTGGGCAAGTCACTTCACTTCTCTGTGCCTCAGTTACCTCATCTGTAAAATGGGGATTAACTGTGAGCCTCACGTGGGACAACCTGATTACCCTGTATCATCTACCCCAGCGCTTAGAACAGTGCTCTGCACATAGTAAGCGCTTAACAAATGTCAACATTATTAGATGACACAGGCTGCATGGACTGAGTCTGAATCCCAGGGCTCTGAGCATTTCCTCACACTTCAGAGCAGTGGTGGCCCTCTCACTAAAAAAATTGGTAAAACTAGGGGAAGCTGAAAATCAGGAAGAGGAAGGATATCGACATGAGGCTGTAGAAAAAGATTATCTGTTCCTTCACGTAAAAACTGTACGGATGTACAGAGAACAAAAGTAGTTTCAGCTTGAGGAGGATTCCTTTCTTTTAATGAATGAAATTAGAATTTTAAACATTTAAGAGACAATTAAATGTTAAGAAATTAGAGAGGAAATGCTTGGAAAACCTTCACCGTTTGCTGTGTGCTAGATCTTGAGGCTCCTGTAGAGAAAAGCCAGTTTTGAAAAAGTTTATCAACTCTTAATTATGTTAATTTTGTTGCTTTAGCAAAGGACTTTCCATTACTTTTTTTTTTTAGTAATAATAATAATGCCGGTATTTGTTAAGTGCTTGCTATGTGCCAAACACTGTTCTAAGCGGTAGGATATATACCAGGTTATCAGGTTGTCCCACGTGGGGCTCACAGTCTTCATCCCCATTTTACAGATGAGGTAACTGAGGCACAGAGAAGTTAAGCAGCTTACCCAAGTTCACACAGTACACAAGTAGTACCAGAGTAGATATGAGCTAATCAGGTTGAACATAATCCATATCCCTCATGGGGCTCACAGTTTTAGTCCTTGCTTTTCAGATGGGGTAACTGAGTAACAGAGACATGAAGTGACTTGCCCAAGGTCACACAGTGGATGATTTGAAGACCCAGGTCCTTCTGACTCCCAGGCTCATGCTCTATCCACTGAGCCACACTGCTCAGTGTGTGTGTGCTAAGGTGCGACTTAGTGTGGCTCAGTGGAAAGAGCCAGGGCTTGGGAGTCAGAAGTCTTAGGTTCGAATCCCCGCTCTGCCACTTGTCAGCTGTGTGACTGTGGGCAAGTCACTTCACTTCTCTGTGCCTCAGTTCCCTCATCTGTAAAACGGGGATTAAGACTGTGAGCCTCATGTGGGACAATCTGATTATCCTGTATCTACCCCAGCACTTAGAACAGTGCTCTGCACATAGTAAGTGCTTAACAAATACCAACATTATTATTATTATTTTGCTTATTTTACCAAGAGCTGAGCCAAACCTCCATTGCTTCATCAGAATTTTATCTCAAAGAACTTTGAGCAGTTCTGGAATCTTTCCCCAAGACTGCTTGCTTCCCTCCAGGAGGTGTGGGTTTAAACACTTTCAGCCAAACTATTTCTTTCATCTCTTCCACAGAGTGCTGATTAGGTAAGAAAGCAAGTGATTACGGCAGGATTTTTATGTCTGTCCTTAACACTTTTCTCGTGCTCGGATTTAGTGGTGAGTACTAACAGGAACCCATAGTTATATAATAATAATAATAATAGCAGTTATATAATAATAATAATGTTGGTATTTGTTAAGCGCTTACTATATGCAGAGAACTGTTCTATATAGCAGCTAGCGTATCAAATAAATCCATATCAATGTCTTTAAAATGCACCAGGTTCTGCATACGTCTTCTTAAAATACTTCTTAACAGGGAGGCAACATCTAGGACGATACATGCAGCTTAGAGTGGAGTTGATGAGACCTCTTGCTTTCTCTGGTAGAAACAAGTGACTTCTAATCTCTCTCTTTATCCACTCCCTAGAACAAATATTATTGAACTTCTTAATAGCAGTGCTAGTGCTCCTGATTTTAATGTGTTTACCTATCTAGCTATGTAGTTATACCTCAGTTGATTAAGGTTACAGGGAGGGAGCCATGTCTCTATGTGAGGATGAAGCTGTGACTATAGTATTTGCAAAAAGAAAGCAAAACAGTGCTTCAAATTCTAGGGCAAAACTCACTTAATCTAATATACATTTATATATATTAGAAGAATATAAAATTCAAATAAGAAGCAGTGTGGCCTAGTGGAAAGAGCATGGGCGTAGGAGTCAGAGGACCTGGGTTCTAATCCTGGTTCCACCACTTACCTGCTTCGGGCAAGTCACTTCATTTCTCTCTGCCTTGGTTCCCTCATCTGCAAAATGGGGATTCATTACCCATTCTCCCTCCTACTTATTCATTCATTCAATAGTATTTATTGAGCGCTTACTATGTGCAGAGCACTGTACTAAGTGCTTGGAATGTACAAATCGGCAACAGATAGAGACAATCCCTGCCCTTTGACGGGCTTACAGTCTAATGGGGGGGGGGGTTATGTGAGGCCTCCATTGGGCCTGATTATCTTGCATATCTGGGCCCATTGGTTACCATGGTGTTTGATACATAGTAAGCACTTAATGAATACCACAATTATTATAATTACCATTAACATTATTATTTTAAAATATTGTATAATTCAAAACAATACCTCCCCCTTTCTGATCAACCCAGATCTCATCTCCCTCATCATTTACTTTTTAATTTGTTCTGGATTTATCCGCTTCACTTTTATGGATACCAATTCTCGTACACTGTGATATATTCAGACATGGATATCTGTTTGCCTTCCCCATCATAGTGCAAACAAGTGCTTCAAGAGGAGGATTGGCTTATATACTTCACCAGCCAATGCCCACAGTGCTAATGTGCTCTCTGCACACAGGTGCTCAATCAATACCACTGACGATGATGATGATAAGTTGACTAATGATAATTTTGCTTTCGAAGAGCTGCCTGTCATCCTTTAGTGAAACATCAGAGAATTAACACCTGGTTAAGTCAAGATTTAATTTTTTGATTCCTTGTGTTTCAAAATAAAGAGATTTTCCTGTATAATAATTACAGTATTTGTTAAGCACTTACTATGCGCCAAGCACTGATCTTAGAGCTGGGGTAGATACAAGATAATCAGGTTGTCCCAAGTGGGGCCCACAATCTTAATCCCCATTTTAGAGATGAGGTAACGAGGCACAAAGATGTTAAAGCACAAAGATGTTAAGTGGTTTGCCTGAGGTGACACAGCAGACAAGTGGCAGAGCTGGGATTAGAACCCACATCCTCTGAGTCCCAAGCTTGTGCATTTTCCACTAAGTCACGCTGCTTCTCACTAAGCCATGCTGTATTTTACCAAGCACTAGCACACAGCAAGCAATTCAATCAATCAATCAATTGTATTTATTGAGCATTTACTGTGTGCAGAGCATTGTACTAAGCACTTAGGAGAATATAGTATAACGGAGTTGGTAGACACATTCCCTGCCCACAAAGAGCTTACAGTCTAGTGGGAGATACAGACCCTAATATAGATAAAGAAAGGATTACATGATTAGAAATGCTGTGGATCTGTGGGAGGGGGGAAGAAATCAATCAATCAAATGTATTTATTGAGCATTTACTGTGTGCAGAGCACTGTACTAAGCGCTTAGGAGAGTACAGAGGGTGCAAATCCAAGTTCAGAGGCGATGCAGAAGGGAGTAGGAGAAGGGGATAGGAGGGCTTAGTCGGGGAAGGCCTCATGTGCCTTCCATAAAGCTTTGAAGGTGGAGAGAGCGATCATCTGTCAGATATGAAGAGGGAGGGAGGTCAAGGCCAGAGGCAGGATGTGGGCAAGCAGACAGGCGAGATGAATGTACTGTTAGTAAATTCGCATTAGAGAGGTGAAGTGGGAGGGTGGGCTGGGTTATAGCAGACAATCAGAGAGGTAAGGTAGGAGGGGGTGAGGGGATTGAGTGCTTTAAAGCCAATGCTAAAGAATTTTGTTTGATGCAGAGGTGGACGGGCAACCACTGGAGACTTCTGAGTGAGGAACATTGACTGAACAGTTCTGTAGAAAAATGATCTGGGCAGCAGAGCATAGTATGGACTGAAGAGGGGAGAGATAGGAGGCAGGGATTAGTGATCAATTTTAAAAACCAATCAATCAATGGTATTTGTCAAGTGCTTACTGTGTACAGAGCACTGTACTAAGCACTTGGGAAAATTAAGGAGTAAATAAAGAGGAGCAGCATAATTAAATGATGATCTTTGCAATAATAGTACTTGAGAACTAGTGTGAGCTCTTGAACTTCAGTGTCCTAACCGATTACTGAGGATCACCAGAGAAGAGAGATTATCAAAACAATAGATCAGGTGACATATTCAGAAATGTAAAATGATTTGCCTCCCTAGTGAGGGTTTAAGTTATAGGGAACTGAGAGAACTTTTGTTCCTGCTCAAGTGCTTCGTACAGTGCCGGCACACAGTAAATGTTCAATAAATGCCATCAATAATGGTGAAAAAATCAGCTGATTCTGAATAGGAATTGAAACCATCAACTCTATGCCTGCAGTGGGGAAGGACAAATTAATTGCCCATATTGATCTGTGGTCTGCCCCAAGGAAGCCAAGAGCACTCTAGAGTAGAGAGACAATGCAAGGAAGGAGTAAAGGTTTCCTTAAATTCAACAAGCTAAAGCTGGAAAGACCTGAGCCAAGGAATAAGAATGTTTCACTGCCTGGAAGAAGGTGTGAAAAACACAGCAAAATAGATACTGGAACTCTGGAAGCTGCTTTCTAGGAAGTGGGTTAGGGACCTAACTGGAAATGATAAAAGCTTTAAGAAAGATTACTCTTTTTTTTTTTTTGGTGTGGTACTTGTTAAACAGTTACTACGTGTCAGGCACTGTGATAAGTACTGGGTTAGATACCAGCTAGTCAAGTTGGACATGATTCCTGTGCAATATATGGCTCACAGTCCCGTTTTAATAATAATAATAATAATGTTGGTATATGTTAAGCGCTTACTATCTGCAGAGCACTGTTCTAAGCACTGGAGTAGTTAGAGAAGCAGCGTGGCTCAGTGGAAAGAGCACGGGCTTTGGAGTCAGAGGTCATGGGTTCAAATCTCGGCTCGACCATTTGTCAGCTGTGTGACTTTGGGCAAGTCACTTAACTTCTCGGTGCCTCAGTTACCTCATCTGTAAAATGGGGATGAAGACTGTGAGCCCCACGTGGGACAACCTGCTTCCCCTGTGTCTACCCCAGCGCTTAGACCAGTGCTTGGCACATAGTAAGCGCTTAACAAATACCAACAGTATTATTAAGTGAGTTGCCCATAGTCACACAGCTCACAACTGGCAAAGCCGGGATTCAAACCCATGACCCCTGACTCCCGAGCCCGTGCTCTTTCCACTGAGCCACGCTGCTTCTCGAAAGATGAGGTTACCGAGGCTCAGAGAAGTTAAGTGACTTGCCCGAAGTCACTTGGCAGGCAAGTAAGTGGCAAAGCCGGAATGTGAACCCATGGGCATCTGATTCCCAGGCCCATGTCCTTTCCACTAAAGCACTCTGCTGCGTCTTGATATCTATACTATGTATATATAAATGGTGACTGTTATTGAATACTTCTGGCTGGTTTTCATTTATTTTAATTGTAATGAGTCATAGTGGGCTAATATGTACACTAATCTGGTTGCCTTCATTAGGCTTTTTGCACCATGTTACTGTTGGTGCAGTAACAGTATCCCTCACTGTTATTGTGATGAAAGCTAAAGGGAAAAGACATCACAAACACTGCATTGTCTTCTAGTGAAAGAGGAGAATGTACACACTGAAATATGGTTTAATTTCAAAATATCTGCCTTGATTTTTTTCTCAATGGTCGAAAATCACATGGAGCTTGAAAAAGCAGAAAAGCGATCAATCAGTGGTATTTATCGAGCGCTTACTGTATGCAGAGCACTGTATTAAGCTCTTGGGAGAGTAAAGTATAAAATCACAGACACATTCCTTGTCCACAGTGAGCTTACAGTCTAGAGGGGACACAGATATTAACATAAATAAATAAATTAGTTGGCAGACATATTCCCTACTCACGATGAGCGTACAGTCTAGAGGAGGAAGCTTATAATATAGAGGAGGAACTTATGGTCTAGAGGGGGATTTTATAGTCTAGAGTGGGAGCTTATAGTCTTGAAGGGGAGTTTACATCTAAAGAGGGGAGTTTACATTGTAGAGAGGGAAGTTTACAGTCTAGAGGTGGAGCAGCTCAGCAGTGCTACTGTTAAAGGAAATATTGTGACTGATTTCACTGCTGAAAGGTGGGACTTGGAGGACTTGAGAGTTGCGCTTTGAAACCTGTGGAAGCTCACTGTGCCTTCTTTCTCGGGTAGAAAAAGACAGAGATAGTACTGGAGTCAGCCCAGCAGATCTACTGCCAAAGTGTCCCCCTAAACGAGTGCCCAAGAAGAACCTCATCACAACGTCATCAGTTCACAGCTTGGTCACTATCCAATTGTCAGTGTTTTAGAAGAAAATCAGAACGCAACAAATTGCAACATCAAGTGAAGAGAAAGGCAGGAGGGAAATTCTTCTTGCTTGCATACTCGGAAATGTGGATTTTGGTTTCCTTAATCCTTATAGATGTTAGTCAATCATATTTATTGAGTGCTTCTGCGTGCCAAGCACTGTACTAAGCACTTGGGAGAGTACACTACAACAGTAAACAGACACATTCCCTGCCCACAATAACTACACTTGTAATTCACAGTCAGAGTTAGCCAATGTTTTCTGAGGACAACTTAGTCAAGTAGAGTCTCCACAGGCAAAGGATCGCAATAGTATCGGTCAGTTAACTGAGAAACTTTTTTGTTGGAATTGTCCATTTCATTAATAATAGTAGTAATAATAATGGAACTTGTTAAATGCTTAATCCCGGCTCTGCCACTTGTCAGCTGGGTGACTTTGGGCAAGTCACTTGACTTCTCTGGGCCTCAGTTACCTCATCTGTAAAATGGGGATGAAGACTGTGAGCCCCATGAGGGAAAACCTGATCACCTTGTATCTCCCCAGTACTTAGAACAGTGCTTTGCACATAGTAAGCGCTTTACAAATACCAACATTATTATTATTATTACCAAGCTCTCTTCCAAGTGCTGCGGTAGATACAAGTTAATCGGGTTGAACACATTCCCTGTCCCACATGGGGCTCATAGTAGTGTATCCATTTTACAGATGAGGTAATCGAGGCACAGAGTAGTCATTTGCCCAAGCTCCACAGCAGACAAGTGGTGGAGCCGGGAGTCCCTGGCACAAAGTAAGCACTTAAATACCATAAAAAAGTTGGATTTGTAACGAGGCATAAAAATAATGAAAAAAAGTCTAAATGCTAAGTAGTAGTTGTATTATCTCAGCTTTTTCATTATTAATTGGTGAGATGAGTTCATGAGGTGGGGCCTCTAAGGAAACTTGTTTACAGGGTAGCCATGAAACATTTATTAATATGAGAAGGGTAAACAAGTGTGATTTTATAGTTCTTCAAACCCTTAATGAAACAAGAATCCAGAGCTTTGATATTCTGCAGGAGAGAGCTGACACTTCTCCCTTATCCTCTCCTGGGAAGCTGCTCAGGAGGATTTCACTTCTCTCGCCATTGACCCCTTGCTCCCGCCCTCCCTACCTCAATCAGTTGCATTTATTGAACACTTACTGTGTGCAGAGCACTGTACTAAGTGCTTTGGAGAATAAAATATGACAGTCGGTAGACCTTTTCCCTGTCCACAAGGAGCTTGCAGTCTAAGAATAATAATAATAATTATGGTATCTGTTAAGCACTTACTATGTGCCAAATACTGTTCTAAGCACTGGGATAATAATAATAATGTTGGTATTTGTTAAGTGCTTACTATGTGCAGAGCACTGTTCTAAGCGCTGGGGGAGATACAGGGTAATCAGGTTGTCCCACATGAGGCACACTGTCTTAATCCCCATTTTCCAGATGAGGGAACCGAGGCACAGAGAAGTGAAGTGACTTGCCCAGAGTCACACAGCTGCCAAGTGGCAGAGCGGGGATTCGAACCCATGACCTCTGGCTCCCAAGCCCGGGCATCAGGTTGTCCTACATGAGGCTCACAGTCTTAATCCCCATTTCACAAATGAGATTACTGAGGCACAGAGAAGTTAAGTGACTTGCCCAAGGTCACACAGCAGACAAGTGGCAGAGCCAAATTAGAACCCACGTCCTCTGACTCCCAAGCTCGTGCTCTTGCCACTAAGTCACACTACTTCTCTAAGACTAGAAGAGGAGCTTACTGCCTCACTCTTCATACACGGGCTTGGGAATCAGAGGTCATGGGTTTGAATCCCGGCTCTGCTGCTTGTCAGCTGTGTGACTGTGGGCAAGTCACTTAACTTCTCTGTGCCTCAGTTACGTCCTCTGTAAAATGGGGATTAAGACTGTGAGCCTCACGTGGGACAACCTGATTATCCTGTAACTACTTCAGTGCTTAGAACTGTGCTCTGCACATAGTAAGCACTTAACATATACCAACATTATTATTATTATTATTATTATTAAAACGGGACTGTGAGCCATATCTATCCTGTATCTACCCCAGCGTTTAGAACAGTGCTCTGCACATAGTAAGCGCTTAACAAATACCAACATTACTATTATATCCAGCAGACTGCTATTCTAACATAGTAAGCGCTTAACAAATACCAACATTACTATTATATCCAGCAGACTGCTATTCTAACATAGTAAGCGCTTAACAAATACCAACATTATTATTATATCCAGCAGACTGCTATTCTAACATAATAAGCGCTTAACAAATACCAACATTATTATTATATCCAGCAGACTGCTATTCTCCCCATTTTCAAAGCCCTCCTAAAATCAGACCTCCTCCAGAAAGTCTTCCCCAACTAACCTTTCATCCGCCCCACCCTATTCTCATCCACCCCACCCTCTTCTACATCATCCACGCATCTAATTCTCCTCAAACTCTATGATTCTCATCCCACCCCCACAGTATTTATATACCTATCCTTAACTCTCCTGCTTCCCCTACCTGTAATTTATTTTTAGCGCAGGTTGTAAATTAGAGTGGAAGCTTTTTAAGGGCAGGAAGTATGTCTACTAACTCTTTTATTCTCTTCCTTGGGTTTAGGGTAGTGCTCTGACCATAGTAAGCTCTCAGTAGATACAACTGATGGATAATAATGTTGGTATTTGTTAAGCGCTTACTATGTGCCGAGCACTGTTCTAAGCGCTGGGGTAGACACAGGGGAATCAGGTTGTCCCACGTGGGGCTCACAGTCTTAATCCCCATTTTACAGATGAGGTAACTGAGGCACCGAGAAGTGAAGTGACTCGCCCAAAGTCACACAGCTGACAAATGGCCGAGCCGGGAGTCGAACCCATGACCTCTGACTCCAAAGCCCGTGCTCTTTCCACTGAGCCACGCTGCTTCTCTAGCCACGCTGCTTCTCTGTACTGATCGAGTGAGTGAGTGGGTGGTTCAAACCAGTGAGAAGCTGTCGCTTTGCTGATGCTGGACTTGGCTCCCTCAATTTTCACCGGGTGGAATGTCACTGCTAGTGAGACTACACTAATCTAATCCCTAGACTGGGGAAGCAGCGTGGCTCAGTGGGAAGAGCCTGGACTTCGGAGTCAGAGGTCATGGGTTCGACTCCCGGCTCGGCCACTTGGCAGCTGTGTGACTGTGGGCGAGTCACTTCGCTTCTCTGGGCCTCAGTTACCTCATCTGTAAAATGGGGATCAACTGTGAGCCTCACGTGGGACAACCTGATAACCCTCTATCTCCCCCAGTGCTTAGAACAGTGCTCTGCACCTAGTAAGCGCTTAACAAATACCAACATTATTAGACTGTAAGCTTTTTGTGGGCAGGGAATGTGTCTGCTAATTCTGTTGTATTTTACTCTAGTACAACCCAGCCCGCACACTTCACTCCTCTAATGCCAACCTACTCAGGGTACCTCGATCACGTCTATCTCGCCGCCGACCTCTCGCCACGTCCTGCTTTTGGACTGGAACACCCTCCCTCTTCATATCCGACAGACAATTACTCTCCGTATCTTCAGAGCCTTATCGAAGCCACACCTCCTCCAAGAGGCCTTCCCTGACTAAGGCCTCCTTTCCTCTTCTCCCACTCCCTTCTGCGTCGCTCTGACTTGCTCCCTTTATTCATCCCCCCTCCCTGGCCCTCAGCACTTATGTACATATCCATAATGTATTTCTTTATATTGACATCTGTCTTCCCCTCTGAACTGTAAGCTCACTGTAGGCGGGGAATGTATTTGTTATATTGTTATATTGTACTCTTCCAAGAGCTTAGGACAGTGCTCTGCACAAAGTAAGTGCTCAATAAATACGACTGATTGATTGATTTCAATTCAATTTGATTCAATTCAATCGTATTTATTCAGTGCTTATGGTGTGCACAGCACTGTGCTAATCGATTGGGAAAGTACAATGCAGCAATAAAGAGAGACTACACTGCCCACAAGGAGCTCACAGTCTAGAGGGGGGAGACAGACATCGCTACAAGTACACAGACATCAATATAAATAAATGAAAGGACAGAGATATGCATAAATGCTTCGGGACGGGGCGGGGGAGAGCGAAGGGAGTGAGTCAGGGTGCAACGGAAGGGAGTGGGAGATGAGAAAAAGTGGGGCTTAGTGGGGATCGCACATAGTATGCGCTCAAATTCATTCAATCGTATTTACTGAGCACTTACTGTGTGCAGAGCACTGTACTATAAATACCAATGATTGATAGGTTGGTCGAGTGCTAGTCTCGGGGGCTTTTTTTAATAGAGGGAGAAGGCTAAACTGGGGAGAGGGAGAACAGTTGCTGGGAACTATTTGCCCAACTGACCTTCTGTTTCAACCATTCCTTCCCCTGCATACCCATGGTCCCAACTCAGCCCTCACCCGAGAGCTCTCCTTGCCTGAAATTGAAGGGAGTACCCCCGTCCCACTTGTCTGCTGTGTGACCTTGGGCAAGTCACTTCACTTCTTTGGGCCTCAGTTACCTTATCTGTAAAATGGGGATTAAAGTGTAAGCCCTATGTGATAACTGTGTCCAACCTGACTACGGCAGCGTGGCTTAGTGAAAAGGGCACAGGCTTGGGAGTCATAGGGCACGGGTTCTAATCCGGGCTCCGCCGCTCGTCCGCTGTGTGACCTTAGGCAAGTCGTTTAGCTTCTTGGTGCCTCACTTACCTCATCTGTAAAATGGGGATTAAGACTGTGAGCCCCATTTGGGGCAACCTGATTGCCTCATATCTACCCCGGTGCTTAGAACAGTTCTTGGCACATAGTAAGTGCTTAACAAACACCATCATTATTATTACCTTGTATCTACCCCAGTGCTAGAACAGTGCTTGGCACAGAAGTGGTTAACAAGTACTTATTATTGTTTTTATTAAGGGAATGGATTGAGAAGGGGGATTAGGAAGTGGAGACAGAAATGAGTCTGTCTGTTCTCTGTCTTCCATAGAACTAGCAGCCAGAGGGTTGGCCACTCTTCTGAGAAAGTAGCTGACTGAATCCTTTTGGAGAAGGAGCTGCTGGACGCTTCCATCAGACACCATTTTAGATGAGCTCAGGAATTCATTCATTCAATAGTATTTATTGAGCGCTTACTATGTGCAGAGCACTGTACTAAGCGCTTGGAATGAACAAGTCGGCAACAGATAGAGACAGTCCCTGCCGTCTGACGGGCTTACGGTCTAATCGGGGGAGACGGACGGACGAGAACGATGGCGATAAATAGAGTCGAGGGGAAGAACATCTCGTAAAAACAGTGGCAACTAAATAGAATGAGGGCAATGTACAATTCATTAACAAAATAAATAGGGTAATGGAAATATATACAGTTGAGCATCCCTTCTATCCAGCAGTCAATCAGTATTTATTTAGCACCTATTGTGTGTTGAGCACTGTGCTAAGTGCTTGGGAGAGTAAAATCTAGCAGAGTTGGTAATAGTAATAATAATTATGGTACTTGTTACGTGCTTTCTATGCGCTAAACCCAAGTTAATCAGGTTGGACACAGTCCCTGTCCCACATGGGGCTCTCACTCTTAAATCCCATTTTACAGATGAGATAAGTGAGGCCCAGAGAGGTGAAGTGAAGGTCACGCAGCAGACATGTGCTAGAGCCGGGATTAGAAACCAGATCCTTCTGACTCCCAGGCCTGTGCTCTATCCACTAAGCCACACCACTTAGACATGTTCCCCCTCCCAAAATCTTGTTGTGCTTGTACCTTCCATGGATTGGGGGAACACAGGTGCAGTTTGACAGTTTGACCCGTGCACTTGTCAGCTGTGTGACCTCGGACAAGTCACTTAACTTCTCCGTGCCTCAGTAACCTCATGTATAAAATGGGGACTAAGACTGTGAGTCTCACTTGGGACAGGGAATGTGTCCAAACTGACTATCTTGTATGTACCCCAGAGCTTAGTACAATGTCGGGCACATAGTAAGCTCTTAACAAATAGCATAAAAACCAGCTTCCGCCTCAAACCCTGGACAGTACTACTGGATTCTTTCTGATTGAGAAAGCATGTTTGTAATGTATTTTACACTGGCCAAAAATCCTAACTCCTCCCTGGAGGAAAGAACATTCGCTGGCCAATTTATGTTACAGCTCAAGGAAAAATGTCATTTTGAAATCATTGAAATCAATTAAAAATTAACCTAATGAAGTTAAATTTGAAGGTTCCTTAATTGCTTATTAAATTAGTAAAACTTTAATGAGGACCTCAGGGCACGTCCATATTAAAATAGTTCAAACCATATAAACATCTATACCCTAATTATCTAGGAAGGCACACCAGCCAGGAAAGATGGGTTTGGCAGAAGACCCAGAAGGTCAATAAAATGAGTTTCTGTCAGACCAGAGCAGATCAGGAGTAGCAAGAAGCCTAACTCGTCTGCCTTCTCCCTCTCCTCCTCCTCCACTTACCTCCTCCTCCTTCTCCTTCTCCCCCATCCTCCCTCCTTCTTCCCCTCTCCTCCCTCTTCCTTCCTCCTCCTCCCTCCTCCTTACTCCCTTCTCCACCTTTTCCCTTCTCTCGTTTCTGTCCTCGGTCCCCCTCATCCTTTTCCCTTCTCCCCCACTTTCTGTCCTCCCTTCCCCTCCTCCTTTCCCTCCTCCTCATCCTCTCTTCCTCCTCCTTCTCCTCTTCCTCATTTTCCCAGAGCCCCTATCATAATTTCACATGGGAATTAAGAGTGTGCTCAACTCCTATTGTTTTAACAGTGCCAGACTCACTGTCAGGATGGCACAGAATGAATGGTGACTGTTATGCTCACTTAAATGGTAGCTGGGGAGAAGAGAGACCCTTTCACATGCACGCGAATATGCAAAGATAGTAGTTAAGGGATCATTTTATGGTTGGGAGGAATTAAAATAGGTGCTAACAGCGACTACTCAAGCTGGTTACCATTTCCAGAGAAATTCTCATTTTGGGAAATGAGAAACTGAAATTCAACTTTGCAAATGGTCCCAAAGCAATGTAATTCTTGGAAAAGGGGGCTGCAGATCAAGGAGGGCTGGAGTCTTGTTGTGACGAAGGTGATCTGCCAAATTTTTCTTTCCCTTTTCCCTGTCGTTTCTCATGTTTGTCCCGCGGAGGGTTGCACAGCCAGGGGTCCCCTCGTTTCTTAGACGCTCCAGGTGGGCGTGGGTAGATTAAGATTCTGCTGGGATGAAAATAGGGGAACCTCCTCGGGTCCTGTAGAGTGAGATAACAAAGAACACAAATGGGTGTGGCTGAAAATGAAAGGACTGATAAAGGAAAATGTTCTGCCCTGTATGAACGCGTCTGAGAACTTTGGCCCAGCCCATGAAATCATTCTTTGCATTCTCCTTCTCTCGGTGTCTCTCTCTCTCTCTTCTCTCCCCATCCTCTGACCTCAGTTTTCCCTTCTCTCTTTTCAGCCTCTGACTCCCCTGATAGAGAGAAAAGAAGGCAAAAGGAAAAACAGGGCTAGAGAAGCAGCGTGGCTTGGTGAATAGAACACAGGCCTGGCAGTCAGAAGGGCCTGGGTTCTAATTCACACATATCTGCTGTGTGACCTTGGGAGTTAGCGCTTAACAAATACCAACATTATTATGATGAGAAGCAGCGTGGCTCAGTGGAAAGGGCCTGGGCTTCGGAGTCAGAGGTCATGAGTTCGACTCCCGGCTCTGCCTCCTGTCAGCTGTGTGACTTTGGGCAAGTCACTTCACTTCTCTGTGCCTCAGTTACCTCATCTGTAAAACGGGGATTAACTGTGAGCCTCACGTGGGACGACCTGATTACCCTGTATCTCCCCCAGCGCTTAGAACAGCGCTCTGCACATAATAAGCGCTTAACACATACCAACATTATAAGTCACTTCATTTCTCCGTGCCTCGGTTTTGTCAAGTGCTGAAGTGGAATTCAATGCCTGCTTTCTCTCCTACTTAGACCGTGAGCCCCATATGATGAGAGGACTGTATCTGGCCTGATGAACTTGTATCTACCCCAGCCTTTAGAACAGTGCTCGGCACATTGTAAGCGCTTAATAAATACCATACCCCAAAACCCTTCATCGGCTGTGGGTGAACCATTTCTGGTCGCTGCTAGTGCCATCCTGTGAGGCGACCTCAAAATCTGTGGTCAGTGGGAAGTTCAAAAAGGTGACAGCCAAAGAGATACTCTGCCCTGGACCTGTTGGGCAGTTGAAAGCAACAGGAAGAACAAGAACCCAGAAGAAAATAGAAATGAATGCTACAAGATGCCTTCCTCCCTCCGAGACTGGTTTTTTCCCCTACCATGATCAAGTTCTGTCTACAGAATGGCACATTAACTGTATATATTTTCATTACCCTATTTATTTTGTTAATGAGATGTACATCACCCTGATTCTATTTATTTGCTATTGTTTTAATAAGATGTTCATCCCCTTGATTCTATTTATTGCTATTGTTTTTGTCTATCTCCCCCGATTGGACTGTAAGCCCATCAGAGGGCAGGGACTGTCTCTATCTGTTACCGATCTGTACATTCCAAGCGCTTAGTACAGTGCTCTGCACATAGTCAGCACTCAATAAATACTATTGAATGAATGAACATTCTTCTTTCTTTGCACCTCGTGAAAGGAGAAAGGAAGATTTAATGTGAGTCATTGGTTTGTGCTACTGATAAAAGTTTACAAGATAAGACCAGTCAACCCCTTCAGCATCTTAATACTATTATTCTTAATATAAATAATATAATCAACATTATGATTATTTATAACAACAACAATAATGGCATTTGTTGAGTGCTTGCTATGTGCCAAGCACCATCCTCAGCGTTGGGGTCGATACAAGTTAATCAGGATGAGCACAGTCCCTGTCCCACGTGGGGCTCACAGCCTTCATCCCCATTTTACAGATGAGGTAACTGAGGCCCAGAGAAGTTAAGTGGCTTGCCCAAGGTCACACAGCGGACATGTGGCTGAGCTGGGTTTGGAACCCAGGTCCTTCTAACTCCCGAGCCTGTGCTCTATCCACTAAGCCACGGCCCCTATATGGGGAACACAGACTAAGCAGCGGGGAGAACAGTTATTAATAATAATGTTGGTATTTGTTAAGCACTTATTATGTGCAGAGCACTGTTCTAAGTGCTGGGGTAGACACAGGGGAATCGGGTTGTCCCACATGGGGCTCACAGTCTTAATCCCCATTTTATTCATTCATTCATTCAATAGTATTTATTGAGCGCTTACTATGTGCAGAGCACTGTACTAAGCGCTTGGGATGAACAAGTCGGCAACAGATAGAGACAGTCCCTGCCGTTTGATGGGCTTACAGTCTAATGGGGGGAGACGGACAGAATTTTACAGATGAGGTAACTGAGGCCCAGAGAAGTTAAGTGACTTGCCCACAGTCACACAGCTGACAAGTGGCAGAGCCGGGATTCAAACCCATGACCTCTGACTCCAAAGCCCGGGCTCTTTCCAAATTGCAGAGGAGGGAACTGAGGCACAGAGAAAGTAAGTGACTTGCCCAAGGTCACCCAGCAGACGTATGGTGGAGCAGGGATTAAAACCAGGATCCTCTGACTCCCGGGCCTGTGCTCTTTCCACTAGGTCATCCTGCTTCTTCACATGTAATCTCCCACATCTGCCTCCATCGCCTACTCAGTAGTCTCAAAGAAGGAGAGTCCCAATTTAAACTGACCCGTATTTTCTGGAGTTTAAAGCTTTCAGGAGGCAGGGCTCCTATGGGGGAGGGATTTGAGGTCCAGATAAGGAGTTTGAAGGGGGCGGGGAGGTCAAAAGCATGCAGTAGAGACAGAGAGTTAGAGACAGTGGCACAAAGGAGAAGAAACGGAGATTTGGGGAGACAGCACAGCCACTTGTATTTAATAAATAGTATTTATCGAGCCCCTCGTATGAATGGACGCCTTGTCACGGAAGGAGAGTTTGCGTACGCTGATGAATCTTAGAACAGTGTCATATAGGGCTACCCATAATGGAAAGGTCTGAGCCAAAGCACCAGACTAAGTCGATTCACCTGTGCTGGGCAGCAGCGGCACGGGAAGAAGTCAAAGGCGGATGATCAAGAGATCAAAACATTGATCAAAGACAAAGGCAGAGACTTAAGGTTTTACTGCGCAGAAGAAGGAAGTGGTAAACCGCTCCCGTATCTTTACCAAGAAAACTCTATGGATACACATACCAGAATGCCTTTATGGCAGAAGAAGGAATGTTCTGAAGAAGCTGTGTCCGTGGAGTCGCTAAGGGTCGGAAACGACTCGATGGCATTTGAAAAAGAAATTTATTGAGCACCTCCTATAAGCGGAGCTTTAAGCACTTGGGAAAGGACAATAGAATTAAATACATTTCACTGGAGCACACCGCCCTCACTCAGAAAATGTCTTCTGCTTGGCCCACCTTTCCGGCACCAGCAACTAAATGTGGCAGGGAGAAGGGAGAGGGAGACATCAGTCAACCTATCAATAGTATTTTGGGAACTTTGAACTTCTGTGTGGCTCAGTTCTCTGATGTGCAATCCCTCTTCCCCATATTAGATTGTGAGCCCCATGTGGGACCTAATGATCTTGTATAATAATAATAATGGTATTTAAGTGCTTACAATGTGCCAGGCTCTGAACTAAATGCCAGGATGGATACAAACAAATCGGGTTGGACACAGTCCCTGTCCCACGTGGGGCTCAGAGTCTCAATCCCCATTTTACAGATGAGGTAACTGAGCCACAGAGAAGTGAAGTCACAAGGTCGCACAGCAGACAAGTGGCTGAGACAGGATTAGAACCCATGACCTTCGGGGCTCCCAGGCCCGTGCTCTATCCACTACACCACGCTGCTTCTCTAATCATTAGTCATACCCATTAGTCACTCCACCTTCAGCTCCACAGCACTTCTGTACAGATCCATTATCTATTTTAATATCTGTCTCCCCCTCTAGACTGCAAGCTCCTCGTGGGCGGGGAACTTGTCTACCAACTCTGTAATCCTGCCTCTGCCACTTGTCAGCTGTGTGACTCTGGGCAAGTCATTTAACTTCTCTGTGCCTCAGTTACCTCATCTGTAAAATGGGGATTAAGACTGTGAGCCCCACGTGGGACAACCTGATTACCCTGTATCTACCTCAGCACTTAGAACAGTGCTGTGCACATAGTAAACGCTTAACAAATCCCAACATTATTATTATTATATTGTATTCTCCCAAGCTTTTAATACAGTGCTCTGCACTGTATTGCTCACTGTAAGTGCTCAATAAATAAAATTGATTCATTGATTTATTCATTCAATTGTATTTATTGAGCACTTACTACATGCAAAGTACTGTACTAAGTGCTTGGGAGAGTACAATATAACAATAAACAGACACATTCTCTGCCCACAATGAATTTACAGTCTGGAGGGGAGGCAGACATTAATATAAATTTAAAAATTACAGAGAAATTAGATTGATCGATCGATGCTTCCCAAATCTATCTCTCTAGCTCTGACCTCTTCCTCTTATCTGCAATTTCACATTTCCTCTTGCCTCTGGGATATCTCCACTTGGGTGTCCTGCTAACCCCTCAATCTCATTATGCGAAAAGACCCTCCAAAATTCTCTTCTCCATTTTTCCAATCACAGTTGACGGCATTATCATCCTTCCTATCTTCGAAGCCTGCAATCTCGGTATTTTTCTTGACGCTCCATCCGAACCGCTACTGTGCATTCTGATACCCCATCTCGACTACTGCATCAGTGTTCTTGCTGACATCTCTACCTCCTGTCTCTCCATGCTTCCCTCCGCTGCCAGGGTCATTTTTCTAAAAGATATGTTTAGTCCATGTCACCCCACTCCTCAAGAACCTCCAGTGCTTGCCCATCCACTTCCACAACAAACAAAAACTCCCTACCATCAGCTTTGCATCACTCAATCAGTTCTCTCCCTCCTACCTTTCCTCTCTGATCTCCTATTACAACCCAGCCCGCAATCTTCTCTCCTTTGACACCAACATACTCACTGTACCACAGTCTCATCTATCTTGCCACCAATCCTTGGCCACACCCTTCCTCTGGTCTAGAACTCCCTCACCCTTCATATCCAATAGAACACCATATCACCCCATCTTCAAAGCATTATTAAAATCACTTCTCCAAGAGGCCTTCCCTGACTAAGCCTCAGTTTCCCTACTCCCTCTTCTTTTGCATCACTTATGCATTTGGCTCTGTACCCTTTAAGCACTTGATAGTCACCTCACCCTCAGCTCCACAGCACTTCTGTACCTATCCCTAATTTATTTTAATGTCTGTCTCCTCCTCTAGACTGTAAATTCCACGTGGGCAGGGAATATATCAACCAAGTCTGTTACACTGTATTCTCCCAATCAATCTTCTCTAGCCTGTGAGCAAATTGTGGGCAGGGAATGTCACTGTTTATTGTTGTACTGTACTTTCCCAAGCGCTTAGGACAGCGTTCTGCACATAGTAAGCGCTCAATAAATGCGATTGAATGAATGAATGAATGAATACAGTGCTCTGCACACAGTAAATTTTCCCTGAACAAAATTTCCTGGATCGCATCCTTTTTCTCCAACTAGCCATCACCCTTGTAGGGACACTCATAATATCCTGGCTTGATGATGTTGATGATGATGATGGAATTTATTAAGCACTTACTATGTGCCAAGCACAACATTATTAGATACAAAGGTTTCAGGTGGGATACAGCCCCATCCCACAAAAGGATCACAATCTAATTAGGAGGGAATAGGTTTTAATCCCCTCATTACAGATGAGAAAACTGAGGCACAGAGAAGTTAGTGACTTCTCCAAAGTCCCACAGCAGACAAGGTGCAGAGTCAGGATTAGAACTCAGGTCCTCTCACTCCCAAGCCCATGCTTTTTCCACTAGGCCACACTACTTCTACTGCTATACCAGCCTCCTTGCCGATTTCCTCACATCCAGCCTCTCCCCTCTCCAATTTATACTCATACCTATTTCACTCAGAGAAGCAGCGTGGCTCAGTGGAAAGAGCCCGGGCTTGGGAGTCAGAGGTCATGAGTTCGAATCCTAGCCCTGCCACTTGTCAGCTGTGTCACTGTGGGCAAGTCACTTCACTTCTCTGTGCCTCAGTTACCTCATCTGTATTTACGACATACAACCTGATTCCCCTGTATCTACCCCAGCGCTTAGAACAGTGCTTGGCACATAGTAAGCGCTTTACAAATACCAACATCATTATTATTATTATTATTATTACTTAGACAGTAAGCTTGTTGTGGGCAGGGGTTGTGTCTACCAACTCTGTAATACTGTATTCTCCCAAGCACTTAGTACAGTGCATTACACACAGGAGGCACTCAATAAATCTGATTTTTAAAAATAGTACTTGTTAAGCCCTTGCTACGTGCCAAGCACTGTATTAAGCACTGGGATAGAGGCAAGATAATCAGGTTAGACACAGTTGGTGTCCCACGTGGGGCTCACAGTCTCAAACCCCATTTTACTGATGAGGTAACTGAGGCACAGAGAAGTGAAGTGACTTGCCCGAGGTCACACAGCAGGCAGGTGGCAAAGACAGGATTAGAACCCAGGTCCTTCGGATTCCCAGGCCCGTGCTCTATCCACTAGGCCATGCCGCTCCCCCATGACTGATTAACTAGACCACACTCTTCTCTCCAGATCATCTATCTAAAATCTTGTCTGCGCCCATTGTTGGGCAGGGATTGTCTCTATCTGTTGCCGAATTGCACATTCCAAGCGCTTAGTACAGTGCTCCGCCCACAGTAAGTGCTCAATAAATACGACTGAATGAATGAATCCTTCCACTTCTCGAAAATGCGCTCATCTCTGCATCAGACAGAAATCAGCTTGGCCTAGTAGAAAGACCTTAACAAATATCATTGAAAAAATACTATTTTTTGATAGATTGGTAGAGCCCCTAAAGGATGCACTGCAAAGGTGCAGACTAAGTGCTTAGGAAAGCACAACCGAAGCACAAGATGTATTCCCCGCCTAGGAGGAGCTCCTATCCTGTGATATACACACACTTCTCCAGGTGTGAAGGAAGGATCAGGGAAGAGTTATTAGGCTGTACTCTCCTAAGCGCTTGATACAGTGCTCTGCACATCGTAAATGCTCAATAAACATGATCGACTGATGAATGTTTGTACTTGACCAATCTGGCAATATGATTAATCAGTCAGTCGTATTTATTGAGCACTTACTGTGTGCAGAATACTGTAGTGTCCCTAAGCGCTTGGGAGAGTACAACATAACCATAAACAGAGCAGCAATGTGGCTTAGTAGATAGTGTACGGGTCTGGGAGTCAGAAGGTCATGGTTTCTAAACCTGGCTCTGCCATTTATCTGCTGTGTGACCTTGGGCTAGTCACTTCACTTCTCTGTGGCTTAGTTATCTCATCTGTAAAATGGGGAATGAGACTGTGAGCCCCATGTGGGACAGGGACTGTGTCCACTCCGATTTGCTTGTATCCACCCCAGTGCTCAGTACAGTGCCTGGCACTCAGTAAGAACTTAACAAATACTACATTCCCTGCCCAAGGCGATGACAGACAGAGGGACATAGTTTCCCCACTACTGTATCATGTTGGGCAGCCATATGGGAGGGAGACTTTGCTTTCCAGCCACAAACATTTTTATTATTATCATGGTATTTGTTAAGCGCTTACTATGTGACAAGCACTGTTCTAAGTACTGGGGTAGATACAATATAATCAAGTTGTCCTACATGGGGCTCACAGACTTAATTCCTATTTTACAGATGAGGTAACTGAGGCACAGAGAAGTGAAGTGACTTACCCAAGGTCACGCAGTTTGGAAGCCGACATTAGAACCCACGACCCTATGACACCCAGGCCCATGCTCTATCTACTCTGCTTCTCCGGGATCATCCCTGTGAGTAGGATTAGCTAGTTACCGAATTTTACGGCAATGCGTTATCAAATTTCACGGCAATGCATTACAGAATTTCAGGGAAATATCAAGGCATTAGTCACTTGGGTGGCAGGAAACAAGTGGAAAGAATGCGGAGAATTACAAATAACACATAATGGCGTTATCCCCGGGAGCTGGAGAATTGAGTTATGTGTGCACGATCAATTCATTTCAGATGGATTCTCCGGCAGGCACTGCTTAGAGCTAGACTCGGGAAAGGGAGTTTCTGGATCAAATCAACTGGGCCTGGCTATGCATCTGTCAAGATTAAAGCTCTGAAACTGGGAGGATGAGGTGGGGAGGGAGGGGAGGAAGCTGTGCTTTTGGAGGGGCGAGCGATTTGGGTTGCAATTGCAGAGAGAAGATTTAGGCTGCGAAGGGTCAGCCCATTCAAATAATAATAGTAATAATAATAAATAAATTATGGTAGTTGGTAAGTGCTTACTACGCGCCAGGCACTGTAAAAAGAGCTGGGATGGATACAGGCAAATCGGGTTGGACACAATTCCTGTCCCACAGGGGGCTCACGGTCTTAATTGCCATTTTACAGATGAGGTAACTATTGCCCAAAGAAGTGAAGTGACCTACCCGAGGTCATGCAGCAGACAAGTGGAGGAGCCATGACCTTCTGACTCTCAGGCCCCTGCTCTATCCGATATGCAATGCTGCTTCTCGTTGTTGAACTGCTTCAAAGCAGTTCAGGCCGAAGCTTGTCTGATGGCAGCCTCCTCTCAGGGATGTGTTTTTTTGCGCAGGCGGGGCTGTTTCCAGCTGGGAGAAACTCCAGGCCCACCGTAGAGAAAGCCACGTGGCTTGTGGGACTCATGTGGGTGTCGGAGAACTGGGATCTAATCCCCGCTTCACCACTTGTCTGCTGGGTGAACTTGGGTGACTTCGCTTCTCTCTTCAGTTCCCTCATTTAACAAAATTGGGGTTAACCCTGTGAACCTCATGTGGGAGGAGAAGGAGGAAGAGGAGAAGAAGAAGAGGAAAAAGGAAGAAGAGGAAGGAAGAAGAGAAAGAAGAAGAAAAGGAAGAGGAAGAAGAAGAGAGGAAAAGAAAGAAGAAAGAAAAGGAGGCGAAGAAGAAGGAAAAAAGAAGGAGGAGGAAGAGGAGATGGAGAAGAAGGAGAAGAAGGAGGAGGAGAAAGGAGAAGGAGATGAAGAAGGAGAAGGTAGGAGGAGGAGGAGAAGGAGAAGACGGAGGAGAAGGAGAAGAAGAAGAAAAAGAAGAAGATGATGATGATAATCATCTAGACATGGTTGTTTGGAAGTTGATTAACACGCTTTCCCACTGTGTGTAGTTTTATCCCCAGGCAGTAATTAGTTTGAAACAGTAGGGTAAATTCAAACAGCTGTAGAAACCTCAATATCCTTCGCATGGAGGAGTGGATAAATATTTCCCAGTTGTTGGCCTTGCTGCCAGTAGATTTTGGCTCTTATCTAGAAGGGGGCTGGTCTTTTCAACTTACCACCAGCCCCCCATGTTCCCCCTCCATGTTCCCCCTGCACCCCCCAGCCCCAGTAGCCTGACACCAAATTGTTTAGATCTGGTGAACACACAGTGTCACCAGGCTTACAACTCATCTGGTGAAGAAGCACAGGCTCAGAGTGGGAGTCAGCAGCCTTCACTTCACTCCTCTAATGCCAACCTACTCGCTGTACCTCCATCTTGCCTATCTCGCCTCCAACCTCTCACCCATGTCCTGCCTCCAGCCCAGAACTCCCTCCTCTTCATATCCAACAAATATTCATAGCCAACACCTTCAAAGCCTCTTTGAAGACACATCTCCTCCAAGAGGCCTTCCCTGACTAAGCCCTCATTTTATCTTCTCCCACTCCCTTCTGCGTCCTCTGTGTCGCCCTGACTTGCTCCCTTTATTCATCCTCCCCCCAGCCCCACAACGCTTACATACGTATCTGTAATTTATTTATTTATATTAGTGTCTGTCTCCCCTCCTCTTGTTTGACCAATAAGAAGTGCTTAACAAATACCATCATCATTATTATTATTACTGGGCTGTACACTTGTTAAGGGCATGAAATGTATCCATTTATTGCTATTTTGTACTCTCCCAAGCTCTCGGTAGACTGATCTGCACACAGTAAGTGCTCAATTAATACGATTGAATGAATGAATGAATGAATGAATGAATGAATGGTCAGTCAGTTGTATTTATGGAGCCCTTACTGATTGCAGAGCCCTGTACTAAGTGCTTGGGAGAGTAGAGTACAACAGTAAACAAGACACATTCCCAGCCCACAAGGAGCTTACAGTCTAGAGTATAAAAACGCAAGGAGTTTGGGCTGCAGCTTCCTCCTGGACATCTGAGATGAGTCCTGGGATATCAGTTTTTTTAATCTTCAAAGCATTTTGAATCAGTACAGAGCCTCTGGTCAAGATTACAGAGAGAGTGATAAAATAGTGGCACTGAGGACATGGTTAATGAGGCTGTGAGTAGTTCAAAGAACTCTGCTCTGTCTCCAGGGCTGCCCATGTGACTTTTTAACACCACTCCTGTCCCCCACTTCAAAGCAGATGTCTAGAATAAAGTGGTTAGACTGAGATAATGTAAGATGCGTTTTTAAAAGCCTTGCCGTGAAATAGACCCAATAATACAGATATTATTCTTTTTCAATCCACCAGAAAGCTCTTTTGAGTACCGAATGCTTAAGAAAATGAATCTGTTATAAGGGGAGTTTCCAATTTTCTATGAAAATAGTATTTGGCTTAATCTCCCGGGGAAGGGTTGCAAAAATGTAGTAAATTATGCTTCCATTTAACTCCTGAACATATTAAGCCATATGGAAAAATCTAGGGTAGATTATCGGCCAAGATGGGCTTTTGGAATCGTCCAGATTTAGCCTAAAATAAGGCGGGCCCAGTGCGGTGCGGCAGTGAATATTCATGTCCCATTTTCAGACCGTTTTTACTTATTTAAACTTTAGAACATCTGAGTACCATTCAGAGGGTGGATTGTTCACGCTCCTACCACCACCAATCTGAGCAGCAGAGCAAACTTCAGAACAAAAGAAGTAAAAAGCAGTGCTGAAAACACAAGGCAGAGGAGCAAGCTGCAAGAATCGATTACTCTTTGCAGACATTAGCTCCTTAACTGACCCATCTGGCTTCTGTCCCCTTCACTCCACTGAAACTGCCCTCTCAAAGGTCACCAGTGATCTCCTTCTTGCCAAATCCTACGGCTCCTACTCCATCCTAATCCTCCTCGACCTCTCAGCTGCTTTTGACACGGTGGACCATCCCCTTCTCCTCAATACGTTATCCAACCTTGGCTCCACTGACTCCGTCCTCTCCTGGTTCTCCTCTTATGTCTCTGGCCGGTCATTCTCGGTCTCCTTTGCGGGCTCCTCCTCCCCCTCCCATCCCCTAACTCTAGGAGTCTCTCAGGGGTCAGTTCTTGGTCCCCTTCTATTTTCTATCTATACTCACTCCCTTGGAGAACTCATTCACTCCCGCGGCTTCAGCTGTAATCTCTACACGAATGACACTCAAATCTATATCTCCTCCCCTGTTCTCTCTCCCTCCCTCCAGGCTCTCATCTTCTCTTGCCTCCAGGACATCTCTACTTGGGTGTCCTCCCGCCACCTCAAACTCAAACCGCCACCTCAAACAGTATGTCCAAGACAGAGCTCCTTATCTTCCCTCCCAATCCCTGTCCTCTCCCTAACTTTACCATCACTGTAGACGGCACAACCATCCTTCCCATCTCACAAGCCCATAACTTGGCATCATCCTTGACTCTCCTCTCTCATTCACCCCACATATCCAATCCGTCACGAAGCCTGCCAGTCTCACCTTCACAACATCGCCAAGATCCTCCCTTTCCTCTCCATTTAAAGCCTACTACATTAGTACAATCACTCTTTCTATCCTGACTGGATTACTGCATCAACCTCCTCTCTGATCTCCCAACCTCCTGCCTCTTCCCATTTCAGTTCATTCTTCACTCCGTTGCCTGGATTAAGCAGCGTGGCTCAGTGGAAAGAGCACGGGCTTTGGAGTCAGAGGTCATGGGTTCGAATCCTGGCTCTGTCACTTGTCAGCTGTGTGACTGTGGGCGAGTCACTTCACTTCTCTGGGCCTCAGTTACCTCATCTGTAAAATGGGGATTAAGACTGTGAGCCCCACGTGGGACAACCCGATTCCCCTGTGTCTACCCCAGCGCTTAGAACAGTGCTCTGCACATAGTAAGCGCTTAACAAATACCAACATTAACTTTCTACAGAAATGTTCAGTACGTATCATCCTACTCCTCGAAACTTTCCAGTGGTTGCCTAACCACCTCCATATCAAACAAAAACTCCTCATTATTGCCTTTAAAGCTTTCCAGCACCTTGACCCCTCCTCCCTCACCTCCCTTCTCTCCTTCTCCATCCTACCCTGCACTGTCAACTCCTCTGGTGCCAACCTCCTCACTGTCCCTCCATCTCACCTGTCTCGTCGCCGACCCCCAGCCCACATCCTACCTCTGTCCTGGAATGCCCTCCCTCCTCAAATCCACCAATCACTCTTCCCCCCTTCAAAGCCCTCTTGAAGGTACACCTCCTCCAAGAGGCCTACCCAGACTAAGCCCCTTTTTCCTCCGCTCCCCCTCTCTTTCCCGTCACCTTGACTCACTCTTCTTTGCTCTTCCCCACCTCCCCGCCCACAGTATTTATGCATGTATGTATATATCTATAATTCTACTTATTCATATTGATGCCTGTTTACTTGTTTTGATGTCTTTCTCCCTCCCTCTAGACTGTGAGACCATTGTGAGCAGGGATTGTCTCTCTTTATTGCTGTAATTGCACTTTCCAAGCTCTTAGTACAGAGCTTTGCCCACAGTAAGTGCTCAATAAATATGAGTGAATGAATGAATGAATGAATACCCATCCTCCAGAGAAACTTCTGGGTCTGCAAGTATCTTAATTTGGTGACCCATCCCTTTGGCTCTGTTTTCATTTTGGACCTTTATTTAGCCAGGGCATGGAAGGAGATGCCTTTTTCACCCGTTCCCATGCACAAGTCCAGGACCCTGGGATCTCAGCTGCTTTTCCAACCCTTTGCGGGGGGGAAGGAGACTTAAAAATAAACTGTTTTCACTGAAAGCACAATTGCATTTGCTTGCTTTGGATGTTCATCTTAAAGTGGTAGTCATTTTCTTAGCTAAACCCGGCCAGCGTTCTCCAAATTCATGAACTGAGGTTGCTCAGAGGAGTAGCATGGCCTAGAGAAGCAGTATGGTTCAGTGGAAAGAGCCCGGGCTTGGGAGTCACAGGACATGGGTTCTAATCCCAGCTCCGCCACTTGTGACCTTGGGCAAGTTACTTCACTTCTTTGTGCCTCAGTTACCTCAGTTAAAACTGTGAACCCCACGTGGGACAACCCGATTACCTTGTATCTACCCCAGTGCTTAGAACAGTGCTTGGCACATAGTAAGTGCTTAACAAATACAAACATTATTATTATTATTAGTGGATAGAGCACGGGCCTGGGAGCCAGAAAGACCTGGATTCTACTCCTGGCTCTGCTACATGTCTGCTGTGGGACCTTGGGCAAGTCACTTCATTTCTTTACACTTATTGGTAAAATAAGGATAAGATTGTGAGCCCCATGTGGGACAGGAACTTTGTACAACTTGATTAACTTGTATTTATCCCAGGATTTAGAACAGTACTCAGCACATAGTAAGTGCTTAGCAAGTATCATAATTATTATTATTGACTCTATATCCCTGAGTGGACCATAAGACCCATGATTTCTAGGAACTTTTTTTTAATGGCATCTGTTAAGCGCTTAGTATGTGCCAGGCACTGTACTAAGCACTAGAGTAGATACAAGCTTATCACTTTGGACACAGTCCATATCCCACATGGAGCTCTCAGTCTTAATTCCCATTTTACGGATGAGGTAACTGTGGCTTAGAGAGGTTAAGCGACTTGCCCAAGGTCACCCAGCCAGTCATGTGGCAGAGCTGGGATTAGAATCCAGGTCCTCTGACTCCCAAGCCCATGATCTTTCTGCTAGGCCATGCTGCTTCTCAACTTGAACAGATGACTATCAGGTCCTCTAGAATGTGAGGATTGGGTTCCCAAAAAAATTCTCATTCATGAAAACTCGCAGTAGAGTATTTGCTCCTTGCCCAACCATTTCTTCTGACACTGCAAGGATCCCTATCCAGGCAGGGACACATTGTGGGAAGAACATTCCCCAAGGCCTCCACGGTGCTCTATCTTAAACAGGCAATGAAAACAGAGGGTCTGAGTTGTAATCCCCGCTCTGCCAGTTGCCTGCTGTGTGACCTTGGGTAAATCACTTTCTCAACTTTCATTCATTCATTCAATCATATTTATTGAGTGCAGAGCACTGTACTAAGGGCTTGGGAGAGTACAGGTGCTTAGCAGCTGGAGAAGGAGCATGGCTTAGTGGATACAGCACGAGCCTGGGAGTCAGAAGGATCTGGGTTTTAATCTCAGCTCTTCCACTTGTCTGCTGTGTGACCTTGGGCAAGTAACTTAACTTCTCGGTGCCTCAGCCACCTCATCTGGAAAATGGACATTAAGACTGTGAGCCCAGTGTGGGACAGGGACTGTGTCCAACCTGAATACTTTGTATCTACTCCAACACTTAAAACAGTGATTTGGCACATATTTAGTGCTTAACAAGTACCATTATTATTATTATATTACAATATAACAATAAACAGACACATTCCCTGCCACAACAAGCTTACAATCTAGAGGGGGAGACAGACATTAATACAAATAAATAAATTACAGATATGGATGTAAATGCCATGGGGTTGGAAAGGGGGATGAATAAAGGGAGCAAATCAGGGCAACGATGGGGATTCAAAGACTGTCCTCCCTCCTACTTAGATTATGAGTCCCATGTGGGACAGGAGCGGTGTCTAACCTGGTTTATTTGGATCTACCCCTGTCCTTAGAACAGTGATTGGCGCAAAGTAAGCACATACCCAATACCGTAAATACAATAAATAAAATTAAACAGGCAGTATAGAAGGGTTGAATGTACAACCATTCTGAGGAGGGCCAGAAAGTATATACCGGACATCGTCACATGCATGGCACCACATGTGTTATGAATGTGTTATGCTGGGCACATGGAGTAATGGAATAATAATGATTATAATCACAGTACTTGCTAAGTACTTCCGGTGTGCCAAGCACTGTATTAAGTGCTGGGATAATTACAAGATAGGTTGGACACAGTCTTTGTCCCATATGGCGCTCACAGTCTGAGAAGGAGGGAGAACAGGTAATAATAATAATAATTATTATGCTATTTGCTAAGCACTTACTGTGTCAGGCACTGTTCTAAACGCTGGGGTGGGTATGAGCAAATTGAGTTGGACACAGTCCCCGTCCCATGTGGGGCTCAGAGTCTCACTCGCCATTTCAGATAACAAGCACAGAGAGGTGAAGTGACTTGCCCAAGGTCACAAAGGAGACAAGTGGCACATCTCCATTTTACAGATGAGGAAACTGAGGAACAGAAAAGTGACTTACCCAGTGTCTCACATGGCAGACAAGTAGCAGAGCCAGAATTAGTCCCCAGATGCTCAGACACCCAGGCCCTGTTCTTTCCAATAGGCCACAGGTACCTTCAGTGGAAATCTACATCTCCAGCCCTGATCTCTCTCACACTCTGCAGTTTTACATCTCCTCCCACCTTCAAGACATCTCTACTTAGTTGTCCTGGCATCACCTCAAGCTTAACATGTCAAAAACAGAGCTCCTTATCTCCCCACCTAAGCCCAGCCCCTCCCCTGACTTTCCCATCCCTGCGGACGGCACCACCATCCTTCCTGTCCCACAAGCCCGTAACTTTGGCATTATCCTCTCTCTCATTCAGCCCCCATATTCAATCTATCACTAAATCCTATCAGTTCAACCTTTACAATATCGTTAAAATCCGCCCTTTCCTCTCTATCAAACTGCTGCCATGATAATCCAAGCATTTATCCTATCCTGCCTTGATTACGGTATCAGTCTTCTTGCTGAACTCCCTGCCTCCTGTCTTTCCCCAGTCCAGGCCATTCTTCACTCTGCTGCCCAGATCATTTTTTCACAAAAACGTTCAGTCCATGTTTCCCCACTCCTCAAGAACCTCCGCAACCATCTCCCATCCACCTCATCAGATAGGAACTCTTCACCATTGGTTTTTAAGCACTCAATCACCTTACCCCCTCCTTTTTCACCTCATTAGTCTCGTACTACAAGCCAGGCTGCACGCTTTGCTCCTCTAATGCTAACCTCCTCAATGTACCCCAATCTCATCTATCTCTCCCCTGACCTCTCGCCCACGTCCTGCCTCTGGTCTGAAACTCCCACCTACTTCATATCTGACAGACAATCACTCTCCCCACCTTCAAGGCCTTATTGAAGGCACATCTCCTCCAGACCTTTCTCCTCTAAGCCCTCTTTTCTTTTTCTTCCACCCCTTTCTACGTCGCCCTGACTTGCTCCCTTTATTCATCTCCCTCTCCCAAGCCCGGAGCAGTTATCTACGTATCCATAATGTATTTATTTATACTAATGTCTGTCTCCCTCTCTAGACTGTAAGCCCACTGTGAACAGGGAATATGTCTATTATACCGTTATATTGTACTCTCCTAAGCGCTTAGTACAGCACCTTTGCACACCTGTAAGTGCTCAATAAGTATGATTGATTGATTGGAAGAATACTTGAATCTAAAGGGTTGCCCTGGGGGGAATTCTTGATCCCCTCTCCTCCTGATGTGCTTGACTCATTGAAATTCCCTCCCAATCTCCTCGGAACAAAGGCACCACTTCCAGGCTATCCCTTGCCCATCCACCTCCTCATCAAACAAAAACTCCTCACCATTGGCTTTAAAGCATTCCACCATCTTGCCCTCTCCTACTTCACCTCCCTACTCGCCAACTGCAATCCAGCCCACACACTTTGCTCCTCTAATGCCAACCTTCTCACCGTGCCTCGGTCCCATCTATTTCGCAGCCGACCCCCCGCCCACATCCTGCCGTTGGCCTGGAACACCCTCCCTCCTCAGATCTGACAGACAATTACTCTTCCCTCGCTTCAAGGCCTTATTGAAGGCTCATCTTCTCCACGAAGTCTTCCCTGACTAGGCCCCCTTTCCTCTTTTCTAACTCACTTCTAAGTCCACCTGACTTGCACGTGTGCAGAACAAGGTACTAAGCACTTGGGAGAGTACAGTGCAACAATAGTCACATTCCCTGCCCACAGAGAGTTTTTAGTCTAGAGGGAGGAGACAGACATCAATACAAACAAATAAAATTACTGGTATGTACATAACTGGTAAGGGGCTGGGATGGGGGAAGAGCAAAGGGAACAAGTCAAGGCGATGCAGAAGAGGGTGGGAGCAGAAGAAAACGGGGGCTTAGTCTGGGAAGGCCTCTTGGAGCAGATGGGCCTTCAGTAAGGCTTTGAAGGGGGGGATATTTATTGTCTGTTGGATTTGAGGAGGGAGGGTGTTTCAGGTCGGAGGCAGGATGTGGGCCTGGGGTTGGCAGCGAGATTGGTGAGATGGAGGCACAGTGAGAGGGTGAAGTGAAGTGTGCAGGCTGGGTTGTAGAAGGAGCGTAGTTAGGTGAGGTAAGAGGGAGCAAGGTGATAGACTGCTTTCAAGCCAATGGTGAGGAGTTTTTGTCTGATGTGGAGGTGGATGGGCAACCGCTGGAGTTTTTTGAGTGGGGTGACATGTCCTAAACCTTTCTGCAGAAAAATGATCAGTATGGCTCAGTGGAAAGAGCCCGGGCTTGGGAGTCCGAGGTCATGGGTTCTAATCCCAGCGCCGCTGTTTATCAGCTGTGTGACTTTGGGCAAGTCACTTCACTGTGCCTCAGTTCCCTCATCTGTAAAATGGGGATTGAGACTGTGAGCCCCACGTGGGACAACCTGATCACCTTGTATCCCCCCAGTGCTTAGAACAGTGCATCGCACACATTAAGCACTTAACAAATACCATCATTATTATTACCAACTCTGCTATATGGGAAGCAGCGTGGCTCAGTGGAAAGAGCATGGGCTTTGGAGTCAGGGCTCATGAGTTCGAATCCCAGCTCTGCCACTTGTCAGCTGTGTGACTGTGGGCAAGTCACTTAACTTCTCTGTGCCTCAGTTCCCTCATCTGTAAAATGGGGATTAAGACTGTGAGCCCCACGTGGGACAACCTGATTCCCCTATGTCTACCCCAGCGCTTAGAACAGTGCTCGGCACATAGTAAGCGCTTAACAAATACCAACATTATTATACTCTCTAAAGGGCTTACTACAGTGCTCTGCACAGAATAAGTGCTCAATAAATACTTTTGATTGATTGATCGTGGGGAGAGACCAGCTAGTCAGATGGTGACCCTTGTCATTTCTGATATAATGTGAGTTAGTAGGGGAACGTAGTTTCGGTAATGCAGCTATGATTGGTTAGAGAATTTTGGGGGCCGAGATTGGGTCTGTTACATTGTTATACTGTACTCTCCCAAGCGCTTAGTACAGTGCTCTGCACACAGTAAGCGCTCAGTAAATACGATTGACTGACTGATTTCGTTATTAGTCCATGAGGCTCCGCCAGGAATGCTGTTTCAATGACAGGATCTTGTGGATACCTTGTTATCAGTACCGCATTAGCATTTCAAAGGAAACCTAGCGTAAGTATTTAAAACTCAGTGTTTCCAAGAAATGGATTTTAAGTAGTTCAGATTGATTCCCTGTGAGATGCTAATGACTGCTGATAAGAGGAAACCAGGAAAGTACAATAGTTCAAGCTTTATAGGACTAAAACCTGAAATCTGCCTTTTTCATCTTCCACACTTTCTTGAATTTCACCTAATGTGATAGAAGCCATCTGCTATGTCAATTGCATTTAACCTATCATCTCCTTGACGCTTTATTTCCCACAGCATGATTTGTAGATGAAGCACAGGGACTATCAATTAATCAGTGATATTTACTGAGCGCTTACTAGCCTGTAAATTTATCCTCTAGACTGTAAGGTCGTTGTGGGAAGGGAATGTGCCTGCTATATTGTTGTTTTGTACTCTCCCACGGGCCTGGGAGTCAGAAGGACCTGGGTCCCAATCCTGGCTTTGCTGCTTGGCTGCTGTGTGACTTTGGGCAAGTCATTTAACATCTCTGGGCTTCGGTTACCTCATCTGTAAAAGGGAGATTAAGACTGTGAGCCCCATGTGGGACAGGGACTGTGTCCAACCTTCATTCATTTATTCAATCAATCATAAATATTGAGCACTGACTCTGTGCAAAGCGCTGTATTAAGCTTTTGGGAGAGTATAATACCACAATAAACAGACACATTCCCTGGCCACACAAGTTTTTAGCTTGCATCTACCCTAGCACTTGACACATAATAATAATAATAATAATAATGATGTTGGCATTTGCAAAGCGCTTACTATGTGCAGAGCACTGTTCTAAGCGCTGGGGTAGATACAGGGTAATCAGGTTGTCCAATGTGAGGCTCACAGTTAATCTCCATTTTACAGATGAGATAACTGAGGCACAGAGAAGTTAAGTGACTTGCCCACAGTCTCACAGCTGACAAGTGGCAGAGCCAGGAGTCGAACCCATGACCTCTGACTCCGAGGCCCAGGCTCTTTCCACTGAGCCACGCTGTGCTTAACGAATATAATAATAATGTTGGTATTTATTAAGCGCTTACTATGTGCCGAGCTGGGGTAGACACAGGGGAATCAGGTTGTCCCACTAGGGGCTCACAGTCTTAATCCCCATTTTACAGATGAGGGAACTGAGGCACAGAGAAGTTAAGTGACTTGCCCACAGTCACACAGCCGACAAGTGGCAGAGCTGGGATTCGAACTCATGAACCCTGACTCCAAAGCCCGTGCTCTTTCCACTGAGCCACGCTGCTTCTGAATATCACCATCATTATTACTGTTACACAGCTCTGCACACAGTAAGTGCTCAGTTAATATGATTGACGGACCGACTGACTACTATATGCAGAGTACTGTATTAAGAGTTTGAGAAAGTACAATACTACAGTGTTGGTAGACATGGTGCCTGCCCACGGGGAACTCACAGTCTACAGGGGTCTACAGGGGGAGACTGACAAAATTAATTACAGGTAGGGGGAATAGTATAGTATAAGGATGTGTATATAAGTGCTGCACCTCTCAGGGTCACACCTGGAGAGTTTCCAATACACTAGCAGTCTCGACTAGGGGAGGGAGAGTCAAGCAGAGGCCTATCCGTTTCATTCCTAGCTTGGCCAGTGGCTAGCGAGTGGAAGGTCATCGGCTACAAGTCAGAACTCACCTGTGCCAGGCAGCAGCGGCATGGGAGAGAGTCTAGGGCGGAGACACAGGTTTCCTGCGTGGAAAGAGGCGACGGTAAATCGCTTCCGTATTTTTACCAAGAAAACTCTCTGGATCCACTACGAGAACGATTGCAGATGGAGGTGGTGGGTTTGGGGAGAGATGTGTCCATGGCGTCGCTCTGGGTCGGACACGACTCGACAGCATGAGACAACAATATGTGCCGTGGAGTCGTGATGAATATCCAAGTGCTTACATAGCCAAGATCATAGGCGACGCAGAGGAGGGGGCAGATAAGGAAATGAGGGCTTAGACCTATAGGAGGAGATGTAATTTTAGGAGTGTTTTGAAAGTGGGAAAAGCGGTGGTCTGTCGGGCATGAAAGGGGAGGGAGTTCCAGGCCAAAGGGAGGAGATGTGCCAAGGGTCAGCGGTGAGATAGACGAGATGGAGGTACGGAGAGTAAGTTGGCGTCAGAGGAGCAAGTGTGCGGACTGGATTGTAGTAATAATAATAATGTTGGTATTTGTTAAGGGCTTACTATGTGCAGAGCACTGTTCTAAGCGCTGAAGAGATACAGGGTAATCAGGTTGTCCCACGTGAGACTCACAGTTGATCTCCATTTTACAGATGAGAGAATTTAGGCACGGAGAAGTTAAGTGACTTGCCCACAGTCACACAGCAGCGTGGCTCCGTGGAAAGAGACTGGGCTTCGGAGTCAGAGGTCATGGGTTCGACTCCCGGCTCTGCCACTTGTCAGCTGTGACTGTGGGCAAGTCACATCTCTTCTCTGTGCCTCACTTACCTCATCTGTAAGATGGGGATTCACTGTGAGCCTCACGTGGGACAACCTGATTCCCCTGTATCTACCCCAGCGCTTAGAACAGTGCTCTGCACATAGTAAGCGCTTAACAAATGCCAACATTATTATTAACAGGCAGAGCCGGGATTTAAACCCATGAAGTCTGACTCCCAAGCCCAAGCTCTTTCCACCGAGGCATGCTGCTGTTCAGGAAGGTAAGAGAGGAAGAGAGAATTGATTGAGTGTCTTAAAGATGTTGCTATGAAGTTCTTGCTCGACGTGGAGGTGGATGGTAACCCCTGGAGGTTTCTGAGGGCTGGTGAGATGCGGACTGAATGGTTTTTCCGAAAAATGATCTGGACAGCAGCATGAAGAATGGAGGCAGGGAGGTTGTGAGGAGACTGTTGCAGTAGTCAAGGAGGAAAGTGATATGTGCTTGGAGCAGTGTGGCAGCAATTTGGATGTAGAGGAAAGTGCAGATTCTAGAGATAATAATAATAATAATAATTATGGCGTTTGTTAAGCACTTGCTATGTGCCAGACACTGTACTCGAGATGTTGCGAAGATAGAACTGAAAGGATTTGGTGACAAGATTGACTGTGAGGATCCAGTGAGAGAGATGCAGCATAGCTCAGTGGAAAGAGCACAGGCTTGGGAGTCAGAGGTCATGGGTTCAAATCCCGGTTCAGTCGCTTGTCAGCTGTGTGACTTTGGGCAAGTCACTTAACTTCTCTGTGCCTCAGTTAGCTCATCTGGAAAATGGGGATTAAGACTGTGAGCCCCACGTGGGACAACCTGATCACCTTATATCCTCCCCAGTGCTTAGAAGAGTTTTTTGCGCATAGTAAGCACTTAACGAATGCCATTATTATTATTATTATGAGTTGAGGATAATGCCAAGACTGTGGTCTTGTGAGACAGGAAAGATAATGGTGGGGGTGTCTTCAGTGATAGAAAAGTCAGGGGGGAGGATAGGGTTTAGGTGGGAAGAGTTCTGTTTCGGATGTGCTAAGTTTGAGGTATCTGCAGGATATCCAGGAAGCGATGTCCTCTTCTAATATGAAGGCCAGCTGTCTACACAACCAGAACAGAAAGTTGGAAGTTCTGAGTACATTCTCTTAACTCGGGTCATTTCTTCACCACAACTCCTGGCTGAATCAGCAGCAAAAGCGATGATGGAGAAATCAATCAGTCAATCAACGGTACTGGCTGAGCACTTACTATAATAATTGTGGTGTTTGTTAAACGTTTACTATGTGCCAGGCACTATACGAAGCACTGGGGTGGATGGAAGCAAATCTGGTAGGACACAGTCCCTGTCCCACTTGGGGCTCACAGTCTTAATCCCCAATTTACAGATGAGGTAACTGAGGCACAGAGAAGTGAAACGCCCTCCCTCCTCAAATCTGCCAGACAATTACTCTCCCCGCCTTCAAAGCCTTACTGAAGGCAAATCTCCAAGAGGCCTTCCCAGACTAAGCCCCACTTTTTCTCATCTCCCACTCCCTTCTGCGTCACTCTGACTTGCTCCCTTTGTTCTGCCCCCCTCACACCACTTATGTACATATCTGTCATTTTATTTATTTTTATCGATGTCTGTTTATTTGTACTGATGTCTGTTTCCCCCCACCCACACCGCTCTAGACTGTGAGCTCACTGTGGGTGGGGATTGTCACTCTTTACTGCTGTATTGTACTTTCCCAAGTGCTTAGTACAGTGCTCTGAACACGATAAGCTTACGGTGCTCTGAATACGATAAGCGCTTAATAAACACGGTTGAATCAATGAATGAATGAAAGGCCTGACAGCAGGCAAGTGGCAGAGCCTGGATTAAAACTGTTGATCTTCTGACTCCCACGTCCATGCTGGATCCACTAGGCCACGTGCAGAGCACTATATTAAGTGCTTGGGAAAATACAGTACAAGCTCCGAGTCTGCAGCTACGATCACTGCCCACAGGAAGTTTATGGTCTACAGGAAGCAGTGGCAAAAAATGGTGATTCTGACCCTTGCTCCTTCAGCGTGGCTCAGTGGAAAAAGCCTGGGCTTGGGAGTCAGAGGTCATGGGTTGGGCTCCCGGCTCTGCCACTTGTCAGCTGTGTGACTGTGGGCAAGTCACCTCACTTCTCTGTGCCTCAATTACCTCATCTGTAAAATGGGGATTAACTGTGAGCCTCACATGGGACAACCTGATTACCCTGTATCTCCCCCAGCGCTTAGAACAGTGCTCTGCACATAGTGAGCGCTTAACAAATACCAACATTATTATTATTACTATTCTCCCAGCTCCCCATTCCTTTCTTCCCTTTCCCTCATCTCCCCTACACTCCTAATCAATCAATCAGTCAATGGTATTTATTGGTGTTTACCATGTGCAGAACACTGTACTAAGCAACTGGGAGAGCACAATGCACTGGAGTTGGCAGATTTGGTCCCTGCCATCAAGGATTTTACAGTCCTATCCCTCTTTTGCTTCTAATAATAATGATGGTATTTGTTAAGTGCTTACTATGTGCCAAACACTGTTCTAAATGCTGGTGTAGATACAAGGTAATCCGGTTGTCCCTCATGGGTCTCACAGTCTTAATTCCCGTTTTACAGATGAGGTAACTGAGGCACAGAGAAGTTAAGTGACTTGTCCAAAGTCACACAGCTTATAAGTAGCGGAGTCAGGATTAGAATCCACAACTTCTGACTCCCAAACCCGTGCTCTTGCCACCAAGCCACGGTGTTTCTCTATTTTACCTCTTTCTTCTCTTTCCTTCTCTCTCCTTCAGCATCTCTTTTTCTATTCTAGGCCACCCAGACCCACCCCCTCTTTCTGGATGCAGTTTTCAACATAGAGAAGCAGTGCGGCCTGGTGGAAAGAACTCGAGCCTGGAAGTCAGAGGACGGGGGTTCTAATCCCAGCTCTGCCATATGTCTGCTGAGTCACCTTGGTCAAGTCACTTAACTGCCTTGTGCATCAGTTTCCTCAACTGTAAAAAGGGGATTCAATACCTGCTCTCCCTCCTACTTAGAATGCAAGCCCCATATGGGACCTGATTATCGTCATCCTCATAATGAAAATAATAATTTTGGTATTTAAGTGCTTAATATGTGCCAGGTTCTGTACTAAGTTCTGGGGTAGATATAAGATAGGAAAAGCAGCGTGGCGAGTGACACAGGCCTGGGAATCAGAAGGTCTTGGGTTCTAATCCTGGCTCCGCCACTTGTCTGCTGTGTGACCTTGGGCAAGTCACTTAACTTCTCTGGGCCTCAGTTCCCTCATGTGTAAAAAGGGGATTAAGAATGTGAGCCCTATGTGGGACGGGGACAGTGTCCAACCTAACTTGTGTCTACCTCAGCGCTCCCAGCAGTGCTTGGCACATAGTAAGCACATAAATGTCATAACAACTATTATTATAAGATAATTGGGTCCAATACACTCCCTGTCCCCCACAGGACTCACAGTTTTAACCCCCATTTTACAGATGAGGTAACTGAGGCACAGCGAAGTGAATCTTGTAACTGCCCCAGCACTTAGAACAGTGTCTGATACATAGTAAGCACTTAACAAACAACATTACAAAACAGATGAGTCGATCAGGTTTCTGGCCCACCTCTTGCTGGGGGACGGAAGAGAAGGGGGTGGGAGAGAGGGAGGAAGGATTGCAAGAAACCCTGAGCTACCGTCCTCCCTGCGAGTGATGGTGCTTCTGGATGCCGGAAGCTTCTGTTTCCACAGCTGCCTGGAGACTGTAAACTCCTCTACCCTGTTAGCTCATCTCTAGATTCAAAGCTCGTTGTGGCCGGGGAACGTGTGTGGCCTCGATTAGGCTTCAGAATAGGAAGGATCTAGGTTCTAATCCTGGCTCCGCCACTTGTCTGCTGTGTGACCTTGGGCAAGTCACTTCACTGGGCCTCGGTTACCTCATCTGTAAAATGGGGATTAAACTGTGAGCTCACTGTAGGACGCTGAGGACTTTGTCCAGCCTGATTAGTTGGAATCTACCCCTGCTCTTAGAACAATGCTTGACACATAGTAAGTGCTTAACAAATATTATTATTTCTGTTGCGTTACACTCTCTCCGGCACTTAGTACAGAGCTCTGCACACAGTAAGCGCTCGATAAATACTGTTGAGTGATTAACTGATTGAGAGAGTCGATGGGCATCCTGCTGTTGACACTGGGGCTGGGTAGACATTGAGAGAGGAAAAAAATGTGATTTTCCAGCATTCTTTCAGGGGGAAAAAAAAAGAAAAACCTCCCGCTAATGTCCAACCTAAATTCTTCACGTCCGTTCTCCCGCCTCGCAGCTGGGCCGGAAACCTTTGTTGCTGGCAGCTTCAAAGGCCTTCGGCTCCGGGGGAACAAGCCTCTCCTCAAAGAGGACTCAAACTCGAGTGGAGAGTCAGGATGGGGGTTGGAAGGACCTTTTCTCCACACTGGGCTTAGAAGGGTACACTGCCAGTTGGGATCATCTTTCCGGCAGCTCCTCTCATCTCACTCATTGCGCTTTCGGGTGGATTGCCTAGAAATCCACTGGGTGAGGATCCATTTACATCTGGAAGATATTTAATAAAGAGCCACACACTGTCACTCAGGTTCAGATCTTATCCTTATCCCTGTTTGGTTGGAATCTGAGTATTTAAAATCACACCGGGCAGAGGTTGAGTCGACAGGAAGGAAGCATGTGACGTTACTGGAACAGATCTCCTTTGTTTGAGCCATGGAGAATGATAAAGGTCACTCTTCCACTCGACTTTTCCTGTCTCCTTTGCTTGAAGATCCTGGGTCCAGAGTGATTCGGGGGGATACAATCCTATCATTCAATCAATCATATTTATGGAGTGCTTAGTGTGTGCAGAACACTAAAGTGCTCGGGAGAGTACAATATCAGACATTCCCTGTCCACAACAAGCTTAAAGTCTAGAGGGGGGAAGACAGACATAAATGTAAATAAAAAAATTTCAGATAGGTACATATGTGTTGTGGGGCTGGGAGGGGGGGATGAGCAAGGGGAGCAAGTCAGGGTGATCATAATGTTGGTATTTGTTAAGCGCTTACTATGTGCAGAGCACTGTTCTAAGTGCTGGGGGAGACACAGGAGAATCAGGTTGTCCCACGTGGGGCTCACAGTCTTCTTCCCCATTTTACAGATGAGGTAACTGAGGCACAGAGAAGTTAAGTGACTTGCCCACAGTCACACAGCTGACAAGTGGCGGAGCCGGGATGCGAACCCATGACCTCTGACTCCCAAGCCTGTGCTCTTTCCACTGAGCCACGCTGATACAGAAGGGAGTGGGATAAGAGGAAAGGGGTGGGGGGAGAGGAAGAGGAGGAGATGTCCCCTCAATCCGTCTCCGAAGCCGGGGAGAGCAAAATCAATCAGTCAAGTAATGGCATATATTGAGCGCTTTCCGAATGCCCAGAACTGAGTTCAAAACTTCCCCGTGATCTCCCCACTATTTTGGTAGGGATAGCGGGGGTGGATGTTCCTATTTCCTCTCTATTCATAGGCACTGGGTTTCCTGGAATGAAATGAAATACCAATACCTTTCTCAATTGGAAGCTGATGTTTTTATACACATACCCCGACTGTGTTCATTTGGCTTTCCGCGGAGCCCCTCTGCCAATCCCCTTCCAGGTGTGTGGGATCGGCCAGCCTGTTTTTCAACATCGGCTCTATCGGTCTTCGAAAGCAGCAACACAGGGAAGCCACGGGGTCTTATTGGAACCAAATCGGTGGCTAACGGCAGAGCGGCCTTTTGCGATTCCAGGAAAAATAGTCAGAGTTTCTCTGGGCAGAAATTTTGCTGACGAGTCAGACGTGCTTCGTTAGAGCCTCCTCCCAGGAAGGATTGACTTAAATCAGGAACGGTGGTTTCAGAAGCAGCAGAATTTTCTGCCACAGGCTCTGCAATAGAATAATATTAAGGGGTACTGGGCTGGGGTTTTGGTTTTTCCCAGTGGCAGAGATCTGGGGCACTCTCAACTGTAATAATAATCATAACAATAATACTCTTATTTGTTAAGTGTGTACTATGTGCCAAGCACTGTTTAAAGCACTGGGATAGACATAACCTTAGGTTGGACACAGTTCCTGTCCCATATGGGGCTCACAGTCTTAATTCCCATTATAAAGATGAGGGAACTGAGGCCCAGAGAAATGAAGTGACTTGCCCAAGGTCACACAGAAGAGAAGTGGGGGAGTCGGGTTTAGAACCCATCACCTTCTGACTCCCTGGCCCGTGCTCTGTACACTAGGCTAAGCTGCTTAAGGAGACCAGACTCCCGAGGGAAAGCACTTATTAAGCACTTACTATGTGCCAAGCACTGTTCTAAGCTCTGGAATAGATACAAGTTAATCAGGTTGGAGAGAGTCCCTGTCCCACACGGGGCTCACACTCATCTCTAAATTAACAGATGAGGTCATTGTGGCCCAGAGAAGCAAAGTGCCTTAGAGAAGCAGTGTGGCTCAGTGGAAAGAGCCTGGGCTTGGGAGTCAGAGGTCATGGGTTCGAATCCTGGCTCGGCCACTTATCAGCTGTGTGACTGTGGGCAAATCACTTAAGTTCTCTGTGCCTCAGTGACCTCATCTCTAAAATGGGGATGAAGACTGTGAGCCTCGTGTGGGACCACCCGATTACCCTGTATCTACCCCAGTGCTTAGAACAGTGCTCTGCACATAGTAAGCGTTTAACAAATACCCATTATTATTGTCCAACGTCCCACAGCAGACCTGAGGCAGAGCTGGGATTCGAACCCAGGTCCTTCTGACACCCAGGTCCGTGTTCTATCCACTAAGCCTTGCTGAAGGGAGAGAGGGGGAGAGAGGATGAAGGGGGAGTGATTGAGGAGCTTCCTGTGTTCAGCTGAACTTTTCTTAATGCATGTGAAAAGCAGCAGTAGTAACAGGTTTTCTTTCCTGAGGACCAGAGAAGAGCTGGGCTTCGGCCCGCGTCCTTGTTCTCTCCCAGCATCTCCTTGGCTTTGCCCCTTGGGAAAATCGGCTCTTAACCTTGCCTGGTGCCCTCCAGCCTTTGAAGCCCTAAGACTCATCGTGGCCTAGCAATAGAGCACAGGCCTGGGGGTCAGAAGGACCTGGATTCTAATCCTGGCTCCGCCACTTGCCTATTGTGAGACCTCGGGTAAGTCACCTAACCTTTCTGGGCCGCAGTTACCTCATCTGTGAAATGGGGATTAATACTACGAGCCCCTTGCTATATCCTGAGTAGCTTATATTTTCCCCAGTTCCTGGTGCATAGAAAGCACTTAAAGCCCATACAAAAAATGGTCTTCTCAAAGAAAAGACTGTATCTGGGGTGGAAGGATCTGTGTGGTGAAGGAGGAGAGCAGGGGAAAAAGGAGGTGAAGAGGCAAGAGGATGGGCCATTAGCAGTAGGAAGTATGTGGAAGGGGAAGTGGGAAAAAGGATCAAGCAATCGTATTTACTGAGCTCTTACTGTGTGCTGAACACTGTGTACTAAGTGCTTGGGAGAGTACAGTACAGTCATGTTCCCTGCCCACAACGGTTTACGGTCTAGAGGGGGAGACAGGCATTGATATAAATAATTTATAATATGGGAATTTAGAGATATGTACATGAGTGCTGTGTAGTTTGTGGATGGGGCCAATATCAAACGCCTGAAGGTCACAGATCCAAGTGCAGAGATGATACAGAACGGAGATGGAACACGGGAAAAGAGGGTTTAAATTGGGGAAGGCCTCTTACTCCCATATGCACCGTGCGTGCGAAGTCTCACAAATGGTCTCCTCGAAGAAAAGACTGCATTAGGGGGTGAGAGAATTTGTGTGGTGAAGAAGGAGAGCAGGGGAAGGAGGGGGTGAAGCGGAAATAGGTGGGGGCACGAGCAGTAAGCATGGCGTAGAGGCTAGAGCACGGGTCTGGGAGTCAGAAGGTCATGGGCTCTAATCGCGGCTCCGCCACTTGTCTGTTGTATGGCGTTGGTCAAGTCACTTTATTTTGAGATGTCTCAGTTACCTCAGCTGGAAATTGGGGATTGTGAGCCCCAAGTGGGACAGGGACTGTGTCCAACACGATTTGTTTATATCCATCCCAGAGCTTAGTACAGTGCCTGGCACATAGAGTTTAACAAATACCACAGTTACTATTATTATTAGGAAATGTGTGAAATGGCAGTCCCTTGGTTGCTCCTCACAGGACTGGTTTATCCCAAAGGCCATTTGCTGGGGTTTCCATGTCAGCTGGACATATTTACCAGAAATCGAGTATCCGCAAATTGCTCATTTACTTTTTTTTTTTGTATGGTATTCGTTAAGTGCCAGGCACCATATTAAACATTAGGAAAGATATAAGCTAATCAGGGAACACAGTCCCTGTCTCACATGGGACTCACAGTCTTAATCCCAATTTTAAAGATGAGGGAACTGAGGCCCAGAGAAGTGAATGGACTTGCCCAAGGTCTCATAGCAGAGCTGGGATTAATTAATTAATTCATTCAATCATATTTACTAAGTGCTTACTGTGTGCAGAGCACTGTACTAAACCTTTGGGAAAGTACAATACAGCAATAAAATATGACAATCCCTGCTCACAACAAGCTCACAACCTAGGTGGGAAGGAATGGGGGGAGACAGACATCAATGCAAATAAATAAAATTACAGATATATACATAAGTGCTATGGGGCTAGAAGAAGGGGGAAGAGCAAAGGGAGCAAGACAAGGTGAGGTAGAAAGGAGTGGAAGATGAGGAAAAGTGGGGCTTAGTCTGGGAAGGCCTCTTGGCGGAGATGGGCCTTCAATAAGGCTTTGAAGGCTGGGAGAGTAATTCTGTCGGATTTGAGGAGAGATGGCATTCCAGAACAGAGGTAGGATGTGGGCCAGGGTTTGGCGGTGAGACAGGCGAGATGGAGGCACAATGAGAAGGTTAGCACCAGAGGAAAGAACTGTGTGGGCTGGGTTGTTGAAGAAGAGAATCAGAATCCAGGTCCTTCTGACTCCCAGGCCCGTGGTCTATCTATTAGGCTACACTTCTGCCAACAGTTGCCCGGTTGAGCCATTCCCCTTTTATTTTCTTACTTGCCCAGCCCAGTTTTACCATTGTTTCCTCCTAGCAACCTTGTGGGGTGGCTTAAGGGGATGTCCCCTCAATCCCAGCTCCCCTACCCCTATCTTATTTTCACTGTCCTGTGGCTTTTGAGGGCCTGGGCAGTGTGTGCAGGAAAACTCCTCACCATTGCTTTTAAAGGACTCCATCACCTTGCCACCTCCTACCTAACCTCCCTACTCTCCTTCTCCAACCCAGCCCGCACACTTCATTCCTCTAACGCTAATCTTCTCACCGTACCTCGATCTCTCCTATCTCGCCGCTAATCTCTCGTCCACATCCTACCGTTGGCCCGGAGTGCCCTCCCTTCTCATATCAGACAGATAATTGCTCTCCCCCACTTCAAAACCTTATTGACGGCACATCTCCTCCAAGAAGCCTTCCCTGACTAAGCCTCTCCTCTTCTCCCACTCCCTTCTGCGCTGCTCTTACTTGCGCTTTCATTCATCCTCCCTCCCATCCCCACAGCACATATGTATAAATCAGTATATAGCTGTAATTTATTTATATTAGTGTTAATTTCCCCCTCTAGACTGTGAGCTCACTGTGGGCAGGAGTATGTCTGTTTGTTGTTATATTGTACTCTTCCAACCACTTAGTACAGTGCTTTGCACACAGTACGCACTCATTAAATGCGATCGAATGAATAAAAAGAGCAGAATTGAGGGGCAGGGGGAGGGGTGTGAGGCAGAGATGGGATGGGGAGGCCAGGATGGAGCAGGTTTTTTTTAAAGGCAGGGGCAGAGGTTACAGAAGTGGCATTGCAGGGAGGTGAGAGAAAGCAGGTAGGGAACTACATCTGGGGTAATGGGGAACCGATGTGACAAAGAGGCAATAATAATAATTATGATTAATAATAATAATGATGATGATGGCATTTGGTAAGAGCTTACTATGTGCCAAGCACTGTTCTAAGCTCTGGGGTAGATACAAGGTAATCAGGGTGTCCCACATGGGACTCCCAGTGCTAATCCCCATTTTACAGAAGAGGTAACTGAAGCACAGAGAAGAAGTGTTTTGCCCAAGGTGACTCAGCAGATAAGTGGCAGAGCCAGGATTAGAACCCAGGTCATTTGACTTCCAGGCCTACGTTCTTCCCACAAGGCCATGCTGCTTGGAGGAAGGGTAGGGAGGGACAGCATAGAGAAAAAAAGAAATAGTCTCTCTGGGCAGTAAACAGTGGTTGCAAAGCAATTGATTTCGAGTATACTGTTATTCTTCAAGTGCTTAGTACAGTACTCTGCACCCAATAAGTGCTCAAATGCTCAAGCAACATGGTCTAGTGGATAGAGCACGGGCTTGGGAGTCAGAAGGACCTGTTTTCTAATCCCAGCTCCGACACTCGTCTGCTGTGGGACCTCGGGCAAGTCACTTCACTTCCCTGGGCCTCAGTTACCTTATCTGTAAAATGGGGACTGAGACTGTGAGCCCCACATAGGACTGGGACTGTGCCCAATTCAATTTGCTTTATATCCACCCTAGTGTTCAGTACAGTGCCTGGGACATAGTAAACACTTAATAAATACCATCATCATCATGAAAGAACTGAGCCACTTTACTTCTTTTTCTTTTACGGCTAGTAGCAGTCATTAGCAATTTTCAATCCTGTAAAATCACATTTTAAACCACACTTTTTCCACAATTCCTCAAGTTGCTCTCTTCAATGACAATTAAGTCATTAGCAAGTCTGCAGCTTTGAGAATAAACCATGTGTGAATGACCCGAACCTCCAGAAGATAATAGTAACCATCGGAACCTGTAGAAGGCACAATTTTTCATTTTTCTCACGCTCTCACAACCTCCGAACGGCCAAATGGATGTGTACCAACATTTCCGAATTCCCTTGAGAGTGAGCATGAGAATGCTCTCAACCCAAGAAAGAAAACTTTTTGGGAAAGAAATGTTGGAACTCTAGAAAAGAGAAGCTGATGATGCAAGTCCCCCCGGACCCCGCCCAGGGCGAGACTGTCCTACACAATACACACAAGAGCATTCGTCTGCCAGGCGTGACTCAAAGGCCGTAGCTCGGTTTTTCCCAAATAGTCAGTGAAGTTAAGTCTCCCTCCCTCTGTGAGAGACTGCAGATTGCAGCCTCTAGGAGTTCTGAGTAGCGCGCTTGGATTTAGTTGTCTATCTAGATATTGTCACGACGCCCTGGCTCGTATCAACCAGGACTTTCCTGGACCGGGGGGAGACTCAATGACAAGTAGGGAGTCAAACCACACCACCAGCCACCAAGGTTACTGTGGAAAGTTTTTTACTGAGTTTTACCAATGTGCAAGGAAGTGACACAACCACACTCTCACTCCCTCACTCCATTAAGGGTCCACTATCAGTCTGGTGGTCAAGGGAGGCCATTCTGTCGATCCCAAGGGAGAAGTTTGGGAGAGGTTCCTGGCGATACAGCCTGTTGACGCTGCAAGCCTCCTCCGTACATCACTTCCCCCGTCGGCTGCACTCCCCCTCTCTGCTTTCAAGTGTCACCCTCCTGCTTTGCTTCTGCTCCTGCCGCTCACCTGTTCTGCCTCTCTCCACATGCTTCTTGGCGACTCAAAGCAACCGCTTTTTATCTGTCTTAGGTGTCCCAGCTGTGGCACTAATTGGCAGCCATAGATTGGTTCAGGCCCGTTACTGGCTAGAAAAGGGAAAGAAAGCCATGCCTCCCTCCGTGCCCCACCCACCCTGGACGGGCAACCACCTGTCCTCAGGTGGAGCCCATCAGTGCCTTCGCCAGTTTCTTCCCTGTGGGATAATAATAATGTTGGTATTTTTTAAGCGCTTACTATGTGCCGAGCACTGTTCTAAGCGCTGGGGGAGATACAGGGTGATCAGGTTGTCCCACGTGAGGCTCACAGTCTTCATCCCCATTTTACAGATGAGGGAACTGAGGCACAGAGAAGTTAAGTCGTGGCTCAGAGAAGCAGCGTGGCTCAGTGGAAAGAGCACGGGCTTGGGAGTCAGAGGTCATGAGTTCGAATCCCAACTCTGACACGTATCAGCTGTGTGACTGTGGGCAAGTCACTTAACTTCTCTGGGCCTCAGTTACCTCATCCGTATAATGGGGATTAACTGTGAGCCTCACGTGGGACAACCTGATTCCCCTGTATCTCCCCCAGCGCTTAGAACAGTGCTCGGCACATAGTAAGCGCTTAACAAATACCAACATTATTAAGTGACGTGCCCACAGTCACACAGCTGACACGTGGCAGAGCCGGGATTCGAACCCATGAACTCTGACTCCCAAGCCCGGACTCTTTCCACTGAGCCACACTGCTTCACTAGTAAGGCAGCTTGTTGTGGGCTCACCACAGATATTTACTTATTTGTTTATTTATCTATTTACCTATCTGTTATAATAATAATGATAATTGTAGAATTTGTTAATTGCCTACTATGTTCCAGGAACTGTACTAAACACTGGGGTGGATATTCATTCATTCAATCATATTTATTGAGCGCTTACTATGTGCAGAGCACTGTACTAAGCGCTAGGAATGTACAATTTGGCAACAGATAGAGATGATCCCTGCCCAGTAACGGGCTCACAGGCTAAAAGGGGGAGACAGACAGCAAAACAAAACAAAACAAAACAAGTAGTCTGGTGTCAATATCATCAAGATAAATAGAATCATGGATATATACACATCATTAACAAAATAAATAGAGTCATAAATAATACCTTCAAATATGCACAAGTGCTGTGGGAAGGGGGAAGAGCAGAGGGCGGGAGAATGGGAAATGTGGAGGGGAGAAGGAACAGAGGGAAAGGGAGGGCTTCAGTCTGGGAAGGCCTCCTGGAGGAGGTGACCTCTCAGTAGGGCTTTGAGGAGGGGAGGAGAGTTAGTTTGGTGGATGTGGGGAGGGAGGGCATTCCAGGTCAGCGGGAGGACGTGGCCCAGCGGTCGATGGCGGGATAGGCGTGAACAGGGGACGGTGAGGAGGTGAGTGGCAGAGGAGCGGAGTGTACGGGGTGGGCAGTAGAAGGAGAGAAGGGAGGTGAGGTAGGAGGGGGCGAGGGGATGGACGGCTTTGAAGCCAAGAGTGAGGAGTTTTTGTTTCATGTGAAATACAGTGGGCTGATTGGGAAGCAGAGTGGCTGACCGATGGGCTCCACAGAGACGTCTGCAGCTGTAAACCGAGGTTCACCCGCTGTGGATGTGCCCAAGAGCCAGGTAGCCATCTTTTCAATCACATCCCCTCCGTAGACCAAGAGTAAAGGCTTTGAAGACCAAATACTGAGCAACAGTGATCTGGTTAGACAAGAGGAACGACCACCAAACTGCCCTAATTAGTACAAGCAGCAAAGTTGTATTTTATTCTTATCCTGCTCCCTGGCACATTTATTAGCCAGGTTCTAATCCTGTCTCTGCCACTTGTCTGCTGTGTGACTTTGGGCAAATCACTTCACTTCTCTGGGCCTCAGTTCCCTCATCTGCAAAATGGGGATTGAGACTGTGAGCCCCACATGGACCAGGGACTGTGTCCAACCTGATTTGCTTGTATCCACCCTAGTGCTTACTACATTGCCTAGCACATAGTTAAGTGCTTAACAAATACCATTAACAAAGAAATTTATAATTTTATTTTGTATATGTAATTCATTTTTCAGCTCCTTCCTTGTATCTCCGTGATTCATTCTTCACCTCCCTCGATTGTGAAGAATTTTCACTGCTCCAACACTCTCATTAGATTGTAAGTGATTTGAAGGTGGGGTTGCTGTGTCTTTGCTTCTGTTGTTCCTTGTTAAATTGTTCTGTTTTGTTTTGCTGTCAGCCCGTTTAGACTGAGCCCATAGTTGGGCAGGGATTGTCTCTATCTGTTGCCGAATTGTACATTCTATGCGCTTAGTACGGTGGTCTGCAAATAGTAAGCGCTCAATAAGTGATTGAGTGAATACAATGTTTGCACACGGTTAGCACTCGATAAATATGACTGAATGAATTCTAGTCCCAGTTCCACCACATGTCTGCAGTATGACCCTGGGTAGGTCACTTCACTTCTCTGGGTCTCATTTGTCCAATGGGGATTAAGAATGTGAGCCCCATGAGGGACAAGGACTCTGTCCAACCTGTTTAACTTGAATCTATCCCACTGCTTAGAACAGTGTTTGGCACATAGTAAGCACCTAACGAGTACCATAATTATTATTATGATTTCAAAGTCGGTCCCCCGGTGTGGCGGACAACTCCCCTTCCTGCTTTTCCTGGCAGCTCTCAGATGACACCGGAGCAGACAGGAAGGAGCGGGGATGTTTGTCATTTTTCTGTGTCCGATGAGAGAGCCAGATGTCCATCTACAAATGCTCTCGGGCTGGCTACACTGGGGACAACCTTCCTGGTTCTCGCTTAAGGCATTTAAACCTTTCAAAAGATCAGAAACTCGTTCTCCCTCCAACTTAGGCTGCGATCCTGAATTTCATTCATTCAGTCATATTTGTTGAGTGCTAACTGTGTGCAAACATTGTATTCACTCAGTCATTTATTGAGTGCTTACTATATGCAGAGCACTGTACTAAGCGCATAGAATGTACAATTCGGCAACAGATAGAGACAATCCCTGCCCAAGGATGGGCTCGCAGTCTAAATGGGGGGGTGACAGCAAAACAAAACAAAACAAGTAGTCTGGCGTCAATATCATCAAGATAAATAGAATCATTCATTCAGTAGTATTTATTGAGCTCTTACTCTGGGCAGAGCACTGTACTAAGCGCTTGGAATGCACAAATCGGTAACAGATAGAGACGGTCCCTGCCCTCTGACGGGCTTACGGTCTAATCGGGGGAGACGGACAGACAAGAACAATATATACACATCATTAACAAAATAAATAGAGTAGTAAATAATATAGATAAATATGCACAGTGCTGTGGGGAGGGGAAGGGGGAAGAGCAGAGGGAGGGAGTAGAGGGAATGGGGAGGGGAGGAGGAGCAGAGGGCAAGAGAGGGCTCCGTCTGGGAAGGCCTCCTGGAGGAGGTGAGCTCTCAGCAGGGCTTTGAAGAGGGGAAGAGAGTTAGTTTGGCGGATGTGAGGAGGGAGGGCGTTCCAGGACAGTGGTAGGATGTGGGCTGGGGGTTGACGGTGGGACAGGCGAAAACGAGGCCCAGTGAGGAGATTAGCGGCGGCAGAAGAGCAGAGTGTACCGGGTGGGCTGGAGAAGGAGAGAAGGGAGGTGAGGTAGGAGGGGGCAAGGGGATGGAGAGCTTTGAAGCCATGAGTGCGGAGTTTTTGTTTCACGCAAAAGTTGATAAGCAACCGCAGGTTTTTGAGGAGGGGAGTGACATGTCCAGAGTGTTTCTACTAAGCACTTGAGAGAGTATAATATAACAATAAATGGACATATTCCCTTCCCACAGGGGCTGTGACTAATCTGATTAACATGTGTCTACCTCAGTGCTTAGAACAGTGTTTGACACATAGTAAACCCTTAATGAAGAGAAGTGGCTTGGCCTAGTGGATAGAGCTTGGGCCTGGGAGTCAGAAGGCCCCGGGTTCTAATGCCGGCTCTGCCACTTATCTGCTGGGTGACCTTGGGCAAGTCGCTTCACTTCTCTGTGCTTCATTTCCGACATATGGAAAATGGTGATTAAGACTGTGAGCCCCATGTGGGACACGGACTCTGTCCACCCTGGTTAGCTTGCATCTAACCCAGCAGTTAGTACAGTGCCCGGGCACATAGTAAGCATTTAACAAATGCCATAAACAAAACAGAAAATATTATTATTGTTATCGATATTATTATTCAGGCTCTGGGGAGAGGCAGGCCAAAGGCAACCCAAACACCTTCTCCTCAAACGTCGATACCAAGGGGCAGATTTCTCCCCAGCACATTCATGCCCTGAAAATTCTCCTCAGTAAAAGTTCCTATCTGAAATACCCACTGTCACTGCTCAGTTTTAAAAAGCCATAGATACTTCAGTCACAACCTATCATGACACTGCGACATTGCTACCCACCAGAAGCGACAGTAGAGGTAAGAACAATAAAATGTACTTCGTTGATGATCTCTGCAGGGAATAATAATGTTGGTATTTGTTAAGCGCTTACTATGTGCAGAGCACTGTTCTAAGCGCTGGGGTAGATACAGGGTAATCAGGTTGTCCCACGTGAGGCTCAAAGTTAATCCCCATTTTACAGATGAGGTAACTGAGACCCAGAGAAGTTTAGTGACTTGCCCACAGTCACACAGCTGACAAGTAGCAGAGCCGGAATTCGAACCCATGACCTCTGACTCCCAAGCCCAGGCTCTTTCCACTGAACCACAAATGGTGCGTTTATGAAGAGAAGCAGCGGGATCTTGTGGTTAGAGCCCGGGCTTGGAAGTCAGAAAGCTCTGGGTTCTAATCCCGGCCCCACAAGTTGTCTCCTGTGTGACTTTGGGCAAGTCATTTCACTTCTCTGGGCTTCAATTCCCTTACCTGTAAAAATGGGGATTAAGAATATGAGCCCCATGTGGGACAGGGACTGTGTCCAACTTGACTGTGTTTATCTACCCAGTGTGATGCCTGGCACATAGTAAACACTTAACAAATAACATTAAAAAAATGCAGAGAAAATAAAACCTTCCACCTGCGGCAAAAACAACATTTATTAGAAATGAATGCTGAAATCTAGTGACAGTACAGATGTGTTCTCCTCTTCACTCCAACACCAAAGTCCATGTCCAACCTCCCACCTTCTTTTGGAAAAGAAGTTTGGAAAGTGTCAACTGGGTCAAAATATTTGGAATCGGTTTACGATCGCTCAATGACCCTTTGTTGTGGGGATTTTTGACCCTGAGATGGTGTTCTCATGTGTGCTTCCTGATTGGCCCAGAAATAGGCCAGATTGACAGCTGTCGTCTGGGGATGTTGGGGCTAAGGTTCCTCCCCCTTCCCTAGCCACAAGGTTCCCTGGGGTGGCAAGTGGGGAGGAAAAAAGCCTGAAATGAAACTTGTCAGTCAGGCTAACTAGCTGACACTGAGGGTTTTGGTCAGGGCTTCTCTATGCTTCAGTTTCCTCAGCTGTAAAATGGGGATTCAATACCTGTTCTCCTTCCTCCTTAGACCGTGAGCCCCGTGTGGGCCAGGGACTGTGATTGACCTGGTTAACTTGTACGTACCCCAGCACATAGCAAGCAGCATGGTGCAGCGGATAGAGTATGGGCCTGAAAGTCAGAAGGTCATGGGTTTGAATCCTGCCTCCGCCACTTGTCTGCTGTGTGACCTTGGGCAAATCACTTCTCTGGGGCCTCAGTTCCTTCATCTGGAAAATGGGGATAGAGACTGTGAGCCTTATGTGGGCAGGGACTCTGCCCAATCTGATTTGCTTGTATCCGTCCCAGAGCTTAGTTTAGTGCATAGCACATAGTAAGTGCTTACTATTACTACTACTAATAATGTTGGTATTTGTTAAGCGCTTACTATGTGCAGAGCACTGTTCTAAGCGCTGAGGTAGACATAGGGGAATCAGGTTGTCCCTCGTGGGGCTCACAGTCTTAATCCCCATTTGACAGATGAGGTAACTGAGGCCCAGAGAAGTTAAGTGACTTGCCCACAGTCACACAGCTGACAAGTGGCAGAGCTGGGATTCGAACCCATGACCTCTGACTCCAAAGCCCGTGCTCTTTCCACTGAGCCACGCTGCTTAATCAAGTTGTCCCATGTGAGGCTCACAGTCTTAATCCCCATTTTACAGATGAGGTAACTGAGGGACCTAGAAGTCTTGCCCAAAGTCACACAACTGACAGGTGGTGGAACCGGGATTAGAACCCATTACCTCTGACTCCCCAGCCCGTGCTCTTTCATTCATTCATTCATTCATTCAATAGTATTTATTGAGCACTGTACTAAATGCTTGGAATGTACAAATCGGCCACTGATAGAGACTGTCCCTGCCCATTGACGGGTTTACGGTCTAATCGGGGGAGACGGACAGACAAGAACAATAGCAGTGAATAGAATCAAGGGGACGAACATCTCATTAAAACAACAGCAATAAATAGAATCAAGGTGATGTACATCTCATTAACAAAATAAATAGGGTAATGAAAATATATACAATTGAGCGGATGAGAACGGTGCTGAGAGGAGTGTCTCCCCCTCTAGACTGTAAGCCTCTTACAGACAGGGGATGTGCCTGCTACTTCTGCCATATTGTACTCTCTCAAGCTCGTAGTAAGTGCTCTCAACATAGTAAGCACTCACTAAAAAGCGAAGCAGCGTGGCTTAGTGGAAAGACCACGGGCTTGGGAATCAGAGGTTGTGGGTTCTAATCCCTACTCTGCCACTTGTCAGCTATATGACCCTGGGCAAGTCACCCAGCTTTTCCGTGCCTCAGTTACCACATCTGCGAAACGGGGATTAAGACTTGAGTCCCACATGGGACAACCTGATAACCTTGTATGTCTCCCAGTGCTTAGAACAATGCTTGGCACATAGTAAGCGCTTCAATACCATCATCATTATTAAAAACTACTGCTTGACCGTTTGATTCACGTTCTCATGCTGCGTGACACTTCAGACAGCCCCTCGAGTATGCCCCTTCAAAGAACTTAGGTATCCGCTCACTCCAAATCCGTAGTGCCTATGCGCATCTTGATTCTATATATTGCTATTGTTCTTGTCTGTCTCCCCCGATTAGACTGTAAGCCCATCGAAGGGCAGGGACTGTCTCTATCTGTTACCGATTTGTACATTCCCAGCGCTTAGTACAGTGCTCTGCACATAGTAAGCGCTCAATAAATACTATTGAATGAATGAATGAAAGGGGAGGAGAAGAAGGAGGGGGAGGAGCAGAGGGAAAGGGGGGAAAAGAGGACTTAGCTGAGAGGAGGTGAAGGGGGGGTTGAGGGGGAGGAGCAGAAGGAGCAGAGGGAGCAGAGGGAAAAGGGAAGCTCAGTCTGGGAAGGCCTCTTGGAGGAGGTGAGCTCTCAGTAGGGCTTTGAAGAGGGGAAGAGAATGAGTTTGGTGAAGGTGAGGAGGGAGGGCATTCCAGGACTGAGAGAGGACGTGGCCCAGGGGTCGATGGCGGGACAGGTGAGGACGGGGGACGGTGAGGAGGTGGGCGGCAGAGGAGCGGAGCGTCCGGGGTGGGCAGTGGAAAGAGAGAAGGGAGGAGAGGTAGGAGGGGGCAAGGGGATGGAGAGCCTCAAAGCCTAGAGTGAGAAGTTTTTGTTTCGTGCGGAGGTCAATAGGCAACCACTGGAGGTTTTTAAGAAGGGGAGTGACATGCTCAGAGTGTTTCTGCAGGAAGATGAGCCGGGCAGTGGAATGAAGAATAGACTAGAGCGGGGAGAGACAGGAGGAAGGGAGATCAGAGAGCAGGCTGATACAGTAATCCAGCCGGGATATTATGAGAGCCCACAGCAGTAAGATAGCCATTTGGGTGGAGAGGAAAGGGCAGATCTTGGCGATATTATAAAGGTGAGACCGGCAGGTCTCGGTGACGGATCGGATGTGTGGGGTGAACGAGAGAGCCGAGTCGAAGATGCCACCGAGGTTGCGGGCCCGAGAGACGGGAAGGATGGTCGTAGCGTCCACAGTGATAGGGAAGTCAGGGAGAGGACAGGGCTTGGGAGGGAAGATGAGGAGCTCAGTATTGGACATGTTGAGTTTTAGGTGGCGGGCAGACATCCAGGTAGAGACGTCCCAGAGGCAGGAGGAGATACGAGCCTGAAGGGAGGGTGAGAGGACGGGGCAGAGATGTAGATCTGTGTGTCATCTGCAGAGAGACGATAGTTGAAGCCGTGAGAGTGAATGAGTTCACCGAGGGAGTGAGTGTAGATGGAGAACAGAAGCTTCCCCGATTAGACTGTAAGCCCGTCAAACGGCAGGGACTGTCTCTATCTGTTGCCGACTTGTTCATCCCAAGCGCTTAGTACAGTGCTCTGCACATAGTAAGCGCTCAATAAATACTATTGAATGAATGAATGAAAGAGGGCCGAGAACTGACCCTTGAGGAACCCCAACAGTTAGAGGATGGGAGGGGGAGGAGGAGCCTGAGCCATGCTGCATTATGACGTACTGCAGTCAGGAAAGAGGTGGCTCTTTTCAAAAGAAGCTCTGTCAGAATTGTGAAGCAGATAAGCGAAGGTGAAGACGGAGCCAGGAGTTCCAAGTAACAAATAGAACAGCACAGCAAGGGTCACCCTTTGTGTCGGCAAAACACAGCGGGGATTGTGGGACCCGCTTAAACCTTTCCACTAAAACACACTCAGCAGGGGGAGAATATCCTTGTCAGCGGTGTTTTCCTCACATACAAAAGACTATTATAGACGTAATTATAGTTGGATCATTTTTAAAGTGCCCAGCCGAACCTATTCCTCCTATGCTACTTTAAGAATGACGAGCCACATTTTGTGCTCAAAAAGCCATTCCTTCTGGGAGTTTTAATAATAATAATAATGATAATTGTGGTGTCACACAACATCACACAGCAGACACATTCATTCATTCAATAGTATTTATTGAGCGTTTACTATGTGCAGAGCACTGTACTAAGCGCTTGGAATGTAAAATCGCTAACAGAGACAGTCCCTGCCCTTTGACGGGCTTACAGTCTAATCGGGGGAGACGGGCAGACAAGAACAATGGCAATAAATAGAGTCAAGGGGAAGAACATCTCATAAAAACAATGGCAACTAAATAGAATCAGGGTGATGTACATCTCATTAAACAAAATAAACAAAATAAATAGGGTGATAAAGATATATACAGTCGAGCGGACGAGTACAGTGCTGAGGGGGTGGGACGGGAGAGGGGGAGGAGGACAGGGAAAGTGGGGAGAAGAGGGTTTAGCTGTGGAGAGGTGAAGGGGGGCTAGAGGGAGCAGAGGGAAAAAGGGGGGAGCTCAGTCTGGGAAGGCCTCTTGGAGGAGGTGAGTTTTAAGTAGGGATTTGAAGAGGGGAAGAAAATTAGATTGAGGTGAGGAGGGAGGGCATTCCAGGACCTTGGGAGGACGTGGCCCGGGGGTACGACGGCGGGACAGGCGAGACCGAGAGACGGTGAGGAGGTGGGCGGTAGAGGAGTGGAGCATGTGGGGTGGGTAGTAGAAAGAGAGAAGGGAGGAGAGGTAGGAAGGAGCAAAGTGATGTAGAGCCTCGAAGCCTAGAGTGAGGAGTTTTTGTTTGGAGCAGAGGTTGATAGGCAACCACCGGAGGTTTTTAAGAAGGGGAGTGACAGGCCCAGAGCGTTTCTGTAGGAAGATGAGCCGGGCAGCGGAGTGAAGAATAGACTGGAGCGGGGCGAGAGAGGACACATGGCATAACCAGATTTAGAACCCAGGCCCTCTGACTCCCAGGCCCAAGCTTTTTCTGCTAGGCCATAGTGCTTTCCCTTATTTAGACTGCAAGCCCTGTGAGAAACACGAACTCTGTCTGATCTCTTTAGCTTTTACCTACCCCAGTGCTTGGCACATAGTAAGTACTTAGCAAATATTAGTTGTTCCTTAGAGCTTAGCTTCATTGCTAGGAGATGCACTTCAGGACCGAGAGCTGGAATTCAGCACAATGCAAATGGTTTGCACTCAACTCTTTCACATTCTCTAATGGCTGTGTTTTGCTGGGCTGTGGGTGCAAGGAGTAGCTAGATGGGCAGGGGAGTAGCACATTCCATGCAAGAATTTTATCTTTAAGACCCATTTATGACCAGAGGGATTATGGAATAGTGTCACGGCTGTGAGGTAGTGTCATAACCAATGGGGAGTAGTCGGGCTAACTGCCTCATTTTATCAAAACCTTTTGAAACAACGACAAAAACTTACTAATGCATTCTTACTAATACATATTTTTATCTGCTGGGTGGAGAAGGATGGAGAAGGCAACGTGGACTAGTGGAAAGAACATCACCCGGGGAGTCAGAGGACCTGGGTTCTAATCCCGGCTCCGCCACGTGTTTGTTGTGTGACCTCGGGCAAGTCATTCACTTCGCTGTGCCTCGGTTTTCTCTTCTGTACAATAGGGGTTATGACTGTGAGCCCCGTATGGGACAGGAACTATATCTAACCTGATTAGCTTGTTTCTACCCCAGCGCTTAGTACAATGCCTGGCACCTAGTAAGCATTTAACAAATACCACCATTAAAGGAAGGACGGGATATAGAACAAAATGACTGAAGGACTCACTTTGTGAGATTGTCCTGATGTTGGGGTTCTGCCCCACATCCCGCAGGCTTAAGGTGGAAGCATCATGGAATAGTGGATAAAGCATGGGCCTGGGAGTCAGAAGGTCATGGGTTCTAATCCCAGATCCTTCACTTGTCTATGTGGCCTTGGGCAAGTCACCTCACTTCTCTGGGCTTCAGTTACCTCATCTGTAGAATGGGGATTGAGACTGTGAGCTCTACCTGGGACAAGGGACTGTATCCAACCCAATTTGCTTGTATTCACCCCAGCGCTGAATACAGTACCTGACACAAAGTAAGTGCTTAAGAATGACCATAATTATTATTAATTATTATCAAGTTATAAGGGGTCCCCCTTTGGACCAAGGTATTCAGAGAAAACCCCGCAATCGTGGTGGTGGTCGATAAGAGCAGCAGCTGCCATTTTTATTTTAATGGTATTTGTTAAGCACTTAGTATGTGCAAAGCACTGTTCTAAGCACTGAGGGGGCATACAAGACGCTGCTGTCTTTGTCACCCAACTGGCAGGCTTGGACCCCTGAACACAAGCATCTGTCATGAATGGATCAAACGTCTCTGACCAAGATAGAAATCCCTCGTCTCAGTCCCGGTTTTGGTGTGGCTGAGAGAGCTGCGATTATCACTAGCCCCCAGTTCTCAACTGCCCCCTGCCACGCCTATCGCCCCTATTGTCCCATCGCTGTCCGGTGTGGGCCGAACAGCTGGGGTACATGGTGCTGCTAGCAGTAGAGGCTCGGGGAACGATAAAGGGAGCAAGTCAGGGTGAAACAGAAGGCAGTGGGAGATGAGGAAAAGTGGGGCTCTTGGAGATGTGCCTTCAATAAGACTTTGAAGGTGGGGAGAGTATTGTCTGTCAGAGATGAGGGGGGAGGGCATTCCGGGCCAGAGGCAGGATGTGGGCTGGGGATGGCAGTGAGGCAGGAGAGACTGAGGCACAGTTAGAAGGTTAGCAGTAGAGGAGCCAAGTGTGGGGGCTCCTCTTCATCCAAACTTCTACCTCGTTAATCCAAGCACTTATCCTATCCTGCCTTGATTACTGTATCAGCCTCCTTGCTGACCTCCCAGGCTCTTGTCTCTCTCCACTCCAGTCCATACTTCACTTTCCTTCACGGATCATTTTTCTACAAAAATGATTAAGCCATGTTTCCCAACTCCTCAAGAAACTCTGCTGGTTGTCCATCCACCTCCACATCAGATGAAACTCCTCACCATTGGCTTTAAAGCACTCAATTACTTTGCCCCCTCCTATCTCACTTAGCTACTCTCCTACTACAACCAAGCCCACACACTTCGCTCCTCTAATGCTAACCTACTCACGAAACCTCAATTTCGTCTTTCTCGTCGTCAACCTCTCGCTCACGTCCAGAACTTCCTTCCTCTCCATATCTCACAATTACTCTCTCTCCCTTCAGCACCTTACTGAAAGCACATCTCCTCCAAGAGGCCTTCCCTGACTAAGCACTCATTTTCTCTTTTCCCACACCCTTTTGTGTCGCCCAGACCCATAGCACTTATATACCCCTCTTCTAGACTGTGAGCCCATTGTAAGGCAGGGATTGTCTCTATCTGTTGCTGAATTGTACTTCCCAAGTGCTTAATACAGTGCTCTGCACACAGTAAGTGCTCAATAAATATGATTGAATGAATGAATGAATCACCCCCCTCTTCAAAAATCTCCAGTGGTTGCCTATCTACCTCCTCATTAAACAAAAACTCCTCACCGTTGGCTTTAAAACACTTCACCTCCTTGCCCCTCCTAACTCACCTCACTTCTCTCCTTCTACAACCCAGCCCCCACACTTGGCTCCTCTACTGCTAACTTTCTAACTGTGCCTCGGTCTCTCCTGTCTCACTGCTAACCCCAGCCCACGTCCTGCCTCTGGCCCGGAATGCCCTCCCCTCCTCATCTCTGACAGACAATACTCTCCCCACCTTCAAAGTCTTATTGAAGGCACATCTCCTCCAAGAGCCCCACTTTTCCTCATCTCCCACTGCCTTCTGTTTCACCCTGACTTGCTCCCTTCGCCCTTCCCCTCTCCCAGCCCCACAGCACGTATGTGCATATCTGTAATTTTATTTTATTTATTTGTATTTGTGTCTGTCTCCTCCTCTCTAGACTGAAAGCTTGTTGAGAACAGGGAATGTGACTGTTTATTGTTGTAATGTACTCTGTCAAGTGCTTAGCACACAGTAAGTGCTCAATAAAGACGATTGAATGAATGAATGGGAATTGACCCTCTATTTTGCACATGAAGGAACTGAAACACAGAGAAGATAAACGATTTGCCAAGGTCACATGGCAAAAAATGATGGAGGCAGGATTTGAACCCAGGTCCTCTGACTCCTAAGTCTGTGCTATTTTCAGTAGACCATGCTGCTTCGGTTCCTCTTATCCAACCAAGGGAAAAGGCAACAATTTGCTGTCCCCAAAAGATTTCTTGGGAACCCTTCACTCCACTGAAATCGTCCTCTCAAAGGTCACCAACAATCTCTTTCTGGCCAAATCTAACCGCTCCTACTCCACCCTTATCCTCCTCTCAGCTGCCTTTGACATGGTGGAGCATCCCCTTCTCCTCAATACGTTATCCAACCTTGGCTCCACTGACTCCATCCTCTCCTGGTTCTCCTCTTATCTTTCTGGCCGGTCATTCTCGGTCTCCTTTGCGGGCTCCTCCTCCCCCTCTCATCCCCTAACTCTAGGAGTCCCTCAAGGGTCAGTTCTCGGTCCCCTTCTGTTCTCTATCTACACTCATTCTCTATCTACACTCACACCCTTGGAGAACTCATTCACTCTCATGGCTTCAATATCATCTCTATACAGGTGACACCCAAATCTATATCTCCACTCCTATTCTCTCTCCTTCCCTCCAGGCTCACATCTCCTCCTGCCTTTGGGACGTCTCTACTTGGATGTCCTCCTGCCACCTAAAACTCAACATGTCCAAGACAAAGTTCCTTATCTGTCCTCCCAATCCCTGTCCTCTCCTGAACTTTATCATCACTGTAGACGGCACAACCACTCTTCCATCTCACAGGCCCATAACCTTGGCGTCATCCTTGACTCTGCTCTGTCGTTCACTCCACACATCCAATCTATCACCAAAGCCTTTCACAACATCGCCAAGATCCGCCCTTTCCTCTCCATCCAAACCGCTTCCACCTTAGTACAACCTCTCATCCTATACCAAATGGATTACTGCATCAGCTTCCTTTCTGACCTCCCAACCTTCTGCCTCTTCCCACTTCAGTCCATACTTAACTCTGCTGCTTGGAATATCTTTCTATAGAAACATTCAGGGCATGTCACTCTCCTCCTCTAAACTCTCCAGTGGCTTCCTATCCGCCTCCGTATCAAACAAAAACTCCTCACTATTGGTTTTAAAACTCTCCATCACCTTGCCCCCTCCTACCTCACCTCCCTTCTCTCCTCTACATACCAGCCCACACACTCTGCTCCTCTGGTTCCAACCTTCTCACTGCCCTCGATCTCTCCTGTCTCATCGCCAACACCCTGCCCACATTGGGCCCTACCTCTGGCCCAGAATGCCCGCCCTCCTCAAGTCCACCGAACAATCACTTTTCCCCCCTTCAAAGCCCTACTGAAGGCACACTTCCTCCAAGAGGTCTTCCCAGACTAAGCCCCCTTTTCCTCAGCTCCCCCTCCCTTCCCTGTCTCCTTGACTTACTCCCTTTGATCTCCCTCCCCCGACTCCACAGTACTTATGTATATATCTATGATTCTACGTATTCATATTAATAATGATAATAATAATGATGGTATTTGTTAAGTGCTTACTTTGTGCCAAGCACTGTTCTAACTGAGGTAACTGAGGCCCAAAGCAGTTAAGTGACTTGCCTGAAGTCACACAGATGATACATAATAATGTTGGTATTTGTTAAGCGCTTACTATGTGCAGAGCACTGTTCTAAGCTCTGGGGTAGATACAGGGTAATCAGGTTGTCCCACGTGAGACTCACAGTTGATCCCCATTTTACAGATGAGGGAACTGAGGCACAGAGAATTGAAGTGACTTGCCCACAGTCACACAGCTGCCAAGTGGCAGAGCTGGGATTCGAACCCATGAACTCTGACTCCCAAGCCCAGGCTCTTTCCACTGAGCTGGTGGAACTGGGATTAGAACCCACAATCTGTGACTCCCAGCCCATGCTCTTTCCACTAAGCCAAGTTGCTTCTCAATAAACAGTATTTGTTAAGCACTTACTATGTGCCAGACACTGTACTAAGCACTGAGGTAGATACAAAATAATCAGGTTGGATGCAGTCCATGTCCCACCTGGGGCTCCCAGTTTTAATCCCCATTTCACAGATGAGCAGTGACGTGGTGGAGCCGCTATTAGAACCCAGGTCTTGTGACTCCCGGGTCCATGCTCTTTCCACTTGACCGCGCTGCTACTTTTGCGTGACTCTGCCAAATGCTTAACCAATAAATCCACAACACTGGTTGGGGAAGGGCGAGGAGAAAGGAAATGGTGGAGGGAAGCGATCGCCGTTTCCTCTCTGGTCACTCCACCTTTTCGCCAGCATCTTTTTTGTAAACACATTAAGGGCAGGGAACGTGACTGCTGATTCCCTTGTAGTGTAACCTCCCAAGCGCTTAGAAAAATGCTCTGCTCATAGCAAGCACCTAAAAAATACCACTGATTGATTGACTGACTTTTTTTGACTGGCCTCTAGAAAGGGTTAGCTAGTGAAGATCTCTTTTTTGCATTCCACTGGAAAACCAAATTTTCTTTTTAAATGAAAAGATTTTCCTCCTTGGGCAGTAGTGAGCACCCCTGCTCCCCACTACTGCCCAAAGCAATTTATTTTAATGTCTTTACCATCTGATTGAGTCCAGCTATTTCTGGCTTCTCTGGCTTTCAGGGACTGCCTTCTTTTAATCAGTTCTTCCTTCTGTGGATGGCGGTCTGCAAAGAGCTGTGGGCAAAGAGTCTGCATGACTGTTCATTCATGCATTCATTCATTCGTGTTCAAAGCACGGTACTAAGTACTTGGGGGAGTTCAGTATAGCAATAAACAGACACTTTTACTGCCCACAGTGAGCTCACAGTCTAGAGGGGGAGACAGATATTAATATAAAAAAATAAATTGCAGATATGTACATAAGTGCTGTGGGGCAGGGAGAGGGGATGAATAAAGGGAGCAATTCAGGGCGACGCAGAAAGAAGTGGGAGAAGAGGAGAGGAGGCTTAATCAGGGAAGGCCTCTTGGAGGAGGCGTGCCTTCACTAAGGCTTTGAAGAAGGGGAGAATCTTTGCCTGTCAGATATGAGGAGGGAGAGCCTTCCAGGCCAGAGGCAGGACGTGGGTGAGAGGTCAGCTGTGTTGTGTCCAGTCCACAGGAAGCTGTGTGTTGTGTTCAGCCTGTGTGTTGTGTTCAGCCTGAATAGCTGTGTTCTGTACAACTTTCAGAGCTGTGTCCTGTGCCAAGACCAGAACATTCGGCCTTGCCCGCGGACCACAGAGAACTGTATGTTGTGTTCGGCCTGAAGCGAGCTGTGTGGGATCCGGCCCAGGGTGTTGGGCGTTGTCCCCTGATGACAGATAGCTGTGTGTTGTGTCCAGTCCAGGGGGTTGGGTATTGTCCTACGACCACAGAGAGCTGTGTATTGTGTCCAGCCCAGATGGCTGTGTTGCGTCCAGCCTGCAGAGAGCTGTGTGTTGTTGTCCTATTATCTGTTGAGTGTTGTGTGTCATTTCATTCCCACCACACAAGGAATGAACTCCCCCCATTATGGCTAAAACTCCCTCAAAGATTTTGTGGACACAAAAAGTGGGAAATAAAAGTGAGGATGAAGTACCTTATCATTTTTTGAAATGCAAAATAATCCTAAGGGCCAGAAAAAGGTCTCCGTGGGGATTAATGATTGGGCCTTTTATGCCGTTTGCTCAGTGTCGCAACTGGCCTTGCTCCCAGGGAACCCCGGCGATCTCGGCACCTCATTCCCGTGAGTGACCTCGGGCCAGTCACGTAGTGCTCCTTGACTTGTCAGAGGGAGGTGTATCTGAAATGGACGCTGTTCAGGCTGAGAAAAACATTTTGAGGACAATTTTTGAAGTTTTTATGCATGACACTTCTTGGAGAATTCAGTATAGTAATCGTATTGTTTTAGCTGTTGCTTTTACAATTACTCACGCCGTGTGACTGGAAAAAAGCACCTAATGATGTTTCTTTTGCTTTTGGTTTGGAATGAATGCTTCTAACAACGTTTTCCAGCTGGTGTATAAATATTATTACAGAAGTGCATCCAAGTGCTTCAGAGCCTTTGCCACGGCCCCTAACTTCGATTCTTCTTGAGCCGAGGAGTCCCAAACTGAATGAGCAGATGTAATGTCCCGAGATGGGAAACGTCCGGAGACTGTGTCAACCTGAGGTAAACAGACACCCAAGAGAAAACTCCCTCTTGAGTTAATTACAGGAAAAGAGGGAGCAGTCTTGGGAAGTTTCGGTACAATAGGCCGCCCAGATAAGAGTGACTCCTGTGTCTTTCTTGGTTTTTGTCTTAATGATGTCTGTTAAACGCTTACCTTGTGTCAGGCGCTGTTCTAAGCGCTTGGGTAGAGAGAAGGTAATCCGGTTGGACACAATACATGTCCCAAATGGGGCTCACAGTCCTCATCCCCATTTTACAGATGAGGTAACTGAGGCCCAGAGAATAATAATAATGATAATAATAATAATGGTATTTGATTATCAGCGCTTACTATGTGCCAAGCACTGTATTGAGCGTACTGGAGTGGATACAAGCAAATCAGGTTGGACACGGTCCCTGTCCCATGCGGGGATCTCAGTCTCAACCCCCATTTTGCAGATGAGGTAACTGAGGCCCAGAGAAGCGAAGTGCCTTGCCCAAATTCACACGGCAGACAAAGGGCGGAGCCGGGATTAGAACCCAGGTCCTTCCGGTTCCCAGGCCCGTGCTTTCACCACGAGGCCATATTCTACTCCCGCTTTAACAGGGTGGAGGGATTGGAGGTGGGCAGTGTTTGCACGCGCTGCATTTCGCCTGACAAGTGATGGTAGGTGGAATCAGAGGCCCAGGGTTGACACCAAGCAAGCTTCATGTGTCCAGCAAACTCCTCACCTCAACACCGCAGGGTGGGCCCCTGCGCTCGGGTTTGTCCCGGCCCATTTCCTCAGGAAACCTCAAGAAACGGCTTGTGGCTGCGACAGCTGGGGTAGAGGGGTGGGGAGTGGGGGGTGTCGGCGGCAGCGACATCAGCAGCTGTGGAAGCGGCTGCAGAGGAAGAGGAGGAGGCTGAGGAAGCTGCTGGCTCCTCCACCAAGGCTAGAGCAGGGGTTAGGGTGGAGGAGCATGAGGGTTGTTTGTGAGCATTTCTATTGATGTCTGTCTACTTGTTTGGTTTTGTTGTCTGTCTCCCCCCTTCTAGACTGTGAGCCTGTTGTTGGCTAGGGATTGTCTCTATCTGTTGCCCAGTTGTATTTTCCAAGCAGTTAGTACAGTGCTCTGCACACGGTAAGCGCTCAATAAATATGATTGAATATGTGTGAATGGATGAGTGGCTTTTGTGATCCATCTTCTCCCCTCCCCTCATCTCCCCTCCCCTCATCTCCCCTCCCTTTCCCCCATCCTCCCACTGCCCCCTTCCCCATCCCTCTCCCCTCCTCTTCCCTCCCCTCCCCACCCCTTTCCTCTTTCCTTTCTTTTTTTAAAATGGTATTTGTTCAGCTCTTACTATGTGCCAGGCTTTGTACAAAGTGATGAGTCAAGCTAATCAGGTTGGACACAGTCCCTGTCCCACACAGGGCTCACAGTCTTAATCCCCATTTTATAGATGATGTAAATGAGGCACAGAGAATTTAAGTGACTTGATCAAAGTCACACAGCAGGTCCCTCTGATGCCTAGGCCCAAGATCTACCCACTAGGCCATGCTGCTTCTTAATGTTATTCTATCCTTCCTTCCTTCCTTCCTTCCTTCCTTCCTTCCTTCCTTCCTTCCTTCCTTCCTTCCTTCCTTCCTTCCTTCCTTCCTTCCTTCCTTCCTTCCTTCCTTCCTTCCAAAAAAAAATGGTGGTATTTGTTAAGCGCTTACTATGTGCAAAGCACTGTTCTAAGTGCTGGGGGATAGAAGGTAATCAGGTTGTCCCACGTGGGGCTCACAGTTTTTTTAATCCCCATTTTACAGATGAGGGAACTGAGGCACAGAGAAGTTAAGTGACTTGCCCAAAGTCACACAGCCGGCAAGTGGTGGAGCCGGGATTCGAACCCATGAACTCTGACTCCCAAGCCCGCGCTCTTTCCACTGTACCATGCTGCTTCTTCCTTCCTTCCTTCCTTCCTTCCTTCCTTCCTTCCTTCCTTCCTTCCTTCCTTCCTTCCTTCCTTCCTTCCTTCCTTCCTTCCTTCCTTCCTTCCTTCCTTCCTTCCTCTCTTTTCCTCTTTCTCCTTCTATCTCTTCCTCTCTATCTTTCTCTTTGTCTCTTCCCCCATTTCCATCTCTCTATCTCTCTGTCTTTATATCTATTTACATATATGTATATATATCTTGTCTTGTCTTATATGGCCAATTCTTCTCCAACCCATAGCGACTCCATGGACACATAATAATAATAATAATGTTGGTATTTGTTAAGCGCTTACTATATGCAGAGCACTGTTCTAAGCGCTGGGGTAGATACAGAGTAATCAGGTTGTCCCACGTGAGGCTCACAGTTAATCCCCATTTTACAGATGAGGTCACTGAGGCACAGCGAAGTGAAGTGACTTGCCCACAGTCACACAGCTGACAAGTGGCAGAGCCGGGATTTGGACCAATGACCTCTGACTCCCAAGCCCATGCTCTTTCCACTGAGCCACGCTGCTTCATATGTCTCCCAGAATGCCCCAACACCATCTACAATCATTCTGGTAGTGGATCCATAGAATTTTCTTGGTAAAAATATGGAAGTGGTTTACCACTGCCTTCTTCTGTGCAGTAAACTTGAGTCTCCACCCTCGACTATCTCCCTTGCTGCTGCTGCTCAGAACAGGTGAGTTTTGACTTGAAGCAGATTGCCTTCCCCTCACTAGACATTGCCCAAGCTAGGAATGGAATGGGTCCGCCCTTGCTTGGCTCTCCCTCCCGTAAATGAGACCGGTAGAGTACTGGAAGCTGTCCAGGGGGAGTCCTGAGAGGGGTACATATTTATCTATAAATATCTAACTATAGATACTATATATAGAGATATAGATATATACAAATTTATGTAATTTTCCTGCCCTTTTAGCCACGAACCCCCGAATAGCTCACCCTTTGAGGTCATACCCCTTGTCCCCAAGTTGCAGTCTGTCAAATATGGTCCATTTTCAAAACTGTAAGCTCTTTGAGAGTAAGTGTCATGTCTATGAACTCATTTGTATTGTAATCTCAAATCGATCAATGGTTAATTTACTGGGTGCAGAGCATTGTACTGAGCGCTTGGGAGAGCACAGTGCAATAGAGTTGGTAGATACAATCCTTGCCCACAGAGAATGTGCAGTCTAGAGAGGGAGACAGACATTAAAATGAATTGGGGCAATTTACCAAAGTGTAATCGGGCTGAGGGTGGGTGAATATGAAGTGCTTAAATGCATATGGCAACACAGAAGGGAGACGGAGGAGGGGAAATGAGGGCTTAGTCAGGGAAAGTCTCTCGGAGGAGATGGAATTTGAACGAGGGTTTGAAGGTGGGGAGAGTTATCGTCTGTTGTATATTAAGGGGAAGGGAATTCCAGGCCAGAGGGAGGGTGTGGGCTCGGGCACCCAGAAAGCGCTCAATAAATACCACTGATTGATTAGCTTCTCTGGCCCATGTCAGACTTGACCACACAAGGACAAGGCTTGACATACCAGCTCTGGAAAAGAAAACAAAAATAGAAATCCTACCTATGAAAGCTCCAGGAACGAGCAATCATCTCTGTGCCATGGGAACGTATTGCCGACTTAATAACAGTAACCCTAGACTTTTTGGAAACCTTCAGTTACAATTCTTTAACCTGAGATTCTATCTCTCGCCTATTTATCACCAAGGAAGTAGATACACCCAATTCTGCTCCAGTACATGTCGTCACTCTTATTTTGGCAAGAATGCAGTCAGGAACTTCCAAAAGAGTAAGAACGTTTCAATCTATTAGTCAATCAATTAAGGGTACTTGTTAAACGCCTTCTGTATGCAGAACACTGTACTAAGTGCTTGGGAGAGGACAATACAACCGAGACATGTTTCCTGCCCACCACGAGCTTACAGTTTAGAGACTGTCTGGGTTCAGCGGATCACATTGCCGGAAGAATCCTCTTGTGCCCGTATATGTGGCTTTGGAATGGGGAGCACTACAGTGTCTGGCTTCCTTAATGCGAGGATAGTAGGAACACAACCTTGACGTCGTAGGAGACCTGGGTGTCCCGTGGAAGAACTGAGGGGTCGGTCCAGTCTTATACATTGCAGGGCCTGAGAAATCTCTGTGGGGTAGAGACGGAGCGATCGATCGATCCATCATTGGTATTTAGGAAGGACTTGGGTTTTAATCCTGACTCTGCCACTTGTCTGCTGCATAACCTTGGGCAAGTCAGTTCACTTCTGTGGACCTCAGTTCCCTCATCTGTAAAATAGGGATTAAGACTGTGAGCCCCATGTGGGAGAGGGACTGTGTCCAACCTGATTACTTTGTATCTACTCCAGTGCTTAGAACAGTACTTGAGGCGTAGAAAGCATTTAACAAATGCCACCATCATCATCGTCATTTATTGAGGACTTACTGGGTGCTGAACACTGTGCTAAGCATATGGGAGTTTGCGGTGATGTAACACAGCGAAAAGACAATGTGATCCACCTACATGGTCAAACCCTCACCTGCTTTCAAAACAATTCCCACAGTCCACCTATAATTTAATGTTTCAGATATGATCAGTTCCCTTGTAGAGAAGCAGCATGGCTTAGTGTCACAGAGAAGTTGAGTGACTTGCCCAAAGTCATCTAGCAAGGAATTGGCAGAGTTAGAATTAGAACCCAGGCCTTCTGACTCCCAGGCCCAGGTGAGGCCCACATAGCATAGTGGACAGAGCATAGGCCTGGGAGTCAGAAGGGCCTGGGTTCTAACTCCAACTCCACCACTTATCTGCCGTGTGACCTTGGGCAAATCGCTTCACTTCTCCATGCCTCAGTTGCCTTGTCTGTAAAATGGGGATTATGACTGTGAGCCCCATGTGGGACAGGGAGCCTGTCCAATCTGATTAGCTTGTATCTACCCCAGCGCTTAGAACAGTGACTGGCACATAGTAAGCACTTAACAAATACCATTAGCAATAACAACAACTCTCTCCACTAAGCCATACCTAGATGACTGGTGACTCTATGGCTTTCCGTGACAGCTTTGTGAGGAAAGGAAAAGAATTATTCCCATTTTAGTGGTTGGGAAACTAAGAGAGAGAGGAAATTAAGCAATCTGCCCAGGGGTTACATAGTGTGTACAGTGGTGGAACAAGGAATACATGTGTGAGTGAGAGAGAGAGAATGAGAGACAAGGAAGCCCAGACATCAGCGATAAGGAGATAGCTTGGGAAATTAAAATCCTGTTCTGTGGGAAAACAACAATCATTGAAGACCTGGGAGCAGGAAGGATTACAATCAGAGGAAACAAGCCAACAGGAGAGAGAAGGAGAGTGGTTAGGGAGCTTAGCAGTAGAAATGATTAGGGACTGTAGCTTTTATGTCTGGATCTGTTCTTTTAGGGGCTCTGGGCATGTCACTTTAAACAGTTATCTCCATTTTCCAGCTATAAAATGGGACTCTACTTACTTTTGAAATACTTAAATGAAGTTCTTAAATGAGATTCTTAAATGAAAGTGTTAAACACCAGCTATTAATTACTGTATAATTACTTCAGGAGTGTCTCACAAGATGTGGAAGAGGGAGAATCTTCATCACGTAGTGAAAGAGCACATTACAGAAACTTGGGGAGGACCTGGATGGGGCAAGGAGCGAGGAATGGAGGTGGTTTAAGACCAGGAATGAAGTAGTCAGAAAAATCCAAGAAATTTAATTGTCAAAGATGTAGTGGGTACTGAACAATAGCACCCGTGGAACTTGAAAAATAGGACCTAATGCGATGCAATATGTCCGAAACTGTTGGAGCTGATCCTTTAAGAAGTTGAAACAAGAGTTGAGAAGCAGCGGAGCCTAATGGACAGATCAAGGGACTTGGATTCAGAGGACCTGGGTTCTAATCCCAGCCCCGCCATTTCAATCAATCCTATTTTTGAGTGCTTACTGTGTGTACTGAGTGCTTGAGAGAGTAAAACAAACACATTCTCTCCCACAGCGAGCTTACATTTCCCTGTTGTTTGACCTTGGGCAGGTCACTTCACTTCTCTGGGCCTCAGTTACCTCATCTGTAAATTGGGGATTAAGACCGTGAGCCCCATGTGGGACAGGGACTTTGTCCAATCCTAATATCTCGTATTCATCCCAGCGCGTAGTATGGTGCTTGAAATTTAGTAAGCACTTAACGAATACCATAAAAAAGCAACAATAGCAAAAATCCAAATAATTAGTTAGCTTCCCCATGATGGATAAGAATTTGCTTAATTCTGCGTAGTCATTACATGGATGCATGGAAACATTTCGGACATTCATTCATTCATTCAATAGCATTTACTGAGCACTTACTATGTGCAGAGCACTGTACTAAGCACTTGGAATGTACAAATCGGCAACAGATAGAGACAGTCCCTGCCGTTTGACGGGCTCACGGTCTAATCGGGGGAGACAGGCAGACGAGAACAATGGCAATAAATAGAGTCAAGGGGAAAAACATCTCATTAAAACAATGGCAAATAAATAGAATCAGGGTGATGTACATCTCATTAAACAAAATAAATAGGGTGATGAAGATATATACATGCCGTATGACTCCAAAGAATCAATAGACACTGAGAATATAGGAAGATTTTAAGCGGCCAAAACGATATACTCAGTGAAGAAAAGATGAGGGGAAGGATAAGAAAAGGCAGCCGGTATCTAGCCAGATTGACAAAAAGAAAAGGGGGCATAACACTGGAAGGACGTTGTGGGGAGGGATGGTTGAAATGCAGGGCGTACTTCTGGAAGAATCAGTTATTATTATTATACAGGGCCAAGAGAGTTGTAAAATGAATAGGGTAGGAGAAACTTAAGGTCCCTGAAAGGTTGTTGAGATTCAGGAAATGACTGTAAGATTCACGCACGCAAAAGCATAGCCAAGGAAACCGGTGGTGAGAAGGTTTAAAAGCTGCCATGGGAAAGTCAGGAGGGAGGGCTGTGACGTTCACAAGACCGCCACACTACAAAGGGAACAAAAACATGGGGTTTGAAACAAAGCTAAGAGGGTGTCAAACTGGACTGAGAAACTAAAATGTAAACAATGAGAGGGCAGCCTTTAAGGAGCCCAAACAATCAAAGATTCTTTACATACTTGATGGGGAAGAGATAGACCAAGGAAACAGCAAAGAGCTGGAAAAAATAAACTAGTTTTTCTTGTCTTGGGTTCACGACTCCAGTTTGAAACAAGATATCACACAGAAATGGAAGCAAAGTCTCAGGCAAGGGAATGATACGCTTCCTTGATCTGTAGTTTACTTTAATGACTGACACACTCTGTAGACTGGAAGATCTTTGCGGTCAGAGAATATGTCTATCATCTCTTACTATAATAATAATAATAATGTTGGTATTTGTTAAGCGCTTACTATGTGCCAAGCACTGTTCTAAGCGCTGGGGTAGACACAGGGGAATCAGGTTGTCCCACGTGGGGCTCACAGTCTCAATCCCCATTTTACAGATGAGGTAACTGAGGCCCAGAGAAGTGAAGTGACTCGCCCATAGTCACACAGCTGACAAGTGGCAGAGCTGGGATTCGAACTCATGACCTCTGACTCCCAAGCCCGGGCTCTTTCCACTGAGCCACGCTACTATACTGTAATAATAATATTATATTGTAATAATAATAATAATGATGGTGTTTGTTAAGCATCGTACTAATCGCTGGGATGAATACAAGCAAATCAGGTTGGAAACAGTCCCTGTCCCACATGGGGCTCATAATCTCAATCCCCATTATCCAGGTGAGGTAACTGAGGCACAGAGAAGGGAAGTGACTTACTCAAGGTCACACTGCAGATGTGGTGGAGTCAGGATTAGAACCCACAACCTTCTGACTCCCAGGCCCAAACTAAAGGCTAAAACTAGGGATTTCAAAGTAAAGTAAAGGCAGTACAGTAATAATGAGTGTGGAAGGATCCAGCTAGTTACGGGCAGGGAATGTGCCTATTGTTGTATTGTACTCTCCCAAGCACTTAGTACGGTGCTCAATAAATATGATTGTGATTATGATATGATTGAATGAACAAATGAAAGATCTTCAGAAGTGGAGGTACTGAATGCCCACATTCAGAGCTCAATAGGTACGATTGAATGATTGCCTGATAGTGATTGGAGAATCCCAGCCAAAAAGGTACAATATTTCAAAGGTCACTGTGGGCAGGGAACGTGGCTATCGACTCTTTTATGTTGTACTCTCCCAGTTGCTTAGTACGGTGCTCTGCACGTAGCAAGTGCTCTGTGAGGATGATTGTTCAGTTGATTCAAATTTAAAGAAATGGAGAAGGCCGTAAACAGGAACGATGGTTGCTTTGTGTTCCCATAGTGGTAGGTGAGATTCAGAATGCATTAGTAATGGGTTGCCCCTCTCAGGGTCGCACCTGGAGAGTTTCCAGGACGCTATCAGTCTCGACTACGGGAGGGAGAGTCAAGCAGAGGCCTGTCCATTCCATTCCTAGCTTGGCCAGTGGCTAGGGAGTGGCAGGCCATCGGCTACAAGTCAAACCCCACCTGTGATGGGCAGCAGCGGCACAGGAGAGAGTCGAGGGTGGAGACTCAAGTCTACTGCGCAGAAGGAGGCACTTCTGGATTTTTACCAAGAAAACTCTCTGGATACACTCCCAAAACAATGGCAGATGGAGGTGGGACGTTCGGGGAGAGATTCATTCAATCGTAGGTATGTGCAGGGCACTGTACTAAGCGCTTGGAATGGACAATTAGGCAACAGATAGAGACGATCCCTGTCCAACAATGGGGTGTGTCCATGGTGCCGCTATGGGTCAAAGACGACTCAACAGCAAAGGACAAGTAATGGATGCATTGAGACTATCAACCATTGAGAGACTGTAAGCCCCTGGTGAGCAGGGAACATGTCTATCAACTCTGTAATACTGTACTTTCCCAAGTGCTCTGTACAGTGCTCAGGACACAGTAAGTGCTCAATAAATCCTATTGGTGGATTAACTCTTGTACTGTACTCTCCCAAGTGCTTAGTATAGTGCTCTGCACACAGTAAGCACTCAATAATAGTACAGTGCTAAGTGCTTAGTACAGTGCCTTGCATCCAGTAAGCACTCAATAAATATGATTGAAAGAACGAATAAATACCACTGATGATGGTGAAGGCAGTGATTCAGAAAGTACCCTAAAATTTATGACAAAATTCAAACAACAAAAATAGGCAGAATTTTAGAATAATAGAATAGAAATATTATGTACAGATAATATTGGGTATCGTTCAAATCACTCAGGATGAGATATTCCCTGAGGAAAAAGTGAGGGCACAATAAGCCTCCCCGCCATGTAACCAGAACCACCAGAGATGGCCTATTAGATTAGAAGGCAAAGGAGGTTCGAAGTAGAAGCAGTGGAAAGAGAAGCGAAGTGACTTGTCCAAGGTCACGCGGCAGATGTGAGGCGGAGGCGGGATTAGAACTCAGGTACTTCTGACACCCAGACCCGTGCTCTATCCACTGAACCACGCTCCTTCTCTAAACACTTAGTACAGAGGTCTACACACAGAAAGTGTTGAATAAATACCATCGATTGACACAGGCTGCGTCCTTAAGGGTGTCACTTTAGCCAAGGATGCCATAGAAAGCAGGTGGGCTTCTGGTGGGACTGGGAGGGGAAGGCCCTGAGGGCTGAGGGCCACCAGCTCCCCAGGACCCAAGGCTCTCAGCCTCCTCCTCTCCCCACCCCCTTAGCACACCACACCCAAGAGGAAAACAACAAGCTAAATAAAGGTCTTGGGCGGGCCAGTGTTTGAGGGATGGGATGGGGCGGGAGGGGGCTACTCAGCAAGTCATCATTCTTATCTCTACTCCCTTTTTTCCTATACATCCCCCACCCCCCCACCCCTTGGAGCAGGTGTGGAGGGTGGGAAACAGAGCCAGCTCAGCTTCAAGGCGACGAAAGTGATAGGAGGCTATTACAGGTAGCCCATCTCCTCCAAGAAGCCTTCCCTGACTAAGCCCCCATTTCCTCTTTTCCCATTCCTTTCTGTGTCACCCTGACTTGCTCCCTTTACTCACCACCCCCAAGCCCCATAATATACATACCTGTAATTATTTTATTTCTATTAATGTCTGCCTCGCCCTCTAGGCTGTAAGCTCATTGTGGGCAGGGAATGTTTCCGTTATATTATTGGGTCGAACTCTCCCGAGGGCTTTTACAGTGCTCTGCACACAGTAAGCGCTTAATAAACACAATTAGTTGATTGTACCACTTGATTGTAGCCACTTCTCGGATCTCCTTTCCTCCTGTCTCTCCCCACTCCAATCTATTCTTCATTCTGCTGCCCGGATCATCTTTTTACAGAAAAGCTCTGGGCATGTCACTCCCCTCCTCAAAAATCTCCAGTGGTTGCGATCAACCTCCACATGAAACAAAAACTCCTCACTCCTGGATTCAAAAGCTCTCCATCCCCTTGCCCCCTCCTACCTCTCCTCCCTTCTCTCTTTCTACAGCCCAGCCCATATGTTCCGCTCCTCTGCCGCTCACATCCTCACCGTCCCCCGTTCACGCCTGTCCCGCCGTCGACCTCTGGCCCACGTCGTACCGCTGTCCTGGAATGCCCTCCCTCCTCACCTCCGCCAAACTAACTCTCTTACTCTCTTCAAAGCCTTACTGAGAGGTCACCTCCTCCAAGAGGCCTTCCTAGACTGAGCTACCCCCTTTTCCCTCTGCTCCCCCTCCACCCTCTGCTCCTTCCCCTTCCTCCTTCACCTCCCCTCAGCTAAGCCCCGTTTCCCTCTGCTGCTCCCCCTCTCCCTTCCCCTCCGCACTGTGCTCATTTGTATATATTTTTTATTACCTGTTTATCTTGTTAATGAGGTGTACATCCCCTTGATTCTATTTATCGTGATAATGTTGTCTTGTTTTTGTTTCGTTCTGTTTTGCTCTGCCGTCTGTCTCCCCCGATTAGACTGTGAGCCCGTCATTGGGCAGGGATTGTCTCTATCTGTTGCCAAATTGTATATTTCAAGCGCTTAGTACAGTGCTCTGCACATAGTAAGTGCTCAATAAATACTATTGAATGAATGAATGAATGAAAGGTCCTTCTGACTCCCAGGCCTGTGCTCTACCACTAAGCCACTCTGCTTTCTCTGTGTTGTCTGGGCTCTTGACCTATGGCCTTTGGGCTTTTGGTATTCACCCACCTTCAACCCCACGGCATTTATGGAGGAATCTATAAATTATTTATTTATATTAATGTCTGTCTCCCCATTCATTCATTCATCCAATCAATCAATTGTATTTATTGAGCACTTACTGTGTGCAAAACACTGTATTAAGTGCTTGGGAGAGTACAATTTAACAACAAACAGACATATTCATCCCCACCTAGACTGTTACCTCATTTTGTGGGCAGGGAACGTGCCTGCCAATTCTGTTTTAATCTACTCTCCCAAGTGCTTAGTACAATGCTCTGTACACAGTAGGTGTTCAATAAATGCCACTGATTGAATGACTGAAGCAGGAGAGAACTGTCTCAGAAAAGCCAGAGAATGACAGAGTTTCCACAAAGTGGGGAATTGTCCACAATGTCAGTGGCAGCTGAGGGGTCACGGAAGACTGTTCTTCCCCCTTCCCCTCGCCAAGCCCTTGTGCATATTTGTATATATTAATTATTTATTTATTTTGTTAATGATGTGTATATATCTATGATTCTATTTCTCTTGATGATATTGACGCCAGACTATTCGTTTTGTTTTGGTTTTGTTTTGTTGTCTGTCTCCCCTGTTTAGACTGTTGAGCCCATTGTTGGGCAGGGGTTGCCTCTATGTGTTGCCGAATTGTACATTCCAAGTGCTTAGTACGGTGCTCTGCACATAGTAAGTGCTCAATAAATACGATTGAATGAAAGAATAGGACAGAATCCATTGGATTTGGCAAGAAGCGGGTCTTTGGTGACCTTGGAGAGTAAGGTCTCAGGGTAGAGGGCAGAAACCATCCATTCATTCATTCATTTATGAGAAGCAGCGTGGCTCAGTGAAAAGAGCCCGGGCTTGGGAGTCAGAGGTCATGGGTTGGAATCCCAGTTCTGCCACTTGTCAGCTGTGGGACTGTGGGCAAGTCACTTAACTTCTCTGGGCCTCAGTTACCTCATCTGTAAAATGGGGATTAAGACTGTGAGCCTCACATGGGGGAACCTGATTACCCTGTATTCATTCATTCATTCATTCAATAGTATTTATTGAGCGCTTACTATGTGCAGAGCACTGTACTAAGCACTTGGAACGAACAAGTCGGCAACAGATAGAGACGGTCCCTGCCGTCTGACGGGCTCACGGTCTAATCGGGGGAGACGGACAGACGAGTACGATGGCGATAAATAGAGTCGAGGGGAAGAACATCTCGTAAAAACAGTGGCAACTAAATAGAATCGAGGCGATGTACATTTCATTAACAAAATAAATAGGGTAATGGAAATATATACAGTTGAGCGGACGAGTACAGTACTGAGGGGATGGGAAGGGAGAGGGGGAGGAGCAGAGGGAGATGGGGGGAAAAGAGGGTTAAGCTGCGGAGAGGTGAAGGGGGGGTGGTAGAGGGAGTAGAGGGAGAAGAGGAGCTCAGTCTGGGAAGGCCTCTTGGAGGAGGTGAGTTTTAAGTAGGGTTTCGAAGAGGGGAAGAGAATCAGTTTGGCGGAGGTGAGGAGGGAGGGCGTTCCGGGACCGCGGGAGGACGTGGCCCGGGGGTCGACGGCGGGATGGGCGAGACCGAGGGACGGTGAGGGGGTGGGCGGCGGAGGAGCGGAGCGTGCGGGGTGGGCGGTAGAAAGAGAGAAGGGAGGAGAGGTAGGAAGGGGAGAGGTGACGGAGAGCCTCGAAGCCTAGAGTGAGGAGTTTTTGTTTGGAGCGGAGGTCGATAGGCAACCACTGGAGTTGTTTAAGAAGGGAAGTGACAGGCCCAGATCGTTTCTTCGGGAAGATGAGCCGGGCAGCGGAGTGAAGAATAGACCGGAGCGGGGCGAGAGAGGAGGAAGGGAGGTCAGAGAGAAGGCTGACACGGTAGTCTAGCCGGGATATAACGAGAGCCCGTAGCGGTAAGGTAGCCGTCTGGGTGGAGAGGAAGGGGCGGATCTTGGCGATATCGTAAAGGTGAAACCGGCAGGTCTCGGTAACGGATAGGATGCATGGGGTGAACGAGAGAGACAAGTCAAGGATGACACCGAGATCGCGGGCCCGAGAGACGGGAAGGACGGTCGCGCCATCCACGGTGATAGGGAAGTCTGGGAGAGGACCGGGTCTGGGAGGGAAGATGAGGAGCTCAGTCTCGCTCACGTCGAGTTTTAGGTGGCGGGCCAACATCCAGGCGGAGACGTCCCGGAGGCGGGAGGAGATGAGAGCCCGAAGGGAGGGGGAGAGGACGGGGCAGAGATGTAGATCTGCGTGTCATCTGTGTAGAGATGGTGGTCGGAAGCCGTGAGAGCGAACGAGTTCACCGAGGGAGCGAGTGTAAATGGAGAACAGAAGAGGGCCAAGAACCGACCCTTGAGGAACTCCAACAGTTAAAGGACGGGAGGGGGAGGAGGCGCCGGGGAAGGAGACCGAGAACGACCGGCCAGAGAGGTGAGAGGAGAACCGGGAGAGGACGGAGTCCGTGAAGCCGAGGTGAGATAAGGTATGGAGGAGGAGGGGATGGTCGACAGTGTCAAAGGCAGCAGAGAGGTCGAGGAGGATCAGAATGGAGTAGGAGCCATTGGATTTGGCATTAAGGAGGTCACGGGTGACCTTAGAGAGAGCAGTCTCGGTAGAGCGGAGGGGACGGAAGCCACATCGGAGGGGGTCCGGGAGAGAATGGGAGTTAAGGAATTCTAGTCAGCGAGTGTAGACGACTCGTTCTAGGATTTTGAAAAGGAAGGGTAGTAGGGAGATAGGGCGATAACCGGAGGGGGAAGTGGGGTCGAGAGCGGGTTTTTTTAGGATGGGGGAGACGTGGGCATGTTTGAAGGCAGAGGGGAAGGAGCCCTTGGAGATTGAGTGGTTAAAAATAGAAGTTAAGGAAGGGAGGAGGGCAGGGGCAACGGTTTTAATAAGGTGAGAGGGAATGGGGTCCGAGGCGCAGGTGGAGGGGGTGGCACTTGCGAGGAGGGAGGAGATCTCCTCTGAGGATACTGCAGGAAAGGATGGGAAAGTAGGGGAGAGGGTCGGTTGGGGGGTGGGGAGAGGCGGAGGGGTGACTTTGGGGAGCTCAGACCTGATCGTGTTGATTTTCGTGAGGAAATAGGTGGCCAGATCACTGGGGGTGAGAGATGGGGGAGGGGGAGGAACAGGGGGCCTAAGGAGAGAGTTAAAGGTCCGGAACAATCGGCGGGGGTGACGGGCATGGGTGTCGATGAGGTATCTACCCCAGCGCTTAGAACAGTGCTCTGCACATAGTAAGCGCTTAACAAATACCAACATTATTATTATTCATTCATTCAATTTGATTCATTGAGAGCGTACTGTGTGCAGAGCACTGTACCAAGCACTTGGGAGAGTACAATACAACAATAAACAAACACATTCCCCAGATTCTAGAGGGCTGAGAAAGAAATGGCTACTCTCCTACTACAACCCAGCCCGCGCACTACGGTCCTTCAGGGCTAACATTCTCACTGTGCCTCCATCTCACCTATCTCACTGCTGTCCCCTAGCCCATGTCCTGCAGCTGGCCTGGAATGCCTTCCCTCCTCAAATTCCACAAATCATTACTCTCTCCCGCTTCAAAGTCTTATTGAAGGCCCATCTCCTCCAAGGGGCCTTCCCAGACTAAGCCCCCCTTTCCTCTTCTCCCACTCCCTTCTGAGTCACCCTGACTTGTTCCCTTTGTTCTTTCCCCCTCCCAGCCCCACAGCACTTATGTACATATTTGTAATTTATTTATTTATATTGCTGTCTCCCCTCCTCTAGACTGTAAGCTCATTGTGGGCAGGGACTGTTTCCGTTTATTGTTGCATTGTACTCTCCCAAGTGTTTAGTACAGCACTCTGCACACAGTAAGCGCTCAGTAAATATGATTAAATGAATGAATGAAGGATAAGGGGTTGAAGGCAGTGGGTGATTTCAGCTTATTTGAGTTTGGACAAGAATGGATGGATTCAATCATATTTATTGAGCGCTTACTGCGTGCAGAACACCTTACTAAGCGCTTGAGTGGATGGAGATGGGGTGATATCTGAATGGTACAGGGGAGTTCAGAGAGGGTATATTTAGGCTAAAGGACTCAAGGACATGTTTGAAGGCTGAGTTGAAGGACCTAACAGAGAGGGCCCTTTCAACATCTGCAGAACGATGTTTGTTTCTGACACTGCAAATGAGCGAAATGGCTAAACAAATACTCAAGATCAGAAGCTACTTGTCACACATAACAATGTTAAGGCAAACTTTACCCGGTTTCAGATATCACATCCCAACATCAGCCCCAAACTCAACACTATCCAACTCTTGGTTTGGAGGTGAGGGCTGAATTATGGAGACGGAAGAATGAGGAACACCACTCCAGAGATAAGCAAAAACGGACTACAGTTTCCAGATATCTAGGGAAACTCCAGAATCTTTACACAGTGGGAAGGAAGGAAATTCCCCAGAAAAAGAAAATATTTATGACACATTTAAAAATGACCAGACCTTCCAGATATCTCTTTTCAAAATACATGTCAATTCTATGGATGACGGAGGAGATAGGGACGATTCCCCACACAAGTGCGCTAAGTCAACTTAAGACAACCGTGGCAGAATTAAGACTCAACTGAGTCAATTTTACCAGTGAGAATATTAAGAAAAAATTAACAAAAATTTTAAAATTATTTGGGGCAAGAGCTTAGCCCTTAAAAAAATGGGTTAGCAATAAGGTTAAATTAGGTTTCACTCCCCAAATCCAGACCGGCGAGATAACCAAGACCTGAAGTAGGAATTTGGCCGGAGAGTTAACTAAATACAAGTAGCGTCGTGGAGGAAGAAGCATCTGATGAGTACAACATCCACCCCAAAAAGATTCTCTATTCACACAGAACTAAGTTGGAGAATACTGAGGGATTCATCTTGGAATGAAAAATTTTTCACCCTTGTGTTTAAAAAACCTCAAAGGAATGTTTGACTAACAGAGTTTTCTGCAGGTCCCTTCCTGCAGTCCTTTGGGTCACTGACTTCAGCGTCTAAAACAGCATGTGGATTATTCATTCATTCAATAGTATTTATTGAGCGCTTACTATGTGCAGAGCACTGTACTAAGCGTTTGGAATGTACAAATCGGTAACAGATAGAGACAGTCCCTGCCCTTTGACGGGCTTACAGTCTAATTGGGGGAGACTGTATTGGACTGTGAGTCCGTCATTGGGCAGGGATTGTCTTCATCTGTTGCTGAACTGTACATTCCAAGCGCTTAGTAAAGTGCTCTGCACATAGTAAGCGCTCAATAAATACTATTGAATGAATGAATGTTTTATTTAGGCTTCTGGAATTTTAATTCCTTCAAGGGCTCCATGACAGGTGGACCTCTTGGACTCCCTTTCACACGGAGCCCGGATATACTCTAGGTAATCAGTCAGCCAGTCAATCGTATTTATTGAGTGCTTACTGAGTGCAGAGCACTGTACTAAGCACTTGGGAGAGTACAATATAACAATATAATAGGCACATTCCCTGCCCTCATTGAGCTTACAGTCTAGGTAATACATTAGTTGTTGAGAGGCCTACTGAGAAGCAGGATGGAGTAGTGGATAGAGCAGAGACCAGAGAGTCAGAAGGTCATGGGTTCTAAACCCGGCTCTGCCACTTGTCTGCTGTGTGACTTTGGGCAAGTCACTTCACTTCTCTGGGCCTCAGTTACCTCATTTGTAAAAGGGGGATTAAGACTGTGAGCCCCATGTGGGACAGGGACTGTGTCCAATCTGATTAGCTTTTATCTACCTCAGCTCTTAATTCAGTGCCTGGCACATAGTGAGTGCTTAGCAAGTACCATAAAAAAAAGGTAAGAGTCCTTGCCTGCTGCCCACGTAAATGTCCCTTCCTTACCCCTCTAGACTGTAAGCTCTTAGTAATAATAATAATAATAATGTTGGTATTTGTTAAGCGCTTACTATGTGCAGAGCACTGTTCTAAGCGCTGGGGTAGATACAGGGTAATCAGGTTGTCCCACGTGAGGCTCACAGTTAATCCCCATTTTACAGATGAGGTAACTGAGGCTCAGAGAAGTGAAGTGACTTGCCCACAGTCTCACAGCCGACAAGTGGCAGAGCCGGGAGTCGAACTCATAACCTCTGACTCCGAAGCCCAGGCTCTTTCCACTGAGCCACGCTGCTTCCCAGTGCTCTGCACACGGTACAGTGCTCTGCACACAGTAATAAATACATACACATATACACAAATAAATACATACATAAATAAATACAAATCACTTACTGACTGCCTGCCTGCCACGAGGAACCTTTCAGCCTCCCTTTCTCCTCCCGTTATTCCCTTCCTACGGGGACCCCAAAGTTTCCGGGGAGGTGACTCCCTTCTAGACTGTGAGCTCACTGTGGGCAGGAATGTTTCTGTTGCTATATCACACTCTCCCAAGTGCTTACTACAATGCTTTGCACACAGTAAGCTCTCGATAAATATGACAGAATGAAGGAATGAATGAAGGTGATGGGCAGGGAATGGATCTGTTATAATTGTACTCTCCCAAGCGCTTAGTACAGTGTTCTGCGCACAATAGGAGCTTAGTAAGCAACGTGGCTTAGTGGAAAGAGCACGGGCTCGGGAGTCAGAGGTCATGGTTTCTAATCCCCGCTCCACCACATTAACTGAGTGACTTTGGGCACGTCACTTAACTTCTCTGAGCCTCAGTTACCTCATCTGTAAAATGGGGATTAAGACTGTGAGCCCCACTTGAGACAATCTGGTTACTTTGTATCTACCTCAAAGTTTGTGCCAAGTACACAGTAAGCGCTTAACAAGTACCATCAATATTATTATAATAATAATACATACAGTATGCAGAGCACTTGTACTAAGCGCTTGGGAAAGTAAAATACAACAATAAACTGTGACATTCCCTGCTCACAGTCTGGGGGGCAGACATCAATACAAATAAATAAAATTACAGATTCATTCATTCAATTGTATTTACTGAGCCCTTAATGTGTGCAAAGCACTGTACTAAGTGCTTGGGGGGATACAATATGACAACAAACAGACACATTCCTGCCCACATCCAGCTCACAGTGTAGAGGGGAGACAGACAGACAGACAATAAATAAATACATAAATAAATAAATAGGTAAATAAACAAATTACAGATATGTACATAAGTGCTCTGGGGCTGGGAGGGGGGAAGAGCAAAGAGATAAATAAAATGACAGATATGTACATAAGTGTTTTGGAGCTGGGAGCGGGGAAGAGCAAAGGGAGCAAATTAGGGTGAAACTGAAGGGAGTGGGAGATGAAGAGTGGGAGTGGGATTTAGTCTGGGAAGGCCTCTTGGAGGAGATGTGCCTTCAGTAAGGTTTTGAAGCAGGGGAGAGTGGTTGTCTGACTGTCGGATTAAATATGATTGACTGCCAAAAGGAAGATTTCAACCTCTCTTTCTCCTCCCATTATCCCTTTCCTGCTGGGAGGGGTTAAGGGCTGTGGGAGGCTGGGGCTACCTGATGGGGAGGAGGGTGAGTCAGGATTGCTGGGTGTGTAGGGTGCAGAAGAGCCTCAGGGATGGAAGTTTAATAGCTTAAAGCAGCTTTGGTGGAGGGGAAGGAAGGGCCGGAGGGAGGACAGGTTGAGTAAAAATAGCTGAATATAAAAGTTTGTCTGGGCTACAGGTGGGACATGAACTGTGTCCAATCTGATTAGCTTGGATCTACCCCAGCATTTAGTAAGCGCTTAACAAATACCATAAAAAAATGACAGAGCAATCACTACCTTGAAAGCACCTGAACCCCAGACCAGCTGGGGCTTGACGGGCACAATAAGTGGCAAGAGGCCAAAGGGCCCCAAGAGACCAAAGCCCCCTCGTGCAATGAAAAGCAACGTGCAATGTCTGTAGCCCTCTGGGGTTGAGATAGTGGGAAGAAGGTACAAGATGTCATTGTGTGCATGCGTGCATTTGTGTATCCAAGTGTGTGTCTGTGTGTCTATGTGTCTGTATGTGCCCGCATGCTCACGTGAGAATCAACAACTTGGCTTTCCTTGGACGGTCTGAACCCCTGTCTTCTGGGGTTAACAAAAACTGTATGAGTTAGAACAGAAGGGAGCATTAGCAGCATAAGACAGAAGGCAGAGCCACTCAAGTGTCATCAAAATGGAGCTGTTGGTAAAGGGAGACGGAATCCCCAGAGAGAAGACGGAGGAGGCAGGAAGGATTGGATTGGAAGGATAGGATTGGAAGGAATCATACCAGCTCCGCAAAGACTCCCCACACCGTGATTTGTGCCAGATGGAGCAGCTTGCGCCAAAAGAATGCCAGCAATTTTCATCTTCCCACATGGCTACTTGGTAATAATTAGTTTTATGGCCTTTTTTTCATGAGCTATTACCTTAATGAGTAGATTGTTCAACCATCCAAATGGTTTCCCCCCCTTTTTCGCTCAGAGAAACGCGTCTCTAAACAGCCGGGTTGGATTACCTCCCTGGAGACAGGCCTGGCACCTTGCTGATGCCCAGTAAAGATATGTCAAAGGCAAAGCCTTGCCAATCCCGGTGTCCTGGAATTGCTTTCATGGTGGCTCCTCTTGCCCGTCACTGCCACAGAATCGGGCACTGTATCTTGTTGCTCCCACTAGGAGTTGAAATTGTGTCAGTTATAATAATTGTGGCATTTGTTAAGCGCTTACTATATGCCAAGCACTGTACTAAGCACTGGGGCAGTTACAGGTTTATTAGACCCCACACGGGGCTCACAACCTAAGTAGGAGGGAGAACAAGTATCAGATCCCCATTTTGCAGATGAGGGAACTGAGGCACGGTACTGTTAAGTGATTTGCCCGAGGTCACACAACAGACAAGTGGTGGAGCCTGGATTAGAATCCAGGTCTTCTGGCTTCCAGGCCCATGCTCTTTCCTTTAGGTCATGCTGCTTCCCTATCAGTAATCTCTTCTTCATCGACTCTTGGTGTATCTAATGTAATGAATTATAATAATAATAGTAATAATAATAATAATGATGATGATAATGGTACTTGGTATGTGCTTTGTATTTGCCAAATACTACTAGGCTCTGGGAGTAGATACAGGATAATCAGATCTGAGATACAGTCCCTGCCCCACATGGGACTCACACTTTAAGGAATTTACCTTTCAGATGAAGAAACTGAGGCACAAAGAAATGAAGTGGCAGAGTCAGGGTTGGAAATCAGGTCTCCCAACTCCAGTCCTGGGCTCTGTCCTCACAGTCTATCTGCCCTTATAGATGCCTAAGAGGGCAGATTCGTTCATTTCTAAAATATGTTTCTAAGATACATGAGAAGCAGCACGGCCTGATGGATAGAGCACGGGCCCGGGAGTCAGAAGGTCATGGTTTCTAATCCCGGATCCACCACTTGTCTGTTGTGTGACCATGGTTGAGTCACTTAACTCCTCTGTGCCTCAGTTCCCTCATCTGTGAAATGGGGATTAAGACTGTGAGCACCGTGTGGGACGAGGACTGTGTCCTACCGGATTATCTTCTAATTAACCCAGTACTTAGAATAGTGCCTGCCACATAGTAAACGTTTAACAAATACCACAATTCTTATTTTTTTTTGAGGTAGGAAACTCGTTATTATGAGGCCCAATTCTCCCGTCTGATGGGCCGCTGGGCCGACTGGCTGAGGAATCCTCTGGAGGAAGGCTCGAAGGCTGAATCTCTTCTACATCTGAATATCGCTCACACGCCACAGCCTCTGGGCCTAGCCAGTCCTGCTTATGGAACATCAATTCAGGTAATATCAATTAATCAATCAAACAATGGTATGTATTGAAAGCTTACTCTGTGCAGGGCACTGTACTAAATGCTTGAGAGAGTACAGTACAACAGAAGTAGCAAACTTATTTCCTGCCCATAATGAGTTTACAGTCTAGAAGGTGAGACATATCCATCCTTAGAGCATCCTGCTTTCCTGTCATGGGGACTGTCTCTATCTGTGGCCGATTTGTACATTCCAAGCACTTAGTACAGTGCTCTGCAAGCAGTAAGCGCTCAATAAATACCATTGAATGGTCAGTCACATGGCTTTTGTAGGCCAATCAGTGCCTCCTGTCAGGGAATCTGACTTGCCTTTTTTTTTTAAAAAAAATCGAATTTATTAAGCATTTACTATGTGCCAGGCACTGTTCTAACTGCAAGGATCCTCCAGCAATTTCTTGAAACTGCCTCATATCTGACAGACAATTATTTCTCCAGGCCTCAGTTACTTCCATTGTAAAATAGGGATTGAGGCCGTGAACTCCATGTGGGACAGGGACTGTGTCCAATCCAGCTTGTATCCGCCCCAGCACTTAGTACAGTGCCTGGCACATAATAAGCGCTTAACAAATACCACAATTATTATTACTCTCCCCTCCTTCAAAGCCTTATGGAAGGCACATGTCCTCCAAGAGGCCTTCCCTGACTAAGCTCTCCTTTCCTCTTTTCCCACTCCCTTCTGCGTCATCCTGACTTGCTCCCTTTATTCATCCCACCTCCCAGCCCCAAAACACTAAAGTCCATATCTGTGATTGTATTTATTTGTATAAATGTCCGTCTCTCCCTCTAGACCATTAGCTCACTGTGGGCAGGGAATATTTCTGTTATAATGTCATATTGTACTCTCCCAAACACTAAGCACAGTGCTCTGAACACAGTAAGTGCTCAATCAATACTACTGACTGACTGACCGACTGCCTTCCGGCAGCAACCCGTAATGCACTTTTGGTGGTCTAAGTTGGAGGTTTTCAGAGAGAATCACTAAGGAATGGAACCAGGCTGTGAAACTACTGTACTGCAGGTGGTCATTAAGTATCTTGGTTTGGAACTCTAACACGTTAAGGCCCCGTATTTCCAGATAGTACGTCAATCAGTATCTGTTTCTCCCTTTTATCATCCCACGAGGCTTCATCTTCAATAAAAATCCCTCATTAAATGCCACAAGTAAATATCTAAAATTAAGAGTAGAACTACTTTAACATGTAATTTTGGTCCTTTTTATTGCTCATTTATTTGTCTTTTAAAAATGATTTAATGGCACACTTAATTGCTTTAATGTTTATTAGTTTTAAGGCTTCACTTTATGCAGGTCTGAAGATGGCTATCAACAGTGTGGTACAACTGAAAATTTGTTCATTTCGATGAGTTGCCTTTTGGAAAATGGTGGAAAGTCACATTATTTAGTGTTACAATCTGAGCCTTTTACCCGGTCTTCTCAGCCCCTCTCAGCACTTCCTCTTCCTGCATACCACAGGGAATGTGTCTGTTTATTGTTATATTGTACTCTCCCAAGTGGTTAGTACAGTGCTCTGCACATAGAAAGTGCTCAATAAATAAGATTGAATGAATGAATGTATGGGTTACATAATAATTAATAATAATTGTGGTATTTGTTAAGTGCTTACTATGTGCCAGGCACTGTTCCAAGGACTGGGGTAGTTACAAGTTAATCAGGCCAAACATAGTCCCTGTCCCTTATGGAGCTCACGGTCTAAGTAGGAGGGAGAGATGGTACTTAATCCCTATTTTACAGTTGAGGCAACTGAAGCACAGAGAAGTGAAGTGAGTTGCCCAAGCTCACACAGCAGGCTGGACACGATCCCTATGCCACAGAGGGCTCACAGTCTTAATACTCATTTTACAGATGAAGGAACTGAGGCTCAGAGAAGTGAAGTGACTTGCCCAAGGTCACACACCAGACAAAAGGCAGAGCCGGGATGAGAACCCGGGTCCTTCTGATCCCAGGCCTGTGCCCTATTCATTAGGTCATGCTGCTTCTCGTGTACTAATAATAAAAACAGTGGCGACGGTATTTATTAAGCGCTTATTAGGTGCCCAGCACTGTTCTAAGCATTGGGGTAGAAACAAGGTAATGAGGTTGTCCCACGTGGGGCTCAGAGTCTTAGTCCCCATTTACAGATGAGGTAACTGAGGCACAGAGAGGTGAAGTGACTTGCCCAAAGTCACACAGCTGACAAGTAGTGACACGGGCATTAGAACCCACGACCTCTGACTCCCAAATCCCTGCTCTTTCCACTGAGCCACGCTGCTTCTCTGCCATATCATCTCCTGCGAAAATGATGCATTTATTGAGCACTTACTATGTGCAGAGCACTGTACTGAGCGCTTGGAATGTACAAATCGGTAACAGATAGAGACGGTCCCTGCCCTTTGACGGGCTGACGGTCTAATCGGGGGAGACGGACAGACAAGAATATTCAAAATGCTATTCCTTACCTTGGAGGCCTGTCACTCACCTTCTGAAAAACACATGGTTACCAAGTCCAGTCACGGAGGCGTGAAAAAGAATCCTCTGGCACCATCTTGTGGCACATCATGGATTGTAGCAAACAGCAGTGTTCTTTGTACTGTCTGAACGCCTTTTCTCCGAATCCTGAAGGGATTCTCCCTACTGTTGGAGGGTTAATAATAATGTTGGTATTTGTTAAGCGCTTACTACGTGCAGTGACTGTTCTAAGCACTGGGGGGATACAAGGTGATCAGGTTGTCCCTCATGGGGCTCACAGTCTTCATCCCCATTTTACAGATGAGGTCACTGAGGCACAGAGAAGTCAAGGGACTTGCCCACAGTCACACAGCTGCCAAGCGGCCGAGACGGGATTCGAACCCATGACCGCCGACTCCCAAGCCCGGGCTCTTTCCGCTGAGCCAAGCTGCTTCCCATAAACCACACTGCTTCCCATATCCTCCCTTCAATCAACAGCTGGATCATCTTAGCATCGTCTAGTCGAGATTGAGCCTTTCTGCCCTTTCTCACTTTCCCCCTTTCCCTTCGCGGAAGCAGTGTGGCCTAATGGGTAGAACCCAGGCCTGGGAGACAATTGGAGAAGCAGCATGGCTCAGTGGAAAGAGCACGGGCTTTGGAGTCAGGGCTCATGAGTTCGAATCCCAGCTCTGCCACTTGTCGGCTGTGTGACTGTGGGCAAGTCACTTAACTTCTCTGTGCCTCAGTTCCCTCATCTGTAAAATGGGGATTAAGACTGTGAGCCCCACGTGGGACAACCTGATTCCCCTATGTCTACCCCAGCGCTTAGAACAGTGCCCGGCACATAGTAAGCGCTTAACAAATACCAACATTATTATTATTATTATTAGAAGGACCTGAGTTCTAGTTCCAGCCCCCCCACCTGGCTTCTGTGTGACCTTGGTCAAGTCCATTCACTTCTCCGTGCCTTCGTTCCCTCTTCTGTAAAATGGGGATTTAGACGCTGAGCTCTGTTTAGGACGGGGAGCTTGTCCAAGCTGATTAGCTGATATTTACTCCAGAGTTTAGTACAGTGCCTGGTAGACAGTAAGAACTTAATTAATGCCATTAAAAAACAAACATAAAGCAGACACAGGAGACTTGCATATAATAACAAGACCTCTATATTGAAGACTTTAAGCCCACTGGGGCAGGGATTGTCTCTACTGTCTCCCAAATGCTTAGTACAGTCCTCTGCACACAGTAAGTGCTCAATAAATACGTTTGAAAGAATGAACTTCTCTAGACTCCTCTGTAGACTGAGAGCTCCTTGTGGACAGGGCACATTTTTGTTTTGGCTTGTTTTTTCTTTTATGGTACTTGTGAAGCATTTTCCATGTGCAGGACACCTGGGTAGACATAGGATAATCAGATCGAACACAGACCCTGTCTCATATGGAATTTGCAGATTAAATTGATGGAGGAGAATTTAATCCCTGGTTTACAGATGAGGCAACTGAGGCACAGAGAAGTTAAGAGGCCTGTCCCAGGTCACACGGCTGAGTGGTGAGCTGGAATTAGAACCTAGGTCTTCTGACTCTAAGACCCATGCTCTTTCCACTACCATTGATTGATTGATTGATTTTGGAGGCTGCTAATTAAGTTTGATTGCCCTGAGTGGAGAATCAAGATCCTTAGGTGACTGTGTAATAAAATGACTGGTGTCAGAACTGAAAGCAAAAGAGAAGCTTAAAGAAGCTTTCTCTGCCTAGAGAAGCAGCGTGGCTCAGTGGAAAGAGCACGGGCTTGGGAGTCAGAGGTCGTGGGCTCGAATCCCGGCTCTGCCACTTGCAGAGCTTGTCAGCTGTGTGACTGTGGGCAAGTCACTTAACTTCTCTGTGCCTCAGTTATCTCGTCTGCAAAATGGGGGATTAGACTGTGAACCTCACATGGGACAACCTGATTACCCCAGCACTTAGAACCAGTGCTCTGCACATAGTAAGCGCTTAACAAATACCAACATTAACTAAAACATCTTAAAGACCTTCTCCCAAAAACTCCAGGGTAGGGAAAAAAATCCATCCTTATTTCCTGTTTGAAGGATCTAGAAACTGGAGTTAGGATCCACCTGGTCCTCTGGGAATTTATTCCAATTCGTCAGCCGACGAGAACGACGGAGAGTGTTTGAGTTAGACTTCCAAGACCCAGTGTTGCTAGCTGATGTTTGGGTTCTGGAAGAATCCTTCTAGAAGGATTCTGAACTGTTTTATGGAGTTGAAATGAGGTTGTCACCCTGGCACTGAGGGTCAGAACACAGCAAAGGCCTCCAGGATTACTGAAGAGTTCAACAGCTATAGTTGCAAGACCTGCTCCCATTGAACATCAAATAATTATGGTAGTTAAATAATTACTGTGTGCCAGGAACTTTTCTAAGCACCGGAGTAGCTAGAAGAGAGTCGGGTTGGAAACGGTCCCTGTCCCACATCAGGCTCACAGTCTTAATTCTCGTTTTAGAGATGTGGGAACTGAGGCTCAGAGAAATTAAGTGACTTGCCCAAGGTCACACAGTAGACAAGTGACAGAGCAGGGATCATTCATTTATTCAATCATATTTATTGAGCTCTTACTGTGTGCAGAGCACTGTACTAAGCGCTTGGAAAGTATAAATCAGCAACAGATAGAGACAGTCCCTACCCAACAACAGGCTCACAGTATACAAGGAGGGAAATAGACAACAAAACTTAGGCAGGCATCAATAGCATCAAAATAGATAAATAGAATTATATATACACAGTAAAATAAATAGAATAATAAATTTGTACAAATATACCCAAGTGGTGTGGGGCAGGGAGGAAGGTAGAGCTGAAGGAGGGAGTTGGGGAGATGAGGAGGGGAGGAGGAGCAGAGGAAAGAGGGTGCTCAGTCTGGGAAGGCCTCCTGGAGGAGGTGAACTCTTAGTAGGGCTTTGAAGGGGGGAAGAGGGTTAGTTTGGTGGATATGGGGAGGGAGGGCATTCCAGGTCAGCTGGAGGACGTGGCCCAGGGGTCGACGGCGGGATAGGCGTGAAGGGGGGACGGTGAGGAGGTGAGTGGCAGAGGAGCGGAGTGTGCGGGCTGGGCTGTAGAAGGAGAGAAGGGAGGTGAGGTAGGAGGGGCCCATTTTGTTCCTAATGGCAGAATTCCCTCCTCCATCTACACTCATTCCCTTGGAGAACTCATTCGCTTCCACGGCTTCAACTACCGTCTTTAGGCGGATGATACCCAAATCTGCATCTCCTCCCCCGATCTCTCCCTCTCTCCAGGCTCTCATGTCCTCCTGCCTTCAGGACATCTTCACTTGGTTGTCCTCCCGCCACCTCAAACTTAACATGTCCACAACGGAGCTTCATATCTTCCCTCCTAAACCCCGTCCTCTCCCAATCTTTCCCGCGTCCGTAGACGGCACAACCATCCTTCCCCTCTCATAAGCCCATAAACCTGGTGTCGTGCCTGAGTCCTCTCTCTCATTCGACCCACATATCCAATCCGTCACCGGATCCTGTTGGTCTCACCTTCACAGCATCATCAAGATGTGCCCTTTCCTCTCCATCCAAACCACTAGCACATTAGTACAATCACTCATCTTATCCCACCTAGATTACTGCATCAGCCTCCTTTCTGGCCTCCCAACCTCCTGCCTCTCCCCACTCCAGTCCATACTTCACTCTACTGCTCGGTTTATCAAAAATCTCCAGTGATTCCCTATCCATCTCCATATCAAACAAAAACTCCTCACCATTGGCTTTAAAGCTCTCCATCACCTTGCCCCCTCCTACCTCACGTAAGTTCTCTCCTCCTACAACCCAGCTGGCACACTTGGCTCCTCTGGTACTTACTCTCTCACTGTTCCTCGATCTCACCTGTCTCTCCACCAACCCCTGGCCCAAGTCCTACCTCTGGCCTGGAACTCCCTCCCTCCTCAAATCTGCTAGACAATTACCCTCCCCCCCAAATTCAAAGCCTGACTGAAGGCCCATCTCCTCCAAGAGGCCTTTCCTGACTAAAGCCTCCTTTCCTCTTTTCCTCCTCCCTTCTGCATTGTCCTGACTTGCTCCCTGTATTCATTCCCCCCACCCAGCCCCACAACGCTTCTATATATCTCTGTAATTTATTTATTTGTATTAATGTCTGTCTCCCCATCTAGACTGTAAGCTCCTTGTGGGCAAAGAATATGCCTGTTATACTGTTATACTGTACTTTCCCAAGTGCTTAATACAGTGCTTTTTAGACAGTAAGTGCTCTGCAAATGCGATTGACTGAGTGACTGACTAAGGGGGAAGGAAAACAGGGAAGCAGCGTGGCTCAGTGGAAAGAGCCCGGGCTTGGGAGTCCGAGGTCATGGGTTCGAATCCCGGATCCCCCACTTGTCAGCTGTGTGACCTTGGGCAAGTCACTTAATTTCTCTGTGCCTCAGTTGCCTCATCTGTAAAATGGGGGTGAAGATTATGAGCCTCATGTGGGACAACCTGATTACCCTGTATCTACCCCAGCACTTAGAACAGTGTTCTGCACATAGTAAGCGCTTAACAAATACCAACATTATTAGGTGCAAGAGTTCTGCTTTACAGGTGAGGAAACTGAGGCAGAAGAAGTAAAGTGAGTTGCCCAAGGTCTAACAGAAGACAAGTGGCAGAGCCAAGACAGTAACTCATGGCCTCTGACTCCCAGGCCATTGCTCTATCCATTAGGCCCCTCTATCGCTTTAGTAACCAAGAAAATGATGGCGGGGTCACTCATTCATTCATTCACTTGTATTTATTGAGCACTTACTGTGTGCCGAGCGCTGTACCAAGTGCTTGGGAAACCACCACACAACAATAGACACGTTTCCTGACCACAGCCAGCTCACTATCTAGAGGGGGAGACAGACGTTAATGTAAATAAATAAATGACAGATACGCACATAAGTGCTGTGGGGCTGGAAAGGGGCGATGAATGAAGGGAGCAAGTTAGAGCGACGCAGAAGGGAGAGGGAAGAGAGGAAATGAGGGCTCAATCAGGGATAGCCTCTTGGAAGAGAGTGACTGTCTGTCAGATACGAGGAGAGAGGGTGTTCCAGGCCAGAGGTATGACGTGGATGAGCGGTCGGCAGTGAGATAGATGAGATCGTGGTACTGTGAGAAGGTTGGCGTTCGAGGAGAGAAGTGTGCAGGCTGGGTTGTAGTAGGAGAGTAGTGAGGTGAGTTTAGAGGGGGATTGCTTTAAAGATGATGGTGAGGAGTTTCTGTTTGATATGGAGGTGAATGGGCAACCATTGGAGTTTCTTGAGGAATGGGGAAACATGGCCTGGACGTTTTTGTAGAAAAATGGTCCATGCAGCAGAATGCAGTAGGGACTGGAGTGGGAAAAGACAGGTAGCTGGGAGGTCAGCAAGGAGGCTGATATAGTAAATCAAGGCAGGGTAGGATAATTGGATTAAAGCGGTAGCATTTTGGATGAGCCGAAGGTACAGGAGGACAGCAAGGAGGCAGGAGAAGCTTCTTAAGCATAATTAAAGCACCGTCTCAAACCACGTGACCAGCTGTGGATTGCTGGGGTCAACTTGGTCCGCTGTCCGTAGTGGGGCAATTCTCGGAGAAGAGGCTCTGGAAATCAGTCAATCAGTAGTATTTATTGAGCCATTACTATATGCAGAGCACTCCACTAAGCTCTTGAGAGAGTATGATAAGACAGAGTTGGTAGACATGTTCCCTTCCCATAAGAGGCTTCCAATCTAGAGGGAAAGATCAGGATGCCAAGAAGCAGAATTAAAAACTGCACCAGGCACTTCAAAAAACAACTGTGTCAGTCCCGCGACATTGTGTTGTTAAGTGTGTAAAGGATTGTTGGCTTGGACGGGCTTGCATTCTGTCAGATCCACACTCATGGAGAGCATCTTCCCATTCATTGATTCATTCATTGATTCAATCACATTTATTGAGCGACTACTGTGTGCCAAATAATAATAATGTTGGTATTTGTTAAGCGCTTACTATGTGCGGAGCACTGTTCTAAGCGCTGGGGTAGATACAGGGTCATCAGGTTGTCCCACGTGAGACTCACAGTCTTAATCCCTATATTGTACTAAGCACTTGGGAGGGTACTGTACAATAACAGTTGTGTTCCCTGCCCAGAATGAGCTTGATAAATATCATCTCCATACTCAATAAAAATAATGAAAATAACTGTGGTATTTGTTCAACATTTACTATGTGCCAGGCACTGTACTCAACACTGGGATGGATACAAGCAAATTGGATTGGACACAGTCCCTGCCCCACATGGGGCTCACAATCTTAATCCCCATTTTATAAATGAGGGAACTGAGGCCCAGAGAACTGAAACGACTTGCCTAAATTCACACAGCATACAAGTGGAAGAGCCGGGATTAGAACCCAGGTCCTCCTGACTCCCAGGCCCGTGCTCTATCCACTACGTCATGCTGCTTCACACACACACACACACCCACACACACACACATTGCACCCAATTCTGCCACCCTATGTGTTTTCAGTATACGTTTTAGATTTACCGACATTAGGGAGTTTGAAAGCACGTTTCCGTCAAGCCCAACTTTTTTCAGTCCAGCCCACCGCGGGGTCAGAAGACTCATTTCCAAACAGCCACGCAGTTTTAGACGTGGACAACTCGTGGGTCTCCTTTCGTGTTTTGCAAGAATGCAACCCCCCACGTCAGAGGAGACCTGGATGTATTGACCATTCATTGATTATGCATTAAATATCAAACAGACATGGAATTTGCCCCTTGGGTTAGCAGTGGAACAAAGCTGCTTTCAGGTTCATGGGAACACTGCCAGGGTTCTTATAAGTGCACAGAACAGAGTCTTTCTATTAGGAGAGACTGTGATGCCCCAGGGGAATAATTTGGAAAATGGGGTTCAGTTGAGGAGAAGCCTTTAGGGGGGGTCAGAATCAGTGATAATTGAAGAGCATCCAAAAATCCATGTTTCTCCCTTCCTTTTCTCACCAAGTTCAGCGTCCCTTCTTTGAAGCCCATGATCGCAGCTCCCCCCGTGCCTGTAACGCTGTGAAAAAGGTCAACGGAATGAAGTGGGAGGTCTTTGGAGCTTCAAAAGCAATCAGTAAAGGCCTGTCATCGCTACCCAGAACTTCCGTCAGGCCATCTCCTAAACGTGGGCTGCGCGAAAACCTCTTGAGAGCTACAACATCAGAATCCATCCTAAAATCAATCATTGGTATTTTTTTTCATGATATTTGTTAAGCACTTACTATGTGCCAGGCACTGTACAAAGTACTGGGTTACACACAAGCTAATCAGATTGGACACAGTCCTTGTCCCACATGGGGCTCACAGTCTTAATCCCCATTTTACAGTTGAGGTAACTGAGGGACAGAGAAGTTAAGTGACTTGCCCAAAGTCACACAACAAGTAATTGAATAGAATCCAGGTCCGAATCCAGCAGGGAAGACAGACTCTCAAATACATTATGGGTAGGAGGAAGTAATTGAGTATAAAGATATTTCCATAAATGTTATAATAATGATGGTATTTGTTAAGCGCTTACTATGTGCAAAGCATTTTTCTAAGTGCTGGGGGAATAAAAGAGGATCAGGTTGTCCCACGTGGGGCTCACAGGCTTCATCCCCATTTTACAGATGCGGCACCTGAGGCCCAGAGAAGTTAAGTGACTTGCCCAAAGTCACACAGCTGACAAGCAGCGGAGCCAGGATTAGAACCCATGACCTCTGACTCCCAATCCCATGCTCTTTTCACTGAGCCACACCGCTTTTCACTGAACCACGCTGTTATGATGATGATGTTTGTGTGATGATAATAAGCAGCATGGCTCAGTAGGGAAGCAGCATGGCTCAGTGGAAAGAGCCTGGGCTTGGGAGTCAGAGGTCATGGGTTCGACTCCCGGCTCTGCCACTTGTCAGCTGTGTGACTGTGGGCAAGTCACTTCACTTCTCTGTGCCTCAGTTGCCTCATCTGTAAAATGGGGATTAACTGTGAGCCTCACGTGGGACAACCTGATTACCTGATCACCCTGTATCTACCCCAGCGCTTAGAACAGTGCTCTGCACATAGTAAGCATTTAACAAATACCAACATTATAATAATAATGATAACTGTGGTATTTATGAGCTTAATATGTACCAAGCACTGTACTATTCATTCATTCATTGATTCAATTCTATTTATTGAGCTATTACTGTGTGGAAAGCACTGTACTAAGCCCTTGGCAGAGTACAATACAGCAATAAACAGACACAACAAGCTCATAGTTTGGGGGGAGACAGACATTAATATAGATATAAATAAATAAATTATGGATATGTACATAAGTGCTTTGAGCTGGAGACAAAGAGGTGTAAGAAAATTAGGTTGGGCACAGTCCCTATCACATATGTGTCTCACGGACCAAATAGGAAGGAGAACAGGTATTGAATCCCCATTTTACAGATGAGGCAACTGAGGCCCAGAGAAGTGAGGTGATTTGCCCAAAGTCACACCGCAGGCAAGTAGCGAAGACAAGATTAGAACCCAGTCGTTTGACTCCAAGGCCTGTGCTCTTCCCACTGAACCCTGCCTATGTGCTTAGGAGACATGGAAGCGCTGAAGTGGCAGATGGGGAGTCTCGTCTTATGTTGTGGAGTAGTTTCCGACCCACGGCAACTCCATGTCTCTTTCAGAACGCCCCACCTCCATCTGAGATCGTTCCGGTGGTGTTATCCATAGAGTTTTCTTGGTAAAAATACAGAAGCGGTTTATTATCGTCTCCTTCCACACAGTCAACATGAATCTCCGCCTTTGACTCGCTCCCAAGCCGCGGCTGCCCAGCGTGGGAATTTTGACTTGCAGCAGACGGCCTGCCACTCGCTAGCCGCTGGCCAACCTAGGAATGGAATGGGTAGGCCTCTGCTTGACTCTCCCTTCTGTAGTCTGGAAAGAGCACGGGCTTTGGAGTCAGGGCTCATGAGTTCGAATCCCAGCTCGGCCACTTGTCAGCTGTGTGACTGTGGGCAAGTCACTTCACTTCTCTGGGCCTCAGTTCCCTCATCTGTAAAAAATGGGGATTAAGACTGTGAGCCCCACGCGGGACAACCCGATTCCCCTGTGTCTACCCCAGCGCTTAGAACAGTGCTCTGCACATAGTAAGCGCTTAACAAATACCAACATTATTATCAGTCAAGTCTGGTAGAGAACTGAAAACAATCCAGACGCGGCCCTGAGAGGGTCAGTTGGGGAGTAGCTGTGGTTATGGGGTTGGAAGATGAGAGATTGATCATGGAATCTAATCTAATCATGATTAGACTGTAAGCCCGTCAGAGGGCAGGGACTGTCTCTTTCTGCTGCCGATTTGTCCATTCCAAGCGCTTAGTACAGTGCTCTGCACATAGTAAGCGCTCAATAAATACTATTGAATGAATGAATGAATGAATGGAAGGGAAGGTGTGGGCTGAAGAGGAGGAGGGGAAAGGCATGGGATGGGAGGGAGGTCTTGACCCTCTCCCCATCAGCTCTCCCTTTCCTCCTCCACCTCCTTCCCTCTTTCCCGCCGTGTCTGCCTTTCATCGACATCGCGGTCTTCATCATCAGTGGTATTTATGGAGCACTCACTGGGTGCAAAGCACTGTACTAAGCGCTTGGGAGAGTACACTACAATAGAGCTGGTAGACACATTCCTGGCCCACAAGGAACTGACAGTATAGAGGGGGATGTGAACATAAATAATTTATATGTCATTTACAGATGTATAACTAAGTTCCCCGCCCCTAATTTTGCAGCTCTGGGAAGCCACGGGCTGTGTAAAAGGCTTGAGCGGCGTCAGCATCGTCAGTAGCGAGGGCCTTCATCGTAAGACCCGGCAGTGCCAGCCAGTAATGGCAATAATAATAATAATTGTGGTATTTGTAAAGTGTTTGTGCTGGGCACTTTCCTTGGGGTAGATAAAACGTAGTCCGGTTGGATACACATGGAGCTCACGATCTTAATCCCCATTTTCCAGATGAGGGAACTGAGGCCCAGAGAAGTGAAGTGAGTTGTCTAAAGTCACACAGCAGACATGTGGCAGGGCTGAGATTAGAACCCAGGTCCTGCTGACTCCCAGGCCCGGACTCTATCCACTAGGCCGTGCTGTTTCTCGACTGTGGTGGCGAGGGCCTCGATGACGGGACCCAGCCGCGCCAGACCCAGCAGTATCGGAGCTGGAGAAAAAAGAAACGCAATTAAAAGCAAAGCTATAGATTAGAGGTGCGAGTAGCGGGATCGGGGAGACAGAGACGAATTCAGAGTATGGAGAGAGGGGCAGGAAGAGCCAGGGAAAACCAGAGGGATGGAGGAAGAAGGGCTGGTTTCATATATCTCAGAAAAGGTGGAGCAAACTTATGTAGGTCAAAAGGATAAAGTTTATCTTAATGTTGGTATTTGTTAAGCGCTTACTATGTGCAGAGCACTGTTCTAAGGGCTGGGATAGACATGGGGAATCAGTTTGTCCCACGTCGGGCTCACAGTCTTCATCCCCATTTTACAGATGAGGGAACTGAGGCACAGAGAAGTGAAGTGACTTGCCCACAGTCACACAGCTGACAAGTGGCAGGGCTGGGATTCGAACTCATGACCTCTGACTCCAAAGCCCGTGCTCTTTCCACTGAGCCACGCTGCTTCTTGGTGGCTTCTAGATTCCCCGTGCAAACAGCATGGCCTGATGGATAGAGCACAGGTCTGGGAGTCAAGAGGACCTGGGTTCTAATCCCGACTCTGCCACTTACCCTCTGTGTGACCTTGGACAAGTCACTTCACTTCTCTGTGCCTCAGTTACCTCATCTGTAAGATGGGGATTAAGACTGTGAGCTCCACATGGGACAGGGGACCCATTAGTTTGATTAGTTTGTATTACTTCAGTCCTTAGTATATTCATTCATTCATGCATTCAATTGTATTTACTGAGCGCTGACTGTGTGCAGAGCACTGTACTAAGCGCTTGAAAAGTACAATTCAGCAACAGATAGAGACAATCCCTACCCAACAACGGGCTCACAGTCTGGCTTGGGAGTCAGAGGTCATGGGTTCAAATCCCAGCTCTGCCACTTGTCAGCTGTGTGACTGTGGGCAAGTCACTTAATTTCTCTGTGCCTCAGTTCCCTCATCTGTAAAATGGGGATTAAGACTGTGAGCCTCATGTGGGACAACCTGATTACTCTGTATCTACCCCAGCACTTAGAACAGTGCTCTGCACATAGTAAGCACTTAACAAACGTCAACGTTATTATTATTATTACTTAGTATAGTGTCTGGCACATAGTAAGCGGTTAACAAACGCCAGAAAAAATACATTGCTTCCAAGAGGTAACTATTCAAATTCTTTCCATCTCCCAGTGAGTATATCGGTCTCCTCACTGGTCTCCGTGCCTTCGGCCCCTCCGCTCGTCTGCCTAAGCTACATTCCACGGCCTGGATCATCTTTCTAAAACATCGATCAGCTCACGTCTCTCCACCCTCCTCAAAATGCTTCAGTGGCTCCGATTTCCCTTGGCATCAAGCAAAAACTCCTGACCGCTGGCTTCAGTCGTAGTTCATGAGTAGTTCAAGAAGCAGCGTGGCTCGGTGGAAAGAGCAAGGGCTTGGAAGTCAGAGGTCATGGGTTCGAATCCTGGCTCTGCCGCTTGGCAGCTGTGTGACCGTGGGCGAGTCACTTAACCTCTCTGTGCCTCAGTGACCTCGTCTGTAAAATGAGACTGTGAGCCTCACGTGGGACAACCTGATTACCCTGGATCTACCCCAGTGCTTAGAACGGTGCTCTGCACATTGTAAGCGCTTAACAAATACCAACGTTATTAGTCTCTTCATCCCCTAAATGCCAGCCCCTGCTCCAGGCTCCTGTGAGAGAATTTTCTCAGTTTCTTTGCTCTCCCCTCTCCTGTCTCCAGCCCGTTGCTCGTTCCCTCCCTCTGCCTGGAACGCCTTCTCCCTTCAGAGAAACAGCACGGCATAGTGGATAGAGCACTGGCCTGGGTGTCAGACGGTCCTGGGTTCTAATCCCAGCTGTTGTCTGCTCTTAGACCTTGGGCAAGTGACCTCCCTTCTCTGGGCCTCAGCTACCTCATCTGTAAAATGGGGATTAAGACCGGGAGACCCACGTGGGACAGGGACTGTGTCCGACCCGATTTGCTTGTATCCACCCCGGTGCTTAGTAGAGCGTGTGGCACGTAGTAAGTGCTTAACAAATACTACGGTTATTAATCTTCAAATCCACGAAATCCCAGCCCTTCTCCCCCATTTTCAACCCCCTCCAACAATTCTCCTCCCAGAGGAGGAGAGGATAGTCTCTAAGTTTCTTCTCCCCCAGGCACCATCCTCCCAAGTACAATTTCAGCTCCTATGAGTCACAGTCACTTGCAGCACTTTGGGTTTTTTTTTCAGTTTTTTTAAAAAAATGGTATTTGTTATTCACTTATTATAATAATAATGGTGGTATTTGTTAAGCGCTTACTATGTGCAAAGCACTGTTCTAGGCGCTGGGGGGATACAGGGTGATCAGATTGTCCCACGTGGAGCTCACAGTTTTAATCCCCATTTGACAGATGAGGTAACTGAGGCAGAGAAGCAGCATGGCTCAGTGGAAAGAGCACGGGCTTTGGAGTCAGAGGTCATGGGTTCGAATGCCGGCTCGGCCACTTGTCAGCTGTGTGACTTTGGGCAAGTCACTTAAATTCTCGGTACCTCAGTTACCTCATCTGTAGAATGGGGATTAAGACTGTGAGCCCCACGTGGGACAACCTGATTCCCCTGTATCTACCCCAGTGCTTAGAACAGTGCTCGGCACATAATAAGCGCTTAACAAATACCGACATTATTATTATTATTACAGAAAAGTGAGGTGATTTGCCCGAAGTCACACAGCAGGCAAGTGGCGGAGCCGGGATTAGAACCCATCACCTCTGACTCCCAAGCCCGGGTTCTTTCCACTGAGCCACGCTGCGTGCAAGGCACTGTTCTAAGTTCTGGATTGGGGTAGATACAAGCTAATCAGGTTTGACCCAGTCCCTGCCCCACATAGGGCTCACAGTTTTAATCCTCATTTTACAGATGAGGTAACTGAGGCACCTCGAAGTGAAGTGACTTGCTCAAGGTCACAGAGCAGACATGTGGCGGAGCTGGGATTAGAATCCAGGTCCTTCTGACTCTCAGACCCGAGCTCTATCCACTAGGCCACACTGTTTTTGACCGATGTGCTTTATTTAAAGGTTAGTCTGATGGCAATGTGCTGATTCTGCAGAGCTGTCCTTGCATATCTTTTGGTGGGTGTATTTCGAGAACACAGTCTTTAGCATATAGCAATTCTTGAACTAGTTCAAGGATTTTCGATTATAATTGTAGCTATGGAGTAAAAAAAGGTTGGGAGAGATCCAGAAGCTTTGACTAAAAAGAACTCCCTTTTTTGAGTTGTCGAGAATGGTTGCACGTAACTTTCTAGCTGAAAGAAAATTGGATTGAATATTTCAATCAATCAGTAACAATTGTAGCATTTGGTAAGTGCTTACTACGTACCAGGCCCTGCGCTAAGCGTTGGGGTGGATACCAGCTAATCGGGTTAGACACAGTCCCTGTCCCACATAAGGCTCGCAGTCTTAATTCCGATTTTACAGGGGAAGTAACTGAGAAGCACAGAGAAGCTAAGTAAATCGTCCCAGGTCACACAGCAGACCAGGGGCAAAGCCAGGATTAGAATACAGGTCCTTTGCACTCTCAGGCCCATGCTCTATCAACTAGGCCATCCTGCTTCTCCAGTCAATCAGTAGTATTTATTGAGACCTTACTGTGCGCATAGCACTGTACTAAGCACTTTGGATAGTCCACTATAACAGAGCTGAGACTGAAACCTTATTTCAGTATTTGGAAATGAGGACAGGGCTGGGCAGAAAATGTCAACTTGACCACAGCTGTCAGACCAGCATGGCTTAGTGGACCGAGCACGGGCCTGGGAGTCAGAAGGACATGGGTTCTAATCCTGGCTCTGCCACATGTCTACTGTGCGACCTTAGGTAAGTCACTTCACTTCTCTGGGCCTCAGTTACCTCATCTACAAAATGTGGATTGAGAGTGTGAGCCTTATGTGGGACAGGGACTGTGTCCTTCCTGACTAGCTTGTTTGTACCCCAGCACTTAGAACAGTGTTAGGCACACAGTAAGCACTTAATAAGTACCATAATTATTATTATCATTACTATTATTAGTGTAGGTTTAGAAACGTCTTCTCGAGGCCAAACTTAGTTGCCAGAGTCTGGGATTTGGGCCTATTACTTACCAAGTGCTACACTTCCCTTGGGCTCTCAGTGAATGTGTGGCTTAGTGGATATGCACTGCACTGGTCCAGGGTTCTAGTCCCAATTCTTCTACTTGCCTGCCGTGCCAAATCTACATCTTCAGCCCTGATCTCTTTCCCTCGCTCCAGTCTCACATCTCCTCCCGTCTTCAAGACATCTCCACTTGGATGCCCTCCTGTCACCTCAAACTTGACATGTCCAAAACAAATCTCCTTCTCTTCCCACTCCAAACCTGTCCTCTCCCCGGTTTTCCCGTCACTGTAGACGGCACCACCTTCCTTCCTATCTCACAAGCCCATAACCTTGGCTTTATCCTAGACTCCTTTCTCTCATTCAACCCCCATATTCAATCCATCACTAAATCTTGTTTGTCCCACCTTCGCGACGCTAAAATCTGCTCTTTCCTCTCCATCCAAACTTACCACATTTATCCAGTCACTCATCCTATCCCACCTGGATCACTGCATCAGCCTCCTTGCTGACCACCCAGCTTCCTGTCTCTCCCCACTCCAGTCCATACTGCACTCTGCTGCCCGAATCATTTTTCTACAGAAGTATTCAGGACATGTCACCCTACTCCTCAAAAAACTCCAATGGTTGCCCATCCACCCCCGTATCAAACAAAAACATCTTACCATTGGCTTTAAAGCATTCCATCAATTTATCCTCTCCTTCCTCATCTCGCTTCTCTCCTGCTACAACCCAGACCGCATACTTCTCTCCTCTAGTGCTAAACTTCTCATGATGCCTCAATCTCATCTATCTAGCCCACGTCCTGCCTCTGGCCTAGAACACCCTCCCTCCTCGAATCTGACAATTACTCTTCCTGCCCTCAAAGCCTTATTGAAGGCAAATCTCCAAGAGGCCTTCCCAGACTAAGCCCCATTTTCCCTCATCTCCCGTTCTCTTCTGTGTCATCCTCACGGCTCCCTTTGCTCTTCCCCGCCTTCCAGCCCCCGAACACTTAAGAACATAACTGTAATTTTATTTATTTGTATTGATATCTAGGTCTCCTCCTCTAGACTGTCAACTCATTATGGACAAGGAATGTCACCGTTTATTTTTGGATTGTACTTTCTCAAGCACTTCGTACAGTGCTCTGCACACAGTAAGTGCTCAATAAATGATTGAATGAATGAATGACCTTGGGTCAGTCACTTTACTGCCATGGGCCTCAGTTTTCTCATCTGGAAAATGGGGATTCAGTACCTGATCTACATCCCACATGTACTATGAGCCCCATGCGGGACAGAGACTGTGTATGACCTAATTTTCATTTATCTACTGCAGCGTTTAATTCACTGCTTGGCAGATAGTAAGTGCTTAACAAATACCTCAATTACGATGAATTGAGGAGAAAATACATGATTCTTTGTTTTACCAAATGCTTCTGTCAGGATTTTATGCCAAACCACAGTGTTTTCACCACTATGTCTCATTACTTACATCCGACTTACTCTCCCTTTCCAACAGGATGATGGTACAGAGCCATTGATTCAAACTTCATTCAGTTCAGTCGTACTTATTGAGCGCTTTACTGTATGCAAAACACTGTACTAGGCACTTGGCATTGTACTAAATTGAGGCTGTGTTGACATTTTAGAGACTGCAGGGTCTTCATGTCAGATGAAAAAATTTTGAGCAGGACCTACTTTCACTATCACTTTGCAAAAAGCTTTACAAAAAGACACTATTCAACTCTTTAGTATTAAGCCTTTGTTAGGATTCTATTAACAAGCTCATCTGGGTTTATATTTTAAGAAGGAGATGCTGGAGAAGACACAGCGAAGGGAAACAATAATAAAATGTTTATTATCTGTTAAGTGCTTACTAGGTACCAGGAACTGAATTAGACACTGGAGTGGATACAAGCAAATCGGGTTGGGCACAGTCCCTGTCCCACATGGGGTTCACAGTCTTAATCCCCATTTTAAAGATGAGGGAACTAAGATGCAGAGAAGTGGATTGACTTGCCCAAGGTCACACAGCAGACAAGTGGTGGAGCCGGAATTAGAACCCAGGTCCTTCTGACTCTCAGGCTCATGCTCTATCCACTATACCACACTGTTTCCCTACGTGTGGCTCAGTGGAAAGAGCAGGGGCTTTGGAGTCAGAGGTCATGGGTTCGAATCCCAGCTCTGCCACTTGTCAGCTGTGTGACTGTGGGCAGGTCACTTAACTTCTCTGTGCCTCAGTTCCCTCATCTGTAAAATGGGGATTAAGACTGTGAGCCCCACGTGGGACAATCTGATTACCCTGTGTCTACCCCAGCGCTTAGAACAGTGCTCGGCACATAGTAAGCCGTTAACAAATACCAACATTATTTTTATTATTATCACTTAGTCCTAGGGACTATGAGCCCCATGGGGGATGAGTACTGTATCTGGCCTGATTAACTTGTATCTACCCCAGGGCTTAGAACAGTGCTTGACACATAATAAGTGCTTAACAAATATGTTTCAGAGAAAGTATTATTAGGACTTCAACAGATCAAAAACTTGCCTCTAATTTACTTCTCTTGTTTTACGGCAAAATGAGTTTCCCATTAAAAATATTCAAAATAATCCACCAGATCACATTAAAAGAAATTTGGATTGTGGAAGGGTGAGGAATTAACTCACTTTCAAATGATTTCCCTTCAGTATAAAGTTGGCTGTAGCGAAGCAGCGTGGCTTAGTGAAAAGAGCCCGGGCTTGGGAGTCAGAGGACGTAGGTTCTAGTCCCAGCTCCGCCACCTGTGAACTGTGTGACTTTGGGCAGGTCACTTAACTTCTCTGTGCCTCAGTTATCTCATCTGTAAAATGGGGATTAAGACTGTGTGTTCCACGTGGGACAACCTGCTAACCTTGTATCCATCACAGCACTTTGAACAGTGTTCGGCACATAGTAAGCACTTAACAAATACCGTTATTATTATTATTATAGGTGCCATTATCTCTTTTCTCTCTGGAATACTTAGTACTAGTTAACTCAAATAAATCTCATACCATCCTTTTCCGTAATCGATCAATCATTCAACGGTATTTATTGAGCGCTTACTATGTAGAGCTCACTGGACTGAGCATTTGGAAGACTATAACAGAATTAGCAGACGTGTTCCCTGCCCATAACAAACTTGATCTCTAGAGAAGAAGTCTTAAACTTCAATCAGCTCAGGCTCAGCTATTTCTCTTCTCCAAGAAAATAGTCCTTTGCATAAATGTATGGTTTTACCCATTCAACAGCTTTTCAGTAAATGTTTTCCAAGTCGACTTTTAGGTCTGAACTGCAAAACATTTTCCATTTGTTTGGCCCAGAAAGATTGTGCTAGAATATACACAGTCTGTGAAAGAATCTTGTCCCAGAACATTGATCAAGGTATGGAATGCATGGAATTTATGAGTCAGAGATTTATCAACTTCAGGAAAATACCCTCAATTTTTTTTAATGGTATTTGCTAAGGGCTTACTGTATATCATATATGGTTCTAAGCACTGGCATAGGTATAAGTAAATTAGTTCAGGATACTGCCCCTGCCTCCTTGTGTCCCTATAGCCTTAGTAGGAAGCAGAACAGCTATTTAATCCCCATTTTACAGTTGAGGAAAGTGAGGGACAGAGAAATGAAGTGACTTGCCCACAGTCACACATCAAACATTCTGCAGAATGAACATTAGAATCCAGGTCCTCCGACTCCCAGGCCCGTGCTCTTTCCACCAGACCACACGGCTTCCCTATTTCGTTCATACAATCGTACTTATTGAGCACTTACTGTATTTAAAGCATGATCCCAGTGGGGAGTGTGAAGGTCACTCATTCACTCACACTATTTCCTGTAGTGTCCTATGAATTTCGTTGGCATAGAGCTAGCCTATGGAATGCACCTTCGCATCTTGTTTGCTTTATTGGCCATTCTCCTTGTCCGGGTTAAAAAGCTCTCTAGAAATCTCCGGTCGAATCTTGTTTCTTTTACCCTCATGGTCAACAGCAGCTTTTACAGGTCACCTGCACTGGAACTAACTCAGCCCTCTTTTCCTGCACTAAGAACATTTTATTTTCAGGGATCTTTTTTCCAACGGTTGGGGGCTCCGCAACCAGAAATCTCGCTTTCAGTGAAGAAGTCCCCACATTCTAGGGTCTATTCTGCCATCAACTTTAGGTTCCTCAGGACATTTTGGTTTTTTTCTGTAGTATTTTATGATATTTGTTAAGCATTTACTCTGTGCCCGGCAATGGGTTAGATACAACCTAATCAGGTTGGATGTAGTCCGTGTCCCACATGAGTCTCACAGTCTTAATCGCCATTTTACAGATGAGGTAACTGAGGCCCAAAGAAGTGACGTGCCCAGGGGCACGCGGTGGGGTTGGGATTAGAACCCAGGTCTTTCTGACTCTCAGGCATGTGCTCTATCCAATAGGCCACACTGCTCTTCCCTCACACCTAAAGAAAATAGTGAGATGTGTGTGCAAGGCAAGAGAGGTCAAGTCAGTCGAACAATCAATGGCATTTATCGAGCACTTACCGTGTGCAGAGCACTGTACTAAACACTTGAGACAACACAATACAACTGAGTTGGTAGACATGTTCCCTACCTACAAGGAGCTTACAGTCTAGCAGGGGAGACAGACATTAATATAAAAGAAGCAGCGTAGCTCAGTGGAAAGAGCCTGGGCTTGGGAGTGTTTAGAACAGTGCTCTGCACATAGTCAGCGCTTAACAAATACCAACATTATTATTATTATAAATGAATATGGATATGTGCATAAGTGCTGTGGGTCCTTCTGACTCCCAGATCTGCCCTCTATCCAGCTCCAGTGCTCAAGAGTATTCTGATCAAGTGGGAAACAGAAGGCAAAAAGAAGAGAAGACAATGAGAAGCAGTGTGGTCTAGTGGGTAGAGCACAGATCTGGGAGGTAGAAGGACCTAGGTTTTAAACGCCCCCTCTACCACTTGCCTGCTGTGTGACCTTGAGCAAATGACTTAACTTGTCTGTGCCTCAGTTACCTCATCTGTAAAATGAGGACTAAGACGGTGAGCTCCATGTGGGACATGGACCATGTCCAACCTGATTAGCTTGTATTTTCTCCAGTGCTTAGTACGGTGCCTGGCACATAGTAAGTGCTTGAAGAAATACCAAACAAACAAACAAACCAACAAAAATCAGGGTATTAGACAAGGAGCTTGACTAACGGAACCTGTAGTCTAAAGCAGGGAACCCCAGACTATGACTGGAAGTGATAATAATATAGATAATTATGTTATTTGTTAAGTGCTTACTATGTAGTATGTACTATGAGCAGGAGCACGTCTAATCCGGCTCTGCCACTTGCCTGCTTTGTGACCTTGGGCAAATCCCTTCACTTCTCTAGGCTTCAGTTACCTCATCTGGAAAATGGGGTTTGAGGCTGTGAGCCCCACATGAGCCAGGGACTGTGTCCAACTCGTATCCACCCCAGCACTTAGTACAGTGCCCGGCACATAGTAAGCACTTAATAAATACCATAAAAATAAGAATAATGTAGTAGGCGCTGGGAGAGATATAAGGTAATTGGGTTGAACACAGTCCCTGTCCCACATAGGACTCACCGTCTTAATCTCCATTTTCCAGTTAAGGGAACTTAGGCACTTAGCAGTAAAGTGACTTCACTATACCACACTGCTCCTCGAGGTCATATGGCAGACAAATGGCAGAGGTGGGATTAGAACCCAGATCCTCTGACTCCCAGGCCCCTGCTCTATCCATTAAGCTATGCTGCTTCTTCAGAATGCCAATGGGACCTGCTGGGGGCAGTGACAAGGGTGTCAGAGGTCATGGGTTCTAATCCCTCCCCCGCCACCTGTCTGCTGTGTGACTTTGGGCAAGTTACTTCACTTCTCTGTGCTTCAGTTAAAATGGGGATTAAGACTGTGAGCCCCACATGGGACAACCCGATTATCTTGTAACTTACCCAGCGCTTGAAACAGTGGTTGGCACATAGTAGGCACTTTACAAATACCATTATTGTTATTATTATTGTTGTTGTTCATTGGGAGCAGCAGGGATCCCATCAAGACCCCAGGACATTATCGGGGTCTTAATTAGGGCTGGATCAAGGTCCAAGTGGCATGGACCTGGAAGCAATGTGGTCTAATAGAGCATGGGTTTCGTGAGTCAGAAGGACCTGGGTTCTAATCCCACCTCTGCCACTTGTCTGCTGTGTGTGACCTTGAGGAGCAGTGTGGCGTAGAGGATAGAGCACGGGCCTGGGAGTCAGAAGAACCTGGCTTATAATGGTTAGGCTGTGAGACCTTAGGCAAGTCACTTCACTTCTCTGGGCCTCGGTTACCTCATCTGTGAAATAAGGATTATGACTATGAGCCCCACTTGGGACAGGGACTGTGTTCAACCTGATTGTCTTGTATCTACCCTAGCACTTAGAACAGTGCCTGGCACATAATAAGCGCTTAACAAATACCATTTAAAAAAGTAAAAATCACTTGCCCTCTCAATGCCTCAGTTCTTTCCCCTGTTAAATTCATTCATTCATTCATTGTCAGTCAGTCAGTCAGTCAGTCAGTCAGTCAGTCAGTCGTATTTATTGACTTACAGTGTGCAGACCACTGTACTAAGTGTTTGAAAAGTACAATTCAGCAAGGAAGAGAGACAGTCCCTGCCCACACGGGGCTTACAGTCTAGAAGGTTATAATAGGGATTAAGACCGTGAACCCCATGTAGGACAGGGACAATGTCCAACCTGTTTAGCTTGTATCTACCCCAGTGCTTGGTAGATTGCCCTGAGCATAGTAAATGCTTAACAAATACCAACATTAGTATTATTATTATCAATAACAAATTCCTTTTTTTTTTTAAAAAAAAAAGGATGGGTGAAATCTGGCTGACATCAGATTTGGGCACGGTAGAAGCAGGACGCGGGCCCGTAGTGCCCTCTTGGCAAAACAAGCTGGAGTTAGTTGCCCCCCAAGGGGATGCAGAGCAGCGAGGCTCAGTGGAAAGAGCCTGGGCTTTGGAGTCAGAGGTCATGGGTTCGAATCCCGGCTCGGCCACTTGTCAGCTGTGTGACTTTGGGCAAGTCACTTCACTTCTCGGTGCCTCAGTTCCCTCATCTGTAAAATGGGGATGAAGACTGTGAGCCCCGCGTGGGACGACCTGATTCCCCTTTGTCTACCGCAGCGCTTAGAACAGTGCTCGGCACATAGCAAGCGCTTAACAAATACCAACAAATACCAACATCATCTGCAGATGGGAGGGGGTCACTGACTTGGGGCTAGAGACGGGGGAGGCTCAATCCCTAACTAATCCATGTTAGCAAAATCAGGGTTTTACTGTAACTGGCTCTGGAAACAGGGTTAGAAGCAGTGCTACTTAATGGCTAGAGCCCAGGCCTGGGAGACAGAAAGACAAGGGTTCAAATCCTGGCTACCTGACTTGTCTGCTGTGTGACCTTGGGCAAGTCACTTCACTTCTCTGGGCCTCAGTTCCTTCATCTGTAAGACTGTGAGCCCCTCCGGGAACAGGGACTGTGTCCAACCTGATTAGCTCATTGTGGGCAGGGAATGTGTCGGATTATTGTTATATTGTACTCTCCCAAACTCTTAGTACAGTACTTTGCACATGGTAAGTGCACAATAATTACAACTGAATAAATAAATGATTAGCTTGTGTCTACCCCAGCTCTTAGAACAGAGCCTGGTACATAGTAGGCACTTAACAAACAGCATTAAAAAAAATCAATGCTGGGAAGCTGGGCCATCTGACCTCCACGGCACCAGGGAGGTTTAACACTGATAATCAGTCGGGCCGAATGGAAATTTACAAAATCTCCCCTCCACTTGGAATTTCCCAGCCTAAGTGTTCTCTTTGCTGCTTTGGACAATTCACCTATTTTGTGCATTTCGACGTTCCCCGTTGAATTGGTACCAGAATTCTGCCCTCCTATGTTGAAGTGGAATGAAAAAAAAAACAAGCTCTACACCTGCTATCCTTTCTTTTGTCTGTTTTGTGGTATTTGTTAAGCGCTTACTGTGTGTCAAACACTGTTTCTAAACATTGGCATAGATGCCGGTTAATTAGGAAAGACACAGTCCTAGTCCCACATGGGGCTCAGAGTCTAAGTAGGAGAGAGAACGGGGGTTTAATGCTCATTTTTACAGCTGAGGGAGCTGAGGCGGAGAGCAGTTAAGTGAATTCCTCAAGGTCACCCAGAAAGCAATTGGCAGACTCAGGATTAGAATCCAGGAAGTCAGAAGACATGAGTTCTAATTCCTGCTCTGCCACCTATTTGCTATGTGACCTTGGGCAAGTCACATTACTTCTCTTTGTCTATTAACTCATCTCTGCATGGCTCAGTGGAAAGAGCCCGGGCTTGGGAGTCAGAGGTCATGGATTCGAATCCCTGCTCTGCCACTTGCCAGCTGTGTGACTGTGGGCAAGTCACTTGACTTCTCGGTGCCTCAGTTCCCTCATCTGTAAAATGGGGATGAAGACTCTGAGCCTCACGTGGGACAAGCTGATTACCCTGTATCAGTGCTCTGCACATAGTAGGCGCTTAACAAATGCCAACACTATTATTATCTATGAACTTGTATCTACCCCAGCACTTAGTACAGTGCCCGGCACATAGTAAGCACTTAACAAATACCACTATTATTATCGTTATTAAATCTAATATTTCAAAGACATCTAGGACATGACCCATCGCCGCACCTACAATTTTGTAATTCCCTTTCGAGGTCGCTCCTCTCCACTCTTGAAGCTAGAACAAAAACGAGAGCTAGGATTTATAATAACGTTTGTCTCTCCCTTTAGATTGTTTTGGGAAGGGAACTTATCTACTGACTCTGTAATATTGCACTCCCCCAAGTGCTTAGTACAGAGCTCTGCACACAGTAAGCGCTCAACTAATAGGATAAATACGACTGAAACTAAAAATCTGTAGCCCTCAGCTCACAGTCATGTGGCCAGCTAAGCCCACAGGGGCGCTGGTGATTTAGGAAGTGGAAACCGAAAGATTTGAAAAGTCAAAAGGAGAAATTCATTGTCTTTTTGGGGGATTAGAAGCCTGGCAAGTAAAACGGATGACGGGCCAGAAATATCTGGCTGAAAAGAAGCAGTGTAGCAGCACTCTGCCCACACCTCGATTGGGGCATTGTTAGCTGAGGGTACATTATGCCTTTTTCCCTAACTGAGAGTTGGGACCCTGACCAAAACTTCATCTGAGGCGTTGATTTGTTTTATACTACAGAACCGGCTTTCATGCTTTAGCAGTTACAATCCTTTCTGAGGAATCTCCGAGGACCCATGGAAAAGAGTCCTAAAGTTGCTAACAGAAAAATATCTTCCTTTTTTTAAAGGTTGCTAACAGGGAAATATCTTTTTTTAAAGGGTACTTCTTGAAAATTGGGGGAAACTTTTTAATCTCTCCAAATCAATCATTCATTCATACTTTACTAAGGGTTTAGGAGAGTACAGTATAACAGTAAACAGACAAATTTCCTACCCACATTACTGAACATTTTTTTGTGTATAGAGCACTGTACTGAGCACTTAGGGGAGTACGATTCAGCAGAGTTGGTAGACTCAGTCCTTGCTCAAAACAAGTTTACACTCCAAAGTTTATCTGCAGACTCCTGACTCAGTTGAATATTCAAGGAAAAATGATGGTTCACCTATATTTGGCAATACTATTAGAAAACACATATGCCCTGATTGGATACTGAAATAATTCCTTCACTTTAAGAAACATGCATGTCATGATTCAGCCATAAATTCCATGGTGCCGGAACTCAGCATTTATGAAAATTTAAGCACTAATTTCACAGCTCCCTTTTTATTGGTCTGCTGAGTGATCTTTAGCCAGAAGGTGAAGTTAATGAAATCTCCCTGTTCCTACCTGTTGGGAAGGATTACTTCTAAACATTTTGAGGACATCATCTGCACTTTTAAGTCTCCATGACAGACTTTGTTGGGCCCTGAGCTGTGAAAAACCCCAAACTCTGCTCTTTAAATATCATCATCATTATTATTATTATCATTATCATCATCACTGTATTTGTTATACGCTTATTATATGTTAAGCACTGTACTAAGTGCTGGGGTAGATTCAATTTAATCAGGTTGGACACAGTCCCTGTCCCACATAGGGCTCACAGTGTAAGAAGGAGGGAGAACAGGCATTGAATCCCAATTTTGGAAATAAGGAATCTGTGGCATAGGGAAGTTAAGTCACTTGCCTGAGGTCAGACAGCAGGCATCTGGTAGAGTCAAGATTAGAACCCAGGTCCTCCCACTCCCAGGCCCATGCCCTTTCCATTAGGCCTGTCTTTGTTTTTTCATGTTCATTTTGAGTCTTGATTGTTTTATTTTCTTCTTAGGGTCCATTGCCAACTCCCTCCTCACTTATTCTTAGATTGCAAGCCCCTAGATGGCTAAGTACCCCATCTAATACTCATTTTTATATTCTTTCCCGGTGTTCAGTACAGTGCTCTACTCAAGGTAAGCACTTTATATGCGAAATGTTATGTGTGGAAGCAAAATTTTTCAGGAGGAGGTATCATTTTGGAGCCAGATCTGCCTCCCCTTAAGTGCCTAACCCCTAAATGGGAGGTGCCTGAGCTGAGCAGATAAAAGCAGTGTTAACAAAACCCCATACTTTCAGATCCTGAAGCAGAGAAATCCCTCTGGGTTTCATCCAGGTCAAAATACGACCTTCTTGTCAGCTCCTACCCTCACCCCTGGCCCCCTGAAAATGTAGTGTGGCTCAGTGGAAAGAGCACGGGCTTTGGAGTCAGAGGTCATGAGTTCAAATCCCAGCTCTGCCACTTGTCAGCTGGGTGACTTTGGGCAAGTCACTTAACTTCTCTGTGCCTCAGTTACCTCATCTGTAAAATAGGGATTAAGACTGTGAGCCCTACGTGGGACAACCTGATTCCCCTGTGTCTACCCCAGTGCTTAGAACAGTGCTCTGCACATAGTAAGCACTTAACAAATACCAGCATTAATTAATTAATTAATTATGGTTCACTGCCTCTATGCTCCTGCTCCTGAACCTGAACCTCCTGGGGCAATTTTTATAATGGTGGTGATAGCAGAGAGTGGTAAAGCAGCATGGCTTAGTGGAAAGAGCACAGGCTTGGGAGTCAGAGGCTGTGGGTTCTAATCCCGGCTCCAACACTTATCAGCTGTGTGACTTTGGGCAAGTCACTTAACTTCTCTGTGCCTCAGTTCTCTCATCCGTAAAATGGGGATTAAGACTGAGAGCCTCATATGGGGCAACCTGATTACCTTTTATCTACCCCAGCATTTAGAACAGTGCTAGGCACTTAATAAATACCATCATTATTATCTCCCCCCTTCTAGACTGTGAACTCATTGTTGGGTAAGGATTGTCTCTATTTGTTGCTGAACTGTACTTTCCAAGTGTTTGTACAGTGCTCTGCACAAAGCGAGCACTCAATAAATATGATTGAAAGAATGAATTGAGCAAGGAATAATGATAATGATGACAATTATAATAATAATGGTATTTGTTGAGTGCATACTATGTGTCTGGCATTGTTCCAAACTCTGGGGTAGATGCAAGCTAATCAGGTTGGACCTAGTCCGTGTCCCACATAGGGCTCACAGTCTCTGTCCTCATTTTACAGATGAGGGAATCGAGGCACAGGGAAGTGAATAGACTTGCCCAAGGTCACACAGCAGACAAGTGGCAGAGCCAAGATTAGAATCCAGATCCTTCTGACTCTCAAGCCCATGTCCACTAGGCCATGCTGCTTCCCTAGAGAACACGTGGATCTCTGCTTTTATGCTCCTGCTCCTGCCTTAGAAGCTGCTGGAGCAATTTTCATAATAGTGATAGTGGCAGGCCGTGTCTGAGCAAGGAATAATAACAATAATAATAATGGTACTTGTTAGGTACTTACGTGCCAAGCACTGTTCTAAGCTCTGGGGTAGCAGCATGGCTCAGTGGAAAGAGCCTGGGCTTGGGAGTCAGAGGTCATGGGTTCGAATGCTGGCTCTGCCACTTGTCAGCTGTGTGACTGTGGGCAAGTCACTTAACTTCTCTGTGCCTCAGTGACCTCATCTGTAAAATGGGGATTAACTGTGACCTCACGTGGGACAACCTGATGACCCTGTATCTCCCCCAGCGCTTAGAACAGTGCTCTGCACATAGTAAGCGCTTAACAAACACCAACATTATTAAGTTCAGCAAGTTGGACAAAGGTCCTGTCCCTCATGAGGCTCACACTCTAAGTACCTGACTAACTAAGTACCTGCCTGACTGCTTCTTTTGTTTTGTTGTCTGGCTCCCCTGTTTAGACTGTGAGCCCGTTGTTGGGCAGGGATTGTCTCTATCTGTTGCCAAATTGTACTTTCTGAGCGCTTAGTACAGTGCTCTGCACACAGTAAGGGCTCAATAAATGCAATTGAATGAATGAATGAATGAATGAAGAGGGAGCAGGATTGAATCCCCATTGTACAGATGAGGTAACGGAGGCACAGAGAAGTTAAAACAGTGTGGCTCAGTGGAAAAGAGCCTGGGCTTCGGCGTCAGAGGTCATGAGTTCGACTCGCGGCTCTGCCACTTGTCAGCTGTGTGACTGTGGGCAAGTCACTTAACTTCTTTGTGACTCAGTTACCTCATCTGTAAAATGGGGATTAACTGTGAGCCTCACGTGGGACAACATGATTACCCTGTATCTACCCCAGCACTTAGAACAGTGCTCTGCACATAGTAAGAGCTTAACAAATACCACCATTATTATTAAAAGTTTCTCCCACTCTCTTCTGTGTCACCTTGACTTGCTCCCTTTATTCATCCCCCTGTCTCAACCCCACAGTGCTACTGATACCTGTCTACTTGTTTTGTTTTGTTGTCTGTCTCCCCCTTCTAGACTGTGAGCACATTATTGGGTAGGGATTGAATCAATCTGCTGCTGAAATGTACTTTCCAAGTGCTCAGTACAGTGCTCTGCACACAGTAAGTGCTCAATAAATGAATGAATTGGATTGAATGAATTAAATGAATATCTGTAATTTATTTTATAGTAATGTCTGTCTTCCCTTCTAGACCATAAGCTCATTGTGGGAAGGGAATGTGTGTGTTTACTGTTGCATTGTACTCTCCCCAGAGCTTAGTACAGTGCTCTGCACATAGTAAGAGCTCAGTAAATACCACTGACTGACAAATGACTTGACTAAGGCCACACAGCAAGCACATGGCAGAACCAGGATTCGAATTCATTCATTCATTCAATAGTATTTATTGAGCGCTTACTGTGTGCAGAGCACTGTACTAAGTGCTTGGAATGTACAAATCAGTAACAGATAGAGACAGTCCCTGCCCTTTGAGGGGCTTACAGTCTAATCGGAGGAGACGGACAGACAAGAACAATAGCAATAAATAGAATCGAGGGGATGAACATCTCATTAAAACAATAGCAAATAAATAGAATGAAGGTGATGTATATCTCATTAACAAAATAATAGCATCAAGGTGATGTACATCTCATTAACAAAATAAATAGGGTAATGAAAATATATACAGTTGAGCGGATGAGTACAGTGCTGAGGGGAGGGGAAGGGAGAGGGGGAGGAGCAGAGGGAAAGGGGGGAAAAGAGGGCTTAGCTGAGGGGAGGTGAGGGGGGGGTAGAGGAGGAGCAGAGGGAGCAGAGGGAAAAGGGGGAGAATTCAGGTTCCCTGATTCCCCGGCCTGTACTTTTTCCCCCAGGCCATGCTGCTTCTTTAAGGAAGGAAGGAAAGGGGGCCCCTAAAACAGCACCAGTGGAAGTATGACAGTGGTAAGTGTTGGTCAATCGCTAGAGTAGCCAAGGGTTAGTCGGTCCTCCCACTTCTAGGCACCCTGGCATCACCCACAGGTGGCTAAACTCTAGACTGGAAGCTCGCCGTGGGCAGGGAATGCGTCTATCAACTCTGTTGCATTGTACTCTCCCAAGTGCTTACTACAGTGCTCTGCACAAAGTAAGCGCTCAATTAATCTCACTGATTGATTGATAAACTGAAAGGTAAAAGCCGTCAGTCACAGGAGGCGGTCCCATGGCTCCACGTCTTGTCTGCTGGAGCCCAACAGAGAATTTTCCAGTTCCCTCACGGATATAAAAGAGTCATTGCCAAATCTCCCTCCCCTCTCCTTTCATTAGTCCGTCAGTCAGTGAGTCAATCGTATTTATTGAACGCAGAACACTGCACTGAACGCTTGGAAGTGCAATATAACAATATAACAGATGCATTCCCTGACCACAACGAGCTTACAGTCTAGAGGAGGAGACAGACATTAATATAAATAAATACAATTACAGATAAGTACGTTAAGTGTTGTAGGGCTGGTGGGGGGGGGGGGCGGATGAATAAAGGAAGCAAGTCAAGGCGTCGCAGAAGGGAGTGGGAGAAGAGGAAAGGAGGAGTTCAAGAGGACTTCGAAGTTGGACTTTGAAGAGTAATTGTCTGTCAGATATGAGGAGGGAGGGCGTTCCAGGTCAGAGGCAGGACGGGAGTGAGAGGTCGGTGGCAGATAGACTGTTAAGAAACCAAGAGGATTCAATCATCTTTTTCAAACTGCCAGGAGGTTCAGCCGCTGGATGAAGTGGGAACAAGAAGGTTCCCATTATGTCAGGGGTTTTATTCAATTTATAAATGGTCTCCCTAGCAACCTCAAGTGCTGAGGCAATCAGTAACCAGTCTCAGATGTTGCAAGGTGTTTGGTATCTCTGGCGTTTGGTGGTGGTTTCAAGGAGCCCAAATGGATGGATTTTTTTTTAATGATTTCAATCAATCAATCAATCAATCAATCAGCGATATGTATTGAGAATTTACTATATGTGAGGACACTGGACTTAAGTGCTAGGGAGAGTACATTACAACAGAATTAGCAGACAAGTTCCCCGCCCAATTCAGTCTGGAAGTGCTTTCTTTGTGCCAGGCACTGTACTAAGCTCTGGGGTAGGTAGAGGCAAATTGGGTTGGACACAGTCCTTGTCCCACATAGAACTCACAGTCTTGATCCCCATTTGACAGATGAGGAAACTGAGGCACAGAAAAGTGAAATGACCTGTCCAAGGTCACACAGCAGACAAGTATCGGTGCCAGAATTAAACCCCAGGTCCTTCTGACTCCCAGTCCAATTCTCTGTCCACTAGGCACTAGAATGCACATGTAAGCGCACTGTGGGCAGGGAATGTGTCTGCTATATTATTAAGTTGTACTCTCCCAAGTGCTTAGTAGAGTGCTCTGCCCACATTAAGCGCTCAATAAATATGACGGACTGACTGACATATCGTGCATATCCTTCGCATTTGAGGATGATATCACTGCCGGCGAAGGTGATCTGCATTTGAAAAAATTCCCTTGGGATCTGATCATCTCAATCCCACCAGTGACAGTGGGCAATGGTCTCCACTGTGGTCGCATTTCCTCACAGTCTAGACTGTAAGCTCATTGTGGGCAGGGAATGTGTCCGTTTATTGTTATATTATACTCTCCCAAGCACTTAGTACAGTGCTCTGTACACAGTAAGAGCTCAATAAATACGATTGAATGAATGAATGAATGAAAGTTTGCTATTGGACCATGTGATGCCGTCTTTGATTTTGCCTTTCCCCCCAGAATTCTCTCAAAGTCTCTCCTAGAGGCCACAGGGGTGGGCAGGGTGCCAGGAGGAGGAGGAGGAGGAGGAGGAGGAGGAGGAGGAGGAGGAGGAAGAGATGGGAGTCAGGGCCTGGCTCAGGAGTCGGAGGTGTGACTGAACTTTGCCGGGGGGAAAGCCCGCTCCTGGCAACTTTCCATGAGGGTTGTTGTGTCTCTCATTGCCAGGGTCCACAGGAAAGAGTCCGGGCCTTGGAGTCAGGGAACCTGGCTTCTACTCTTGGCTCCTCCCCTTACCTGCTCTGTGACCTTGGGCAAGTCCCTAACTTTTCTGTGCCTCGGTCTACTTATCTGTAGAATGGGGATTCAATAGCTGTTCTCATTCACTCATTCAATGGTATTTATTGAGCACTTACTGCGTGTTAAGCACTATACTTAAGAGCTTGGAAAGTACAGTACAGAGACTGTAAGCCCCGTCAAAGGGCAGGGACTGTCTCTATCTGTTACCGATTTGTCCATTCCAAGCGCTTAGTACAGTGCTCTGCACATCGTAAGCGCTCAATAAATACTATTGAATGAATGAAAAGAGAGATAATCCCTGCCCGCAACAGGCATACAGTTTAGAGAGGGGGAGACTGGCATCAGAACAAGTAAACAGGCATCATTATAAATAAATAGAATTATAGATATAACATATATACATAAGTGGTCTGGGTCAGGGGCTGGGGGAAGAGCAAAGGGAGCCAGTCGAGGAGACACAGAAGGAAGGGGGAGCTGAGGAAAAGGGGGCTTAGTCTGGGAAGACCTCTTGGAGGAGGTGTGCCTTCAGTAGGGTTTTGAAGGGGGAAGAGTGATTGGCAGATTTGAGGAGGGAGGGCGTTCCAGGCCAGAGAAAGGACGTGGGCCAGGGGTCGGCGGTGAGACAGGCGAGATGGAGGCCCAGTGAGAAGGTTAGCACCAGAGGAGCGGAGTGTGTTGGCAGTGTTGGAAAAGGAGAGAAGGGAGGTGAGGTAAAAAGGGGAAAGATGATAGAGAGCTTTGAAACCAACAGTGAGGAGTTTTTGTTTGATACCGAGATTGATAGGCAACCATTGGAGATTTTTGAGGAGGGGGGTGACCTGCCCTGAACGTTTCTGTAGAAAGATAATCTGGTCAGTGGAGTGAAGTATGGACTGAAGAGGGGAGAAGTAGGAGGTTGGGAGGTTCTCCCTCCCTCTTAGTCCGTGAGCCCCATTTGAGAAAGAGATTGTGTCCAATCTGATTATCTTGTATCTACCCCAGGGTTTAGTACAGTGCTTGGCACAGAGCATGTGCTTAACAAGTACCACTGTCATCATTATTATTCTAATGAAGAGGTATTGGTGGGTGGGCTCCTTAACCTGGAGCTACATCCCCTAAAGCCCTTGCTTTAGATTAGTCCTGTTTTTTTCATCCCAAAGATTTCATGTTGGGGGTAGGGAACGTATCTACCAACTCTATTATAGTGTACTCTCCCAAGTGCTTAATACATTGTTCTGCACATGGTAATCATTATATTAATAATAATTATGATATTTGCTAAACACTTACTGTATGCCAGGTGCCGTACTAAGCACTGAGGTAGATACAAACAAATTGGGTTAGACACACTCCCTCCGCCGCAAAGGGCTCACAGTCTTCATCCACATTTTATAACAATAATAATAATAACGATGGTATTTGTTAAGTGTTTACTATGTGAGGAGCACAGTCCTAAGCGCTGGGGTGGATACAAGCAAATCGGGTTGGACACAGTCTCTGTCCCATGTGGAGCTCACAGTCTCAATCCCCATTTTACAGATGAGGTAACTGAGGCATAGAAAAGTGAAGTGATTTGCCCAAGGTCACAGAGCAGACAAGTGGCAGAGCTGGGATTAGAACCCACGATCTCGACTGCCAGGCCCGTGCTCTTTCCACTGAGCCACACTGCTTCTCACTAAGCCAGACTGCTTCTTTATTGCTGAGGTAAATGGTGCACAGAGAAGTGAGGTGGCTTGCCCACAGGTGGCGGAGCCGGGATTAGAATCCATGACCTTCTGACTCCCAGGTCCATGCTCTATCCAATAAATACCTGAGCCCCTTAAACTGTGAGCCCGTTATTAGGCAGGGATTGTCTCTATCTGTTGCAGAATTGTACATTCCAAGTGCTTAGTACAGTGCTCTGCACATAGTAAGCGCTCAAGAAATACTATTGAATGAAATACCATTGATTGATTGATTCGTAAGAGGACAGAGGTTCACCTGTCACTCACAGTGGGAGACTCCATCATCAAAGCAGTTATTCCGGTTTCCTGCCGTCAGCCATTCTCCTCACTTGTCCCACCTAGAGAAACTTGCGTTGAAGAGATTGCCTCTCTAATCTTCATGGATGGACTTGGTACCAGGTTCTGGCAGCTAGTGATCAAGTCTTGCTGGAGAAGCAGCATGGCCTAGTGGGTAGAGCAGGGGCCTGGGAGTCAGAAGGAGCTGGGTTCGAATTCCGACTCTGCCACGTATCCGCCGTGTAAACTTGGGAAAGTCACTTCGCTTCTCGGAGCCTCAGTTCCCTCATCTGTAAAATGGGGAGTAAGACTCTGAGCCCCATGTGGGACAGGGACTCTGCACACCCTATGTAGTAGATAGAGCCCGGGCCTGAAAGTCAGAAGGTCATGGGTTCTAATCCCGGCTCCGCCATTTGTCTGCTGTGTGACCTTGGTCAAGTCACTTAACTTCTCTGTACCTCAGTTACCTCATCTGTAAAAAGGGGTTTGAGACTGTGAGCCCCACATGGGACAGGACTGTGTCCAACCCATCTGGCTTGTATCCACCCCAGTGCTTAATATTAATTCTTTCAATCATATTTATTGATCACTTACTATGTGCAGAGCACTGTACTAAGTGCTTAATACAGTGCCTGGTACACAATAAGCACTTAAATATCATTATTAGTATTTTTACTATTATTACTACCATTATTGCTATTATTATCTTGTATCTACTCCAGTGCTTAGTACAGTGCCTAGCATACAGTAAGTGCCTAACAAATGCCATTAGAAAAAACCTTCCTAGACGTCAAGTAAAGAACATATATGATGCTGACAAAATTGCTCAGGATGCAGGATTTGGAGTTTGATGGGGATCAGGGTCTTCCTTCAGCCTTGCAGACTTTCACTTTGGTCTGAAGTCTCTCTCCAGCACACTCTCTATTTGAGAATAATAATGATAATGGTATTTATTAAGTGTTTTCTATATGCCAGGCCCTGTTCTAAGCCCTGGGGTAGATACAAGGTAATCAAGATGGACACAGTCTCTGTCCCACATGGGGCTCACAGGCTTAATCCCCATTTTACAGATGAGGTGACTGAGGCCCGAGAAAAAGCTGCGTGGCTGAGTGGATAGCGTACTGAGCATGTACTGTATTCAAATTGCTGTACTAAGCACTTCGGGAAAGTCTAAGCGCTAATCTTGGAAGTTCATTCTTTAGACTGTAAGCTCATTATGGGCCGGGAACATATCTGCTAATTCAGTTGAATTGGATTTTCCAAAGTGCTTAGTACAGTGCTCAGTACATAGTTAGTGCTCAATAAATACCACTGATTGATTGATTCAACTGATCGATACAATATAGCAGACTTAATAGATACGTTCCCGGCCCCCGATAAGCTTACAGTCTAGAGGGGGAGACAGACATTAAAACCAACTCTCTTGGAAATAACTGGCTTCTAGGATGCAAAAATAAGAGCATAAGGAAAATGTATCTCTACTTAGAGGTTCTAAAGCACCTTGCATGTTTTTAGGGGTTTTTTTAATGTTTTTCATTAACTGCCTACCTTATGCCAGGCACCATACTAAGCACTGGGGTAGACACAAACTAATCAACTCGGACACAGTCTAAACCTCAAATGCGGGGGACACAGCCATAATTCCCAGTAACTGAGGTCCAGAGAAATAATAATGTTGATATTTGTTAAGCGCTTACTATGTGCAGAGCACTGTTCTAAGCTCTGGGGTAGACACAGGGGAATCAGGTTGTTCCACGTGGGGTTCACAGTCTTAATCCCCATTTTACAGATGAGGTAACTGAGAGAGAAGTTAAATGACTTGCCCAGAGTCACACAGCTGACAAGTAGCAGAGCCGGAATTCAAACCCATGATCTCTGACTCCAAAGCCCGTGTTCTTTCCACTGAGCCACGCTGCTTGAAGTGACTTTTCCGAAGTCACACAAATTAGAACCCAGGTGCTTCTTACTGCCGGGCCAATGTTCTATGCACGAGACGCCACTGCTTCTAGTTGTGGAGCTTCTAGAAGTGACCCCAGTTTTTGGGTCGGGCAGCCGGAGAGAAGGGTTCGCGTGGTCAGGTTAGTATGGGGCCTGCACACACACAAGCACGCGCGACACACAATGCCACACTGGATGAAGTACGAGGTCCTCCTTGTGCAATATTGGCTTTTGTTTCAAGCTTTAGGACACACGCCAGGAAGCCCAGATAAATAACGAATTTCTTCCTTTCATCTGTCATGGAGAAAAGTATGTGTGTGTGTCTCTGTGTGTGTGTGGAAGTTTTTTTGAAAAAACTAGGATTCCCTCAGATTGAGCGGACTACCTAATCCTTGCTAAGGGGAGCCAATGGTCCCAGAGACTTTAACCGGGTGCTCTAAAGAGAACAAAGTCCAAAAGTCTAACTAGAGATGGCTTCAATTCCCACTTACAAATATATGCTAAAGTTCAGGTGCCTCTTCAGGGTATTGACAGACAAGGCTGATTGGGGAAGTCTCTGAAGTAAAGTATCTTAGCAATAATAACAATAACAACAATAATTTTCGTATTTGTTAAGCGTTCTCCAAGCACTGTTCATTCATTCAATCATTCAAAGTACTTATTGAGCGCTTACTCTGTGCAGAGCACCGTACTGAGCGCTTGGAATGGATAATATGGCAACAGATAGAGACAATCTATCCAATCTGCCCAACAACAGGCTCACAGTCTAATCGGGGGAGACAGCATATCAAAACAGAACGAAACAAAAACAAGACAACATTATCAAGATAAATAGAATCAAGGGGATGTACACCTCATTAACAAAATAAATAGGGTAATAAATAATATATATACAAATGAGCACAGTGCTGAGGGGAGGGGGAAGAGCAGAAGGTGGGGTGGGAGGGGAGGAGAGGGGGAAAAGAGGGAAAGGGGGCTCAGCTGAAGGGAGGGGAAGGGGGAAGGGGGAGGAGCAGAGGGTGGAGGGGGAGCAGAGGGAAAAGGGGGGCGCTCCGTCTGGGAAGGCCTCTCGGAGGAGGTGAGCTCTCAGTAGGAATTTGAAGAGGGGAAGAGAGTTAGTTTGGCGGAGATGAGGAGGGAGGGCATTCCAGGACAGCGGGAGGACGTGGGCTAGGGGTCGATGGCGGAATAGGTATCAACGGGGGACTGTGAGGAGGTGAGCAGCAGCGGAACAGAGTGCAGGGAGTGGGCAGTAGAAAGGGAGAAGGGAGGAAAAATGATGGTATTTGGTAAGTGCTTACTATGTGCCAAGCACTGTTGGGGGGTGAGGGGGAATAGAAGGTAATCAGGTTGTTCCATGTGGGACGCACAGTCTTAATCCCCATTTTGCAGATGAGGGAACTGAGGCACAGAGAAGTTAAACGACTTGCCCAAAGTCACACAGCTGACAAGTGGCAGAGCTGGGATTAGAACCCACAACCTCTGACTCCCGAGCCCGTCCTCTTTCCACTGAGCCAAGCTGCTTCGAACACTGGGGTAGATATAATCAGGTTGGAAACAGTCCCTGCCCCACATAGGGCTCACAGTCTTTATCCCCATTTTACAGATGAGATAACTGAGGCGCGGAAAAGTTAAGTGATTTGCCCCACGTGGGACAGGGACTGTGTCCGACCCTATTTGCTTGTATCCACCCCAGTGCTTAGTACAGTGCCTACCACATAGTGAGAGCTTAACAAATACCATCATCATTATTAATTTGTATCCAGCACTTAGAACAGTGGTCAGCATGTAGTAAGTTCATTCAATAGTATTTATTGAGCACTTACTATGTGCAGAGCACTGCACTAAGCGCTTGGAATGTACAAATCGGTAACAGATAGAGACAGTCCCTGCCCTTTGACGGGCTTACGGTCTAATCGGGGGTAAGTACATAACAGATGCCAACAGATAATTACCCCAGTGCTTAGAACTATGCTGGCACCTAGTAGATGCTTAATGAGTACTACAATCATCATTATTAACATTCTTATTTTATTATTACCAGTCTTTCTATTTTCCTTGTTGGGAGTTCTGTTTTATGGCAGAAACAGTCGCAAGAGTCTTTATTTTCTTTTTTGTTTTGGTGTTCTCTTATGGTGCTTCACACACTTTCAGCTTACAGCTCCTTTTCAGGAATCGCTCTGCCTTTTACAATCTTTCCAATGCAGATATTGTTCCCCAGATGATAAATTTAGGGCTCAGAAATCACAAAAATTCATAAATCAATTTTATTGTATAGATAGGCATTGCTCTGTATCTTCCAGCGTAGGGAAACGAAGCTCCCTTCAAGTAAGGGACCATTCCCCCAGTTCGCATTCTACAAATGCAGTGCTCTCCTTCTAAGGGCACATCTCTAAATACCAGCATCACTACTCCATCCTGCCATTTACACCTTTTAATCAATCATATTTATTGAGCACTTACTATGTGCAGAGCACTGTATGAAGTATTTGGGACAGTACAATATTATAGAGTCGATAGACATGTTCCCTGCCTACCATGAGCTTACAGTCTAGAAGATAATTACTTACTTTGGAGAAGAAGGAGTGGGTGAGGGTAATTTATTTAAATAATCAAAATAATAATGGCACTTGTTAAGCGCTTTACTATGTGCCAAACACTGATCTAAGTGCTGGGGGGGATACAGGATAATCAGATTGTCCCACATGGGCTCACAGTCTTAATCCCCATTTTACAGATGAGGTAACTGAGGCACAGAGAAGTTAAGTAACTCACCCAAAGTCACACAGTTGATAAGTGGCGGAGCTCGGATTAGAACCCATGACCTCTGACTCCCAAGCCCAGACTCTTTCCACTGAGATTTAATATGGTCTTTCCAGAATTTTCAAATATTCCTTATAGGTTCCAGCTTAATTTTCTGGCATTTCCCATTTTTTTGCTGGTAGAAATGTAGATATTTTTCCCATTTCCTTGCAAAAAAAGACTCAACTGTTTAGCCTGATCTACATGCTTCTTTCTCACAGTTTAGTAATCATACTGTCATTCACCTCTAAATTAATAAATCAATGTCACTGTCATTCACCTCTAAATTGATACCTTACCAGATGTTTGTCTAAACATTCTCGAGAAATAATTTCTTTCAAGCAGGGCCTTAGTCTGAGTACATGCTGGAGAGCTCGCATGGCCTAGTAGGTAGACCCCAAGCAGGGGAGTCAGAAAGATCTGGGTTCTAATTCTGGCTCTACCACTTGTATGCTATGTGACTTTGGGCCAGTCACTTACCTTCTCTGTGCCTCAGTTCCCTCTCCTGAAAATGGGGATTAAGGCTATGAGCCCACGTGGGACAGGGACTCTGTCCAACCTGATTAGCTTGTATCTGCCCCGGCACTTAAAACAGTGTCTGACACATAGTAAGCATTTAACAAATACCATACACACAAATTATAATCTGGGTAGCCATATTTTTAGCTTCTCCCCAATTTCTACACTGCCCCGACTAACACTTGAACAGCACCTTCCACTCGTGAGATGATAGCTTTTTCTGTTTTCAGTGGCTCTGATAATGACGCCTTCACCTCAGAAAGCTGAATAGCTGCCCCAGCTCACTAGGCCCTGTCTTTCTCTGGGTGGCTATAATCCCTTTAATGCCAGTTATAATAATAAAAATAATAGTAATAATAATTATGGTGTTCATTAAGCGCTTGCTATGTGCCATGTGCTGTGTTAAGCACGGGGAGGAGGGGGGATACAAGCAAATCAGTTTAGACCCAGTCCCTGTCCCACAGGGCTCTCAGTTTTAATCCCCATTTTTACAGATGAGGCCCGGAGAAATAAAATGACTTCCTCAAGGCCACACAACAGACAAGCGGCGGAGTGGGGATTAAAACCCATGACCTCTGACTCCCAGGCTCGTGTTTTATCTATGTCATGCTGCTTCAGTCAGCATGTGGAATCCACATCTTGACTGTGAGCCCGTTGTGGGCAGGGATTGTCTCTATTTCTTGCTGAAATGTACTTTCCAAGAGCTTAGCACAGTGCTCTGCATATAGTAAGCGCTCAATAAATACGAGTGAATGATTGAAAGAATGATCACTCCTATTTCCAGGTACCTGAGTCACAGATCATTCTCTAGGCCTCTTAACAGACCTATGCGGCTCCCCCCATTCTCTTTACAGAAACTTTACCCTTGCTGTTTTGTTCCTGAGCTCCATGCTGAGTACAAGTTTCTCCCCTCTCTAAAATCTGCCACACTTGCATTCATTCATTCAATCGTACTTATTGAGTGCTTACTGTGTGCAAAACACTGTACCAAGAGTTTGGGAGAGTACACTATTATCACACTTCCCCTCTTCAAAGCTCTACTGAAAGCTCACCTCCTCCAGGAGGCCTTCCCAGACTGAGCCTTCCTTTTCCTCTGCTCCTCCTCCCCTCTCCATCGCCCCGACTCCCTCCCTCTGCTCTACCCCCTTCCCCTCCCCACAGCACTGGTGTATATATGTAGTATTTATTATTCTATATAGTTTATTAATGATGTGAATATATCTATAATTCTTTTTTTATATTGATGCTATTGATTCCTATCTACTTGTTTCGTTTTGTTGTCTGTCTCCTCCCTTCTAGACTGTGAGCCCGTTGTTGGGTAGGGATTGTCTCTGTTGCAGAATTGTACCGTCCAAGCGCTTAGTACAGTGGTCTGCAAACAGTAAGCGCCCCATAAATATGACAATGAATGAACGAATACACTATAACAACAAACAGACACATTCCTGCCGCCCACAGAAGCCCACCCTTGTCCTCGTTCTGCTGCGAGCCAGACCACCAGTTCAGGAATCAATTCATCGTATCTATTGCTATTAATGTCCGTCTCCCCTTCTAGACTGTAAGATCGTTGTGGACGGGGAAGGTCGCTACCAGTTGTATCGTATTCTCAAAAGCACTTAGGGCAGTGCTCTGCTCACAGCGATCAATCACTCAATCATATTTATTGAGTGCTTACTGTGTGCAAAGCACTGTACTATACATTTGGAAGAGTCCAATATAGCAGAGTTGGTATAGTGACTGGTGTTAAAGGGGTGATAGCAGCCCAGAGAAGGACTGGCCCTAGTGAGTTGGTGCAGCTATAGAGCTTTCTGAGGTGAAGGCATCATTATGGAGCCACTGAAAACAGAAAACGTTATCATCTCAGGAATGGAAGGTGCTGTTCAAGTGTTAACAGGGGCAGTGTAGAAATCTGGGAAGAAGCCAGAATATGTAAATAATGTAATAAATACTACTATTGAATGAATTTGGCCACCCAAATTATGATTTGTGTGTCTGGTACTTGTTGAGTGCTGTGTGTTCCCTGCTCACAGCCAGCTTATACTAAATGCTCAATAAATGCCACTGATTGATTGATTGAGCACTTACTGTGTGCAGAGCACTGTTCTAAGCTCTTGGGAGAGTAGAATACAACAGAGTAGGTACACATGTTCCTTCCCCACAGAAACTGTTCAGAGGCAACTTTTCTTTGTATGCGTGGTTTATTCAGAGTCTTTAGAGTTGGCCCAAGTGGGCGTTTCAGCCTTAGACACTCATTTTAGTTTTGGCCCAATCAATCCTACCATCTCAGCAGCATCTTCCCAACAGCTCTTTTCTTCAGGCAAGTATGGTTCAAGATTTCCTTCAACTTTCATTCATTCAATAGTATTTATTGAGCGCTTACTATGTGCAGAGCACTGTACTAAGCGCTTGGGATGAACAAGTCGGCAACAGATAGAGACAGTCCCTGCCCAATGACGGGCTCACAGTTTAAACGGGGGAGACAGACGGCAGAGCAAAACAGAATGAAACAAAAACAAGACAACATTATCACGATAAATAGAATCAAGGGGATGTATACCTCATCCCCCGATTAGACTGTAAGCCCATCGAAGGGCAGGGACTGTCTCTATCTGTTACCGATTTGTACATTCCCAGCGCTTAGTACAGTGCTCTGCACATAGTAAGTGCTCAATAAATACTATTGAATGAATGAAAATAAACAGGGTAATAAAGAATATATACAAATGAGCACAGTGCTGAGGGGAGGGGAAGAAGGAAGGGGGAGGAGCAGAGGGAAAAGGGGCTCAGCTGAGGGGAAGTGAAGGGGAAGGGGGAGGAGCAGAGGGCGGAGGGAGAGCAGAGAGAAAAGGGAGGAGCTCAGTTTGGGAAGGCCTCTTGGAGGAGGTGAGCTCTCAGTAGGGCTTTGAAGAGGGAAGAGAATGAGTTTGGCAGAGGTGAGGAGGGAGGGCATTCCAGGACAGCGGGGGGACGTGGGCCAGAGGTCGACAGTGGGACAGGCGTGAACGGGGGACGGTGAGGAGGTGGGCGGCAGAGGAGCGGAGTGTGCGGGGTGGGCAGTGGAAAGAGAGAAGGGAGGTGAGGTAGGAGGGGGCAAGGGGATGGACAGTTTTGAAGCACAGAGAGAGAAGTTTTTGTTTCGTGCGGAAGTTGATAGGCAACCACTAGAGGATTTTAAGGAGGGGAGTAACAGGCCCAGAGCGTTTCTGTAGGAAGATGAGCCGGGCAGCGGAATGAAGAATAGACTGTTGTGGGGAGAGACAGGAGGAAGGGAGATTGGAGAGGAGGCTGACACAATAATCCAGTCGGGATATTATGAGAGGACTTACCCTCCAAGAGGCTTTACCTTCCCTACTATATTTCCTGGGAGTCAGAAGGACTTGGGTTCTAATCCCAACTCTGCCACTTGTCTGCTGTATGACCTTGGGCAACTCGCTTCACTTCTCTATGCCTCAGTTCCCTCATTTGTAAAATGGTGATTAAGACTGTGAGCCCCATGTGGGACAGAGACCGTGTCCAACCTGATTATCTTGTATCTACCACAGCGCTTAGTACGGTACTTGGCACATTGTAAGCGCTTCACAAACACCATAGGAAAAAAAAAATTCATATTTTCCATCAGTGTTGGTGCCAAGATACTAAATAAAGGGAAAGAGATTTCTGGAGTTGGCTTGGAAATGTTGACAACTCTCCAAAGGATCCAGATAAGCAGACTCGTAGTACGGTTGCTGCTTAGTGGATGCGGGACTCCTTCAACATGCAGATAGAAACACTTGACTTATGTACATACAGGTAATTTATTTATTTATTTATATTAACGTCTGTCTTCCCCTCTAGACTGTGGGCTCATGGTGGTCAGGGAACGTGTCTGTTATTTTGCACTCTCCCAAGTGCTTAGTGCAGTGCTCAAGAAATACGATTTACTTACTGACTGATTTGGAGCAGTAATAAACATGTCCCATTTGAACCTAAAGGCTCCCTGGCACTAGGTAGGTTTGTCACCCCACACTGATGACAAAGGAGCGGGAGACCCCCATACTCTCCCAAGTGCTTAGTACAATGCTCTGCACCCACGAAATACTCAAAAAATACGATCGACTGTCTTACTGATTTAAAAGAGCAATAAACACTTCCCGTTTGAACCGAAAGATGGACCGGCAACGGGTAGGTTCTGTCACTCCACACCCTGATGACGAAGGAAAGCGAGACCTTTGAACTGTCCGAAGGGCTTAGTACAGTGCTCTGCACACAGTAAGCATGGCTCAGTGGAAAGAGCCCGGGCTTGGGAGTCAGAGGTCATGGGTTCTAATCCCGGCCCCACCACTTGCCAGCTATGTGAATTTAGGCAAGTCACTTAACTTCTCTGGGCCTCAGTAACCTCATCTGTAAAATGGGGATTAAGACTGTGAGCCCCACGAGGGACAACCTGATGACCTTGTATCCCCCCAGCGCTTAGAACAGTGCACATAGTAAGCGCTTAACAAATACCACCATTATTATTATTACGGTAAGCGCTCAATAAATACGATTGGATGAATTGAATGAATGAATGACTGAACCTTGGTTCTAAGCCTTGGGGACGGATAATCTGGGTAGTGAATTCAAAACTGTAAGCCCGTGATTGGGCAGGGACCGTCTCTACCTGTTGCAGATTTGTACATTCCAAGTGCTTAGTACAGTGCTCTGCACATAGTAAGCGCTCAATAAATACTATTGAATGAAGGGGTCAGTGACTTGCCCTGGGCCACTTGGTCTCTCTGTTTCCTGCCACTTGTGATTCCAACTGGGGCACGGATTGCAACGAATGAGTAGGTGGCAAGGGCAGAACATTGTGTATTCTTCACCTGCTGCGGGGGCCTATCAGAGTGGCTGGAGCCCGAGCCCGGGAGTCAGAAGGTCATGAGTTCTAATCCCGGCTCCACCTCTTGCCTGTTGTGTGACCTTGGGCAAGTCGCTTCACTTCTCTGGGCCTCAGTTCCCTCATCTGTAAAACGGGGATTGAGACCGTGAGCCCCAGGTGGGACGGGGACTGTGTCCAACCCGATTTGCTTGTAACCAGCCCAGCGCTTAGTAGAGTGTCTGACATATAATAATAATAATGTTGGTATTTGTTAAACGCTTACTATGTGCAGAGCACTGTTCTAAGCGCTGGGGTAGATACAGGGTAATCAGGTGGTCCCCCACGAGGCTCACGGTCTTAATCCCCATTTTACAGATGAGGTAACTGAGGCACAGAGAAGTGAAGTGACTTGCCCACAGTCACACAGCTGACAAGCGGTGGAACTGGGATTCGAACCTATGATCTATGACTCCCAAGCCCAGGCTCTTTCCACTGAGCCACGTTGCTTCTCTATAGTTAGCGCTTAACTAATACCATAATTATTATTATTTTCATGAAAAGATCCACCCACCCCCTGGCTGTTGAGCTGCTGAGGGTGGTTCAAAATCCCTAGCACTGTCCTTTAGCGACCTGCCATCTTAGTGCCAGGTGGGTCAGTGAGATAGGGAAGACAGCTGGAGAGCTTCTGCTAATCGTTTGGGGTTGGAATAATAATAATAATGATGGGATTTGTTAAGCGCTTACTGTGTGCCAAGCACTTTTCTAAGCACTGAGGTAGATGAAAGGTAATCAGGTTGTCCCATGTGGCGCTCTCGGTCTTAATCCCCATTTTAGAGATGAGGGAACTGAGGCACAGAGAAGTTAGAGAAGCAGCGTGGCTCAGTGGAAAGAGGCTGGGGAGTCAGAGGTCATGGGTTCTAATCCCGACTCTGCCGCTTGTCAGCTGTGTGACTTTGGGCAAGTCACTTCACTTCTCTGTAACTCAGTTACCTCATCTGTAAAATGGGCATTAAGACTGTGAGCCCCACACGGGACATCCTGATCACCTTGTATCCTCCCCAGTGCTTAGAACAGTGCTTTGCACATAGTAAGCGTTTAACAAATGCCATTTTTATTATTATTATAGAGAAGCAGCGTGGCTCAGTGGAACAAGCATGGGCTTGGGAGTCAGAGGTCATGGGTTCGAATCCCAGCTCTGCCACTTGTCAGCTGTGTGACTATGGGCAAGTCACTTACCTTCTCTGTGCCTCAGTTACCTCATCTGTAAAAATGGGGATTAAAAAAATATGAGCCCTACATGGGATAACCTGATCACCCTGTATCTACCCCAGCTCTTAGAACAGTGCTCCGCACATAGCAAGCGCTTAACAAATACCAACATTATTATTATTATTATTAAGTGACTAGCCCAAAGTCAGACAGCTGTTCTCTCATCTCCCAGCCATTCTCTCATCATGGATCGTTCATTCGATAGTATTTATTGAGCGCTTACTATGTGCAGAGCACTGTCCTGAGACCCCCCCCGGTCCCAACACGCCCTGTGTCTGTGGGGCTGTGAGGGTCTCACATCTCTTCGTCTTCCCACTGCTCTGCTCCACAGGAAACCACCAGAATTCCCTGCCACCTTCTCATCATGGCACCCGCAGTCATGATTCCCCGCTCCTGTGGGACTGGGATGGGCTGAGCTGAGACAGCATTCGCCCGTGCCTCCGTTTTAAACGTGGAAATGCTTTGGTTCGAACTGCAATCTGGATGACTTAGGTAGCAGCACCCTGAGGCTTCACCGGCTCTCCTTTCTTACAGGTCCTGCTGGGCTTTGAGCTGGGTCTTTTACGTTGTTGGCATTGGTTTAGTGGCTCAGTGGAAGAGCCTGGGCTTGGGACTCAGAGGGCATGGGTTCTAATCCCGCCTCAGCCTCTTTGGGCAAGTCACTTCACTTCTCTGCACCTCAGTTACCCCGTCTGTAAAATGGGGATTAAGACTGGGAGCCTCACGTGGGACAGCCTGATCACCTTGTATCCTCCTCAGCTCTTAAAACAGTGCTTTGCATATAGAAAGCGCTTACTAAATGCCATCATTATTACTGTTTTCATCTTTCCCTACCTCTAGGTGAACAAACCCCTCCAGTATCATTCTTAGATTCTGAGACCTACCTCCTCCAAAAGGCTAGGGACAGTGTCTAATTCTCTCCCACGTATCTTTTCCCCCTTATTTAATACACTGCTTAACACAGCAGGCACTCAATAAATACCATCACTAATGATGATAGTTGTTAAGCGCTTACTATGTGCCAAGCACTGTTCTAAGCGCTGGGGGGAATACAAGGTAATCAGGTGTCCCACGTGGGGCTCACAGTCTTAATCCCCATTTTACAGATGAGGGAACTGAGGCACAGAGAAATGAAGTGACTTGCCCAAAGTCACACAGCTGACAAGTGGCCGAGCCGGGATTAGAACCCATGACTTCTGACTCCCAAGCCTGGGCTCTTTCCATTGAGCCACGCCGCTTCTCTAGTAATATTATCCCTCACTTACACTGTTCCCCTGGCTTGGAACTTCCTCCCTCCTCAAATCTGACAAACCATAGCTCCCCACTATTTCAAAGACTTATTTTTTTAATGGTATTTGTTAAGCGCTAAACCCCTAGCTAAGTGCCAGGCATTGTTCTATGTGCTGGGGTAAACAAAAGCTAATCAGGTTGGACACAGTCCATGTCCCACAAAGGGCTCACAGTCTTAAACAGCGTGGCTCAGTGGAAAGAGCACGGGCTTTGGAGTCAGAGGTCATGAGTTCAAATCCCGGCTCGGCCACTTGTCAGCTGTGTGACTGTGGGCAAGTCACTTAACTTCTCCGGGCCTCAGTTCCCTCATCTGTAAAATGGGGATTAAGACTGTGAGCCCCCATGTGGGACAACCTGATTCCCCTATGTCTACCCCAGCGCTTAGAACAGTGCTCGGCACATAGTAAGCGCTTAACAAATACCAACATTATTATTATTAAACCTTATTTTACAGATGAGGTAATTGAGGCCCAGAAAGGTGAAGTGACTTCCCCAAGGTCACACAGCCGACAAATGGAGGAGCTGGGTCTAGAACCCAGGTCCTTATGACTCCCAGGCCCATGCTCTAGCCACTAGGCCACACTACTTCCCTAGAGTTCACTAAAATCCCACCTCCTCAAACAAGCCTTCCCTAATTATTTCCCACCATGCTGCTTCATATAAATAATAATAATGTTGGTATTTGTTAAGCGCTTACTATGTGCCAAGCACTGTTCTAAGCGCTGGGGTAGATACAGGGTAATCAGGTTGTCCCACGTGAGGCTCACAGTCTTCATCCCCATTTTCCAGATGAGGTAACTGAGGCACAGAGAAGTTAAGTGACTTGCCCAGAGTCACACAGCTGACAAGTGGCAGACCCGGGATTCGATCTCTAGGACTACCATTTTCAACATTTTATATATGCACTTATTCAATTTTTTTTTTGATTTCTCTATCTGTAAATACATTTCAATCTTCCTCTTCTGTTAGAATGTGAGTTCACTGTGGGCCAGGACTTACTGGTTTTTTTTCTTTTTTTTGTATTTCTGAAGCATTTTTTACAGTGCACTCCACCCACCATGCACTTGATAAGTAATATTTCTGCTACTAGTACTAATTAATCACTCCCCCTTCCCTTTCTATGATGGCTATCAAAGCTTTTACTAAACTGGGCGCTTGGGAGGGAATCTAATTGCATGGTAAGGCCATGCAGGTCATAATAATAATAATAATGTAGGTATTTGTTAAGCGCTTACTATGTGCAGAGCACTGTTCTAAGCGCGGGGGGAGATACAGGGTCATCAGGTTGTCCCATGTGAGGCTCACAGTTAATCCCCATTTTACAGATGAGGTAAGTGAGGGACAGAGAAGTGAAGTGACTCACCCACAGTCACACAGCTGACAAGTGGCAGAGCCGGGAGTCGAACCCGTGACCTCTGACTCCGAAGTCCGGGCTCTTTCCACTGAGCCAAACCCATAATCAACTAGTAACAGAGAAATGTGTTAATAACAATAGACATTATAGAATCCGTATTTATCTTATTATTTATATTCATTAGGCTTACCTTTTCGGGGCCAAAATGGCAGAAGTGTGATATTTAAAGTAATATCCTATTATACATTTTTGGCTGCATTCCTAAAGCTTCCAATGAATCAGTCAATCAATCAATGGTATTTAGTGAGTGCTTAGTGTGTGCAGAGCACTGTACTAAACACTTGGGAGAGTACAAAATGACAACAGTAATAATAATAATGATGGTATTTGTTACATTTGAGAAGCAGCGTGGCTCAGTGGAAAGAGCCCGGGCTTGGGAGTCAGAGGTCATGGGTTCGAATCCTGGATCCGCCACTTGTCAACTGTGTGACTGCGCACAAGTCACTTCACTTCTCTGTGCCTCAGTTCCCTCATCTGGAAAATGGGGATGAAGACTGTGGGACAATCTGATTTCCCTGTATCTACCCCAGCGCTTAGAACAGTGCTCTGCACATAGTAAGTGCTTAACAAATACTAACATTTTTATTATTATTATTATTTGACACATTTCCTCCCCACAGCAAGCTTACAGTCTAGAGGGAGAGACAGACATTAATATCATTAAATAAATTACAGATAGGAATATAAGTGCTGTCGGGCAGGGAAAGGGGAGGAATAAAGGGAGCAAGTCAGGGCGATGCAGAAGGGAGTGGAAGGAAAGGAAAGGAAGGCTCAGTCAGGAAAGGCCTCTTGGAGGAGATGGGCCTTCAGTAAGGCCTTGAAAGGGAGCGGAGTGTGGTTTACAATGTTGATTCTAATTCATTCAGTGGCATTTATTGAGCTCTTACTGTGTGCAGAACACTGTACTAAGCGCTTGGTTCCAATGTTCCCTTCCCTTCTTTTCTTCGATAGTGCCACAGCCTAAAGAAACAGTGTTCATATTAATCAATCAATCATATTTATTGGCTGTTTGTTGCACGCAGAGCACAGTACTAAGCATTTGGGAACATACAGTAGAGTTAGAAGACACACTAGCTGCTCTCGAAAAGCTCACAGTCTGGCGTGGGAGACAGACAAAATGATTTAGAGATGGAAGGGAAAGGAAAAAGAGATATGTAAATAGTAGAGTAAGGAGGACTTGTGATTTCAGAAGGGCTTTGAGGGTGAGAGAATAGTGGTCTGCTGTATGTGAAAGGAGAGGAAGTTCTAGGGATGGGAAAATCAGTTAATCAATCAATCATAATTATCAAGTGCTTACTGTCTGCAGAGCACTGTACTAAGCACCCAACAGAGTTGGTAGACACGTCTCCTGCCCAGAAGAAGCTTACAAGGAATGAGCAAGGAGGTCATTAATGTGAGGAAAAAGAATTTAGTAGAGAGGAGAATGGTTCCTTGAGAAGAATGAAGAGTGAAACCTGGGGTGTAGTAAGACAGTGAATAAGAAATAGGAAGAGAGCTGACGGAACGCCTTAGAACCAGTGGTTAGGAGTTGCTGCTTAATGTGGAGAAGCATGGATAATCAATAAAAAGTTTTGAGAGCTAGGGAAATGTGAGCAGAAAGGGATTTTAGAGCAATAATCCAGGCAGCAGAAAAACACGGAATGGATCGAGGAGGGGCTGAGGCAGGGAGATGGATGAGGAAGGTGATCGAGACGAGGATATGTCAAGTGCCTGAATTAAGGTGAGGTAGATGAGGAAATGTCACGGAGGAAAAATGGACAGAATTTTGGGATAGATTCAGTAAGGGGATTGAAAAAGGAGCACTCAAGGATAAGACTTGAGGCTTCAGAAGTGGATAAGGTGATATCGTTATCGACTCTGATGGGAAAATTACCTGGAGGAGCCGATTTGGGAGGGAAGATGAGGAGTTCAGTTTTACATATACTGACTTGAAGGTGGCAGGACGTCCATTTGGTAATGTCCTGGAGGCAAGAGGAAATATGAAGTGGTAGTGAAGGCGATCGAATGGGGTGAGGCATGAAGACTGGCGAATCATACACGTAGAGGTGGGGGCTGAATTGTGGGTGCGGGTGAGCTCCACAGGGAGCCCCAGGATAGACCCTGGAGGGGCACCCACATTTAAGGGAGGAAGAACCAACGAAAGAGACTGAGGAGGGTTACATGGGCAGAAATTGTGTAGTTGAGCTGGAGATGCAAAGCAGGGGCCATGATGCTTGACACATAGTAAGCGCTTAACAAATACCATCATCATCATCATGATCGACATCTGGGAGCTGGGGGATGAGGGAATCTGGTACACTTGAGCTTTGCATCTGCTCCAGAGATGTCAGGATAATAATAATAATAATAATTGTGGTATTTGTTAAGTGCTTACTACTTGCCAGACACCGTAGTAGGCGCCGGGGTGGGTATGTAGAGGGGAAGCAGCGTGGCTCAGTGGAAAGAGCCTGGGCTTCGGAGTCGGAGGTCATGGGTTCGACTCCCGGCTCTGCCACTCGTCAGCTGTGTGACTGTGGGCAAGTCACTTCACTTCTCTGGGCCTCAGTTACCTCATCTGTAAAATGGGGATTAACTGTGAGCCTCACGTGGGACCACCTGATTACCCTCTATCTACCCCAGGGCTTAGAATAGTGCTCTGCACCTAGTAAGCGCTTAAGAAATACCAACATTATTATTATTATATGGGTACACCCAAATTAGGTTGGACACAGTCCCTGTCCCGCATGGGGTTCACAGTCTTAATCCCCATTTTACAGATGAGGGAACTGAGGCCCAGGGAATTGAAGTGACTTGCCCGAGACCACAAGCAAGCTAGCGGCGGAACCGGAATTAGAACCCATGACCTTCTGACTCCCAGGCCCGTGGTCTCTTCACTACACCATTCTGCTTCTCCTTAATAATAATAATAATAATGTTGGTATTTGTTAAGCGCTTACTATGCGCAGAGCACTGTTCTAAGGGCTGGGGGAGACACGGGGGAATCAGGTTGTCCCACATGGGGCTCACAGTCTTAATCCCCATTTTACAGATAGGGTAACTGAGGCCCAGAGAAGTGAAGTGACTTGCCCACAGTCACACAGCTGACAAGTGGCAGAGCTGGGATTCGAACTCATGACCTCTGACTCCAAAGCCCATGCTCTTTCCACTTCCTTAGTCAGCCAGGCAATCGGGTTAGTTGAGCGCTTACTGTGTGCAGAGCATCGTACTATGCATTTGGAGGATTATGATACAACATAAATAGATGCATTCCCTACCCACAGTGAGCTTACAGTCTAGAGGGGTGGGAGACAGACATGAATATAAATAAATAAATGACAGATATGGACATAAGTGCATTGGGGCTGGGGGGGGGGATGAATATAGGGAACAAGTCAGGACCAGGAGAAGGATGGAGGATGGGTTGGAGAGGGATGGAGTAGTCCGGGCAATGAGTAGTAGTGTGGCCTAATGGAAAGAGTTACAGGCCCGGTAGTCAGAAGACCTGGGTTCTAAACTCGCCGCTGCCCATTGCTTCCTGTGTGACCTTGAGCAAGTCCCTTCGCTTCTAATGATAATAATAATAATTATGGTATTTGAGAAGCAGCACGGCTCAGTGGAATGAGCCCAGGCTTGGGAGTCAGAGGTCACCGGTTCGAATCCCGGCTCTGCCACTTGGCAGCTGTGTGACTGTGGGTAAATCACTTAGCTTCTCTGTGTCTCAGTTCCCTCATCTGTAAAATGGGGATTAAGACTGTGAGCTTCACGTGATTACCCTGTATCTATCCCAGCGCTTAGAACAGTGCTCTGCACATAATAACCGCTTAACAAATACCAACATCATTATTATTATTAAGTGCTTACTATGTGTTAAGCAGTGTTCTAAGCACTGCGGTAATTACAAGGGAAACAGGTTGTCCACGCGGGGATCACAGTCTTAATCCCCATTTTACAGATGAGTGAACTGAGGCACAGAGAAGCTAAGTGACTCGCCCAAAGTCACACAGCTGACAAGTGGCGGAGCCGGGTTTAGAACCCACGACCTCTGTCTCCCAAGCCACAGTGCTTCTCATACTTCTCTGTGCCTCAGTTTTCTCAACTGTAAAATGGGGATTAAATCCTACTCCCTCCTACTTAGGCTATGAGCCCCATGTGGGACAGGGACCTTGTCCAACCTGATAAACTTGTATCTACCTCAGCGCCTAGAACAATGCTTGACACATAGAAAGAGTTTAACCAATAAGTTTAAAAAAAAAAGAGGAAGGCAGAAGTTGGACAGGGAAGGAGGCCTTGTCCAGAGACTGCACCACCCCCCAACCAGGACTGGACTGGCTCGACTGGGATCGTGGCTCGGTGGAAAGATCCTGGGCTTGGGAGTCAGAGGTCATGGGTTTTAATCCCGGCTCTGCCACTTGTCAGCCGTGTGACTTTGGGCAAGCCACTTAACTTCTCTGGGCCTCATCTCCCTCACCTGTAAAACGGGGATTAAGGTTGTGAGCCCACGTGGGGCAACCTGATTACCTTGTATACCCCTAGCGCTTAGAACAATGCTTGGCTCATAGCGAGCGCTTAACAAATACCATCATTATTATTATATTGATAAAATCCTGGTGGGCAGTGCCTCAGGTGACCATTGTCACTGTGTCTGGGGTCAAGGGGAAGAGTCAGGAGATGGTGTCCCGCAGCCTGAGCTTGTGACAGTTAGTGAGCATTGGCTGGAACAGCCTCCTCCACTTCCTCTCCCGCCCTCAGCGGGCGGAAGGTTACCCGAGTCCCAGATACCTAAAGATTTCCAGGTCAAGTTTTTCATGAGCTTCCCTGGAGTCTTTCCTGCAGCTCGCCACTCTGCTGATGACATCAGGAACTAGGGCTTTCCAGCAGCAAGAGAGGCTTAATACTCGCCCCCACTTCAAAGCCTTATTATTATTATTAATAACAGTACAGTAATAAGTAATATTATGGTATTCATTAAGCGCTTACTATGTGCCAGGCATTGTACTAAACACTGGGTTGGATACAAGCAGAATGGGTGGGACACAGTCCCTGTCCCAGATGGGGCTCACAGTATCAATCCCCATTCTACAGATGAGGAAACTGAGGCAAGGAGAAGTGAAGTGACCAGTGCAAAGTCACAAACCAGACAAGTTGGGGAGACAGAATTAGAACCCATGACCATCCGACTCCCAGGTCCGTGCTCTGTTCTCTCCGCCATGCTGCTTCTCATGCTGCTTATAATAATAATAATAATGTTGGTATTTGTTAAGCGCTTACTATGTGCGGAGCACTGTTCTAAGCGCTGGGGTAGATACAGGGTCATCAGGTCGTCCCACGTGAGGCTCACAGTCTTAACCTCCGTTATACAGATGAGGTAACTGAGGCCCAGAGAAGTGAAGTGACTTGCCCACAGTCACACAGCTGACAAGTGGCAGAGCGGAGATTCGAACCTATGACCTCTGACTCCCAAGCCCGGGCTCTTGCACTGAGCCACGCTGCTTGTTGAAGGCACATCTCCTCCAAGAGGCCTTTCCTGACTAAGCCCTCTTTTCCTTTCTGCTTTTAGAGAAGCAGCGTGGCGCAGTGGAAAGAGCACGGGCTTTGGAGTCTGGGCTCATGAGTTTAATAATAATAATGTTGGTATTTATTAAGCGCTTACTATGTGCCGAGCACTGTTCTAAGCGCTGGGGTAGACATAGGGAATCATGTTGTCCCACGTGGGGCTCACAATCTTAATCCCCATTTTACAGATGAGGGAACTGAGGCGCAGAGAAGTTAAGTGACTTGCCCACAGTCACACAGCCGACAAGTGGCAGAGCTGGGATTTGAACTCATGAGCCCTGACTCCAAAGCCCGTGCTCTTTCCACTTGTCGGCTGTGTGACTGTGGGCAAGTCACTTAACTTCTCTGTGCCTCAGTTCCCTCATCTGTAAAATGGGGATTAAGACTGTGAGCCCCACGTGGGACAACCCGATTCCCCTGTGTCTACCCCAGCGCTTAGAACAGTGCTCTGCACATAGTAAGCGCTTAACAAATACCAACATTATTATTATTATTATTATTCCTCTTCTGCCACTCCCTTCTTTGTCACCCTGACTTGCTCCCTTTCTTCTTCGCCCTTCCCAGCCTCTCAGCACTTATTTTCATATCTGTCATTTATTTGTTTATTCATATTCATGTCTGTTTCCCCCTCAAGACTGTGAGCTCATGGTGGGCAGGGAAAGTATCTGTTTATTGCTCTATTGCACTCTCCCAAGACCTTAGTACAGTGCTCTGCACACAGTGAGTGCTTAATAAATGATGATGATGATGATGATGTTGGTATGTGTTAAGCGCTTACTATGTGCCGAGCACTGTTCTAAGCGCTGGGGTAGACAGGGGAATCAGGTTGTCCTACGTGGGGCTCACAGTCTTAATCCCCATTTTACAGATGAGGTAACTGAGGCACCGAGAAGTGAAGTGACTACAATTCAATGAATTGAAAGAATGAATAGTGGTATTTGCTAAGTGCTTACTATCTACCAGGCACTGTACTAAGCTCTGGGGGTAGGTGCAAGCAGCGTGGCTCAGTGGAAAGGGCCTGGGCTTCGGAGTCAGAGGTCATGGGTTCGAATCCCGGCTCTGCTACTTGTCAGCTGTGTGACTGTGGGCGTCACTTCACTTCTCTGTGCCTCAGTTCCCTCATCTGTAAAATGGGGATTAACTGTGAGCCTCACGTGGGACAACCTGATTCCCCTGTATCTCCCCCAGCGCTTAGAACAGTGGTCTGCACACAGTAAGCGCTTAACAAATACCGGCATTATTATTACAAGCTAATTAGGTTGGGACTCAAAGTCTTTTAATCCCCTTTTTTACAGACCGGGTAACTGAGGCGTAGAGAAGTGAAGTGACTTGCCCAAGGCCACGCAGCAGAGCTGGGATTAGAACACAGGACTTGCTGACTCCCAGGCCGGAGTTCTTTCCACCAGGCCACACTGCTGCTACCAGAGGAGGCAGAGGGCAGCTAGGACCGAGAGTCATGGCGGGAAGCGGAGGTTGGGTGGAGGGGAGACAGTGGGATCCAGGAGGAAGCGGGAAGAGTAGCATCCTCATGGCTATTCCGGGGCTCCTTAGGGAAAAGTGCGGAGCGTATGAGGGGAAGAGGGTGTCCTCTGGAAAAGCAACGTGGCCCAGTGGATAGAACATGGGCCTGGGAGTCAGGAAGTTCTGCTGCTGTGAGGCCTTGGACAAGTCATTTCACTTCTCTGTGCCTCAGTTACCTCATCTATAAATTGGATATTGAGACTGTGAGCTCCACACGGGACAGGGACCGATCTGCTTGTATCCACCCCAGCACTTAGGACAGTGCTTGGCACATAGTAAGCGCTTAACAAGAATCCCGGCTCTGCCACTTGGCAGCTGTGTGACTGTGGGCAAGTCACTTAACTTCTCTGTGCCTCAGTTACCTCATCTGGAAAATGGGGATTGAGTTGTGAGCCTCACGTGGGACCACCTGATCACCCTGTGTCTACTCCAGCGCTTAGAACAGTGCTCGGCACATAGTAAGCGCTTAACAAATACCAACCATAATTATTATTATTAAAATAATTACTATTGGGTAGTCACTCCATACTCATCCACACAGTACCTATGTGCCTATCTATAAATTATTTATTTATATTAATTTCTGTCTAGACTGTAAGCTCACTGTAGGCAAGGTGTGTGCCTACCAACTCTGTTGCATTGTGATAATAATAATAATAATAATGATGATGGCATTTGTTAAGCGCTTACTATGTGTAGAGCACTGTTGTAAGTGCTGGGGTAGATACAGGGTCATCAGGTTGTCCCACGTGAGGCGCACAGTCTTAATCCCCATTTTACAGATGAGGGAACTGAGGCACAGAGAAGTGAAGTGACTTGCCCACAGTCACACAGCTGACAAGCAGCAGAGCCGGGATTAGAACCCATGACCTCTGACTCCCAAGCCCTGGTTCTTTCCACTGAGCCACGAGGACTGTGTCTAACTCCATTTGCTTGTATCCACCCCAGGGAATACAGTGCCTGCCATATAGTAAGCGCTTAACAAATATCATGATTATTATTATTATTATTATTATTATTACTCTCCTAGGTGCTTAATACAGTGCTCTGCACATGGTAAGCAGCAAACAGAGAAACACTGTGGCCTAATTGGCTAGAACATAGGCCTGGGAGTCAGAGGAACCTGAATTCTAATCCCCGCTCTGTGACTTTCTGGCTGTGTGATGTTGGGCAGATCACTTCACCTCTCTGTGCCTCGGTTACCTTATTTGTAAAATAAATCCCGGCTAGACTACTGTGTCAGCCTTCTCTCTGACCTCCCTTCCTCCTCTCTCGCCCCGCTCCGGTCTATTCTTCACTCCGCTACCCGGCTCATCTTCCCGCAGAAACGATCTGGGCCTGTCACTCCCCTTCTTAAACAACTCCAGTGGTTGCCTATCGACCTCCGCTCCAAACAAAAACTCCTCACTCTAGGCTTCGAGGCTCTCCATCACCTCGCCCCTTCCTACCTCTCCTCCCTTCTCTCTTTCTACCGCCCACCCCGCACGCTCCGCTCCTCCGCCGCCCACCTCCTCGCCGTCCCTCGGTCTCGCCCGTCCCGCCGTCGACCCCCGGGTCACGTCCTCCCGCGGTCCCGGAACACCCTCCCTCCTCCCCTCCGCCAATCTGATTCTCTTTCCCTCTTCAAAACCCTACTTAAAACTCACCTCCTCCAAGAGGCCTTCCCAGACTGAGCTCCTCTTCTCCCTCTACTCCCTCTGCCATCCCCCCTTTACCTCTCCGCAGCTTAACCCTCATTTTCCCCTTTTCCCTCTGCTCCTCCACCTCTCCCTTCCCATCCCCACAGCACCGTACTCGTCCGCTCAACTGTATATATTTTCGTTACCCTATTTATTTTGTTAATGAATTGTACATCGCCTCGATTCTATTTAGTCGCCATCGGTTTTTACGAGATGTTCTTCCCCTCGACTCTGTTTATTGCCATCGTTCTCGTCTGTCCGTCTCCCCCGATCAGACCGTAAGCCCGTCAAACGGCAGGGACTGTCTCTATCTGTTGCCGACTTGTTCATCCCAAGCGCTTAGTACAGTGCTCTGCACATAGTAAGCGCTCAATAAATACTATTGAATGAATGAATGAATAAAATGGGGATTAAGACTGTGAGCCCCACATGGGATATGGACTGTGTCCAACCTGATTAACTCAGATCTACCTCAGTGCTTAGTGCTTAGTACAGTGCCTGGCACACTGTAAGTGCTTAACAAGTAGACCGTGAGCCCGTCATTGGGCAGGGATTGTCTCTATCTGTTGCCGAATTGTGCATTCCAACCGCTTAGTACAGTGCTCTGCACATAGTAAACGCTCAATAAATACTATTGAAAGAATGAAGTACCCTAAAAAAAACTAAAGGCTCAATAAACAGTGAGATGTAGTGGATAGAGTTCAGGCCTGAGAGTCAGGACCTCGGTTCTAATCCTGGCTCTGCCATTTGTCTGCTGTGTGACCTTGGGCAAGCCACTTAACTTCTCTGAGCTTCAGTTTCCTCATCTGTAAAATGGGGTTTGAGACTGGGGAGTCCTATGTGAGGCAGGGACTTTTCAACACGATTATCTTGTATCCACCCCAGTGCCTGGCACATAGTAAGCACTCAAGAAATACCATTTTTAAAGAGACAAATTCCAGAAGGAGCAAAGGCTTGGGCATCAGAGTTCATGGGTTCTAATCCCGACTCTGCCACTTGTCAGCTGTGTGACTTTGGGCAAGTCATTTAACTTTTCTGTGCCTCAGTTACCCTCATCTGTAAAATGAGGATTAAGACTGTGAGCCCCATGTGAGGTTATGAGTTCGACTCCCGGCTCTGCCACTTGTCGGCTGTGTGACTATGGGCAAGTCACTTAACTTCTCGGTGCCTCAGTTACCTCATCTGTAAAATGGGGATTAACTGTGAGCCTCACGTGGGACAACCTGATTACCTTGTATCTACCCCAGCGCTCAGAACAGTGCTTGGCACACAGTAAGCTCTTAACACACCATCATTATTAAATATCATCAGTTGATCGAAGAGCAGTGGGGAGCAGAGGTGTTGTTGAAATGGGACAACGGAGGAGTTGAACAATCTGCTTCAGCAGCCATTTGATTTAGATCCACCCTGAGATTATGGATGTCGCAGCTGGTGCTCTACTTCTATTTTCATTATCTACTAATGTGTGCCTAATGGATGCCAAAGAAAATTCCCGATTAAGGCTATATTTGTTTTTGTTTCGTTCTCCCTCCTACTTAGTCTATGGGCCCCATGTGGCACAAGGGACTGTGTCCAACCTGATTATCTTGTACCTGGTCTTTCATTCAATAGTATTTATTGAGCACTTACTATGTGCAGAGCACTGTAGTCCATTGTTCAGTACAGTGCCTGACACATAGTAAGCACATAGCAAATATACAAGTATTATTATTATTATTATTAACATTATGTGTGGCTCTTCTTCCTATATAACTTCAAAAGCCTCCTCTCCCACTGTACGTTCTGAAGGAACGTACAATCGAATTAACCAATCGATAGTACTTACTGAGCACTTAGTCTGTGTGCAGAGCACTGTACTAAGAGCTGGGGAAAATACATGTGAGAGTTGGTAGATGCGATCCTTGCTTTCAAGGAGCTTTCAGTCCCCAGGAAATCCACTGGAATCTAAGGCCCCAAGAAACTTTCAATCTAATGGAAAAGACGAGCATCCAAATTTACGAAGGTACAGTAGACAAGAGAGTGTGAAGATACACGTGGTTAACACGAGTGAAAAAAATGAAAAGAAATGAAAGGAAATGCTATTAAAAAATAGAAAATTGCCTAAGAGTGCCTAGGTGGTTAAGAGGAATTATCAGTCCCTGAATACCCCATCTATATGCTCCTATTTTGGCTTTCCTCTGGGATTTACAGGTGTGTATAAATATTATATGTATGCCTAATTAATATGAAATTATCAGCCAAACTCAGATTCAACAGCAAATATTTTTGTTTGGTCCGGCATTAAGAAGTATGTAAAAATTGGATAAAGGAGAAAAGATAGTGATAGGATGCCTGTCTACTTGTTTGGTTTTGTTGTCTGTCTCCCCTGCGACAGACTGTGAGCCCATTGTTGGGTAGGGATTGTCTCTATCTGTTGCCGAATTGTAATTTCCAAGCGCTTAGTACAGTGCTCTGCACAAAGTGAGCGCTCAATGAATACGACTGAATGAATGAATGAATCCCTATTTTACAGATGAGAGAACTGAGGCCTGGAGAAATGAAGCGACTTGCCCAAGGTCACACGGCAGACAAGTAGAGAAGGAGCGTGGCTCAGTGGAAAGAGCCCGGGCTTTGGAGGCAGAGGTCATGGGTTTGAATCCCGGCTCTGCCACTTGTCAGCTGTGTGACTGTGGGCAAGTCACTTCACTTCTCTGTGCCTCAGTTGCTTCATCTGTAAAATGGGGATTAAGACTGTGAGCCTCACGTGAGACAACCTGATTACTCTGTATCTACCCCAGTGCTTAGAACAGTGCTCTGCACATAGTAAGCGCTTAACAAATACCAACATTATTATTATTATTATTAAGTAGCGAATCCGGGATTAGAAGCTGAGCTCCTTATCTTCCCTCCTAAGCCCTGTCCTCTCCCTGTCACTGTGGACAGGCACCACCAGCCTTCCCGTTTCACAGGCCTGCAACCTCGCTGTCGTCCTAGACTTGGCTCTCTCATTCATCCCACACATCCAATCAGTTACCATGACCTGCCGGTCTCATCTCTATAATATAATCTTGAGAAGCAGCGTGGCTCAGTGGAAAGAGCACGGGCTTTGGAGTCAGGGCTCATGAGTTCGAATCCCAGCTCTGCCACTTGTCGGCTGTGTGACTGTGGGCGAGTCACTTAACTTCTCTGTGCCTCAGTTCCCTCATCTGTAAAATGGGGATTAAGACTGTGAGCCCCACGTGGGACAACCTGATTCCCCTATGTCTACCCCAGCGCTTAGAACAGTGCTTGGCACATAGTAAGCGCTTAACAAATACCAACATTATTATTATTATTATTATAATATTGCCAAGATCCGTCCTTTCCTCTCCATCCAAAAGCTATCGTTCTGGTACAGGCTCTCATAATATCCTGACTGGATTATTGTGTCAACCTCTTCTCGGATCTCCCTTCCTCCTCTCTCTCCCCACTCCAGTCTATTCTTCATTCCGCTGCCCGGATCATCTTCCTACAGAAACGGTCTGGGCATGTCACTCCCCTCCTCCAAAACCTCCAGTAGTTGCCTATCAAGCTCCGCACGAAACAAAAACTCCTCATTCTTGGCTTCAAGGCTCTCTCCATCCCCTTGCCCCCTCCTACCTCACCTCCTTTCTCTCTTCTACTGCCCACCCTGTACACTCCGCTCCTCTGCCGCTCACCTCCTCACCGTCCCCCGTTCACACCTATCCCGCCGTTGACCTCTGGCCCACGTCCCCCCGCTGTCCTGGAACGCCCTCCCTCCTCACCTCTGCCAAACTAACTCTTTTCCCCTCTTCAAAGCCCTACTGATAGCTCACCTCCTCCAAGAGGCCTTCCCAGACCGACTCCCCCTTTTCCCTCTGCTCCTCCTCCTCTCCCCATTCCCCCTTCTCCGGTCTTCTGCTCTTCCCCCTTCCCCTCCCCACTGCACTTGTGCATATTTGTATGTATTATTTATTGCCCTATTTATTTTGTTAATGAGGTGTATATCTCTTTGATTCTATTTATCTTGATGACGTTGTCTTGTTCTGTTTTGTTCTGTTTAGCTTTGCTGTCTGTCTCCCCCGTTTAGACTGTGAACCCGTTATTGGGCAGGGATTGTCTGGTTGCCGAATTGTACATTCCAAGCGCTTAGTACAGTGCTCTGCACATAGTAAGTGCTCAGTAAATACTATTGAATGAATGAATGAAAGCCATGACCTTCTGAGTCCCAGGCCCAAGCTCTACAGACTACTCCATGCTACTATCATTATCATCAGTGGTATTTATTTAACATTACTGAGTGCAGACCACCATACTAAGCGCTTGGGAGAGTCCAATATAACAGAGTTGGTAGACATGCTCCTTGCCCACAGCGAGCTGACAGTCTTTAATGGGGGCAATTTCTCTAGAAGAAGGGAAACCTTCTCAGAAAACCATCAATACTTTGGAGAATTCTGAACAGTCTGCCAAGCTGTGAAGACTTTAGCTTCTGCTCCGGCAGCCTTGTCTTATCTTGTCGTCTCCATAGCGACCCCATGGACACATCGCTCCTAGAATGCCCCGCCTCCATCTGCAAACGTTCTGGTCGTGTGTCCGTAGAGTTTCCTTGGTCAAAATATGGAAGTGGTTTACCATCGCCGCCTTCTGCGCAGTCAGCTCAAGCCTCCGCCCTCGGCTCTCTCCCGTGCCGCTGCTGCCCAGCACAGGGGAGTTTTGATTTGTAGCAGATTGCCTGCCGCTGGCTAGCCACTGCCCAAGCTAGGAATGGAATGTAGGCCTCTGCTTCCCTTTCCCTCTTGTATGCGAGACTGGTAGAGGACTGGAAACTCACCAGGTGTGGTCCTGAGAGGAATCCAGCAGCCTACTCTTCCATTTTTCAGCCTACTCTTCCATTTTTTGAGATTACAGCATCCTCTGGGCTCAGCTCTTGGAAAGGGGGCTGCTGTGGGTGAATAAACTCACTTTCGTTGCTCTTGAAGTCATAAACTCGGTTCTGCTGTTTCGACAATTAGCATATATGACTTAGTAATTATGAAGAATGTCTGACCCAAACTTCTGAATTGTGTTAAAGCAATCCATTGGTTGTGTTAGACTGGTGGTATAATCAGCGGGATATTTCCCCCGGTGTAGCCCTGTGCCCAGATCTGATGGGTTAGGTTTCTGTTCTTCCCCTTGATGAGATGTTCTTCCCCTTGATTCTATTTATTGCCATTGTTCTTCTGTCCGTCTCCCCCCATTAGACTGTAAGCTCGTCAAAGGCCAGGGACTGTCTCTATCTGTTACCGATTTGTACATTCCAAGCGCTTAGTACAGTGCTCTGCACATAGTAAGCACTCAATAAATACTATTGAATGAATGAATGAATGGAGTCCTAGCTGCTCTTACTAACCAAACCAATATCTGATTCAACAAATGGAATGGAAAAATATGATTTACAGAAGTGGGATCTAAAACCTTGCTTGCCCTAATCTTGTGAACCGGGAATGCTCCTGAAGGGTAGAAGTGGAATAGCTCGAGCAGTGGTGAGGAAAAGATATTAAGGGGTAGAAGAGAACATTCCGGGAAGAAACTTTTATTAAAACACAGGGGTACAGGCTTAGAGAGAGAATAAAAAACAGCTGGTTATAAGCATGACAAGAAGAAGCATGTTGAGAACACTGGGAAAATGAAGAAGGGAACTTTAAAATTCTGTCATATTCCCAAATCACCCTTTGTTTAAAAAGTCTGGGAGATATTGTAGGAAGCATGGTACAGACCCTGGGAAAAGTTTTTGTCGATGAGTTTATAATCCAGAAATCTTGGGTCTGTTCCCTCACCATCAAAGAGTACCACTTTATTTAGTCTTCTTTCAGTGGTAACAAACTGGAAAGCAACAAACAGATGTAAGTTCCTTGTAAAGCACTTGCAAAAGTCTTGCCCATCTTATCTTTGAAAAGCATCACATTATAAAAATCATTATTAATTAGTAAATATGGCTAAGATTGTTAAGATCTCAGCTTGTTCAAAATTTATAAAAATAATTTTACAAGTATTTAAGAAATCATCATCATCAGGGGTATTGAGCACTTATTGTGTGAGGTGCATTGAACTAAGCACTTGGGAGAGTACGATACAATAGAGTTGGAAGAGATGTTTTCTTCCCACAACAAACTTAGTCTAGAAATGTATTACTTGTATTCATAGGGATTTTTGGGTTAGTGTCCACGGCACAGTTGTCTTTTTTTCTGTCCCTCTTCAGTAATAATAATGATTATTAAACATTTACCATGTCCTGTGCTTAGAGCGGGGAGAGATACAAGAAAATCAGATCAGAAAAAGTCTCCTGCATAGGGCTCACTATCTAAAGAGGGAGAGTGGGAATTTCATCCCCATTTTACAGATGAAAAAACTGAGGCACAGAGAAGTTAAGTGATTTGCCTAAAGGCATACACGGAAGGTAAATGATGAAGCTGGAACTAGAACCCAAATGTCCTACTCCTAATCCAGTATCTTTCACTTAGGCCTGCTGCTTTATCATCTGTGACTGTGTTATCTCCCTGGAATCTATGTTAAAGTTATTCTTTCTCTAGTTGTCCTTTTAAACGTAGGGATAGGGGAAAAAGGAAATACTGTCCTCCCTAGGACCGTCTTTTTTTTCCCTCTTTGAACTGTAGAACAATTCACAGACAACTGAGATTTTTGTTAATCCTTTTGTAAAACAAATCTTGAGATCAAATCTTCTTTCTTTTTTGGGGGGGGAGGGGTGCTTTGGGCAAATGGAAAACAATTTAATGGGTGGGGGGAGGTCTCATAATTTTCCAGAAAGTAGGAATGGACTTAACCATTACTCTGTAAGTCTGTAAATTTGCTTCCTATAATTTTTTTTTTTCTACAAGCAAAGGTCAAGGGCCCATTAAATCTGGCCTCACGTAAGGTACGGGTTGAGTATGATGTAAACTTAACAGAGATCTGCCTGACTGAAAAAAGGATGAGTTATTCACTGTAAGGACAGGCAGTGTGGTTTAGTGGAAAGAATACAGGCCTGAGAATTAGGAGACCCATGTTTCACACATCCAGTCCGTCGGCAGTATCTGCCAGTCTCACCTTCACAACATCGCCAAGATCCGCCCTTTCCTCTCCCTCCAAACCATTTCCTTGCTGGTAACAATCTCTCGTCATATCCCGACAGGATAACTGCATCAGCCTTCTTTTTAATCTCCCATCCTTCTGTCTCTTCCCACTTCAGTCTATACTTCACTCTGCTGCCCGGATTATCTTTCTACAGAAACACTCTGGGCGTGTCACCTCCCCCCTCCTCAAAAACGTCCAGTGGTTGCCTATCAACCTTGCATGAAGCAAAAACTCCTCACTCTTGGCTTCAAAGCTCTCCATCCCCTTGCCCCCTCCTACCTCACCTCCCTTTTCTTCTTCTCCAGCTCAGCCTGCACACTCCGCTCCTCTGCTGCCGCTAACCTCTTCACTGGGCCTCCTTCTCACCTCTCCGGCCGTCGAACCCTGGCACACGTCCTGGAACGCCCTCCCTCCTCACATCCGTCAAATTAGCACACTTCCTCCCTTCAAACCCCTACTGAAAGCTCACCTCCTCCAGGAGGCCTTCCCAGACTGAGCCCCCCTTTTCCTCTGCTCCTCCTCCCCTCCCCATCACCCCGACTCCCTCCTTCTACTCTACCCCACTCCCCACCCCACAGCACTTATGTATATTTGTAGTATTTATTATTCCATTCATTTTATTAATGATGTGTATATATCTATAATTCTTTTTTTACATTGATGCTATTGATGCCTGTCTACTTGTTTCATTTTGTTGTCTGTCTCCCCTTCTAGACTGTGAGCTCGTTGTTGGGTAGGGATTGTCTCTGTTGCCGAACTGTACTTTCCAAGGGCTTAGTACAGTGCTCTGCACACAGTAAGCGCTCAATAAATACAATTGAATGAATGAATCATGAAAAATCTTAACCTGCCTATGCTAATTAGAACGAATCACAGCCACAGGACATGAAATAAATTAACCACATAGTAAAATTAATTTGGCTGAGTGACTTTTTTTCTAAAAGTTCTAAATTGGACTACACTATTAGGAGGATATGGTTCTGATCACTCATGGTTCTTACTCTCAGAGATGTTGATGCTATGATGCTGGTGATGAAAAAAAATAGTGTGATTTTTGTAGCCTGGCAGCCCTGGGAGCCTCACATTCATTCAATCATATTTATTGAGCGCTTACTATGTGCAGAGCACTGTACTAAGCACTTGGAATGGACAATTAGGCAACAGATAGAAACAATTCCTGCCCAGTAACGGGCTCAAAGTCTAAATGGGGAGGGCAGACAGCAAAGCAAAACAGAACACAACAAGCAGTCTAGCGCAGACATCATCAAGATAAATAGAATCATAGATATACATACACATCATTAACAAAATAAATAGGGTAATGAATAATCTATACAAATATGCACAAGTGCTGTGGAGAGGGGAAGGGGCAAGAGCAGAGGGAGGAAGAAGGGGAAATGGGGAGGGGAGAAGGAGCAGAGGGAAAGGGGGGAGTCAGTCTGGGAAGGCCTCCTGGAGGAGGTGAGCTCTCAGTAGGGCTTTGAAGAGGGGAAGAGAGTTAGTTTGGCGGAGGTGAGGAGGGAGGGCGTTCCGGGACAGCGGGAGGCCGTGGGCAGGGGGGTTGACGGCGGGACAGGAGAGAAGGAGGGACGGAGAGGAGGTGAGCAACAGAGGAGCAGAGTGTGTGGGGTGGGCAGTAGGAGGAGAGAAGGGAGGTGAGGTAGGAGGGGGCAAGGGGATGGAGGGCTTTGAAGCCAAGAGTGAGGAGTTTAACCTGATGACCCTGTATCTACTCCAGCGATTAGAACAGTGCTCTGCACATAGTAAGCGATTAACAAATACCAACATTATTATAATTTTAAAATTATGAGCCCACCTTGGTGGATGATCACCCTCGGTATTCCCCTGCCTCTGTACCCTCCATCCTGCTCTCCCTCCACACCACCCATTTCTCCCCCAAACCCTGCCCCTAGTATGAGGTTTGAGGACAAGCCCTCTGTGGGAATATGGTAATTGCAAGACAACTACTTAGGCTCATTCATTCAGTAGTATTTATTGAGCACTTACTACGTGCAGAGCACTGTACTAAGCGCTTGGAATGTACAAATCGGCAACAGATAGAGACAGTCCCTGCCCATTGACGGGCTCACAGTCTAATCGGGGGAGGTAGCAGCATGACCAAGGGGATAAAGCACCAGTCTGGGAATCAGAGGACTAGAGTTCTAATCCTGATTCCATCACATGACCTTTGGGAGACCTTTGGCAACTCGCTAAATTCTGGGTTTTTTTTCTATTTGTTAAGGGCTTACTCTGTGCCTCTGTTCCCTCTTCTGCAAAATGGAGATTCAATACCAGTTTTCCTTCTGACACAATCTATGAACCCTATATGGGGCCTGATGATAATAATAATGTTGGTTTTTGTTAAGTGCTTACTATGTGCAGAGCACCATTTTAAGCTCTGGGGTAGATTCAGGGTAATCAGATTGTCCCACGTGAGGCTCACAGTTAATCCCCATTTTACAGGTGAGGGAACTGAGGTCCAGAGAAATGAAGTGACTTGCCCACAGTCACACAGCTGACAAGTGGCAGAGCCGGGATTCGAACCCATGAACTCTGACTCCCAAGCCCGGACTCTTTGTACCTAGCCCAGTGCTTGGCACATAGTAAGCACTTAATATATACCATTATCATTATTATTAGTGGTTCTATATTGCCTTCCTCAGATTCAGGCACACAACACTGCTCAGGTTACTACTAGTCCAGGGAGTGAATGCTCCTTTCTCTCATGAATCTCATGAAGGTCATGTGTTCGAATCCCAGCTCTGCCACTTGTCAGCTGCGTGACTGTGGGCAAGTCACTTAACTTCTCTGTGCCTCAGTTACCTCATCTGTAAAATGGGGATTAAGACTGTGAACCCCACGTGGGACAACCTGATTCCCCTTTGTCTACCCCAGCGCTTAGAACAGTGCTCTGCACATAGTAAGCGCTTAACAAATACCAACATGATTATTATTATTATTAATCTCCCCTCTGCCGCTTACTTCTACCTCTCATTGTCCAGGCTGATGTGCCCAGGGAATAATAATAATAACGGTGGTATTTGTTAAACACTTACTATGTGGCAGACACTGCCCTAAACATTGGGGTGGATACAAGCAAATCAGGTTGGACACAGTCCCTGTCCCACATGGGACTCCTACTCTCCATCGCCGTTTTACAAATGGGGTTACTGAGTCCCAGAGAAGAATACTAATAATAATGGTATTTGTTAAGTGCTTACTATGTGCCCAGCACTGCTTGGTAGATGCAAGGTAATCAGGTTGTCCCACGTTCATGCATTCAATAGTATTTATTGAGCGCTTACTATGTGCAGAGCACTGCACTAAGCGCTTGGAATGAACAAGTCGGCAACAGATAGAGACAGTCCCTGCCCTTTGACGGGCTTACGGTCTAATCGGGGGAGACGGACAGACAAGAGGACGGGGTCTCATAGTCTTAATCTCCATTTTACTGACGAGGTAAATGAGGAACAAAGTGAAGTGGCTTTGTGCCTCAGAAAAGAAAGAAAGAAAGAAAAGAAAAGAAAGAAAATGGTGGGCATGAGGCCTAGCTCTGGCACTTCCTAAGTGGGAAACTGGGACTGGGGAGAGGAGAAGGTCAAGTAGACCTTAAAACCCACATTTGCTACCCTGGGAGGGCGAGGAGGGCCAACACCAGAAGAGAAGCAGCGTGGCTTAGTAGAAAGAGCCCGGGCTTGGAGGTCAGAGGTCATGGGTTCTAATTCCAGCTCCACCACTTGTCAGCTAATAATAATAATAATGATCTTGATATTTGTTAAATGCTTACTATGTGCAGAGCACTGTTCTAAGCACTGGGTTAGATACCGGGGAATCAGGTTTTCCCACGTGAGGCTCACAGTTAATCCCCATTTTACAGATGAGGGAACTGTGGCACAGAGAAGTGAAGTGACTTGCCCACAGTCACACAGCTGAGGCGTGGCAGAGCCACGATTCGAACCCACAACCTCTGACTCCCAAGCCCGGGCTCTTTCCACTGCTGTGTGACTTTGGGCAAGTCACTTCTCTGGGCCTCAGTTTCCCATCTGTGAAATGGGGATTAAGATTGTGAGCCCCACGTGGGACAACCCGATAATCTTCTATCTACCCCTGCTCTTAGTGCTTGTAAGTGCTTAACAAAGATCATCATTACCAGTGCTTAGAAGAGCGCTTGGAGCCCATTTGTAGACCGTGAGCCTGTTGTTGGGCAGGGATTCTCTCTATCTGTTGTCAAATTGCACTTTCCAAGCTCTTAGTCCAGTGCTCTGCACACAGTAAGCACTCAGTAAATACGATTGAATGAATAGGAGGTGCGAAGCAGCATGGTGTAGTGGATAGACCCTCTTTTCCCCCCATCTCCCTCTGCTCCTCCCCCTCTCCCTTCCCATCCCCTCAGCACTGTACTCATCTGCTCAACTGTACATATTTCCATTACCCTATTTATTTTGTTAATGAAATGTACATCGCCTCCATTCTATTTAGTTGCCATTGTTTTTACGAGACGTTCTTCCCCTCGACTCTATTTATCGCCATCGTTCTCGTCTGTCCGTCTCCCCCGATTAGACCGTGAGCCCGTCAAACGGCAGGGACTGTCTTATCTGTTGCCGACTTGTTCATTCCAAGCGCTTAGTACAGTGCTCTGCACGTAGTAAGCGCTCAATAAATCCTATTGAATGAATGAATGAATGATAGAGCACGGACCCGGGAGTCAGAAGGCCATGGGTTCTCATCCCGGCTCTGCCAGTTGTCTGCTGTGTGCCCTTGGGAAAGTCACTTCACTTCTCTGGGCCTCAGTGACCTCATTTGTAAAATGGGGATTAAGACTGTGAGCCCCATCTGGAACAACCTGATAATCTTGTATCTACCCTTGCTCTTAGAACAGTGCTGGGTGTATAGTAAGTGCTTAACAAATGCCATCATTACCAGTGCTTAGAAGAGCACTTGGAGCCCATGTCTAGACTGGGAGCCCGTTGTTGGGCAGGGATTGTCTCTATCTGTTGCTGAATTGTACATTCCAAGTGTTTAGTACAGTGCTCTGCGCACAGTAAGCGCTCAATAAATAACTGAATGAATGAACAGTAAGTGGGAAGCAGCACCCAAGGCCTGTGCTCTGGGAGTCAGAAGGCCATGGGTTCTCATCCCGGCTCTGCCAGTTGTCTGCTGTGTGCCCTTGGGCAAGTCACTTCCCTTCTCTGGGCCTCAGTGACCTCATCTGTAGAATGGCGATTGAGACAGTGAGCCCCACATGGGGCAGGGGCTGTGTCCCACCAGATTTGCTTGCCTCCACCCCAGCACTTAGTACAGCACCTGGCACATAGCAAGCGTTTAACAAATCCCGTTGTTATTATTATTATGAAATACCGTCGTCATTGGGTAAGTCACTTAACTTCTCTGGACCTCAGTTACCTCATCTGTAAAATGGGGATTGAGACTGTGAGCCCCACATGGGGCAGGGCCTGTGTCCCACCGTATTTGCTTGCCTCCACACCAACGCTTAGTAAAGCGCCTGCCACATAGCAAGTGCTTAACAAATCCCATCGTTATTATTATTACCACCAAATGCCATCGTTATTATTGGAAAAGAGCCCGGGCTTGGAAGTCAGAGGTCATAGGTTCGAATCCCTGCTCTGCCACTTGTCAGCTGTGTGACCGTGGGCAAGTCACTTAACTTCTCTGTGCCTCGGTTACCTCATCTGTAAAATGGGGATTAACTGTGAGCCTCACATGGGACAACCTGATGATCCTGTATCTACCCCAGCGCTTAGAACAGTGCTCTGCACATAGTAAGCGTTTAACAAGTGCCAACATTATTCCAAGCGCTTAGTCCAGTGCCCTGCACATAGGTGCTAAATCAATATGATCGAATGAGGGCAAAGTCACTTGACTTCTCTGGGCCTCAGTTTCCCTCCTCTGTCAAATGGGGATGAAGACCGTGAGCCCCATGTGAGGACAACCTCATCACTTTGTATCCCCCCCCAGCGCTTAGGACAGTGTTTGGCATATAGTCAGCGATTAAGAAATGCCCTTATTATTATCATCAGCGTGGCTCAGAGAAGCAGCGTGGCTCAGTGGAAGGAGCCCGGGCTTGGGAGTCAGAGGTCATGGGTTTGAATCCCGGCTCTGCCATGACAGCTGTGTGACTGTGGGCAAGTCACTTCACTTCTTGATGCCTCAGTTCCCTCATCTGTAAAATAGGGATAAACTGTGAGCCTCGCATGGGACAACCTGATGACCCTGTATCTCCCTCAGCGCTTAAAACAGTGCTCTGCACATAGTAAGCGCTTAACAAATGCCAACATCATTATTAATGTTATTGCCAGCTGTGTGACTTTGGGCAAGTCACTTCACTTCTCTGTGCCTCAGTGACCTCATCTGTAAAATGGGGATGAAAACTGTGAGCCCCACGTGGGACAACCTGATCGCCTTGTATCCCCCCAGCGCTTAGAACAGTGCTCTGCACATAGTAAGCACTTAACAAATGCCATCATTATCATCCAGCTCTTAGAACAGCGCTTGGCACATAGTAAGCGCTTAACAAATACCAACATGATTGACCGGCTCTTAGAACAGCGCTTGGCACGTAGTAGGCGCTTAACAACTGCCACCGTGATCGTCCGGCTCTTAGAACAGCGCTTGGCACATAGTTCATTCATTCAATAGTATTTATTGAGTGCTTACTATGTGCAGAGCACTGTGCTAAGCGCTTGGAATGGACAAATGGGTAACAGATAGAGACAGTCCTTGTCCTCTGACGGGCTTACAGTCTAATCGAGGGAGACCGACAGACAAAAACAATAGCAATAAATAGAATCAAGGGGATGCACATCTCATTAACAAAATAAATAGGGTAATGAAGATCTATACAGTTGAGCGGACCAGTACAGTGCCGAGGGGAGGGGAAGGGAGAAAGGGAGGAGCAGAGGGAAAGGGGGGGAAAGAGGGCTTAGCTGAGGGTAGGTGAAGGGGGGGCAGAGGGGGAGCAGAGGGAAAAGGGGGAACTCAGGGTGGGAAGGCCTCTTGGAGGAGGTGAGCTGTAAGTAGGGTTTTGAAGAGGGGAAGAGAATGAGTTTGGCGGAGGTGAGGAGGGAGGGCGTTCCGGGACTGCGGGAGGACGTGGCCCGGGGGTCGACAACGGGATAGGCGAGAATGGGGGACGGTGAGGAGGTGTTTTAGTTGAGGAAGACTTCTTGTAAGCGCTTAACAAATGCCACCATTATTGTCCGGCTCTTAGAACAGTGCTTGGCACATAGTAAGCACTTAACAGATGACATCATTATCATACAGCTCTTAGACAGGGCTTGGTACATAGTAAGTGCTTAACCAATGCCACCGTGATCATCCGGCTCTTAGAACAGCGTTTGGCACATAGTAAGCGCTTAACAAATACCACCATAATCGTCCGGCTCTTAGAACAGCGCTTGGCACATAGTAAGCGCTTAACAAATGCCACCATGATCGTCTGGCTCTTAGAACAGCGCTTGGCACATAGTAAGCGCTTAACAACTGCCATCATGATCATCTAGCTCTTAGACAGGGCTTGGCAGATAGTAAGCGCTTAACAACTGCCATCATGATCGTCCAGCTCTTAGAAGAGCGCTTGGCACATAGTAAGCGCTTAACAAATGCCACCATGATCATCCAGCTCTTAGAACAGTGCTTGGCACATAGTAAGCGCTTAACAACCGCCATCATGATCGTCCAGCTCTTAGAACAGGGCTTGGCACATAGTAAGCACTTAATAATAAATAATGTCGATATTTGTTAAGCGCTTACTATGTGCAGAGCACTGTTCTAAGCACTGGGGTAGATACAGGCTAATCAGGTTGTCCCACGTGAGGCTCACAATCTTCATCCCCATTTTCCAGATGAGGTAACTGAGGCCCAGAGAAGTGAAGTGACTTGCCCACAGTCCCCCAGCTGACAAGTGGCAGAGCGGGGAGTCGAACCCATGACCTCTGACTCCCAAGCCCGGGCTCCTTCCACTGAGCCACGCTGCTTCTCCAATGCCACCATTGTCAAACAGCGCTTGGCACATAGTAAGCGCTTATCAAACACCACCATTATTATTCTTATTAATGTTATGATTCTTATTAATGTCATTATTCTGATGAACAGAAAAGAAAGGCCGTCGTTATCTTTATTATCATTAACAGAGAGGGGCAGAGTGACTACTTGACTCTATTTATTGTCATGGTTCTTTGTCTGTCCGTCTCCCCCGATTAGCCTGTAAGGCCGTCAAAGGGCAGGGACTGTCTCTGTGGCCGACTTGTCCATTCCAAGCGCTTAGTCCAGTGCTCTGCACATAGTAAGCAGCGTGGCTCCCTGGAAAGAGCACGGGCTTTGGAGTCAGAGGTCATGGGTTCGAACCCCGGCTCTACCACTTGTCAGCTGTGTGACTTTGGGCAAGTCACTTCACTTCTCGGTGTCTCAGTTCCCTCCTCTGTCAAAGGGGGATGAAGACTGTGAGCCCCACGTGGGACAACCTGCTTCCCCCGTGTCTACCCCAGCGCTTAGAACAGTGCTCGGCACCTAGTAAGCGCTTAACAAATACCAACATTATTATTATTCTCGGTGCCTCAGTTCCCTCCTCTGTCAAATGGGGATGCAGACTGTGAGCCCCACGTGGGACAACCTGCTTCCCCTGTGTCTACCCCAGCGCTTAGAATAGTGCTCGGCACCTAGTAAGCGCTTAACAAATACCAACATTATAGTAAGCGCCCAATAAATACTATTGAATGAATGAAGGAATGAATTGAAGGAATTGAATTGAATTGAAGGAAGGAAGGAAGGAATGAATGAATGAGTGAATGAATGAATGAAGGAAGGAAGAGTTAGGCCAAGGCGCCGTCGCGACGCCGAACGGGCGCGCTCCCGAGACGCGCGCGGCCCCGGGAGGCGGGGGCGCGCGGGGGCGCGCGGGGGCGCGCGGGGGCGCGCGGGGGCGCGCGGGGGCGCGCGGGGGCGGGGCCTCGGCGGCGGCCGGCCAATGGGAGGTCTCCCCTGGGGGGGAGGCCCCGCCCCCTCGTCCTGGCCCCGCCCCCCGGGGGGTGGGCGTCCCGCGGGCTCCCAGGGTCCCCCGCGGCGGGGCGGGCTGCGCGGCCGGCGGCGAGGAGGCATGGCGGCCTACAGCAAGTACCTGACGGCGCGCCGCTCGGCCCTGGCGGGGGCCGCCTTCCTGGGGCTCTGCCTCCTGCACCGCCGGAGACGCCGAACCCACCCCCCCAACCTCCAAGGGTAGGCCGACCGTCCCCTGCCTGGCTCCCCGCGCCCCGGCGCGCCCCGGCGCGCCCCGTCCGTCCTAGGGCGGCTTGGGTGCCAGGCTGCCCTGCCGTCCGTCCGTCCGTCCGGCCCGGAGCCCCGGGCTCTCCCCGACACAGCCGCCCCTGCCTGGTTGGAGGGATGGACGGCCTCCCCTGCCTCCGGATGCACCGGGGACCCCTCTTCATCTTTGCCTTTCCCCTCCCCGGCTCCCCCTTTCCCTTCCCCAGCTCCCCTTTCCATTTCCTCCTCCCCATCTCCTCCTTTCCCCTCCCTGTCTCCCCCTTTCCCCTCCCCATCTCTCCCTTTCCATCTTCTCTTCCCCCTCCCCATCTCCCCCTCCCAGTCTCCTCCTTTCCTCTCCCCATCTTCCCCTCCCCACCTCCCCCTTTCTCCTCCCCACCTCCCCCTTTCCCTTCCCTTTCTCCCCTTCCCATTTCCCCCTCCCCATCTCCTCCCCCCAGCTCATCTCCTCCTTCCCCCTCCCCATCTCCCCTTTTTCCTCCTCCCCATCTCCCTTTCCTATTTCTTCCTTCCCATCTTCCCTTCCCATTTCCCCCTCCCCTTCCCACTTTTCCCTTTCCCCATCTCCCCCTTTCCCCTTCCCATTTCCCTCTCTCCCCCATTTCCTCTCCCCATCTCCCCATTTCCTCTCCTCATCTCTACCTTCCCTTCTCCCCTTCTCCCCATCTCCCCATCTCCCCTTCTCCCCTTCTCCCCATCTCCCCTTCCCCATTTCCCTTTTCCATTTTCCTTTTCCATTTCCCTTTCCCCATCTCCTCCTCCCTCCCCATCTCCCTTTTCCCCCTCCCCATCTCCCTTCTCTATCTTCCCATTTCCCCCTTTCCCCTCCCCATCTCCCTTTCCATTTCCCTCTCCCCATCTCCCCCTTTCTCCTCCCCCCCCCCCCGCCATCCCTCTCCACCACCCCTATCCCGGTCCCCCCCTCCCCCCCCAGCTGGGGATGAGGGTTGGGGTGGGGGCTGCAGGGGCAGCCGAGGGTCGGTCCTTGTCAGAGTTGGCATGATGAGCTGTCAATCCCTCAAGCTGTCCACCCCCCTACCCTGCCCAGGAGGGCGGACCGTGCTGCCCACCAGGCCTGGAGCCCCTCGGGACCCCCTTTGTAAATTGGCTCTGCAAAGCCCATCATTCAGTGGTATTTATTGAGCACTTTTTTGGGTGCAGAGCACTGTCCTAAGCACTTGGGAGAGCATTCATTCACTCAATTGTATTTGCTGAGCGCTTACTGGGTGCGGAGCACTGGACCGAGCACTTGGGAAAGTACGATACAGCGCTAAAGAGTGACAATCCCTGCCCACAACAAGCTCAGGTAACACTTGGTAGACGGGTTCCCTAACTCCCAAGAAATTTACAATCTAGAGGATGCGCAGAGCACTCTGCTAAGCGCTTGGGAGGATAGAATCCAACAGAATTAGCAACAATCCCATTCCCTGCCCACAAGAAGTTTGCGGTCTAGAAGGGGAGAAAGCCATGCCAGGCGAAATCCTTTTCCGTGAAATTTATTTATCTTCCTCCCCAGGTTCCTGTTATCCTTGTGTAGGTGAAAGGTGAAAGTCACCTACTTCCTAGATGAGAATAAGCCCAAATCCACTTCCCTGAATCCCAGGCGGAATTCCCAGCCAAAATCCGTGCCTTTTCATTCATCTCCTCAACACAAAAATCCTCGACCCACACGCCTTTTTAATGACTGAAAACACGTCAGTACTTTTTCACTCAAAAAAAAAATAAAAAATCCTAGGACAGGAACTTTTACTCTCACGTTGTGCGCATTTAACTTCTTCAAGTCTCGGAATTAGGATATGGGAAGAACTTCTTTGGATTCAACATGAAAACTTGCCAAAAAACCCCTCCAAAATGGTAGTTGAGGGAAGGGATGGAAGAAGGGTGGATTGAGAGAGTTATTGTGGGAGGTGTTAGAACTTTTATTAGACTATCTGTCTCCTTTAGAGGATAAGATTTCTGTAGGGAACAACTCATAGGCAGAAGTTATTTGTGAGATAACGTGTTAAATTGGATATAGAGTGGAGATTCTTGTTTGTGGGAAAAATAGAATCGGGACTTGGCTGACCCAGATTTTTTTTTTTTTTAGTTTTAATGACAGTGAGAGCTTTAAGAGCTGCACTTCACTAGAGCCTCAATTTCCACTTATGGAAGAATTGAACCCAGTTAAAGAATTGTGAAAAGCAGCGTGGCTCAGTGGAAAGAGCACAGGCTGGGGAGTCAGAGATCATGGATTCAAATCCTGGCTCGGCTGCTTGTCAGCTGTGTGTCTTTGGGCAAGTCACCTAACTTCTCTGAGCTTGTTTCCTCATCTGTAAAATGGGGATGAAGACTGTGAGCCCCACGTGGGACAGCCTGATCACTTTGTATCCTCCTCAGCGCTTAGAACAGTGCTTTGCACATAGTAAGCGCTTAACAGATGCCGTCATTACACTAAGAACCACTAGGATTTGCATTAGCATCGATCGTTTGCTGTTGTAGAGCACCGTAGAGAAGCAGCGTGGCCCAGGGGCAAGAGCCTGGGGCTTGGGAGTCAGAGGTCGTGGGTTCTAATCCTGGCTCTGCGGCTTGTCAGCTGTGTGACTTTGGGCAAGTCACTTCTCTGTGCCTCAGTTCTCTCAACTGTAAAATGGGGATTAAGACTGTGAGCCCCACGTGGGACAACCTGATCACCCTTGTATCCTCCCCAGCACTTAGAACAGTGCTTTGCACATAGTAAGCGCTTAAATGCCATTGTTATTATTAGTAAGTGCATGACAGACACATTCACAGCATGGGCTTGGGAGTCAGAGGTCATGGATTCTAATCCCCTGCTCCACCACTTGTCAGTTGTTTGACTTTGGGCAAGTCACTTAACTTCTCTGGGCCTCAGTTACCTCATCTGTAAAATGGGGATTAAGACTGTGAGCCCTGCCTGGGACAAACTGATTACCTTATATCTCCTCCAGCGCTTAGAACAGTGCTTGGCACATAGCGCTTAACAAATACCATCATTATTATTATTATTCCCTGCCCCGCATGTTGACATATCGCATTTACAGTCACATAATGGTTGCCCAGAGAGTGGTAGGTATTATCATCCCCATTTTATAGTTTGCCTAAGGTCACGTAGAGTTAGTTTGGTCAATCTGAAAACGAGTCCAGTGCTTTGTCCACTCTACTCTGAGGTTTCCTCTTTACCATCTTTTTGGACCCTCTCCCCTGTGACATCTGCAGTCCTCAAAATCTGAAGCCAGGGATAATTTGACAAGGAGGAGAGGGGAGAAGATCCACACCTAGGAGAGTGGATTGGCTGTTGCATAATACCTCAGTCCTCTACTATTTACTTAGTCATGAACCCCAGAGTGATTTGCTTAGGCTCAGCAAAGAGTTCTGAGTTCTGTTCTTGCCAGATTAACCCTAAAACCTACAAGGTTTCCTTTGGCAGCTGCCATAGAAATGATCCAAGCAGAAGAGAGACACCCTGAAAGCAGTTGCTTCCCCCCTCGCCCCTATTAGTAGGAATAAGTTCCAAACGGGTACATCTGGGCCATTCCAATCAAGGGAAATGCACCAGTATTTGAGCAAAACAACTTGGCCTTGGATGGTGAGCTTCCTTATCTTAGAGCATTGCTTTAATGCGGTGAACCATCCGTTTAGTGGTCAAAGAAAGAACTCCTCACTGTTTCCAACTGGAGCCCGCCGAAGAGTCTCACACAGAGTCAGAGAACCTGGAATAAAACCAAAAAAAAAGGTACTTAAAAAGCTGCAGAGTGCACTTTAAGGTACTGAAAAGGCCACTTGGGTTCTTGATAGATTTCATTATTAGCCCAATTTTAAAGTGCCACAGCCTTTACAGTATCTAGATAGTCACAAGTGCAGCCACAGGAAAATTTTCTTTGCAAACCCCCGCTCTTAAATATAGACCAGTCTCAGCAAGACTGTTCAAACTATAACTTGACGGGAAAGGAGTTTAGCAATAATAGCGCAACCGTGTTACATAACGTAGTTTTACCAGGTTTCATTAGTGTCTGTAAGGCGGGAAGAAAATCAGAAATCTAGAGAAGAAATTTTGTAGAGTTTTTAAAATTGGAGTGTAGCTCACTGTGGGTGGGGAATGTGTCCCTTTCATTGTCGTGTTGTGCTCTCCCAAGCGCTTCGAGCAGTGCTCTGCACACTAAACACTCAGTAAGTGTGATCGATCGGTACAGGGCTGATGCAAAGGTATAGGTCATGTGGTGTTAGGCAAAGTTTGAAGGATAGATAGGGTGGGAAATCAAAGATCCAAGTTGTTCCCTACTCAATCCGAACAGGTTTGTAAGTATTTTCATCTGGAGAAAAATATGTGCAGAAGAAATTCAACTTTTAAGGGGAAGAGGAAAGACTGAAAAATAATACATTTGCCTAAGACTACTCTCCCAAGCCTAGTACGGTGCTGTCCACGCGGTAAGCGCTCGATAAGTAGGATGGATTGAGTGAAAGCATCTTGTGGGCAGGGAACATGTCTACCAACTCTGGTCGAGTGTATTCTCCCAAGTGTACAGTGCTGTGCACATGGTAAGTGCTCAATAAATGCCACTGATTGACTTAAGCTTTGGAGACTCAAGTGAGATGAATCAAACAGCTTTAAACCAGTGTTTATAAATAATGGAGTTCAGAGTGTAAGCCTTTAAATTCACATTCCTCTAAGTAGCATTCTGGTAGTGAAAGAAAAATTATCTTCTGCCATGACTTGTGAAAACTTGGAAGAGTTGAGGGTGGAGTATTAAACTGGCTTTATGCATGTCTTCCTTGGTAGCAAGGTAATTAGATATGCTATCTGCTGTTTGATCAAAGAGGGCTAATCATGCCTTTCCTTTTTCTTTGTAGTTTAGCAGGTTTTTCTCGCCTGCTAGAGAATGCCACTTCAGGTCTAGTAAAATTGTTTTTCTCTTTTTTCATTGTCTTAGGGAAAATGAGACAGTGTCTTCTGCAACTGTCTTTAACATGCAAAGGAGCACACTTTTTGTGGGTCTGTTTTTTGCTGCATTGTACTCTCCCAAGCGCTTAGTGCATTGTACTCTGCACGCAGGAAGCGCATAGTGGAAAGAGCCCGGGCTCGGGAGTCAGAGGTCATGGGTTCGTATCCCGACTCTGCCCCTTGTCAGCTCTGTGACCGTGAGCAAGTCACTTCACTTCTCTGTGCCTCAGTTCCCTCATGTGTAAAATGGGGGTGAAGACTGTGAGCCTCACATGGGAGAACCTCATTCCCTGTATCTACCCCAGCGCATAGAACAGTGCTCTGCAAGTAGTAAGCGCTTAACAAATACCAACATTATTATTACAATAAATAAGGTTGAATGAATGAATGAACTTTTTGGTCCTTTTTATAGATAGCGAAAAAACCCACCAATTATCCATTTAAAATTCCTCTTAGTGTCTGAAATGGTTTTAAAGAAAGATGCTTTTCTGTTACAGAGAGTTCATAGATTCATCCACTCATTCAGTCGTATTTGTTGAGCACTTACTGTATGCAGAGCACCGTACTAAGCGCTTGGGTAGTACACTGCAGCCAAATAGAGGGACTCCCTACCCACAGTGGGCTCACAGTCTAGAGAGACCAGTCTGAAAACCAGACTGCTCCACACATAGCAAGCGCTCAATAAATACGATTGATACGAGCCCCATCATCAATCATGTCAATTCACTGAATCCTAGTAATTTTGCCTGTCGATCAAACCCTCTGTCTCTCCGTCCCTTCCCCCTCCACCGCTGTCATCACTTTCCCCAATTGACCTGGCTGCCTCCTTTGAGAAAATTGAAACCCTCCAGTGTGATCTCCCTACAACCTCCCCTGCTTCTCTCCGTTCCCTCCCTCCTTCGCCCTCTGACTCACCCATCTTTCCCAGTAGTATTGCAAAAGCTTTCCCGCCTCCTCTCAACTTCTACTCCCAGCTTCTGCGTGTCCGACCCCATCCCTTATCCGAACACTCTCCCCCTCTCTCCTTCTCTCCCGGACTGCCGTCTTCAACCGTTCGCTCTCGGGCGGCTTCTTCCCCACCGCTTTCAAACGTGCTCGTGTCTCCCCTCACCTAAAAAGACCCCTCCCAGGGCTCCCTCCAGTTATTGCCCCATCTCTCTCCCAGCACCTAGTTGAGCAAGGTGCCCACATCCACTGCTTCCATCTCCTCTCTTCCAGTTTTTCCTCGACTGCTCCAATCTGGTTTCTGCCCCCTTCATTCCACAGAAACCACCCTCTCTGTCACCTTCTTGCCAAATCCAGCTGGCTCTATATTATTATTGTTAGGGTGTTAAACACTCTCTGTGTGTCGAGCACTATTTTAGGGGCTGGGGTCGATTCGGATTAATCAGGATGGACACCATCCTTGTCCCACATGAGGCCCGCAGCCTCTACTCCATCTTAATCCTCCTCGGCCTCTCAGCTGCCTTTGATATTCTGGACCACCCTCTTCTCCTTGAAACAGTATCCAACTTTGGCTTCAGTGATACCATCCTCTCCTGCTTCTCCTTCTATTTCTCTGGCTGCTCATTCTCAGTCTTTTTCACAGGCTTCTCCTCCCGTCTCCCACTCCTTAAATGTGAGAATCCCTCTAGGGTCAGTTCTGGGTCCTTCCGTTCTCCATCTACACCCATTCCCTCGGAGAGCTGATTTGCTCCCACGGCTTCAACTACCATCTCTACGTGGAAGATTCCCAAATTCATTCATTCATTCATTCAATAGTATTTATTGAGCGCTTACTATGTGCAGAGCACTGTACTAAGCGCTTGGGATGAACAAGTTGGCAACAGATAGAGACAGTCCCTGCCGTTTGACGGGCTTACAGTCTAATCGAATGTACCCCTCCAGCTCTGACCTCTCTCCTTCTTTGCAACCTCATAATTCCTCCTGCCTTCAGGACATCTCTACCCAGTTGTCCTGCCGACGACCTAACATGTCCAAAACAGAACTCTTCACCTTCCCACCCAAACCCTGCCTTTTCCCTGTATTCCCCATCACTATGGGCAATACCACTGCCCTCCCTGTCTCTCAAACCCATACCCTCTCATTTTCCTCAATACATCTCTGTCATTCAACCCACGTATTTAATCTGTCACCAAATCCTGTGGGTTCTGTGTTCACAACATCGCTAGAATCCACCCTTTCCTCTCCATCCAAACTGCCACTGTGTTGATCCAAGCACTTATCCTTTCCTGCCTTGATTACGGCATCGGCCTCCTCCCTACCTCCTCTGTCTCCCCACTCCAGTCCTTACTTTACTCTGCTGCCTGGATCGTTTTTCACCAAAGAAATTCAGCCCATGTTTCCCCACTCCTCAAGAACCTCCGCATCAAACGGAAACGCTTTGCCGTTGGCTTTAAAGCACTCAGTCGGCCTGCCCTCTCCTATCTTACCTCGCTGATTTCCTGCTACAACCCAGTCCGCACGCTTCGCTCCTCTAACGCCAACCAGCTCACCCTGCCTCAGTCTCATCTCTCTTGCTGTCGACCCCTGGACTCGTCCTCCCTCTGACCTGGAACTCCCTCCCCCTCCATATACGAAGACCACCACTCTCCCCATCTTCAAAGCCTTATTAAAATCACATCTCCTCCTGTAGGCCTTCCTCAATTAATCCCTCTTTTCCCTTACTCCCTTTCCCCTCTGGGTCACCTATGCCCTTGGATCTGTACCCTTATAGCAGTTGATATCCATTTCACCCTTAGCCCCACAGCACTTGTCTATGTATTCGTAATTTATATATTTATATTGATGTCTGTCTCCCCCCTAGACTGTAAGCTCCTTGGGGTTAGAGAAAGTGTCTACCAACTCTGCATATACTCTCCCAAGCACTTAGTACGATACTCTGCACGCAGTAAGCACTCACTAATTATGATTGATTACCTGATTGAAGTTAGTGACTTTCTGTGTATAAGAATTCCATGTGAGTAATGCCTCTGTCCATTTAAGTGATTTAAAATTATATATGTGAAAATGAGGATACGGTGGGCATGTCACGAAATCCAGGCATTTAAATTCAGGTATTACTAGTTCTTCCAAAGGAAAATAATATTATATTGAGATCTTCTGAAATTGTCATCAATCAAATCCTTAATGAAATAGAAGCAGGAACGTAAGGGAGCAGCATAGAGAAGCAGCATGACTTAGAGGATAGAGCATGATCTTTGCAGTTAGAGGGACCTAATCCTGACACAAGCACTTAAGTGCAATGTGACCTTGGACAAATCACTTCACTACGCCTCAGTTACCTCATTTGTAAAAGAATATTTAAGACTGAGAGTCCCATTTGGGAAAGGGACTGTGTCCAACCTGATTTATTTGTATGTACCCCAGCACTTAGTAGAGTGCCTGGCACGTATTCATTCAATCGTATTGAACATTTGTGTGCAGAGCACTGTACCAAGTGTTTGAAAAGTACAATTTGGCAACAAATAGAGACAATCCTTACACAAAGTAAGCGTTTAACAGATAACATTAAAAGCAAAACTGGAATAGGATATATGTTTGAAACACTTAAACGTTGCAGTGGTATGGATGAAATTCAACCAAATCATCCTTACCAAAATGTTAGTCTCTTTACGCCTGGGCGTTACTCGCCGTGATCGCTTGCTCCTCAAGCCAGAATGGTCCTATTGTCCCAAGCACTTCGTACAAGTGTTCTGCACACAGTTAAGTGCTCAGTAAATACCATCAATGACCGATAGTAAATTTGTGTAGACGTCACTTGCTGTGATCGCTTAATGCTCAAGCCAGTACAGTGCTCTGTGCACAGTAAGCGCTCAATAAATACGATTGAATGAATGAATGAATGCCAGAATGGTGCTCTGCACATAGTAAGCGCTCAATAAATACTATTGAATGAATGAAAGAAGGTACTTGGCCTCCTCTCTCGCCCCGCTCCAGTCTATTCTTCACTCCGCTGCCCGGCTCATCTTCCTGCAGAAACGGTCTGGGCATGTCACTCCCCTTCTTAAACAACTCCAGTGGTTGCCTATCGACCTCCGCTCCAAACAAAAACTCCTCACTCTAGGCTTCGAGGCTCTCCATCACCTCGGCCCTTCCTACCTCTCCTCCCTTCTCTCTTTCCACCGCCCACTCCGCTCCTCCGCCACCCACCTCCTCACCGTCCCTCGGTTTCGCCCGTCCCGCCGTCGACCCCCGGGCCACGTCCTCCCGCGGTCCTGGAACGCCCTCCCTCCTCACCTCCGCCAAACTGATTCTCTTCCCCTCTTCGAAACCCTACTTAAACCTCACCTCCTCCGAGAGGCCTTCCCAGACTGAGCTCCCCTTCTCCCTCTACTCCCTCTGCCACCCCCCCTTTACCTCTCCGCAGCTAAACCCTCTTTTTCCCCTTTTCCCTCTGCTCCTCCACCTCTCCCTTCCCATCCCCACAGCACTGTACTCGTCCACTCAACTGTATATATTTCCATTACCCTATTTATTTTGTTAATGAATTGTACATCGCCTCGATTCTATTTAGTCGCCATTGTTTTTACGAGATGTTCTTCCCCTCGACTCTATTTATCGCCACTGTTCTTGTCTGTCCATCTCCCCCGATTAGACCGTATGTCCATCAAACGGCAGGGACCGTCTCTATCTGTTACCGACTTGTTCATCCCAAGCGCTTAGTACAGTGCTCTGCACATAGTAAGCGCTCAATAAATACTATTGAATGAATGAATGAATGAATGAATGTTGTTAAAACTGAAATTGCTTTGGGTTTGCTTCCAGGCAGCGGCTTTTCTTCCTAAGTACCCTTTTCAGTGCTGGAATTGTCAATGGATGCTCTTTTAAGAAGGATTTTTTTTTGACTCACAACAGATGAGCGTAGATGGGTCAGCAGAGGAAAGGATCCAGACGGAATTCCATGCCAATCCATTGTGCACACCTCCTTTGCCCGTGGCATGTGTGCTTTATTGTAAGGAGCTGTTATCGGAGCGTATTCGTCGTAGCTTTTAAAGGCAGGAATTCTAAGCTGGCCTTTTGAATAGGTGCTTGAAAATAGAAATTAAGATCTCCCCCAAATGAATCTTACGGTTTCATATTAAAACAGAACACAATGTTTCTAAGTGACTCTAGGATTGTTCAGGATATGAGAGCTTTAGATTGAACTAAATAGCAGATCTAAATTTTGAGGGATTTTAATTTTTTTTGGATAGGAGACGTGTTGCTGTATTGTGTTTGTGTTTGAACTTTCTCCCACTTGCACCCAGGTGCCACTGTACTCATGTCACTGGGCTCCAGGTAGAACTGAGGCATGATTCATAAAATTTATTGGCATTTGGGTACTCTTTTAGTAGGGTAAAGGCAAATCTATGACATTTGATACCTATATGCTATCTGAATTAACTGTCACGTCGGCCAGTATTCTGCAATAAGTGCGAGTCAAGTGTTACCCTATTTCACAGATGAAATGACTGAAATGTCAAGGTCAGATGAGATAAACGATTTTAAAAAATCCTGATGTACTCAATTTCAGCAATTATCACAATTTTTAACTCCTGGGAAATAGAAAGCAAGACTGTTGAATTTGGGTGACTCATCGTTATCTTTGTTTAAAATTCATCTTATCAACCAATCACTGGTATTTATTGAATGCTAACTAGGAGCAGAGCACTGTACCTTGTTGTATTTATTGAGCGCTTACTGTGTGCAGAGCACTCTACTAAGTGCTTGGGAGAATATAGTATAACAGCAATTAACAGACACATTTTCTGCCCACAATGAGCTTACAGTCTAGAAGGGAGACAGAAATTAATATAAATAAGTAAATTACAGATATGTACATAAGTGCTATGGATGTACATAAGCACTTTGTACAGTGCTTTGCACACAGTAAGCACTCAGTAAATATGATTGAATTGAGTAAATGCTGTGGATGTACAAAAGTGATGTACATAAGTAACGGTACAGAGGAGTAGGTATAGACCATCTTGGTCATAAGGAGCTTAGAGAATTTTATGAGGAGCAGGGAAGCTTTTAAATCTTTCTGACCTCAGGCATTTTGGCTAAAAATTGTAAATTTTATTTATGTAATCCTCATGAGAGCAGCATATCTATAACAGAACTACTTAGATTTCTCCCTAAATTACTCTTCCTAATTTTACCATCTTTAAAACAGTTGAAATGATATCTTTCCCCCAAAATCCCATTCTTGAGGTTATAGTACTGTGCCAGTTTTTAGATGAGAATGAGTTTTATTATTAAGGCAGGCATCTTTGGTTTTCAGTGGGTTCTTTTTTGGTCTGGACTGGTATTTTATGGTGAAAGAATTTAATAACTCTTTGTGCAGAAGATGAACTTTGCAAAAATGGTGTTAACTCCTTCAATCCCAGTATGATTCTGATGATTCTAAGAGAAGCAGCGTGGCTCAGTGGAAAGAGCCCGTGCCTGGGAGTCAGAATAGGTCATGGGTTCTAATTCCGACTCCGCCGCTTGTCGGCTGTGTGACTTCAGGCAAGTCACTTCACTTCTCTGTGCCTCAGTTACCTCGTGGAAAATGGGGATTAAGACCGTGGGCCCCACGTGAGACAACCTGATCACCTTGTATCCCCCCCAGCGCTTGAAATGGTGCTTTGCACATAGTAAGCGCTTAACAAATGCCATCACTGTTATTATTATGTATTCTTCTCAGGTCTAACCTGAAAAAATGCATAAGTATTTGTTTGGTGATAGTGAATATTTTCACTTTTATTAGTAGTCCTTACTCTTTTAATGCAGGTCTTAGATTGTGAGTGCCCCCAAGGGTCAGGGATCATGTTTAATTTCCACCTGTGTATTCTCCTCCAGTGCTTAATCAGTCAGTCAGTTGTACTTATTGAGCTCTTACTGTGTGCAGAGTAGTAATAATATTTGTTAAGCGCTTACTATGTGCAAAGCACTGTTCTAAGCCCTGGGGGCATACAAGATGATCAGGTTGTCCCACATCAGGTTCACAATTTTAATCCCCATTTTACAGATAAGGTAACTGAGGCACAGAGAAGGCTAGTTACTTGCCCAAAGTCACACATCTGACAAGCGGCGGAGGTTGGAGTAGAACCCATGACCTCTGACTCCCAAGCCCAGGCTCTTTCCACTAACCACGCTAAAAAGGGAAAAAAAAAGAACTCTGTGCCAAGTACAGTTCTACGCTCTAGGGGAGATATACGTTTATCATGTCGTCCCAAGTGGGGCTCACAGTTTTCATCCCCGTTTTGCAGATGAGGTAACTGAGGCACCGAGAAGTGAAATGGCGTGCCCAAAATCACACAGCTGAGACAAGTGGCGGAGCCGGGATTAGAACCCACGACCTGTGACTCCTAAACCGGTGTTCTTTCCACTAAGCCACACGGCTTCTCTTAAGCAAGTACAAATACAAATACACTAAGCACTTGGGAGAGTAGGGTATAACAATATAACAGACACATTCCCTGCCCCCAACGAGCTCACAGTCTAGAGGGGAAGACAGACAATATAAATAAATACAATTATAGATATGTACATGTGCTGTGGGGCTGGGAGAGGGTTGAATAAAGGGAGCAAGTCGGCGCCGTGGAAGGGAATGGAAGAAAAGGAAAAGAGGGCTTAGAAAGGGAAGGCCCTTGGAAAAGATGCGCCTTCAATAAAACTGTGAAGGAAGGTAGAGCTCCCTCCAGGCCCTGTTACTATTCCTTGTCTTATGCTATCAAGTCGTCTCCTACCCATCGCGACGCCATAGACTATCCCAAAATGTCCCGTCTCCACCTGCAGTTGGTAGCGTAAGCCGTGGAGTTTTCTTGGTCAAAATCCAGAGGTGGTTTACCATCGCCTCCTTCCGCGCAGTCACCTTGAGCCTCTGCCCTCGACTCTCTCCCGTGCCGCTGTTGCCCAGCACGGGTGAGTTTTGACTTATAGCAGATGGCCCGCCACACGCTAGCCATTGTCCAAGCTAGGAACTTTACTCTCTCTCCCGTCATCGAGATTGGTAGTGGACTGGAAACTCCAGGTGTGACCCTGAGAGGGGAGTTACTCCTACTATGTTGGTATTTGTTAAGCGCTTAACTATGTGCCGAGCACTGTTCTAAGCGCTGGGGTAGACACAGGGGAATCAGGTTGTCCCACATGAGGCTCCCAGTCTTAATCCCCATTTTACAGATGAGGTAACTGAGGCACAGAGAAGTTGTTTTATAAACACTACTGTTATCATCTCAGTTGATAAGACTATCACCCTCCCCATCCCAGAAGCCCCACAACCTCGACGTCACCGTCTTTCAACTCCTCACTTCTTTTCAACTCTCACCTTCGATTTACTGCCAAAGTCTGCCAGTTCCTCCAATAAGGCATCTCGTGGATCCTTCCCTTCCCCTCTCGAACCCAACAGCTCCCACCAAGCTTGTTCCGCAACCTCGACGTCACCATCTTTCAACTCCTCACTTCTTTTCAACTCTCACCTTCGATTTACTGCCAAAGTCTGCCAGTTCCTCCAATAAGGCATCTCGTGGATCCTTCCCTTCCCCTCTCGAACCCAACAGCTCCCACCAAGCTTGTTCCGCAACCTCGACGTCACCGTCTTTCAACTCCTCACTTCTTTTCAACTCTCACCTTCGATTTACTGCCAAATTCTGCCAGTTCCTGCAATAAGGCATCTCGTGGATCCTTCACTTCCCCTCTCGAACCCAACAGCTCCCACCAAGCCTGTTCCTTGGGCAGACTGATATATCAGTCACCTTACTGGTCTCCCGGTCTCCAGCCTCTCCCCCACGCCACACCGCTCCACAGATCATCCTTTAGACTGTAAGCTTGCTGTGGACAGGGAAGGTGTCTGTAACAGAGCTGATAAGGTAGTCTCCCAAATGTTTAGTACACGGTTAGCGCTCTATTACTACCAGTGATTGATTGATTGATTTCTACAGTGAAGGGAAAGACGGGGGGATAGGGTTCGCATGGAACGATGAGTTCTGTTTTGGACATGTTAAGTTTCTTATTTTGGCAGGACTTCAAAGTAATTATAATAATTATTATGGTACTTGTTAAGCGCATCCTTTGTGCCAAGCATTTTTCTAAGTACTGGGGTAGATATAAGATAATCAGGTCGGACACAGTCCCTGCCCCACATGGGGCTCACACTCTTATCCCCCATTTTACAGATGAGGTAACGGAGGCACAGAGAAATTAAGTGGCTTGTCCAAGGTCACACAGCAGATATGTGGTGGAGCTGGGGTTAATAGAGATGTCCTGAACGCAGGAAGAAATGTGAGACTGCAGAGGAGGTGAGAGGTCAGGGCCGGGGAGGTGGATTTGGGAATTAGTCACAAAAAGATGGAAGTTGAAGCTGTCGGAGCAGATGAGTTCTCTCAGGGAGTGGGTGTAGTTGGAGTACAGAAAGAAACCCAGAACTGACCCCTGAGGGATTGCCACAGAGAGTGGAAAGCCACAGAGGAGTCCACAAAAGTGACTGAGAATGAGCGGCCAGAGAGATAAGAAGAGAACCAGGAGAGGAGAGTCAGCGAAGCCAAGATTAGATGACATTTTCAGGAGAAGGGGGTTGGTTGACGGTGTCAGAGGCAGCTGAGAGGTCGAGGAGGATTAGGATGGTGTGGAAGTGGTCAGATTTGGCAAGAAGGTGGTTATTGGTGACCTTTTAGAGGGCAGTTTCCATGGAGTGAAGGGAGTGGAAACCACTTTGGAACAGATCAAGGAGAGAACTGGAGGAGAGGAAATTGGGACAGCGGGTGTAGACGAGGCACTCAAGGAGCTTGGAGAGGAATGGTAGGAGACAGAGGGGGAGGTAACTGGAGGGAGCCACTGGGTCAACAGAGGGTTGTTTTTTTTAGGAGTGGGAGACATGAGAATATTTGAGAGTAGTGGGGAAGAAGCTTTTGGAGGGTGAACGGTTGAAGATACCGATTTGTACATTCCAAGCGCTTAGTACAGTGCTCTGCACATAGTAAGCGCTCAATAAATACTGTTGAATGAATGAATGAAGATAATGGTCAGGGAGAGCAGAAGGGAGGAGGCAAGTATGTTGATAATGTGCAAAGGGATGAGGATGGAGGTGCAGGTGGAAAGGGTAGATTTTGAGAGAAGATGGGAGATCTCCTCTTGAGATGCTGCTGGGAAAGATGGGAGAGCCAAAGAAAAGGAGCAGGGGAGATTCCTCTCTTGCTTCTTTCCCTCTCATGGAACCTGAGAGAAATATATCTGTGGGTGTGGAAGCCCTGCAAGTTGATTCAGTGTTAGAAAGAGTGTGGCCTAGTGGACAAAGGGGATTCCCAAATCTACCTCTCCAGCCTGAAGACTCTTTTAATTCATCTCCCTCCTACCGTTCCTTCACTTGGATCTTTGCACGCTTGATAGTTACTCCACCCTCAGCCTCACATCAGTCAATCGTATTTATTGTACACTTACTGTATGCAGAACGCTGTACTAAGCACTTCATAAGTACAGTAGTATAAACCTGATAATTGTGGTATTTGTTAAGCATTTACTATGTGTCAAACACTGTAGCAAGCTCTGGGGTACATACAAGATGATCAGGTCCCACATGGGACTCACAGTCTAGGAGGGAGAAGAGGTATTGAATCCCCATTTTGCAGATGAGAGAACTGAGGCACAGAGAAATGAAGTGAAATGCCCAAGGTCACATAACAGGCAAGCGTCGGAGTTGGGATTAGCTCCCAGATCTTCTGTCTCCTAGGTCCGGGGCTCTTTCCACTAGGCCACGCTGCTTCTCTCCATATAGCAGAATCGGTAGACACATTCCCTGCCCACAGTGAGCTTACAGTCTAGAAGGGGAGACAGACATTACTAGAAATAAAGTGTGGAGCTGACGGTGGGTTGAATAAATGATGCAAATCTAGCTGCAAGTGGGATGCGGAAGGGGTAGTTGAGACAACACTTAGCTCTGTAGCCATAATTTAAGGTCCATCTCCCTCTCTAGACTGGAAGCACCTGGTGGGCAGGGAACATGTCCACGAACTCTAGACTATACTCTCCCAAGCGCTTAGTTTAGTGCTCGGCACACAATAAGCGCTCAATTAATACAACTGATTCTTTGCCAGACTCCTCGAGTGAGCCGTTTGCAACGGCTGCCTCCACTCCCTCTCGTCCAGTTCTCTTCTCGATTCCCCCAAGTCTGTCTCCCACTACCTTCACGCCACAGAAACTGCCCTGCAGTCACACCAGTCATCTCCTTCTTGCCAAAATCAATGGCCTGTACTCCACCCCCCTCCTCCTCTACTTTTCGGCTGCCTTCAGCACTGGAAGCGTTATCTAACTTGGCATTCACTGACACTGTCTTCTCCTGGCTTGCCTCATATATCTCTGGCCTCTCCTCCTCTCTCTACCTCCGTGTCCCACCAACATCTCAAGCTCAACATGTCCAAAACAGAACTCCTCCTCATGTGTCTTTCACGTGTCGACAACACCACTTTCCTCCCCGTCTCATATGCCCATAATCTTGGTGTTATCCTCCATTCATCCCTCATTCAACCCGCGTATTTAGTCTGTCACCAAGTTCTGTCATTCTGCCCTCAAGGCATTGCTAAGGTCCACCATTTCCTCTCCATCCAAACAGCTGCTATTCATTCATTCAATAGTATTTATTGAGCATTTAATATGTGCAGAGCACTGTACTAAGCGCTTGGAATGTACAATTCGGCAACAGATAGAGACAATCCCTGCCCAATGACGGGCTTACCGATCCAAGGTCTTAACCTATCCCACCTTGATAACTCCATCAGTCTCCTCGCTGACCTCTTGGCCTGCTGTCTCTCCCCACTCCAGTCCATACTTCAGCCCGCAGCTCGGATCATTTTTTTTTTTTTTTGAAGTTCCATCCACGTTTCCTCATTCCTTGAGGTCCTCCAGTAATTATCCATCCACTTCTGCCTCAAACAGAAACTACATTCAAGTACTCCATCAGCTCTCCTCCTCCTGCCTTTCCTCTCTGATTTCCTTCCACAACCATGCCATCACTCCTCAAGCACCTACCTACTCACTGTACCTCTTCTTTGTCACCGCCAACTCCTTGTCCGTGTCCTCTCTCTGCCTTGAAATTCCCTCCCCCATCATATCCAGCAGACACTCTCCTCACCCTCAAAACCTTCCTTATTAAAAGCACGTCCCCTCCAGGAGGCCTTCCCTTAATCACACCCCTTGTTCCCTTTTCCATCCTTCTGCATTGCCCCTGCATTTGGATTTGTAATAATAACAATACTTGTGGTATTTGTTACGTGATTACTATGTGCCAGGCACTGTACTAAGTGCTGGGGGGGATACAAGCTAATCGTGTTGGACGCGGTCTCTGTCCCACGGGGGGCTCACAGTCTCGGTCCCCATTTTACAGATGAGAGAACTGAGGCTACATATAATAATAATGTTGGTATTTAAGCACTTACTATGTGCAGAGCACTATTCTAAGCACTGGGGTAGATATAGGGTAATCAGATCGTCCCATATGAGGCTGGCAGTTAATCTCCATTTTACAGATGAGGTAACTGAGGCACAGAGAAGTTGTGACTTGCCCACAGTCCCACAGCTGACAAGTGGCAGAGCCGGGATTCGAACCCATGACCTCTGACTCCCGAGCCCAGACTCTTGCCACTGATCCACACTGCTTCCCCTTCCCTCTACACGTATTACATATGTGTAATTTATTTTAATGTCTGTACAAACTCCCCCTCCAGGTTCCTTATCTACTGCAGGCAGCAAGTGTGTCACTCGAATCTGATATACATTACTCTCCCAAGAGCTTAGTACAGTGCTCTGCACCCAGTAAGTGCTAAATGAATATCACCGATTGATTTTAAAGATAGTTTCAAATTATGCCTTATAACACCATTTTATTAAATGGCAGTGCAATTAGTTTGCATGAAGGCAATGTTTTTTATTATTATTATTATTATACAGTACAGAAGTCTGGGATGATTAGAGAATTTTTGAGGGAGTACGAACCACTTCCCTTTCAGATTGATTTAAATAGCTAAGTGCTTAGTACAGTGCTCTGCACATAGTAAGCGCTCAATAAATACTATTGAATGAATAAATACAATTGAATGAATACGATTGAATGAATTAATATAAACTTTTGCAAACGAAGGAATAGTTGTTTGGGGAGAGATTTCTTCTCTGTTGACACTTTCTGAAACATAGGCACATTGTTTCTGTCTGAAGCGTAATAATTGCTTATTTTACCAGAGAGAAATTTTGTCTTAGTTTTGTGTGTGTGTGTAACTGGAGGCAAATTTACTTGCTTGTGTAAATCTGTTGAAGTAATTTGAAAGTATTTGAGGACAGGTTATGCCAAGGGCTATTAGAGATCATTGCAAACAGATGATTAGATTAAATAGATCAAATGTTATATGAATGCTTATATTAACTATGACCCAAATAATTGCAGTTTTTCAAAAATTTCTCCTTGCTTTCCTCTAATGCTCTGTAGTAATGTTTGCGAAGTGATTTCACTGTTTGAGTAGCCTAACTGGGTTTAGTAGGGCAAGTTGCTTACCTCGTCATTCTGAGGGTTCAAAGTCAACTGCGAGAACAGCATCACCCTGTGACTGCCTTTAAGTCTCGATGAGCTCCGGTAATTGTCTTTTATGCCCGCGTGGCTGAATTGTTTCGGTTCCCTTGACTATCCTTCAGCTTAAGGGGTCCAAGCGGGAACTGCCAAGGAAGGAAAAGGACAATTAAAGTATCGGATCGGCTAGTGTAGACCTAGAAGCTTTGGGTAAGCAGAGAACCGTACAGCAGTATAAACCTTCCTAATCTGAAAAACAAATTTTTGATTACACTAAATGTTAGCTACTTACTCCTCCCCCCACCCTCCTTACTTTACAGGATGAAGCCAGGAGCATATCCCAAAATCCTAGTTGCCGCTCCACCACAGACCGGCACTGCCCTACCCCAAAGGTAGGGGTAGAAGCAGCGTGGCTCAGTGAAAAGAGCGTGGGCTTCGGAATCAGAGGTCATGGGTTCGACTCCCGGCTCTGCCACTCGTCAGCTGTGTGACTGTGGGCAAGTCACTTCACTTCTCTGGGCCTCAGTTACCTCATCTGTAAAATGGGGATTATCTGAGCCTCACGTGGGACAAACTGATTACCCTGTATCTGCCCCAGCGCTTAGAAAGTGCTCGGCACATAGTAAGCGCTTAACAAATACCAACATTAAGGTAGCCTAAACGTGGTCCAGTCTTAAAGATGGAGACGATCAGCCTAGGTGCAAAATCCAGATCAAAAAAGAGCCAGTGCTTTACTTCCTGGGGCAGGTACAGCGTGGCTTAGTGGAAAGAACATGGGTTTGGGAGCCAGAGGACGAGGGTTTTAATCCCGGCTCCACCACTTGTCTGCTGTGTGATCTTGGACAAGCCGCTTAACTTCTCTGTGCCTGTTACCTCGTCTGTAAAATGTGGAATAAGACCGTGAACCCCATGTGGGACAACCTGATTATCTTCTGTATACCCCAGCGCTTAGAACAGGGCTTGACACATAGTAAGCACTTAACAAATACTGTAGTAATTATTATTATTATTATTACATGTCCCATAGCCCAAAGGCGTCAATCAGCGAATGGAGTTTGAGTGCTTTCCGTGTGTAGATCACTGTATTAAGTGCCAGGAGGAGTACAGTATAACAGAGTTGGTAAGCATGACCCCTACCCTCATGAACTCTTATGGTTCAGAGAGGGAGACAGATGATAAAATAATTACAAATAGGGGAAATTGCAGGGTATGAGGATATGTACGTAAATGCTCTGCAAGTGTAAATTCAAAAGTTCAGCACTTGTGGACAGTATTCCAGCTATTGAGCCGCCTTAAGCCATCCACTCATTCCTCTATATCGAGCGCTTACTGTGTGCAGAGCACTGTACCAAGCGGTTGGTGGAGTACAGTACAACAATAAACAGAAACAAGCGCTGCCCACAATGAGCTTACGGTTTAAGCCAGCCAGTCAGTTGTATTTATTGAGTGCTTACTGTGTGCAAAAGCATCGTACTAAGTGCTTGGGACAGTACAGTATTGCAGTCACATTCCCTGCCCACGGTGACCTTAAAGTTTAGAGGGGGAGATGGACATTAATATACATAAATAGTGGGGAGGCAGGGGAGAGTGTGGGATCTCCAGGTTGGGATGAGCTCAGCCCAGAGCAGCCTTAGGGCCATGGTCTTTGCATTCGTGTATGTGTAGCATTTAATAAATACCACAAATAATATTTTTTCCAGCCTTAGAACTGTGCCTGGCACATAGTAAGTGCTTAACAAAAAACATAAGCGAGCATACCCTATTTTAACCACCCTTTTATTTGTCAGTTATTTTGTCTGAGTCTCCCTCTAGCCGTGAACGTCTTGAGGGCAGAGATCCTGTCTTCTATCTGAATTGTGATCAAGTAATCAAATTTATTGTTCAGTCAGTTGCCAGAATTGAGCAAGTACCATGTGCCGAGCATTGTATTAAATGCTCTGGAGAGAGAGCAGAGTTGGTAGACAAATTCCCTGTCCACAGTGAGCTTATAGTCTCGAAGTGGCTACAAACCATTAATACAAGTGCTTAGTACAGTGCTCTGCACATAGTAAGCGCTCAATAAATACTATTGAATGAATAAATGAATGAATTATGGAAGTGTACAGAAATGCTGTGGGACTGAGGGAGGGGGTTAATAAAGAGTAGCAATCCAAATGCAAGGGAATCACAGAGGGGACTAGGCGATGAGGAAATGAGGATTTTATAAGGGAAGGCCTTTTGGAGGGGGTGTGCTTTTAATAAGAGGGTGGGAGTTCCAGGTCGGAGGCAGGATGTGGGTGAGTGGTCGGTGGCAAGATGGACGAGATCGAGGTGCAGTGAGTAGGTTGGCATCAGAAGAGCGAAGCGTGTGAGCTGGGTTTGTAGTATGAAGTCACAGACTAAGGTAGGAGGAGGTAAGGTGATTAAATGGCTTAAAGGCAATGGTAAGGAGTTTCTGTTGGATTCGGCGGTGGATGGACAACAGCTGGAGGTTCTTGAGGAGGGGGGAAACTTGTACTGAACGGTTTTGTAGAAAAATGATCCAGGCAGCAGAATGAAGGGTGGTCTGAAGTGAGGAGAGACAAGAGGCAGGGAGATCAGCGAGGAGGCTGATGCCGTGATCGAGGTGGGGTGGGAGAGGAGTTGGATTAACGTGGTAGCAATTTGTGTGGAGAGGGAAGGGTGGGTTTTATCAGTGTTGTGAAGGTAATAGTAATAATGATGATTATGTGCCAAGCACTGTTCTGAGCGTTGGGGTAGATACAAGGTAATCATGTTGGACTCAGACCCTGTCCCACTAGGGGCTCCCAATCTTAATCCCCATTTTACTGATGAGGTAACTGAGGGACAAAGAAGTAAAGTGACTTGCCAAGGTCACACAGCAGACAAGTGGCGGAGCTGGGATTGGAATCATGACCTTCTGACTCCCAGGCCCGTGCTCTATTCACTATAATAATAATGTTGGTATTTGTTAAGCGCTTACTACGTGCAGAGCACTGTTCTAAGCGCTGGGGTAGATTCAGGGGAATGAGGTTGTCCCATGTGAGGCTCACAGTCTTCATCCCCATTTTGCAGATGAGGGAACTGAGTCACAGAGAAATCAAGTGACTTGCCCACAGTCACACAGCTGACAAGGGGCAGAGTCGGAATTCGAACCCATGACCTCTGACTCCCAAGCCCGGGCTCTTTCCACCGAGCCGCGCTGCTTCTCTGCCATCCTGCTTCTTAGTACCCTACAAGATTTGGTGACAGATTGAATATCCGAGTTGAGTGAGAGAGATGAGTCGAGGATAATGCCAAGGTCATAGGGTGGTGAGAGAGGGAGGATGGTGGTGGTGTCTGCAGGGGTGGGGAAGTCAGGGGGAGGACAGGGTTGGGATGGAAGATGAGAAGTTCTGTTTTGAACTTGTGAAGTGTGAGGTGTCAGCGGGACATCCAAGTAGAGATGTTCCGAAGTCAGGAGGAAACGTGAGGCTGCAGAGGAGAGAGGTCAGGGCTGGAGAGGGAGATTGGGGAATCCCCCACAAAGAGATGGAAATAAAACAAGTCAATAAATCAGCTCTGCGAGCGAATGAGTTCTCCAAGGGAGTGGGCGTAGAAGGAGAATAGAAGGACCCACAACTGAGCCCCAGACACTCCCACAGTTAGAAGGTGAGGAAGCAGAGGAGGAGCCAGTGAAACAGACTGAGAAGGAAGGCTCAGCGACATACGAGGCCAACCAGGAGAGGACATGTTTTGGACACCTTAACCTGGAGATGTCGACCGGAGTAATGAGCAGCATGTTTCAAAACTGTCGTCAACTACTGAACGCCTTTGGCCTTTGGGTGGATGACGCTACAACTTCAAGAAACTACTCAGGACCTTTTTGTCTCAACACAATCTGTCGTCAGTGGTATTTGTTGAGCACGTACTGTGTGCAGAGCACCGTACTAAGCGTTTTTGAAAGTACAAGACAATAGAGATGGGTAGATGCGATCCTTCTGTCCTTCTACAAAATCCAGCCCTCACACTCTGCTCCTCTGGTGCTAACCTTTTCACTGTGCCTCCATTCCGCCTTGTCGCTGACTCCTAGCCTACGTCCTCCCGCTGTCCTGGAATGCCCTCCCTCCTCAAATCTGCCCGACAATTAGTCTCCCCGCACTTGGAAGCCTTATTGAAGGCACATCTCCTCCAAGAGGCCTTCCCAGACTAAGCCCCGCTTTCCTTCATCTCCCACTTCCTTCTGGGTCACCCTGACCTGCTCCCTTTGCTCTTCCCCCCTCCCATTCATTCATTCAATGCTGTTTATTGAGTGCTTACTATGTGCAGAGCACTGTACTGAGCACTTGGAATGTACAATTTGGCAACAGATAGAGATAATCCCTGCCCAATGACGGGCTTACAGTCTTATCGGGGGAGACATACGGACAAAAACAAGACAACATAATCACGATAAATAGAAGCAAGGGGATGTACACCTCATTAACAAAATAAATAGGGTAATAAAAATATATACAAATATAAAAATATATCAGCCCATGTATATATTGATAATTTTATTTATTCGTGTTGGTGTCTGTCTCCCCCACTCTAGACTGTAAGCCCTTTGTGGGCAGAGAATATGACTGTTTATTGCTATATTGTACTCTCCCAAGCCTTAGCATACGGTAAACCCATAATAAATACAATTGAATGAACGAATAAATGAATGAATACAGTGTGGGAATGTGACTATTTATTGCTGTATTTTACTCTCCCAAGCAGTCAGCACACAGTAAGCGCTCATTAAATACATCGTGAATGAATAAATAAATGAATACATTGTCATACATCTTGTAGCACAGGCCTGGGAGTCAGAAGGACCGGGTTTTAATACCCACCAGTCTCCGCCACTTGTCTGCTGTGTGACCTCATCCAAATCACTTAACTTCAGTATGCTTCAGTTACCTCAGAGCACCTGTAAAATGGGGATTAAAACTGCGAGCCCCTTGGGAGACGGGGACCGTGTCCAACGTGGTTAGTTTGTATTTACCACAGCATTTAGCAGAGTGCCGTGACTCATACCAATTTTTTAAAAAAGGCCATGGATGGAAACGTACATCAGAAAGATTTATTAGCCTGAATTTTTTAGAACTCAGGGAGGGAGGTATAATTTGGGTCCTTAGCAGTGGTAGTCATAATATTTGTTAACCACTTAGTATGGGCAGAGCATTCTCCTGAGTGCTGGGAAGGGATACGTGCATGGGAATTAGACACAGACTCTGTTCCTCAAAGGGCTCACAATAATCTAAGAATATAGGTTGGGGGAGAGGACCGGAGACAACAGATCAGGAGCAATGAAATGATAAGACACTAAACCAGCATCAGAGACAAGGACAGACACATAATATACGAATAAAAACAAAAATCCATAAGGAGCCGTGGCCGGAGGAGCGGAATTAGGTTAGAGGAGCAGAATTTCAGCCTCCTGTGGTGATTCAAAATCCAAGGAGCACCTACAGCCACAGCAATGTCTACCAAAGCCACTCGCTTTCCCGAAGTTTACCGAGGTCTCAGGCTGCAGAGGGTGGAAAGCAGGAGCCGGTGGGGTGTCCTCCTCGAGGTTGCCGAGAGGAGCCGGTGCCAGTTCCTGCAGAAGCAGAGTGGCTGGGGCACGGAGCAGGCCGGTGGACAGGATTTGATTCTGTGCTCTTTTGACCGTGTACTTGTTATAACAGCATTCATTACCTGTTGGAAGAGATTGCTGTTTATGGTTTTACCTAGCATCTTTAGTCAAATACGAGAAGCCGCATGGCCTAGTGGATAAAACTTGGGCCCGGGGTTCAGAAGGACCTGAGTTCAAATCGCAGCTTTGCCCCTTGTCATTTCTCTTCTCTGGGCCTCAGTTACGTCATCTGTAATATGGAGATTAAAACTGTGAGCCCAGGTGGGCCAGGGACTGTGTCCAACATGATCATCTTGCATCTAATCCAGTGCTTACTACAGTGCCTGGTGCAAAGTAGGCACTAAAAAAATGCCATAAAAATTACATTTTTATCCCTTTCCTCGGGTGAGCAGAAAGCCTGTGTGTTTTATTTTCTAAACACCCAAGTACCGATTGGGATTACATCATCTTCACATCAAACAGAAACTCCTTGCCGTTGGAAACTCGATCAGCTTGCCTTCTCTTACCTTACCCTACTGTACTACGGCCCAGTCTGCACTTTGCTCCTCTAGCACCAGCGAGGTCACTGTGTCCTGATTTCGTCTATCTCCCCGCCGACCCCTTTCCCGCATCTTCCCTCTGGCCTGGAACTCCTTCCCCCTCCACATATGCCAGACCAGCGGACCCCCCACCTTCAAAGCTTTATTAAAATCACATCTCCAAGAGGCCTTCCCCGATTAAGCCCTCTTCCCTCTCCCTTCTGTGGCGGCTACGGTGTTTTCATTTGGCATTTAGGCACTTGGATCCGTTCCCTTCGGGCACTCGGTATTCACCTCAGCCCCACGGCACGTACACATCCATATTCTATATATGTTAATGTCTCTGTCCCCCTCTAGACCGTAAGGTCATAATAGTAATGATGACATTTGTTAAGCGCTTACTATGTGCCGGGCCCAGTACTAAGGGCTGGGGAGGGTACAAGCAAATCGAGTTGGACATAGTCCCTGGCCCCACGTGGGGCTCACAGTCTCAATCCCCATTTTATTCATTCAGTCGTTCAATAGTATTTATTGAGCGCTTACTATGTGCAAAGCTCTGTGTTAAGCGCTTGGAATGTGCACTTCGGCAACAGATAGAGACAGTCTAATCGGGGGAGACAGACGGTAGAGCGAAACAGAACAAGTAACTGAGGCACAGAGAAGAGAAGTGACTTGCCCAAGGTCACGCAACAGACAAGTGGTGGAGCCGGCATTAGAACCCATGACCTTCTGACTCCCAGGCCCGTCCTCTGTTTACTATGCCATGCTGCTGCTTGGTGGGCAGAGAACGTGTCTACTACTCTGTTATATTGTACGTTCCCGAGCGCTTAGTACAGTGCTGTGCACACAGTAAGCGCTCAGTCAATACCACCGATTGATAGAGGGGTTGGGATTCAGGAAACCGCCATCTGTCGACATCGAAAACAGGGTCTAATTTTGAAACCCCTGCTGATTCCTAAATGAGTCGGAGGCGCTGTCTTTGATTCACAGGATGATCATTCAGGAATATTTATTGAGCGCTTACTATGTGCAGAGCACTGTACTAAGCGCTGGGAATGTACAAATCGGCAACAGATAGAGACAGTCTCTGCCCATTGATGGGTTTACGGTCTAATCGGGGAACGGGAGTTTACAGGATTACAGGATTATGATTACAGGAGTTTTTCAGCCTAAATGAAGCTGTAGCTGGGAGACTTTGCCAAAGTCTAGGTGCCTGGGGCCTGGCCTCCACCTCGGTCAGATCAGGTTGAGAAAACTTCCTGGCTGGTGCAAGAGCGCGCCAACCCGAGACCAGTGCAGGTGAGACCTTCGGGGATTTGAACGAAGGATGCTCCGGGCAAGATCCTCATCTGCAGGAGAGATCTAATAATAATAATAATGTTGGTATTTTTTAAGTGCTTACTATGGGCAGAGCACTGTTCTAAGCACTGGGGGAGATACAGGGTCATCAGGTTGTCCACAGGTAATCCCCATTTGACAGATGAGGTAACTTGAGGCACAGACAAGTGAAGTGACTTGCCCACAGTCACACAGCTGACAAGTGGCGGAGCCGGGGTTCGAACCCATGACCTCGGACTCCCAAGCCCGGGCTCTTTCCACTGAGCCGCGCTGCTTCTCTAGCTGTTGCACGTGGTGGCATCCTACTGAGAGCTCACCACCTCCAAGAGGCCTTCCCAGACTTTTCCCTCTGCTCCCCCTCCACCCTCTGCTCCTCCCTCTTCCCCCTTCACCTCTCCTCAGCTGAGTCCCCTTTCCCTCTGCTTCCCCTTCCCTTCCCTCCTCACCCTCTGCTCCTCCCCCCCTTCTTCCCCTCCCCTCAGCACTGTGCTCATTTGTATATATTCTTTATTATCCTATTTATTTTGTTAATGAGGTGTCCATCCCCTTGATTCTATTTGTTGTGATAATGTTGTCTTGTTTTTGTTTCGTGCTGTTTTGCTCTGCCGTCTTTCTCCCCCGATTAGACCGTGAGTCCATCATTGGGCAGGGATTGTCTCTCTCTGTTTCCGAATTGTCCATTCCAAGCGCTTAGTACAGTGCTCTGCACATAGTAAGCGCTCAATAAATACAGATGAATGAATGAATGAACCACCAGGCCCAGGGGCTACCTCCATCCCCCTGACGGGTTTGGAGAAGGTGATAATAATAATTATGGTACTTATTAAGTGCTTACTATGTGCCAAGCACTGTTCTAAGCGCTGGGGTAGTTACAAGTTAATCAGGTTGGACACAGTCCCACCCCCCCCCCCCCCATAGGGCTGCCATTCTTTTAATCCCATTTTACAGATGAGGTAACTGAGGCCCAGAGGAAGTTAAGCGACTTGCCCAGGGTCATACGACAGACATGGGGCGGAGCTGGGATTAGAACTCAGGTCTTTCTGGCTCTCAGACCCGGGCTCTTTCCTCTAAGCCACGCTGATTCTCAGTAGAGGCTGTATTACCACAAACTAATCTTTGGTCTCTCTAGAGAAAGCACTATTTTGGCATTTGCTAAGAGGCGATGTGATGCAGAGGAGCAAAAGGTGGATTTAAAGTTCTTATTCTAATCCCTGTTCAGATATTAGTTTTTTGGTGTCCCTGGGAAGGTGTTTAACCTTTCAGCGTAGTATTTTCCTCAGTCGTAAGCTGGAAAGGAGAATGCTGATTAAAGTTATAATTCTCATTTACCTGCCTCCTGCTTTATATTGGTGGTCCGAGAAAAGTCTGAGAGAAATGAATTCATAACAGTGAACAGTTGTATTTCTTAATAATGTCGGTATTTGTTAAGCGCTTACTACGTGCCGAGCACTGTTCTAAGCGCTGGGGTAGATACAGGGTAATTAGGTTGTCCCATGTGAGGCTCACAGTTAATCCCCATTTTACAGATGAGGTAACTGAGGCCCAGAGAAGTGAAGTGACTCACCCACAGTCACACAGCTGACAAGTGGCAGAGCCGGGAGTCGAACCCATGACCTCTGACTCCGAAGCCCAAGCTCTTTCCACTGAGCCACGCTATTTCTTGTGCGCTTACTGTGTGCAGAGCACTGTTCTAAGCACTTGGAAGGGTACAGTTAGAACAGTCACATTCCCTGTCCACAGTGAGCTTAGGAAAACAGTATATTTTTTTATGCCCCTTTGGTTCATTAAAAGAACATATAATTTTCTGTTTAAACTTGGGTTTTTTGTGCACCTTCATTCAGTCGTATTTATTGAGCGCTTACTATGTGCAGAGCAGAAGCAGCGTGGCTCAGTGGAAAGAGCACGGGCTTTGGAGTCAGAGGTCACGGGTTCGAATCCCTGCTCGGCCACTTGGCAGCTGTGTGACCGTGGGCAAGTCACTTCACTTCTCTATGCCTCAGTTACCTCATCTGTAAAGTGGGGATTAATTGTGAGCCTCACGTGGGACAACCTGATTACCCTGTATCTACCCCAGCGCTTAGAACAGTGCTCTGCACGTAGTAAGCGCTTAACAAATACCGACATTATTATTATTATTACAGTGCTCTGCACATAGTAAGCGCTCAATAAATCCGATTAAATGAAAGAATGTTTGGACCTGCACTCCAGAGGCTTGACGTGGATCAAGCCATTTGCTCCTTATCCCCGCTGGGAATAGGCTCCACAATTTCAGCCAGCCATTCAATCAGTGGTATTTATTGAGCACTTACTGTGTGCAGAGCACTGTACTGAGTGCTTGGGAGAGTGTAGTGTAATAGAATTAGTAGGCACGTTCCCTGCTCGCATTGAGCTCGCAGTCTGGAGAGGGAGACAGACATTGATATCAGTGAATAAGTTATGGGTGGGTACGTAAGCACTGTGAGGCTGAGGGAAGGGGTAAATAAAGGGGGCAAATCCAAGTTCAAGGGCAGTGCGGAAGGGAGTGGGAGAAGAGGAAACGAAGGCTCAGTCAGGGAAGGCCTCTTGGAAGAGATAGGCCTTCAATAAGGCAGGAGAGAAGCAGCGTGGCTCAGCGGAAAGAGCTCGGGAGTCAGAGGTCTTGGGTTCGAATGCCGGCTCTGCCACCTGTCAGCTGTGTGACTGTGGGCAACTTAATTCACTTCTCTGTGGCTCACTTCCCTCATCTGTAAAATGGGGATGAAGACCGTGAGCCTCACGTGGGACAGCCTGATTCCCCTGTATCTCCCCCAGGGCTTAGAACAGTGCTCTGCCCATAGTAAGCGCTTAACAAATACCAACATTATTAATAAGGCTCTGAAGGTGGGGAGAGTGATCGTCTGTAAGATATGAAGAGGGAGGGCGTTCCAGGCCAGAGGCAGGATGTGGGGAGGAGGTCGAGGGGGCTAGAGGTCAGCCGGGGCCTTTGAAGTACAAGTGGGAGTTGCTGGTATCCAGTAGCTGTGAAATCAGAAGGAGAGGAAAACAGAAGATGGGAGAAAAGAGAGAAATCCTTCCTTTTCTCACTATAGAGAACAGGCAAGGGCAACCTCAAGTTAGGAAAGAGCAGAGTAACTGGGAGATGGGACATCTGGGTTCTGATCAGTCAGACAGTGGTATTTATTAAACACTTACTGTGTGCAGAGCACTGCGTGGTTCAGTGGAAAGAGCCAGGGCTTGGGAGGCCGAGGTCATGGGTTCGAATGCCGGCTCTGCCACTTGTCAGCTGTGTGACTGTGGGCAAGTCACTTCTCGGTGCCTCAGTTACCTCATCTGTAAAATGGGGATGAAGACGGTGAGCCTCACGTGGGACAACCTGATTGCCCTGTGTCTACCCCAGCGCTTAGAACAGTGCTCTGCGCATAGTAAGCGTTTAACAAATACCAGCGTTATTATTCATTCAGTAGTATTGAGCGCTTACTATGTGCAGAGCACTGGACTAAACACTTGGAATGAACAGTTCGGCAACAGATAGAGACAATCCCTGCCCACTGACGGGCTTACAGTCTAATCGGGGGAGACAGATGGACAAAAACAGTTGGTAGACCTGTTCCCTGTCCACAAGAAGCTTGCAAGTCTAGGGGGAGACAGGCGTTCAATTATATATGCATGCATAAGGCTGAGGGTGCATCAGAGCCTTCTTGAAGGCACGTCTCCTCCAAACGGTCTTCCCAGGCTAAGCCCCACTTTTCCTCATCTCCCACTCCCTTCTGCTTCACCCTGACTCGCTCCCCCTCCCAGCCCCAAAGCACGTATGTGCCTATCTGTAATTTTATTTATTTGCATCGATGCCTCTCTCCCCCTCTCTAGACTGGGAACTCACTGGTGGGCAGGGATTGCCACCGTTTATTGTTGTAGCGTACTTTCCCAAGTGCTTAATCCAGTGCTCTGCACCTAGTAAGCGCTCAGTAAATGCGACTGAATGAATGAATGAATTTCAAGCACTTAAAGGGCATTGGTGCAAGGATATAGGCGACACCGAAACTCATTTAGGGACAGGGAACGTTTCTGCTAATTCCGTCAAATTGGACCGTCCCAAGCGCTTCTCAGTAAAGACGATTGTTTGATGGATTGATTGAGGGCAAGTAGGGGAAATAAGGGTTTAATCAAAGAAGGCCTCCTGGAGGAGATGTGCTTCTTGTAACTTTAAAAGTAGGAAGAGTAGTGGCCTGTGAGATATGAAACGGGAAAGAGCTCCAGGCCTTAAGGAAGCAATAAGTCTCTCCCATTCTGTCTTTTGGCCCAGATGGATGGGGAAATGAGAATGAGGAATGTCATAGAGGGGACAAGAAGTTCATGGAGTGGGACAGAGAGGGAAAAATGTAAAAATGCAGATAAATAGAAACACACACACCGGTATACTGACAGAAAACTCTTTCTGTCTCTGTCTTTCTCCCTCTCATTTTATATAAAGCTTAAAGGGGTCGGCACCTCCCCATTTACGTGTTGTGGGCAAGGAAAGTGCTAATTCTGTTGTATCGTGCTCTCCCAAGCACTCAGTACAGTGTTTTGCACATAGTAAGCGCTCAATAAATACGATTGTTTGATTGATTGATTGCTGGCATGCTAAATTCCCATGTTGGCATGGACCCTCCTCTCAGGGGTAGGGTTCTGGGTGGGGGCAGCTCACGTGGTTCCTTTCATGATCAGGAGTCTATGGTATTTATTGAGCACTTGTGTGCAGAGCACTGTGCTAAGCAGTTGGGAAAGTACATTATAACTGAGTTGGTAGGCATGTTCCCTGCCCACGAGTGGGAAAGAGCACGGGCTTGGGAGTCAGAGGACGTGGGTTCTAACCCCAGCTCCGCCACTTGCCTGCTGTGTGACGATGGGCAAGCCACTTCACTTCTCTGTGCCTCAGTTACCTCAACTATAAAATGGGGATTAAAATTGTGAGCCCCACCTGGGACAGCCTTATTACCCTGTAGCCACCCCAGCACTTAGAACAGTGTTTGGTACATAGTAAGCACTTAAATACCGTAATTACTATTAGAGGGGGAGACGTTAATATAAATAAATGAATCAAGGATATGTACATAAGTGCTGTGGGGCTGAAGGTGGGATGAATGAAGGGTATAAATCCAAGGGCGAGGGTGGACGCAGAAGGGAGCGGGTGAGAGGAAAGGAGGGCAGAGTCGGGGAAGGCCTCTCGGCAGAGATGTGTCATCAGTGAGGCTTTGAAGGTGGAGAGAGTGATGGTCTGTCGGCTGTGAAGAGGGAGCGATCAAGAAATCCCCGGGCCCGTCTCCTTGCAGACTTGGCAGCGGGAACAAGGGCTCTGAAACCCCAGTGGAAAGGTCCCATCCGTGCCCAGTGGAGAGGGCCAAGGATATCAGGCATACCGGACCTTCCTGACCCTGATTCAAGCTCGCTTCATCTCTGGTGTGCGCTTTCAAGTTTCGAGACTGTAAAGCTCGTTGTGGGCAGGGAATGTGTCTGTCTATTGCTAGATTGTAGTCTCCCAAGCGCTTAGTACAGTGCTCTGCATATAGTAAGCACTCCGTAAGTACAACTGAATGAATGGAAGTTTGTGGCGAAAGGGGCTGAGAAAGAAATCCATGCAACCATCCTGTACATGTTTACCCCCCTTTTTTCCACCTTGACTCTCTCTCTCTCCCCTTTTCTCTCTCTCTTTCTTTTTTTCTGCAATTTTTTAAGCCCTTGCCAGGCTGTACTAAGCACTGGGGTAGATACAAGCTAATCGGGTTGGATATGGTCCTTGTCCCAGAAGGGGCTCACAGTCTTAATCCCCATTTGACAGACGAAGTAACTGAGGCACAGAGAGGTTATTGGAGTTGTCCAGGGTCATACAGTAGACAAGTGGAGGAGCCGGGAATTTTATTTTATTTTATTTTTTTGGTGTTTGTTAAGCACTTAGCATGTGCTGGGCCTGTACTAAATGCTGGGGTAGGTGCAGACTATTCATTCATTTGTTCATTCATTCAATAGTATTTATTGATAGTAGTACTTGATTACTATTAGTAATAGTAATAGTATTAGTAATAGTAATCGTAATCAAGTTGGACACAGTTCATGTCCCGCTTGGACTTGGGAGTCAGAGGTCATGGGTTCGATTCCTGGCTCTGCCACTTGTCAGCTGACTGTGGGCGAGTCACTTCACTTCTCTGTGCCTCAGTTACCTCATCTGGAAAATGGGGATTAAGACTGTTAGCCTCACGTGGGACAACCTGATTACCCTGTATCTCCCCCAGCACTTTGAACAGTGCTCTGCACATAGTAAGCGCTTAACAAATGCCACCATTATAATCCCTATTTTACAGATCAGGGAACTGAGTAAGTAAGTAAGAGTAAAGTAAGTCGCCCAAGGTGACACAGCAGACAAGCAGAGCGGGGATTAGAACCCAGACCCTTTTGAATCCCAGACCCAGGCTCTATCCACTAGGTAACACTGTTTCTTTTCCTCCCTATCCGAGAAGAGATGACTTCATAATGCCTACTTTACCAGGAAAGTGCTGCAGTGACCTTTTAAAATCAAAAGCCGCCTTTTGTTTTGAGGCCGCAGATTCACATGAGGCCCCGAGGGAGAGAAAGGCTTAGGCACATTTATTCATTGTTCCCATTCAGGGAGAGAAATTAAGGAAGCCGGGAAGGTTGCGCTAGAGACAGAGAGAAATAAATAGAGCAAGGGAGTATGTGTGAGGGGGAAGAAAGGAGAAGGGAAGAGCAGCTGGAAAGGAAGAGAAGGAGAAATATCAAAGGAGACAAATGACATGTCTAAGGGGAGCGGGGCAGAAAGGGAGAAAGATTACAGAGTAATTAAAAAGCAGAAAAGGGAAAGACGAAGGATGACGATTACAAGAAAAAGTAGGAACATTGAGTGGCAGAGAAGATTGAGAAAGAGGAATGTTAGAGACGGAACAAGGTCAGAGAGGGACAAATAAGCAGCGTGGTCTAGTGGAAAGAGCACTGGCCTAGGAGTGGGAGGATCCGGTTTCTAAACCCAGCTCTGCCACCTGTCTCCTGTGTGACCTTGGGCAAGTCACTTAACTTCTCTGGGCCTCAATTACCTCATCTGTAAAGTGGGGATTAAGTCCTACTTACTGCTATTTAATAATAATAATAATTATTATGGTATTTGTTAAGCACTTACTATGTGCCACGCACTGTCCTAAGTGCTGGGGTAGATAGGGCTCACACAGAGCTCACACAAGGCTCACAGTCTTAATCCCCATTTTACAGATGAGGGAACTGAGGCACAGAGAAGTGAAATAACTTGCCCAAGGTCACTCAGCAGGCAAGTGGCAGATACTGGGATTACAACCCATGACCTTCTGACTCCCAGGCCTGTGCTTTATCTACTTAGCCATGAAAGAGGGACTGAATCCAACCCGATGCACTAGTATGTCTTCCAGTGCTTAAAACAGTGCTTGGCACATATTGTAAGGGTGTAACAAGTACCTTAATGATGATGGCAGGTAGAGAAAGGTAGATCAATTTATAAACTGAGGGACCTGAGGGAGATGACAGAAAACTAGAGAGACTGAAAATAAAAAAAGGTTGAAAGAGAAAATGTGTAACAACCCTTACTTAATAGAGACCTAGAATTTGCCAGGGATCCAACTCATATAAACCCCTTGGCCGTCTCTGGAACTTTATGTACCTAGAGCGTGGCTTAGTGGAAAGAGCCCGAGCTTGGGAGCCAGAGGACGTGGATTCTAATTCCGCTTCACCACTTGTCTGCTGTGTGTGACCTAGGGCAAACCACTTAACTTCTCTGTGCCTCACTTCCCTCATCTGTTAAATGGAGATTGAAAATGTGAGCCCCTTATGGGACAACCTGATTGCCCTGTATCTACCCTAGTGCCTAGAACAGTGCTTGGCACATAGAAAGCACTTAACAAATACCATTATTATTATTATTATTATTATTATATGGTCTTCCTCAGAACTTTTTTCATGGTCCATTCAATCATTCACTTTGATTACTCTCCTTGTAGAAAGTTTTTTTTCACATCTCCTCAGTTAGAGTAGAAGCTTCTTATGGGCGGGGAATGTGTCACTTGCTTTTTTTTTTTGACCTTTCCAGTCAATCAATGGTATTTATTGAGTGTTTACTTTGTGCAGAGCATTGTATTTCATTCAGTCATGTTTATTGAGCACTTACTATGTGCAGAGCACTGTATTAAGTGCTTGGGAGAGAACAATATACCAATATAGCAGACACATTCCCTCCCCACAGTGAGCTTACAGTGTAGAGTGGGGTAGACCGACATCAATGCAATTAAATAAAATTACAGATATGTACATAAGTGCTTTTGGGAGAGTACGATAAAGACACATTCCCTGCCCACAAGGAGCTCACAGTCAAGAGACTCTAAGTTCTCAGTACAGTGCACTGCACTCCATGGGTGCTCAGTAAATACTCCTGCTGTGTCTACTAGGTACTCTACAGTGGGCGGGGAGCAATTTACTTGGAGAAGCAGTATGGTTAGAGAGGGGTGGGAGCCAGAAGGACTTGGATTCTAATCCTGACTCCACTTTGCTGCATGACCTTGGTCATGGCACTTAACTTCTGTTTGCCTAAATTACCTCATCCGTAAAATGAGGATTGACTGTGAGCCCCAAGTGGGACATGGACTATGTCCAAACGGATTACCTTGTAACAACCCAGAACTTAACGTAATGCCTGGCACATAGTGAGCACTTAACAAATACCACTAAAAGAAATTTAAAAATCCAGAAGTTCTTATGAAGGAATGTTGGCAAAAATGTGTACATTGAACTTTGCATGCAGAAAGAAACCCTATTGTAATCCTACCAGTTTTTCAACCTTAAAAGTAGTTTGACCGTGCTCATTAATTAATCATTCAATTATATTTATTGAGCATTTACTCTGTGCAGAGCACTGTACTAAGCTCTTGAGAGACTACAGTATAACAACAAACAGACACATTCCCTGCCCACAACAACTTACAGTCTAGAAGAGGAGACAGATAGTAATATAAATATATAATGGACATGTACATAAGTGCTGTGGGCCTGAGGGAGGGGTGAATAAAGGGTGCAGATCCGAGTGCCAGGGCAACTCAGAAGGGAGTGGGAGAGAAGGAAATGAGGGTTTAGTCTGGGAAGGCCTCTAGCTCAGGGTATCAGTTTTATACTTATTGAATAGAAAATGTCCAGTTGGCTAAAATGATTATCTTTAAGCTTCAGGAACCAGGCCAATTGGTACCTGCTTAAAATATATTCAAGGGGAAAATACACCTTCAATTGATTATGTTGGAGTATTTGACTTTAGGTTAGTTTTTATTAATGTTTTCCTTCATGTTTACTGACCATGAACTCTGGTGCAGTGGCTAGGACATTTATAACCGTTCTACTGGTAAAGTCATCTCTCCTTTCAATGGTCGTGATCTCATTGGTGGTTTAGAAATAGGTGAAAGGAACTGCTTGTGTACTTTGAATTCCTACCTAATGACTCTTTAGTTTTCGGTAGTTTGGTTATTCAAGGGCTGTGGAGCAGAAGGTATTAGCGTATATACTCACACACACAAAAGTTCTGGAATCAACTTTCTTCTTGTATTGTTCTGTATATAAATGGCAAACTGCACAGCACGATTCAGTTCTTGCTTTTCAGTTGTATTAGGGAGTGAGCTGATTTTTAAAATATGTTTGGCTGAGCACCCCACATTTCGTCCTTATCAACAAAAGCTTTGGTAGGAAAGGCTTGTCAAACTCATTCCTATGGGTGTTTATGCAGTTCTACATTCGTACACAGGTCACGTGTAAAAAGGTTCAGATTACTCACAGATCCTTTGTAAATTTTGAGCCACAAAATCTGTCGTTATTAAACAGAAGGAAGGTGATCAACCAGTTAGCTCAAGACATTGTACTAAGCGCTTGGGAGTGTAAACTACAACACAGTTGGTAAAAACATTTCCTGCCCCCAAGGAGTTTACAGTCTAGAGGGGAGTAATACCTAGTTAGAGCTGTGGGGCTTTCATTCATTCATTCAGTCGTATTTATTGAGCGCTTACTGTGTGCAGAGCACTGCACTCAGCTCTTGGGGGAGCATAATGCAACAACAAACAGACACATTCCCTGCCCACAACGAGCTCACAGCCTAACAACGAACTCACAGCCTAGAATCATTTTCCTTCAAAGACATTCAGGCCCCCAACTGCTCAAGAAACTCCAGTGGTTGCCCATCTACCTCCGCGTCAAACAAAAACTTCTCACCATTGGCTTAAAAGCACTCAATCATTTTGTCTCCTGCTGTCTCACCTCCCAAATCTCCACCCTCCTACTCGCCTACTACAACGCAGCCCGCACACTTTGCTCCTCTAATGCCAACCTTCCCACTGTACCCTGATTTCATCTGTCTCGCTGCTGACCTCTCGCCCACGTCCTGCCTCTGACCTGGAATGCCCCCCTCCTTCCTCGTATTCAACAGACGATTACTCCCTCCCCCTTCAAAGCCATTTTGAAGGCCCATCTCCTCCAAGAGGCCTTCCCTGATTAAACCCTCATATCTTCTTCTCCCTCTCCCTTCTGTGTCACCCTGACTTGCTCCCTTCATTCGGCTCCCCCATCCAGCCCTACAGCACTTATGCACCTATCTGTAATTTATTCATATTAATGTCCGTCTCCCCCTCTAGACTAAGCTCATTGTAGCCTGGGAATATATCTATTTATTGTTGTCCTTACTCTTCCAAACGCATGATACAGTGCTCTACACACCAGTGTTCAGTAAATACCATTGAATGATTGAACGTAGAAGGAAGCTTTCCCCTGTGAACCACACATACCCCAACGGATTGAATAGGGCCAAGGACGGTGATTTGGCCATCCTGGTTTAGTCTACCTAGAGTGCTAGGTTAAAGTTGTCTGTTTCTCTCAAATATTATTTATGCTAAACCTCCCCCATTTTGAATGATAAACTCTGCCAGGAAACCCCCGCAAAAGCCTTAAACTACATCATGAAGCTTTTTAAAGTGTCTATTGTGTGAAAAATAGGTGGGTTTGTTTAGTTAGAAGTGTCTGTTTGGGTTCATATTGGAGGCAAAAATGAGAGCAGTATATTACATTCTGTTCTCCCAACACGTCATTCAGGATTTCTCTTTGTTCTCTGGCCCTTTTTGGAGATGTCTTTAAAAGTTTCAGTGACGATGGGAAAATATGCCAATGAAAAGTAATTTTGGGGGGAAAAATAAAGACTTGTTTTTCTTTTTGTTTCCTCTGCAGCAAGAAAAGTGGAAAGCCACCGTTACAGAGCAATGAGGTAATACTTCCAAATGATTATCTGTGAGATAAAATGCATTATCATCACTTCTGTTCACTTCTGTTTTAGTGGAAACAAGCTATTTTAAAGATTCATTCCTCTTTTATATTGTGTTGTATCCATGAGGCGAAAGGAAATATCCTTGAGTGGCTCATTTGTCAACTATAGATCTGTAAAACCAACAGTGTTTCTCACCGTCATAGGCTGATAATTTGCTAACTAGAGAAATCAGTAAAATAATTGATCAGTGTAAATGCTTCATGTGGGTTTAGAAATAACAACTGGCCTAGTGGAAAGATCAAGGGCCTGAGAATCAGATGACTTGGGTGCTAATCCTGGCTCTGCTACTTGCCAGCTTTCTGACCATGTGCTCACAGTTTAAGGGGGAGGGAGGACAGGTATATTACATATCTATTTACAGATAAGGAAACTGAGGCACAGAGCAGTTAAGTGACTTACCCAAGGGCATAGTATAGGCAAGTGGAGGTAGGATTAGAATTCAGCCCTCCTGATTCCTAATCCTGTGCTCTTTCTACTAGACTGGGCTGTTTATCTGCCTTTTCCTGCTGAGTGACCTTGGGCAAGTCACTTAACTTCTCTGGGCCTCAGCCTCCTCATCTGTGAAATACCTGTTCTCCCTTTTAGTAGTTTGTGAGTCCCGTGTGGGACAAGGACTGTGTCTGATTTGGTCATCATGACTCTACCCCATGATGCAATAATGAAAAGACTTTGAAGCGGGGGAGTAGTTTTTCAGTTGAAAAAAAAACAACTTTGTACTCAAATGAAACAATACAAAATGAAACACTTTTGGGTGATTTCACAGCTTAGTCAGGCTGGGAAAGGAGAGCAAGATGTTCTTTCATTTCTGAGGTTGATTTTATTTAGTCCCTTTCATTGCACCCCAACAGATACCATATTCACTTACTAGAGTGCTTGGTACATAGTGATGCCTAACAAATATATCATTATTATTATTATTATTATTATCATTATTATTATTATTATTATTATTATTATTACCATCTTTCTCTTTTGGTCCCAGATCAGATTTCCTCAAGCATCTTGCGGAGTCATTTCTACATAGTTTCCCCTTTCCTAGCCTGTTACAAACTGGATGGGAATACTGTTAGTCGAGGGATCCTCAAACGTTGGATGAAGGGATTTGTAATCACAGCATTTTATTTTTTCCAAAAACTTGCCTGAGAATTAGTTGGGTAACTTTTCAGATCCTTCATCTCCTACCCTGCATCCTGGAGTTAGGAAGAGAGATTTATCTCGGTAAACAGAACTAAAACATTCCCTGCTTCATCCTTGGAACATACTAATGATGGGAGATTATGTTCCCTAGACTAGCCATAATCTCCGAACCTGGAACTTTTCAAATTAAGTAAATCTTCCCCTCCAGCCCCTCAGTAAGTCAAGATTCTTGTAAGTACCCAAGAAATGAAATATTTTGGGAAACCATTCTGTAAACACCTGCTTTTAGAGATTCCCGTAGTTTATCTCCAACGACTAGTGTGATGTGTTATTATAAAGTTTTATAATTATAGTTTTAAAGAAGCATTTTTGTATCACTTCTGACCCGGCTCCCAAATTGTTGCCCGATAGAAAAACTCTATGACAATCATTCAACTTTTTTGATGTTGAATTGTTTATTTTCTTCAATTCCATTCACCAAAGTATCTCATTTAATCACATGAATGATCTCTTATTCATTCATTTATTCACTCAGTCGTATTTATTAAACGCTTACAGGGTGCAGAGTGCTGTACCAAGCATTTGGGAAAGTGCAATGCAATAATAAAATAGTGACATTCCCTGCCCACAGCAAGCTCACAGCGAAGAGCAAGCTTACAGAGAAGAGTCGGGGAGATAGATATCAATGCAAATAAATAAAATTATAGATATCTACATAAGTGCTTTGGGGCTGGGAGGCGGGAAGAGCAAAAGGAGCAGGTCAGGGCCAGGCAGAAGGGAGTGGGAGATTAGGAAAAGTAGAGCCTAGTGTGGGAATGCCTCTTGGAGAAGATGTGTCTTCAAAAAGACTTTGAAGCAGGGAAGTAGTTTTTCAATTGGAAAAACAACTTTTTACTCAAATGAAACAATACAAAATGAAGCACTTTTGGGTGATTTCACAGCTCAATCAGGCTGGGAAAGCAGACAGACAAGATGATCTTTCATTCCTGAGGTTGATTTTATTTAGTCCCTTTCACTGTACCCCAAGAGGTACCGTATTCATTTGTATTCATTTTTTGAGTTCAGTCAGTCTGTGGTATTTATTAAGCACTTTCTCTGTGCAGAGCACTGTACTGAGCACTTGGGAGAGTACACTACCACAGTTTGGGTGGACATGTTCCCTGATCACGGTGAGCTTACATCCAGAGAGTCTTTATGTGTTTGGTTTTTGCAGCTTCACACCCATCCATGGGTGAGTTTCACTATGGAGACTGAAGGGCAAATGATTAATCTTAACTTCTTAATAACATCTTTGATTTCATATCAGTTTTATGATCTCTTAGAGGGCCCATCACCTGTAGCTTGGATAATCAGTATTGGCCTAGTAAAGGAGACCTACTCTTTGAAAATTGGCCTCATCATTTATATTAATCGCTGTCTCCCTTTCTATTGGGAACTCATTGTGGGCAAGTTATGTGTCTACCAAATCTGTTATATCACACTATATATGCTTAGTTCAGTGCTCTGCACACAGTAAGCGCTCAAGAAATACAATTGATTGATTGATCATCAGCATTTCTAAGGCAGTCAATCAAAAGGAGGCCTGGAAATCAGTTTTCCTTCTGATGTCGTTGCTTCAGCAGCCACTCTGAACATCTTTCATCTTGTCCGTGATTTTACTTAAGAGAATAGAATGCCCGCTGAAAATACAGTTCAGTTTTTTTTTAAATTTCTCCTTTCTCCTTACCTGCTGCTTTTTCAGCTGTGTACCACTCAGGGATTTCTAATTAGTGGCCTTTTCCCCCTTAATAAATCAGCACTTCCTCTGTTTCTTCACAACATGTATTTTCTTGTTTGGGGCCAGTTATCATTACTAAGGACAGCTCAGGAAAGGGTGTTAACTTCTGCAGAAGGAATATGAATCTATAAATATTCCACTTACTGTGCTTTTACATATTGATCAGTGCCATGAAAAATTTGTTCTATTGATGTTTTGTTTTGTTTTTTTTTTTACCATTTCCCCAGTTTCCAAGATTTAGCCTGTACTGAGAAGTTTGTAGTTGTACTCAGCTCACTTATTTTTTTAGGGAACCAGAGTAACTCTCTCAGTTTGTTATTGTTGTGAGGGATTGATGTATTAACTTGGACAGAGAAAACGGCACATTTTTCTCTTTTTGTGATCAGTATTTGTTTGACATCACCAAGAAAGCTTCATTTTAAATTTATTTCTCAAATTTATTATGCAGAAAGAGGGAAAGAAGGAGCGAGCTATGGTGGACAAAGTGTTCTTTTCAAGGATCAGGCAAATCCTGAAAATCATGGTCCCCCGGATGTTCTGTAAAGAGGTAAGTCTTGTTCTTAGCTATCAGGTTAAAGTTTAATCCATCTTTTTAGTAATTGAACACAGCTCGGAAAGTTATATCATAAAATTTAATTGTTACCAATTCCTGCTTGCTCTCGTTTTTAGTCTTTGCTATTTTTTGAAAAATGAAGTTAGTAGGTTTCTCAATTTTATTGATCTGAGAGATTAGGACAAATTACGTATTTTCTATGGAATACCTCTAGATGGAGAACAGATGAGAATTTTAAATTCCTGGTAATCTATAGAGAGGCAAAGGAAGGAGGAGATCGCGGAGAAGTTGTTAATGCAGAGAGCACGGACCTGGGAATCAGAGGACCTGGATTCTAATCACAGTTGTGCCACATGTCTGCTATGTGACCTTGGGCAATTACTTTTTTTTCTCCTCCTTTTTTTTTTTAAGAAAATGGTATTTGTTAAGCACTCAGTATGTGCCAGGCACTGTAGTAAGCCCTGGGGTAGATACTAGCTAATCAGGTTGGGCACAGTCCATGTCCCACATGGGGCTCACAATATGAATCCCCATTTTACAGCTGAGATAACTGAGACACAGAGAAGCTTAGTGACTTGCCCAAGTCACATAGCACATAAGTGACGGAGAAGGGATTACAACCCAGGTCCTTCTGACTCCCAGGCCCGTGCTGTACCCATTACTTCATTTCCTTGTGCCTCAATTTCCTCATCTGTAAAATGGGAATTAAATTCTGCTCCCTCTAATTTAGACTGTGAGCCCCATGTGGGACAGGGACTGTGTCCAGCCTGATTATCTTGCATATATCCCAGCACTTGTCACATAGTGCTTGTCATGGAGGATAAATACCATTAAAAATATGAGATAAAATGAAACTAATGGGGCCGGACAAATGCAGCTGACTAAAAAAAAATTCTTAGAATACACAAACCACACCCTGTTATCTGAAACTACTGGGGTTTTGAAGAGGCAAATTGGCCAAGAGAGAAAATCTGGTTAATCTTACTGATTCTCCCTTTATTGTTTTCTTGGCCTCCTAGAGAATGCACAAGAGCTTAGTTCTCTATAGGTTCTTTTCAGCATGACAAATCGGCTTAAACCTTTGGAGAAATCATCACAGAAAAGTTCTGCGTAAAGACCTCTTAGGCCTGAGAAGAAAGAAATTCAGGTGGTACTGGGAAAAGTAAAGAGAGGCAAATATGTACCGTGAGGTTTGTGAACACTGAGGGGAGGAACTTTGTTTAACCCACGCAGTGTAAATCTTAGGAGTGCTTGGTATAAGGCCGGGTAACAGCCACCAAGGTATTTTATCCGCAACAGCACTCAAATAGTGGGTCTGCAGTGACTGATTGATAAATCAATTGATTTGACAATTGATTGACGTTTTGACAAAAAAAAAATCAAAATTGGATCTGATTCTGCTCACTAATAGCCCTAGTATTCCCAGTATTCCCAGTCATTTTCATTTCTCAGGAAACGGGAGTTATAACTGGCATTTTGTCCTCTCAACTCAGTCCGTTCTTGATTTGTACATTCCAAACGCGTAGTACAGTGCTCTGCACATAGTAAATGCTCAATAAATACTATTGAATGAATGAATGAATGAATGCCAGGTTGGATTGCTACAGGCAAGGCTGCAGGTCCCTGTGCATGTCTCTTAATTAGCATAAGGACATTATATATTATAAATTATTTATTCATATGAAAGTCTACCTCCCCCTGTAGCCTATAAGCTCATTAAGGGCAGGGAGTGTGCCTGAGAATTGTGTTGTATTATACTCTCCCAAGTGCTTAGTACAGTGCTCTACACATAGTAAGCACTCAATAAATGCCATTCATTGAGTGAACATGTAATTTAACAGATGCTATCCTCTGGATCCAGTACCCCCAAACCTCCATTCCCTTCAATTTCCCCGTGGTCTCCTGACTGGACTCTAGTATAATAATAATAAGAAGAAGAATATTTGTATTAAGTGCTTACTATGTGCCAGGAGCTATTCTAAGCACTGGAGTAGATACAAAATAATCAGGTTGGACACCGTCCATGCCCCACACGGGGCTTCCGGTCTTAATCCCCATTTTACAGATGAGGTACTTGAGGCCCATTGAAGTGAAGTGACTTGCCCAAGGTCACTCAGCAGACAAGTGATGGAGCTGGGGTTAAAACTCAGGTCCTTCTGACCCCCAGCCCTGAGCTCTATCAACTAGGCAATGCTGTTTCTCAGTTTCCTCCTAGCTGCCCTGCAGTTCCTCTCCAAAGTTGCCTGAGGTACCTCTCTCCCTGCACCAAGTGGAGTGGAAAGGAACTGATTATTCATAAACTCCTGCATGTGCATGGGATTTTTCTCGTAACCAGCCACCCTCCTTCCTGTCGAACTACATGCTATTCTCCACATCAGACAGAAATTCCTTGCCACCAGCTCTGAGGCATTCGATTTACTCCTCTCCCACTACTACTAAGCCAGCACACTTTACTCCTCTAACACCATTCATTCAATTGTATTTATTGAGCGCTCAATGTGAGCAAAGCACTGTACTAAGCACTTGGGAGAGCACAATACAACCACAAACACCAACCTACTCACTGTACCTCGATCTAGACTCTAATCATTGACCCCTTGCTCACATCCTCCCTGAGACTCCCTCTCTCTTTATATCCTTTAGACTCTAAGCTCGTTACGGGCAGGGAACGTGTCTGCTAATTCTGTTGTATTGTACTCCCCGAAGCGCATAGTACAGTACTCAGCACATACTAAGTGGTCAGTAAGTACGATTGATTGGTATATGTCAGTCAATTTTATTTTTTTGAGCGCTTGTCGTGTGCAGTGCACTGTACTAAACACTTGGGAGAGTACACTACAACATATCCAACAAACTACTACTCTATCTATAAAACCCCCATTAAAAAACCTGTCTCCTCCAAGAAGGCTTCCCTGACTAACATCTCATCTTCTCACTGAATTCTCCCTCCCAGCTGCTTGCCTCTGTGCTGCGATCTGTACTCCCTAAGCAGTTTGATATTCACCCGACCACCCCAGCACTTACATACATATCCTTATACTCTTCTGCTTTCCCCATCGTCGTTTATTTTAACGTCTGTCTCCCCAGCTAGACTTCTGAACGCAGACATCGTGTTTACCAACTCATTTACTTGTACAGTGCTCAGCATCCAGTAAGCATTCAATAAAAAAAATTGGTTGATTATAATAAATTCTGAATGTATAGTATGTAGATTCCAGATTGGGGTAGGCATGGTAAAAGATCGATAGATTTTAAAAAAAAGTTCAGCTCAGAAACTGAACTTTGGAAATATTACTTTTACGTTATAATAGAGCCTCGCATAGAAGTCAAAAACCAAAAACTTGCTCCTTTATGCCCCAGGTATTATGAACCCAGCTGAACTGATTTAGGACAGAGTCAAGGGTCGAAATCACATCTTAATAAGTGCAGCCTTATATTTTGTTGAAAATTTCTCTTAAAATCTGTGGTACAAACTTATTCAAGACCCAGCTACAGCTGTGTTCCTTTTCAGGGCAGTAGGTAGTAGGCAAAACATAGATTTCTTTTTGGTAAAAATATTAGCCAAGAAAGGTCTGGAATGATTAGCTGGTAACAGTAGGTAGATGAAATAGAGTGCAAAGGGATTTTGGAGAAAGACTGATTGCCATCTTTGCCATAAAAAAAGTGATTTTGGAAACTTCACACTGCCCTTCTTTTGGTCTCTCAAGAAGACTTTTAAAAATTGTATTTGAATGCCTAAATGAACAGGTTTCATTCAGTTTAATTAAAATGTTTTCTACTAGACAGGTTATTTGTTACTTATTGCTGCTATGCTGGTATCTCGCACCTATTGTGATGTTTGGATGATTCAAAATGGAACCCTCATTGAAAGGTACTTTTCCGTTAAACTTCCGCTGTTATATCTCTGTCTCATGTACACCTGTGCTATCCCGTTAGCTCGGCTCTGAGTAGTATAAGCTTCCGGTTTTCATTTTGCGCCCAGTGATGAAGGTGGGCTGGGGCTCCCAGGGACTATAATTTATTTATATTAATACCTGTCTCCCCTTCTGGACTGTAAGCTCCTTGTGGGCAGGGAATGTGTTTGTTCTACTGTTATATTGTACTCTCCCAAGATCTCCTCACACAGTAAGTGCTCAGTAAATACTGTTGACTGACTGACTAGGAAACAGACTCAGAGAAAGGAAAATGAAGACAGAGACAAACCTAGAGAAAGAGGTACAGGAAAATAAGAGGCGAAAGAATGAGAGAGACACAGGAGATGAGAGAGGATTTAGGACCCAGAGAGGAAGAAGAAATCAAAGAGGAAGATGTTGGGGGAAGAAACACCACAGCCTTGGCCCAAAAAAACAGGTCCCAGCGCGTTGCCGGACAGAGAAAGAGAGACATCTCTCCCTCTGCCCCAGCCCCGAACTGGCGTTGGCAGGGCAAAAGGGACTTCACAAACACCCCAATTCAGCCTCAGCGATGGCCCCAGTGGGAGCTGGAGGCGCTCAAGAGTGGTAGATTGGCATGGGTGCAATGCTAAGCACACAACACGAGAAGCAGCGTGGCTTAGTGGAAAGAGCCCGGGCTTGGGAGTCAGAGGTCATGGGTTCAAATCCCCACTCTGCCACTTGTCAGCTGTGTGACTTCAGCCAAGTCACTTAACTTCTCCGGCCCTCAGTTCCCTCATCTGTAAAATGGGGATGAAGACTGTGAGCCCCACATGGGACAACCTGATTACCTGGTATTTACCCCAACACTTAGAACAATGCTCTGCACATAGTAAGCGCTTAGCAAATACCATCATCATTATTATTATTATTACAACAAGCACAATGGGAAGCAGTGCGGTTCAGTGGATAGAGCACAGTACTGGGAGTCAAAAGGACCTAATTCTAATTCCGGCTCTGCCACTCATCTGCTCTGTGCCCTTGGGCAAATCACTTTGCTTCTCGGTGCCTCAGTTAGCTCATCTATAAAATGGGGATTAACATTGTGAGCCCCAGGTGGGACAGGGACTGTGTCCAACCAGATTATCTTGTATCTACCCCAGCACTTAGTGCCTGGCACATAATAAGCGCATAATAAATTCCATTAAAAGAACAAACAACAAAAAAAGATACACCGCTCCCTAGGTGAGCTTGACATGGCCTCTAGAACAAAATGTCTTTTGGTCAGCCCCAGCCCAGGCCAGGACGTCCCAACCTGGTTTGGGGCCGGTGCCGGGCAGTTGCCCTCCATGGCCCAGGCCACTAATTTTGCACCACCAATTAGGCAAAAGGATCCCTAGCCTGGGGCCGGGTAGAGATGAGAGAGATGTCTGCTCTGTCCTAAGCCTGGGAGGGTAGGAAGGGGGAAGAGCGAGAAAGAGAATGAGAATATGAATATCGGGCTAGCCGAAACATTGCTCTGACCCGTTTTGGTGTTGCTTTTCATTTTCAAAAGATGAATTCAGGGTTCCAAGCTACAGTTGATTTTCCTGCGTTAAATGGGATAAAAGATCACAAGGTCACGGGTGACAACTCGATAAGATGCAAAGTATCTTTTGGTCTGTTGGGAAGACCTTCCTGCTCCTTATTCAGTCTCCCTCCTTAGAATGGGAGCCCCATGTGGGATAGGGACTGTTCAAACTGCTTAACTTGTCTCTGTCTCAGTGCTTAGAACACTGCTTGACACGTAGTAAGTGCTTAACGAATACCATAATAATAATAATGATGATCGTGCTTGACACTTAGTGAGCTCTTAAATGCCATAATTAGGGATTAGAAATCCCAACTCTGTGACTGACTTGGGAGTCAAAAGGACCTGGGTTCTAATCCCGGTTCTGCCACTTGTCTGCTGTGTGACTTTGGGCAAGTCACTTAACCTCTCTCGGCCTCAGTTTCCTCATCTCTGAAATGGGGATAAGATTTGCTGTGAGTCCCTTATTTTGGACAAGGGTCTTGTCTGAGCTCATTACCTTATAACTTCCCGAGAGCCTAGCTTATATTAAGAGTGTAATAATTGCCATAATTATTACTCCTTAAGGAAATAGTTATCACTCAAAAATAAAATCTTAGCCAATTCACCTTATTCTAAAAAAACCCCCCTTTATATTTTGAAGTCGTTATTATGTATACTTTCATCATTTGCAAAAAAATATATTTTACAAGATAATTTTGAATTAAGTTATCTTAGAAATTAAGGATTGAAATGACCTATCTGCCAGTGCTGGAGTCTTTTTTTTTTAAATGGTGTTTATTAAATGCTTACTATATGCCAGGCACTGAACTAAGTCCTGGGATAGATACAAGTTGATCAGGGTGGACACAGTCCCTGTCCCATATAGAGCTCACTGTTTTGATCTCCATTTTACAGATGAGGTACTGAGGCTCAGAGAAGTCTTGCCCAAGGTCACACAGCAGACAAGTGGCGAAACAGGGATTAGAACCCAGGTCCTTCTGACTCCCAGGCCGGGGCTTTATCCACTAGACCGTACTCTGTCCAACCCGATAAACTTGTATGCACCCCAGAGCTTAAAACAGTGTTTGATGCATAATAAGCACTTTAGAAATACCATAAAACAATAAAATAAACAAACATGAGGCCACACTGCTTCTCTTTCCTCTATGTTTTATAGGCTGGATTTAAATGTCTAAAGAGCAACAGCTTTTTCATGGACTATTATTTGATAAAGCCTATTATTTCAGGCATGAGTTTCTCAATTTTTCAACTTTAATGCAATTTCTTAATTTATACCTGTGGGGAATAGCTTCAGTTCCCAAGTATTCAATTTTGCTATTCGGACTAATACAGATAGCTCTTAGTCCTTGAAAAGGGATTTTTCTGAGTATTGTTTTTTATGTTTTCTAAACATCTTCAAGTGTAAATTACTTTCTGCTACTTACTGAAGGATTCCTGGCCTTCTGTCAACAGAATTGTGTGCCTAAAACCACCTTCTTGCTCTGTCCCAGAACTGTCCATTTCTGCATCTGTAGCAAATTGCAGACTCATTTAATAAACTGTCTCCTTTAATGTCTTTCACTTGAAGGTGAACTTTTGGATGATTCTTTTCCTCTTTGTGTTATGCAGGTTGAACTTTGTCTTTTCCCTTAACAAAACTCAAACTGCTGCTTAGTGTTGTGGTTTCTGCCTTTCCTTGGCATTCGCAATATTTTCCAAATGTCCTCTGAAAATTTCATTAATGCAGAATGTGCATGCTATCTTTTCAAAGTAGCGAGCCCAATTTCTCAGGCTAAAATTACTCTCTGAAAGTAAGAAAGACAAGTCGGGGAGAACATGTATTCTTACAGGTCATTAGGTTCCATGCATATAATAATAATAATAATAATGGTGGTATTTGTTAAGCCCTTACTATGTGCCAAGCATTGTTCTAAGTGCTGAGATAGATACAAAAGTGATCAAGTTGTCCCATGTGGGACTCACTGTCTTAATCCCCATTTTACAGATGAGGTATTTTGAGGCGCAGAGAAGTTAAGTGACTTGCTTACAGTAACACAGCTGACAAGTGACTGAGCAGAGATTAGAACCCACGACCTCTGACTCCCAAGCCTGGGCTCTTTCCACTAAGCCACGTTGCAGTATTTAAATGGCTCCCTAGAATTTGAATTAATTCATACTCCTTCCAAAGGAGTAAATTTAGGCATTGGGGAAGAATTGGACTGGATATGTTTTAAAAACAACCTGAAACTAATTCCCTGTATTCTTGAAGAATTTAGATGCTTCCCCTCTGTTTAAATAATTGAGGTCGTTTCCCTTTTATTTCTCAATTCAATTCAGCTGTATTTATTGAGTGCTTACGTTGTGCAAAGCAGTGTACTAAGACCTTGGAAGTTTTCAATTTTGATAGCACTCAGTATTTCTTTGACTTAGTGTAGTAGATTTCATTTTTTTCTGTGGCTTTGCAGTTAAGATGTAGCACATCTAATTCATTCCTTTTACACACTGATTTTATAGTTACATATTTCAGAAGGCTTAAACTATGATGTATGACCAGAGTCCATTGTCATTGGAAAATAATTTAATATGGGATTATGTTTTTTTATGGTATTTAAGTTCTTACTACAAATCAGGCACTGTTCTAAGCTCTGGGATAGAGACAGTCAATCAGGTTGGACAAAGTCCCTGCTCCGCATGGGGCTCATAGACAAGTGACTTGCCTAAGGTCACACAGCAAGAAATTGGCAGAACTGGGATTAGAATCCAGGTCCTCCGACTCCCAGGCCTGTTCTCTTTCCTCTAGGACATGCTGCTTCTCAAGTCCTTTCTTTTTTTAAGCACATTAGAGATTAATGGACTTTTAAAAGAAAATGCCAAATATGTTTTTTAAGTTTATATGAATATGGAAAATGCTCAGCATTTCTTTCTTTTAGAAGTTAATTTTTAAAAAACATCATTCTATCTTTTTCTCTTTTCCAGTGGAATCATAAGCAGAAATAAGACACTGTTCAAGAAACACTTTTTTAAGTTTATAGCTGCCTCTCCAATGGTAAACCATTGCTGAAAAATAGCATGCACATGTCCCACTTCTGTAATTCTGTGTGCTTCACGGCTTGGGCAGTACTAAAGCTCTTGGCTTTTCACTTGAAATTTGTTTCGTTTCAACTATTGCAGCCAAAACGTTTTGTTTCTTGCAGCAGTCTCAGTCTCCTGATCTTAGCCGTTAGTGTTCTTAGGGAGGTAAAGAATGTTGTTCTGTGGCTTTCCACTGCACTTCCGCTCTCCAGCGTATCTGTCCTCCATGTAAGGCTTTTTTTCATTTTTCAAGAGCAATATGAAAATTTAGAGGTCTCCCTTGAATTTTCCTGCCAGTATAAGTCGCTTAATTTTTTGCTACTAGGGAAATCGTTATTCTTGTTAGAATGCCATGCTACTGATATCCTGGTAATAATAATAATAGTTGTGGTATTGGTTAAGCACTGTCAAGCACTGTTCTAAGTGCTGCGGTGGATACCGGGTAATCAGGTGGGACATAATCCCTGTCCCAATTGATTTCACAGTTTTAATACCCATTTTACAAATGAGGTAACTGAGGCCCAGAGAAGGGAATTGACTTGCCCAAGGTCACACAGCACACATGTGGTAGAGCTGGGATTAGAACCCAGGTCCTTCTGACTCCCGGGCCCGTGCTCTATCCACTAGGCCACACTGCTTCCATAAGAAGCTGGCCTAAAAATGTAGAGGGAGCGATTTAACGTAATACCGTGCAGAGTGCAGAGCTTCATTTAGGACATTAGTAACTCAACGGCCACAGTATTCTAATGGACTTGTTCACTTTCCTAGTGGGCCCCAGGATCTTAACTACTGTGGTGTTTATTTTTATTTTTATGAGTCATGTTCTAATCCCGGCTCTGCCACTTGTCAGCTCTGTGACCTTGGGCAAGTCATGTAACTCCTCTGTGCCTCATATCCCTCATTTGTAAAATGGGGATTGAGACCGTGAGCCCCACATGGGACTGTATCCAACTGGATTTGCTTGTACCCAGTGCTTAGTACAGTCCCTGGCACATAGTGTGCGCTTAACAAATACCCTATTTATTGTTGTTATTGTTATTGATAAAGAAAGAGCATTTCTCTGCACCACGCGTGCTCACACATAGGGTAAATCCGGAGTCTGGTGTGTCTTGTGGCATAATGAAGACAAAGAAGCTAGGAGCACCCTGTCTTTTTCTGGGCCCCAGGCGTCCGGGGCCGTAGAGGAGCCAGGGTTCATGTGTGTCTCCTTGTTAAGATTTGAGTGGCCTGTAGCAAGAACCGTATTTGTTTTGAGGCTGTATACGGTTGATCATCATTCATGGTTTCGGGAGTTTGTGATAGTCTTCTGTCGCATAAATGAATACTGTTAATATCTTAAATGGTATGCCCAAAGCTGCACTAGAATTGAGTGAACGTGGCTAACTTCAGGAGTCCATTCTCCCTAAATTGCCACCCTCCGCTGTTTTTTTTTTCCTTTTACCTTTTTTATGAGAAAATTATTTGCGGTGGTTTTCAGTCTTAAAAATACCCCTAATTGTCCTGTTAATTGACCGGGATCATCAGGAGAAGCAGTTCGTAGAATCATAGGCCTGGAAGAGTTTGAGATGATCCGTAGTGTATTCCCCTTATTACTCTCACCGTGATTTAGGCACCATGCCGAAATCGCTCCAAAGAGATGAGAATCTTTGCTTTTTCAAGCTTTCAAAGCAGGTAATCCAGTGCCGCGTTCAGTATCTTCAATTGGTAAATCTCCCCTAGATCGACTCTATATCTTTGATACTATACCTATTTGCTCTTGTTTTCCTCAGACTAGATGATCCTTTGCCTAATATAACCTTGCCTATGCCCTTAGACAGTTGTTGTCCCTTTGGGAAACGTGACTCCTGGAAAGCTGTCTAAACAAAACCTCAAACATTTGGAGTCCTGGTGTACTAAGGAAAAGCAGGAACTTTTACGTGTTGACATCTCTGTAGTCTAGTAAATTTAGCACCACAGAGTGATCGTTTAGTATGAAGTTTTGCATTTGCTTCAATTGCAACTAACCCTTTGCATGTGGTGGTTTGCAGTGGTATCATTGGTCGCAGCAGAAAAGATTTCAAGAAATATTTGTTCAACTTCATCGCTGCCATGCCTCTTGTAAGTGCAATTCATTAAAATTTGCATTTCTTTAAAAAAAGAAACACACATACTGGTTTGCTAAAAATGATTATAAAAACCGTTGGGTTTTTTTAACCTTTTTTTTTTTACAAGAAAATTAAGTGTGGTGGTTTTCAGGCAGTGTCACAGAAGCGTAAGGGAAGTAGCTTTCTAGAAAGTGGTGTGGTTCAAACCAGTTTGGAGAAGGTCTTTAGATCCACCTTTTGAACATATTGAAGTGGATTAAAGGAGGCTCTCCGCTCATAACTGATGATAAAGAAAATTCAATCATATTCAGACTTGGTGAGAAACTCTGATTTAGGCAACTTTAGAGTGGAGATAAGTGTATTTTAGACTACGGTCTAAGAGCTGAACTTAAAAGAAGATTCGTTTTCCGATCTGGGGCATTTCATTGAGCTATTTCTATGAGATACAGACATCTTTTACGTGGCAACCACTGTGACTAGTACATTTTGAAACTAAAAGAAGAAATCTATTGAAACCTGAGTAGTTACAAACCCAAGAAGTGTTAATTGCAAGCAAGTGTAAAACAGCCAGAGCAAAGAACCAAAGATATGGGACTGGAAGCCACACTGATTGGTCAAAGTCAGTTGTGTTATTTTTTCCAATTTTTTTCTAAATGCATCAAGTCCAAACTTCCAGAAGTGCTCAAAGGTGACAGGTCAAGAGAAGAAAAATCAGATTTTAGGTGTCTGAAGCTTATCTTTACGACTTGTGGAAAGGTGATAGATTGGCCCATTTTGGAAAGTAAGAAAGATAGTAAGAGGTGAGGAGTTAAAGTGCATGATATTATTCGTGATATTTAGCATCATATGCCAAAGTAAAATCCCAACTCAAATCTAACAAAGTTAGATTATTGACTGGCCCACAGGTTTAGCGTGTGTTTCGGTTATAGATGACTTTATTCAAAACTCCATTTAAAAAGTGTAAGGGAAATTTGAATCTAAAAACTTATTTCATGTAATGTGACCTGTCTCAAGTTACTGTCCCATCATAACAAGTTAACTGTCCCATCATTAAATGTTAAATGTTGGGGGACAGACCAGATGTGAGAGGAACAAGGTTTTCTGGGGTGGATAATGATCTAAATGAAGTAAAGCCAATCACGTATTTTTGTAATTCCTCAGATCTCTCTGGTGAATAACTTTTTGAAGTTTGGGCTAAATGAACTGAAACTGTGCTTCCGAGTAAGACTCACCAAATACCTCTATGAGGAATATCTACAGTAAGTAGTCACTTGCCTATCTTTTTTTTATGGTAAGCGTGGGCTGTATTTTTGGCTTTGTATGTTATAAGATGCCATTAGTTTAGCTCTCGGAATAATTCGTACAGTTGCATTGTGAAACTTTTGTCGATTAAAATCAAATTTCTCATATTGCTATTTCAGAGCTTTCACATATTATAAAATGGGCAACCTAGACAACAGAATAGCTAATCCGGACCAGTTGCTTACTCAAGATGTAGAAAAATTTTGTAACAGTGTCGTTGACCTGTATTCTAACCTTAGCAAGGTGAGTCTTATTCAAGAACTTCAATATTTAGAACTTGTCAATTGTTGAACTCCATGCAGGTATTTAAGAGCAAAAAATTAGTGTTCAAGTGTTTTTGTTTAATTCCTCAGTTCACTGTATGAAGTGTCAATTCAGTTTGATCATATTTATTGGGCACTTACTGTGTGCAGACCACAGTACTAAGTGCTTGGGAGAGTACAGTACAATGATAAACAGACACATTCCCTACCCACAACGAGCGTACAGTGTAGATGGGGGGAGACAGACATTGATATCAAAAATAAATTACAAATGTATACATAAGTGCCATTAACTTCATTAGAAAAATTCTACCTTCCTCTCTAGGGCCAGTGTGTGATCTGAAACAAATTTCCTGATCTAGGGGAATGGGAAGGTAATAATATTAATAATAGCTGATAAATGCTTGTTAGGTGCCAAGCACTGTACTGGGATAGATATATGATATTCAGGTTGGACACAGTCCCGTGTCCTATATGGGGCTCACAGTCTAAGTAGAAGGAGTAAGATTTAATCCCCATTTTACAGATGAGGAAACTAAGGTAGGTAGGAAGAGAAGAGCTTAAGGAGTAGAACTACTTGCCAGCACTTATGCACGTGTATGTTATTCCTTTATTTATATTAATGTCTGTCTTCTTCTTTGGATGGTAAGTTCGTAGTGGGCAGGCGATGTGTCTGTTTATTGTTATACTCTCCCAAACACTTGGTACAGGGCTCTGCGCATAGTGAGCACTCGATAAATACAGTTGACTGAGTGACCGACAGTACAGTTGAACCGCCCTTAAGCGGTTCCCCGTACAGCTAGAGTTTTTCCATCCTGCCCCGAGAGCCTCGGCTAGGCACGGGAGAGACAGACCCCCACAGCTTCCCCAATTCACCACTCACTGTGGTCCTTGCCCGTTCCTCAGTCTTTCATTCAGTCATATTTATTGAGCACTTACTGTGTGCAGAGCATTGTACTAAGCATTTGGGAGAGTACAATGCAACAATAAATAACAATAAACAGATAGCATAACACAACACACTGGGCTGCTGGGGTGGATACGAGCAAATCGGGTTGAGCGCAGTCCCTGTCCCACATGAGGCTCACAAGCCATGCTGCTTCTCAGTTTATTAGATTAAAGCAGTAGTCCAGATTTCCCAGTGACCCTAAAGAGCCAGGATATTGCTAAACACAACGAGCATCAGGTGCACATGGGCATATCTATGTATCACTGAGTACCTCCAAAGAGATCTGTGTGTGATTGTATGGATGTAGGCTTATCTCGTACAGTGCTTGGGAGAGTACAGTGCAACAGAGTTGGTAGATAAGTGCCCTGGACACAGGGAGCTTACATTGTAGAGGGAGAGGTGGGGATCTTCCAGTGTAGAGGGAGAGGCAGACGTTAAAATAAATTACGGACGTGTATGTAAGTGCTGTGGGGCTGAGGGTGGGGCGAATTAAGGGTACAAATCATAGTGCCATGACTTCTCAGAAGGCAAAAGGACTAGGGGAATTGAGGGCTTAGTTGGGGAAGGCCTCTTGCAGGAGATGTGATTTTAATACGACTTTGAAGATGGAGGAGTGATGGTCTGCCGGACAATAAAGATGGAGAGAGTTTTGGCCAGAGGCAGGATGAGGGAGAGGGGTTGGCGGTGAGTTAGATAGACGAGATCTAGATACATCTACACAGTAGTCTTGTCTTCGTTAAATGGTTCCACTCTTTTAAGGTTGGGTTCATTCTCTCGCTTCTTTTTTTGTAAAATTCTATAGTACTTCTCTGTAGTAAACTGAATGTTTTCATTTGTCAGTGGATATTACTGGGCAGTATGATGGTTTAGTATAATCAAGTTTTGCTGATAATTCTTTTTTTTTTTGACAGCCATTTTTGGACATAGTTTTGTATATCTTCAAGCTAACAAGTGCAATTGGAGCTCAGGTAAGTTAATTCCATATATCTAAAAGCAATCAAATGTTTAAACTAATGAAAAATGATTTTTAATGACTATTATTTAGCATTGATTATTGTATTAAGCACTCACTACGTGTCAAGCACTGTTGTAAATGTTGGGGTGGATACAGGTTAACCAGGTCAGGCACAGTTCCCATCCCACATGGGGATCACGGTCTCTAAGTATTTCTTCCAATCCAATTAGCAAAATTCAATATAAGTGGCGGTTTTAGTTCATATTCTATTTCTAAGCTCAAACACTTCAATTTCACCATACTTTCAAATTGTACTGCTTATTCATCTTCCAACATCCGATATATTAATAATCATCCTTAGCATGTTGTCATTTATATCGTATTTCACATTTACTTCACCTCATTTTCATCAAGTACAGTTTAATCTTTCAATTGTAATTTTCATTTGGCCCTTTTTATATTGCATTTTGCTATAGATCAGTTGTTTTTTTCCCCGCCCAAGATGGTTTAAAAATTTGAGACCAAATCAGAGGATGTTTAAATATTAAGTATTTAAAAATAAAGATTTGAACTGTATTTTAAGTGTATCTTATTATACGACTCAAGTTTTTGGAAAATGAACCAGATATCGGGTTAGGAAATGAGTGCTTATAATTTAAGGTAGGCTGCCGTAAGTAGGTGAGTGGCTTAGGTTTTAGGATCATACTAATAACCCAGATATCTGACTTCACCCTGCAGTAGAAAGTTCATTAACCAGTTTAACTGGTCTGTGCTTTAGCTACTGACTCAGGATCTTAAACTGTGAGAGGGCTGCTTTGCTCTTTTGTTCTGTTCCCCTGGTTTCAAGAGCTCTTCATTCATTCATTCAATAGTATTTATTGAGCGCTTACTATGTGCAGAGCACTGTACTAAGCGCTTGGAATGAACAAGTCGGCAACAGATAGAGACAGTCTCTGCCGTTTGACGGGCTTACGGTCTAATCGCGGGAGATGGACGGACGAGAACGATGGCAATAAATAGAGTCGAGGGGAAGAACGTCTCGTAAAAACCGATGGCGACTAAATAGAATCGAGGCGATGTACATTTCATTAACAAAATAAATAGGGTGATGAAAATAGATACAGTCGAGCGGACGGGTACGGTGCCGAGGGGATGGGAAGGGAGAGGGGGAGGAGCAGAGGGAGATGGGGGGAAAAGAGGGTTAAGCTGCGGAGAGGTGAAGGGGGGGTGGTAGAGGGAGTAGAGGGAGAAGGGGAGCTCATTGTAGGAAGGCCTCTTGGAGGAGGTGAGTTTTAAGTAGGGTTTCGAAGAGGGGAAGAGAATGAGTTTGGCGGAGGTGAGGAGGGAGGGCGTTCCGGGACCGTGGGAGGACGTGGCCCGGGGGTCGACGACAGGATGGGCGAGACCGAGGGATGGCGAGGAGGTGGGCGGCGAAGGAGCGGAGCGTGCGGGGTGGGCGGTAGAAAGAGAGAAGGGAGGAGAGGTAGGGAGGGGCGAGGTGACGGAGAGCCTCGAAGCCTAGAGTGAGGAGTTTTTGTTTGGAGCGGAGGTCGATAGGCGACCACTGGAGGTGTTTAAGAAGGGGAGTGACAGGCCCAGATCGTTTCTGCGGGAAGGTGAGCCGGGCGGCGGAGTGAAGAATAGACCGGAGCGGGGCGAGAGAGGAGGAAGGGAGATCAGAGAGAAGGCTGACACGGTAGTCTAGCCAGGAAATAACGAGAGCCCGTAGCGGTAAGGTAGCCGTTTGGGTGGAGAGGAAAGGGCGGATCTTGGCGATATCGTAAAGGTGAAACCGGCAGGTCTGGGTAACGGATAGGATACGTGGGGTGAACGAGAGAGACGAGTCAAGGATGACACCGAGATCGCGGGCCCGAGAGACGGGAAGGATGGTCGCGCCATCCACGGTGATAGGGAAGTCTGGGAGAGGACCGGGTTTGGGAGGGAAGATGAGGAGCTCAGTCTTGCTCATGTTTGCTTCACAAACCAATTCAAAAAGGTAGGGAAGGCGGGAGAAGCTCCATTCTTCCCATATAATAATAATAATAATGTTGGCGTTTGTTAAGCACTTACTTTGTGCAGAGCAGTTTTCTAAGCGCTGGGGGAGATACAGGGTAATCAGGTTGTCCCACGTGAGGCTCACAGTCTTAATCCCCATTTTACAGATGAAGTAACTGAGGCACAAAGAAGTTGTGACTTGCCCACAGTCACACAGCTGATAAGTAGCAGAGCCAGGATTTGAACCCATGACCTCTGACTTCCAAGCCCATGCTCTTTCCACTGAGCCACGCTGCTTCTCTATCCATATCCATTGATCAGGTCATATCAAGTGCAGTTATGCCCCTTGGGAAGGGGCAAAAACTTTATACTCCACGGATACCTTTTTTTAAATGTTACTTATTAAGTGCTTATTATGTGCCAGGCACTGTACTAAACACTGGGGTAAATACAAACAGCGTGGCTCAGTGGAAAGGGCACGGGCTTGGGAGTCAGAGGTCATGGGTTCGAATACCCACTCTGCCACTTGTCAGCTGTGTGACCTTGGACAGGTCATTTAACTTCTCTGTGCCTCAGTTCCCTCATCTGTAAAATGGAGATGAAGTCTGTGAGCCCTACGTGGGACAACCTGATTGCCTTGTATCTACCCCAGAGCTTAGAACAGTGCTCGGCACATAGTAAGCGCTTAACAAATACCAACATTATTATTATTATTACAAACTAATCAGGTTAGACATGGGGCTCACAGTCTTAATCCCCGTTTTACAGATGAGGGGACTGAGACGCAGGGAAGTGAAGTTAGTTGCCCAAGGTCAGGTGGCGGAGCCAGGATTAGAACCCTGGTCCTTCTGACTTCCAGCCCTATCCTCTAATAATAATAATCACTGTGGTATTTGTTAAGCGCTTACTGTGTGCCAGGCACTGTCCTAAGTGCTGGGGTGGATAAGAGCAAATCGGGTTGGGCGCAGTCCCTGTCCCACATGGGGCTCACAAGCCACGCTGCTTCTCAGTTTATTAGATTAATGCAATAGTCCAGATTTCCCAGTGACCCTAAAGAGCCAGGATATTGCTAAATGAGGAAAGGGAACATGATAGGGACAGGAATTAGAATTTAGATTAAAGCCAGTAATTTCTAGTTTTAAAGAAGCTCTAGATCTCAATTCAGGAGAATAATAGTAATAATGTTATTTGTGTAAGTATTTACTGTGTTGTCAAGCACTGTTCTTAAGATCTGGGGTAACCTAATCAGATTAGATACAGTCCCTGCCCCACGTGAGGCTCACGGTCTTAATCCCCCTTTTACAGATGAGGGAACTGAGGAGCAGAGAAGCGAAGCGACTCGCCCAAGTTCATATGGCAGAGCGGAGCTGGGATTAGAACCAGGTCCTTGTGACTCCCGGGACTGTGCTCCATTCATTCAATAGCAGAGCATTGTACTAAGCGCTTGGAATGTACAATTCGGGAACAGATAGAGACAATCCCTGCCCAATGACGGGCTCCCAGTCTAAAATATTAATCCACTGAGCCATGCTGTTTCTCCGTTTATTAGATTAACAGAGTAGTCCAGATTTCCCAGGTTTTCTGGCTGCCAACCAAGTCTTCAACTGGCAACCACCATTGGCCTAGACATGCCCAGCCTCGAGCTGGAAATGAACATGCTGAGCCCTGTCCAGCCCACTGGGGCCTAGGTTTTCCAGTGATTCTCGATCACTTTTTGTGCGTATGTTTTCATGTATGCTATGAGTGTGTGTGTCTGTGTCTTTGTGTCTACAAATCTGTTTTCTCTGATCCCATCTGTATGCCTACCTCCTTGATCTTCTGTGTTTGTCCATCACCCTCTTCTTGTCAGTGTGTGTCTCCCTGTTTTTTTGTATTTTGGGGAAACCTCTCTCCCTGGGACCCCCCCATTCCAAATCCCCTCCCACACTGGAAATAAAAACCTGGCAAATTGTCTTATCCGACAGTCAACCTGCGAGATTATATTTTAGCAGGGTTAGCAACATAGAAGGATTTTCATAAATACGTGAAGTTTTGAGGGCACAACCTGATCTATTAAATATGAACTAGGGCTATGAAACAGTACTTGTGGGGAAAAAAGTTACTCTTGCAAAATAATGTGGAAAGAAAGATTTCTTAGTAGTCATTTTGTTGTGGTGACTTGGGATGTTGTCTTTATATTCCGCTATGTTCTACCTTCTACATTCAGGGCATCTCAAAACAGTTTTCCGAATATTTTAGAAGATTTTCAAGCCACAGGGTCAGACTTCTCCTGTATCCTGGATCGCTGTTATTTGTTCTGTGATGTTAAGATTGAACTCGATTCTCTAGTCTTTATCGATGAATTCAGGTTTGAAGGCTAATGCTGAACTATTTTACACTTCAGATGGAAATATGGAGTTAAAAGAAAGAAATAAACAGGTAGCTTCTTTGACTCCACCTAGTCAGTCATCACACTCGTGTTTTCTTTACACTGATGTAGGATTTTTGGTCTAGTGAAATGATCGTGGTTGTATTTTTAATTTTTTTATAATTATTGTAGGGCCCAGCTAGCATGATGGGATATTTGGTTATCTCAGGTCTACTCCTTACCCGTCTCAGAAGACCTATTGGTAAGATGACTATGACTGAGCAAAAATATGAAGGAGAGTACAGATATGTCAATTCAAGGCTTATAACAAACAGGTAGGACTTTTCTGTTGATGATATACTGTGAATTCATATTGATGTTGAACCTAGGAAGATTAAGGTAAATACAAAATAAGTGGAATTATGGTGGTCGATGGGCTAAAATTTGAAGTCAAGCTGTAAGGTTTGTGTATATCAAGCCGGGAGACAAAGTTTTTAAAAACTAAACTGAAATTGCTTTTGCCCCTTTTAAGTCTTTGGAATCTCACAAAGTGGGATGTAAACAGTATTCAAATTGGGAGACTAGAGCTCTCTATGCACAGAATTGTTTTCCTTTTCTAAAAACATGTCCTAGAGTGACCAATGCCAGACATTTTATCTAAGAAATTAGCTTTGTTTTCCTATTCTAACTGTAATGTGAGAATTAATTTGCATTTTTAATTTTTTTTAACTAATGAGACACTTTGATTTTCCTTAATAATGGTCCTTGAAATGTTGGGTTTTTTATTTTTGTTTTATTTTGGGGGGTGGGGGGAACACTCACAACACTTGTTTCAGTTTACCAAATAGCAACAAGGAGAGTCTGTGAAAATCAAAATATTCTTCACTTTAATGAAAGCATGACCAAAAACAGTTGGGAAATGAAGAAATGGGCAATGGTGAAATTTCGCTGAGAGTTGACTTGGAAATTATGTCCAAAACTCGGCAATTCATCTGTTGAGAAAGAAGATTCGTATTCACTATTCGGCTGTCTTGCACCTCCAATGTTTGAATTTATTTTAAAATATAATGTAATCCCCCAGGGGCAGGCTGCATTGATTTTCTTCCTAAATGGGTGTATTAAATTTCCTTTGCTCTGTTATAGTAACAGTCATTTACCTTATTTGTGTCTTTTGACATTGGAGTTTTTAGTAGCTCCAGAGAGACTAAGGAAAGTTTGGCAAATCATTTTTTTGTTTAATCTTGCTAAGGGAATAGAAACGAAGGACTTTAGCAAGTCTGCTTTAGTCAAGTGGAACAGCCAAAAGATTTGCCAGAAAATCAAACCGGTAACGGTTGAACCCAAAGGCAAGCCTCCCAGTAGAATCTCGTGTTTCTTATTTCTTCGGCCAATGGCATTCACTCTCAAAACAGATAGCCCTGCTCTCCCAGATGGATTGGGTCGATTTAATTGGATCCATGCTCTGATTAGATCAGTGTAAAGTATTCACCTGGGTTCCTTATTCCCTTTCTATTCCAAGATTGCAAAATTTTCAGCCAACCTGTCAAGCCTGTGCAGTGCACGTGGAAGATATTTGATGTAATTGCAAAGAACAAATAGCAGTGGTTTCTCCAGCTGCGTTCTTGTAAATTCGTTGCTCCACCGGGCTTGCTTAATTCACTTGAAAGAAATGCCGAAACCCAAATGAAATGAGGACGGGAGACTAAAGAACTATCATTAAGCTGGGATCTGTGTCTGCTAACTCGGTTGTATCGTACTCTCCTAAACGCCTAGTGTAGTGCCCTGCTCATAGTCAGCACCCTTTAAAAATAACTTTGATTGATCAAGAGAAACAAAATGCCAGCATCTGCTCTGACTCTGAAGGCATAGGAACAGGAGTTGCTGTGCTGCATTGAACAGTTTCCAGCTTCCTTTGAAGAAAAATGAATTGCTATGCCGTGCCTCACAAATTGCAATAATAATAATACTTATGGTGCTTGTTATGCCCTTATTATGCATCAAGCAGTGTTCTAAGTGCTGGGGTAGAAATGAGTTAATCAGGTTGGATGCAGTCCCTGTCCCAAATAGGGCTCACACTCTCATCCGCATTTTACAGATGAGGTAACTGAGGCAAGAGAAATGAAGTGAGTTGCCCAAGGTCACACGGCAGACACGTGGCGGAGCTGAGATTAGAACCCATGTCCTTCTGGCTCCCGGGCCTGTGCTTTATTCAATGAGCCACGTTGCTTCTCCCTGAATAGTTACTAGTAAGATCCAGTTTTTCAGTATTATTGAGAATGATCTTCCTTTTGAAAATGAAGGATTTTCAACTACTTAAAAACAACAACCCCAAGTCTCTGTCACTTCCAGCTTTCATCTGAAACATCCCCGTTGCTTGACTCTTCCTCTTGAATGTTGTCACTGTCACCCACCAACACTCATCCAGGCCCATTCTCCCATGGATAATAATAAATAATTATGGTATTTGTTAATTGCTTATGATTTGCAAAGCACTTCTCCAAGTGCTGGAGTAAATATAAGTTAATCAGGTTGGATGTAGGGTTCGAAGTCTTAATCCCCATTGTACAGATGAGGAAACTGAGGCACAGAGAAGTTAAATGACTAACCCAAGGTCGCACAGCAGACAAGTGGCAGAGCCGGGATTTGAACCCACGTCTTCTGACTCCCAAACCCATGCTCTTGCCACTAGGCCATGCCCCTTCTTAGAAAAAACACCCACACCACACACTCCCATCATCACTTCCCCTCCTAGATACACACGGTAATGCTGGAATGTTCCTTCTAGTGTCCAGCAGGGACTCAAAATATGGGAAGCTGAGCTTGGCACTCATCTCAGAGAAGCAGCGTGGCTCAGTGGAGAGAGCACGGGCTTGGGAGCCAGGTCATGGGTTTGAATCCCGGCTCTACCACTTGTCAGCTGTGTGACCCTGAGCAAGTCACTTCACTTCTCTGTGCCTCAGCTACCTCAACTGTCAAATGGGGATTAAGATTGTGAGCCTCATGTGGAACAACCTGATTACCCTGTATCTACCCCAGCGCTTAGAGCAGTGCTCTGCACATAGTAAGCGCTTAACAAATACCAACATGATTATTATCTCTGTGCTGTTGCTGCTTCTTGCTGAGCTCCTTAGAAGTTCCCACTCTCTGGCCTCATTCTCCACAACAGTGACTCTGCCCATTACATAGCTTTGATGTACGAGGAGGAAATGCTGACGGTTGGCAGCCTCTGATTGAGAATATTGGTGATGCAGTAACACGTGGTTCTAAGCAATCTGACCTACTGACTTCAATTAGAGTTCAGTAAAATTGTATTTCTACTATGGGGAGGATTTTCATGGTTTTTAGTCATTTAACTAGTTTTGTGCTTTCCATTGTATCGTGTCAGTTGGGAATATCGGAACAGCATTAGAGCAAGTAAGAAACGTGATCATGGTAATTTTAGTTGTGAGATTTTTTTTTGTAAGAAATGAGAAGCAAGGTGGGGAGAGCAAGCAGGAAAGAATCATGGTTTTGGAATGTTATCAGATGTAATTTCAAACACTTCTATTTTCTTTGTTACTGCTTTGAGTAATTTCTTACAGTACCTTCAAGGTGCACAACACTATTAAGTACTTGGAGAATTTGGAGTATTTAGACATTGCCCACTGTGTAAACTCTTCCTTAGTTACAAAAGGAATATTTCATATTTTTTTCTTCAGGATGTGGTGATGTGTGCTAATTAAATGCTATACTGTTTTATAGTGAGGAAATTGCCTTCTACAATGGGAATAAAAGGGAAAAGCATACAATTCACTCTGTCTTCCGCAAACTGGTAAGATAAGCATGCCCGTGAATGACTTCATATTCTTAAGAAAAAACCAAAATGTGTGAGGTTTCATTTCTGAAATTAAACTTGTATTGATGTTTAAGCTATAGTACACTTATGCGTACAGTGTTTTGTAGGTTGTTGATGGAGTCTTAGTGGGGTAGAAGGGTGGAGTTAGGTATTCTTTTGTCACTTTTAAACTGATGTTGCTAATAACAATTGTAAGTTTGGGAGGGGAAATCTTAACTGCTAGTTCAACTATTTTTAAAAGGGAGTTCTTAAATTAGGAACCATAAACTATTAGGTTATAGGTCCAGAGTTGTACACATATGTTGAATCAAGCTAAGACCATTTGTATCTTAATCTTTGGTGAATTATTTCATTATTTTGCCATGACCTCTTGATTAGAGTTTCACATATCAGATTTGAAAGTTGATCATTTCAATGCGATCACTGAAATTAATGTTGCCTTTTGTTTTATTGAGGCAAATGTTTGTAACATTCATCTGAATATCAACTTCCTGCAAAACCAGAATTTAAAATGTGGTTCTACTTGTTTGGAAATGCAGTAGAGTTTTGAACCCTTAAAAATTGTATGCAAATTTGAGTGGATTTTAGTTATAAGAATGGAAGGTAGTTTTTTTATTCATAGGAGGTGAAAGGAGAGAGCATCTCCTAACCTGTAAACGTTGTGTAATACAATGTCCTTAAATTGCAGAAAACTTTGAAAGAATGTCTATTTCAGACCGATTTGAAGCTCCTCAAATTTTGCATTCATTGTTTGCAAACCAGATTAAATATAAAGTGTTTTCAAGGTATTACAAATCTTAACGGAGGGTTGCCTATCTTTTCCCCACTCTTTGCTTAACTAGGTGGAGCATCTACATAATTTCATCTTGTTTCGGTTCACTATGGGCTTCGTCGATAGCATCATTGCCAAATGTAAGTATCCCTTAAAGAGCTGGTCAAGGAGGATGAGGGATGAAGAAAAAAGAAATTCTGTCAAGTTCTTTGGGTGTTAAACCCACTCTGACTGTCCTTGCAGATCTGGCCACTGTGGTCGGTTATCTCGTCGTCAGTCGTCCTTTTCTGGATCTGTCTCACCCTCGCCACCTTAGGAGCTCGCATTCCGAACTCTTAGAGGTAAGACGTAGAAGAGAATCGAGCACGGTATGGAATTTTGAGGCCGGTTAGATCATGAAGGTGGAAATAACGTTTTGTTTCTGTTAAGGATTACTACCAAAGTGGAAGAATGTTACTGAGAATGTCTCAAGCCCTGGGCAGAATAGTCTTGGCTGGTCGTGAAATGACCAGATTGGCTGGGTAAGATCGGTGACAGCGGACCGCATACACTTCAGAAACTGTTTTCTTTGAATGTGCCATCCCCCCTTGAGTTTCCACGCCTGCTTTCCTGATGCCGAACGAAAAGATTTAGTGATGTGGGGGCTGATTATCTTTATTGGATCAGTCTGCCATGCATGTCTCAGCACTCTGATATTGGTATGGTTAAGGACAGCTGGGGTGGAAGAGTTTATTTAGACATCATCATCCTTTCTTGGTTATGATATCACTCAGTGGTATTTATTAAGCACTTGGGAGAGTGTTCCTTCATTCGGTCATAATTATTGAGCGCTTACTGTGTGCAAAGCACTTTACAAAGCATCCGGGAGAGTACAATGTAACAGTAAACACATTCCCTGCCCACAACGAGCTCACAGTCTAGAGTCCAATAAAATCGAGAGAGAAACGCGCTGGGCATGTCACTCCCCTCCTCAAAGCCTCCAGTGGTTGCCTATCAACCTTCGCATGAAGCAGAAACTCCTCACTCCTGGCTTCAAAGCTCTCCATCCCCTTGCTCCCTCCTACCTCACCTTCCTTCCCTTCTTCTCCAGCCCAGCCGGCACACTCCGCTCCTTTGCCGCCAACCTCCTCACAGTGCCTCGTTCTCGCCTTTCCCGCCGTCGACCCCCCCAGGCCCACGTCCTCCCGCTGTCCTGGAATGGCCTCCCTCCTCACCTCTGCCAAACTAACTCTCTCCCCCTCTTCAAAGCCCTACTGAGAGCTCATCTCCTCCAGGAGGCCTTCCCAGACTGAGCCCTCCCTTTCCCTCTGCCCCTCCTCCCCTCCCCATTCCCCCTACTCCCTCCTTCTGTTCTACCCCCTTTCCCTCCCCACAGCACTTGTGTATATTTGTATATATTATTTATTACTCTATTAATGATGTATATTTATCTATGATTCTATTTATTTTGATGATATTGATGCCTGACTACTTGTTTTGTTTTGCTGTCTGTCTCCTCCTTTTAGACTGTGAGCCTGTTGTTGGGCAGGGATTTTCTCTGTCTGTTGCCGTATTGTACTGTCCAAGTGCTTAATACAGTGCTCTGCATATAGCAAGCGCTCAGTGAATATGATTGAATTTGAATAAATGAATGAATGAGTTGGTAGACACATTCCCGGCCCACAAGGGGCTTACAGTCATTTCTCTGGCTCACTTCCTCATCCCGCAACCCTAATTTCTTCTAGGGCCTATGAGCTGAATAGGAGAGGTTCTATAAAACTGCCTCTCTTTCTCATTTCCACCCAGTTCCATATTCCTTTTTGCTGTAAAACCAATTCTTAGTTTCACTGTTCATAAACTCCAACTGAGTTGGAAGACAACAGGGTTCAACAAAATGAAGGACTTTCCTCGACTCAGAAGATGACCCCAAGGAAACTGAATGTTTTTCACTTTATCCGTGGAACGTCTCCCCATCTTCTACTGTTAATCTGATTAATAGATGCAGTTGTTCTACAGGAAAGGAATGGCAGTATAGAGTTAGGTGTCTGAACAGTTGGCATCCGAGTCGCCTTCTTAAGTTTGCTCTGTGTCTGGGGGCATTTAAATTCCACCTTCTGATAGAACAGTTTTGTCGGTCATTCTCTCGGTTGTATTTATTGAATGCTTACTGTGTGCAGAGCACTGTACTACACACTTGTGGGAGTACAGTATAACAGAGTTGATAGACTTGTTCCCTGCCCACAAGTCCCTGAAAGTATTGACTCACAGAAGCTAAAAACGTTAGGCCGCAAATTTGGAGGCTGAGAGAATCCCAACTAATGATTCGGATCCATGGCAATGTTATTCTCACAAGTCAACCCAGAAAGAAGCTCTGGAAGATGGTCTTTTAGAAGTGATAACTCACTCATTCATTCATTCAGTTGTATTTATTGAGCACTTAACTGTGTACAAAACACTGTACTAAGCGCTCGGGAGAGTATAATGCAACAACAAACAGACACTTCCCTGCCCACATGACATCAAACTCCTCTCTGTAATCTAAGCTTTTGGTTTTGGTTCAAGTTGGAACTTTCTGTCCAACTTCAGTTGGAATCGGTGCCGTGTAGAAACTTATTTAGTGAATTTGAATGGACACAAACTCCAAAACGGACTTAGATATCTGATCTCTACCTGTCAATGGGCAGGGATTGCCTCTATCTGTTGCTGAATTGTACATTCCAAGCACATAGTACAGTGTTCTGCACATAGTAAGCACTCAATAAATACTAAATTCTATTGAATTTCTAGTTAACCGTTGGCACGGTGAATGCAGATCTGCCACGACGGTTTAACTCTATTAGGGATTGGCCTTGCCAGTTTTGCCCGGGGCCGGCTTCTAGCTGAGGCAATATATCCTTGGATTATTTTTCCACTGTGACCACTGGGCATGATAAAAATAATCTTTATTTCAAAGTAAAGTGTTCTCTACTTTACTCCGTTGGAACCGTACTCAACCACAGGCCCTGTAAGGTCCAGAAAAGTGGAACTTGATATTCTTAGGATTACAGCATAAGGGGGTTTCTCTTATCTGCCTGCATGGATTTGTATTTTATTTTATCTTAATGGTATTTAAGCATTTATTATGTGCCAGCTGCTGTACTAAGCTCTGGATTTCAGTGGGAATCTTTTCAGGGATTTACTTGGAAAACCATTCACAAACTATTTCAGGATCTAGGCAGTACCCATGTCAGACTTGAGTTGATTCATATTTACCTAATCATTCTTAACATTAGCTTAGGAAGGGGGAAAAAAATCAAACCTACTTTCCAACTTGAATCCTAAAATGTGTTCATCATCTTCTTCTGAGGGTGACCATTACTTTTTCTGGTGACTGAAATTTTTTTTAGCAACTTTTACAAAGGAGCAAATAGCAAATCTATAGCGAGAACAGGTGCTCTACCTATTTCTAACAAGCTCTCCCCACATTTTACTAAGTAGTTGTTGGTGCTCTAACAAGCTGTTGCCATATTTTACTGAGTAATTGTTATCTTGCATTAGTACTGAATACAAGGACGCCTCTGAATACTCTCTTCTGCCTAGTACTTTTCCTGAGGAAGCACTATTGAATCTTCATGCCAGTATTTCTTATGTACTCTCACTTTGAGGGAACACTTTAAAGTTCACCTTGGCTTAAGCATCCTCAAAACCATCGAAGTATTTTGACGTACTTGAACAGAGTGAACAAAGCCCATTTCATTAGATTATGACAGATCTATTTCTCCTCGATATTGACAGGTCTCTAGTCTGTTAGAACCAGATGCCTTTCGCTGAATAGAGTGAACACCTAGAAAAATTGAATTCGGAGTATGTAATTATTCGCATACATTTAACTTCAGTTTCATCAAGTAACTAGATTCGCTTTTATCATGTTCTGGATTTGGAGAATGGATTAACGTCCAGTACCTTATTTCCTATTAGAAAGCATCCTTCATCCATCAGTCTTTCATTTTCCACTCTTTTTCTGAAACCAGTTAAATAGCGCTAACTGGAATATAGCTATACTCATTTTAAGTATAATCAATCTATCAATCAGTGGTATTTATGGAGCACTTACTCTGTGCAGAGCACTGTACTGAGCGCTTTGGAGAGTACAATACAACAGAATTGGTAGACATGTTCCCCGCCCACAATGAGCTTACAGTCTAGAGGGGGAGACAGATATTAATGCAGATGTATGAATTTTTATAAAACAAGTATATGTGTCTGGGAATGTAAGCCCATCAATGGGCATGGATTGACTCTATCTGTTGCCGAATTGTACATTCCAAGAGCTTAGTACAGTGCTCTGCACATAGGAAGCGCTCAATAAATGCTACTGAATGAATGAATAGCAGTTAATGTGTTTGGGGAATTTCCTTATGTCCAGTAGTTACAGGGCGACCAGTATGTTTAGATCTGGGCACCTTTAATCGAGGTCCAGATAATGGACTCTGGTCTAGGGGTTTCAGTGGGTTGTGTGTCCTTGAGAAACCTCTTCTGATCCAAAAGAAAATTGAGTCATATTCTAAATTTAGTCTCATGTGTGTTTTCATTTTTACTTCTGTTGTTATTTTTATTAATAATAGTGTAATTCGCAATATCCATTTTTATGTATGTAATGGTAAAATCTAAGTGTCTCACATATACTTTCTCTTAATTGTTTTCTTCAAATTTTAGTTTCACTGCTCGAATTACAGAATTAATGCAAGTGCTAAAGGACTTGAATCATGGAAAATATGAGCGTACAATGGTTTCCCAGCATGAAAAGGGTAACTTAATAATCATCATTAATGTTTTTGTTTAGTGCCCATAGTAATGTGAAATGTAGTAAATGTTGGAGTAGATACAAAATAATCAGATCAGACACAGTCTCTGTCCCACAAGGCGCTCACAGTCTAAATGGGAGGGAGAACTGGAATTAAGCCCTCATTTTACAGATGAGGAAACTGAGGCACAAAATGGTTAACTGACTTTCCCAAGGCAACTCAGCAGGCCAGTGCTGGAGCTGGGGCTAATAATAAGAATAATAATTGTGGAATTTGTTAAGCACTTACTATGTGCCGGGCACTGTAATAACTAAGCTCTGGGGTGGATACAGGCAAATCAGGTTGGACACAGTCCCTGTCCTATATGGGGCTCACAGTCTCAAGCCCCATTTTAGAGATGAGGGAACTGAGGCACAGAGAAGTGAAGTGACTTGCCAAAGCTCACCCAGCAGATATGTGATGGAGCCGGGATTAGAACCCATGACCTGCTGACTCCCAGGCCCGTGCTCTGTCCGCTACACCACGCTGCTTCTCTAGATTAGAGCCTAGGGCCTCTGACTCCCAAGCTGTTCTCTATCTACTAGGCCACCCTGCTTCTCAAGTTAAGTGCACAGTTTTAGGGACTTCCAGGCAGAGCATCTAGTCTGAAATATGTTTTTGTCATTTAAGGTGCTGAGGGATCCGTGACCCTTCCCTTGATACCTGGTGGTGGAGAAATCATCAATGTAGATAACGTTATCAAGTATGTACAAAAAAAGTTGCCTAGTTGTGCAGCTATTGTCATTTAAACTTTCTAGTAGTCTAGCTCTTTTCAAATGGAAGCATACATTTTAGTGTGAATCTCTCCTCTTCTTGTTCCTTTTCCATATAGGTTTGATCATGTTCCTTTAGCTACGCCTAATGGGGATATTTTGATTCGAGATCTTAATTTTGAGGTAAGTTTTGTCATCAGAAATAAAACCACTTTGAAAAAGGTGAGCAGAATGTATGTGCCTGGGTCATTAACCCCACCGGGAGTGAGCTTAAATCCCAAATTTGAAGGCTGAAGTGTTTTCAAATCTTAATTTCACTAAATTCCTCTGATCTCTACCTCAGCTGTGGATCGTGTTGCGTAATAGGCTAACCTAACTATTCCTTAAAAAGACCAAGCAGATTAACTCCTGCAGAAGCACATTTTCAGTCAAGAAAACATTTTGGTTTATTTTTCATCCTTAAACCCCTTACATGCTTTTGAAACCTTCAGATCTGTGTAATTATTAAATACCCAGATACACCATTTCAGGTTTCCTTGAATGAAAACACTTTGTAGTAATTCTCTTGCCTGGGTGGAATGTGCCATGCTTCTTTAGTCGCTGTTATGACTATAAATAATGGAATGGAAGTAGTGCCTTGTGAAAATAGCTACTTACCCAAGGTGACACCAAATGCCTACTTTTGATAAAATCTGATGAGCAAAGTCATTTTGGTGGGGGTGGATAGTTCTGGAGCTCATTTCCGCAGGGTCCCCAATTAAGGGTCCCTGATTAAACTCAGGCCTTGCGTTTAGTACAGTGCTCAGTAATTAAAAATGATGGTTATTGAGACTTGTGTGCCGTTTTGTGACAGATATGGCAAAACCGACCGGTTTCAAAACTATTCGGGGCCAAAATTCATTCATGCGATTGTATTTATTGAGTGCTTACTGTGTGCAGATCACTCTACTAAGCGCTTGGAAAGTGCAGTTCGGCAACAGACAGTCCCTACCCAACAACGGACTCAGATGATTTGACTATGTAGGATTAGCGAAAAGAGAGGCAGGGGTCACCTGTCTTGGTCTCTTGTATTTCGTGGGGGTCTGCCCTGGCTACTCAACCTGTGATCAGAAGTGGAAGCCAGACGTCTCAGTCTGTTGGTCAGTTGTAATAATTGAGTGCTTACTGTGTGCAGAACACTGTACTAAGCACTTGGGAGAATACCATACAGGAGTAAACAGACACGTTCCACAGCGTGCCCACAACGAGCTTACAGTCTCAGCAGCGCCAGAGATGGAGCCAGAATCAGCCATAATCAATCTTATTTATAGTATGCTTTCTGTGTTCAGAGCACTTTACTAAGCGCTTGGGAAAATACAGTATAGCAGAGTTGGTAGACACGTTTCCTGTCCACAGTGAGCGTACACCCTGCGGGGGGGTGGAGGCGGGTAGCAGACATTATAAATAAATTACAGATATTTACACTGGTGCTGTGGAGCTGAAGGAGGGTACAAATCCAAGTACAAGGGTGACGCAGAAGGGAGTGGGAGAAGAGGAAATGAGGGCTTAGTCGGGGAAGGCCTCTTGGTGGAGAGGTGCTTTGAATAAGATTTTGAAGGTGAGGAGAGTGTTTGCCTGTAGGATGGGGAGAGGGAGGGCATTCCAGGCCAGAGGCAGAGTGAGAGGATGGCGGTGAGATAGACCGAATCGAGGTACATTGAGTAGGTTGGCATTAGAAGAGCAAAGTGTGTGGGCTGGGTCATAGTAGGAAATCTGGGAAGTAAGGTAGGAGGGAGCAAGGTGATTGAGTGCTTTATAGCCGATGGTTTGGAGTTTCTCTTTGATGCGGAGTTAGATGGGCAACCCACTGGAGGCTCTTGAGGAGTGGGGATACACGGCCTGAACGCTTTTCTAGAAAAATGATCCGGGCAGCAGAGTCAAGTATGGACCGGAATGGGGACAGACAGGAGGCAGGGAAGTCAGCAAAGAGACTGATGCAGTAATCAAGGCGGGATAGGATAAGTGCTTGGATTAAACGTCGTAATAGTTTGGATGGAGAGGAAGGGATGGTTTCTAGTAATGTTGGGAAGGTCGAACTGAAAGGATTTGGTGACAGATTGAATATGTGGGTTGAATGAGAGAGATGAGTTGAGGATAGCGCTAAGGTTCTGGGCTGTGAGAAAGGGAGGTTGGTGATGCTATCTTCAGTGTTGGGAAAGTCAGGGGGAGAAGAGAGTTGGGGCGGGAAGATGTTTTGTTTTGGATGTTTAGCTTGAGGTGTCCATGGAGCATCCAATTAGAGATGTCCTGAGGGAAGGACGAAATGCGAGACTGCAGCAAGGGGAGAGATCAGGGTGGAGATAAGTGGAAATAACCCACTCTTTGCTCTAAGCTCAAAGCTGCTGCTGATGAAGAGGATGATGATCCTATTTGTATCAAGTACTGTTCTAAGTGTTGGGGTAGATAGAATCTAATCAGGTTGGACACAGTCCCGGTCCCACATAGGGCTCATAATCTTAATCCCCATTTTACATATGAGGTAACTGAGGCACAGAGAAATGACTTGACTTGCCCAAGGTGACACAGCAGACAAGTGGCGGACCCGGGATTAGAAAGGTTCTTATCCACTGGAGTGGTGCTGGGCTGGCTAAGGCCCCCACCTTGACTTTAAACTCTCAAAATTTCAATTATCCAAAATTTTTATCAGAAAAAAAATTGTACAGCTGAAGATTCGAGTAATCGCTATTCAGTAAAAGCTGTGTCTCTGTGGCTCATCCCTGGAGGCCTTCAGTCTCTCAGGGAGTGTCTGGTGATAAAAGTCTAGGCCTGGGACTTGAATTCTCCATTCAATCATTGATATGCTATAGTTTTGGACAAATCATTGATCCCCTCTACTGCAGTCAGTCAGCTATTTATAGGGACACATCATGATTCTTGCAACCATATTATTTCCCAAATTCTTAAGCTTGAAATCGTCCCATATGAAGAGCATAAATAATGATTGTGGTATTCATTAAGCACTTACTCTGTGCCAAGCACTGAACTAAGCACTGGCCGAGGTATCAGATAATCAGGTCCTACTTGGGGCTCGCATTCTAACAAAGAGGTAGCACAGGTTTTTGAATCCCCATTTTGCAGATGAGGGAATTGAGGCCCAGAGAAATTAAGTGATTTGCCCCAGGTCACACAGCAGACGAGTGGCGGACTCAGGGTTAGAACCCAGGTCCCCTGACTACCAGGCCTAAGCTCTTGCCACTAGGCCAGGCATCCCAAGAACCTTGGATACACTGGTAGTTCAGCAGTAAGGTTTTAAATTCAGACATACAAATCAAGAAACAGAAGAGTGTAATTACAGTCGGGTAAAATTTTTTGTTTTATGTGATCGGTCACAGGAGTGCCACTCACTGTAGGGTTTTGAAGAGGCAAGTGATCAGATCGATTGCCTGAGAAGGCTGATCCTTGCAGTTTCACATAGGATAAGCAAGCAGGGAAAGACGGAAGTCAGGGCGATCCAACAACTTCCACGGTAACCCTGACGTGAGGTAATAAGATCTTGTACTGATTATGAAATCTGTAAGCTCTTAGCTCAAAGAATGCCTTCACTATTTGTGAAAATGCACATATTTAAGTGTGTTTTCTATTTTGAGCACTAGTTATGTCCTGAACTCCAAATAAATCATAGAATCAGACACTCTGTGCCAATTGGAGTCGCATAAAAATCATGTAATTATCCTGTTCTGACTCGTGGCCTCGTGAGTCAACGAATGATAATAGGGAGGGAGAAGGTAAAAAGAGGCTGAAGCTGACTCGTCCAGGCAGCACACAGTTGGTAGTGGATGTTCATTTGTTGAGAGGTACAAACCTTTTCACTTATGAAGAGTATGTTGAAAGTTTAAAATGCCACTTGTGGGAGGGAGCTGGGAGAGGAAAGCTGGAAGAAAAAAAGAGTTTTTCACCAACTGGGAATAGTGCTCATTAACTCACCAATTAGAAATTATTTCACAGTGCATCAGTTGACAGAACGGCTAAAACAGTTGCATTTAAGGAGATGACAAGTTTCAATTTCAAACTTGAGATTTGAAATTGGCGAGCACATGTATTTTCCAAAGTCAAGATAAAAATCGCCCTGTTCCTCCAAAAGTAACAAAGGTTCTTTGTTATGTTTGAGAAACAGGCGGCTCAGGGAAATTAAGCACAGGCCTGGGAGTTAGAGTTCCTGAGTTCTCATTCCGCCTCCGCCACTTTCTTCAACTGTAAAATGGGGATTCAGTACTCAGAATGAAAGCCCCACGTGGAACAAGGACTGCTTCCAACCTTATTATCTTGTATCTATCCCTGCAAATAGAACAGTGCTTGACACTTAGTAAGCACTTAGCAAATACTAGTATTGTTATTACTATTATTAATAATAATATTTTGATTGAAGAGCCTTTCAATAACAATTGTGTGTATGTAGATATATATATATCTATATATCTCTATATTTCTATAGAGATATATATCTATTTGTAGACTGATAATCTTGTCTACTTTATAGGTTCAATCTGGGGCAAACGTTCTGATCTGTGGTCCAAATGGATGTGGGAAGAGTTCACTTTTCCGTGTTCTCGGTGAGGTAAGGTTCCCTTTTCCAGAATGCGGACTCATTTCTTTTCAAACTACCTACAATTTGAAAAGTTTAAACCTCTCTTCCCCCATTCTTTTAAAGCTCTGGCCTCTCTTCGGTGGCCGACTAACCAAGCCTGAAAGAGGAAAGTTGTTTTATGTTCCCCAGGTAAACTTGAGCACATTTTATCACTTTTTTTCACACCCCCCCACCAATACACACACACTTGCTTGATGGGGGTTAAGACTTTTATTTAAATCCAGCTTTACTTACCTTTATATCTTAAATTAGAGACCCTATATGACCCTTGGGACACTTCGAGACCAAGTGATCTACCCAGATGGAAAAGAAGACCAGAAGAAGAAGGGGATATCTGACCTAGTAAGAGGATACTTATATCTGAGTTCTAGTTGAAATCTTGTCTCTCAAATTATTTCCCAAATCTCAGTGCAGATTTTTTTGAAATGTACTCCCAACTTCTCATTGCAGTTCTTGTTAACTTTCTAGTTTATCCAGTAGTCCCGAAACAGGGCTTAATTGGAGAAGCCTGACTTTGTCAACAGCTATCATAGCTTACAATCCCGTGAGACCTCTTAGAATCGTGCAGTTCATTAAGTAAATTCCCCTTCTTGCCAGTTGAGGCCACTTGATATTTTCTTCCTTTAACTCTGGACCTTATTATCAAGAAATGTCCAGCTTCCGGCAGAACATTTATTCATTTTTCCTTTGTTTTCCCTCCTTTAGCTCTGGGTTGTTGAGCTATAGCCTGCTACTTGATTATCTCGGCACAAGTGCTTTGTAAACTGGAAGTTGTTGAGAAAGCTCAAAAAAGAAATTTTTCACACTAGAGTAACTTGTTAAGTCATAATAAGCACTTAGGAGCGTTCTCTTGTAGATCTTTGCGGGTATATCTAGGCACTCAACGGTCAAATGCCAATAAGTGCTCTGCTACACAATTATTTTGTTCAAAGGTGCTGAAAGAATATTTGGACAATGTCCAACTGGGCCATATCCTGGAGCGTGAAGGAGGCTGGGACAGCGTTCAGGATTGGATGGATGTTCTCAGTGGTGGAGAAAAACAAAGAATGGCGGTATGTGTAATACCTAAAAGACGTTGGCTCTGAACTAATATTGAGGCATTTACTTCCCTACAGCCTAACTGTGCAAGTGTGATGTCTTTATTTTTTATGGTATTCGTTAAACACTTACTATATGTCAAGCACTTTTCTAAGCACTGGGTAGCTACAGGTCAATCAGGCCGGATACAGTCCCTGTCCCGCATGGGACTCACAGTGTTAAGTAGGAGGGAGAACAGGTATTGGATCCCCATCTTGCAGTTGGGGAAACCGAGGCCCAGAGAAGTTAGGTGACTCTGCCCAAGGTCTCACAATAGGAAGTGGGGAGACCGGCATTAGAACCCAGGTCCTCTGGCTCCCAGGCTTTATCCGTTAGGCCGCGCTGCTTCCCGTGTATATATCACCATTTTTATTTAGCAAGGACTGAATTGTAACACCGGGACAAGCGCAGATAGTCAGAGATGGCCAGTGCCAGCTGGGGAACAAGTATGTGCGATCCCCAGTTCTATGTTGTAGCAGGAAGAGAGAAGATAGTTCAGTGATTAGGGAGACTGAACCGGTCTGAAGGCTTTGGTGGTGGGGTTGAATGCGGTGTGGGCACGGTGCCAGAGGTGTAGAGGGATGCTGGGGGCTGATAACCCAACTCCACTGCCCTCTACCTCCTCGTGCGGCTTCCCCTGCAGATGTTCTGACTAGATGAGGGGCTAGGTCTGCGGGTAGCAAGGCCCTGATCCTCACCGTATCCTTCTTCGCTACGTGGCCAGACGGCTGTGTATATGAATCACTGCTCATCCAGCTCAAACAGTGAGGTTAGCTTAGTGGAAAGAGCCCAAGCTTGGGAGTCAGAGGACACCGGTTCTAATCCCGGCTCTGCCACTTGTCTTCTGTGTGACCTTGGGCAAACCGCTTAATAATAATGTTGGTATTTGTTAAGCGCTTACTATGTGCAGAGCACTGTTCTAAGCGCTGGCATAGATACAAGGTAATCAGGTTGTCCCACGTGAGGCGCACAGTCAATCCTCATTTTACAGATGAGGTAACTGAGGCACAGAGAAGTGAAGTGACTTGCCCACAGTCACACAGCTGCCAAGTGGCAGAGCTGGGATTCGAACCCATGACCTCTGACTCCCAAGCCCGGGCTCCTTCCACTGAGCCACGCTGCTTCTCTAACTTCTCTGTGCCTCAGTTACCTCAGCGTAAAATGGGAATTACGATTATGAGCCCCACATGGGACACCCTGATTACCTTGTATCCACGTCAGTGCTTAGAACAGTGCTTGGCACATAGTAAGCACTTAAACATACCATAATTATTATTATTATTATTAATAAAGAGTTTAAAATGGAGATCCCAGCTATTAGGACAGTTACCACTGCAAGTGCAGAAACCTGTGCACCTGATCCTTTGTAAACCATGTGTCCTGCCAAATGCCAATCAGGAGCTAGAGTGATTGAACAGAGCGATTGCATCTTCTCAGAAAATTATCCCAAGAGGGAGAGTGGTTCTTGAAGTTAGGGAGAAAAAGCTGCTCATTCTGCTCATTCTTTAGGGGTGAGGGCTCTGCTTCCTCCTCAGGCTCTCTATGTGTCCTTCTCTTATCTACTACCGTCCATGGCTCCCCCCACTCTCCGGATTCTATCCACCAATCAATCGGTGGCATTTATTGAGCCCTTCCTATGTACTAAGCACTACAATGCAAACACAACTAGCCCTGCCCATAAAGAGCATGCAGTCCGAAGGGGGAGACAGACATTACTATAAATTAATTCAAATTATAAAATGCATTATTATGTATGACATACATAATGTACTATGACACTGTAGTATATAATCTAAATTAAATTCATATAAATAGATAATGAAACCATAAATAAATGGATTATGGGCGCTTTCTCTAAGAAAACAGTGAGAATCTCTTCCAGCTACAATTTCCACTGCAGCCGGGTAAATGAGGTTTCTCGTCTCAGGGAGCACTGTTGACTGAACAACGCGTGAGGTGGTGTATGACTTAAGAAATACGGAATCTGGAGCAGATCATTCATCTGACTTGGTCCGAATGACGTAGGTGTTCTTGAGAGCACATGAAATGAACATGAACTTATTATTCGTCGATGACCCTCAAAATCGATCCATTAATCAGTGGTAATTCATCGAGCATTTTCCGAATGCAGAGCACCATATTAAGGGCTCGGGAGAGTACAGTTTGATAGTCAGTAGACGCCCAAAAATTGGAAAGACAGGAGAACAAGGGTGTGAACGCGTTTCATTTCTGGGGAGCATAGGAAAAGGATAGGGAAGTATGTGGGTAAACAGGTTAAGCTAAAGAGATGGCTGTGGGGGTGGAGGTTTTCAAAGATAAGGGAATCAAGGGTGTGTCTGGCTAAAGGAGGAATGAGAGAGGGAGTGGTTGAAGATGAGTAAAAGGGAAAGAAACCCATAGGAGTAGAGTAATATTTCTCAAAGTATTATTCCTAAGAAACCTCCTATCAATCCGTGGCCTGTGTCACTGACTTCCTCAGTACAAAGCATTGTGGTAAGCACATGGAAGCATGCAACAGTTAGTAGATGCCATCGCCCACCCTCACAGAACCTACAATTTAGCAGGGGAGACAGACTTTTAAATAAATTACAGCTAGAGGAAGCAGCCAAGTAGAAAGACATGTACTAAGTGCTTTGGGGGCGGAGAGTTTCTAACCGCTTAGTGGATAAGAACTCCGACTGTGAGCCCGTTGTTGGGTATTGTCTCTGTTTGTTGCTGAATTGTATTTTCCAAGCGCTTAGTTACAGTGCTCTGCACACAGTAAGCGCTCAATAAATACCAATGAATGAATGAATGAATGTAGTAGGGAGGCAAGATGGTGGAGATGGGAGATTAGTCAGGAAGAGCTTCCTAGAGGAGCTGAGGTTTTAAGGTTTTAGAAGGGCTTTGAAGATGGGAAAAGTGGCTGATTAGTGGATATGAAGTGGGAGGATAATAATTACGGCATTTGCGTAAGTGCTTACTATGAGCCAGGCACTGTACTAAGTGCTGGGTTAGTTAAAAGCTGATCAGGTTGGACACAGTCCCTGTCCCATGTGCGGCTCAGTCTCAATCCCCATTTTACAAATGAGGTAACTGAGGCACAGAGAAATAAAGTGATTTGCCCAAGGTCACAGAGCAGACAGGTGGTCAGGATTAGAACCCATGACCTTCTGATTCCCAGGCCCGTGCTGTAGCTTCCCTGTGAGCTACAGTGGCAGTGGTCGTAACACTACTCAGGAGACTTTTTGTTTTTTTAATGGTGTTTGTTAAGTGGTTACTCTATGTCAAATACTGTTCTAAGCACTGGGTTACGAACAAGCCAATTACGTCAGACACAGTCTCTGTCCCACGTGGGGCTCAAAGTCTAAGTAAGGTCATTTAATCCCCCTTTTACAGTTGAGGAAACCGAGGCACAGAGAAGGCAAGTGACTTGCCCAGGGGCCCACAGCCAGCAGTTGGCAGAGCTGGAATAAGAACCCAGGTCCTCCGACTCCCAGGGTGGGGTTCCTTCCACTAGACCACGCTGCTTCCCTCCCCCTTCACTTCTTAATCGAGAGCCACTAAATTCGTTTCCTTTTGCATAATTTTCGGTCCAGTAGTCTGGGCAGCCCAGCTGAGGCAGCGTAGTGTGGTGAATTGGGGCAGAGTGGAGGATTGGGGATGAGGGAAACTGTGAACGGGCAAGTACTGAGGGACCGGCTTCTGGAGCAAGCACTGCCATAAGTCCTAGGCACAAACAAATGGTTCTTCAGAGAAAAATGGCGGGAGGAGGATGGAACAAGCGTGGCCTAGTGGGAAGAACCTGGGCCCAGGAGGCAGGAGACCTGGATTCTCCTCCTGGTTCCACCGTTTGCCCAATAATAATAATAATGCTGGTATTTGTTAAGCGCTTACTATGTGCAGAGCACTGTTCTAAGCGCTGGGGTAGATACAGGGTAATCAGGTTGTCCCACGTAAGGCTCACAGTTAATCCCCATTTTCCAGATGAGGTAACTGAGGCACGGAGAAGTGAAGTGACTCGCCCACGGTCACACAGCTGCCCAGTGGCAGAGCTGGGAGTCGAACTCGAGGCCTCTGACTCCGAAGCCCAGATTCTTTCCACTGAGCCACACTGCTTCCCTAAGCAGTTAAGCGCTTGTTAAGCGCTTACTATGTGCCAAGCACTGTTCTAAGCGCTGGAGTAGATACAGGGTAAATCAGGTTGTCCCTCGTGGGGCTCATAGTCTTCATCTCCATTTTACAGATGAAGTCACTGCGGCGCAGAGAAGCTAAGTGACTGGCCCGAAGGCACACAGCTGACAGGTGGCGGATCCGGGATTAGAACCCGCGACCTCTGACTCCCAAGCCCACCACGCTGCTTCTCTTGCGGCCCGGTCACTTCACTTTTCTAGGGCTTAGTTTCCTCAGCTATAAAATGGGAATTAAATAGCTGTACTCCTTCTCCTTAGGCCTGGGAGCCCCATGTGATCAAGAACTGGGTCCAAACTGCTTCCAGTGTAGCCCACCTTCCCCTCCCCCCAGTGCTTAGTACAGTGCTTGGCCCAAAGTAAACACATAACAGATATCACAATGATTGTAATCACTACTATCTCTCTGATGTCCCTACCAACTCTGTTATTTTCATTCAGTCGTATTTACTGAGCACTTACTGTGTGCAGAGCACTGTACGAGAAGCAGCGTGGCTCAGTGGAAAGAGCGCGGGCTTGGGAGTCAGAGGTCATGGGTTCTAATCCCGGCTCCTCCACTTGTCAGCTGTGTGACTTTGGGCAAGTCACTTAGCTTCTCTGTGCCTCAGTTACCTCATCTGTAAAATGGGGATTAAGACACGTGGCGCAACCTGATTACCTTGTTCTACCCCAGCACGTAGAGCAGGGTTTGTCACATAGTAAGTGCTTAACAAATGCCATAATATTAATAATTATTATTTTTATTACTAAGTGCTTGGAAAGTACAGTTTGGCGACAAATAGAGATAATCCCTACCCGACAACGGGCTCACATGGTATTCTCTCAAACACGAAGTACAGTGTTCTGCACACAGTAAGCGCTCAATAATTATCATTGATCGATCTGCCTGAGTATCTTTAGCGGCAATCATGATGATAATGACAATGATACCCTTTTCCTGCAAGCTGTATTTAGAATGGAGCAATTACTGCAATCGTCTATTCATCCATTCATTCAGTCGTATTAATTAAGCACTTAGTGGGTGCAGGGCACTGTACTAAGCGCTTGGGAGAGTACAATACAACCATAAACAAGCAGCGTGGAAGCAGCGTGGCTCAGTGGAAAGAGCCTGGGCTTCGGAGTCAGAGGTCATGGATTTCGATTCCCGGCTCGGCCACTTGTCAGCTGTGTGACTGTGGGCAAGTCACTTAACTTCTCTGTGCCTCAGTTACCTCATCTGGAAAATGGGGATTAACTGTGAGCCTCACGTGGGACAACCTGATGACCCTGTGTCTACCCCAGGGCTTAGAACAGTGCTCTGCACATAGTAAGCGCTTAACAAATACCAACATTATTATTATTTAAACAATGACATTCCCTGTCCACAGCGAGCTCACAGTCTGGAGCGGGGGAGGCAGACATTAATACAAATAAGTAAAATTACAGATATAGGTCTTGTCTGAGAACCGTGTCTTTAGAGAGGCAATTGTTAGCTGGGGGCGGTCAATATTTTTTCTTCTCCCACCCCAACCCAAAAGAGGAAAATCTCCGGTTCAAAGGAGGATTTCACTCCCCTGAAATGGTCGGAAGCAGTCCTGAAAAGTCAGAAGATGACTGAAGGAGAGGGCCGGTATTGGAGATGAATAAGAAATGAGAGAGTCGATGGGAGGAACCAATGAGTGTGGCAGATGGAAGCCTATTCTGTGGGGAACGTATCGCCGGTCATCTTCGTGGAAAGGTTTTGGGTGAGAGCCGAAGTAAGATGAAGTGGCTATTGTCCACAGCTGAGGGTGAAAGCACGTAAGAGAATTGGGAGTTTAGCAAGGCTAAACTAAGGAAGGCTATCTAAGAAACAAAATCCCCCAAAAATTCACAGTGAAAGAAAAAGTCTGGACAAGAGGAAACATTTATTCTGTGGAATCTAGGCAAGGAAATGCTCAGAGAGTCATAGTGAAAAATGGTTCAGGATGAAGATTTCGTAGTTAGGCCGTGGAGGTGTGGAACTCCAGTAATGCGGTACAGATTGAAGTCGACTTACTGATTCATCACCAGCATTATGAATAAAAAAGCCGTGTCAAATGAGTGTTTCTTGCCCCTCATGTTTCGTTCTAGGCATCCTTTCAGTAACATTTATTGAATGCCTACTGTGCAAGGAGGACTTTATTAGGTGCTTGGGAGAGTCCAGTAAAAGTAAAAAGGAAGAGAAAAAGCCAGCCCCTGCTCTAAAGGAGTTTTATTTAAGGTCTGGTCTTCTCTTAAATTTGAAATCAACCTCGAGAGATGAACTGATCCTCAACAACTCGGCAGATGCAAAGATGGAAATCAATAGGCGTTACCGGTCTTCCAGCCTGCATCGGCAGGCCCCAAAACAACTAGCCCTGGAGTCCCTCAGATTACTCCACTTCTTGAGGGTAAACTAATTTCTATCAGTCTCCCCTAAGCACTTACTTAAGTGCTCCGCACCACAGGAGATGCTCAATAAATGCAACTGATTAAGTGGAGCCTCCTTTATCATTCTTCTTCTTCTTAGTAATAACAACAATAATAATAATAGTGTTTTTTAGGTGCTTATTATAACAACAGTAATAATAGTGTTTTTTAAGTGCTTATTATATATCGAGAATTGTTCTAAGCACTGGGGTAAGCACATTATAATCAAGTTGGGTACAATCCCTGCCTTACATGTGGCTCATAATTAAAGTAGGAGGGAGAACAGGTATTTAACCGCCCCCATTAAGATTATTTAGCAATAATAATGATAATTATAATGATGATATTTGTTAAGCACTTTCTATGGGTCAAGCACTGTTCTAAGCACTGGAGTCGATACAGGTTAATCAGGTCAGTCATAATCCCTGTCCCACATGGGGCTCACAGTCTAAGGAGGAGGGAGAACAGGTACTGAATCCCTATTTTACAGTTGAGGAAACTTGAAGCACAGAGAAGTTAAGTGACTTGCTTAAGGTCACACAGTAAGCAATTGGCAGTCAGGACTCCCGCCTTTGGCTCTGACTCCATTTCTGACTCCCAGCCCCGTGCTCTTTCCGCTACGCCACGCTACTTCTACTAGATACCCGTCTCTCCGACACCTTCATTTGGACGGGGCCCTTTGTCAAGGCAGTTAAGGTAAAAAATTAATTTGCCCAAGACACAGTTTGTCTTCATCCAGAAAGAGAAGCAGTGTGGCCTAGTGAAAAGAGCCTGGGCCCGGGAGTCAGAGGACCTGGGTTCTACAGTCCTGCTTCTGCCACTTGCCTGTATGCGTGATCTTGGGCAAGTCAGTTCACCAATCTGTGCCTCAGTTTCCTCATCTGTAAAATGGCGATGCAGTATACCTGTTCTTCCTCCTTAGACTATGAGTCCCATGAGGGACAGGGACTATGTCTGACCTGATTAACTTGTGTCTACTCCAGTGCTTAGAACAATGTACTTTCCAAGCACTTAGTACAGTGCTCTGCACATAGTAAGCGCTCAATAAATACGATTGAATGAAAGCGCTTAGTACAGTCCTCTGCACACGGCAAGCACTCAGTAAATCAAATGGATTGATTGACTCTTTCTGTATAATTTGCACAATTGGAAATTATTTATAATAGATCCCCCGAGGTGGGTAAAGATGAGGTTCCCTGGATGTTTTTGGTGGGAAAATCAGTTAAAACGTTTTAAAATTCAGATCTAAGCACTTAAGCCAGTCCGACTCCCGGGAATCCTAAAAAGCCCATCCAAGTCCATAGAAAGCACTTAACAAATGCCATCATAAAAATTCTCATTAGGACTAATATTTATAAAGACTCTTATTCATTCTGAAAACGGTGACTTCAGGAATAGTGAAACTCTCAAAAATAGTTGACGTGGATTTGAATGGAAGCCTGTTTGGGAATTGAACAACGGCTTTCCCTGCTTGCTTTCTGTTCTTGAACTATTCCCAGATCTCTCTTCCCAGTGAAAAATGGGATCATACCTCCACCTACCGACTTGGAAAGGCTTTTTAGGATTTCCGGGAGTCGGACTGGCTTAAGTGCTTAGATCTGAATTTTCAAACGGGCACCCCCCCCCCATTGGCTACTACCTTGCCGAAATTGTAGCCTGGCACATTTTAATTGATTGGGCCACCAAAAACATCCTGGGAACCTCATCTTTACCCACCTCAGGGGATCTATTTTAAGTAATTTCCAACTGTGGTGCAAATTGCACATAAAGAGTCAATCGATCCATTTGATTTATTGAGTGCTTGCTGCGTGCAGAGGACTGGACTAAGCACTTTCATTCATTCATTCAATCGTATTTATTGAGCGCTTACTGTGTGCAGAGCATAAGTGTTTAGAAAGTACAATTCGGCCACAGATAGAACAATCCCAACAACGGGCTCATAGTCTAGAAGGGGGAGACAGACAACAAAACGGAACAAGTAGACGGGCATCAGTACCGTCAAAATAGATAAATAGAACCATAGATCAATGCACATCACTAATAAAATAGAGCAATAAATATGTACAAATATATACAAATGCTGTGGGGAGGGGAAGGGGGTAGAGCAAAGGGAGGGAGTAGGGGGAAAGGGAGGGCTCCGTTTGGGAAGGCCTCCTGGAGGAGTTGAACTCTCAGTAGGGCTCTGAAGAAGGAAAAGAGAGTTAGTTTGGGAGAATATAGCGTAACAGAGTTGATAGAAACGTTCCCTGCCCACAAGGGGCTTTTGGTCTAAAGCAGGGGACGGGCATTAAAATAAGTAAATTATGGATGTGAATATAAATGCTGGGGGCTGTGGGTGAGGTGAGTATCAAATGCTTTAAGGGTACAAATCCAAGGGGAAGGCCTCTTGGAGGGAATGTGATTTTACCAAGGGTTTGAAGGTGGGGAGGGCGATCATCTGTCAGATATGAAGGGGGAGGGAGTTTCAGGCCCGAGGCAGGATACGGTTGAGGGTTTGGCGGTGAGATAGATGAGATCCAGTTCCTCTAGGTTGATGTTGGGCGTTAGAGGAGCCAAGTAAGTATGCTGGGCTGTACAAAATCAGTGAGGAAGAAGGCAAGGTGATTGCTTTAAAGCCAGTGGTAAGGAGATTCTGTTTGATGTGGAGTTGGATGGCAACCATTAGAGATCTCAAGGAGTGGGGAAGCATGGACTGAAAGATTTTTGTGGAAAAATGATCCAGACAGCAGAGTGAAATATGAACTGGAGTGGGGAGAGACAGGAGGTAGGGACGTGGGCAAGGAAACCGATGTAGTAATCACGGCAGGATAGGATAAGCGCTTGGATTAATGTGTAGCAGTTTCAATAGAGAGGGAAAGGCGGATTTTTAGCCGTGTCATGAAGATAGAACTGACAGGTTTCGATCAAGGAAATGTGAAGCTGGAGGTCTGGAAAAGGTAATCAACTGAATGGGCCCTGATGCTTTGGGTCGGTGAATTAATCTATCGAGTTCATCTCCTGGTTAAATAGTTGCTGCCGGGGAGTAGGAAAAATCCATCGCTACCATCCCACGTGCCCGGTAGTCATTTGCGTCAGAGTATAACATTTCAGCCTGCAAGTGCATACTTCAGCTTCATTTGGTCAAATACTATTATGTTTTAAGATACACATCTGTGCTTTTTATCAGTCAAACCTCTGTTTGCTTTCAGATGGCAAGACTATTTTATCACAAACCCCAGTTTGCAATCTTGGATGAATGCACTAGTGCCGTTAGTGTTGACGTCGAAGGTTACATTTACAGTCACTGCAGGAAGGTAAGCCATCTTAGTTTTCGAGGAAGTAGAAACCTCCAACGTACTGCTACTAGTAATAATGATTATGGTATTTGTTAAGCGCTTACTCTGTACCTGGAACTGTCCTAAGCTCTTGGGAGAGAACAACCTAACAATGTAATAGAGACATTCCCTGCCCACAGTGAGACTATAGTCTAGAGAGACTGGAAACCGGGCGACCAGTGAGGAAGCTGATTCAACAATCTAGCCGGAATAGGATGAGCGCTTCAGTCAGGGAGGCGGTGGTTTGGAGGGAGAGGAAAGGGTGAACCTAGAAGAAAAACCAGCAGGATTTAACAGCCTGCCTCTTCTCCACATCAGAGACAGGGAGGGTGGGGGGATTGATGACTGATTGGAAAGCCAGGCACAGTAGGCTTGAGAATGAAGTTGAGATGTAGATGTAATGAGCTTAAGGTACCTGTAGACATCCATGTGGAGATGAACAGGAGGCAAGAAGAAATATGAGATTGCGGAGGAGGTGAGGTTGGGCTTAGTGAGCTAGATTTGGGAGTTGTTGTGCTAATGTACTGGAATAATAATAGTATTGGTTAAGCGCTTACTGTGTGCCAAGCACTGTACCAAGTGCCGGGGTGGGTACCAGCAGATCGGGTTGGACACAGTCCCTGTCCCACGTGGGGCTCACGGTTTCTATCCCCATTTTACAAGTGAGGTAACTGAGGCACAGAGAAGTGGAGCGAGTTGCCCAGGGTCACCCAGCAGATACGTGGCAGAGCCGGGATCGGAACCCATGACCTTGTTATTCCCAGGCCATTACACCGTGCTGCTTCCCATATTGGACTCTCCCATGTGCTTAGTACAGTGCTTTGCACACAGTAAGCATTCAGAATGAAGGAATAAAAAGTTACAGAACAGCACATGTATAATAGATGCTAAAGGAGAATGAGAAAATCATCTACTGTTTAATTCCATTAAGATCTTATGACCAAGTTTATCATTTTTAACTAAGCTTTTGAAGACAACTAGTTTCTCTGGAACTCAACACAGGTTGGTTTTGAAATTTGTTCTAAATCTTTTTTTTTTTTTTGTCTTAGGTTGGCATCACCCTCTTCACTGTGTCTCACAGAAAGTCTCTTTGGAAGCATCATGAGGTTTGCATTTCTTAATCCTGGTAGCACTGTATAGCTAGTACACTTTTACTTTTTTTATTATTATTATTATTATCAAGTGCCATCAAGTTGTTTCCGATTCCTAGCGACTCTGTGGATATATTTTCTCCAGAACATCCTGTCTTCTGCCATAACCCGAAAGCTTTCTAACTACCAGAGTCAAAATTAACTTCGGGCGGGTCCTTTCCAAATGTGATTCTTGAGAAGTATAGAAAGGGCAGGGATTCCAAGCACTTAGTACAGTGCTCTACACATAGTAAGCGCTCAATAAATACTATTGAATGAATGAATAGAAATGTCGGTAACAGTTTTCACACATGCTGTAAATCTTCGAAGGAAAAAAAAGTAAGTTTTTCTATCCTTCAACCCTAGGGAAGTTTATGTGGAGAAATTTATGGTTGAAGAGACTGAGGTGTAGGAAAAATGACACGTTTCTCACCCTACAGGTGACAGTGTCTAAGAAAAATGACTTGCATGTTATGAACTGCTCTGAACCGAATCGTCAACTCTTGCCTAGCCTGATCAAAACTCTAGTATATTGTAAATAATAATAATGACAGGTATGACTCTGTGCTACCTACTGGGATAGATACAAGGCAGTGAGAAGGGACCGAATCCTGTTCTCACATGGGACTCACAGTATGTTTTATCCCCACTGTACGGATGAAGAAAATGAGGCCCGGGAAGGTGACTTGACTTATCGAGGTCACCTGGTAGGCCCATGGCAGAGCTGGGACCTGAACCTGGGCCTCCTGACTTTCGTGCTCTTTCCACATGTCCAGGTCTTTTCACTATTCATATTTAATCAATACTGTTGCTTGACCAAACTTGGAGAGGGGAGGAAGCTTGCATTATTCCAATATCAGTCTTTGCAAAGGAAAGTTAAGCATGGAGAAAGCAACCGATGAGTTACCTCCTTTCCCCGTTGCTTTCTGTAATTTCAGCAGTAGAGTTTTTGACCCCAAACTGTAGTGTGGCCTCCACTGGCCCAGAGGAATTGATATTCTAAAATTTGGGGACTGGCTGTCACTAGATTTAAACTCTCGGATGAGATAAAGGCACGGCTGTTTACACAGTGGCACTTATATGCAATTATCACCTAAACCCAATCAAGACGGAGTGACTTTTTATTATTTGTTTTATCACTTTGACAGGGTGTTCTCTGAACCCTGCTTCCTCTCACCCTGGCAGAGATACTGTCGGCCGTAAAATAGCCAAAAGGCAAGTCTGAGGACGAAGAAAAGTCGGGAGCTGAGATAATGTACATACCGGATAATGAAGGCTAAATTTATGAAAAGAAAAGCTTGGGTCATTCAATCCATTTTGTTGAGCGCTTACCGTGTGCAAAGCACTGTAGTAAGCGCTTGGGAGAGTACAGTATAACAACATATCATTCCAATACTTTTAAAGTAAAATATGAGGGCAGCATTTCCGCTTCCCCTTTACCTCAGTTACGAATGAGCTGCAGCAGTGGGCTCAGAGAATCGAGCCGGCGTTGTCAGTTTCCCTCTCATCTTCCCCCTGACTCCCCACTTTAGAAATCGTGGCCCTCGGAGAAAGGTGACATCCACCCATCTGGTTTCTCGGCCATTCCGTGAGGGCAGCCTATTGTCTGGCCGATTTCCACGTTTTTAAGTTTTTAAATCGTCCTAACCAGAGGGTCTGAATTGGTCACATTCCTCCACTCCAGGAATTCAAGAAGGGCAGGAAAGCCACCTCATTCGAGCATTCCAGGGAACACGAGTTATAACCCCAGAAATAACACAGATCATGAGTAGCATTGGATTATAAAGACGGTTGCAATTTCTTAGTCGTTCCTGTGGATCACACGGGGATAATCGAAAATTATCCACTTGGCATAAAAGGGAGAGATGTGTCCATATAAGGTATCGACACTGTGAGAACTATGGGGGCTTAGAAGAGGGAAAAGTATTTAGAAAATAATCTGATTTAGGGCATACACACAATTAGTCTTTACCGATTTGGGTGAAGTAGTTTCTGTTCGGCCTTTTCCTAGATTAAAACTGAAAACCTTGCCACAGAAAGGATTTTTTTTTCTATCTTTGATCAATCGATCAGTGGTATTGAGCTCTGATCATTCATTCAGTAGTATTTATTGAGCGCTTACTATGTGCAGAGCACTGTACTAAGCGCTTGGAATGTACAAATCGGTAACAGAGACAGTCCCTGTGATTATGTGCAGAGCACTGTACTAAGCGCTTGGGGGAGTACAATACAGAAGAATTAGCAGAAACGTTCACTACCCGTCACGAACTCACGTGAACTTTCCCTTCTCCCACAGTACTATCTGCACATGGATGGCCGAGGCAATTATGAGTTCAAGCAGATAACCGAAGACACGGTTGAGTTTGGATCCTAAACCGAAGAACTACATAAATGTTCCCGCCTGAAATGGAGAATTACTACAGATGGCACGTAGAAATACACAACCATTGTAAATGAAAGCTTTTTAGCTTGTTTTAAAAAACAAACTAGGTACAGAATAATCCAAAAGAAGCAGTCAGAACATTTAGTATCATGTAGATTATTGCTAATTGTGTATATGTTGGTTTAATTATTAATATGTACTAAGAATGTCCTTATTCTTGTGGTTAAAAACCTGCCTAAATTAAATTGGGCTTAAATCAGTGTAACCAGATTCATCTTGGGATGTAAACCATTCGAAGTCAGCTAATTTGACTTTTCTGGACCCTGCTCCTTCCTTCAGTGAAGAGCCCGTTTCAAATTGGGGGCGCGGCCGGTCCAGGGTTTTAGGTTATCTTGCGACCTACGTTCCGAGAACCGAAAAGAACAATCCCATAATGTATTATCGGAATCTTTTTTTCATCTCTGCGTAAACGTCATTAGTTGGAAAATGGCAGATTTCGATAGCTGCCCCTGTTAAACTCACTCCTGGTATCCTAGAGCTCTCTAGAAAGCCTTTACTTTTCTGAGTAACAGATGGAGCCTCTGCTGTCGAGCATTTTGGGTTGTGTCCATCCCTGATCTCCCCCTCTCCTGCCCCACTACACTTTTCTGAAGTATAGGCCAAGGTGTATGCTTAATCTTGTTTTAGAAGTGTGGAAGCCAGCCGTAAGTACCTTGTGTTCCACCGAAAGCTGATCTTAACCATTAAGTTCCAGTTTTTTGAAGGATGTTTATGGTTTTAATAAATTGGATAGTTTTGGGTCCCCTAGTAAATCATGCATTGGAGATGTCTGGTGGGTGTATCATGTTAAACACCTAATGTACCATAGGAATGCACTACATGAAGGTATGCACTGAATATGAAATGTGAGCTCTAAGTCCGTTACCCTGATTTTATAGAAAAGTATATTTCTTTTATAATATCAGAATGCACACAGGGAAATTGTAACTCATTCCCTAGAGATTAGTTGACCTGTGTGAATCTTGAGTAACTTCTTATTTTTTACTATGAATGGATACATTTAATTGCTCTCTCCTTTTGCAGTGTTCACTAAAGCACTCACAAGACACCCCCACCCCCGACTGCCTGTATTAATTTATAAAATGAGAACCTTTGATCCAACTAAACGTAGTGGATTGTTTCCCCCCGCCCCAAACTGGGTGTTCGGAGAGAAACGGTTGGAATTTTTGCCTCTGTAGTTTGTAACATTATTCCAAGGATCACCAGCTACTAAAAGAAAACTCGATGAACTGATTCCATGAGACATAACGTATACTTTTTACTAATTATCTTAGGAAAAAAACGTATTATGCATCTCAGTTACTTTCTGTTCAAGATTAAAGGAAATCAAATCTCCCGTACAGCTTGCCTCATTCTGTTCCATATTACGGTGGGAAATAAATGTACACGTGCGTTCAACGTGCTGACTCAAGCTGAAACTCACTCGAATTACGAAACTCCCTCAATGTAGATTTTTATATAAGGGGGCTAAGTAGAGTGTTATTAGAATATTGAAACTAAATAGTATCTGTAAGCCTCTTGGCACCTTCATTCATTCAATCAAATTTATTGAGCGCTTAGTGTGTGCAAAGCACTGTACTAAGCGCTTGGGAGAGTACAGTAGAACCCCAGACACATTCCTGCCCACAGCGAGCTCACAGTCTAGAGCACTGAAGTCAGAAGTTGACATTTTGGGTTACTGTTCACAGTTAAGGTTAAGCCACGAATGGTTCAGTTTCCCCTTATTAAGCCCATCAGCTACTCAGTTGGTAATAAATCTGGGGGAATTTAATGTGACGTCTCACCCGCCGCCCTAAAGAGGCCAAGGCAGTCAATCGGTGGTATTTGTTGAGCGCTTAACTGTGTGAAGAGCACTGAATTAAGTGCCTGAGAGAGCACATTAATAATAATAGTGGTATTTGTTAAGCGCTTACTATGTTCAAAACGCTCTTCTAAGCGCTGGGGGGATACAAGGTGATTAGGTTGTCCCACGTGGGGCTCACGGTCTTCATCCCCATTTTACAGATGAGGTCACTGAGGCCCAGAGAAGTTAAGTGACTTGTCCAAAGTCACACAGCTGACAAGCGGCGGAGCCTGGATTAGAACCCATGACATCTTGACTCCCAAGTCTGTGCTCTTTCCCCTCAGCCACGCTGCTAATCAGCAGTTGGCAGGCATATTCCCTGCCCATAGCGAGCAGCTCAGTGGGATCCTCTTCGAAACCGTTGGGGGCCAGGGATTATATCCAATTCCCTCGCGTGCGTTCTTTCCTGGCACTCGGTACAGTGTTCCACGTACACGGTAAGCGCTTAAGTTCTATTTCGACTACTGCTATATTGAGCTTGCTGAAGTCAGATGAATCTAGTCCGGGAACTGCTTTGGAGCCTCCACGAGAAGCAACGTGGTCCCAGCGGAAAGACTACGGCCCTGGGGGTCGAGGCCCTGGGTTCTAACCCTGGCTCCACCACTTTTCTGCTGTGTGACCTTGGCAAGCCACCTGACTTCTCTGTGCCCGTTACCGTAAAATGGAGTTCTTGTCTGTCTCTTCCCTCCGATTAGACCGGAAGCCCGTCAAACGGCAGGGACCGTCTCTATCTGTTGCCGACTTGTTCATTCCAAGCGCTTAGTCCAGTGCTCTGCACATAGTAAGCGCTCAATAAATACTATTGAATGAATGAAAGATTAAATCCTATTCCCTCCGACTTAGATGGTGAGCCCCATGTAAAACAGGGGACTGGGACCGATCTGATCATTGTGGGCAGGGAATGTATCTGTTTATTGTCTTCCAAGTGCTTAGCACAGTGCTTTGCACACAGTAAGCGCTGTGTAAATACGATTGAATGAATGATTAACTTGTGTCCACCGCAGCGCTTAGAACAGTGTTTGGCACATAGTAGGTGCTTATCAAGTACCATAATTACGGGCACCAGGGAGGCAATTAAATCATATTTACTGATCGCTTACTGCGCAGAGCACTGTACTAAGCACTTAGGAGAGTACAATATAACAGAAGTTAGTCTAGAAGAGGAGACACATTAATGTAAATTAATTACAGAGATGTATATTAGTGCTGAAGGATGGAGGGGTGAATAAAGGGCCCAAATGCAAGTGCAAGGGTGATACGGGAGAGAGTGGAGAAGAGGAAACGAGGGCTTAGTCGGAGAAAGTCTTTGGACGAGATGTGCTTTCAGTGAGGGTTTTGGAGGCGTCATATCTGGTTTCTCGGTTCCGTACTACAGACTGCTGAAAAACCAGGAGCTTAACTGGACCGATACAAATTTGGTTTCCGTCAAGGCAGGGGCAGTGAAAATCATTCCTGGTTCATGTCTTTAAAATAAACTGGTCATTAAACTCATCTTGTCCTGCATCTGCTTTACATAAGGCTTCACATTTGACCTGCATTTTCTTCTCTGCTATTAGGGCTTGAGGCTGTCGCGGTTGCGCTTCTCTGCTCTGCCCTAGATTTGAGCAGGTTTCAGTCACCTTTCACCTTCATCTTCTCGTATTCAGTGCCATTTGCCATTTGGTCCTCAGGTTCAGTTAAATGGTCAACTATTTTTGGAAACTGGCCGATTTCGTCCACGGAGTCCACGCGCTTTTTTTAATGTTATCTGCCGAGCACTTACCCTACGCCAGGCACCGCACTAAATGCTGGAATCGACACAAGATAATCAGGTCGAATGATCACAGCCTCAATCTCCGTTTTACAGGGGAGGTAGGCCCAGAGATGCGAAGCGACTTGCCCAGAGTCACACAGCAGGTGAGTGGTGGAACTGGGATTAGAACTCAGGTCCTTCTCTCTTCCAGGCCCTGTGCTCTTTCCACTAGGTCAGGCTGCTTCTCTAGTAGGCCACGCTGCCCCTTGAACTCCACAATTCGCCTGGTCACTTTGGGGACCAAGACAAGCTCATTCAGCTCATCAAAACGTGCAGTCCAATGGCATGCTTGGCCATTATAATAATAATGTTGGTATTTGTTAAGCGCTTACTATGTGCAGAGCACCGTTCTAAGCGCTGGGGCAGATGCAGGGTAATCAGGTTGTCCCACGTGAGGCTCACAGTTAATCCCCATTTTACAGATGAGGTCACTGAGGCCCAGAGAAGTGAAGTGACTTGCCCACAGTCACACAGCTGACAAGTGGAAGAGCTGGGAGTCGAACCCATGTTCATTCTCTTCATTCGGTGGTATTTATTGAGCACTTAACTGTGTGCAGAGCACTGTACTAAACACTTGGGAGAGTAGCGTGGCTCAGTGGAAAGAGCCCGGGCTTGGGAGTCAAAGGTCATGGGTTCGAGTCCAGGCTCCGCCACTTGTCAGCTGTGTGACTGTGGGCAGGTCACTTCACTTCTCTGGGCCTAAATTCCCTCATCTGTAAAATGAGGATTAACTGTGAGCCTCACGTGGGACAACTTGATTACCCTGTATCTACCTCAGCGCTTAGAACAGTGCTCTGCACATAGTAAGCGCTTAACAAATACCAGCATTATATTGTGTTCACGTAGGAGATTCTTGATGGCTTGAAATCGATTCCCTGTGATCCTCAAAGCAGGGAAACAAAAATCCCAAGGAGGCGACTAAAATCCTGGCTCCTCCTGATAATAGGGCAAGATTAGCAGTAATATCCCTAGTCATTTAGTGATTGTAATGGATTCTTGTTCTAAAGAGTTGAGCTAGTTGGGTTAACTTAAATATGTTTTGTAAATGTAATTGAGATAAAAATCGGTCACCTCCCAGAACTGTAGTTTTGAAAAACAAGGAACTGAGTTAAGAGAGTCACAGCAAGTCAACATGAAAAATATTTTCTTGAAATCTGTATATTCCTAATTTTAAAATGAGAGTTGACTAGATAGAGAAGCAGCGTGGCTCAGTGGAAAGAGCACGGGCTTTGGAGTCAGAGGTCATGGGTTCGAATCCTGAATCTGCCACTTGTCAGCCGTGTGACTGTGGGCGAGTCACTTCACTTCTCTGTGCCTCAGTTACTTCATCTGGAAAATGAGGATTAAGACTGTGAGCCCCACGTGGGACGACCTGATTCCCCTATGTCTACCCCAGCGCTTAGAACAGTGCTCTGCACCTAGTAAGCGCTTAATACCAACATTATTATTAGACTTGTAGAGATCAGTCCTACTTCATTTCAAGCTTTCTAATCTTAAATACCCTTCGGCAGTACAGCTGTTTAAATACTCCAAGGAGAAGGAAACTAACGTGCAATAATTGCCTACAGGTTTTTCTCTCCCGGTTTAATCTCAATCAAAAAAATTCCAAGAAATGAAGGAACAGCCGAATTAGGAACAGTTCTCTTTCTGAATCACCGACCGAACCCACTCAACTTCCATTTCTGGCTAGCGTGAGGAGAGTGGTGGCGGAGAGGAGAGAGCACCATCTGTGCTCTTGAGTAAATCCGATACAGATTTCGACCTCGCTGCGTTCCTGATACGTCCTGACCTCTCAGCCCCGGAGGCTAGCCTGGGCTGGGGCAGCCAGGAGTCATCCCGAAGGTCGGAGGCCAGCGTGGTCTTGGAGCTCGTCGGAGAGTTCGGAAATCCCGGAGGGATCCGTCGTTGGGAAGTCTTGAGTTGGAGCACACAGGAGTTCACGCCAGCCTCAGAGCTGACCGAATGTCAGCTCTCTGGGATGAGGGGGTTGGGAAGGGGCTTGTGATGGGGCAGAGTCTCGAGCAGATGTTTTTCCCCACCACATCCCTCCCCACAATTCTGTCCTGTTCCCCCCACAGAGACCTCCAATCTTTTGACCCTAACCGGTTTTCTCTCTAAACCTACCCCGTCCACTTGGACCTCCAACTCTAGAGCTTCACACCTTATCAACCTACCCCGTCCCTTCTTCCCTCCTTGTTCACCCTCCGGTGGCTTCTCCCCTACAACCGTGTTCACGCATCTCTCCTCGGCTCCACGGCTCCCTCCAGGTACCGCCCCATCTCCCTCCTACCATTCCTCTCCGTACCATACCTCTCCATTCCATCCCGTCCCATCCCTCAGCTCTATGCTCACGTGTATATATTCTTTATTACCCCATTTATTTTGTTAACGAGCTGTACATCCCCTTGATTCTATTTATCGTGATAACGTTGTCTCGTTTTTGTTTCGTTCTGTTTTGCTCTGCCGTCTGTCTCCCCCGATTTGACTGTGAGACCGTCATTGGGCGGGGATTGTCTCTGTTGCCGAACTGTACATTCCAAGTGCTTAGTACAGTGCTCTGCACATAGCGCTCAATAAATACTATTGAATGAATGAATGAATACCTCTCCAAACTCCTTGAGCTAGTTGTCTACACCTACTCACTATACCTTCATCTTAATCATTTTAATGAACATTTACTCTGTGCAGAGCACTGTACTAAGCACTTGGGAGAGTAAAATATAATTGGTAGCCATGTTCCTTGCTCACAATGAGCTTACACTCTAGAGAGAGACAGAGAGATTGACTCTGAAAAGCAGATCTCCATTTACTAATTATGACATTTGTTAAGCTCTTACTATGTGCCTGACATTTCCAGTGGGAAAGGGCAGAGCGCTAGGGAAGCTGTAAGCTTGTTGTAGGCAGGGAATGTGTCGGTTTAGTGTTGCATTGTACTCTCCCAAGCGCTTAGTACAGTGCTTCACACACAGTAAGCGCTCCATAAATGCAACTCAGTGAAAGATCGTGGACCAGCCCAGGCTGCCTTAACACATTTTAGCGCCTGAAGTTAGAGGCAGGGCCTCAATCAGTCAATTGTATTTTTTGAGCGCTTACTATGTGCAGAGCAATGTACTAAACGCTTGGGAGAGGACAACAGATGCATTCTCTGCCCACAGTGAGCTCACAGTCTAGAGTGGGAGACAGACATTAATATAAATCAAATACAGATATGGACGTAAGTGCTACGGCGTTGGGAAGTGCGGGGATGATAGTTTCAAGCACAGCCAGCTGTGCCTTAGGTGAGAGCTTCATTTTCTTATAGGGCGGAGTCAGTTCTCGCACCAGGGACATGATGAAAAACAAAATACACAGCGATTGTAAACTGATACCAATCCAGGATAAGGGCTTATTTTGGCTGTAGTGATGCTGATAATGATGGCATTTGTTAAGCACTTACTATGTGCAAAGAAACACTGTTCTAAGCGCTGGAGAGGATACAAGGGGCTCACGGTCTTCATCCCCATTTTACAGATGAGGTAACTGAGGCCCAGAGAAGTGAAGTGACTTGCCCACAGTCACACAGCTGACAAGTGGCAGAGCTGGGATGCGAACCCATGATCTCTGAATCCCAAGCCCGGGCTCTTGCCACTGAGCCACGCTGCTTCTCAAGTGATGGCAGGGACACATATTTATTGAATTCTTCCTGTGTGCAGAGCACTGTACTAAGCAGTTGGGAGAGTACAACACAATAAATAATAATGTTGGTATTTGTTAAGCGCTTACTATGTGAAGAGCACTGTTCTAAGCGCTGGGGTAGATTCAGGGTGCAGGTAGATACAGATACAGGTTGTCCCACGTGCGGCTCACAGTCTTAATCCCCATTTTACAGATGAGGGAACTGAGGCACAGAGAAGTTAAGTGACTTGCCCACAGTCACACAGCTGACGAGTGGCAGAGCCGGGATTGGAACTCATGACCTCTGACTCCCAAACCCGTGCTCTTTTTACTGAGCCACGCTGCTTCAGTGACATTCCCTGCCCACAGCGGCTCAGGAATGACTAAATGGATCTAGAATCTGTCTGGATGTCTTAATTGAATTTGCTATCTTGGAAGGCAGCATATTCCATGCATAGGTAATGATGACTGAGGTTTTTTTAAGTGCTTACTATGTGCTAAGCACTATACTAAACGCTGGGGTGGATACAAGCAAATCGGATTGGACACGGTCCCTCTCCTATGTGGGGCTCCCAGACTCAATCCCCATTTTATAGACGAGGTAACTGAGGCCCAGAAAAGTGAAGTGCACTTCACGCAACAGCCAAGTGGCAGAGTCGGGATTAGAACCTGTGACCTTCTGACTCCCAGGCCTGTGCTCGATCCTCTAGGCCATGCTGTCCTCCCAGTGGCTCAGTTTCCTTTTGCAACGGGTGGCATGTGGTATTCCTTTGATCCAGGGCCCCAAAAACCCTTTGGCTCGAGCTGTACACCTCCTCTACCTCAAAACCCTTAGAAGGTGGACGTGGGGGCCACTAAAGCCTTTTTTATGGTATTTGTTAAGCACTTACTATGTGTCAAACACTGTTCTGAGTGCTGGGGTAGGTACAAGTTCATTACGTCAGACACCGTCCCTGTCCCAAAGGGGGCTCACAGTTTAAGTAGAAGGGAGAACAGGTATTTTCCAGGTGAGGAAATGGAGGCACAGAGAAGGGAAGTGACTTGCCCAAGGTCACACAGCAAGCATTTGACAGAGCTGGGATTAGAACCCAGGTCCTCAGTGGGGCCTAGTGGATAGAACATGAGCCTGGGAGTCAGAAGGACCTGGGTTCTAATTCCAGCTCCGCCACTTGCCTGCTCTGTGACCTTGAGCAAGTCACTTCACTTCTCTGTACCTCAGTTACCTCATCTGTGAAATGGAGATTAAGACTGTGAGCTCTATGAGGGGCAGGGACAGTGTCTGCCCTGATAGTATGCGCTCAATAAATACCATTGAATGAATGAATGAATGATAGCCTCAGTGCTTGGAACAGCGCTTGAAACATAGTAAGTACTTAAGACTATCATCATCATCATCATCATCATCATCATCATCATCATCACCACGGGAAGTAGCGTGGCTCAGTGGAAAGAGCCTGGGCTTTGGAGTCAGAGTCATGGGTTCGACTCCCGGCTCTGCCACTTGTCAGCTGTGTGACTGTGGGCAAGTCACTTAACTTCTCTGTGTCTCAGTTACCTCAACTGTAAAATGGGGATTAACTGTGAGAGCCTCACGTGGAACAACCTGATTACCCTATATCTATCCCAGGGTTTAGAACAGTGCTCTGCACATAGTAAGCGCTTAACAAATACCAACATTATTATCTCCCAGGCCCGTACTGTTTCCACCAGGCTATGCGGCTTCTCCCTTTCCCCGGGGCAGCATTTTCTTCAATCAATCAATCAATCAATCAAAAGCATTTACTGAGCACGAACTGTGTTAAGAGCACTGTACTAAGCACTCAGAAAAGAGCAACACAATAGAGCTGCCAGACACGATCCCCACCCCAAAGAATTTAGGGTTTAGAAGGGGAGAAAAACAGTGAAGCAAATATCAGGAGAAATGGAAAGAAAAAAGAAGTGAAGATAAGTGCGGTGGGACAAATAACAGGTGTTCAAGGGGTAGAGACCTAAGTGCAGATGTGACAAAAAAGGAAATGTCGGCTTTGCTGCTTTCCACCTCCAGCCTTAACCCTCCCCCTTCTCAGTTTCCCTCTGCTCCTCCCCCTCTCCCTTCCCCTCAGGACTGTACTCATCTGCTCATTTGTATATATTTTTATCACCCTATTTATTTTGTTAATGAGATGTATATCCCCTTGATTCTATTTATTGTTTTTGTCTGTCTCCCCCACTAGACTGTATGTCCGTCAATGGGCAGGGATTGTCTCTATCTGTTGCCCAATTGTCCATTCCAAGCGCTTAGTACAGTGCTCTGCCCATAGTAAGCGCTCAATAAATACTAGTGAATGAATGAAAGAAGTCCCTTCTATAAACATTCCTGAAAGATTCCCGGTGGGCTGAATGGGGCACAACTAGCACGGATAAAAGTCTTTGATGATGATGTTGGTATTAAGTGCTTACTATGTGCCGAGCACTGTTCTAAGCGCTGGGGTAGACACAGGGGAATCAGGATGTCCCACGTGGGGCTCACAGTCTTAATCCCCATTTTACAGATGAAGTAACTGAGGCCCAGAGGAAGTGAAGTGACTTGCCCACAGTCACACAGCTGACAAGTGGCAGAGCCGGGATTCGAACCCATGACCTCTGACTCCAAAGCCCGTGCTCTTTCCACTGAGCCACGCTGCTTCTCTGTTCCCGGGGCTGCGAGGCGCAGGTCACACTGGCCACTGTTCAAAATCTCTAAAATCTGAATGTTGAAGAAAATTTACCGGCCACCAGCAAGGACGCTCCTAATCAGAACCACTTCTCACCTGTGGAATTCCTTCCTTAACCTAAATCCACCCACAGGCTAGTCAGCTGTGCCCAGTCGTGGCTCAACGTGCTGGTGCGAAGGGGTGGTTAATGTGATGGTGGTGCTTGGAGGTAATCTGGGTTTTTTTTCTCCAGGTTAATCAATCACATTTAATTAATTGAATTTATTTCATTCAGTAGTATTTATTGAGCGCTTACTATGTACAGAGCACCGGCCTAAGCACTTGAGGAGCAGCTTGGTCTAGTGGCAAGAGCACGGGTTTGGGAGTCAGAGGAGGTGGGTCCTAATCTCAGATCCACCACACGTCGGCTGTGTGACCTTGGGCAAGTCACTTCTCTGTGCCTCAGTTATAAATAATGTTGGTATTTGTTAAGCGCTTACTATGTGCCGAGCACTGTTCTAAGCGCTGGGGTAGACATAGGGGAATCAGGTTGTCCCATGTGGGGCTCACAGTCTTAATCCCCATTTTACAGATGAGGGAACTGAGGCACGGAGAAGTTAAGTGACTTGCCCACAGTCACACAGTCACACAGCCGACAAGTGGCAGAGCTGGGATTCGAACTCATGAGCCCTGACTCCAAAGCCCGCGCTCTTTCCACTGAGCCACGCTGCTTCTCCATCTAATCTCATGAGATAACATCTCATGAGAGTTATCTCATCTGTAAAATGGGGATTAAACACGGTAGCCCCACGTGGGACAACCTGATCACCCCAGTGCTTACAACAGTGCTTGGCACATAATAAGTGCTTAACGAATACCATCCTCATATTTATTATTACGATATAACAATACCCAGACACAATCCCTGCCAATAATGATTTTACGGTCTAGAGGGAGAATCAGGCATTGATAGAAATAAAGAAATGGCAGATATGTACATAAGCAGCAGCGTGGCTCAGTGGAAAGAGTCCGGGCTTGGGAGTCAGAGGTCCTGGGTTCTAATCCTGGCTCCGCCACTCGTCAGCTGTGTGACTGTGGGCGAGTCACTTAATTTCTCTGTGCCTCAGTGACCTCATCTGGAAAATGGGGATTAACTGTGAGCCTCACGTGGGACAACCTGATTACCCTGTATCTCCCCCAGCGCTTAGAACAGTGCTCGGCACATAGTAAGCGCTTAACAAATACCAACGTTATTGTAAGTGTTGTGAGGCTGGGAGGGAGGATGAATAAAGGGAACGAGTCAGGGTGACGCAGAAGGGAGGGGGAGAAGAGGAAAGGAGTGTGTGCATTACCAAATTTGGGATGGATAGAGCGAAACTGTGCATTTTTCTACCTCCCTTCCTATCCTTAGGAAGGTCCTGTTGTCTTTAGCTGTGAAGACTGATTCAGCTGGAACCAGGCCTGTTGGCAGAGCCTGATTATGTTATTGCTCAAACACCTGTCATGTTTAGACCGCGAGCCCGTCATTGGGCAGGGATCGTCTCTATCTGTTGCCGAATTGTGCATTCCAAGCGCTTAGTACAGTGCCCTGCACCTAGTAAGCGCTCGATAAATACTGCCGATGAATGAATGAATTACCATGTTACACTTGAGTTCTGTGGCAGGAAAGCAGCAAGGCCTAGTGGATAGAGCATGGGCCTAGGAGACAGAAGGAACTGGGTTCTAATCCCAGCTCTCTGCTCTGTGACTTTGGGCAAGCCACTTCATTTCTTGGGCCTCAGTCACCTCACCTGTAAAATGGGGATTAAGACTGTGAGCCCCATGTGGGACAGGGACTGGGTCCAACCTGATTAGCTTGGATCTACCCCAGTGCTTGGAACAGCACTTGACACGTAGTAAGCGCTAAAATACCATCATCATTATTACCGTAGTGATAGAAGGCATTCTCTTATTAATATCTACTAAGATGTTGAACTATAACTGGAGAGGAAGGGGTAGAGGGTGAAAGAGAAGCAGTGAGGCCTAGTGGAAAGAAGATGGCCCTGGGAGTCAGAGGACTCGGCTTCTAATCCAGCCTCTTCCAGTTGCCTGCCTTGTGAACTTGGGCAAGCCACTTAACTTTTCTGTGCCTCAGTGACCTCATCTGTAAAATGGGAATTAAGTCTGCGAGCCCTGTGTGGGACAAACTGATGGCCTTGTATCTACCCCAGAGCTTGGAACAGTGCTTGGTGTATAGTAAGCACCTAACAAATGCCAGAATTATTATTATTATTAATAGCCTCATCTGTAAAATGGAGATTAAATCCTCCTCCCCACAGTTAAGACCGTGAGCCCCGTATGAGACGGGGACTGTGACCAACCTGATTAGCTTGTATCTACCCCAGCATTTAGAACAGTGCTTGACACATAGTCAGTGCTTAACAACTTTAATTTTTAAAAAATCCAAAAAACCAGTAATCAAAAGAAGAGATTAATTTCTAAAATGTTTTCATCTCTACAGACTACATTTCCCTGAATCTGAGATTGGAACTTTATTGAGCTGGCCAATAGGGTCCCAGAGGAAGTTCAGCAAATCAGTGAGCCAGTAAGAGATTTTAAATCCAAGACAGGTGGAACTTTTCTGAGTTTTCTCTTCAGTAGGGTTGAGCTGTTTCTCCTTCTTGAAGTTGGCCTGTGACTATCTGCCAATTCTACATCCTCAGGTCTAAGAAAGCAAATGTGAGTAAGAGGGCTTGTATTGTTTTTGAAGTATGTGCTCAAAAGAACTAATGTAATTAATGTATCTGCAAATTCCTGAAAGTTAGGTAATTAGAGGTGGGTGAGAATTCTTTCTGTGTCAAATCTATGTGCTATATAATCCAATGTTGTGCAACTGTGAGTTGAGATGAGGGAAGCAGAAAAATGAGATATTTATTTAAAGGGCTAGATGCCCACCTGTAACCATGGAACACACAGCGTGGAGTGATTCTGATTATTTTGTACCTACCACGGCTCTTAACGCAGACCTGGAACATAGCTAATGCATAGTAAATAATATTTTTAATACCAGAAACTAGATGAATTGGTGCCCCTGAAAGGTAGGTGGAAGAGTTTGGTGGAGTGAGTGCAGAACCCAGGCTGAGGAAGTAAAGAAGAAAAGAGACCTGTAGCCACTGTGTGAAGAAGGCTGGTGTAGGTTTCCTGCTGACTAGCTGACTTAGCTACTATCACAAGTGTTCTGTGGGAAGAGAAAATTGGCTTCGGGTTGGGTCGGGAGCTAACCTGCTGCTAACCTTCTTAACATCTCCAAGAGGCCTTCTCTGACTAAGATTTCCTTCCCTCTCCCCCCTCTGCATCACCCTGACTTGTTCCCTCTATTCCTCTCCCTCCCGCCCGCCTCCGCCCCATAGCACTTACGTTCGTAGCTGTAATACATTCATTTTAATGTCTGTCTCCCTCAGACTGTGAGTTTATTGTGGGCAGGAAATATGTCTGTTATTTCGTCCTCTCCCAAGCGCTTAATACAGTGCTCTGCACAAAGTGCTCAATAAATGATGGACTAACATGCTGCAGGTAGAAGAGCTTTGTTGGTAAAGAAGTAGTTTCCCACTCTTTCAAGCAGTAAAAACTTGTCTCTACTCTTTGACATTCTGATGGCTTGATCACCCACCTTTCCCATGCTTGCGGCTGCCCAGCACAGGTGAGTCGACTGTGTCGGAAGCTTGGGCTTAGACCTTTCCATTATGGCATGTGGCATAACTCTAAGCTTCATCAGCGTACGCAAACTCTCCTGCCACGATAAGGCGTTGATTCATAGGAGAGAGAGCTTCGACTACCAAATGGCATATCCGTAATTCATTTTAATGTCTCCTTCTCTGCCCCGTAAGTTCCTTGAGGGCAGGGATCGTGTCCACCGACTCTGTTATATCGTGCTCCCTCATGATCTTAGTGCAATAATAATAGTAATGTTGGTATTTAAGCTCTTACTATGTGCAGAGCACTGTTCTAAGCGCCTGGGGAGATAACAGGGTAATTAAATTGTCTCACGAGGCTCACAGTCTTCATCCCCATTTTACAGATGAGGGAACTGAGGCACAGAGAGGGGAAGCAGCGTGGCTCAGTGGAAAGAGCCCGGGCTTGGGAGTCAGAGGCCATGGGTTCGAATCCCGGCTCTGCCTCTTGTCAGCTGTGTGACTGTGGCCGAGTCATTTCACTGGGCCTCAGTTCCCTCATCTGTAAAATGAGGCTGAAGACTGTGAGCCTCACGTGGGACAACCTGATTACCCCGTATCTCCCCCAGCGCTTAGAACAGTGCTGTGCACATAGTAAGCGCTTAACAAAAGCCAATTTATTATTATTAAAGTGACTTGCCCGCGGTCACACAGCTGACGGTGGCTGTGTTGTGCTCACAGTAAGTGCTCAATAGATACTGGGGATTGATTTCTTCCGGAGCCTAAGTGGAGAGCAGTCGGCCTTTCCCAGGCTGGGAAGAACTGTCATTCCTTTCCAAAATCTGCAGGTGACGCCACAACCCAAATTATTATTTGTCCCCTCCTAAGTGAAACCCAGACCAGGCCTTTTCCGAATAACTGAATGGGGAAACTGGAAGCCGTGTTTCTCTAACGACGACTTCTCCCTGAAGCACGTTGGACAACCTGACACCAAGTCCCCGGAACTGAAGCCCCATTTTGGACACCGTTCTTATCCCTTCACTGCGCCTCAGTTTCCTCAGCTATAAAATGGGGACTGAGACTGAGAGCCTCACATGATGACGACCGTAATAACCGATTAGACCGTAAACCCGTCAGAGGGCAGGGACTGTCTCTGTTACCGAATTGTCCATTCCAAGCGCTTGGTACAGTGCTCTGCACATAGTAAGCGCTCAACAAATACGATTGAATGAATGAATGGCATTTGTTAAGTGCTTACTATGTGCCAAGCACTGTTATAAGCGCTGGGGGATACAAGGTGCCACGTGGGGCTCACAGTCTTAATCCCCATTTTACAGATGAGGGAACTGAGGCACAGAGAAGTGATGTTCATTCAATAGTACTTATTGAGCGCTTACTCTGGGCAGAGCACCGTACTAAGCGCTTAGAATGTACAATTCGGCAACAGATAGAGACAGTCCCTGCCCATTGACGGGCTTACAGTCTAATTGGGGGAGACGGATAGACAAAAACAATAGCAATAAATAGAATCAAAGGGATGGACATCTCATTAACAAAATAAATGGGGTAATAAAAATATATACAAATGAGCGGACGAGCACAGTGCTGAGGGGAGGGAAAGGGAGGGGGGCAAGAGCAGAGGGAAAGGGGAGGAAAGGGGGCTTAGCTGAGGGGAGGTGAAGGGGGGGACAGAGAGGCAGCAGAGGGAGCAGGGGAAGCTCAGTCTGGGCAGGCCTCTTGGAGGAGGTGAGCTCTCAGGAGGGCTTTGAAGAGGGGAAGAGAGTTAACTTGGTGGAGGTGAGGAGGGAGGGCATTCCGGGACAGCGGGAGGACGTGGCCGAAGTCACACAGCTGACAAGTGGCGGAGTGGGGATTAGAACCCATGACCTCTGAATCCTAAACCCGTGCTCTTTCCACTGAGCCACGCTGGGACAGGAACTGTGTCCAACTTGGTTTGCTTGTATTTACCCCCTTAACAAATGCCATTATTATAGTTTTATTATCATTATCTCCTCCAAGAGACCTTCCCTGACTAAGCCCTCCTTTCTTCTTCTCCCTCTCTCTTCTGCGTCACCCTGACTTGCTCCGTTCATTCATTCCTCCCCACTTCCCAGCCCTACCGCACTTATGTCCATATCTGTAATTTATATTAATGTCTGTCTCCCCCTCTAGACTATAATCACACTGTGGGCAGGGAATGTGTCCATTTATTGTTACTACAGTACTCGGCGCACAGGGAGTGTTCACTAAATATCACTGAATCAAGCTCAGATACATTTTTCTAGGAAATGGCCCGTCAGGCTAACTTGGCAGGCCCTCCCCATCCTACTCCTCCATGCCACTTCGTATGGCAGCCATGATGGCAAGGGGCGATGGTCCGAGATGACCCCCGGCCCACGTTCTGCCTCTGGCCTGGAATGCCCTCCCTCCTCACATCCACCATATAATTCCTCTCCCCAACACTTCAAAGCCTTTTTTGAAGGCCCATCTCCTTCAAGAGGCCTTCCCAGACAAATCCCCCTGCTTTGCCTCATCTCCTACTCCCTGCTGCGTCTCCCTGACTCTCTCCCTTTGCTCTCCCCCCCGCTCCCAACCCCACAGCCCTTATGTATGTCTTCATTTTATTTATTGTATTGATGTCTCTTTATTTGTGTTGTCTGTCTCCCCCCATTGACTGTGAGCTCACTGTGGGCAGAGATTGTCACTGTTTATTTTTGTATTGTCCTTTCCCAAGCACTTAATAGAGTGCTCTGCACACAGTAAGTGCCCAATAAAAATGATTCAACGAATGAATATCAGTACCAAATAGTTCAATAACAGGACAAGATAAGGGTAAGTGTCCCCATCTGCCTCCTTCAGTCTATTAATCACAATTTATTGAGCACTTATGGTGTGCAGAATACTGTACTAAGTGATGATGATTCTGGTACTTGTTAAGCACTTACTATGTGCCAAGTACTGTAGTAAGCGCTGGGGTAGATATAAGATCCCTAGGCCTTTCATAGGGCTCAGAGTCTCCGTAGGAAGGAGAATAGGTATTGGATCCCTGTTTTGCAGATGAGGGAATTGAGGTCCAGAGACCAGAACTGACTTGCCCAAGGAGAGAATACAACAGACTTTGGAGACACGTTCCCTGCTCACAAGGAACTCACAACCTAGAGGGTGAGACAGACATTAAAGTAAATTACGGCTAGCCACATAAGTGCTCTGGTGGGGTGACTATCAAGTGCTTAAAGGATACAGATCCTGATGCGTGGCGGTAAGGGAAATGAGGGTTAAGGGGAAGACCTCTTGGAGGAGGTGTGATTTTTTTTTTTTTTAAAGAGGCTTTTTAAGGTGGGGAGAATGGTGGTTCGGATATCAAGAGGGGAGGAGATCCAGGCCAGAGGCAGGACATAGGTGAGGGGTCAGAGGCAAGATAGATGAGATTGAAGTACAGTGAGTAGGTTGATATTAGAGGAGCAAAGTAAATGTGCCGTGTTGTAGTAGGAAATCAGCAAGATAAGATGGCGGGGGTGGGGGGGGGGGAGTATATGAGTGACTTAAAGCCAATGGTAAGAAGTTGGCTTTGACAAGAAGAAGATCTGAGGGGGCAGACTTCATGGAGTGAAGGGAGTAGAAGCCAGACTGGAGGGGGTCAAGGAGAGGAAGAGGTGGTAACCGAGGTAGACAACTCATTCTAGGTGTTTGGAGAAGACTGGTAGGAGGGAGAGGGGTGATAACTGAAGGCAATCAAGGGAGGGATTTTTTTAGGATAGAGGAGACATGAGCATGTTTGAAAGCGTGAAGAAGGCATTAGTGAGTAAACAACTGAAGATGGTGGTCAAAGAAGGAAGAAAGGAGGCGGGACAAGTGTTTTGATAAAGTGGGAAGGGATAATAATAATAATAATGGCATTTAAGTGCTTACTATATGCAAAACACTGTTCTAAGCGCTGGGGAGGATACAAGGTGATCAGGTTGTCCCATGCGGGGCTCCCAGTCTTAATCCCCATTTTACAGTTGAGGTAACTGAGGCAGAGAAGTTAAGTGACTTGCCCACGGTCACACAGCTGACAAGCGGCAGAGCTGGAATTTGAACCCATGACCTCTGAGTCCTTAGCCTGTTCTCTTTCCCCCGAGCCGCGCTGCTCCTTTAAGGATGGGGTGGGTGGCCCAGGTGGAGGGGATGGATTTTTGAGAGCAGGTGGGAGCTCTCCTCTTGAGGTACTGCTGGGAAAGATGGGACCTGTCGTCATCGTGCAAAGCAGCAGTGAAGTGACGCTCTCGCTTCATTTTTCAGCTCTGTACTGCGAGGCCAGTGTGGTGGTCAGGGAAATAATTTTCTGCATTTCACTGAAGATAAACATCTGGTTGATGGGTTAGTCCAGCCTAATCTTTGTCACCTTCTATGGAAAGAAGCTGTTCTGTGCAGTTTCTGCTTCCCCTCGATTGCACAAGAGGGACCCTTCCCGGTCCCTTAGCCCCAGAGGCTACCAGCCGTACGTCACGTCCTCCGGGTCCTCGAAGCAGGACCGTCCCAGGGATTTTCCACGGGCCCACCTCATCGTTGGCTAAAACCAAAGGAGTCGGTCTCATGCTTTCCCAAGGTTATCCTCTGACCAGAGTTGCCTTCGGCTTCCTCGGGTGACGGAGGGAAACGGTGGCGGCATTCCACGAAGAAGCTGTCATTCCCACACAGGCCAGTGGACGTTGCCCATCCGGGAATGACTGTTGCTTTTCTGGGGACTCACGATGTACTCAGTACCTACCGTGGGAACTTAAATATCCGCCCTGGCACAACGGGGGCTAAGGTCTTTGTTTAAATGGTGTTTACGTGCTTGTTACGTGTCAAAAACTGTTCTCAGCGCCGGGGTAGATACAATTGAATCAGGTTGGACAGAATCCCCGTCCCGTGTGGGGCTCACGGCCTAAGTGGGAGGGCCAACAGGAGAACTGAGGCACATAGAAGAGATTTACCCGAGGTCACGTGAGAGCATTCGGCAGAGCCGGGTTTAGAACCCAGGTCCTCTTACTCCCGGGCCTGTGCTTTTTCCACTAGGCCATGCTGTTTCTCTGCTTTTCATTCATTCATTCCATTGTATTTATTGAGCGCTTACTGGGTGTAAAGCACTCTATTAGGCGCCTGGGAAAGTATAACAGTAAGGAGCAGCGTGGCTCAGTGGAAAGATGCCTTGGGAGCCAGAGGTCATGAGTTCAAATTCCGGCTCTGCCACTTGTCAGCTGTGTGACTGTGGGCAAGTCACTTCACTTCTCTGGGCCTCAGTTACCTTACCTGTAAAATGGGGATTAACTGTGAGACTCGCGTGGGACAACCTGATCACCCTGTATCTACTCCAGCGCTTAGAACAGTGCTCGGCACATAGTAAGCACTTAACGAACACCAACATTATTAAATAGCACACTTCCTCACTGAGGCACAGAGAAGTTGTGACTTGCCCACAGTCACCCAGCTGACAAGTGGCAGAGCCGGGATTCGAACCCATGACCTCTGACTCCCAAGCCCGGGTTCTTTCCACTGAGACCCACTGTTCTAAGTGCTGGGATAGATACAAGGTAATCAGGTTAGCTACAGTCCCTGTCCCACATGGACCTCACGGTCTTGATCCCTATTTTACAGATGAGATAACTGAGGCCCAGAGAAGTGAAGGGACTTGCCCAAGGTCACACAGCAGTCACGTGGCCCAGCCAAGAGGAGAAACCAGGTCCTCTGGCTCCCAGGCCCGTGCTCTTTCCACTAGGCCTTGCTGTTTCTGCAGTCCAGCGTATCCCAAGGGTCTACTCTCACTTCTGGTGTTAATTTTGGGCTCCTCTCCCAGCCCAAAGTACACCGGGACGTCACGCCTGGCTGGGCCGTCTGTCGGGATGGATGGCCGGTGGGAGAGAGGAGAGTCTTCGGGGAATGTTGGGCCAGTCTGAAGCAGAGCCAGGACTACTTTGGGTGGTCCTGGAGCCTGCACAACTAAGTTGGTCAAGGATGCCAAGAATACTTCTCTTGGTGTGGCCTAGAGGAGAGAGCACGGGTCTATGATTAGGACTTTTTTTTTAAAAAAAAAAAAAACGTTATTTGAGAACTTCCTAGGTGCCAGGCACTGTTCTGAATGCTGGGGTAGTTACAAACTAATCAGGATGGAGACAGTTCATATTTTATATGGGGCTCAGTCTTAATCTTCATTTGTCAGATGAAGTAATTGAGGCACAGAGAAGTGAAGTGACTTGCCCGAGGTCATCCAGCTGACAAGTAGAGGAGCCAGGATTAGAACCCAGGTCCTGCTGACTCCCGGGCCTGTGCTCTCTCCACTAGGACACGCTACTTCATCCTGTTTAAGTGCTAATCCCGATTCTCCCACTTGTCTGCTGTGACCTCAGGCAAGTCACTTAATTTCTCTGTGCCTCAGTTACTTCATCTGTTAAATGGGGATTCAATACCTATTCTCCCTCCTATTGAGATTCTGGGTTGGGAACCTTGTCCCACATGATTAATTCATCTACTCCAGCACTTAGAACAGTGCTTGCTACATAGTAAGCACTTAACAAATGCCATAATCATTATTATTATACCAAGAGCAAGCGGAGCCTTCCAGCCATCTACAACTCTGGCCTAGTGGATAGAGCATGGGCCTGGAAGTCAGCCGTCCTGGGTTAATAATAATGTTGGTATTTGTTAAGCGCTTACTATGTGCCGAGCACTGTTCTAAGCGCTGGGGTAGACACAAGGGAATCAGGTTGTCCCACGAGAGGCTCACAGTCTTAATCCCCATTTTACAGATGAGGTAACTGAGGCACCGAGAAGTTAAGTGACTTGCCCAAAGTCACACAGCTGACAAATGGCCGAGCCGTGATTTGAACCCATGACCTCTGACTCCAAAGCCCTTGCTCTTTCCACTGAGCCACGCTGTTTCTCTAACCCACGCTCCTCTCTTTGTCTGCGGGATGACCTTGGGCAAGTCACTTCACTTCTGTGTGCCTCAGTTACCTCATTTGTCAAATGGGGATTAAGACTGTGAGCCCCATGAGGGACACAGACTGTGTCCAACTGACTACTTTGTACCAGCAGCGTGGCTCAGTGGAAAGAGCCCGGGCTTGGGAGTCAGAGGTCGTGGGTTTGAATCCCGGCTCTGCCATTTGTCAGCTGTGTGACTGTGGGCAAGTCACTTCATTTCTCTGGGCCTCAGTTCCCTCATCTGTAAAATGGGGATGAAGACTGTGAGCCTCACGTGGGACAACCTGATGACCCTGTATCTCCCCCAGCGCTTAGAACGGTGCTCTGCACATAGTAAGCACTTAACTAAAACAAATAGAGAAGCAGTGTGGCTCAGTGGGAAGAGCATGGGCTTTGGAGTCAGAGGTCATGGGTTCAAATCGCGGCTCGGCCATTTGTCAGCTGTGTGACTTTGGGCAAGTCACTTGACTTCTCTGTGCCTCAGTTCCCTCATCTGTAAAATGGGGATTAAGACTGTGAGCCCCACGTGGGACCACCTGATTACCTTGTGTCTACCCCAGCGCTTAGAACAGTGCTTGGCACATAGTAAGCGCTTAACAAATACCAACATTATTATTATTATTATTAACAAATACCAACATTTATTATTGTTATCCCAGGTCTTAGAACAGTTCACATCAGTCAGTCAATTGTACTGAGCACTTACTATGTGCAGAGCACTGTACTAAGCACCCGGGAGAAGTAAAATAGACGAATAAACAGATGCATTCCCTGCCCACAATGAGCTTGCAGTCTGGAGGGAGAGGTGGACATTAATATAAGTAGAGGGGGAGATAGACATCAATATCAGTAAATAAGTTCCAGAGCGCTTAACAAATATCATAAAAACAAAAACCTTGGCATACATTTGGCTGAGGCAGGATCTCTGAGCCTCACGTGGGACAACCTGATTACCCGGTATCTACCCCAGCGCTTAGAACAGTGCTCTGCACATAGTAAGCGCTTAACAAATACCAACATTATTATTATTACTAGATGAGCTCTGCAGCCCTCCTGAGATGGCAAAGGCAACCGAGGGCCTTCCCGGCACTGCAGTCAGGAAAACAACAGCTCCTCTCGTCAGGGTCGGGCCAAGAGGTTGATCTGTGTCTTGGTGGGAGAGTTCTGTAGAAAACCCCCTCTCCCACCCGGGCTGGTCCCAAGTCCAGCCCCGTGAGCCAATAATTGCCTGGCCCCATCTCCCAGCCAATCCAATGAAGAGACGCGACGACAACCTCCAAGGCCACGTGGGAAGAGCAGTGGTCTCCGAGCCAGAAGAAGAAGAACGCCCTCGAGAACACGCACCAGAAACTCCATCTGGTCGTTCTCCAAGCCTCCCCAGAAGGTCCCATCGCTGAGTTCGAAGCAAAGATCAGTAGTAGATGGATCACTTGCCCGTGAACTGGGCTCCCACGCAAACTCTTCTGCCGAAAAGCCCCAGATCACGAGGGTCAAGTCCGGTCCGGGGAGAGGGATTAACGTGGGAGGGGAAGCGGCGGGAGATACGATCGGCAGAAGGGGAAGGGAGTGATCTCATGGGGGAAGAAACTAATTCCACTAGTTGTGAAAGTGCTGCATGATAGCGAGGAGGTTAAGGCTGCTGCTTTTTGGCCCTGTTAGAGATGGATATGGCCCCCGTCCCTCGCTCTTCCCTTTTGGGAACATTTAATGGTTCTATTCAGACAAAACATTTAAAATCTAATCTCGCCTTTGGCGTGCTCTAGACTCTCGGCGTTCAAATATCCTTCCTCTACGTCTCACCCAAGTGTTACGTAGGTCGGAGCACGGCAGGAAAAACAAATGATTCCAGTTTCCACCTCCTTAAGAGTGAGCTGCAGCAAACCACCCCTTGAAACCAAAAGGATTTAGTAGATTCTCCATTTCACACAGAAACGCCAGATTGTTTCACTGTTCTAAATGGTTAAGCAAAGTGATGTGCTGCTGATAGCTCTGAAAATGGCTTTGAGAGGAAGTAGCGTGGCCTAGTGGAAAGAGTATGGGCCTGGGAGTCAGAAGACCTGGGTTTTAATCTTGACTCTGCCATTTGTCTGCTGTGTGACCTTGGGCAAGTCACTGAACTTCTCTGGGCCTCTGTTACCTCATCTCTAAAATGGGGATTTAGATTGTGAGCCCCTTGTGGGACAGGGATTGTGTCCAATTTGTTTCATTTGTACCTACCCCAGTGCTTAGAACAGTGCTTGACGCATGGTAAGTGCTTAACAAATACCATAATTATTAAATGGGTCTTCCACACACTGGTATCCAACAGGCCGCTATGGAGAGAGATTTAAGGATTTTCAAAATATTACTTCTGATAGGGAAAACATGGATCCGACTAGACCGTAAGCTCGTTATGGACACGTACTGTGTCCGTTTATTGTTGTACTCTCCCAAGTGCTTAGTACAGTGCTCTGCACACAGTAAGCGCTCAAATATGCCTGATTTGAGGTGCTTGGCACTGAGAAGTGAATGCCTTTTAACAGGTCTTTTCAAAATTATCCTCACCACCACAAGAAGCAGTGTCATCTAGACATAGATGACAAATGCACTCATAATAATAATCATTATTTTTTGACCATTACCAGTGCGGGTGAGTTTAGATGTGAGAGCTTAGCTAAATAAGAACCCACAAAATTCAGGAGGAAGAGCAAGTCTGGGATTTAATGGTAAAAAAGTGAATTTGGGTTTCTGGGGGAGTTTTCTTTATGATATTTTACTCTTACTATGTGTCAAGCGCTGTTCTAAGTACTGGCGAAGATAGAAGTCGATCAGGTTGAACATAGTCCCACATGAACATGGGTTCCACTAAGTAGGAGGGAGAGCAGGTATTGAATCCTTATTTTACAAATGAGGAAACTGAGGTACACAAAAGAGAAGGGACTTGCCCAAGGTCACACAGCAGGCAAATGGTAGAGGGGCAGGTCAGAAGGATCTGGGTGCTAATCCCAACTCTGCCACATGTCTGCTATGTGATCTTGGGCATGTCACTTCACTTCTCTGTACCTCGGTTACCTCATCTGTAAATTGGGGATTAAGAGTGTGAGCCTCACATTGGGCAGGGGCTGTGTCCAACCTGATTAACTTGTATGTACCCTAGTTCTTAGAACAACGCCTGGCACATAATAAGCTCTTAACAAAAATAATTATCACTAACTTTTCCTGGAACCCCACCAGCAAGGGCTCTGCACAAAATAAGAACTCAGTAAATCAATCAATCAAGGGTATTTATTGAGCGCTTACTGTTACTACTACTACTAGTAATAATAATCCTAATAATAATAATCATGGCAATTGTTAAGCGCTTGCTATGTGCCAGACACTGTACTAAGCGCTGGGGTGGATACAAACAAATCCGGGGTTGGACACATTCCCTGTCCCACCTGGGGCTCACAGTCTCAATCCCCATTTTACACTTGAGATAACCAAGGCCCAGAGAAGTGAAGTGACTTGCCCGAGGTCATAAGGCAGACAAGTGGCAGATATGGGATGAGAACTCATAATAATAATAATGTTGTTAAGCGCTTACTATGTGCAGAGCGCTGTTCTAAGAGCTGGGGTAGATACAGGGTAATCAGGTTGTCCCACGTGAGGCTCACAGTCTTAATCTCCGTTTTACTGATGAGGTAACTGAGGCACAGAGAAGTGAAGTGACTTGCCCACAGTCACACAGCTGGTAAGTGGCAGAGCTGGGATTCGAACGCATGACCTCTGACTCCCAAGCCCGGGCTCTTTCCACTGAGCCTTCTGACCCCCAGGTGTGTGCTCTATCCACTACGCCATGCTGCTTCTCATACGCAGAGTACTGTACTAAGCGGGTGGGAGAGTAAAATTGAAGAGAATTAGCGGGCGTGATCTCTGCCCCTAATGAGCTTGATTAATTGGGAATGGCCCGTCCACAAATCGATCCAGGAGGGGGGGTTTGGGTTCCTACACTTATCATTCAGTTAGTCAATTATATTTATTGGGTACTTACTGTTGCAAAGCACTGTACTAAGTGCCTGGTAGAGCAAGATATTTTGTGGTGGTGGTGGTTTTGTTGTCTGTCTCCCCGTTCTAGACTGTGAGCCCATTGTTGGATAGGGATTGTCTCTATCTGTTGCCCAATTGTACTTTCCAAGCACTTAGTACAGTGCTCTGCACACAGTAAGTGCTCAATAAATACGATTTATTGAATGAATGATGTAACAGACACACTTGCTGCCCTGGGTTGGTGGAGACGTCTCACTGGGGTCTCTCCTTGCCAGGTGCTGGCTGAACCCTCTCCCAGTCAATTGGTGTTGAGTTACTTACTGACTGCAAGTCTCCTAACTTCTCTGTGCCTCAGTTACCTCATGGGACATGGACTGTGTCCAATTTGATTACCTTGTACCTTGTAGAAGCAGCGTGGCTTAGTGAAAAGAGCACGGGCTTGGGAGTCAGAGGTCATGGGTTCTAATCCCGGCTCCACCACTTGTCTGCTGTGTGACCTCGGGCAAGTCACTTCGTCTCTGTGCCTCAGTTACCTCCTCTGTAAAATGGAGATTAAAACTGTGAGCCCCACGTGGGACAACCTGAATACCTTGCATCCACCCCAGTGCTTAGAACAGTGCTTGGCACGTAGTAAGTGCTTAACAGATGCCATCATCATCATCACTGTATCTACCTTGGCGCTTACTACAGTACCTGGCACATAATGAGGGCTAATCAAATACCATAAAAAGAGGAAAGAGTGCAGAGCTGTTGCAGGGAGCTCTTGAGCTGCTCCTCAGTCAATCAGTGGTATTTATGGAGCACTTACTATATTAATAATAATAATGTTGGTATTTGTTAAGCACCTACTATGTGCAGAGCACTGTTCTAAGCACTGGGGCAGATACAGGGTCATCAGATTGTCCTACGTGAGGCTCACAGTCTTAATCCCATTTTACAGATGAGGTAACTGAGGCACAGAGAAGTCAAGTGACTTGCCCATAGTCACACAGCTGACAAGTGGCAGAGCCGGGATTCGAACCCATGAGCTATGACTCCCAAGTCCGGGCTCTTTCCCCTGAGCCACGCTGCTGTGCAGAGCACTGTACTCAGCCCTTGGCAGAGTATCACCTTGCCCCTCCTGCGCTTCCTTCACCCTCCTGCATTCTTTCTCGTCCCTCCCGTGTGCTTCCTTGCCCAGAATTAATTGTTCCTTGACGTTGGCTATTGACCCTTTGCGGGGCATCTACATTCACCCTCTTTCTTGGTTGAATCAGCAGAGACTCATCTCGCCCCGTAGGCTCCTTCACTGCCTGTGTCATTTTCACCAGGTCCAGACTCTCTTGAATCCTGCATGGTTGGGAGTCTTCAAAGAACGAATAATTAAGTTTTTCATCTTGTGCAATCCTATCTAATTTGGTGAGCTGGTGCATTTTTTGTTTTTGAGTCAGCCTGCAGTCCCTGAGTAAGCGTCCTATGCTCTTTCTGATCGTTTTAGTGTGTCTTGACCGGAGAAGACCCCATACCTTTTGCTCATCGGATGGTTGAAATTTCCGTGCGATGGCGTAAACTTGCAGGAGGCCAGGCCCGGCCCTGAGTAAGACCACGTGGCCGCATTGGAAGACCCAGTAGAGACCGTGTGAGATTTGGAGCATTCTCTACATAGTTCACTGAGAGAGGCTGGTGTCTTCCGTTTGAACGGGGCCTGTCTGGGAAGCAGGGGAGTTTTTTGTACTTGGCTCTGTCTGAATATTCTCTTGACTCATTTTCCCCAGAAGCGCTTCTCAATACTTGCTGAGTCACTGCACAGATTTCTCCAGAGCCTTGAAAATTCCCTTACTTTTTATTTTTCCCCCCACCAAGATCCTCGAGGAAAATGGTGGCTAAGTAGCTTGCTCAAGAATACACCATGGCCTAGTGGATAGACTAAGCAGGGTGGCTCAGTGGAAAGAGCCCGGACTTGGGAGTCAGAGATCATGGATTTGATTCCCGGCTCTGCCACTTGTCAGCTGTGTGACTGTGGGCAAGTTCCCTCATCTGTAAAATGGGGATTAAGACTTTGAGCCTCATGTGGGACAATCTGATTACCCTGTATCTACCCCAGCGCTTAGAATAGTGCTCTGCACGTAGTAAGCGCTTAAATACCAACTAAGGGGCTGGGAGTGAGAAGGTTATGGGTTCTAATTCCGAATCTGCCACTTGCCTGTTAGGTGACCTTGGGCAATTCACTTAACTTCTCTGTGCCTGTTACCCCAATCTGTAATATGGGGATTAAGACTGTGAGCCCCTGGTGGGACAGGGACTGTATCCAATCTGATTAGCTTGTATCTACCCTAGTGCTTAGAACAGTGCTTGACACATAAGTGCTTAACAAATGCCATCGTCATTATGATTCTTCTTATTATTGTTATAAAAATCTCTTTGATCCCTCCTTCCCCATCAGGGCTAATTTACCTCTTAAATCAATTGATCTCTCTAATCAGTCCCCCTCCCAGCCCCATAGCACTGATGCATATACCTGTAATTTATTTATTCATATTAGTGTCTGTCTCCCCCTCTAGACTGTAAGCTCGTTTTGGGCCGGGAATGGGTCTATTGTATTGTACTCTCCTAAGTGCTTAGCCCAGTGCTCTGTACACAGTAAGTGCTCAATAAATATGATTGCCTGAATCAATTAATGGTGTTTGAGTGCTTACTGTGTGCAAAGCATTGTACCAAGCACTTGAGAGCATAATACAACAAAATTAGGCACATTACCTGCCCATAAAGAGCTTACAATCTAGAGGGGGAGACAGACATTAATACGAACTCCTCAAAATCTCCTCACTAATGGCTTCAAAGCTCTCCATCACCTTGCCCCTTCCTACCTCACCTCCCTTCTCTCCCCCTCCAGCCCAGCCCGCACACTCCGCTCCTCTGGCGCTAACCTTCTCACTGTGCCTCGTTCTCACCTGTCCTGCCGGCGACCCCTGGCACATGTCCTACCTCTGGCCTGGAATGCCCTCCCTACTCACATTTGCCAAACTTCACCCTTCAAAGCCCTACGGAGAGCTCACCTCCTCCAGGAGGCCTTCCCAGACTGAGCCCCCCTTTTCCTCTGCCCCCCCATCGCCCCTCCTCCCTCCATCCACTCTATCCCCCCACCCCACACATATGTATTTATGTACATATTTATAATTCTACTTTATTAATGATTTATATATCTATAATTGTATTTACATTGCTGCCTGTTTGTTACTGTTTCCCCCTCCTCCGCTCCCAGTTTCTAGACTGTGAGCCCGTTGTGGGCGGGGATTGTCCCTATTTGTTGCTGAATTGTACTTTCCAAGAGCTTAGTACAGTGATCTTGCCATGGTATGCCCTCAAATACGACGGAATGAATAAAGAAATAATTTATAATATAGAGCAAAGATATACGTGAGCTCGTTTCTAGACTGTGAGCTAGCTGTGGGCAGGAATGTGTCTGTTACAGTATACTCTACCAAGCTTTGCACACAATAAGCACTTAGTAAATATGATTGAATGAAAGATACAACTGTGGGGTTGCAGGTAGGGGGAATATCAAAAGCCCAGAAGTCACAGATCTGGACAAAGTACTTAGGTGGGAACAGTTGATGGGCTGAAAATCTCAAGGGGAGTTAAGTACTTTTGATACTCAAAGTAAACATGGTTGGATTTAGACAAGGCTGTGTACAGGGAAGGAAAAGAACAGCCCAAAGTTATCCAGCGTTTGTATCTGCCACCGAGAAATGCAGCCAGCAGCTCTCCTCTCTTCTATGTGGAGAAAGTCACATCCTTCTCACTTAACATCTATCACTCTGCCTTGTCATCACCTCAAACTTAACACGTCCAAAACAGAGCTCCTCATCCCCCCGACCAATTCTGCCCTCCCCTTGATTTTCCCATCACTGTAGGCGGCACCACCATCCTTCCTGTCTCCCAAGCCCGTAACCTTGACCTTATCTTTGATTCCTCTCATTCAGCCCACATCTTCAATCCTGTCAGTTCAACCTCTATAAAATTGCTAAAATCCATCCTTTCCACTCCATTCAAATGACTACCATGTTGATCCAAACACTTATTCTGCCTGCCTTGATTACTACCTCAGCCTCCTTGCTGACCTCCCTGCCTCCTTTCTGTCCCCACTCCTGTCTATTTTTCACTCTGCTGCCCAGATCTTTTTCTACATAAATGTTCAGTCAGTGTTTCCCACTCCTCAAGAACCTCCAGTGGTTGCCCATCCACCTGCGCATCAAACAAAAAAATCCTTACCATCAGCTTAAAAACATTTATTCAGTCATATTTGAGTGCTTACTGTGTGCAGAGCACTGTACTAAGCACTTGCACTGTAATGCAGTCAATCACCTTGCCCCCTCCAACCTCATGTTGCTGTGCTCCTACTGAAACCGAGGCTGTGCACTTGACTCCTCTAATGCCAGTGCACCGGTCTACTCACTGTACCTCGATAATAATAATAATGTTGGTATTTGTTAAGCGCTTACTATGTGCCGAGCACTGTTCTAAGCGCTGGGGTAGACACAGGGGAAGCAGGTTGTCCCACGTGGGGCTCACAGTCTTAATCCCCATTTTACAGATGAGGGAACTGAGGCACAGAGAAGTTAAGTGACTTGCCCACAGTCACACAGCTGACAGGTGGCAGAGCTGGGATTCGAACTCATGAGCCCTGACTCCAAAGCCCGTGCTCTTTCCACTGCGCCACGCTGCTTCTCTCTCTTCTTATCTCATACCTGACCTCTGGCCCACATCCTGCCTCTGTCTTGGAATGCCCTCCCTCTTCACATCTGGCAGACAATTACTCTCCCCACCTTCAAAGCTTTATCAAAGACACATCTCCTCCAGTAGATCTTTCCTGAACAAGTCCTCATTTCCCTTTCCTCCACTCCCTTCTACATCAACCTGATTAACTCCCTTTATTTTCCCCTCCCTCAGCCCCCAAACAATTATGTACATAACTTATTGATATTTTTGTCTCCCCCCTAGGGAGTAACTTTTTTATATTAATTTTTGTCTTCCCTTCTGGTGTGTAAGCTTGTGGGCAGGGAAGGTGTCTACCAACTCTTGTCCTCTTGCAAGTGCTTAATACAGTGCTCTGCACACAGGAAGCACTCAATAAATATGATTTGAATCGGTCACATTTACTGAGCACTTATTATGCACTAACAGAGTTGGTAGATGTGTTCCCTGCTCACCATGAGCTTACAGTCTAGAGGGGGAGACAGACATTAATATAATATTACTGATATGGCGTGGATTAAGTGCATTCTATATGTCAAGCACTAATCTGAGCACCTGAGTAGATCCTGGTTAGAAGCAGCGTGGCTTAACGGCAAAAGCACAGGCGTGGGAGTCAGAGGATGTGGGTTTCAATCCCGGCTCTGCCACTTGTCTGCTGTGTGACCTTGGGCCTCAGTTACCTCATCTGTAAAATGGGGATTAAGACTTTGAGCCCCATGTGGGACAAGCTGACTACCATATATCTACCCCAAGGCTTAGAACAGTGCATAGCGCTTAACAAATACCATAATTATTATATTATTATTGTATGTTAATCAGGTTGTCAAGTCCCACATGGGGCTCACAGTCTAAGTAGGAGAGAGAACAGAAGATCCCCATTTTACAGATGAGGAAACTGAGACATAAGGAATTTAGGTGACTTGCCCAAGGTCACATGGCAGATAACCTCAATGCCCGATGGGACCAACTTTATCCGTTGAGGAAGGGCAAAGAAGAGGGCAAAGATTTTTGGTGGAAATAAGGACTTAGAGGGGCCAGGCAGGCAGTCCGGCAGGCTTCCAAGAGTTCACAGACAAGAGAGTCACCAGAAGGGAGACCCTGTCAACCACAAGAATCTGTGACAGAAAGGTGGCTGAGCACAAGCATGACCTCCTGACCAAGATGAACCCTCGATGTAGATGTTTAGACTGTGAGCTCGTTACTGGGCAGGGATTGTCTCTATTTGTTGCCGAATTGTGCACTCCAAGTGCTTAGTACAGTGCTCTGCACATAGGAAGCTCTCAGTAAATATTATTGAATGACTGGTAGGGAGATGGTGTGGTGGTTGTTTTTTCTCTTAAACTTTTGAGAAAAGAGAGAGTTATAGTGTGGTGGATTTGCAGCATGAGAGGGTTCCAGGCCTGAAGAATGGCATTCTACCTATTTAACTCTTGCAAACAATAGGTTGTCACTTGTCTGCCAGCTGTCTGCTGTGTGACTTTATGCAAGTCACTTCACTCTTTTGTACTTCAATTATCTCATCTGTAAAATGGGGGTTGAAACTGTGAGCCCCACATGGGACTGTGTCCAGCTCAACTCGCTGTACCCACCCCAGCGCTTAGAATGGTGCCTGGCACATAGTGCTTAACAAATACTATTATCATTATTATTAATATTATTATTAGCTTAAAACAGGAAGGGGTCTCAGGAAACAGAGGGAAACCACAAACTGGGACTCTCATTCTGACCTGCTCTAACATTTTCAACCTCCTGTCCTCATTATTTAGCGGGGAATAGTGACTCTGTCTGAGGTTTAGGAAGTAAGCAGTGCAATAATTCCTAGATTTCAACAGTAAACCCAGGGCCTGGGGCTAGACATCGGTTGCGTTGGATCAACTACAGAGTTGCTGTCTAGACTCTAAGCTCCTTGTGGGCAGAGAGCATGTCTCTCTTCAAATGCTGTCAGATCGCTTCCGATCCATAGTGACTCTATGGTTGTGTTTTCTCCAGAATGTTTCTATTTTCACTCTTCTGTAGTAATTCTAGCATGTATATCCATATAGTTTTCTTTTTTTTTTTTTAAAAAAAAAGTTTTTTACCATTGCCTTCTTCCATGCAGTAAAAACTTGAGTCTCTGCCAATGTATTTGATCAACATTTTGATCACTTGATCATATGTCTTTGACACTTTGGCTTAGTCCCTTCTGTTGCAGGTAACCCTAGTGAGAAAATATCTCTCAAAGGCATAGCTTTAAGCTTCGCTGGCGTTTGCAAACTCTCCTGCCATAATAAGACATTGATTCATAGGAGAGGGAGCATGTCTACCAACCCTGTTATATTGTACTCTCCCAAGTGCTTAGTGCATTGTTCTGCACACAGGAAGCATTCAAATACAGTGAATTAACTGTCAAACACAGATTTTGGGTGGGGAGAGAGGAGGAGAGATAGCAAAGGGAGAGAGAGAGAGAGGTATGTGGGTGTGTGCCTGTGTGTATGTACATGCTGCTGCTGGAAAAAAAAAAGATACCTCTACATTCAGAGTAAAATCCAAAATATTGATTTCAAAAACTTGGCAGCAAATGATTCTCACATTCTGTAATTCATCTTCTAATGTCTATTATAAGGGAGCAGGTCTAGGACAGTGGACACCTTTGTTTTTTCTCTTTGCTGGACACCTTTCATCTTGGCTCACTGAATAATAATAACAAATATTGTATGTGTTAAATGCTTACTATGTGCCAGGCACTGAACTAAGTGCTGAGGTGGATACAAGCAAGTCAGATTGGACACATTCCCTGCCCCAGTGGGGTTCACAGTCTCAATCCCCATTTAGCAGACAAGGTAACAGAGGCCCAGAGCAGTGAAGGGACTTGCCCAAGGTCACAGCAGACAAGTGGCAGAGCCAGGCCTGTGCTCTATCCACTATACCACGCTGCTTCCCTGGGATTATTCCCTGAATGGCATTGCTAGGTGGAATGAAGAAGGGAGAAACAAGCTCCCCAGACCCTCCCCTAAACTCCTTGACGTGACCTCAGGGGCCGCAATGGAAGAACCAACTATTTGGTTTGGCGAATAGTTTTTTTTTTTGCATTTGTGGGCACTTGTATCTGGGCTAGGAAACCTGGATTGGAGACCCAGCTTTACCACTGACCTCCTGTGTGACCTTGGGCAAATGACCTCAGTTACCTCATCTGTAAAATGGGGATATGATGGATTGTGATTCCCCTTGAGGGACAAGGACCATGTCAGATTCCAGTTACCTATAGCTACTCTGGGACTTAACACACATATCCTTAGTAAATTCCACAATTATTATTCTTATTTGTATGAATGGAAACTGTGAACGGAAGATAGTTCATCTCTCACCAAATCTCGGGTGCAATTTCTCTCCTACTAATTCACTAGAACATGGCTACCAACTCAGAAACAAGGAGAGACAGAAATCCTTGCTGGGGAAGCAGCGTGGTCCAGTGGAAAGAGTACAGGCCTGGGAGTCAGGAGATCTGGTTTCCAAACTGGTTCTGCCATTTGTCTGCTGTGTGATCTTGGGTAACTCACTTAAACTTCTCTGTGCCTCAACTCCCTCATCTGTAAAATGGGGGTTAAGACTGTGAGCCCCATGTGGAACAATCTGATTAGGTATCTATCCCAGTGCTCACTTCAGTGCCTAGCACATTTTAAGTGCTTAAGAAATACCATAAAAAATCGATTCCATTTTAATGTTCTCTTAGCATGAGTCTGGTCCTGTTTCCAGAGGGCAACAAATATCCCCTCTACAAGTATGAGAAGTGGTGTGGCTCAGTGGAAAGAAACCGGGCTTGGGAGTCAGAGGTCATGGGTGCTAATCCCTGCTCCGTCACTTGTCAGCTGTGTGACTTTAGGCTAGACACTTAACTTCTCTGGGCCTCAGTTCCCTCATCTGTAAAATGGGGATGAAGACTGTGAGCCCCACGTGGAGCAACCTGATTAGCTTGCATTTACCCTAGCACTTGGAACAGTACTTGGCACATAGTGAGTGCTTAACAAATACCATCATTATTATTATTATTATTAAGGGGGCGAGCAGGCAGGGAAGGAAATTGTCCTACCTGATTATCTTCTAATTACCCCAGCGCTTACCACAGTGGCTGACACACAGTAAGTGCTTAACTCGGTACATTATATATATATGCGTATATATATTATTACTATTGGAAGCAGCGTGGCTCAATGGAAAGAGCACGGGCTTGGGAGTCAGAGGTCATGGGTTCTAATCCCAGCTCAGCCGCTCGCCAGCAGTGTGACTTTGGACAACTCACTCAACTTCTCTGTGCCTGTTACTTCATCTGTAAAATGGGATTAAGAATGTGAGCCCCACTTTGGACAACCCGATCTCCTTGTATCCTCCCCAGCACTTAGAACAGTGCTTTGCACATACTAAGTGCTTAACAAATGCCATTATTATTATAAGTAACAAATCTTTCAGAAACTCTGGATCTCTCCTTCTGTGGAGTTTCACAGATTCCTTAGGTACACAAGACATGGCATTTACCCTAGAATTTCTTCCTCGATTTTAAGTAGCGCTGGAGAAATCTGCTGTTTCTGAGCAATCTCTCCCAGAGTTTTTTATGCTCACTGAGGGAGGGGAATAAAGAGTTCATTGCAGTCATTGCATTCCCTGAAGTCTGTAGTCACATGAATAGTGATTCAAATCCAACCCAGGGTCACATTCTTTTCAGATGGGGCCCTGGTACCTACCTCTCCATTGCAGAGAGCTGCCAGGTTATGCTAGAAATGTACTCTTGTTCCTTTTTATTGGAACCAGTGCTAGTAGTAAGGTTTGCTCTTATCAGGATTGACTTGGACTGCTTCACTCAAACACTTCAGTGGTTTCCAGCAATCTCCCTCGGCAATGTGATTAGTGAACTTAGAGGGGGAGAATTAGGAAGTTTTTCTGTTGCTGTCGTTGATGTTTTTGTGTGTGTTGTTCCTTCCTCTTCTTTTCACACATTCAATAGTATTTATTGAGCACTTACTATGTGCAGAACGCTGTACTAAGCGCTTGGAATGGACAGTTCGGTAACAGATAGAGACAATCCCTGCCCATTTACGGGCTTACAGTCTAATCGGGGGAGACAGACAAAAACAATAGCAATAAATAGAATCAAGGGGCTGTATATCTCATTAACAAAATAAATAGGATAATAAAAATATATACAAATGAGCACAATGCTGAGGGGAAGAGGAAGGGGGAGGAGCAGAGGAAAAAGGGGGGAAAAGGGGGCTTAGCTGAGGGGAGGTAAGGGGGTGTCAGAGAGGCAGCAGAGGGAACAGAGGGAAAAGCAGTCCCCACTAGACTGGAATCCCCTTTTGTGTGTTTAATGTTACTTTGATTGGGTCTTGAACCCAGAAGAAAGATGCAGGACACTCTCAGCATATCTTTATTTTAGGGTTTTGGCAGCAGAATGAGTTCTCAGGGCAGAAGAGGCAATATGAAGGTGCTGTTTTGTGAAACTCTTCAGAGTTCACTCAGAATTATCTTCGGCTCCCGTCTCTCTCCCTCTCTGCAGTCTCACATTTCCCCCAGACTTCAAGACGTTTCTATTAAGATGTCCTCCAGCGACCTTAAGCTTAACATGTCCAAAACAGAACTACATATCTTCCTACCCAAAATTTGTCCTCCCCTTGACTTTCCCATCACTGTAGATGACACCACCGTCCTTCCTGTCTCACAAGTCCATGATCTTGGCGTTAACCTTGGCTCCTCTCTGTCATTCAACCCACTTATTCATTACAAAATCCCATTGGTCCCACCTTCACAATGTGGCTAAAATCCACCTATTCCTCTCCATCCAAACTGCTACCAAATTAGTACAATCACTCATCCACCTGGATTACTGCATCATCCTCCTTGCTGACCTCCCAGCCTCCTGTCTCTCCCCACTCCAGTCCATACTTCACTCTGCCGCCTGGATCATTCTTCTACAGAAGCCTTCAGGATATGTCTCCCCATTCCTCAAAAAAACTCCAGTGGTTGCCTATCCATCTCCACATCAAACAAAAACTCTTCACCATTGGCTTTAAAGCACTAAATCAATTCACCCTTCCTACCTCACTTCACTACTCTCCTACTACAACCCAGCCCACACACTTTACCCATCTAAAGCCAACCTTCTCACTGTGCTGCAAGCTCATCTATCTCTCCGCTGACCCCTTGCCCACATCCTGCCTCTGGTCTGGACTGCCTTCCCTCCTCAAATCTGACAATTTCTCTCCCCCTGCTTCAAAGACTTACTGAAGGCATATCTCCTCCAAGAGGCCTTTTCTGACTAAGCCCCGCTTTCCTCTTCTCCCACTCCCTTTTGGGTCATCCTGACTTGTTCCCTTTATTCATCCTCCACCCCGACCCTTCTAGTTCCACATCCCTTAAGTGCATATGTGTAATTTATTTCATATCCACCTCCCCCACTAGACTGGAAGCTCACTGTGGGCAGGGAACGTGTCTGCTGTTGTAAATGTCGTCTCCCATGTGCTCAATACAGTGCTCTGCATTCTGTAAGCACTCAGTGGATGTGATTGAATGAATGAACTTATTTTGCAGAAAAGGCCAAGGTGATGTTTTGTGGAACTGTTTGGAATTTACTCAAACTAGGGCGTTTCTAGAAGGGAACCCCTTGGTCCTCCAGTAGAGAAGCAGCGTGGCTCAGTGGAAAGAGCACGGGCTTGGCAGTCAGAGGTCATGGGTTTGAATCCCGGCTCTGCCACTCGTCAGCTGTGTGACTGTGGGCAAGTCGCTTCACTTCTCTGTGCCTCAGTTACCTCATCTGTAAAATGGGGATGAAGACTGTGAGCCTCACGTGGGGCAACCTGATTACCCTGTATCTATCCCAGCGCTTAGAACAGTGCTCTGCACATAGTAAGCGCTTAAATACCAAAATTATTATTATCTCCCCCTTACTAGGATCTCCTGAACAAGGGTACTGTGTCTGAATAGTGGAATTGTATGGCAGGAGCCCAGGCAGAGGGAAAATGGAGGAAAGTAATAAATACCAGACAGAAAAGGCATTTAGTACCATGTCTACCCCAGACTAAGGACAGACCAGTGGCAAAATGGACCCTTTAACACTAAACCAAAAGACTGGACATCCTAAAAGGAAATAGGGGAAGAGGAATCTGGGGGTTTTGATATGAAATGGAAAATATATAAATGAGAACATATCTTGGGGCCATTTGCAATGAACCTTTTTGGATTGGCTGGGCCCATGTTGGATTCACTCTCCCAAACACTTAAAACATTGCTCTGCACACAGTAAGCACTCTAAATATTGTTGAATGAATGAAATTGACACCTGATTATGAAGAACTTATAGGTTGACCATACTAATTAAAAAAAAAAAACCTAAAAAAAACACTAAGCAGAAGTATAGCACATACCTCTAGATTGCAAGCTCATTGTGGGTTGGGAATATGTCTGCCAACTCTGTTGTGTTCTCCCAAGCGCTTAGTACAGTGCTCTGCACATACCACTGATGATGCCTGCAATTTGGGGGTGCTTTTGAAGTAGTGTGGAGAAAGGATTGGTGCCTAGAGCTTTATTCCTTTAGATCCTGACTCACCAAAAATATCTCTTCTTCAAACTTCTTCACTTCAGAATTCAAGGTGTGAGCTTAGAATGTGGGTCAAATAGCAAAGATCTTTAGAGGGGCAGTACAGTACATATTTACCATCCTGCATTGTTTTCTTGATCTATTATCTTTTCAAAGCAAAATCCAGTGGATGAGAAGCAATGTGACCTATTTAATAGAGTTCAGGCCTAAAAGTCAGAAGGAACGGGGTTCTAATCTCAGTCCCATCACTTGTATGACCTTCGGCAAGTCACTGAACTTCTCTGGGCCTCGGTTACCTCATTTGAAAAGTGCGAATTAAGACCGTGAATTCCAAGTGGGACAGGGACCGTGTCCAACCTGATTAGCCTGTATCTAACCAGCACTTAATGTAGTGTCCGGTGCATAGTAAGCACGTAACCAAAAAAAAAAAAAAAAATCCAAGATTTCACCACTGCATATCTTCCCTTTCAAATGTAAAAGCCAACTACACCACCAGATGAAGATGATGAAAGGTCAGATAGCAAAACTGAGTCTTTATTTTATTCCCATTCACCTTTATTTATTAAAAAAGTATATTAAATAAGTTATTACAATATATACAAATATATAGCTATATAAAATATCCTCTACATAAATAGAAATTTCCCAAGTGCAAAAACCTTACCAAAAATCCCACATACGCAAACACATACCCCACATTAATTGTAGTAACCTGAGTTTCTCAAAATTGGACATTATTTGACTAGTAGTCTTATTATTAAAAAATATATTAACCATCAAGTGTAAGTCAGCTGTAGTGCCAAGTCCTACTGCATACTAGACAGGTCCAAAATAAACGTTTCAACAAACTTGTTTAAGAACCTGCCTCTCAAATGGTTAATACAAGTTTAGACTAGATGTAAGTTAGGAAGTCCATCAGATGCCAGTATTGCTTAGTTTGTTGTGTCCTAGTTTCTGGTCAGTTTGTCTCAGAAAAATGTGACATTCATAAGTCAACCCAAAGGCATAACTCATTCTTGTGTGCAGAATACTTGGTATCAGAGTATGGCTAGTGTAGGAGGAGTGATAGTGTTCTCAAGAGGTGTGAAATAGACTGCACCACCTACTAAAGTGTATTGTGGGTGGTCACAGTGAGTGGCTGACAGGAATAAAAAGTGTTTCAAAGAAACAAAATTTTCCCTTCCTATTTAAGTGCAGGTGACAAGCTCCATTACATTTAAAATGATAGGAATGTTTTGTTCTCCCAAAAGTACCACCAGATTTTCCACCACAAAATATGGAGTGTAAACTCCTCTACCCTGCAAACTCTTGGTGGACAGGGAGGAGAATGTCTGCCAACTCTGTTATTACTGTAGTCTCCCAACCGCTTAATACAGTGCTCTGAGCATAGTAAGCACTAGTTCATTGAATAGTATTTAAATATTGAGTGTGTGCTTTGTACAGAGCAAACTGTGCTAAGAACTTGGGAGAGTACAATATAACAAACACACATTCCCTGCCCACAGCGAGTTTACAGTCTAGAGGGGGAATAAATATTATTGCTGGATCACAGTAAGATGTGAGCTTTGCAGTAGTAGACACTTGTGAAGGTGCTCCTTTTTATGGAAATCTAAGAGGGGAGTGGTCTTTCTTCGCGGAATCTTTCCTCTTCCTGCACTTATACAGAGTCACGGACAGGATGACAATGGTGATGATGATGATGACGAGAACTACGGCCCCAATGATGAAAAACGCTTCTGAAAGAAAACATCACAGACCATGGTTAGAGACGTTTTGACATTCCCTACAGCTTCCATTAAATATTAACTACGAGGATATAAATCTGTCATTTCCCCTATCTCTAATTTAATGCCCGTCTCCCCTTACTAGAATGCAAATTCATTGAGGGCAGGGAATTTGTCTATGTCTAGAAAGCAGCATGGCTTCGTGGAAAGAGCACGGGCCTGGGAATCGGAGGATCTAGGTTCTAATCTCAGCTCTGCCATGTGTATGCTGTGTGACCTTGGGCAAGTCACCTCTGTGTGCCTCCTATTCCCTCCTACTTAATGTTGGTATTTGTTAAGCGCTTACTACGTGCCGAGCACTGTTCTAAGCGCTGGGCTAGACACAGGGGAATCAGGTTGTCCCACGTGGGGCTTACAGTGTTAATCCCCATTTTCCAGATGAGGTAACTGAGGCCCAGAGAAGTGAAGTGATTTGCCCACAGTCACACAGCTGACAAGTGGCAGAGCCGGGATTAGACTGTGAGACCCAGATGGGACAGGTTAACTTGTATCTATCTCAGTTCTCGGCACATAGTAAGTGCTTAACAAGTACTATCATTATGAACTCTTCTGTTTTGCAATCTCCCAAGTACTTAGTACAGTGCTCTGCACACAGTAAGCTCTCCATGCCAATGATTACTCCCTGTGACTTCCGAACAACAGAAAACCTAGGTACTCATTTCAATGATTTTGGTTCTGATGAATTCAAAGTTTCTAAAAATCTAAAGAGAGAAGGATATGAATCACTAATGGTTAAAATAAAGCACTTTTTGCAATCTTACCCCCAATCCGCAGTATGTAAGATCCAGCCCATTTAAAGTTGGCATAGGCCATAAATTAGTCTTTGTTTTCAGTAGAGACTCACCTTCAGATAAACCTTTCTTTAGGCTGGTACACTCAATCCGGCTTTCTGGGCTTTTACGGTTTTTACTGCGAGACAGGATTGTTGCCTGCACGTTGAAGCAGTAGTCTTCTCTCTCCACATTGACCAGAAATTCATTGGTATCAGTCTTTTCTGATTTCTGTTTTTTTTTTTTTTTAAAAAAAAGACATATGTTTAACACCTTGAACCAGCTTTCATTGCAGACTTGGGCTAATAAGAGTGTGCTCTGACTTGCCGGAGAGGCATTTTGATACCCCCAACCCCATGATCCTTACGTACAAATTCTTAAACTCTAAATTCTACTGTTGCCCCCCATCTGGAATATTATTTAATGTCATCTCCTCCTCTAGATGCTCTGCCACTTGTCAGCTGTGCGACTGTGGGCGAATCACTTCACTTCTCTGTGCCTCAGTTCCCTCATCTGTAAAATGGGGATTAAGACCGTGAGCCTCATGTGGGACAACCTGATGACCCTGTATCTACCCCAGCGCTTCGAACAGTGCTCTGCACATAGTAAGCGCTTAACAAATACCAACATTATTATTATTATTAAACTCCTTCTGGGTAGGGAATGCATCTCCCAACTCTGCAACCAGTCAATATTTAATAAGTACCACTGATCAACTGCTTGGAGGTGGATGAGTAAGCAGGAGGGGGAGAGGTGGAACAAAATGGCAGGGGAAGACAGAACTTAAAGTACAACCACCACTGCTAACCAGTGCAGACCAGGTGGACATAGAACCACTGTGTCACTCCACCACTCTGGCTGGGGGGAAAAAAATAAACAAACCTAAATTCTCATGGTGCCTTTCCTCATCCCCAGTACAAGTGATGATTCGATCATATTTACTAAGCGCTGTGTGCAGAGCACTGTACTAAGCACTTCGAAAGTACTATTTGGCAACAAATAGAGACAATCCCTACCCAACAATGAGCTCACATAATGATAATGGTATTTAAGTGCTTACTATGTGCCAGGCACTGTACTAAGCACAACTGATGTTCACGACCACCACCTCAGCCATGATGAATCTTCTGGTCCCTCTAGACTTTAAGCTTGTTGTAGGCAGGGACTGTCTCTGTTTACTCTTATGTTGTATTCTCTCCTAGAGTGCTCTGCACGCATTAAGTGCTTAATAAATATGATTAACTGACTGGTCCCATTAAAGGAAGACTAAGTCCATTTTTGTGGAACGTATCTGATGCTTGTGCTGTGGCAAGCACTGGGATAAAATTCAAGATCATCGGACTGGATACAGTCTAAGGGGAGGGAGAACAGATATTTAATCCCTATTTTATAGATGAGGAAATTGTGGCACAGTGGGGTGAAATGACTCCCAAGATGACGCAGCAGGCAAGTGGCAGAGCTGAGCATAGATCCGGAGTCTCTTGCCTCCCAGGCTCGTGCTTTTGCTTTTAGGTCACGCTGCCTCCCCTTCCACGTTAAGCTCTTTGCAGCCCCATTCCCAACTTGAGAAGCAGAATTAACATGACAAAAGGGAGCTCTTCTGAGTTCTCTCTTGAAGGAAAAAAACTCTATAATCAATTGCATTTACTGAGAGCTTACTGTGGGCAGAGCACTGTACTGAGTGCTTGGGAGAGTAAAGTAGGGAAATTCAACTTGTCAAGGAGCCAGTTCTTATTTGGCCAGAACTGTTTCAGCAGATGGAGGAGGAAAAGAGGGGAAATCCACTATCATAAATAAAAGGGATAAAGGGGCTTTAAAAGGGGCAAACTCACCTTTCCCGTACTTGCGGCTTTCCAATAAAACAGCGTGTAACTTAGATTTCTGCCAAAAATCCCACGAAGGGTTTTGTAGTTTTGCTCAAGTCGGAGTGCCGTATGGGGATCTTGAACCACCACTCTCAACTTGGTTCCATTTTGACTGAAACTTTCAATTATTGGCTGTCCGATATTGGCTAAAACAAACAAAAGGAGACTTAGGAACGGTGGAATCTCCAACAGAGCAAAAGCCTACACTGGTTTTCATCCAGCTAGGAGATAAGAATTCAAAAAGAGAACCTAAAGAGTGAGCTTGATCCAAGAATTTAATCCTTATCCTTGCTTTGGAGAAAACAACATCAGTAAGGAACCCTGGAGCCAAGACCTCTTTGAAAAATTAGATGGAGAATTGCACTCTGCCTTACAAAACCACAGTAGAAACGAGATTTGAGAGTGAACAGAAATCTGCACCCCAAAATTCTTCATATGAAATATTTCAAATGCGAGCACTATAAAGGTCTCCCAGCTATATATGAGTAGTTAGGTTTTAATTTCGGGCATCTAAAATGGTAAAGGGATTTATATCAAGGCAGCTTCAGTTTGTCAAGGCAGGGAAGCAGCCATGGCCTCATGGATAGAGTCCGGGCCTGGGAGTCCAAAAGACCTGGGTTCTAATCCCAGCTCCCCCACCTGTCTGCTGTGACCTTGGGCAGGTCAATTAACCTCTCTGTGCCTCAGTTATCTCATTTGTAGAATGGGAGTTAAGACTGTGAGCCCCATCTGGGACAGGGACTGTCTCCATCCTGATTAGCTTATATCTAACCCAGCACTTAGTACAGTGCCTGGTACATAGTAAGCACTTAAATACCATAAAGAATTCAAAACTCTAAAGGTCAAGGCCGTGCCTTTCTACTGATTTTTTGTACCGTTCTACGGAAGTGATGGCAACGTCAATTAAGTCGATGAGAAAAGTGAGTCGTAAAATGTTTGCAGTTGTAAAATGTCTGGAAAATCAGTTATGACCAAGTTGCATCATTGCTGGTATTCAGATGCATTCTTTCATGTACAATTATTTCTCCTTCAACACGGGCATTAAATTTTCCTCACGGTAGGGAAAATTGTGTGCAATACTTCTGTCTCCGCTGATGTCCTTTCTGACATTACACCACATTTTATCTAGACATATGTTGTCAGAAAAATGTTCTCTAAATCCTCAACCATGTTCTAGCCAAAATGCATAATGAAAACAACAATGATAATCCTAATAGTAATAATCCTAATAATAATAGTGTTTGTTAAGTGCCGACTCTGTGCCGAATATGGGGAAGATACAGTTTAATCAGGTTGGGGACAGTCCCTTTCCCCATAGGGCTCACAGTCTGAGTGAATGGGTTTTTTAATCCCCATTTTACAGATGAGGAAATTGATAATGATAACAATTGTGGAAATTGTTAAGGGCTTACTATGTGCCAGACATTGCACTGAGCACTGGGGTGGATACAAGTAAATCGGGTTGGACATAGTCCCTGCCCCACGTGGGGCTCACAGTCTCAATCCCCATTTTACAGAGGAGGTAACTGAGGCCCAGAGAAGTGAAGTGACTTGCCCAAGCAGACAAGTGGTAGAGCTGGAATTCAAACCCCTGACCTTCTGACTCTCAGGCCCGTGCTCTATCAACTAGGCCATGCTGCTTTTTGGACATATGTTCTAGGAGAACTGACTGCATATTATTGCCTTTCAAGCCAGCCAAAGTTAAGGCTTTCAATAAGGGGAACTGATGTGCTCTTTCAGTCCCAAATACTTCTACTTACTGTCTAGGTAAGGCGTGAAATCGGGAGCGTATACAAAAGGAGGTTCTTCAATATCATCTTCTGTCCTCATTTGCTTTTCTATAAGGATTCGGGTGCTGTATTTTTCCATTACGTCTTTCATGTCATCTGTGACATCACACTCTGTTGCTGACGTACGGATGCATTTCTTTTTCCATCTGTTTGCTTTGCTAGAACTAAAAGGGATAAGGTGGTTTTTAATCCAGAAAAAATTTTTCTTTTTTTGGTTGTTCTCGTTTTAAATGTGACATCTGCTGGCCATTAATTTTGTGGGAAAGATTTTTGGGGGGAAAAACTTTTCCTCTGGGATATAAATGCAGCAGCAGCAGCTCCGTAACTCTAAAGACGGGACCTAGTGATAGAAGGAAAACTCATTGGCTTGAGACTTTTTAAAACCTGAAATTGTCTAGATTTTTTCACTTCCGTTCTTACCTACCTGACTTTTTTATGAAAAATCCATACCTGAAAGCATATTTTCTGAATCGTAATCTAATTCCCCTTCCAAAAAATAAAAAAGTTTCATGTCTATAAAGTGAAGAGGAAGTTCCTGCAGTGAATAATATTATTACTTGCCAAAAGGTGATGCATTTCTAATACTGCCTGGGAACTTGGCAGGCTGAAAGACTAATCATTTGATTAACCGCTTTCTGAGTCTGGTGACTAGGGTGTGATTTAAAGAGCTCCTATTGAAATCTGCACTGCCCTGAAGTTGTCAGGGAAACTAAACTACCAGGAATAAGTCATGGTTTCCTAATAAGTAACTGTTTGGTGCACAAGCACATGTTAAATTAAGTGATTAATGTGTTCTCAGCAAGTCAATCAGTGCAGGAGATTTTGGGCAGACCTGTCCCGCTGGAAAACACTCAAGAAGCCTAGACTCATTTTATTAATAATAGTACTGATATTTATTGAGCAGCCACTGGGTTTAGAAATCATTTCCTTGCTAGACTGCCAAGAAAGGACTTTAATATATATTTGAAGAAGAAAAAAAACACTCATTTACTACTAATGTTGAGAATTCAGTGGCTAGCTTCCTCCATAATCACATGATCTATAACCAACATAACCTGTTGAAGGAAGATTCTGCTTTTTCTACGCTTTAGTTGGATGAACCCTGACAGGAGTAGGCAGCAAGCAAAGCCACCTGCCTCTGCTCTGACCAAAGATTTGGAGACTCTGGACTCTAAAATGAAACTCAAGGTTGCTGATTCTTGTATTTTTGCTCAGCCCAAGAAGCAGAGTCACTGGACGTGTCAGGTGAAGTCATTTTAGACTCCATTTTTTTAGAAAATTTACTCCAAAAACCTCAAAGGTTTTCCAGGTAATTGTTCTTGGATGAAGAATAACCATCATTTAATTTGCTGTGACTGTCAGGCTTTATACCAGTCATAAAAATGTTTATAATCCCTTTTATACATTTCCTTTACTTCTATTGCTTTGTCATACCTGTAATTTTATTTTAGTTTCTGTCTTCCTCGCTAGATTGCAAAATCCTTGAGGGCAGGAATTGTGTCTACTAACTTTTATCATAATCTTCCAAGTACTTATTACAGTATGTTACATACAGTAAGCACTCAATAAATGGATGTGTGCATATATAAAGACCAAGGAAATAAAGGCCTAGAGGAGATGAACCTGCTTGTGAATTTTAGACCAGAATGACCAACATCCACCCTAAGATAAAAATAACACTCTGACTAGTGACACTTCTTTGAAAATTATAGGAAAGAAAAAGTCATCTTCCCAATCACAATTCCTGGAACATTTTAGAAGGCAAAATATTGCCTGTTAGTAGGCAAGGAAATTCAACTCTAAATTTTGGTTTTGGTAGCCAGTATAATCAATTACAAACAAAATCTGTCCATTACAGGCAATCTACAGTTGAAATGCCAAAAAAAAACCCCAACCTATTAGAAATTTAGAAATCTGTTTCTTCAAGGCATGAGTCATTCTTTTGGTCTTATGAATCGACAGAATATATTGAACAGTTCGTGTGCAGACTGCTCTACTAAATCACTGGGAGAAAATATAGAATTAGAAAAATTCTCCACCCAAGGAATTTACAGTCTGGCAGAAGAGACAGATGATAAAATAAGTTACAGGTAGGTGGAAGCAATAGAGTATAAAAGAAAAATATGTGTGTGCTATGACGCGTTCAAACTCAGTGATCTGAGTATCTGAGTGCTTACTTTGTGAAGAGCACTGTATTAAGCACATGGGAGAGTACCATATAACAGACACATTTCCTGCCCATGAGGAGCTTACAGAATAAAGGGAAAATGACCGGCCCTAAGCATCAAATGTCTAGTTAATGTGGATGTACTTAATCAGAAGACGCGTTTGGAGGTGGGGATTTGGAGTGGTGAGATGCACTTTTAGAAGGGGTTTGAAAATGGAGAGAGCAATGGTCTGCTAGTTGTGAAGGCGGAGGGAATTCCATAAAGAGGGAGGACATGAGCAAGAGGTCATTAGCAAGAGAGACAGTGGATGAGGTACAGAGGGTAGATTTAGCTTGAAGGGAACAAAGAGGGTGAACTGGGGTGTAGTGGGAGAAAAGAGTGGACACGTAGGAGGGAGAGAGTTGAGTGAGTGCCTTAAAGAATCGATCATCAGGAATTTGTGTTTTGATGTGGGGAGGAATGGGTATCCTTTGGATATTCATGAGGAATGGAGAGAGATGCACAGAATGATGTTTTCGAAATCTGATTTGAGCAACTGGGCTGAAGAGCGGAAGAAGTGGAAAGCAAGAAGGCCCATGCAGTTGTCGAGTCAGTATATGGTAAGTGCCTGGACCAGTGTGATGGGAATTATGGATGGAGAGAAAGGGAATGATTCTGGCAATAAGGAGAGAGAAGCACCAGTCTGAACATGGATCTTGCAGGGGAGAAGTTACGGATAATTCAATCATTCAATCATTAAGCGCTCACTATGTGCACAGAGTACAATATAACAGAATTAGCAGACATGTTCCCTGCCCCTAATGAGCGTAATTCCAAGGTGTTAGACTTGAGAGGAGGAAAAGATGATGGTGTTGTCAACTATGATGGGAAAAGTAGGAGCAGGGAAGATGAAGTTTCAGTTTTGGAGCTTTAGGTATCAGTGGGACAACAATCACTGGTATTTCTTGAAGGCTTACTGTGTGCAGGGCACTGTACTATATGTGCTCGGGAGGATACAATATAACAGTGTTATTAATAATAATGACGCTATTTGTTAAGCACTTACTATGTGCCAGACACTGTTCTAAGTGCTGGGGTAGATACAAGGTAATCGGGTTGGACGCAGTCCCTGTCCCACATAGGACTCACAGTCTTAATCCCCATTTGACAGACGAGGGAACCGAGGCACAGGGAAATGAAATGTCTTGCCCAAGGTCACAGCAGGCAAGTGACAAAGCCGGCATTAGAACCCATGACCTTCTGACTTGCAGGCCTCTGATCTATCTATTAGGCCATGCTGTTTCTCTAGAGTTGATAGACACGTTCCCGGTATCCTGGAAGATGGTGGATTAGAGAAGCACCGTGGTTCGGTGGAAAGAGTCCAGGCTTGGGAACCAGAGGTCATGGGTTCGAATCCCAGCTCTGCCACTTGTCAGCTGTGTGACTGTGGGCAAGTCACTTCACTTCTCTGGGCCTCAGTTACCTCATCTGGAAAATGGGGATGAAGACTGTGAGCCTCACGTGGGACAGCCTGATGACCCTGTCTCTACTCCAGCGCTTAGAACGGTGCTCTGCACATAGTAAGCACTTAACAAGTACTAACATTACTATATGCGAGATTGCAGAGGGCGAGAGAGGTCAGGGCTGGTGAAATAGATTTGGGAGTCATCAGCATACAGGGGATAGTGGGACTGAGTAGCGATTAAGAGAAAAGAACCCAAAATTGAGCCTTGAGAGATGCCCCCAGTTAGAGAGTGGGAGGCAGATGAGGAGTTGGTGAAAGAGACCGAGAAGGAGTGGACAGAGAGATAGGAGAACTAGGACAGAACTGTCTCTGTCTCTGTCTGTCTCTCTCTGTCTCTTTGTCTCTCTCTGTCTCTTTGTCTCTCTCTGTCTCTTTCTGTCTCTACCTCTCTTCTCTCATTCTCTCTGTCTTTCTCCCTCTCTCTCTCTCTCTTTCCTTGAGAAGGGCATGATCTACATTGCCATAAACAGTCGGTGGTTAGGGGTCAAGGAGGATGGGGAATGAGGAGGGTCTGTCAAGTGACCTTGGAAACAGCAGGTCTCAGGAGTGAAGGGGGCAAAAGTGAAAGGATTGCAGAGAGTCAGAATGGAATTGGAAGTGTGTTAACCTATTTGAGAAGTTGGGACAGAAATGGGAGGAAGAGGACGGGGTCCAGAGCAGGCTTTTTTAAGGTGGGCGTGTTTGAAAGCATAGGGGGAGAAACTAGCCTTAGACTCCACTCTTTCCCCCATCTGTAATATATTTTAATGTCCATCTCCCTCGGTAGACTGCGAGTTACTTGTGGGCAGGGATCACTTCTACTAACTCTATTGTACTGTACTTTTCCAAGAGTTTAGTACAGTGTTCTCTACACACTGTAAGCACTCGGATACCTTCATTGAACACCAGTGATATTTGTACTGAGGAAGTGGGAAAAGGAAACAAAGCTCTTAGTATAGCAAACACATCGATTTACCTCATTTCGACAGTATAGACATAATCTTTTAGTGTGGACTGCCATTCCAAGATGGTCTTGAAGTCAGTAGATTTCCAAGTCACGTTCACTGCTTTTGAGAGTTCTGAAGAACCTGGAAAGATGAGAAAGAAAGGTTCTTGAAGTTTCATATGATGCCTAGCCATTTGTTATACAGTGATGAATACTTAATATGTCTTATTGATGTATCTGTGGCGGAAAATATTTGTGTAAACTACAATTCCTTCTACCCTGTGTATAAACATAGTCTTTTAAGATGCTGCTGTGTATGCTATTTGCAAATCCTGTCACTCTGACAAATCTTTTGGAAGATCAGGACACCAAAAAGTAGTTTTTAAAGGAGAGCAATCCCCCCCACTCGGATCGCCTCCTGCCAGGTGGATCTAGTTATCCACTGCATTGGGGGATTTGGGAGAATATTTCATTATGTTTAAAACATTTATTTTGCGCTCTCTGCTTGTGAATGCTCTTTCTGTTCCTCGATGAGCAAAGTCACTTTTATTTTAATTGTGGCTACAGTGAAAGGTTCCTCACTCCCCTTATAAAACCTTAAACACAGCTTCACTATATCTCTCATACCAAATGCTTTTGTGCTTAATAATTGAGGAGCATTTTTTTGCATTATTTTAAAAATTTGAACTATGGCCTAACCAATCAAGTAGTAAGCTTATTTACCTGATCTAGGTTATTGCAATGAAAACATCCCCAAAGAGCCCTTTCCAGAGCTTCTATAAAATGCAGTTGAAAGTTCCCATTAAAATTAAAACAATGACCCTGTTTCCCTAATAACTTACAAGTGGCCAAGACAGATTTTCACTTTTGCACTTAAGGTTATTAAGCACTTACTCTGCGCTGAGAGTAAGCACCTCCCGTGGAGGTGGCCCAGGCGAGCCCCCCCGAGTGCCCCCTCCCCGTTCCTCTCCCATTCCTAATAATAATGGTGTTAAGCGCTTACTATGTGCCAGGCACTGTACTAAGCGCCGGGGTGGATACAAGCAAATCGGGTTAGACCTAGTCCCTGTCCCCCGTGGGGCTCACAGTCTCAATCCCCATTTGACAGATGAGGTAACTGAGGCCCAGAGAAGTGAATCGACTTACCCCAGGTCCCACAGTTTTATACGTGGCAGAGCCTTCCCCATCCCTCTCCCCGGTTGCCCATCTGGCCTGGAGGGGTGGGCAGACCCCTTACCCGCCCCTGGCGGGGCAGAAGGGCACAAAGGACACTTTGTCCTTGATGTACTGGACTTGTGGAAACAGCATGGCTTAGTAGCAAGAGCCCGGGCTTGGGAGTCACAGGTCATGGGTTCTAATCCCATCTCTGCCACTTAGCCGTTTGACTTTGGGCAAGTCACTTCACTTCTCTGTCCCTCGGTTCCCTAATCTGGAAGATGGGGATGAAGACCGTGAGCCCCACGTGGGACAGCCTGATGACCTTGTATCTACCACAGAGTTTAGAACATTGCTTGGCATGTAGTAAACCCTTTAGAAATAACATCATCATCATCATCACTTCTCTGGGCCCCCTTGAGAAGGAGCACGGCCCGGTGGTCGGAGCCAGTCCTGGGAGGTGGAAGGTCCTGGGTTCTAATCCCACCCCGCTGTTTGTCTAAGTGCTGGGGTAGATATAAGGTAATCAGGTTGTCCCAAGTGGAGCACACAGTCTTAATCCCCCTTTTACAGATGCGATAACTGAGACACAAAGAAGTTAGGTGACTTACCCAAAGTCACCCAGCTGACAAGTGGCGGAGCCAGAATTAGAACCCATCGCCGTTGACTTCCAAGCCCAGTCTCTTTCCAGTAAGCCACGCTGCTTCAGGGCATTCATTCGTACTTTCATTCAATCGTATTTACTGAGTGCTTACTGTGTGCAGAGCACTGTACTAAGCACTTGGAAAGGACCATTTGGCAACAGATAGAGACAATCCCTACCCGACAACGGGTTCACAGTCTAGAAAGGGGAGATGGACAACAAAACAAGTAGGCATCAGTAGCATCAAAATAGGTAAATAGAATTATAGCTATATACATATCATTAATAAAATAGAATCATAAATATGTAGTAATAATGATGGCATTTGTCAAGCACTTACTATGTGCCAGGCACTGTTCAAAGCACTGGGGGGATACAAGGTTGTCCCCATGGGGGTCTGAATCTTAATCCCTATTTTCCCAATGAGGGAACTGAGGCCCAGAGAAGTTTAGTAACTTGTCCAAAGTCACGCAGCTGACAAGTGGTGGAGCGGAATTGGAACCCATGACCTCTGACTCTCAAGCCTAGGCTCTTTCCACTAAACCACGCTGCTTCTCTTACACACACACACACACACACACACACACACACACACCCCTACCCCCCCCACCCCCCAAGTGCTGTGGGGCTGGGGATGGAGTTAGAGGAGAGGGAGGGAGTTGGGGTGATGGGGAGGGAAGGAGAAGGGGGGTGGTTCTTTGTGGCCCTTTGGGGGACCCCCCCCCCACTGAAACACACAGACACACACTGAGAAACACACACACAGACACTAAAACACACAGACCCACGACACGGACACACACGCACCCACACTGAAACACAGACACACACAGAGACACACAGAGAGACACTAAAACACACAGACCCACGACACGGACACCCACGCACCCACACTGAAACACAGACACACACAGATACACACACACAGACACTAAAACACACAGACCCACGACACGGACACACACGCACCCACACTGAAACACAGACACACACAGATACACACAGAGAGACACTAAAACAGACCCACGACCCGGACACACACGCACCCACACTGAAACACATAGATACAGAGAGACACTAAAACACACTGACCCACCACACGGACACACACGCACCCACACTGAAACACACAGATACAGAGACACTAAAACACACAGACCCCCGACACGGACACACACGCACCCACACTGAAACACAGATACACACCCACTGAAACACACCGACACACAGGCACATACACCCAATCAACACACACAGACACCCCTACTGAAACACACAGGCACATACACACAATCACACACACAGACACCCCTACTGAAACACGGAGAGACACACTAAAACACAGACAGGCACCCACCCTGAAACCCAGACACCCACATAGACACACTCCCTGAAACACCGAGACGCGGGCACACCGACAAAACGAACCCCAGACACACACAGACACACACCTGCACACACTGAAACCCGGCCCCACAAGCACACACACTGAAACCCAAACACACAAGGAACGAGGGGCGGGCCGGCGGGCCCAGGCCTCGTGTGCGGGGGTGTTGAGCGCTCACCTGGGGTGGCTGCGGCCCGGGGGGCCGAGGGGAGGAGGAGAAGGAGGAGGAGGGCCTCCAGGAGGAGGAGGATCGGGGTGCGGGGCTGCAGCATCTCCGGGCGGCTGTCGGGGTGGGTCCTGGGGGTCGGGACCGGCTGGGCTGCGGAGGCCCGGGGCGGTGATGGTGCGTCCAGCGCGGCTGACCCCTGTTTATAAAGCCGCCAGCCCGCTCCTCCTTCTCTTTCCCTCCTCCTCCTTCTCCTTTTTCCCTCCTCCTCCCTTACTCCTCCCCCATTTCCTTTCCTCCGCCCCCATGTCTCGGTGACCCCCAGACACACGGACCCCCCCCCCCCACCTCCATGCACATTACAATCTAATAATAATAACAATGTTGGTATTTGTTAAGCGCTTACTATGTGCAGAGCACTGTTCTAAGCGCTGGGGTAAACACAGGGGAATCAGGTTGTCCCACGTGGGGCTCACAGTCTTCATCCCCATTTTACAGACGAGGGAACTGAGGCACAGAGAAGTGAAGTGACTTGCCCACAGTCACACAGCCGACAAGTGGCAGAGCTGGGATTCGAACTCATGAGCCCTGACTCCAAAGCCCGTGCTCTTTCCACTGCGCCACGCTGCTTCTCAATTCCCTAATTCCCTTCCCCTCTTCAAATCCCTCCTTAAAGCTCACCTCCTCCAAGAGGCCTTCCCAGACTGAGCTCCCCCTGCTCCCTCTACGCCCCCCCCTTCACCTTTCCGCAGCTAAACCCTCTTCTCCCCCCTTTCTCTTTCCCGTCCCACCCCCTCAGCACTGTACTCGTCCTCTCGACTGTATATATCTTTATCACCCTATTTATTTTGTTTAATGAGTTATACATCACCCCGATTCTATTTAGTCGCCATTGTTTTTATGAGATGTTCTTCCCCTTGACTCTATTACCACTGTTCTTGCCTGCCTGTCTCCCCCCGATTAATGTTGGTATTTGTTAAACGCTTACTATGTGCCGAGCACTGTTCTAAGCGCTGGGGGAGACACAGGGGAATCAGGTTTCCCACGTGAGGCTCACAGTCTTAATCCCCGTTTTACAGATGAGGTCACTGAGGCACCGAGAAGTGAAGTGACTTGCCCAAAGTCACACAGCTGACAGGTGGCCGAGCCGGGATTCGAACCCATGTCCTCTGACTCCCGTCAAACGGCAGGGACCGTCTTTATCTGTTGCCGACTTGTCCATTCCAAGCGCTTAGTACAGTGCTCTGCACATAGTGAGCGCTCAATAAATACTACTGAATGAATGAATTACAATCCTATTTTGGATGCTATCGATGCCTGTCTACTTCTTCTCTTTTGTTGTCTGTCTCCCCCTCCTTCTAATAATAATAAGGTTGGTATTTGTTAAGCGCTTACTACGTGCAGAGCACTGTTCTAAGCGCTGGGGGAGAGACAGGGGAATGAGGTTGTCCCACGTGAGGCTCACAGTCTTCATCCCCATTTTCCAGATGAGGGAACTGAGGCACAGAGAAATGAAGTTCATTCGATAGTACTTATTGAGCGCTTACTAGGTGCAGAACACTATACTAAGCGCTTGGAATGGACAAATCGGCAACAGATACAGTCCCTGCCCATAACTTGCCCACAGTCATACAGCTGACGGGGCAGAGTCGGGATTGGAACCCATGACCTCTGACTCCCCAGCCCGGGCTCTTTCCACTGAGCCACGCTGCTTCTAGGCTGTGAGCCCCTTAGTGGGTAGGGATGGTCTCCATCTGTGGCCCAGTTGGACTTTCCAAGCGCTTAGTACAATGCTCCGCACAGGGTCATGGGTTCGAATCCCGGCTCTGCCGCTTGTCAGCTGTGTGACGGTGGGCAAGTCACTTCACTTCTCTGTGCCTCAGTTCCCTCATCTGGAAAATGGGGATGAAGACTGTGAGCCTCAGGTGGGCCAACCCGATTACCCTGTATCTAAACCAGCGCTTAGAACAGTGCTCTGCACATAGTAAGCGCTTCACAAATACCAACATGATTATTTATATCGCCAAGATCCGCCCTTTCCTCTCCACCCAAACGGCTACCTTACTGTTACGGGCTCTCGTTATATCCCGGCTAGACTACCGTGTCGGCCTTCTCTCTGACCTCCCTTCCTCCTCTCTCGCCCCGCTCCGGTCTATTCTTCACTCCGCCGCCCGGCTCATCTTCCCGCAGAAACGATCTGGGCCTGTCACTCCCCTTCTTAAACAACTCCAGTGGTCGCCTATCGACCTCCGCTCCAAACAACAACTCCTCACTCTAGGCTTCGAGGCTCTCCCTCACCTCGCCCCTTCCTACCTCTCCTCCCTTCTCTCTTTCCACCGCCCACCCCGCACGCTCCGCTCCTCCGCCGCCCACCTCCTCGCCATCCCTCGGTCTCGCCCATCCTGTCGTCGACCCCCGGGCCACGTCCTCCCGCGGTCCCGGAACGCCCTCCCTCCTCCCCTCCGCCAAACTGATTCTCTTCCCCTCTTCGAAACCCTACTTAAAGCTCACCCCCTCCAAGAGGCCTTCCCAGACTGAGCTCCCCCCCTTTTTTTCCCTCTGTTTCCTCTACCCTCCCCCTTCACCTTTCCGCAGCTAAACCCTCTTTTCCCCCTTTCCCTCTGCTCCTCCCCTTCTCCCTTCCCCTCCCCTCAGCACTGTACTCGTCCGCTCAACTATACATAGTTTCATTATCCTATTTATTTTGTTAATGAGGTGTTTCTTAGCTATTGCTTTAATGAGATGTTCTTCCCCTCGATTCTATTTACTGCTATTGTTCTTGTCTGTCCGTCTCCCCGGATTAGACCGTGAGCCCGTCAAAGGGCAGGGACTGTCTCTATCTGTTACCGATTTGTACATTCCAAGCACTTGGCACAGTGCTCTGCACATAGTAAGCGCTCAATAAACACTATTGAATGAATTTATTCTTACGACTGAATGAATGAATGGGTGATTTCCTAAGTGTTTAGGTGACGTAATAAGAATAATGATGGAATTTCTCAAGTGCTCACTATGTCTCAAGCGCTTTTCTAAGCGGGGGCGGGGGGGCATACAAGGTCGTCAGGTTGTCCCACGTGGGACTCACAGTCTTCATCCCCCTTTTAAAGATGAGGGAACTGAGGCCCAGAGAAGTTAAGTGCCCTGGCCAAAGTCACACAGCTGATGAGTGGCAGAGCTGAGATTAGAACCCATGACCTCTGACTCACATACGTGCTCACTTACATATATATATATCCACACTTTTATACATCCACACACACATTCATTCGACCACATTTTTTGAACCCTGACTGTGCAGAGCCGTGGACCAAGTGTTTCGAAAGTACAGTACAGCAAGAGAGAGACAGTCTCTGCCCACAACGGGATCACAATCTGGGGGGCGGGGGGAGACAGGCCTCATCAAAGCAAGTTAACAGGCATCAATACACGCACACACACACACACACACACACACACTCATTCAATGTATTTTCTGAACACTTAATATATGCAGAGCACTTTACTAAGCGCTTCGAAAGTACAATCCGGCATCAGAGTCAATCCCTACCCAACAACGGGCTCACAAACACACTCCATAACCTCCCTCCTCCCGACACACACACACACTTACACAGACACTCCCACCCTCCCGACCCGCCTCTGACTCAAGCCCAGTGATTCACCCCCTCCACAGCCCTCACACCTGGCCCGGCCCTGCTCATATACATCTCTTATGCTTCTATTGGACTCTCCCAAGCTTTTCGTCCAGCACTCTGCACACAGTGAGCGCTCAATAAATACGAATGACAGTCCCGGCGTGGCGTGCCTCCCTCCCACCCCCTTGGGGTCCTGGACCAGGCCCTCTTTGATCCCCTGATCCTGCCCCCTCTGGGCCCCTGGTCCCCATCCTGCCCCATCCAGCTCACCATCCCACCAGCTAGTGCTAGTAAGCGCTTACTAGGTGCCCGGCACTAACTTAAGCGCAGGGGGTGATGCAAGCAAATCGGTTGGACCCAGTCCCTGTCCCCCGTGGGGCTCACGGTCTCAATCCCCATTTGACAGATGAGGTAACTGAGGCCCAGATCTGCTTACTCCACGGGCAAAGTGGGCAGAGAAGATTCATTCCTTCATTCGTTCAGGCGCATTTATCAAGCGCTTACTGTGTGCAGAATGTCACTCCCCTCCTTAAAAACCTCCAGTGATTGCCTATCAGCCCCCGCACGAAACAAAAACTCCTCACCCTTGGTTTCAATGTTCTCCATCCCCTTCCCCCCTCCTACTTCACCTCCCTTCTCTCTTTCTACTGCCCACCCCGTACACTCCATTCTCTCTGCCACCCACCTCCTCACCGTCCCCCGTTCGCGCTTGTCCCGCCGTCGACCCCTGGGCCACGTCCTCCCGCTGTCCCGGAATGCCCTCCCTCCTCACCTCCGCCAAACTAACTCTCTTCCCCTCTTCAAAGCCCTACTGATTGTTCACCTCCTCCAGGAGGCCTTCCCTCTGCTTCCCCTCCGCCCTCAGCTCCTCCCCCTTCCTCTTCACCTCCCCTCAGCTGAGCCCCCTTTCCGTCTCCTCCTCCCTTTCCCTTTTCCCCTCCCCTCAGCAAAGTGCTCATTTGTATATATTTTTTGCTATCCTATTTTGTTAATGAGGTATACATCCCCTTGATTCGACTTATCGTGATAATATTGTCTTGTTTTTGTTTGCTTCTGTTTTGCTCTGCAGTCTGTCTCCCCTGATTAGACTGTGAGCCCATCATTGGGCAGGGACTGTCCCTTTCTGTTGCCAAATTGTATATTCTAAGGGCTTAGTACAGTGCTCTGCACATAGTAAGCGCTCAATAAATACTACTGAATGAATGCTTTTGTAGTTTAAAGTGAGTGTCCATCTGGGGCTCACAGTCCTAATCCCCATTTCAGATGAGGGAACTGAGGCCCAGAGAAGTGAAATGACTTCCCCAAGGTCACACGGCAGTCAAATGGCAGAACTGGGATTAAAACCCAGATTGACTTCCCCAAGGTCACACAGCAGTCAAATGGCGGAACTGGGATTAAAACCCAGATCTTATGACTCCCAGGACTATGCTCTATCCACTAAGTCATGCTAGCTTCTCCAATAAACAGTAACATTCCCAGCGATGTGGAGAGAGAAAGCAAGGGTGCAGGGACAACACCGGAACCCCAACCCTGTTTTTGAAGCTCAGGGAGAAATGATCAACCACCGTCAACCCACCAAAAAGTAGCAGACCGGCCTCCCGGTCCTCGCCCGCCGGGGAATTACCCCGCCACTACTCCGCCAAACGTAAGCAGAGGAAATGTAAGGCAAGGGGGAAGGAAGAGGCTCTTGGACCTCTGTTTCATCATCATCAACATCATCGGTGCTATTTTTGAGCACTTACCGTGTGTGGAGCACTGTAGAAAGTGCTTTGGAGAGTGCGATTAATCATATTTACTGAGCGCTTACTGTGTGAACCACACTGCACTAAGTGCTTGGGAGAGTAGATTTAGCTGAGCACTTGTGTGAACTCCCTCTCAGGGTCACAGCTGCAGTTTCCAGTCCGCCACCAGTCTCGGCTATGGGAGGGAGAGTCAAGCAGACGCCTGTCCATTCCATTCCTGGCTTGGCCAGTGGCTAGCGAGTGGCAGGCCATTGGCTACAACTCAAAAGTCACCCGTGCTGGGCAGCGGCGACAAGGGAGTGGTGGAGAGTCGAGGGCAGAGACTCGAGTTTGCTGAGCAGAAGGAGGCGAAGGTAAGCCATTTCTGGATTTTTACCAAGAAAACTCTGGATCCACTACCAGAAGGATTGCCGATGCAGAGCGGGGCGTTCTGGGAGAGATGGGTCGCTATGGGTCAGACACGACTCGACAGCATAAGATGACGAGATTGTGTGAACAGCACTGTACTAAGCATTCAGGAGAATACATTTAATCATGTTAATTGAGCATTTACTGCGTAAACAGCACCGTACTAAGCAGCGTGGCTTAGTGGCAAGAGCCCGGGCTTGGGAGTCAGAGGTCATGGGTTCGTATCCCGACTCTGCCCCTTGTCAGCTGTGTGACTGTGGGAAAGTCACTTCACTTCTCTGTGCCTCAGTTCCCTCATCTATAAAATGGGGATGAAGACTGTGAGCCTCACGTGGGACAACCTCATTCCCCTGTGTCTACCCCAGCGCTTAGAACAGTGCTCTGCACGTAGTAAGTGCTTAACAAATACCAACATTATTAATCCCGGCTCTGCCGCTTGTCAGCTGTGTGACCTTGTGTAAGTCACTTAACTTCTCTGTGCCTCGGTTCCCTCATCTGTAAAAGGGGGATGAAGACTGTAAGCCCTACATGGGACAACCTGATTACCTCGTATCTACTCCAGCACTTAGAACAGTGCTTGGCACATAGTAAGCGCTTAACAAATATCAACTTTATTATTACTAAGTGCTTGGGAGAGTACAATATAACGGAGTCGGCAGATACGTTCCCTGCCCACAAGGAGTTTATAGTTTAGGGAGGAGACAGACATTAAAATGTTACAGATCAATTAATCATATTTATTGTGCACCTATGTGCAGAGCAAGGTTCTAAGGGAGAGTACAATGCAACAGAAGTAGACACATTCCCTGCCCACAATGAGCTCAGAGTGTAAAGGGGGAAGGACAGGTATTAATTTAAGTAATTTCAAAATAAATAATTTAAAGAATTATTTAAAGAATCTACCATTAGGGAAAATGTTAGAGTATTAGGATGGCATCGTCCCATCTATTTCCAACACCTCCACGTGTCTCCGAGACATCACCTGGAGAGCTCTCACCTTCCAACAATCCCAACAGCCGGGACACCTCGGCAATTTATAGGAATGGAGAATGGCTCTCAGACTCTTATGGATCTTTCCTTCGGTGCTTCACAGACACATTGCCTGCATCATTCTCTCTCTAAATCAACAATCCTATGCTTTCTCTTTTCCATATCCACGTCACAGAAAATTTTCAGATTCCTATTCCAGCTCTGAGATTTGGAGGGATCAGGTGTGGTGTGATGAGGCCTGTCTGCTGTGTGACCTTGGGCAAGTCACTTAACTTCACTGTGCCTCAGTTACCTCATCTGTAAAATGGGGATTGAGACTGTGAGCCCCATATGGGACAATCCGATTACCTCGTATTTACCCCAGCGCTCAGAACAGTGCTTGTCACATAGTAAACACTTAACAAATCCCATCATTATTATTATCTCTTTAGATGATTTCCAGATCCAAGATTTAGACTTCCATTCCCGATGCCGCTTCCACATCTGGATGTTCACTCTGTCCAAAAGGGGTTCATTCTCCACCCCTTAGACCAATCAAGAAGTCAAATCGAATTTATTGGGGGCTTATGGTGTGCAACGTTTGGAGGAGTGCAATATCCACTATAACGGAGTTGGTAGCCACGTCCCCTGCTTCTAACGAGTTTAAGAGCACATTTCCTCCGAGCGGGCTTCCCTGACTTAGCCCTCATTTCCTCCTCTCCCACTCTCTTCTCCGTCATCCTTGCACATGGAATTGCACCTTTTGTTTACTATCCCTCAGCTCCCCAGCACTTACATACTTATTCATTCATTCATTCATTCATTCAATAGTATTTATTGAGCGCTTACTATGTGCAGAGCACTGTACTAAGCGCTTGGAATGTACTTAGCTGTACTTTGTGTAACTTATTTTTTTATCAAGGTCTTCCTCCTCCCCCAAGACTGTAAGTTTGTAGCATGCAGGGAATGCATCCACCAGCTTTAATAATAATGTTGGTATTTGTTAAGCACTTACTATTTGCAGAGCACTGTTCTAAGCGCTGGGGTAGATATAGGGGAATCAGTTTATCCCACATGAGGCTCACAGGTAATCCCCATTTTTCAGATGAGGTAACTGAGGCACAGAGAAGTGAAGTGACTTGCCCACAGTCACACAGCTGACAAGTGGCAGAGCTGGGTTATACTGGACTCCCTCAACCCCTTAGTTCAGTGCTCTGCATACATTAGAAGCAGCATGTCTAGTGGTAAGCGCATGGGCTTGAGAGTCTGAGGGCGTGGGTTCTAATCCCGGGCTCTGCCACATGTCAATCACTTAACTTCCCTGTGCCTCAGTTACCTCACCTGTAAAATGGGGATTGAGACTGTGAACCCCATGTGAGACAGGGGCTGCGTTCAACCTGATTGTCTTGTAATACCCTGTATTGCATAGTAAGCACTTAAGAAATAGCACAATTATTATTAATAAAAACAACTGATTGATCTCGACTACCTCAGTTCTGCTTACACCGCTGGGATAGGAGCTACTGCTCTCTGTTGGACTAAAGAGAATTGCTTCCTGTAAACTACCTGTTGTGAAACTGAGAGGAAAAACTATTATCATGTAAGCTGCAAAACTGAAGCACTGAACCTTAAATTACGGGAGGATGGATTGATTGTCAGGGCTACCACCAGTCACTAAATAATAATAATGACATTCGTTAAGCACTTACTATGTGCCAAGGACTGTTCTAAATGCTGGGGGTGATACAAGGTAATCAGCTTCTCCCACAAGGGGCTCACAGTCTTAATCCCCATTTTACAGTTGTGGTCACTGAGGCACAGAAAAGTTAAGTGACTTGCCCAAAGTCACACAGCTGACGAGTGAACCCGTTACCTCTGACTCTCAAGTCCATGCTCTTTCTACTGAGCCACGCTGCTTCTCTGAAAGTGTATTTACTATAGGAGCCTAACACAGTTGACTAAGTTTTCAGACAAAGGTGTAGGAAAACACTGGATAGCTAATTGTTGGAAATTCAGCGGCTCTTTGCTGTGCAGACAGAAATCTAAAGATTTGTGGATTGCTTTTGAACTGAGGATAACAAAGAGGTGAAATCCAGATGCCCCTATCTTCTCTCAGATCATTAGCAGGTTCCTTGCACTTTAAATTCCTTCTTTGCATTCCACTTTTTCCTTCTCCCCCCTCCCTCTTTTTCCAGACTCCTTTTTCTTTGTCTACAGTTCTTCTTTTTCTGATTTTCATGAATTTTGGTATTATCATAAGAGAAAATGAGGTAGTTTAAAGCCAACATTAAGGGATTTATTCAAGTCAAGTGCTTCTGCGAGTGGTCAGACTTGTCTCCATGTGGAATTTTCATCTCCAGTACTTCTCAATGTAGGTGTCATTTGACATTTGGAAATGTAGGGTTCTGAACAGCCTTACCCCCTTTTAAGAATTGCCTTTTAAGGGCAATTATGGCAATTATATCATTCCATTATTTTTAAAAAATGCTTCTATTTAATTCTTCCAAAGCCTGACTATGAAGCTTTCACAATGTCTTCAGTCCATTTTGCAACGTGTATAGCCTTGGGCATGTGCCTTGGACTGAGTAGGGGAGTGGAAGAAGGAAAGCATGTGTTTACTTTGATGAATGGAATATTTTAATTGCTTTACAGTCTCCGCAAAAAATTAAAAAAAAATTAAACATGGCTTCAGTTTCCCAAAAGACAATTTAAAAGAGAAAATATTGGGATAATAAGCAGTTTTTAGTCGCAAACATTGAATCAAACTATTACTCTTTCTCAGATACTACTTCAACTAGTAATAATAATAATAACTGTTGTATTTGTTAAGAATTTACTATGTGCCTAGCACTGTACTGAGGACTGGGGTAGATACAAGATAATCAGATCCTTCGTGGGGCTCACAGTCTAATAGGGAGAATAAAAACTGAATCCCTATTCTGCAAATGAGGGAAGTGACTCCCCGAAAAGTTACGTGTCGTGTCCAAGGTCACACAGCAGGCAAGTGGTGGATCTGGGGTTAGAACCCAGGTCCTCTGACTTCCAGGCCCATACTCTTTCCACTAGGCCACGAGTTAAACAAGAACACTCTAAGATAGGAGCCACATCAAGTTTGGTGATTTACTTTGCTTAAATGTTTACAAATCAAAGCCTGCAGTGCTAATATTCCCTGATTGCGTTATTCTGTTCTACCTTTTAATTAGTCAACGTTATTTATTGAGTGCTTACTGTACACAGAGTGCTGTACTAAGTGCTTAGGGGAATACAGTACAACAGTTGGTAGACACAGTCCCTGCCCAAAGACTTTGGCTATATTCATGGTAATCTCCCCAGGAGAATGGCTTATGTATTTTGATTTGTTTGATTTCTCCTACATTTATCCACATGTACATGTACTTAAACTATTAAGAAGTTGATTTTAGAAATGGAGTCATGTTTTAGCACAGGCTATGGATGCTGTTACCTTGCTTTAGAACAATATCCAGTGCAGAACAAGGCAAGGGATAATTAATTCAAATCATGGACAACCATATGATAAATGAAAAACATCAAGAGTAGGAAAGCAAATACAAATCTAGATTCTCGGAACTTTCATAAGATAAAAAAAATTCTGACACTTTCCTATAATTGATCAAAACGGAGCAGACATTTAAATTGTAAATAAAACAACACAAGGTTTCCGAACGTGTTGAGAATCATTAGGAAGAGAACCGGGAAATGAAATGAGAAATCAGTAGGTGGAAGAATAAGATAATGCCTAAGCAGAGGCATATTGGTTTGTGAAATCTGAAGGCAAAAGTAGCCTCCCGGAGACAGTCATCCATCAAACCATGGTATTTACTGAGTACTTTCTATGTGCAGAACACTGTACTAAGCTCTTGAGAGAGTACACTATAGCAGAGTTGGTAGGTATGTTCCCGCTTCACAGCGAGCTTACAGTCCAGAGGAAGATATTCTGTGGAAAATACAAGTTTTTTGAACCTCACTTTCAGAAAACCATATTGGATGCACAGTCGCGAGGATGTTTTGAGTGCCGGTTAGTGGGTGGAATATTCATTCAATAGTATTTATTGAGCGCTTACTATGTGCAGAGCACTGTACTAAGCGCTTGGAATGCACAATTTGGATAATAAAGCATAATGAGTTCCTGCAGAGGGTTTCCTTTAACAAACCCGGTTCTTTATTCTCCAAGACTGTTCTAAAACTGTAGAAGATTGCCCATTTGCAGGTCTACTTTTGGAGTGAGAGGAGTGGTGAGGGAAGTGCAGGCAAGGAAAGAGAGAAGAGATCTAGAAAGCCTCCGTCCTCTTAGGTGTGCATCGCCACTCCACAGTGCTTGTACATGACTGCAGAAATTCCAGCGTGGATCTCGGGCTTGCGCCGTGTGGGAGCAGGGTGGAGTAGTGAGCATGGAACACATCAGTCACCGTTGCCCTTTCCGTCTGTTGATCTGCATACGTGTCTCAGAGGGACAGTTAGGAGCCGTTCTGTGGGTTGATGCAGAGGCTTGAGGTTAACCAAGAAGTGCTTCTCTAATGGAACCAGGCATAAGGAAGGTGGGGGTGGCTCCACGGTTTCAATTCCATGGAGTGTCTCACCCGCTGGAACGGCAAGGAAACAGAGTTTCTGAGTCAGTCCATTCGTTTGAGAATGTGTCTGTTTATTGTTGTAATAAGAATGATGGTATCTGTGAAGCGCTTACTTAGAGAAGCAGCGTGGCTCAGTGGAAAGAGCCCGGGTTTAGGAGTCAGAGGTCATGGGTTCTAATCCCAGCCCCATCACCTGTCAGCTGTGCCAAAAGCTGTTCTAAGTGCTGAGGTAATAATAATAATGTTGGTATTTGTTAAGTGCTTACTATGTGCAGAGCACAGTTCTAAGGGCTGGGGTAGATACAAGGTAATCAGGTTGTCCCACATGGGGCTCACAGACTTAATTCTCACTTTACAGGTGAGGTAACGAAGGCACAGAGAAGTTAAGTGACTTGCCCAAAGTCACACAGCTGACAAGCGGTGGAGCTGGGATTAGAACCCATGTCCTCTGACTCCCAAGCCTGGGCTCTTTCCACTGAGCCATGCTGCTTCTCTCTCTCCCTGGCGCTTAGTACAGTGATCTGCACACAGTAAGCACACAATAAATACAAGTGACTGATTTATAGGATGAGAAAAGTACAAGAAAATGAGGGATTTTCTCATCAGGAACGATGGATGACCCTTGGACCTGAGATGTTCGGGACAGAGCCTCCTTAGTGGAATTGATTCTAGTGCTAGTGGCTTCAGCAACACCACTATCAATCAAAGATATTTACTGATTGCTTAATTTGGGCAGAGCACTGTTTAAGCTCTTGAGAGAGTACAGAAAAACAGAGTTCCTTGACCACAGTGACCTTTACAGTCTAGAGGCTGAGCTTAGCACTCTCTTTTTCCCACATCTCTGTTTCCATTCTCCCTGGGTAATGGAGTACCATCAACCATTGGTATTTAGAGTCTATTTATCATGATTATGTTGTCTTGTTTTTGTCCTTCTGTCTCCCCTGATTAGACTCTGAGCCCATCATTGGGCAGGGATTGTCTCTATCTGTTGCCAAATTGTATATTCCAAGCGCTTAGTAAAGTGCTCTGCACATAGGTGCTCAATAAATACTATTGAATGAATGAATCGAGTGCTTATTGTGAACAGAGCTCTGTATTAAGCGCTTGGGAATGTATAATACAACAGAGTTGATGGACACAACCCCTGTCCACAGGGACCTTACAGTTTATGGGGGGAGACAGACTTTAAAATAGATTAGGCAAAGGGAAATAGCGTGTAAGCATATTACAGTATTGTAAATATCGTGGGGTTGGGGGGATTATCAAAGTGTATAAGGGCCACACGATACTGTCACTGTTACCCTTCCTTTCTGTTGATCTGTGTCTCGCCCCTCTGAGACACAAGGAAATCTTGTGTTGTTGCAGCTCATTATAGAGGAGTTTTTAATATAAAAAAGTGACTTTTTTCCATTTCACATAGGACTAAGCAAACAAACTATTTCTTATGATGAATTAATCATTTGGAAGAGCTTTTGGGTGAAGAATACAAAGGTTAGCTTTAGTTTATTGGTCTCAGAGGGGCGGTTAGAAACCGTTTTGTGGGTCGAGGCAGAAGCTTGAGGTTATCCAAGAAGTGCTTCTCTAACGGAACCAGGCCTGAGAAAGGTGGAGGTGGTTCCACAGTTTCAGTTCCATGGAATATCTCCCTCACTGTAACAGCAAGGGAGCTTCTGAGATAGTTCATTTGTTTGGGAACGTGTCTGTTTATTGTTGAATTGTATTCTCCCAAGCGCCTAGTACAGTGCCTGGCACATAGGATGCACTTAACAAATGCCACGGTTTATTTTTATTATTATTACTGGAGACAATGCTTTATTTAATTGTCATTAGTACTCTTCTTGGTTACTAAATTTCAAATTAGTTTGAAGAAATATTTTATATTAAACCTCAAATTTTAAACCAGTTTTGGGCTGCAAATTGTAAATGGAAGGTGTAAGATTCAGCAACACTCACAGACACAATCTCAAATCAGCAGTGTCACTTTAGGGTGAAAGCCCGGTTTCAGTCCTATATTCATAGAGGGTATTGTAGGGGCAAAATTACAGCCAGTATTGAATCAGATGAAGAGAATTTGAATCCTGATCACTTTCATCATCATTAAAGAAGGAAGTTCAGACGGAAGATCTGGTTAAAAAATCTCTTACCTTTCAAGGTCACATAAGGCAGTTTTCACTCAAGTGAGGCACGTCAATTAATCTTGAATTCCATTCTCTGAAAATAAACTAAAGCTAACCCTTGTATTCTTCACCCAAAAGCTCTTCCAAGGGATTAATTCATCACAGGAAGTAGTTTATTTGCTTAGTCCCTGAGTTGAAAAAAATATATTTTTAAATTAAAAACTCCCCTATAGTGAGCTGCTACAACACAAGATTTCCTTCTTTCCTTCTCTAAACAAAGCAGTGAATTATTAAAGCAAGGCACTTTAGGACCAAGCCTACAATAATAAAATATCTTCATAATTTAGACCCCAAAAATGCACTTTGGTCTTCATCATCCAAATAGTTCAGGCAAAAGAAGTCCTCCACTTGTGCTTGAAATATCCAGATAAATTGAGACCAAAGTGTATTTTTAGGTTTGATTTATCCAAATAATTTGTTTATAGACTTTAGGAGATGTGGGTGTCCTAAAAGGAGTTTAGTTGTGATAGAAGACTGGGTAGTATTCATTCATTGTCATATTTACTGAGCATTTACAGTGTGCGGAGAGCAAGAGTACTAAGTTTATGGAAAGTACAATACAGCAATAGAGGCAATCTCTGCCCACAAGGGGCTTACAGTCTAGAGGGGGGAAGACAGACATCAAAACAAGTAAAAGGAGTTCACAGTTCATGACTGCACCAGGTGGGAGGAGATGGCAACCCCTATAAGTAGCAGTTAAGTGCAGGTAGGCCAAGAGATTTTGTCAGAGAAAATAGCTTGAACAAGAAGCAGGGAATCAGGAAATTAAGCAAATGAGGTGGCCTTAAAGCGATTCTTTTTTGGGAAAAAAGCCAAATAACTTTCTAGTGCTGTGTATTTGTCCTTGACTTTTATACTGTTTTAATGCTTTAGTGTTTCAATACTCCTTATATGTCTGTATCCAGTCTCCCTCCTCCTCCTGTATTCATACATCGTGAATCAGGGACAGGATTCGTGTCTAATGCACCTATTCAGTGTTTCCCTGTGCTTAGTCCAGTGCTCTTCACAAAGGAAGCACTTGAAAAATGAAGCAGCATGACCTAGTGGATAGAACACGGGCATGGGAGTCATAAGGATCTGGGTCTACTCCTGCTTCGACCAACTGTCTGCAGCGTGCCCTTGGGCAAACCACTTAACCATTCTGTGCTTTAGTGACCTCATCTGTAAAATGGGGACGGGGGCTGTGTCCATCCTGATTAGCTTGTATCTACCCAGCGCTTAGTACAATGCCTGACACATAGTAAGGCCTTAAGAAATACCACTTAAAAATGCTATTTCCACCAATATTTCCATTAGTACGGTAGAAATTTCAGCTTTCGATGGACCCAGTAATAAGCTACCGGAAACAGATAAAGTCTGCAGCGAATCAGAACAATCAGTGATCATTTGAAAAAATGGTTTTAGGCGCTTTAACTCTCGGGATAATTCTCATAATATTTACCCCTTCCCTAGGAGGGTTAGGTAAATGGCAGTGGCAGGAGGTAAGTCAAAACTGTATACAATTGAAAAAAGCATTTTCGCCAGAAAAAGCAAGGAAGCAATTTTACCCAAAGGGCCGAAAATGGCCAAAATGTGGAAAAGAGCTAAAAACAAACTGGAGAGAGATTTAAAAAAGAAAAAGTGGGAACAGACAGTCCTGGAAAAAGTGACTCAGCAGAACATGGAAAACATCTGGTGGGGAATTGACAACCAAGGAAGGGTAATCGTGACTAAGCATTTTGTACAATTACACAGTAGTCTCACAATGCAGGTTTAGGCTGCAATCCAAAAACGGTCGAAAACCGCTCAATTCCTAATGACATTTTGGAGTTCCTTTGTAAAAGTCTTTCAAAACAAATTTATCCAATGCTCAGAATAATTTGCTATCTTCTTTTCAAAATCAAACATGACATGAAACTGACTTTTTATATAAAATCAAATTTTGTAAAAGTAGTTCCCAAGATTAATTTAGGTCAGCTACTCAATTCTTTTGACCCTCAAGCAATTACTTGAATGGTTAATTACTTAGGATGGCTGTTAGTGCAGTGTTGGGGGGGTTTTGCCCATTGACAATTTTTTCATTCTTTCATACAGAATTAAGACTCTTTAGGGCAATAGTCACTGGTGAAGCATTTACCACAATAAAAGTCCTGATTTGGAGGGGAAAATTTCAGTTTAAATAGTTACATTTTCTTATCAAATAGTTTCAGTGGAATTGTTTAGCGATATGTCAGTTTTATTCCTATTTATAAATATCTGATATGTAATATGTGAATATATATGTATGCTGAATTAATAATTTTGTCTTCTCATTGTCCATTGCTATTTTACCATGTTTGATTATATTTGAATTCATTGTTTTCAGCGGGATTGTTGTTCAACCATAATATTCATTAGTCTTTATGCTTTATGCCACATTTTAAATCCATCAATGGTACTGAGTTCTTTTCTGTGCGCAGAAGAACTGTATTAAGCACTTGGTAGACACGATACCTGTCCTTGTAGCTTACCATCTACAGTATTTTTTTAAAAAAAGTTCATTTTTATTGTCACGCTATCCCATAGGTTGGATTGTTTAGTATTCAATTCAGCAAACTAACAAATTCAAGAGCACGGAGAGCAATTACTTACCAGTTAGGATATGTTTTAGTCTTTTAATTCAACAATATGGTACCTTTTAATTTGCTTTCCAATTAGTCTATAAAAAGTAAACTGGCAAAAGTAAATGAAACTACTTAAGAAAAAACATATCAGCCAGGTTCAAAATCCCCAAGAAGTCCCGCCTGAGCATCTGGTTGAAAAGTCCATAGCATATTCATTTGGAAATTGAAATATTTTACCCCACTTGGTTTTACAGTGGAGTAAAAGATATTTGAATACACTGAGCTCCTTTGGATGATTGACGTCTACCTAATCTAATTCTAGATTAGATATCTAATCTAATTTCTAGTACCCCCCCCATGTAATTACTTGGCTATCTGTGAAGGATAATGTTTCACGTATTACTCACGCTCTTTTGTCCACAGTTATTTAGCTAGGGAATAGTTTCTCCATGAACAAAGTTCTTTCAACACTGTGAACATATTCCCAGTGGCTGAATGATGGGGTAGAAATGTACCACCATCCAAAATCATTATCCTCAAGTAAAAGGCTTTGTGTCAATCTGAAGATGTAAATCAAGAGGCATGCAAACCATAAAAGAGACTCCTTCTCCTGCCCGCCACCCCTGCAAATTAACCCCCTTTTCAGGTAGCTAAAATAAACACGTCTAAAAACATAGCCCAGACTGGACAAGAAATAGTGATGAATCAGTAGCATGTGCCTTGAGGTAAGGTCACACATTTACCCTCAGGGAAGGGATCCATTGACTCAGGGGGCCAACAAGTTTTCTAGGGTATCGACTGAAGAAAGTCGAGTTTATACTTGGAACCGGTTACATTTTCAAAGACCGGGACAAATCATCATAATAATGATGATGGTATATGTTAAGCTCTTACTGTGTGTCAAGCACTCTTCTAAGCGCTGGGGTAGATACAAGCTGATCAGGTTGGACACGGTCCCCGTCCCACACGGGACTCATGGTCTTAACCCCCATTTTATAGATGAGGGAACTGAGGTACAGAGAAGTTAAGCAACTTGCCCGAGGTCACGCAGCAAAGTGGCAGAGCTGGAATTAGAACCCAGGTCTTTCTGACTCCCAGGCCTGTGCTCTATCTACTAGGTCATGTTACTTCTGAGAAGGGTTGTCCTGGGGGAAAGAAGGTTCTCCTAAAAATCCTTCTGCTGTTGAAAGGGGGATGACTTTCTGCAAATGAAATTTTTTTTATGGTATTAAGAGTTTACCATCTACCAGGCAATATATTAACAATTGGGGTTGATACAAGCTAATCAGGTTGGACACAGTCCCTGTGCCACTTGGGGCTCACAGTCTTAATCCCCATTTTACAGATGAGGAGAGGCACAGAGAAGTGAAGTGACTTGCCCAAGGTCACACAGCAGATAAGTGGTAGAACTGGGATTAGAACCCAGGTCCTTCTGACTCCCCGGCCCATGCTCTATCTACTAGACCACGCTGTTTCTCGGTTCTAATCAGTTGTAACGACACACGATTACATTATGAATACTGAGCTTAGTCCATTTGAGGTGTCCAGTCCTCTACTTTGTAATTAGCACTATGTGTGCCTTTATTATTATTACTGGTAATAATAATAATATTTGTTAAGCACTTCCTGTGTGTCAAGCGCTGTATTAAGTGCTGGGAGAGATTCAAGATAATCATGTCAGATACAACCCCTGTCCCTAATAATAATAATAATTTTAGTATAAAGCACTTACTGTTGCCAAGCACTGTTCTAAGCGCTGGGATAGATACAAGGTAATCAGGTTGGACACAGTCCATGTCCCTCATGGGGCTCACAGTCTTGATCCCCATTTTACAGATGAGGTAACTGAGGCTCAGAGAAGTGAAGTGACTTGCTCAAGGTCACAGAGCAAACAAGTGGCAGAGGCAGGATTAGAACTCACAACCTTCGGACTCCTAGGCCTGTGCTTTATCCACTACAACATGCTGCCCTAGCTCACAGTCTAAATAGGAAGGAGTACAGATATTTCAGTGCCTCTCTACAGATGAGGAGACTGAAACACGGAGCAGGTAAGTGACTTGCCTCGATCACATGGCTGGCAAGGGGGTAGTGGGGCCAAAATTAGAACCCAGGTCCTCTGACTCCTCGGTCTGTGCTTTTTCCACCTGCATGGAAAGCTTTTGACTCCCAAATAAGTCTATTTTTCCGGACTCAATTTCTCATCTAATGTAAAATCTCACAACTCTCCTTGCCTTTAAATTATCCTGGATATCCCCCAGGGCCTTCATTTAAATATGTCTAATAATTAATAACATCACTAAAACGACCTCATTACCAGTTACATGCTTATTATGTGCCAAAAACCTTGGTTAGAGATAAAATACTGATCAGATTGGACGCGGGCCCTATTCCATCTCAAGGTTCACAGTATATGTAATCTTAATCCTCATTTTCGGATGAGAAAATGGCCTAATGGAAAGGACACAGGCTTCGGAGGACTTGGGTTCTAATCCTGGCTCTTCCATATGGCTGCTCTGTGACCTGCCGTGTCACTTCTCTGTGCCTCGTTAACTTCATCTGTAAAATGGGGATTAAGACTACGAGCCCCATATGGGACAGGAATTGGGTCCATCCTGATTATTTTGTAACCATAGCACATAGGAAGCACTTCACAAATACTATTAAAAAAAACCCTGAGGCCTTTTGTATACAAGTTGTTCAATAGAACATTCGATTACTTCGATTACCCTATTTGCACTTATTTTTGTCTGTCTCCCTCTCTGCCCACCTGCTTCTCTATTGGTGTCCATTGGTGGTAGTTTTCTGTTGGAGAGAACACTTAGTTCAGGGCTCTGTGCAAAATAAGCGCTCAATAAATACAATTGAATGAGTGAATGTTTTGTACTTTCTAAACACCTTGTACAGTACATTCCGCCCCAGTGGCTGCTCACTACTATTATTCCTATTATTTTTGTCGTTGGTGAGCAACTGGACTGAGTGGTTTGAAAAAACTTCAAACGTTCTGAGTTCCAAAAAGAAGATTCCTGAAGTGAGCTCGACGATCTATTATTTCGAGGGCTTGAGTCACTTCCCCGTTTCATTCCCTCTTCATTTTATTCTGTCCTCATTCAGTCAATGGATGATTTCACTTTCCAGGAAGGCTTTTCTAGTCCCATTCACGGATTCTCAAAAGTGAATGATCCATTCACTACTCTGTTTAAGTAAGGAGTCTACAGACTAGGAAAAAGTGGTCAATATAGAGAAAGCCAAAGGAGAGCCACCCTGTATTCATTATTTAGGGCAATTGGGGAACATATAAAGAATGATGCTTGGGGTTTTGAAATTTCCCTACTGATAAATCATAAAAGTAGTTCATAGATAATTATGATAATAATTCAGAAAGTGTGGCCTAGTGGAAAGAGCATGGGTCTGGGATTCAGAAGGACCTGGGTTCTTAACCCAGCTCTGCCACTTGTTGCTGTGTGACCTTTCGCCGTGGCTCAGTGGAAAAAGCCCGGGCTTGGGAGTCAGAGGTCATGGGTTCAAATCCCGCCACCACCACATGTCAGCTGTGTGACTGTGGGCAAGTCACTTCACTTCTCTGGGCCTCAGGGACCTCATCTGTAAAATGGGGATTAAGACCATGAGCCTCACGTGGGACAACCTGATGACCCTGTATCTCCCCCACTGCTTAGAACAGTGCTCTGCACATAGTAAGCGCTTAACAAGTACCAACATTATTATTATTCACTTCTCTGTGTCTCTTACCTCATCTGTAAAGTGGGGATTAAGACTGTGAGTCTCATGTGGGACATGGACTGTATTCAACCTAATAATAATAAAATAATAATGATATTTGTTTAAGCACTTACTATGTGCCAAGCCCTGTCTGAGCGCTGGAGTAGATACAAGGCAATTGGGTTGGACACAGTCTTAGTCTCACTGTCTCAATCTCCATTTTACAGATTAGGTAACTGAGGCACAAAGTTAAGTGACTTGCCCAAAGTCACACAGCAGACATGTGGCAGAACCAGGATTTGATCCCATGACCTCTGACTCCCAGGCTTGTGTTCTTTCCACTTGGCCTCGCTGCTTCACTATTAGCTTGTAACTCCCCCAGTGCTTAGTACAGTACCTGACACGTATCAAGTGCTTAACAAATACCATAAAAAATCTGGTTGCATTTTATAAACATATTAATAGTCTTGCCCATCTTTCAAAATGGCCAGAGCACAGGAGGTCAGGGATCGTGTATTAGAGGCCAGAGCTGACCGGGATTACGATGATTGATTTATGAAAAATGTTTCTCAACGTTCACTTTCTCAGAGATGGTCCCACCCTCAATTACCTAAGAGAGCTGCCTCCTTATTTATCTTTGTGTCAGGCTGAACAAACTGGTACGATGCGTCTTACTAGGTGTGTCTTCGTTACCAGTACTTTTCTTTCTTCACTGATGAATAGTAGCCCTTCCCTGAGTTAGCTTTTGTATCTTACTTGCTCTATTTCACAATCAGTCAATCAGTGGTATTTCTAGAGCACTTATTGCGGGCAGAGCACTGTACTGAACGCTTGGCAAAGTCCAATACAATAGAGTTGGTAGCCACGGTCCCTGCCTACTGGGAGCCTCGCTGCTTCGAGAGAAGCGGCATGGCCTAGTGGATAGAGCCCGGGTACGGGAGTCAGAAGGATCTGGGTTCTAATCCTGGCCCAGCCATTTGTCTGCTGTGTGACCTTGGGAAAGTCACTTCACTTCTCTGTGCCTCAGTGCCCTCCTCTGTAAAATGGGGATTATGACTGAGAGCCCTATGTGGGACAGGGAGTATGTTCAACCCAATTATCTTGTATGTAGCCCAGCACTTAGAACGGTAGCTGGCACATAGTAAGAGCTTAACCAATGCCGCAATTATTATTATCATGGAGCTTGCAGTCTAGAGGTAGAGACAGACACTAAAATAAATTAGATAGAGGAAGTGGAGAGGAAGGATCCATAGAAAAGTGCAGAGGGAGGGGTGAGTATTACTTGCTTAAGGGATACAGACCTGTGTGCGTAGGCAATGCCAAAGGGAGGGTGGGTAGAGGGTGTTTGTTCCTTTCCCCTGCTGGATTTAAGCTCCTTGAGGGTGGGGATCATGTGTCCAGGTGCTAAATTTAGGGATCTGCCCACAGGCACTGAATCAGTGGTATTTACTGTGGGCGAGAAGCAGCGTGGCCCTAGTGGGTAGAACCCAGACTTGGGAGTCAGAAGGATCTGGGTTCTACTCCGGGCTCTGCCACGGGTCTGCTGTTTGTCCTTGGGCAAATCACTTCACTTTTCTGGACCTTAGTTACCTCATCTGTAAAATGGGGATTAAGATCGTGAGCCCCATGTGGGACAGGGACTGTGTCCAACCCAACTGGCTTGTTTCTACTCATGCGCTTAGGACAGCCCTTGAAACATAGTAAGCGTTTAATGAATGCGCCAGTTATTATGATTATTATTAAGTGCTGGGGAGAGTACAGTAGAGGAAGTAGATGTGATCTCTGCTCTCGAGGAATTTACTATCTAGTGGGGGAGACAGACATTCAAATAAATTACAGGTAGGGGAAGCAGCTGAGTATAAGGATGTACACAAGTGATGTGGGGTGAGTACGTAAGTCATGGGGGAAAGTATTGCAGTGTGGGAAAATAGTGTGGACTTCCTGAAATCCTCAACTATATAATTTTAGTCGAGCTTTAAAGATAGGGAGAGTGGTAGCCTGCTGCATGAGAGACGAATCAATGGCAACAGAAGCAAGAGGGAGGTGTATTGTGTAGAGGCGGCACAATATTAGAGCAGTGAAGTGTGCAGTTTGGCTTCTGGCGTGAGCTCACTGTGGGCAGGGAATGTGTCTGTTATTGTATACTCCCAAGCACTTAGTACAGTGCTTTACACAAAGTAAGCGTTCAGTAAATATTATTGAATGAATGAATAAATATGATTGAATGAATGGAAGAGGAGTAAGGATAAGTAGTGGGGAGAGAGTTAAGGGAGTGCTTTAAATAATAATAATTATGGTACTTGTTAAGCGCTATGTGCCAGGTCCTGTACTAAACGCTGGGGTGGATACAAGCAAATTGGGTCCCTGTCCCACGTGGGACTCTGTCTCAATCCCCATATTACAGATGAGGTAACTGAGTCCCAGAGAAGCGAAGTGACTTGCCCAGGGCCACCCAGCGGACGAGTGGTGGATTTGGAATTAGAACCCATGACCTTCTGACCCCCAGATCTGTGCTCTACCCCCTAAGCCGTGCTGCTTCTCTAAGCTGAAGGTGAGGAGTTTCTTCTTGAAAAAGAAATGGATGGGCAACAATTAGAGGTTTTTGACGCATGGAGAGGCTTTTGCGAAATTTTTATTTAGACAAATGAAATGGGTGGTACTGTGAAACATGGACTGGAGAGGCTGGAGGCTGGGAGATCGGCGAGGAGTCGGATGCAGTAGTCGAGGTGGGATACTCAGCCCAGTGCTCTCTGCACATAGTAAGCGCTCAGTAAATACTATTGAATGAATGAATGATACTACAAGTGCTTGGACTGGTGTGGTGGCATTTTGGATGGTGAGGAAGAGGTGAATCCTGGAGATGTAGTAAAGGTAAAAAAATTTGGTGACAGACTGACTAGGGGTGTTGAAGGAAAGAGAGAAGTCAAGGGTATTGACAAGGTTGCCGTCTTGTGAAACAGAGAAGGTAGTGTTGTCGACAGTGATGGGAAAGTCAGAGGGAGGAGAGGGTTTTGGAGGGAAGTTGAGGAGTTCTGTTTTGAACACGATGAGTTTGAGGTGTCGGTAGAGCATCCAGTAAAAGCATCCTGAAGGCAGGAGGAAATGGGAGATTGCAGAGGGGAGAATCAGGTACATCTAGAAGCAGCGTGGCTCAGTGGAAAGAGCCCGGGCTTGGGAGTCCGAGGTCATGGGTTCGAATCCCAGCTCTGCCACTTCTCAGCTGTGTGACTGTGGGCAAGTCACTTTACTTCTCTGAGCCTCAGTTCCCTCATCTATAAAATGGGGATTAAAACTGTGAGCCCCACGTGGGACAACCTGATCACCCCGTATCTAACTCAGCGCTTAGAACAGTGCTCTGCACATAGTAAGCGCTTTACAAATACCAACATTATTATAATAATAATGATAATAACTGTGGTTTTTTGTTAAGCACTTAGTATGTGCCAGGCACTGTACTAAGCGCTGGGGTGGATACAAGTAAATCAGGTTGGACAGAGTCCCTGTCCGGCACGAGGCTCACGCTCTTAATCCTCATTTTACAGATGAGGTAACTGAGGCGCACAGGGAAGCGAATGATTTGCCCAAGGCCACAGAGCAGAAAAGTGGCAGAGCAGATTAAAACTCATGACCTTCTGACTCCCAGGCCCGGGTTCTGGCCATGGGAATGGTTAAGATTTCCAAAGGAATAGGTGTAATTAATGAATAGAAGGGGACCCAGAACTGAGCCTTGAGGGACCCACAATCTCAGAGGATGGGAGGCAGAGGAGGAGGAGCCGAGAAAGAACAGCCAGAGAAGGAGAAGGAGCACCGGGGGAGATTAGCATCAGAGAAAACAAGGTTTGATAGGCTGTTAACTGATTGACTGGATTAGCCTGAATACCCAACTCAGTTTTCATGGCACATGCCTTTAGTTCAGAGTTTTGGAAAAGTGCTATCCAACTCTCACAGGATCTCTGACCTGAACCTTGTTTATTTCTGAGGCTGATGTCACATGTCTCCATTGCTCCTTTCCTTATCGAAGATTCTTTGTTGGGAAACCGAAGTGCGGCTCTGAGCCTTCCTAGCTGGAACATCAAGGAGGAAAACAAGGACCAAGTCTAAGTCGAGATGAAGCAATCACTGATTACTTCCAAACAAATCACCACGAGATGTCAAACACTGCCCACTGGAACAAGGAAATCAGAGATTTGGAAGGGATATGTCAGAAAGTTATATTACATTGTGTGCTAACCTGGTAGATTGTGAAAAATCATTCCACTTCCTCTGCCCCCCCACCCAAAACCCCCCAAACATTTATTTTACCTCGGCACTCCACATTTGCTAATGCCTACCTCTTTATTTCTCTTAAATAGCGTGGCTCAGTGGAAAGAGCCGGGGCTTGGGAGTCAGAGGTCATGGGTTCAAATCCCAGCTCTGCCACTTGTCAGCTGTGTGACTGTGGGCAAGTCACTTCACTTCTCTGTGCCTCATTTCCCTCATCTGTAAAATGGGGATTAACTGTGAGCCTCACGTGGGACGACCTGATTACCCTGTATCTCCCCCAGCGCTTAAAACAGTACTCTGCACCTAGTAAGCGCTTAACAAATACCAACATTATTATTATTATTATTAAACATTTTCATCTTCTGCTAGCCAGAGTCAAGCATCTGCCTTACATAAATATCTTTGGAGTTCCTTACAAAGAAAGAGAGTATATTAAAATTATTTTAGCCTGGCTCCTCAATTTTGTCAGAATACCTCAACTTTTTAGGCTCTGAGGATGTATGCCAGTCTCCTTGTTCTTTTATGGCTACTGCATTGCCTTAGGTTGGATATTTACTATATGTAGGCTTCTTCAGATAATTTTGTATTCTTTCCTTTTTCTATGATCTGCAATCTACAATCAGATCTTCTTTCTTCAAGCAACTTCCTGTGAAACCTCATCAATGGATAGATTTTATTACCCCATTTCAGAAATTATGCTGTATAGGAAACCCAGATATTTATTATTAGATATTATCTTTACTCTAACATGCTTCATAGATATGCAGAGCTTTTAGATGCAGTGCTATAGAAAAATGCAGTAAGTGCACAACAGGACAAAGAGTACACTGACATGGACTAATAATTTTATTAGGTCAAAAGAAAGGACACACCAAATCCAATGGGTGTGGAAAGATAAACCTTGCTGAGGGAAAGATAGGTGGAGACAGGTTGCAAAATTAAGAACTGCAAACATAGAATAGGTAGAAGGAATCCGAGAAGTAGAGTGGTTTGAGCCCATAGTTGGGTAGGGATTGTCTCCATTTGTTGCCAAATTGTATTTTCCAAGTGCTTAGTACAGTGCTCTGCTCACAGTAAGCGTTCAATAAATACGATTGAATGAATGGAGGATGGGCCTGGGAATCAGAAGGACCTGAGTTCTAATCCCACTCCGGCACATGTCTACTGTGTGATCTTTGGCAAGTCATTTCACTTCTCTGGGCCTCAGTTACCTCACCTGTAAAATGGGATTTAAGAGTGTGAGCCCCATGTGGGACAGGGAGTCTGTCCAACCTGATTACCTTGTATCTATCCCAGTGATAGAATAATAATAATGTTGGTATTTGTTAAGCGCTTACTAGGTGCAGAGCACTGTTCTAAGCGCTGGGGTAGATACAGGGTAATCAGGTTGTCCCACGTGAGGCTCACAGTTAATCCCCATTTTACAGATGAGGTAACTGAGGCACCGAGAAGTTGACCTGCCCACAGTCACACAGCTGACAAGTGGCAGATCCGGGATGCGAACCCGTGACCTCTGATTCCCAAGCCCGGGCTCTTTTCACTGAGCCACGCTGCTTCTCTAACAGTGCTTGGCACATGGTAAGCACTTAATAAGTACTATAATTATTATTATTATGTGCTGGTGTTTGAAAGTGGGAAGAGAACTAAGTCGCTTCTCATCCGTTCTATCATCTCCCAATATCCCTGTAAGCTAAAAGCTGACCGTTACAGCTTTGACTCTTGTAGTTCAAGTGAGCGTGTATCAGAGTGCCATTTGATGATGCCTGACAAAGCATGATCTGTCTTGGGGTGAATGTTCCCATCTATTCAGTCCTATCTCCTCATCTGACAACAACCCAGAAGCCAGCCTCGTTCAGAATTAGTAACTGGCTTTGCCCCGTGGAAGGCCAGATGGCCCAGTTCTTTGTGGGTAAAGGTGTGGGATGAAGTTCTCAGGCTCTCTGCCTCTCCTTCCCCTCCCTCCCATCTCCTCTCCCACCCGCACATCCCCTTAGAGAAACACTGTGACCTAGTGGAAAGAGCATGGGGCTGGGAGTCAGAGGACCTCTGTTCTTATCGACTGCTTCTTGTGTTCTCGTGTAGAGAAGCAGCGTGGCTCAGTGGAAAGAGCACGGGCTTGGGAGGCAGAGGTCATGAGTTCGACTCCCGGCTCTGCCACTTGTCGGCTGTGTGACTGTGGGCTTCACTTCTCTGGGCCTCAGTTACCTCATCTGTAAAATGGGGATTAACTGTGAGCCTCACGTGGGACAACCTGATTACCCTGTATCTACCCCAGTGCTTAGAACAGTGCTCGGCACCTAGTAAGCGCTTAACAAATGCCAACACTACGATCTGACTTAACTCTTCGGGCCTCAGTTTCATCATCCGCAAAATGAGGATTAATTGCCTGTTCTCCTTCCTCCTTAGACCGTGAGCCCCTTGCGGGGCCTGATTATCTTGTATCTACCTCAGTGCTTCGTATGGTGCTTGGCACATGGTAAGGGCCACAGTTGTGATTAATATTCTCCTTGAAGGATTTGCCTCAGATCCTAGAGGGGAAGAGCATCAACTGTCAGGAGGCTAGTGACTGCTTTAGGGTTGTCCCAAGTGACACCATTTTTTCAACACAGAAAGTAACAAAAGTCTTTAGGCCAAATAAATCCAGGTGCAAGGGCTAGTTGTGGTATGTCCTTCCCCATTTTGAATCTCAACCTGGCATATATCCCAGCATAACAGATTTAATGTTTGATCTTGCACAATTCACTTTTTTACTCCAGGCTTTAATAGCCTTCCTCATTTGTAAAGCAATGTTAATGTGACCTACTTCCCAGGGCTTCATGATCATTAACATGCATTCATTCATTCAATCATATTTGAGTGTTTACTGTACGCAAAGCACTATACTAAGTGCTTGGGAGAGTATAATAAAACAACAAACTGACACATTCTCCCCCCAAACAAGCTCACAGTCTAGAGGGGGAGAATGTGAGTTAATGTTCACGTTAACTGTTAGATACTAGGATGACAAACATGACGGAAGGGTAAGCGAGGGTGGTTCTTCCAAATAGCCTCTACAGTGCTCTGCACCCAGTAAGCGCTCAATAAATGCAATTGAATGAAATAGCCTCTTCCTGATGAAAACAATACCTTTTTTTATGGTATTTAAGTGCTTATTATGTGCCAGGCACCGTACTAAGTGCTGGGGTAGACACAAGCTAATTAGGTGGACAAGATGCATGTCCCACATGGGGCTCACAGTTTTAATACCCATTTTACAGATGAGGTAAATGAGGCACAGAGAAATTAAGTGATTCACCTGAGGTTATACAATGGACAAGAGGTGGAGTTGGGACCCGACCCCAGGTCCTCCTTGGTCCCAGACGCATACTGTTTCAACTACCTCAGTCATCTCCCTTTTACTGTGATCGTCCTGTGGAACAGGGACTGTGACTGACCTGGTTATCTTCTATTTACCCCAGTGTTTAGTACATTGCTTGGTACATAGAAAGCGCTTAACAAATATCATAATAATATTAAAGATGATAAAGGTGCCAGTTAAGATCAGTTCAGTCCCTGCCTTCCCTCCAAACTTCAATTATTAATTTATCCCTTCTAGACTGTGAGCCTGCTGTTGGGTAAGTATTGTCTCTATCTGTTGCTGAATTGTACTTTCCAAGTGCTTAGTACAGTGCTCTGCACACAGTAAGCACTCTTGGACGTCAGCTCCCTGGGGGCAGCGAATGCGTCTACCAGCGCTCATAATGGACAGGGAATGTGTCTGTTTATTGTATCATACTCACCCGATAGTTTAGTACAGTTCTCTGTACACAGTAAAGTCTCAATAAATATGATTGAAGGAATGAATGGACTCTCCCAAGTACTTAGTACAGTGCTCTGGATTGGAAGTTCTCTAGTCTGTAAGCTCGTTATGGGCAGGGCAAGCCTTTACTAATTCTTTGGTATCATACTCTCCCAAGAGCTTATCAAGTGCTCATAAATACCGTTGATTGCCTTGCACACAGTAAGTGCTCATTAAATATGGCTGACTATTTATTGAGCACCTCCTGATGGCACTGTACTTAGCATTTAGGGGAGTACAGTAGAATTAGTAGACATGATCCCTCTCTTTAAATTACACAAAGGTGGAAGAAACCAAATATATGTTTGCACAGAAATGTTTTAAGTGGCTAAGAGTATTTAAGTTCTTAGGTGGCATGAAAGTGTTGTGAGTTTCGGGAGGATAAAAAATGGGAAGATTAGAAATTAATCAAGGATAGGAAAGTTTAGAAGGGCTTTTCTGATGGGAAGAGCTTGTGGTCTGTCAGATGTGAAGAGAGAAAGAGTTCCAAGTAGTGAGGAAGTCATGAGCGCAGTTGTGTTTAGACTGTGAGCCCGTTATTGGGCAGGGATTGTCTCTATCTGTTGCTGAATTGTACATTCCAAGCGTTTAGTACAGTGGTCTGCACATAGTAAGCGCTCAATAAATACGATTGAATGAACTGTGGTTGGTGGCAGGTTAACTTGAAGAGGAGAGCAAGCTGGGGTGGCGTGGGAAGAGAGAGAGTGCATAAGCAGGACGGAGAGAACCAGGAGAGTGCCTTAAAGCCAAAGGACAGTTATTTCTGTTTAATTCCAAGATAAATGGCAACCGTTAGAATTTTTTTTAGTTATGGGGATTTTGGGGAGTGGAAAGAGAGTGATATTTTCGATAAATGATCTGGACAGCAAGTGAAATATGGACTGGAGAGAGGTAAAACCGGAGGCAGGGAGACCAGTGAGGAGGCTGACGCGGTAGGTAGACAGGCCAGGACATGACAAGTGTTTGGACAGTATGGTGGACATTTAGGTGGAGAGAAAGGGGTGATAGAGTGATAGGGTGATATCTTTATATTAATGTCTATCTCCCCATCTAGACTGAAAGTTCAGTGTGGACAGGGAGTACGTCTACCAACTCTGTCGTATGGTACTCTTCCAAGTGGTTAGTACAAAGTAAGGACTCAATAAATACCACTGACTGATTCCAGAAATGTTATGGATGAAAAACCAAAATAATTTAGCAATCGACTGAATAATGGGGGTTTAAAGAGAGAAAGAAATGAGAGATAATGCCAAGGTTTTGGGCTTCAGAAATGGGGAGGATAGGGTGTTTTTAACTTTGGTAATAATAATAATAATGTTGGTATTTAAGTGCTTACTATATGCAGAGCACTGTTCTAAGAGCTGGGGTAATAATAATGTTGGTATCTGTTAAGCGCTTACTATGTGCCGAGCACTGTTCTAAGCACTGGGGTAGACACGGGAATCAGGATGTCCCACGTGGGGCTCACAGTCTTAATCCCCATTTTACAGATGAGGTCACTGAGGCACAGAGAAGTGAAGTGACTTGCCCACAGTCACACAGCTGACAAGTGGCAGAGCTGAGATTCGAACCCATGACCTCCGACTCCCAAGCCAGTGCTCTTGGGTGCAGGACAAAATTTGGGAGAGGACATGAGAAGTGCAGTTTCAGGCATTGAGTTTGAAGTACTGGCAGGGCGTTCTTGTAGAGATGTCCTGGAAGCAGGAGGAAACGTGAGGTGATAGAGGAGGCAAGATCGAGGCTAGTGTGTTAAAGAGGCAGTATGGCCTAGTGGCTAAAGCCTGGGCCTGGGAATCAAAAAATCTTGGGTTCTCATTCTGGCTCCACCACTTGTCTGCTGTGTGACCTTAATAACGTTGGTATTTTGTTAAGCGCTTACTATGTGCCGAGCACTGTTCTAAGCGCCGGGGGAGATACAGGGTAATCAGGTTGTCCCACATGAGGCTCACAGTTAATCCCCATTTTATAGATGAGGTAACTGAGGCACAGAGAAGTTAAGTGACTTGCCCACACAGCTGACAGGTGGCAGGGATTCGAACTCATGACCTCTGACTCCCAAGCCCGTGCTCTTTCCACTGAGCCACGCTGCTTCTCGCTTCATTTCTCTGGGACCTCAGTTACTTCATCTGTAAAATGGGGATTAAAACTGTGAGCTCCATATGGGACAGGTACTGTGTCCAACTCGATCTGCCTGTATCCATCCCAGCACTTAGTACGGTGCCTGGCACACAGTAAGTGCTTAAGAAGTACCAGTATTATTACTATTATGATTAGATTTGGGATCTGTCAGTTGAGAGATGGTAGTTGAAATCGTGGAGCAGTTGAGGTCCCCAGAGGAATGAGTGGAAAAGAGAGATGCATTCATTCAATAGTATTTATTGAGCGCTTACTATGTGCGGAGCACTGTACTAAACTCTTGGAATGTACAAATGGGCAACAGATAGAGACAGTCCCTGCCGTTTGACGGGCTTACGGTCTAATCGGGGGAGAGGGGACGAGAACAATGGCAATAAATAGAGTCGAGGGGAAGAACATCTCATAAAAACAATGGCAAATAAATAGAATCAGTGTGATGTACATCTCATTAAACAAAATAAATAGGGTGATGAAGATATATACAGTTGAGCGGATGAGTACAGTGCTGAGGGGGTGGCTTGAAAGATACCTGGAGTTATAGGGTAAGAGGATGAAGAAGAGCTGGCAAAAGTCTGAGGAGGGAATAGGGAGGTAAAAGAACCAAGAGAGAACTGTATCAATCAGAGGAAGTAGCATGGCTTAGTGGGGGGGATTAGAAGGACCTGGGTTCTAATCCTGACTCCACCACTTGTCTGCTACACTTTGCTTCTCTGTTACTCAGTTACCTCATCTGTAAAATGGGGATTAAGACTGTGAGCCTCATGTGGGAGGTGGACTGGGTCCAACCTGATTATCTTTAATCTAAGATTTTAGAACAGTGCTTGGCCCATAGCAAGTACCATTGTTATTATTAATAATTATTATTGTTAAGCACTTAACAAGTACTTTATCATCATCATCACCACAGTGCTTTCCTTCAAGGGGATGGAAGAGTCCGAGAGCACACAGGTGTTGCTTTTTTTGCTGTTTTTCTTTTCTTTCCTTTGCTTCAGCTTTCTGCAGATTGGACCTTGCAGACTGGTTTATTTATCTCTGTCAGTCAGCAACCCCGACTATTAATGATTCCCTTCCCTTATTTCTATTTACATGTCCAGGTCAGGAATGCAGAGAGGATAACGTCCTATTTCAAATTGCTTTGAAAAGTCCCTGGCATTCCAAAAATTTCCCTATCAGGGTAAGGATTGCCCAACCTTGACAAGTGAAGTAACCACCCTTCCCAACCTGAGCTTTGTAAGTGAGGCCCAGGCTGAATGAAAAGGCCCAGTCCTTTGGTTGAATGTTTTGAGGTCACTCTAAGCATAGCTCCTTGTCCTGGCCCTTCCAAACCCCTCTGCGATGGCACCAGGGGAGAAGATCATGCCCTTTGCCACCCAGGGGCTCATGAAGAAGGAACACGTGCTTAATCCCATCCGGAGTGTGTGAGAAAATTCAAACCTGGAGGGCCTCCAGAGAAACTGGCCTTGGAGAGACTGTTGGAACTGAGCTTTCTTTCATTCTGATATTCTTCCTGGCTGTTAATCCAACATCTTGGGCCTTATCAGTAGGTTCTGGGAGCTGGACTCTTTGTTTGTCACCTTCCCCTATTTAGATTGTGACCTCTTTGCCATCAGAGCATGCTCGTGCTAATTGCTGTGTGACCTTGGGCAATTTACTTCTTTATGCCTCAGTTACCTCATCAGTAAAATGGGGATCGTACCCATGTGGTATAGCAGCTGTGTCCAACCCGATTTGCTTGTATCCACCTCAGCATTTAGACCAGTGCCTGAAACGTTGTAAGCTCTTAATAAATACTATTATTGTTATTATTACTAATAATAATTGTTTCTGAATTTTTTCTATCTCGACTAGTGCAGAACCTGGCACATTGGGTGTAGCTTGTTTTGGGCAGGATATGTGCCTGTTTATTGTTATATTGTACTCTCCAAGCGCTTAGTACAGTGCTCTGCACACAGTAAGCGCACAATAAATACGATTGAACGAATGAATGATAAGTGATGGCGATGATGGTGACAGAAAGCTGCAGTCTTCAGAATCGATGATATAATTTATAATGCAGTGACCTATAAAAACACCCTCAATTTAAGATTTTTATACTATGTGTATGTTGTATGTGTTAATTCTACTACTTTGAGAATGACATCATTAGAAAGAAAAACAAGATGGTTTTGCCAAATGAAGTACATAACAAATTGTCCAGCCAAATGAAAAAAAAATACTGTAAATATTGGGAGAATGTCATAATACGAATTCAAGTTTTTTCATATACATATATGCTTTTTCATTCACAGTATGTGTTGGAGAGCAAGGGAGATTGGGAAAATGTAGTTTGTTTTCCAAAGTGATGCTACTGACTTTTATCCCAATCCTAGGGAAGCTGTGTGGCCTAGTGGAAAGAATACAGGCCTGGGAGTTAGAGAAGTTGGGTTCTAATTGTGGTTTTATCAGGTGTCTACATTATATTAATGTCTGTCTCCCTGTTAACTCACTGTGGGCAGGGAATGTGTCCGTTGTACTCTCCCAAGCACTTAGTACAATGCTCTGCACACAGTGAGCGCTCAGTAAATATGATTGACTGATGACTGACTGACTGCAGTTTGACTTTGGGCCAGTTACTAAACTTCTCTGTGCTTCAGTTCCCAAATCTGTACAATGGGATTAAAACCTCTTCACTCTCATTTAGACTGTACACTTCATATAAGACAAGGGACTGTGTCCGATCTGCTTATCTTGTATCTCTCCAAGCATGTAATACAGTATCTGGCACATAGTTAAGTGATTAACAAGTATGATAAGAACCCTGTGACCAAAAAGATAGTATCTTTCACAATATGTGAATGCAAAGGGCGGTGCAGACGCTAAAGGTATTGCCAAAAAGGTGTGGTTGCTTTTTCAGCAAACAAGAGTCTTCAGTTGCCATACTTTCTTTAAGGTCTGGAGAATGTTATCAACTGTATTTGTTAAGCACTAAGTGTAGTTAATAATAATAATGTTGGCATTCGTTAAGCGCTTACTACGTGCAGAGCACTGTTCTAAGCGCTGGGATAGATACAGGGTCGTCGGGTTGTCCCACGTGAGGCTCACAGTTAATCCCCATTTTACAGATGAGGGAACTGAGGCACAGAGAAGTTAAATGACTTGCCCACAGTCACACAGCTGACAGGTGGCAGAGCTGGGATTCGAACCCATGACCTCTGGCTCCCAAGCCCGGACTCTTTCCACTGAGCCACGCTGCTTCTGTGCTCAGGTACTAAGTGTAGACATTGTTTTAGACATTTAGGAAACATATGGGAGAAAAAACTGAGGAGAAAAGTATTATTTTAATCAGCATTTAACAATCAATGATATTTATTGAGCCCTCACTGTGCGTAGAGCACTGAACTAAGTATTTGGGAGAGTACAGTAGAATTGGTAGAGAATTGGTAGAGAAGCAGCGTGGCTCAGTGGAAAGAGCACGGGCTTTGGAGTCAGAGTTCATGGGTTCGAATCCCGGCTCGGCCACTTGTCTGCTGTGTGACTTTGGGCAAGTCACTTAACTTCTCTGTGCCTCAGTTCCCTCATCTGTAAAATGGGGATTAAGACTGTGAGCCCCACGTGGGACAACCTGATTCCCCTGTGTCTACCCCAGCGCTTAGAACAGTGCTCGGCACATAGTAAGCGCTTAACAAATACCAACATTATTATTATTATTATTATTAATTGGTAGACATGATTCCCCACCCTCAAGGAGCTTGCGATCTAGTGGGGAACTCAGATAGAAAATAAATTACAGATAAGAGAAATCATAGAGTGAAAGTAGTTTTTCATAAGTGCTGTGGGGCTGGGAATGGTTAGTATCAAAGTGCTAGAGGGATACAGATCTATAAGTACATAAAAAGATTACCAGTGAAGCTGTATGTAGGACTAACAAAATAGGAATATAGTATAGGTTGGGGCAGTGGAAGGGAGGGAAGGAAGGGCAAGATTTAATTTTCCAGTAGTGTTCGTAGTAACCATCCCAGGGCTTAGTACAGTGCCTGGCACATAGTAAGCGCTTAACAAATACCAAAGTTATTCATTATTATTATCAATACTCTTTCACTCTGTTGCTATGTAGTCACGGTGTGCTCTGTCAGATGGCTGGCAGGACAGAGGGTGCGATTTAGGGATAAAGAACAGCCAATCTCTGAGAGGCCTCTCATGCTTTCACGAACTACTGCTGAGTATGGTACTCATATTAGCCTTTCTAAGGGGAAGGTTTTAATAATGTTGGTATTTGTTAGGTGCTTACTATGTGCAGAGCACTGTTCTAAACACTGGGGGAGATACAGGGTAATCAGATCATCCTCACAGTTAATCCCCATTTTACAGATGAGGGAACTGAAGCACCGAGAAGTTTAGCGACTTGCCCACGGTCACACAGCTGACAAGTGGCAGAGCCGGGAGTCGAACCCATGACCTCTGACTCCAAAGCCCAGGCTCTTTCCACTGAGCCACGCTGCTTCCCCAAGGTTTTGCCCTTAGTGCTTAGCAGTGGCCTTAGAGAAGTGAGGCCTAGTGGATAGAGCACAGGCCTGAAAGTCAGAATGACCTGGCTTCTAAGCCCGGCTCCACCACTTGTCTGCTGTGTGAACTTGAGCAAGTCACCTACCTTCTCTGAGCCTCAGTTACCTCATCAATAAAATGGAGATCAAGACTGTGAATCCTATGTAGGACAGGGACTGGGTCCAACTCAATTACCTTGTATCTGCCCCAGTGCTTAGTACAGTGACTGGCACCTAGTAGATACTTAACAAATACCACTATCATAATTACTCTATGTTTTCCTGAAAACTAGTTGACTCTCTCAACAATAGTGTTTATTGAGCATCTCCTATTTGTGAAGCATTTTGTTTTTAATGGTATTAAGATAATCAGGTTGGATACAATCAAGTGTCCCACATGGGGCTCACAGTCTGAATCCTCATTTTACAGATAGGTAACTGAGGCACAGAGAAGTTGAGTGACTTGCCCAAGGTCACACAACATAGAAATGGTGACGTTATATTAGAACACAGGTCCTCTGGCTTCCAAACCCATGTTCTTTTCTACTGGGATATCCTACTTCAAGCTGCTTCGTACCTACAAATAGACCAAATCCCTTCCCTCAAGGAACTTAAAGTCTAATGGAGAAGTTTATAGTCCAATAAAACTGTAATTATGGGGTTAAGGGGAGACTGAAGGAGAAAAAGTGGGAGAAATGGGGTCCTGTATGTACTTTCTTTGAGGTAAATTCTCATGAGTGGAAACTCCCTGAACCATCCCTCTCCCTAGGCAACTTCCATATATCCAACCCCAGTAATGAACCCCAACTTTCTGTAACAGAGGAGAGTGCAGAATACTCCACGTCCATGGACATGATTCCATTTCCCTGCTGTGTGACCTTGGAGTAAGTCGCTTAATTTCTCTGGGCTTCAATTTTCTCACCTGTAAAATGGGGATTAAATCCTAGTCCCTCCTATTTAGACTGTGAGCCTCGTGAAGACAGGGACTGTGTCCAACCTGATTAACTTGTATCTACCCCAGAGCTTAGATTAGTGCTTCACACATAGCCTTGAACACATACCATAAAAAAGCATCTTGCTGCTCTCTGTTACCTCTAAGAGTTTGAAAACCACTGAAGCTGTAAAGTAAATGCAAATGTAGATCATTTCAGTATGATTTACAGAATTACAAAGCTCTGTAGACAACCGTGTCCTTATTCGTGACCTAGTTTTCAAGGGTTAGTTTTAATGAGTAAACATTTATAATGGGCTTTGGCATTCTCCGTTTAAAGCTGTCAAATAAAAATAAAGGATCCCAGTTGTTGTCAGTGACGCTAAAAGCTTGTTTTTGAAAATATGTTTGAACAGATAATCGACTAGTCTAACTCAAGAAAAATGTTGAAATCCTATCAGAGAGAAGAGCTTTCTTTAATTTGGATTACACTTAGTTTTTCTAATCTTTCATATTTGTGGTGTAACAGAACTAGATAGAGGTGATGGGTCTAAGTGGTTTCAGGTTTTGTAAAATCAAGAAGTCATTTAACAGCGGGTAGAATAAAATGAAAAATAATGATAAATGTATTGATAATTATGGTATTTAAGTGCTATGTGCCAGGCTGATAGACCTTGAATACCGCTTTCAAGGTGAATGCTTGATCTCTTCCTTTCCCCTCCATCCCATCATCAGGTTTTCTGAATGACCACCTGTTGATGCGCAATAGTTCTGAGTGTGGGATCGTCCATCAGACAGAGCCTTTCTCCCCCAAAGATGAAAAGAATGGAGGGAAAATGTCATCCTTCCTCACCATCAAGCAGAAAGGACAGGTAGCAAATACCCTTTTTGCAGATGAAGGAACTGAGGCACAGACAAATTGTGTGATTTGCTCAAGGTCACACAACAGGTAAGCGGCAGAGCCAGGATTAGATCACAGGTCCTCTGACTCCCACGCCCATGATTTTTCCAATAGACTTGTTTTATGCCGTCGTCGTTTCCGACCCATAGCGACACCGCAGTCACGTCTCTCCCAGATCGCCCCGCTGTCCATCTGCAATCGTTCTGGTAGTGTAGCTGTGGAGTTTTCTTGGTAAAAATACTGAAGTGGTTTACCATTGCCTCCTTCCGCGCGGTCAACTAGAGTCTCTGCCCTCGACTCTCCCGTGCCGCTGTTGCCCAGCCTGGGTGAGTTTTGATTTGTAACAGATGGCCTGCCACTCTATAGCCACTGCCCAAGATAGGAATGGAATGGACAGGCCTCTGTCTGCCTCTCCCTCCTGTAGCCGAGACTGGTGGAGTACTGGAAACTCTCCAGGTGCGACCCTGAGAAGGGTTCCACCAGGCTACCCTGACTCAAACTCAGCATTCGCTGCGCTGCACTGAAGCTGGGAAAGGTCACCTGTGGGCCCTTCACCTGTCTCAAATTCAGTCCTGCAATTCCCTGTGGATAGCTCTGGGGTAAATATTTACACCCTATGCAAATTGTAAACAAAGGCATCTTCACTCAATCAGTTCTGTTCTGTTCACTACCCTTTCAATTCAAGTATGCGATTAACAGTCCACAGAGATTGACCTTGAAAATCAACCATATTCTAAAATTAACCACGTTTTAATATTTGAAACAGAACATTCTTTTAATAAACAATGAGAGAGTTTATCAATTTCACTCTTTAATAATGCTATTCCTCTTATCCATGCCCCCAAATAACATTCAAACCAAAGTAATTGACTTTAGACTGTGAGCTCACTGTGGGGAGAGAAAATGTCTGTTATATTGTACTCTCCCAAGCACTTAGTATAGTGTTTTGCACAAAGTACGCACTCAATGAATATGATTGAATGAATGAATAAATGGACAAGAGGGACAATAACGTTCCTTAAATTTCATTTTTCTTCATAATTTATGAATGGTTCATCTATTTATCTGTTTGGAGTATTAAATTTTTTCCCAGTTAGTAAAGACAGAATGTCAGAAATGACCCTTAATTGGCTGTTTTTCAGAAACCCAGTGTATTTGAGATGTAAATGTGTTTTCCATTCCCGGAAAACTGCCAAAGAAATAAGGGTACCAAAGTGTTTGTCCAGCAAATGGAAGAAAAGGCTGAAATTTCAATGAGAAAACTTGGTTCCCTGCACTAGATTTTTAGAATAATTATTTAATGGGTTGTGCTGGCTAAGATTGTAACAATGACTTACATAACATTTTTATTGCTGGTGGCGACCAGCAATTCCTCAACAATCAACTTTTTTAAAAAAAGATATTTAGTGCTTACTATGTACCAGGCACTGTACTAAGCCCTGGGGTCAATACACAGTCCTTGTCCCATGTTGGGCTAGATATTAAGCCCTATTTTTGCAGATGAGATAACTGAGGCCCAGAGATGGGAAGTAACTTGCCCAAGATCACAGAGCAGACCAGTGGCAGAACCGGGGGTTAAAGCACAGGTCCTCTGCCTCCCCGGCCCGAGCTCTTTCCACTAGGCCGTGCTGCTTCTAACTTTTGAACTCAACTTTCACTTTTAACTTGCATGGTCCTTGGATGATTGTGTTTAAAGAGAATTCCCATTTTATTGAAATCCTGGGGGAAATGATTCTGGATCAGATTACCCCCCCCACATGGAAAAACTAAAGAGTGACTGTAATCAGTGCTTAAATTGTAATCAATGGGTGCTGAGACAAAATGTAATGCAACTTTACCTGTAAAACGTATTCTGATTAGGAACTGAAGGCAGTGTTACTGTCATTCCTCAAGGGTCAGTTCTTGGCCCTCTTCTGTTCTCCATTTACACTCACTCCCTCGGTGAACTCATTCGCTCTCACGGCTTTGACTACCATCTCTACGCAGATGACACGCAGATCTACATCTCCGCCCCTGTCCTCTCCCCCTCCCTTCAGGCTCGCATCTCCTCCCGCCTCCGGGACGTCTCCACCTGGATGTCTGCCCGCCACCTAAAACTCAACATGAGCAAGACTGAGCTCCTCATCTTCCCTCCCAAGCCCGGTCCGCTCCCAGACTTCTCCATCACCGTGGATGGCACGACCATCCTTCCCGTCCCGCAGGCCCGCGATCTCGGTGTCATCCTTGACTCGTCCCTCTCGTTCACCCCACGCATCCTATCCGTTACCGAGACCTGCCGGTTTCACCTCTACAATATCGCCAAGATCCGCCCTTTCCTCTCCACCCAAACGGCTACCTTCCTATTACGGGCTCTCGTTATATCCCGGCTAGACTACTGTGTCAGCCTTCTCTCTGACCTCCCTTCCTCCTCTCTCGCCCCGCTCCGGTCTATTCTTCACTCCGCTGCCCGGCTCATCTTCCTGCAGAGACGATCTGGGCCTGTCACTCCCCTTCTTAAACAACTCCAGTGGTTGCCTATCGACCTCCGCTCCAAACAAAAACTCCTCACTCTAGGCTTCGAGGCTCTCCATCACCTTGCCCCTTCCTACCTCTCCTCCCTTCTCTCTTTCTACCGCCCACCCCGCACGCTCCGCTCCTCTGCCGCCCACCTCCTCGCCGTCCCTCGGTCTCGCCTATCCCGCCGTCGACCCCTGGGTCACGTCCTCCCGCGGTCCTGGAACGCCCTCCCTCCTCACCTCCGCCAAACTGATTCTCTTTCCCTCTCCAAAACCTTACTTAAAAATCACCTCCTCCAAGAGGCGTTCCCAGACTGAGCTCCTCTTCCCCCTCTATTCCCTCTGCCATCCCCCCTTTACCTCTCCGCAGCTAAAGTCTCATTTTCCCCTTTTCCCTCTGCTCCTCCACCTCTCCCTTTCCATCCCCACAGCACTGTACCCATCCGCTCAACTGTATATATTTTCGTTACCCTATTTATTTTGTTAATGAATTGTACATCGCCTTGATTCTATTTAGTTGCCATTGTTTTTACGAGATGTTCTTCCCCTTGACGCTGTTTAGTGCCATTGTTCTTGTCTGTCCGTCTCCCCCGATTAGACTGTAAGCCCGTCAAACGGCAGGGACTGTCTCTATCTGTTGCCGACTTGTTCATCCCAAGCACTTAGTACAGTGCTCTGCACATAGTAAGCGCTCAATAAATACTATTGAATGAATGAATGAATCACAGTGTTTTCAAAGACAACACACTTGTTCCTGTACCGGAAGTCACTGCGGCACTCAGAGCCGTGAAAAATGGCAAAACAATGGACCAGATGGAATAACCACTAGCATAACCAACTCACTGAGGCTTCTTAGTTTGGAAGTCTCACGTGCTTACACCTAAGATTACATGGATCCGAAACAGAACTCCTTATCTTCTACCAAACCCTGCCCTCCCATTGTCTTTCCCATCACTGTAGACAATACCATTATTCTCCCTACCTCACAAGCCCGTAATCTTGATGATGTCCTTGACTCACCTCTCTCATTCAACCCACATATTCAACCGGTTACAAAATCCTGTCAGTTCTACCTTCAAAACATTGCTAAAACCCACCCTCTTTTCTCCAGCCAAAGTGCTATTTACGTTGTTGCAAGCGTTTATCCTATCCCGCCTTGACTACTGAGTCACCTTCCTTGCTGACTTCCTTGTCTCTTGTCTCTCCCCGCTCCAGTCCACACTTGACTCCGCTGTCTGAAAATCTTTTCTAGAAAAGGTTCAGACCTCATCTTCCCACTCCTCAAGATCCTTCAGTGGTTGTCCATCCCCATCTGCTTCAAATCGAAACTCCATACTATCAGCTTTGAAGCTCTGTCAGCTTGCCCCCTCCTACCTCACCTGGCTGCTCCACCTTGCCTCGCACACTTTGCTCCTCTAGCTTTCTCACGGTGCCCTACTCTCCTCTGTCTCACCACTAACCCCTTTTTCACGTCCTCCATCTGGCCCAGAACTCCCTTCCCCTCCATATTATGCCAAACCATCGCTCTCCTTACCTTGAAAACTTTATTAAAGTCACACCTCTTCCAAGAGGCCTTCCCTGATTAAGTCCTCTCTTCCCCAACTCCCACCCCCTTTCTGCATCATTTAGGCTCTTGGATCTTTGCATCTTTGGGCATTTGGCATTTGCCCCATTCAGCCTCACAGCATTTATGTACATAATTTATTTTAAACGTCTGTCTCCCCCTCTAGCCTGTAAGCTCTTTGTGGGCAGGGAATGTGTCTACCAATTGTTCTGTCATGCTCTCCCAAGCACTCTGCATGCAGTGATCATTTGCTCAGTGAGCACCCTGCTAAGTGCTGATACAAGCTCTTCAACATGGAGAGCCTGGAGACAATGCAGTAAGATCTCAGAGATGTCACTGTCATCTTTACCGTCTTTAGGAAGAAAGGTTTTCATGGACCTGGTAGATCTTGTTCTGGTTGAGAAGGGGTTGGCAGAGCCTCTCACTATTGCTGCTGCTTCACCCTCTTCTACACTTTCTTCCATAATCATTCATTCATTCAATAGTATTTATTGAGCGCTTACTATGTGCAGAGCACTGTACTAAGCTCTTGGAATGTACAACTAAGCGCTTGGAATGTATTCAGTTAATCGATGGTAATTATTGAGCGCTTACTATGAGAAGAGCACTGTACTCACTGTTTTGGAGAGTACAGTATAAAAAAATATTAATTTGCTTTGGTTGGCAATGTTGATAAGAACTGGCATGAATTTTACATACTGGTAAAGTTATGGGACATTTGAACAACTCATCATTTTAAGACCGTGTGACCTTACCACCTTAACAGTATCGGCATTCTGGAATTTTATTTGCTCTTTGATGTTTGAAGGCATGAAGGATGATTAGGAAAGTTCCATTAAAACTTTTCACTGGGACTAGAACATACAGAGTTGACAGATAATTTCACTAAGGAATTTTTCTTTTTCCTAGAGGGAATAGGACTTATTTTCGGACTTTGAAAAAGTACAACTTTTTTCCCTGAAGGTTTTCCAGATTAATTTCTACTCTTTTCAGCTTGTATCTTTCTTCCCCCCATCCCACCTTCCAACTGTCACTTCGTCACTGCTCTGCCATCTTTAGGTATTTTTTAGTTCTCTCGACCTCCAGTAGCCCTTTTGTACATATCTTACCCTTGTAACAAAAATCATCCAGCACATATGCCCTTCTCCTCCTTTCTCCAGTCTGATATTCATTTTACTGCTCATCTCCCCGGCTAGACTGTAAGCCCTTGAGAAATCACGGGTCGGGTCTGCTAATTATTTTTTTTTTCGCTAAGCACTTAATACAGTGCTCTGCACACCGGCTCAGTAAATACTGTTGGTTGACAAGAACCTTAAGATGACTAAGAAAGCACAGCCCTGAACTAGAAAAAATGGGGAGATAAAATTGGCTATCGGGGGCAAGAAAATATGAATTCCAGATTAGGGCTTGAATTAAAATTCCTACTAGAAACCATTAAACAGATAAATCGATGAAACGTTCTTCACTTGTCAGGAACCTCTTTCCTGTCCTCAGGGGTAATTTCTGCTTCTGGGTTTTTTCTCCTTACCATCATTTAAAGGTTTATCTGTTTCATCCAAAAGAAGTGAGCCTCAGATGCCTTTCTTTGTCTATATGTCATCATCACACTTACCTACACAATAATGTCCTTGCTTTTCCACTCCAAGGAAAGAGGTACAGGGATCGCACCAAATTTTAAGGGCAAGGATCATGTGTACTAACTTGATTGTCAAAAGCTTAATCCAGTGCTCTGCAGACAGTAAGTCCTTAGTTAATTAATACTATTGATTGATGAATTGCCAGTGGACTTTGATGCAATACTGTGCTCTTTATATTAACCTCTGTCTCACCCTGTAGACTGTAAGCTTATTGCAGGCAGGGAATGTGCCTGTTTGTTATAGTCTACTCTCCCAAGTGCTTAGTATAGACCATTGTATTACACAGAGTAAGTGCTAAATAAATACTTAAATATATAAAGACTGATCGACTGACTTTGTGTCATACTCCAGCTATCCTTTAGGGAACTCATAGGCCTGTTAGCCTAATTTTGCTTTCAGGGGTGCATGCAGGGTTCAGACAGTAAGAAAGGCAAGCAGCCACCTTGGGGGTGACGTGAGGCTGGGGGTGGGGGGATGGTTCCAAATTAACATTGGAGGGTAACAGCTTTGGGGATCTGTTGCTGTTGTCACATGGGTCCATGCGGGGAGGAGGTGAGCTATCCCCATGACGACTGTAGCCATGACTAGTGGACCCTATTCCTGCAGAACCCTATTCCACAATGGGGGGGTGGGCAATGGCTAAGGAAATGCTTTTGACAAGCATCACTTGAGAAGCGTTCTTTCAGTTGTTTTTATTGAGCGCTTACTGTGTGTAAAGCATTTGGGAGAGTGCACTATAGTAATAAAGATACACACTCCCTGAGCACAAAGAGCTCAGTCTAGAGTAGCATGGCCTAGTGGAAAGAGCACGGACCTGGAAGTTAGAGGAGCTAGGTTCTAATCCTGGCTCTGTAAATTCCTTGGTGCTTGAGTTTGGACAAGTCGCTTCATTTCTCTGTGCTTCAGTTTCCTCAACTGTAAAATAGGGATTAAATCACAATCTCCCTCCTACTTAGACTGTGAGCCTCATGAGGGAAGGGACTGGGTTTGACCTGATAAACTTTTATTTACCCCAGCATTTAGAGCAGTGCTTGATATATAGGAAGGGCTTAGTAAATGCTATCATTATTATTATTTGTGCTTTTCACTGGTGTGATATGATGTGGCTCAGTGGAAAGAGCCCGGGCTTTGGAGTCAGAGGTCATGAGTTCGAATCCCTGCTCTGCCACTTGTCAGCTGTGTGACTGTGGGCAAGTCACTTAACTTCTCTGGGCCTCAGTTACCTCATCTGTAAAATGGGGATTAAGAGTGTGAGCCCCACGTGGGACATCCTGATTCCCCTATGTCTACCCCAGCGCTTAGAACAGTGCTCGGCACATAGTAAGCGCTTAACAAATACCAACATTATTATTATTATTATTACTATGTGATGATGGAAATTCAGGTTTTTGCTTGGGAAGCCAAAGGACTGAAGCTGGTTCTTTTTTTTTAAAATGGTATTTGTTAAGCATTTACTATGTGCCAGACACTGTTCTAAGCCCCGGGAGTAGGTACAATTGTTTTACAATTGAGGAAACTGAGGCACAGAGACGTTGTGACTTGCCCAAAGTCGCACAGCAGACAAGTGACAGAGTTAGGATTAGAACCTAGGTCTTACTCCCAGGTCCTTGCTCTCTGCACTAGGCCTTGCTATTTCTTAGTCTTCTGGGGAATGTGTCATTAAATCATAACCTTTCCCCTTTATTTATGAAATGAACTCTGCATACCGTTGTTGAGTGGGGCATAACAGGCTAAAGGAGACCGATAGTGTTGTTTGAATCCTTGAGTCCTAGTCAGTCAGTAAATCATATTTATTGAGTGCTTATTGTGTGCAGAGCATTGTACTAAGCGGTTGGGAGAGTACAGCACTATAGTAAAAAGGCACATTCCCTGCCCACAACAAGCTGATAGTCTAGAGATGAGCTTACAGTTCTAATAATAAAATCGACTGCATTACCATGCTAAACGCTGGGTAAGATACAATGAAATCCGAAACAGTCCTTGTCCCACAAAGGGCTCACAGCCTTAGGGGAAGAGAACCTATTCAGCTAGTTGCTAACTGAGGTATATCTGGCCACCCCAAAATGCCCTTTATTATTTACTATTCTACCAAGTGCTTGCATCAAGAACTACTTTTTAATGATTTTTGTTAAGTGCTTTCTATGGGCAAGGCACTGGGGTAGATACAAGATAATCAGGTTGGTTACACAGTTCCTGTCCCACATGGGGCTCCCCTCACAGTCTTAGTCCACATTTTACAGATGAGGCAACTGAGGCCTTGAAAAGTCCAGTGACTTGCCCAAGGACACACAACAGGCATGTGGTGGAGCTGAGATTAGAACCCAGACTCTTCTGACTCCCCAGGGTATGCTCTATCCACTTGGCCATGTTGCTTCTTTATTGTACACTTTTGAGACCCTCTCTGCAGTGGGATGGGATGCTTTTATGATAACATGAAAATCAGATGAAGATTGGAGTTTTAAGTGATTAAGTAATGTAGATTTAAAGGAACAAACCAGAAAAAACTATCCCTTCCTTTCTTCCTTCAGTCCTTCTGTTCTTCCATCCTTCCTCCCTCTCTCCCTCCCTCCCTCCACCTTTTCCTTCCTTCTTTCTTTTTCTTTCTTCTTCCTTCCTTCTTTCTTCCCTGGTTTTGTAGGGTATGACGGGTTTACTCCTGCGGTCTCTCACAGGGCAAGCCACAACAGTTTCCTAATGTCACCGATAGTTAAAAGAATTGGTCGTATTTATTGAGCACTTACTGCATGCAGAGCACTGTACTAAGCACTTGGGAGAGGAAAATATAAGAGGAAAATGAACCCTTCCAGCCCTGAAAGTGGTGGTGAATTGAGGCCCTCTGAATTCTACTCCAATTGACCTCCCCCTTCGTGGATTTATTATCTTCTCCACTTCCAGTTCCAGGATGTACCAGGCTGTTCCTTCTGGAAGAAGCATATTTGAAGATCTCATAATTTCTCCTCCTTTCCCTACATGGTTCAGGACTCATTCCAGGATGCTGAATCACCTGAAAAGAGGATTTTAGCACAGGATTTTAAATCCTTCTCTCTCCTACCTAGACTGGGAGCCCTATGTGGGATTGTGTCCACACTGATAAACTCATATCTAGCAGTTAGAACAGTGCCGGGCACATAGTAAGCACTTAACAAATAATAATAATAATAACAATAATTTTAGATAGTTGTCCCTACCCTTTCCTCTCTGAGCTGATGGAGTGAGCATCTCGAGTCAGATTACAGGCTCCAATTCAGATAGCTTTCTCTGACCACTATAAAACCTAGAATATCAATCAATCAATGGTATTTACTGAGTACTTACTAAGTAGAGAGCACTGTACTAAGCACTTGGGAGAGTACAATACAACAGAATTAGAAGACTGGTTCCCTTCCCATAATGAGCTTACAGCCTAGAGGGGGAGACAGACATTAATATTCATTCATTCATTCGATAGTATTTATTGAGCGCTTACTATGTGCAGAGCACTGTACTAAGCGCTTGGAATGTACAAATCGGCAACAGATAGAGACAGTCCCTGCCCTTTGATGGGCTCATAGTCTAATCGGGGGAGACGGACAGACGAGAACAATAGCGATATGATTAAATACGTAATTTGTATTATATAATATATAATTTAAAGATATGTACATATCAGTGATGTGAGGTTGGGAAGGGGGTGAAGAGCACATGTCCAAAGGTCACAGATCCAAATTCATACACGATGAGGAAGGGAGAACGAGCTGGAGGGAAAAGGCCTTCATCGGGGAAGGCCACTTGGAGGAGATGTGACTTTAATGCCTTGAAGGTGCAGAAAGTGGTGGTCTGGTGTATATGGAGGGGGAGAAAGTGCCAGGCTAGAGGGAGGATGTGGGACCCTCTTTTCCCCCCATTTCCCTCTGCTCCTCCCCCTCTCCCTTCCCATCCCCTCAGCACTGTACTCGTCCGCTCAACTGTATCTATTTTCATTACCCTATTTATTTTGTTAATGAAATGTACATCGCCACGATTCTATTTAGTCGCCATTGTTTTTACGAGATGTTCTTCCCCTCGACTCTATTCATCGCCATCGTCCTCGTCCGTCCGTCTCCCCCGATCAGACCGTGAGCCCGTCAAAGGGCAGGGACCGTCTCTATCTGTTGCCGACTTGTTCATTCCAAGAGCTTAGTACAGTGCTCTGCACATAGTAAGCGCTCAATAAATACTATTGAATGAATGAATGAATGACAGTCTGCGGGAAGATAGTTGGGATGGGGGCTCTATGAGCAAGCTGGTGCTAGAGGAGCCAGAAGCGATTAAGAAAACATTCTGGGCTTCAAGGCTAGTCTCCTCCCTGTCCATATAAGGCAGACCACCATTCTCTGCACCTTCAAAGCTTTATTGTCACATCTCCTCTAAGAGGCCTATTCTGACTAAACCCTCATTTCCCCTCTACTCTCTCCCCTCTATGTCAGCTACACATTTTAATCTAAGCTCCTGGTGGGCAGAGAACGTGTGTCCCAACTCTCTTGCATTATACTCTCCCAAGTGCTTAGTAAAGTGCTCTGCACCCAGTAAGTGCTCAATAAATATCAAGTTTCTTTTATGGCAGTAGTGTTTTTCGTTTGACGGGCACTGTACTAAGCATGGTCTAGGTTATTAAGAAGCAGTGTGGCGTAGTGGAAAGACCGTGGACTTGGGAGTCAGAGGACATGGACTCTAATCCCTGCTCTGCCACTTGTCTGCTGTGTGACCTTGGGCAAGCCACTTAACGTCTCTGTGCCTCAGTTACCTCATCTGTAAAATGGGGATTAAGATTGTGAGCCCCACAAGGGACAACCTGATTACCTTTTATCTACCTCAGAGCTTAGAACGGTGATCAGCACATAGTAAGGATTTAACAAATACCATAATATATTATTATTATTATTATTACTTGGGAGTCAGAAGATCATGAATTCTAGTCCCGGCTCTGCCATTTTTCTACTGTGTGACCTTGGGCAAGTCAGTGAACTTCTCTGTGCCTCAGTTCCCTCGTCTGTAAAATGGGGATTAAGACTGTGAGCCCTATGTGGAATAAGGAGGGTGTCCCACCTGATTATCTTATATATACCCCAGTGCTTAGAATAGTGCCTGGCACATAGTAAGTGCTTAAGAAATATCATTATTATTAGTATTATCACTATGGCCTGAGGGAGATTCAAAATAATCGGATTGGACACGGTCCCTGTCCCACATAGGGTTTATAGTCTTTATCCCCCTTTAGAAGCTGAGGTAACTGAGGCACAGAGAAGTTAAGTAACTTGCCCAAGGTCACACAGCAGGTAACTGATGATCTGTACCCTTTGGGCATCTGGTTTCACCCCACCCTCAGCCCACAGCACTTATGTACTTATCTGTAAATTATTTATTTATATTAATAATAATGTTGGTATTTGTTAAGCGCTTACTATGTGCAGAGCACTGTTCTAAGCGCTGGGGGAGCTACAGGGTCATCAGGTTTGTCCCACGTGAGGCTCACAGTCTTCATCCCCATTTTACAGTGGAGGTAACTGAGGCACAGAGAAGTTAAGTGACTTGCCCACAGTCACACAGCTGACAAGTGGCAGAGTCGGAAATCGAACCCATGACCTCTGATTCCCAAGCCCTGGCTCTTTCCGCTGAGCCACGCTGCTTCTCTATGTCTGTCTCCCTCTCTAGACTGCATGGTCATTGTAGGCAGGGAATGTGTCTGCCAACTCTGTTGCATTGTACTCGCCAAAGCTTTTAATACAGTGTCCTGGCACACAGTAAGTGCTCAATAAATACCAGTTTGTTTCATTGCTGAAGGAATAACTTTGAAATAAGTCCGGGAAAGTCTCAGACAGGGCAGAAGTGAAGTTCCTCTTCCGTAAAGAAAGAAAGAATAGGCAAACCTGTCTAAACTTGCAATGGAAAATTACACAGCTCAAGTCCTGGCACAACTTTAGGGAGGTGACTCTTTTTCTTTACCATTTTAATCCTTTCATTATTCTCAGGGTTTTATTGTCATACTAAACACTTGGTGATTTAACTGCAGAAAACATTTAGTGTAAGGGTTCACTGAAAGTTTATTTCTTCAGTTTGCTTTTTAAAAGCTTTGCTGCTCTAATAACAAAATGCATTGCCAAGGCCAATTCTTCTACTTCTCTTGTAAAGCGTGTTAAAAATTACTGAATGCTAGCTTCTCCCATTGCTGTCCCGAATCACCGAAATGCCCCTGTTCAACAACCAAGGCCAATTCTTTTACTTCTCTTGTAAAGCGTGTTAAAAATTACTGAATGCTAGCTTCTCCCATTGCTGTCCCGAATCCCCGAAATGCCCCTATTCAACAACCAAGGCCTGAGAAGTTTATTCAAATTTTCTTCTCAGAGAAATTGACCGATTACAATCTGTGAGTCAGGGGGTTTGAGTAATCCATGAATCCGTGTAACTGTTGTGTGTTAGTACTTGGTGTCTTTTTTAGGGAATGGGGAGGTCAATCCAGAGATTCTAACTTCATTTTGGATTGGCTAGGTGCGGGCCCTTGATTTACTTCCCTGAAGTCCAGTTTTGTGGTTAACAAGAATAGCTGACTAATCCGCGGTTGGGTTCCTGTTATGGGGATGGCACAACAAAAGATACTTAGGAGAAAAAAGGGTCACGTGTTCTCATTCTCCTGTGGAAAACACAGCCTTATTTGTGCTGCACCTCTCTGGAAATTTTGCTCAGTGAAAAGCGGGGGCCGGAGCCTAGCGATTATTGTCCGTGTCTCCTTTTTATCTTCATTTTCAATAGTCACCGGAGGAGGGGTACCCCTGCCATCTCAGAATAGGGGTCCTGTCAGGAAAAAGCAGTCAAAGGCTATTGAAAACTGCATTCCTAAATGAGCTTTCTACAAAAACAGAGTAACCTTTTCCCACAAGAGGGAAGTGAGAATGGAGTCAATTAGGAATGTTTGGTGAACGAGTATTGTTGCTCAGCAACTGGCTCTAGCCTGTGCTAACTGAGAGAGAAAGAGAGAGAGCGAGAGCTCTTATTTAACAAACTAACGTTCTGATCATTAGCCAGGCAACAGCTTCTGCAGAAGGAGAGGATCGATTCCTGAGCACCCTGAAAGTTAATTCAGAAAATTTCACCGTTAATTTCTGTGTTTAACACAAAGCCATTGTGAGGGTAGCGGACAGTTATTAATGAGAAAGTACAGCATCACCTCTCAGATGCGGGCTGGAGGGGTCAACACGAAAAAGGAAGTTCAACAGTTCCACCCTCACATTCTTCTATGTAGAGGAATCGGGGAGAGAAAGATGAGAAAACTAGCCAAGTGGAAAATGATGTCCTCAAAAAACTGCCCATCAGATAGTAAAGAGTTGCAACATAAAATTGTTTATGAAAATTCTTCCCAACTCCTGCCTGGCTGCTCATCCAGCTTGGGAATTCTGCTAATTTATTTGGTGATAGCTTTGGGTGTAAATGGATTGAGATGGAACAAGTGCTCCTGGCTCTGGGTGGTGGAAGACAAGTGGATAGGGAAGTGGTTATATTTATATTAATGTCTATCTCGCCTCTAGACTGTAAATTTGTTGAGGGTAGGGAAAGTGTCTTCCAATTCTGTTGTGTTGTATGCTCTTAACAGCTTAGTAATAATAATAATTATGGTATTTGTTAAACCCTTACTATTAAGATTAGACTGTAAGCCCGTTAAAGGGCAGGGACTGTCTTTATCTGTTACCGATTTGTCCATTCCAAGCGCTTAGTACAGTGCTCTGCACATAGTAAGCGCTCAATAAATACTATTGAATGAATGAATGAATGAATGAATGAAGACTGTGTGCTCCACGTGGGACAACCCGATTACCTTGTATCTACCCCAGAACTTTGAACTGTGTTTGGCACATGGTAAGCGCTTAATAAACACATTCTTAACTAATTAATCACAATGTGCCAGGCACAGTACTAAGCGCTGGGGTGGGTACAAGCAAATTGGACTGGGCACAGTCCTTGTCCCGCATGGGACTCACAGTCTCCGTACCCATTTTACAGATGAGGTAACTGAGGCACAGAGAAGTGAAGTGACCTGCCCAAGGTCACACAGCAGACAAGTGGCAGAGTTGGGATTAGAACCCATGGCCTCCTGACTCCCAGGCCCGGTCTCTATCCACTGCACTGTGCTGTCTCTACAGTGCTCTGCACACAGTAAGCACTCAATAAATACCACTGATTGATGGCAGAAGTGATGCTCTCCCCACCGGTTTATTAATCCATCAGAAATTAAGAGGATCTCAGCCATCCAGTCTACTGTCAGTGCACTGGCATCCAGGAAATAGTCAAGGTTGCTAATGCGGACCAGGTTGTCGGGTCTCCTCCTAGACCGTAAACTCCTTGTGGGCAGAGGTTGTCTCCTTACACTATTGTCCTGTACTCTTCCAAGTGCGTAGTACAATGCTCTGCTCCAATTAAATGCTCAATAAATAGCATTAATCAATGGATTGATTATAATTGATGCTGTCCCCAAAGTTTGTCTGAGGAGTAAGAAGGCCAGCGGTGAGTTTGAAATAGGGCCTTCTGGTTAAACGATAGCATTCAAGTTACCCCCAGTGCAAGGTGGAATTCTCAGTCTGAGACAAATTGGCCAGAGTGGGCTTACTGGAACCGACGTAGAAAAGCAGTGTGGACTAGTGGATAGAGCACGGGCCCGGGAATCAGAAGGCACTGGGTTCTAATTCTGACTCTGTCACTTGTCTGCTGTTTTACCTTGGGCAAGTCACCTCACTTCTCTGTGCCTCAGTTACCTTGTCTTTAGAATGGGGATTAAGACTGCCAGCCCCAGGTGGGACAGGGACTGTGTCCAACCCAGTTAGGTTGTATCTACCCCAGCGCTTAGTACGGTGACTGGCACAGAGTAAGTGTTTAACAAATTCCACAGTTACCAATTATTAATGGCTCACGGGCTTGGTCTGAGGTGCAGAGGGTGGTTGGTAGTTTTAAAGGTGCCACTGCCAGCTCAAAAGCAGGGACTCTAAAACTGGCTGATTAGTCATTCGTTCATTCAATCATATTTATTGAACGCTTACTGTATGCAGAGCACTGTACTAAGCGCTTGGAAAGTTAAATATAATATTTAAAAGACACTTTCCCTAACCACAGTGATCTTATAGTCTAGAGGACATATAAAGAACCAGGAGCCCAGGCTTATGGACTCTAGTCTTTAACCAACATTTTAAGAGATGAATGACCCCAGGGAGCCCATGGGTTAAGCTGAGGAGGAGACCACGAGACAGTGACAGAGCCAGGAACACTTTGTTGGGAGCTTGTGGACACGGATGTGTCTGTGGCCCGATGGTCCCACCCTCTCAGTGCTAAGCGAGAGCCCTGATCTCCTTCTTTGCTCCCCACCTGCTGCGTTTTCCAGTGCTCGGCCGGGCTCTCCTCCAGGTGACACCACTGGCTCTCACCTGTGCCCTCCCGGGGCTTCTGCATCACCTCACGCTGCTCCTGGCCATTTTGCCTCTCAATCAATCGAAAAGTGGTACTTATTGCATTCTTTTTTTGCAGAGCACTGTCATAAACGCTTGGTAATGGGCTCTAATCCTGACTCCGCCACTTGTCTGCTGTTTGACCTTGGGCAAGCTGCTCACGTCTCTGGGCTTCGGGGACCTCATCTGCCAAACGGGGATCGAGACCGTGAGCGTGGGACGGGGACTGTGTCCAACCTGATTTGCTTGTATCCACCCCAGCAGTTAGTAGAGTGCCTGGCACATAATATGCGCTTAACAAATACCACAGGTATTATTATGGTTATTGGGAGAATACGATACAATCGAGTTGATAGGTGCATTCCCTGTTCGCAGCGAGCTTACATTCTAGAAGGGGAAGCAGACAGTAATATAAATAAATCAATTATAGGTGTGTCTTTTCTCGCAGCACACTGGTTTAGGGATTCCTCCCTTACCTGACCTGATGTGCTCATAGATAGGCATTTCTGCCCTACCAATATAAGTACCTTTACCGGGCCTCAGATATGTATCAATCAATCAGTCTTATTTGTTGAGCGCTACTGTGTGCAAGAGCACTGTAATAATAATAATGTTGGTATTTGTTAAGCGCTTACTATGCTCCAAGCACTGTTCTAAGCACTGGGGTAGATATAAGGTAATCAGGTTGCCCCACGTAGGGCTCACAGTCTTCCTCCCCATGTTACAAATGAGGTAACCGAGGCACAGAGAAGTTAAGTGACTTGCCTAAGGTCACAGCTGACAAGCGGCAGAGCTGGGATTAGAACCCATGACCTCTGACTCCCAAGCCCGGGCTCTTTCCACTGAGCCACGCTGCTTCTGTGCTAAGCGCTTGGGAGAGTACACTATAACAGAGTTAGTAGACACAATCTTTGCCCACAGCATGGACGTCACAAGTTCCAGTAATAATAATAATGGTATTTGTTAAGCGCTTACTATGTGCCAAGCACTGTTCTGAGCTCTGGAGGAGATACACAGTAATCATGTTGTCCCACGTGGGGCTCACAGTCTTGCTCCCCATTTTATAGAAGAGGTAACTGAGGCACAGAGAAGTGAAGTAACTTGCCCAAAGTCACACAGCTGACAAGTGACAGAGCTGGGATTAGAACCCACGACCTCTGACTCCCAAGCTTGGGCTCTTGCCACTGAGCCACGCTGCTTCTCCGCTTATATCTACCCAAGCCGTGCGTCTGATTTTCCCTCTCGTGGTCTCCAGGTCGGTGTAAGTCACAGAAGGGGAGGCCGGATTCCAGAATTCTGTGTAACCTTGCAGAAGCAACTACATGTTGTTTGTGCAAAAGCTTCTGCCTTGCAATATATCCTTCATTGCTCCAAAGCAAAAAATTAAAGTAATCGCAGTACGGGCAAGGAAAAGATTTCTGCGCGGAAATCTTGTTTAGACACATCCTTAGTTGGCCACAGGTTCCTTCCTGATGATATATTTTTGTCCTTCACAAAAGTTTTATGAAATAAATGCAGCTTGGCCTAGTGGCAGGAGCATAGGCTTGGGAGTCGGAGGTCATGGGTTCTAATTCCACCTCCGCCACTTATCAGCTGTGTGACCTTGGGCAAGTCACTTAACTTCTCTTTGCCTCAGTTACCTCATCTGTAAAATGGGGATTAAGACTGTGAGCCCCACCTGGGACAACCTGATTACCTTGTACCTACCCCAGTGTTTAGATCAGTGCTTGGCACAGAGTGCTTAAAAATACCATTGTTATTTTAGACTGTGAGCCCATCACTGGGCAGAGATTGTCTCTATCTGTTGCCGAATTGTATGTTCCAAGCACTTAGTACAGTGCTCTGCACCGTGGCTCAGTGGAAAGAGCACGGGCTTTGGAGTCAGGGCTCATGAGTTCGAATCCCTGCTCTGCCACTTGTCGGCTGTGTGACTGTGGGCAAGTCACTTCACTTCTCTGTGCCTCAGTGACCTCATCTGTAAAATGGGGATTAAGACTGTGAGCCCCACGTGGGACATCCTGATTCCCCTGTGTCTACCCCAGCGCTTAGAACAGTGCTCGGCACATAGTAAGCGCTTAACAAATACCAACATTATTATAGTAAACACTCAATAAATATGACTGAAAGCATGAAATGATCACAGTGCATAAGTGGAAAGCAGCCTGAACCCCGACTTTTGCTACGTTCTCGACAGCTAATGTGTTTTTTGTTTGTTTTGTTTTATGGTAATTGTAAAGTGCTCACTGTGTGACAAGCACTGTTCTAAGTTCTGGGGTAGATACAAGTCAGGTTGGCCTCTGTGCCTGTCCCACATGGGGCTCACAGTCAAAGTGGGAGGGAGAACAGGTTAGTGGACAGAGCCAGGGCCTGGTAGTCAGATGGACCTGGGTCCTAATCCGAGCTCTGCCACATGTCCACTGTTTGACCTTGGTCAAGTCACTTCACTTCTCTGGGTCTCAGTTACCTCCTCTGTAAAATGGGCATTAAGACTGTGAGCCCCACGGGCGGTGGGACAGGGACTGTGTCCAACCTAATTCACTTGTATGTACCCCAGCACTCAGAGCAGTGCTTGGCACAAAGTAAGGGCTTAACAAGCCCCATAATAATAACAGTAATGCTACTATTATTATTATTAACTGAGGCACAGAGATGATAAGCGACTTGTCTGAGATCGCAGAGCACACAATTAAGCACTTAGTACAGTGCTTTGCACACAGTAAGTGCTCAATAAATACCATTGAATGATTGAACCGGCAGAGTCGGGATTAGAACCCAGGTCCTCTGACTCCCAGGCCTGTGCTCTTTCCTCTAGGCCACGCTGCTTCTCTTTGTTGGTAGCCCAGCTGGGAGACTGTTATCCCCTTGGAGATTCCCAACATGCCTTCCTCTCCCTCCTTGCTGGCTGCACCGGCCTTGTCTAAGTGGAATTTACTGAGAGCCCCAGGATGCTTGTCCTAGGACACGGCGACCAGAGTTTTCAGACTTCAGAGAGGGAAAGGAAGGCTCTTCACGTTGGAGCCAAATAGTCGGGAAAGAGAATGAAAGAGGAAGGCAGAAACATGGAGACGGAAAGAGGCTTAGGGAGACACAGAGACTAAGATGGCTATTCTCCAGGCTGTTCAGGACAGCTGCGATTTCAGTGGATCTGGCCCCTACTCGATAGGGATCGCTCACCCTCTCCTTTATATCCACTATCTTTATTTTAAATACCCAGCCTCCGTCCATTTTGAGTCCTACACCTGAATATATAACTTTGGAAGTAGCACCTGTGTCGGCAGGAACCTGGAAGGGTAAGGTTTTTAGGGGTTCTGTCATGTTTTTGTTAAACACTTACTATGCGCCAGGCACTGTATTGAGCACTGGAGTAGATACGAGCTAATCAGGGTGGACACAGTCCAGGTCCCACATGGAGCTCACAGTCTTACTTTCCATTTTATAAACGAGGTGACTGAGGCCCAGGGAAGTTAAGTGACTTGCCCAGGGTCACGTAACAGGCAGTAATAATAAGAGTTGTGGTGCTTCTTAAGGAGTGGATACAAGCAAATTGGGTTGGACACAGTCCCCGTTTTACATCATGCTCACTGTCTCAATTCCCATTTTACAGATGAGGTAACCGAGGCCCAGAGAAGTGAAGTGCTTTGCCCAAGGTCACACAACAGACAACAGAGAAGCAGCGCGGCTCAGTGGGAAGAGCACGGGCTTTGGAGTCAGAGGTCAGGGGTTCGAATCCCGGCTCGGCCATTTGTCAGCTGTGTGACTTTGGGCAAGTCACTTAACTTCTCGGTGCCTCAGTTACCTCATCTGTACAGTACGGATTAAGACCGTGAGCCCCACGTGGGACGACCTGATTCCCTTATGTCTACCCCAGCGCTTAGAACAGTGCTCGGCACATAGTAAGCGCTTAACAGATACCAACATTATTATCATCAAGTGGCAAATCCGGGATTCGAACCCATGATCTTCTGACTCCCAGGCCCGTGCTTTAATCCACTCGGCCACAATGCTCCATCCTTGTAGGCATCTTCCAAGTTGTAATGATGTTTATCCTTGACTCCTCTCTCTCATTCAGTATATTCAATCCATCACTAAATCCTGTCAGTCCCACCTTCACAACATCACTAAAATCCCCCCTCTCCTCTCCATCCAAACAGCTCCCACATTAATGTAATCACTCATCCTATCCTGCCTGGATTACTCAGTCAGCCTCTCTGCGGACATCCCGGCCTTTCCCCACTCCAGTCCATACTTCACTCTGCTGCCTGGATCATTTTTCTTCAAAAACATCCAGAAGGTGTCACCCCCCCCCCCCCCCGAAAACTCCAAACTCCTCACCACTGGCTTTAAAGCGGTCCATCACCTTGCCCCCTCCTATCTCACCTTGCTACTCTCCTTCTACAACCCAGCTCACACACTTAGCTCCGCTAATGCTAACCTTCTCACTGTACCTCGATCTCATCTATCTCGCCGCCGACCCCGGCCCATGACCTGCCTCTGGCTTGGAACGCCCTCCCTTTTGATATCTGACATATTCTCCCCTGCTTCAAAGCCTTATTGAAGGCACATCTCCTCCAGGAGGCCTTCCCTGCCCAAGTCCCCCTCTTTCCTCTCTCCCATTGCCATTTTCATCACCCTGCCTTGCTCTCTTTGTTCTTCCCGACCTCCTCCCCTGACCCCACAGAACTTATGTACTCATCTGTAATTCATTTATTTATATCAATGTCCATCTCCCACCCCTGTAGACCATAAGCTCATTATGGACAGGGAATGTGTCTATTTATTGTTGTATTGCACTCTCCCAAGTGCCTAGTACAGTGCTCTGCTCACAGTAAGCGCTCAATAAATACTATTGAATGAATGAATGATGAGCACCCACTTAGTGCAATGCCCTGCCCTAAATCAATCACTCACTCAATAGTATTTATTGAGCACCTGCTCTGTGCACGACACCTGTACCTCTGCAGACACGATCCCTACACTGCATGCTTGGGAAAGTACAACTGCCCACAAGGAGTTTCTACTCGAAAGGAGAGGAGACAGATGAAAAAATATTTATGAATAGGGGAATCAGGATAAGCAATTGAATGAACTCATGGAAATACATATAAACTCAGGTGCTCAGGATGAGTATAAATAATTATATGAGCACTTGCCCATCTGACTGCTGGGGTGATCACCTCAGGGTGTTGTGAATTAATTGGGAAGACTAAGTTTCCCTCAGCTCATTGTGGGCAAGGAACACGTCTATCACCTCTGTTACATTATGCTCTCCCAAACGTTTCGCGCAGTGGCCTGCAAACTTCATTCATTTATTCATTCATTCATTGCATTTATTAAGTGCTTACCGTGTGCAGCACACTGTACAAAGCAGTTGGAGAGTGCAATTCAGCAATAGAGAGAGACAATCCCTGCCCATACCGGGTTTACAATCTAGAAGGGGGAAGACGGACATCAAAACAAGTGAACGGGCATTAATATAAATAAATAGAATTACAGATATGTACGTATATACACAAGTGCTGAGGGGATGGGTAGAGCAAAGGAGAAAGTCGGGGTGATGCGGAGGGAAGGGGGAACTGAGGAAAAGTAAGCGATCAACACATATGATTGATTGATAGGTTTGTTTGAGGAAGTGGGATTTTAGGAGGGCTTCTAAAGTGGTGAAGGTGGAGATGTAGTGGATGTGGTGGGGAAGGGGGAGAACTGGGTACTTTTGGAAACTGAGCTGGGGAGTAGCAAGTCCAGAGATCCTGTGGGGAGGGAATGTGTCTACCAACTCTGTACTGTACTCTCCCAAACACTTAGTACGGCGCTCTGTGGACAGTAGGCACTCAATAAGTAAATACGATGATAACAAAAAAAATGGGATTTGTTAAGCACTTACTAGGTGCCAGGCACTGTAGTGTATAAAAACATGGAGTTTTGAAGTCCAAGGTAAGGAGTATTTGTTTAACGTGAAGGGAGGTGAACAGTCACTGAAGGTTTCCGTAGTTGCCGAGCCATCAAATTTAACCTCGTTGAGTTTACCGTGACTATCATCATCATCAATGGTACTTGTTCACTCATTCATTCAATCGCATTTATTGAATGCTTATTATGTGCAGAGCACTTTACTAAGCGCTTGGAAAGTACAATTCAGCAACAGAGACAATCCCTATCCATGAGCACTTACTGTGTGCAGAACACTGTACGAAGTGGTTGGAAGAGTACAATACAACAGAGTTGGCACTCATGGCCCCTGCCCACAATGGGCTTACAGCCTAGATGGGGAGACAGTCATTAATATAACTTAATAACTTATAGATATACACGTGAGTGCTGAGGCTGGAGCAAATGTCCAAAGGTCACAGATCTAAGTGCTTAGAATATGGAACTAGTTGACCTCCCACACTAAAATGTCTATCACAAGAGAACTTTATAAATCAGGCTGAGACCAGGTCCTGGGTTATAAAATAATGAGAGCATTACAAGGTTATTAGACCTCTAGACTGTAAGTTTGTTGTAGGAGGGGAACCTGCCTACCCACTCTGCTGTACTGTACTCTCCCAAGCGCTTAGAACAGTTCTTGGCACGCAGTAAGCGGTCAATAAATACAATCGCGTATAGGAATAGAAAGAAAAATAGTACTAGTTCTGGGGCAAATCTATTGACTGGGCACTCTAGGAGTGGTGATTTTGTGATACAGTACTGGATTCCTGTTCCAGTAAGTTAACTAACTTTTAATTCCCATTTTACTTTTCTTAACTGTTAAACAAAGGGATCTGATTGAAAGCTTGTCCAGCCCTCTCTTACCACCCTAATCCAAGCACTTATCCTAACCCCCCTTGATTACTGCATCAGCCCTCTTGCTGACTTCCCTGCCTTCTCTCTCTCCCCACTTCAGTCCATACTTCACTCCGCTTCCCGGATCATTTTTCTACAAAAACATTCAGGCTACGTTTCCCCACTCCTCAAGATCCTCCAGTGGTCACCCATCCACCTCTGCATCAAACAGAAACTCTTTACCATCAGTCTTAAAACAAATCACCTTGGTTCCTCCTAACGCCTCACTGCTCTCTTCCTACAACCCAGCCCCCACACTTTGCTCCTCTAATGCCAACCTACTCACTGTCCCTTGATCTTGTCTATTTCACCACCAACTTCTCACCCATGTCCTGCCTCTGTCCTGGAGCACCTTCCCTCTTCATATCTGACAGACATTCACTCTCCCCCACCTTCAAAGTCTTACTCAAGTCACATCTCCTCCAAGAGGCCTTCCCTGACTAAGCCTGCACTTCCTTTCTTCCCTTTCTCTTCTGTGTTACCCTGGTTTGCTCTCTTTATTCATGTCTCCCATCCACTTGTGTACATATCTGTAATGTATTTATTCATTTATATCAATATCTGTCTCCCCCTCTAGACTATAAGCTCTCTGTGGGCAGAGAGTGTGTTTGGCATATTGCTGTGTTGTACTCTCCCAAGTGCTTACAGTGCTCTGCCTCACGGTAAGAACTCGACAATAAATACAATTGGTCGATTGGTTCTTTTTCCTCCCTTTGGCTGTCAGTCTTTTAGCACTTAATACAGTGCCTGGCACATAGTAAGCGCTTAACAAATACCACAATTATTATTGTCATCTTACTGCTCCTTAAACAGTCAAATCAGTAGTGCTTATAGAGTGTCTGTGGGTATCTGTTAAGAACTTGCTATGTGCCAGGCACCGTTCTAAGGGCTGTGGTGGATACAAGCAAATCAGGGTGGACACAGTCCCCGTACCACATAGGGTTTACAGTCTTCATCCCCATTTTACAGATGAGGTAACTGAGGCACAGTGAAGTGACTTGCTCAAGACTACCCAGCAGACAAGTGGCAGAGTCGGGATTAGAGCCCATGACTTTTTGACCCATGTAGCACCTATTTCAACAACGCTTGAAATAGAAAGACACGCTCACGTGTTTAAACTCTCCCAAGCATTTAGTACAGTGCTTTGCACACAGTGAGCGCTCAATAAATACTATTGAATTGTGAGTTTATACAAATACTCAGATGCCACTGAAGTGCTGAGGTGTCTGTTGGAGGAGAATCTCGCTCAAGAAATATAATTGATTATTTGGTTGATGTAACCTGTGGTGAATAGAAATTAGGGAAGAATTCGTAGAGAAGATATGGTGTCGGGAGAGCTTGGAAGATGGAGAACCTATGAGATTTGAAGGGGAAAGAAGTTTGAGATGGGGGAAATTTTCTGAGTGTCTACTGTAACCACCAGAGTACCCGGGTCACACAGCAAGCAAGTGGCAGGGCCCTGATAAGAACCTAGGGCCTTTACTTCCCAGGCCCGGGCTCTTTCCGCTATGCCATGCTGCTTCTCATCTTCTTCATCGTAAGTTCTAGATAGCGTGTTTGCAGTAATTTATGATCTCCCCGGAGCGTAATGTAATTTCATGCTGCATAATTGGGTTGAAAAAAATTGCCTTTATAATCAGAGTTGTCACACAAATTGTTGTTTAAAAGTAGTACTTGTGATATAGGATCAGTTTCTGTGATCATAATCAAAACTATGAAATTATGTGCGTGTAAAGACAAGTGTTAAACTCTTGTGCTATTAATTGTAATTATAGCTTTTATTAAGCACACATTATGTCCTAAGTGCACGAGTTGATTTAAGGTTGTCAGATCAGACACAGTCCCTGTCCTAAGTGGGGCTTACAGTGGCTCATCCTTCAGTTAAGAAAAGGTACAGAGAGGTTAAATGAATTGTCCAAGGTCAGACAACGGGACAGTGGTCTTTTGATTCCAAATCTTATGCTCTTTCTATGCTGCTTTCCAAGACCGATTGTTCCTTTCTCTCTGTCATAGACTTAATCAATAATGAGATGACAGGCAGTCCTCAGATTTACAACACAATTAGTACCTAAAAACTGAATTTTAAGTTGAAATATTGTAAGGTGGAACTAATAGTCTCCTGGGAATTACATTATAAATGGGAGTTTTTCCCTGATCCATCTCACATACCGTATTCTTACCAAAATTATCCACAATTTGTATTAAGTACAATGTAAATGAACAATAGATCTACACTGAAGTAGTTTTTTTAGGGTTTGGTTTTTTTTTTTTTGAGAAAGAGAGGTTCCATGGTAGTGTAGCTGACCTTCATTTCAGTGGAAAGAAAATCCTACAGGTCTGGTGGCCTGGTGGAAAGAGCAAGGGTGTGGGAGTTAGAGGACCTGAGTTCTACTCCCAGCTCTGCCAATTGCTTGCTGTGTGACTCTGAACCAGTCGCTTAACTTCTCTGTGGCTCTATTACCTCATCTGTAAAATGAGGATTAAATCTTCCTCCCTCAAAATGAGACTGTGAGCTCCACTATGCCATGTTGACTGGCACAGTGGATAGAGCACGGGCCTGGGACGCAGAAGGTCATGGGTTCTATCCCTGGCTCTACCACTTGTCTGCTGTGTGACCTTGGGCAAGTCACTTCACTTTTCTGGGCCTCAGTTACCTCATCTGTAAATTGAGGATTGAGACTGTCAGCCCCGTGTAAGACAGGGATTGTGTCCAACCCGATTTGCTTGCATCCACCCCAGAATTTAGTACAGTGCCTGGCACATAGCAAACTTATCATTATTAGTAAGAGCTTAACAAATACCATTTTAATTTTTTTTTTTAAAAAAAAACCCCTTGCTGTCTTTTCTTGGTGATCAGAACAACACCTCTCTCTCCTTTCTCTCCCCTTTCATTTCACACCTGAGGCAGTCACAGAGGATAATAATAACAATAATGACAATAATGTGGCATTTGTTAAATAATAGTGGTATTTGTTAAAAGCTTACAATGTGCCAAGTACTGGTCTAAGCACTGAGCTCACAGTCTAAGTAGGAGGGACAAAATGTACTGAGTTCTTATTTTACGGATGATGAAACTGAGAAGTTAAATGTCTTGCCCAAGGTCACACAGCAGGGACCTGGCGGACCCAGGATTGGAACCCAGAACTCCCGACTCCCAGGTCCATATGCTTTCCACTAGGCCACATTCCTCCTCAGGAATCTGGAAAGTTTCAGGAATCCTGGAAAATGTTCACATTTTGAGCCCCCTGATTTAAGTACTTTCACTGGTATTTGACCTGTTCTCGCCCTCTTCTTTCTTATCTCCACCCTACCGCCCACATGGCACCGGGGGTGGGCTTGGGGACAGGGGCACAATCACGGGGGTGACTATGAAAAGAGCAGGGGACCAAGCATTAAGGAGCAGTGGACGACAGGGCATCATTGTGCACAGTGTGCATCACTGTGGGCAGGGAATGTGTCTGTTATACTCTCCCAAGCACTTAATGCAGTGCTCAGCATACAGTAAGCACTCAATAAATACGATTGGCTGAAGGACACTAATCTCCCTCCTGTTTTGCTCTTCATACTCATTATTGGCTTTAAAGCCCTCCATCACCTTCCCCCCTCCTACCTCACTTTGCTTCTCTCCTTCTCCAGCCCACCCCGTCCGCTCGGTTCCTCTGGTGCTGATCTTCTCACCGGGCCTCCATCTCGCCTGTCTCACCGCTGACCATGTCCCGCTTCTGGCCTGGAATGCCCTCCCTCCTCAGATCCACCAATTACTCTCCCCCACTTCTTAGCCTTATCGAAGAGACTAAGCCCTATTTTTCCTCATCTCCCACTCCCTTCTGCATCATCCTGACTTGCTCTCTTTGCTTTCCCTCCCCCTATCCCAGCCCCACAACATTTATGTACATATCTGTCATTTTATTTATTTGTATTGATGTCTGTCTCCCCGCCTCTAGACTATGAGCTCACTGTGGGATTGGGATTGTCACTCCTTATTGTTGTACTGAACTTTTCCAAGCACTTAGTATAGTCCTCTGCACACAGTAAACAATCGATACAATTAAATGAATGAAAGAATGAATATGCAAAGAAATGGTTTGGATGGGGAAATTCATCCTTGAGGCATACCTGACTGTTAAAGCCAATGTGGGAATCACAGTCCAGCCCTATTGTGCGTGCAAGAAGGTTGTCCCTTGTGCTTTCATCCTTTGATGATGTAGCATTTGGAGTTATTTTATTTTTGCTTTGTTATCTCTTGATTAGATACGAAGCTGCTGCTACTTTTTCTTCTTCTTAAGAGCCAGTTAAAATGCACACGACTGATCTGTCTGCAGAAATTCTGCAGCAATTTGCCTTTTTTTGGTGTTTAAGTAACAATAATAATAATTGTGGTATTTGTCAAGCACTTACTATGTGCCACGCACCATACTAAACACTGGGGTGGATATAAGCAAATCAGGTTGGACACTGTCTCTGTCCCACTTGGGGTTCACAGTCTTAATCCCCATTTTACAGATGAGGTAACTGAGGCACGGAGAAGTGAAGCGACTTGTCCAAGGCCACATAGACAAGTGGCGGACCTGGGATTAGAACTCATGACCTTCTGAGTCCCAGACCCGTCCGTGCTCTATCCAGTAGGTCGTGTTGCTTCTTTGTTTTCCAGTTTTTCCAGTGCTCTTTTCAGAAACATTTTTCTCTATTTCCAGTTTTCAGGATGAAGCAGTATTTTCTGGGGCTTTGGGATTTTTGTTTTCGGGGAGAGTACAATAGAATTGATAGACACAACCCCGGCCCACCAGGAGTTTACAATCTAACAGGGAGGGTAGACGTTAAAAAAAAATTACAAGCTTCTTGTGGCAGGTAATGAACCTCCCAACTCTGTTGCATCGTACTCTCCCAAGCGCTTAGTACAATGCTCTGGACCAGGAAGCACTCAACAAATACCACTGATTGAAAGTAAGGGGAGTAACTGAGTATAATGCTATCTACATTAGTGTTATGGTTGGAGGTAATATGAATACATAAGTGCTTAGGAGGAAAAATTGGGTGGGGAAATGAGGAATTAGGGAATATTTCTTGGAGGAGATGAGATTTTAGCTGTGTTGCCTAGTTAAAAGAGCCCAGGCTGGCAGTCAGCGGAGCTGAGTTCTAATCCTAACTCCTCCACTTACCTGCTTTGTGATCTCGGACAGACCGCTCGGTTTCTACGTGCCCCAGTTTCCTTATCTGCAGAATGGGGATTCAATAGCTGTTCTCTCTCCTACTTACACTGTGAGCCTCATATGGGACAGGGACTGTGTCCAACCTGATTATCTTGTATATACCCCGGTGCTTAGTTCAGAAGTAGGCATATAGTAAGTGCTTATTATGGGTAGAGCTTTGAAGATGAAAAGGGTAAAGGTCTAGACAGAAAGTTCGATGTGGGCAGGGAACGTATCTACCAACTCTGTTATACTGTACTCTTCCAAGCATTCAGTGCAGTGCTGTGCATCCAGTAAGCACTCAATAAATATGATTAATTGATTGAGTGGCTCGTCCCATATGAAGAGGGAGGGTGTTCTAGGCAAGAGAGAGCATGTAAGCCAGGGGTGGACGGGGAGAGAAGAGAGGGGTAATTGAAATGTTAACAGATGTAGGTTGTCTGGTAATGAGGCCTCTGTGGGCTGAGCCCAAAAAGCCGGACGGACTCCTTCATAATAATAATAATTGTGATACTTGTTAAATGCTTGATATGTGTCAGGCACTGTATTAAGACTGAGTTGGGTACAAGCAAATTGGGTTGGACCCAATCCCTGTCCCATGTGGGACTCACAGTTTCGATCCTCATTTTACAGATGAAGTAATGGAGACACAGAGAAGTGAAGTGACTTGCCCAAGGTCACACAGCAGACTAGAAGGGCTCACAGTCAGCGTGGCTCAGTGGAAAGAACCCGGGCTTGGGAGTCAGAGGTCATGGGTTCGAATCCTGCCTCTGCCACCTGTCTGCTGTGTGACCTTGGGCAAGTCACTTCACTTCTCTGTGCCTCAGTTATCTCATCTGTAAAATGGGGATTAAGACTGTGTGCCCACGTGGGACAACCTGATCACCTTGTACCTACCCCAGCGCTTAGAACAGTGCTCTGCACATAGTAAGCGCTTAACAAATACCAACATTATTATTATTAGCATGTAATCCCCATTTTACAGATGAGGAAATTGAGGCACAGGGAAGTGTAGTGATTTGCACAAGTTCACACAGCAGAGCAGGGGTGGAGCCGGGATTAGAACCCAGGTCCTTTTGACTCCCAGGCCCATGGTCTATCCACTAAGCCACATTACACATTCTAAACGTCCAAGTGATTGCTACTTCACTGCCCTCCCAAATCTCTTCTGAGAGGGGTGATTTACACAGAGCTTTCAACTCTAAATCTCGGCCGCTGTAAAGTTGGAAACTGTGAAGTCAGGGGAGAGAAGAGAAGGGAAATAAAGGGAGAGAGAGAATTTTGAAGAGGGAGGGTAGAGATAGAGAGAGAAAGAGTAATGACATATTCAAATTCCAGGAAGAGAGAGATGTCCAGTAATAAAGTTGCCAGTGTGGGAACTATTACCAGCAAAAGCTGTGGAATTTCCTCAAAAATTATTTTAAGAATTGGGTGGATAAATTTATCTCTAGGATAGATTAGGTGCAATCTTTCTTGGAAGAAAGGAAGAGTCTGTGCCATGTCCAGATCTTCATAAACTACAGTCACTTGTAAGAGTAGATGAAGAAAAGATTTATTTTACATTTTCTGCCACTTTGATGGTTCTTTTCTCTTCAGTCTTTCTCCCTGTATCAACAGGACTATTTTAATAATGTTGGTATTTGTTAAGCGCTTACTATGTGCCGAGCACTGTTCTAAGCACTGGGGTAGACATAGGGGAATCAGGTTGTCCCACGTGGGGCTCACAGTCTTAATCCCCATTTTACAGATGAGGGAACTGAGGCCCAGAGAAGTTAAGTGACTTGCCCACAGTCGCACAGCCGACAAGTGGCAGAGCAGGGATTCGAACTCATGAGCCCTGACTCCAAAGCCCGTGCCCTTTCCACTGAGCCACGCTGCTTCTCTATTTTGAAAATGTGAAATGCAGTGTTCCGTTTGTAGGAAGTAGAACTCATTGTGCACAGGGATCGTGTCTACCAACTAACTGTCTTGTACTCTGAGAAGCAGCGTGGCTCAGTGGAAAGAGCCTGGGCTTTGGAGTCAGAGCTCATGAGTTCGAATCCCAGCTCTGCCACCTGTCAGCTGTGTGACTGTGGGCGAGTCACTTAACTTCTCTGTGCCTCACTTACCTCATCTGTAAAATGAGGATGAAGACTGTGAGCCCCACGTGGGACAACCCGATTCCCCTGTGTCTACCCCAGCGCTTGGAACAGTGCTCTGCACATAGTAAGCGCTTAACAAATACCAACGTTATTATTACTCTCCTAAGTGCTCATTACAGTGCTCTGCACCCAGTATGAGCTCAATAAATACCATAGATTGATTGGGTATGAGTATTTGGGAAAGGATAGAAAGAAGTGTATACAATAAGGAGAGTCTCCTGGAAAAGAGCACAATGTCTAGAGCAGAAAGGAAAATAGAACTTGATTGAAAAGGGTTAAAAGGAACAAATATGTAACGACCCCTGAGTGTTGGAGGTATATTTAGGAAAAAAAAAAATCCCACTTTAATCTGCCTTAATCCTCCCTCTTTGTACTAAAACCAGTGCTTTTTTAATGTTCTCATAAAAGGTTATTTGTTTAGTCATTCCTTTTTATCTCTCTTTTGCTGACTTGGAGGTTCCATTTAGAATGCAGTTTTTGCACCTTTGAACCATCATTTTAAAGGAGATGAACTGCTATTTCTCTTCAGTATTTTACATGTTTATCTGTGTTGATAAAACGGTTACTGAATCACAATTTCCAAGGAAAAGTTAAAGGTTGCTAATTTGCTCTGCTGTCTTTTTATCTTTTCCCCTATCATATTATTTGAGTTATTTAAATATCATTAGGATGATGTTAACTTGGTTGTTATTTGACGCTATAATGAGAATTTAGCAGGATTTGTTTACTAGGATTAAAATTGTAATCGTTAAGTATCTCTGGCTTTTAAAAATTCCAACAATATGGCTGAAGAAGCCTCAAAACCTGTCGGTGTAATGGGTCTCTGGGTCACAAAATAAAGACCGACAATTTCTTATTTTATTTTTTTTTTTTACTTCAGTCTGATTAACAGCCATTTGAAAGTAATGGTTAACGGCTCTTTATCAGACTGAAGTTTTTTAAAAAAATCATTTACTATTACTTTCAACTATTTGACTGCTGAATCAAAATCAAAGATGTGTGTTTATGCAGTTCTACATGGAAGCTCATTGTGGGCAAGGAACGTGTCTCCCAACTCTGTTATTTTATACTCTCCAAAGCACTTAGTACAGTGTTCTGCACATAGTAAGCACTTGAAACATACGATTGATATAATATTGTATATCCTGGTTTTCCAGAGAAAGATACACCAGTGATTAATGCATTTTGGTGTTACCGATTAATATTTTCCCTATAGCATTTAAAGAGGAAAAGGATCATAGTTTGTAACTTATTCTGTACCATAATGTGTGTGTGTGACAGAAATCGTTGAGATACGTAAAAAATTATCGAACATTATTGTTACAGTCCTACAGGCAGATAGAACCATCAGTCTCAGCAGCTAATAATGTCAAGAGAAACTGCACTTCTCTGCCGTTGAATTCAGTATCTGGCTTTAAGTAAACATTTTTAAATTATTGAGGAAGTTCTCTTCCATAAGTTTAGGAGATGGGAGAACATATGGAAAGAAATCTGCTTCTTTTTTCCCCTTTTTCTTCAGAAAATAGGTTTTTGTCCTTCATGTTTGCAGTGTCTAAATATGAAGGGAAAAAAATCCCATCAAAATTATAAACTTGAACTACTGCTTAGTCCCTGTACCGCATTTCATATATACCTAAGATTGCTTAATGATTTCTACAATTTGAGCATTTTGCAAGGTCGTCTTACAAGAACAAGTCCCGATGTGGTTTTGCGGTCCTCCTGCGCTGAAATACGTTGAGGGGCTGTAAACTTTTCAGTATCTTCACAGAACTGAGATGGACAAATCTGCTGTAACCCAACATTTACATCTTTAAACGTGAATGGAAATTCCTCCTTTCGATAATGATCAGGACTCGCTACTGCTAAACTGTGGGAGTACTCAGATCCCTCAAGTGTGGACGAGCTGGGGAGAGGGAAGCTTGTGCCCTTTAGGACTTCAGGGAGATTAGAAATCCTCAGAGCGGTCATCGCGATGGAATCTGGCAGCCATCTGCTCAGTGTCTTTGACACTCCCTCCCCTTCCGGCTCCTGGAGACTGTTGGTGTCAACCAACCCTCAAACCTGGCACCGAGTGTGGCCTCTTTACCAGTTTCATCATTCAGGGTTTTCTATTTTCAGCACACTTCTCCATTAAGCGGCATGGCCTAATGGATAGAGCACGGACCTGGGAGTCAGAAGGTCATGGATTCTAATCCCGCCTCTGCCATTCATCTGCTGTGTGACCTTGAGCGAGTCACTTCGCTTCTCTCGGCCTCAGGTCCCTCATCTGTAAAATAGGGATTAATAATAATGGTGGTATTTAAGCCCTTACTGTGCAAAGCACCGTTCTAAGCGCTTGGGCCGGGGGGATACAAGGTGAGCAGGTTGTCCCATGTGGGGCTCACAGTTTTAATCCCCATTTTACAGAGGAGGTAACTGAGGCACAGAGAAGTTAAGTGACTTGCCCACTTAACGGCGGAGCCGGGATTAGAACCCATGACCTCTGACTCCCAAGCCCGGGCTCTTTCCATTGAGCCTCACTGCTTCTCTGCAGGATTAAAACTGTGAGCCCTATGTGGGACAGGTTGTGTCCAACCTGATTATCTTATATACATCCCAGTGCTTGGAACAGTGCCTGGCACACAGCGAGCACATAACAAATACCATTATTGAGACTGTGAGCCCCATCTGGGACGGGGACTGTGTCCAACCTGATATGCTTGTGTCCACCCCAGTGCTTAGTACAATGCCTGGCACGTAGTAAGCGCTTAACACATACCATAATTGTTATTATCATTATTTCTAACATTTTTACCCTGAAATATAACCCAGCCCATTTCGAGGTAAAGAGGTTCTGATATAGTAAAAATAGAAGTAAAAGTGGGAAGAGAACACATAATAGAAGAAGTGGTACTCGCTATGGGAGGGAGAGTCAAGCAGAGGCCTACCCGTTCCATTCCTAGCTTGGCCAGGGGCTAGCGAGTGGGCAGGCCATCTGCTACGAGTCAAAACCCGCCCGTGCTGAGCAGCAGCGGCCTGAGAGAGAGTCGAGGGCGGAGATTCAAGGTTACCGAGTGGAAGGCGGCAGTGGTAAACCACTTCCGCATTTTGACCGAGAAAACTCTCCGGATCCACCACCAGGACGATTGCAGAGGGAGAGCGAGGCGGTCTGGGAGCGTCGCAATGGGCCGGAAACAACTCAGTGGCATAAGACAAGAAGTCGTAGAAGTAGAAGTGGTAATGGCAGATATTGTAGATATTGAGAGGCGGTGTGGATCAGTGGAAAGAGCCTGGGCTTGGGAGTTGGAGGTCGTGGGTTCTCATCCCGGCTCCGCTGCTTGCCGGCTGTGTGACCTCACTTCTCTGGCCTCAGGACCTCCTCTGTAAAATGGGGATTAAGACTGGAAGCCCCTCATGGGGCAACTTCATTACTTTGTATCGACCCCAGTGCTTAGAACGGTGTTTGGCACATAGTAAGCCCTTAACAGATACCATCATTTTTAAGAAAAATATTTTTAGTAGTAATAGAACTGAAAATAGAAGTAGTAGAAGCGGAGGTCATCGTAGAAGCAATAACGACAATAATTATGGTGTTTATTAAGCGCTTACTATGTGCCAGGGACTGTGCTAAGCGCTGAGGTGGAACAAGCAAACTGTGTTGAACACAGCCCCTTGTCCACAAAGGGCTCGCAATCTCACCCATTTTACAGGTGAGGTAACTGAGGCCCAGAGAAACAAAGTGACTTGCCCAAGGTAACACAGCAGACCAGTGGCGGAAGCGGGATTAGAACCCCCGACCTCCTGACCCTCAGGCCCGCGCTCCATCCACTGGGACATTCTGAATAAATGTATGAAGGAATATACATAAGTACTGTAAATAAATCCACAAGTCCTAAGGATGGATGGTGGGTTTATTTGGCTTGGGATCTGGGAATTAATCAAAGAAGACATGGAGGAAATGTTTTCTGGCGGGCTTAGACTCCAGGAAAGGCTACGTTCTGGTGGATTTGGGGAACGATGGCGTTCCAAGCCTGGGGGACAGTGTGAGCAGAGGGATGGAAGCAGGAGAGTTGAGAGTGAAGTCCAGTTCCAAGGTTAGTTTGGGAGGAATGAAGAGAGCAGATAGGTAAAGCGGGGCAAACGGGGGGAGAGCGTCGAAGGCAATTTTGAGGAAACTTTGCTGATGCAGAGAGACACAGGGAGCCAGAGGAGGGTTTTAAGGATCAGAGAGATTCATTCATTCAACCATATTTATTGAGCGCTTACTGTGTGGCGAATGCTATACTAAGCACTTGGGAAGGTACAAGAGAACAATAAACAGGCACATTCTCCTCCCACAGCGGCTTTACCGTCTACAGGGGTGTGCCCGGAGAAGCAGCGTGGCTCAGTGGAAAGAGCCCGGGGTTGGGAGTCAGAGGTCATGAGTTCGAATCCCAACTCTGCCACTTGTCAGCTGTGTGACTGTAGGCAAGTCACTTCACTTCTCGGTGCCTCAGTTCCCTCACCTGTCAAATAGGGATTAACTGGGAGCCTCACGTGGGACGACCTGACGACCCTGTATCTCCCCCAGCGCTTAGAACAGTGCTCGGCCCATAGTAAGCGCTTAACGAATACTAAGATTATTATTGTTTTCTGGCTGGTTAAAAGAAGGTGGTAGTAATAACCTTCATTAACATTGAGTCAGTAACTCTGAGGGGTGAATTCCCAGAAGTCCAAGTGGAATGGAAGGTGTAAGCGCTTTGTACAGAGTGCTGCATGCAGTGAGTGCTCAATATATACCACTGATTTATTAACACAAGGAGATAGGGAGTTTCCACAAGGCCTTATCCTAAGAAGACCGTGACATGTGCCTCACCCATTTCCGGTGAGCTTCTGTGACCTCTCTCTCTTATCTGAATGGCACAAAAAAAAGGGGACCATCTACAGAAATGATCATTTCCACCTGATAATAATAACTGTGTTATCTGTTAAGGGTTTAGTATACACCAAAGACTGTAGTAGGCACTGGAGCAGATACAAAATAATCAGGTCAGACACAGAGTCCCACATGGAGCTCACACTCTAAAGAGGAGGTAGGACAGGTATTTAATCCCCATTTTACAGGTGACGCCCGAGAAGTGAAGTAACTGGCCCAGGGTCACACAGCAGGCACGTGGTGGAGCCAGGATTAAATCCAGATCTCCGTACTCCCAGGCCTCTGCTCTTCCCACTAGACCACACTGCTTCTCTGGTTTTGTTATGACTTTCATCTCGCTACTCTCCTACTCCAACCTAGCCCGCACACTTCGCTCCTCTAACGCTCACTGTGCCTCAATCTCATCTGTCTCACTGCCGACGCCTTACCCACGTCCTACTTGCCCACGTCCCGCCTGTGGCCTGGAACGCCCTCCGTCCTCAAATCTGACATTTACTCTCCCCATCTTCAAAGTCTTACTGAAGGCACGTCTCCTCCGAGGAGTCTTCCCTGATTAAGCCCCTCCTTTCCTCTTCTCCCACTCCCTTCTGCGTCACCCTGACGTGTTCCCTTCGTTCATCCCCCTTCCCAGCCCCACAACACTCATGTACGTATCTGTCATTTAATTATATTAATATCTGTCTTCCCTCCTCTAGACTGTAAACTCGTATGCGGGCGGCGTGTCTGTTCATTGTTGTATTGTGCTCTCCCAAGTGCTTAGTACGGTGCTGTACACAAAGTAAGTGCTTAATAAATATAATTGAATGAACGAATGGACCTCTAATAAACTGAATAAGCCCTTCTGCACCATCTGAGCATTTGTGAACACACAACTTCCCCTAGCCCTCTCCATATATCTTTTGTATCTGAGACTGAAGCAGTACCTCATTCATGAAGTAGCATGGACTAATAATAATAATGGTGGTATTTGTTAAGCACTTACTATGTGCAAAGCACTGTTCTAAGCACTGGGGAGATACAAGCTGATCAGATTGCCCCACGTGGGGCTCACAGTCTTCATCTCCATTTTACAGATGAGGTAACTGAGGCACCGAGAAGTTAAGTGACTTGCCCACAGTCACACAGCTGGCAAGCGGCAGAGCCGGGATTAGAACCCGTGACCCCTGACTCCCAAGTCCGGGCTCTTTCCACTGAGCCACTGGGCCTGGGTTCTAATTCCAGTTGCACCACTTGCCTGATGACCTTAGGCAAGTCATTTCCTTTCTGTAGCCTCAGTTACCTCATCGGTCAAATGGGGATTAAGACTGGGAGCCCCAAGTGGGACATGGAATGTGTCCAATCTGATTAGCTTGTACCTACCCCAGTGTTTAGTACGGTGCCTAGCACATAGTAAGCGCTTAACAAAATGCCATTAAAAAAAAGGACCAGCACAAGGGCCAGTGGCCAAATCTGACCAGAATGGGGCAGGGAAGGGCAGTGGGGATCAGTGGCCCCGGTACTGAGGAGACTTTAAACATTTGAAAGGAAGCTGGCAGTTTTGCCTGGTGGAAAGAGCCTGGGCTTGGGAGTCAGAGGACCTGGATTCCAATCCCAGCCCGGCCATTTGTCTGCTGTGTGACTTTGGGCAAGTCGCTTCACTTCTCTGGACCTCGGTTCCCTCATCTGTAAAATGAGCATTAAAACTGTGAGCCCCATGTGGGACAGGGACTGTGTATCCAACCTGATTTGCTTGTATCTACCCTAGGGCTTAGTACAGAGCCTGGAACGTTATTATTATCAAATGCTGTCGAGTCGTTTCCGATTCATGGCGACTCCAAGGATATATTTTCTTCAGAATGTCCTATCACCTGCCATAATCGGGTAACCTTGCTAGAGGTTCATTTGTCGTTGATGTCACGGTTTCTATCCGACTAGCTGCTGGTCCGCCTCTTCCACGTTTTCCCTCGACTTTTCCTAGCACTAGTGTCTTTTCCAGAGAATTAGTCCTTCTGATGATGTGTCCAAAGTATGCTAATTTAAGTCGAGTCATTTAGCCTTCTAAAGACCACCTTGGCTTGATTTTTATCCAAAACCCACTGGTTGTTTTTCGGGTAGTCCATGCTATTCGCAAATGCCTTCTCCAACACCACATTTCAAGAGAATCGATGCTCTTTCTATCCTGTTTTTTTCCAATGACCGGGTTTCGGATCCCTACACTGTCACTGGAAACACCATAGAAGTGACAGTTTGTATTTTTGTAGCAATTGTTACACCAGCCCATTTCCTGATTTTTTTCAGGCTCTTCACAGCAAATCTTCCTAACGTGGGCATATTTCTTGACTGCTAGTTCCTTTATTATTATCAATCCCAGGAGAGAAAAATTGTCAACAATTTTAATCTGCTGCCCATCTGCTCTACTGGTACATAGTAAGCACTTAATAAATACCACAATATTTTTCTTATTATTTATAACTACCATAGTTATTCTTCTTATTATTGTTAGGAGCTCATTAAATATGACTGACAGAAGGACAAGTGGCAAAAGATTTCTTGGAAGGCTTGGGTTAAGGAATTGGAAGCCCCACTGTTGGTGATTTAAACATGCTCTGAAAGAGTACTTACTTTTTTAAAAAGCGAAGAACTGGCAATTACAGTTAAAAGATACTCTAGGGGCTAATATTTTATGAGTGCCAGAATGAAGACTGTTTAAAGGCAGATGCTGAGGGAATGGCAAATTTGAATAAAAGGAAAAAAAAATGGAGGTACATTGGTTTTCAAAAGTTTATAACAACTTTAAATGAGCTGTTTTAATGGAAAATTTTAGGACTATCCAATATGTAAAACATTTTTCTAATAAACAATCTCAAGAAGTTTAATGTGAGCATCATAATTTCTTTCTAGTGACCCAGTAGGAATAATAATTTCCAGAAATGAAGAGCATCACATGTAATAATTTTGTATCTTAAGGATTCACGATAATTTCCTGAAATCCACGAGTCTCACAGCACATTCGCAGTAAAGTTATTTAGAGAATTACTTCCTTTTTGTAATAAACATAACTGGAAAGAGGATGTGAGTCTTCTTGTTGGATTCCCCTTCTCCCCTCCATCTCTTCTTTCCTTCCCCCTCCCCCCAGTGCCTATCCACTAGGCCACGCTGCTTCCATATGACTCCATTTTATAGGACTCTCCCAAGCATTTAGTAATGTGCTTTGCATACAGTAAGCGCTCACTCAGGACCATTGGTCGATTGATTCATTCAATCGTATTTATTAAGCGCTTACTGTGTGCAGAGCACTGTACTAAGCGCTTGGGAAAGTACAACAATAAACAGTGACATTCCCTGCCCACAACAAGCTCACAGTCTAGAAGAGGGGAGACAGACATCAACATATATAAATAAAATTACAGATCTATGCGCAAGTGGAGTGGGGCTGGGGCTGGTGGTGGAAGAGCAAAGGGAGCAAGGTAGGGTGATGCAGAAGGGAGTGGGAGATGAGGAAAAGTGGGGCTTAGCCCGGGAAGGCTCTTGGAGGATTTGAAGGGGGCAGGAAGAGTAATTGTCGGATGTGAGGAGGCAGGGCGTTCCAGAAAAGAGGCAGGACGTGGGCCAGTGGTCGGCGGTGAGACAGGTAGAAGCAGCGTGGCTGAGTGGAAAGAGCCCGGGCTTGGGAGTCAGAGGTCATCGGTTCGAATCCCGGCTCTGCCGCTTGTCAGCTGTGTGACCGTGGGCAAGTCACTTCACTTTTCTGTGCCTCAGTTACCTCATCTGTAAAATAGGGATGAAGACTGTGAGCCTCACGTGGGACAACCTGATTACCCTGTATCTCCACCAGCGCTTAGAACAGTGCCCTGAACATAGTAAGCGCTTAACAAATACCAACATTATTATTATTACTATTAAGACTGGGGCACAGTGAGAAGGTTAGCACTAGAGGAGTGAAATATACATGCTGGATCATGGCTCAGTGGAAAGAGCGCGGGCTTGGGAGTCAGAGGTCATGGGTTCTAATCCCGGCTCCGCTGCTAGTCAGCTGTGTGACCTTGGGCAAGTCACTTAACTTCTCTGTGCCTCAGTTACCTCATCTGTCAAATGGGGATTAAAAAAAACTGTGAGCCCCACGTGGGACAACCTGATCACCTTGTATCCCCCAGCGCTTAGAACAGTGCTTTGCACATACTAAGCGCTTAACAAATACCACAATTATTATAATTATTATTATTAGAAGGAGAGAAGCAAGGCGAGGTAGGAGGGGGCAAGGTGATGGAGTGCCTTAAAGCCAATGGTGAGGAGTTTTTATAGGATAAGGAGGTGGATAGGTAACCCCTGGAGATTTTTGAGGATGGGGGTGACATGTCCTGAATGTTTCTGTAGAAAGATGATCCGGGCAGTGGAGTGAAGTGCGGACTGGAGTGCGGAGGGGGGAGAGGCAGAAGGATGGGAGGTCAGCAAGGAAGCTGATGCAGTAATCCTGGTGGGATAGGGTGAGTGTACTGACATGGTAGCAGTTTGGATGGAGAGGAAAGTGTGGATTTTAGCAATGCTTTGAAGGTGGTACTGACGGGATTTGGTGACGGATTGAATATGTGCATTGAATGAGAGAGAGGAGTCAAAGATAAAGCCAAGGTTAGGGGCTTGTGAGACAGGAAGGGTGGTGGTGCCGTCTACAGTGATTGGAAAGTCGGGGAGAGGACGGGGTTTGGGTGGGAAGATACGGAGGATTGACTGATTGGACATAATCTGCCTGAAAGCCCAGTGCATCTCCTTGTTGTCGGCATGTAGCTGATGGGGCTGGAGGCCGAGGTGAGCGCGGACAGCTCCGGGAAGAATTTTGCCATGAAAAGGATAATAAAAATAATAGTGGCATTTGCTAAGCTCTGACTATGTACCAAGCTTTGCACTAAGCTCTGGGGTAGATACAAGATAATCAGGTTGGACACGATCCCTGTCCCACATGGAACCATAACCTTTCCGTAATCCTTGATTTCTGTCTCTCAGCGTGGCGCAGTAGAAAGAGCCCGGGCTTGGGGGTCAGAAGGAGGGTTTTTTCAGGATAGGGGAGACAGCGGCATGTTTGAATGTAGTGGGGCAGACGCCACTGGAGAGCAAACAGTTGAAGGTGGTCGTTAGCAAAGAAGGGAAGGCAACAAGTGTTAGATAAAGTGTGAAGGAAAGGGGTCAGATGTACAGATGGCGGGGGTGATTTTGAGAGGAGTCAGGAGATCTATCCTAAAGATACTGCTGGGAAGGATGGGAGAATTGAAGAGGGGGTGGGAAGATGGAGGGGAGATTTTAGGGTGCTCACACCCGAGTGTCTTAATAAAGTAGCTGGCCAGGTCACTGGGGGCAATGAAATGGGGAGGCTGGGGGGTCAGAGGGTCTTAGGAGGGAGTTAAATGTCTGGAACAACTGGCGAGCATGATGGGTATGAGTGTCAAGGGTGGAGAAATAGTTTTGCCGCACAGAGGAGAGGGCAAAGTTAAAGCTTGCAAAGATAAACTTGAAGTGGACAAAGTCGGCCTGATATTTAGAATTCCACCAGCAACGTTCTGCGGCTCGTGCGCCAGAGCGAAGGAGGCGGACTGTGCAGGTGATCCAGGGCTGAGGGTTAATGGCATATAACAATAATAATGGCATTTGTTAAGTGCTTACCCTGTGCCGAGCACTGTTCCAAGTGTAATAATACAGTTCTAAGCACGGTAATAAGTGCTTAACAAGTACCATGAGAAACGAACAACCGAGTACTCCGATTTGCACGCACTGGGACCTTAATACAAATCACTGCCACTTGGGTAAATTACCTTAACCCCGTTTGCCTCTGTAAATATCAGATGCTCATTAAATGATGCTGATGGGGGTGAATTCAATTAATGACTTTTGGGTTACTTTGTTTTCAAAACAATTAACAGTTTTAGGCTTGTTGTGAGCAGGGAACGTGTCTACCAATTCTGTTATATTGTACTTTCCCAAGAGCTTAGTGCGATGCTCTCTACACAGTGAGCGCTCAGTCGATGCCGTTGATCAGTTGACTGACTGAGGGGAAGTGAAAAGTTGAGTCCGTCCTAAAGGCTAATCTGAGAGAGAGATGAATTCTGCCAAGGACATTCTACTGAGTCAGAGACATGAATGCTAGGCATTGATGACTTACCATGGTAGGTAATAACACTGGAATGAATGTCGGGGGAGAAAGCCAGACACCTGGATGAGGTCATCAAACAATTTGTTGTTTTGATTTTTTTTTTTATTTAACTAAGGAACACGTTAGTTAAATGCCCCTCCTCTACCTCCTTCCTCCGAATCAAATCTTCTGAAGGGGTGCTTTTTGAGGGAGAGGAAGCTTCCCCAGAGCCACTTGTGTTGTTGTTTGAGTTACTGAGTTGCTGCGTGGCTCAGTGGAAAGAGCATGGGCTTGGGAGGCAGAGGTCATGGGTTCGAATCCCGGCTCGGCCACTTGTCAGCTGTGTGACTGTGGGCAAGTCACTTAACGTCCCTGGCCTCCGTTCCCTCATCTGTAAAATGGGGATTAAGATTGTGAGCCTCAGGTGGGACAACCTGATTACCCTGTATCTACCCCAGCACTCAGAACAGTGCTCTGCACATAGTAAGCGCTTAACAAATGCCAACATTATTATTAATATTTGAGTCTGTTCCTAACTTTAGGTATATCGCTCCAGGGCTGAGTGTACCCTATTAACCAATCAGAGACAGTTTTGAGCACTTACTGGAGGCAGAGCCCTGCACTAAGCACTTGGGTAGGTGCAATACAATAGAGATGGGAGACACAGTTCCTACCCACAAAGAACCACCTCCTCACCGTCCCCCATTCTCGCCCATCCCGCCGTCGACCCCCGGGCCACGTCCTCCCGCGGTCCCGGAACGCCCTCCCTCCTCACCTCCGCCAAACTCATTCTCTTCCCCTCTTCAAAGCCCTACTGAGAGCTCACCTCCTCCAAGAGGCCTTCCCACACTGAGCTTCCCTTTTCCCTCTGCTGCCTCTCTGTCCCCCCCTTCACCTCCCCTCAGCTAAGCCCCCTTTCCCCCCATCTCCCTCTGCTCCTCCCCCTCTCCCTTCCCCTCCGCACTGTGCTCATCCGCTCATTTGTATATATTTTTATTACCCTATTTATTTTGTTAATGAGATGTACATCTCCTTGATTCTATTTATTGCTCTTGCTTTAATGAGATGTACATCCCCTCGATTCTATTTATTGCTATTGTTTTTCTCTGTCCGTCTCCCCCGATTAGACCGTAAGCCCGTCAGACGGCAGGGACCGTCTCTATCTGTTGCCGACTTGTTCATTCCAAGTGCTTAGTACAGTGCTCTGAACATAGTAAGTGCTCAATAAATACTATTGAATGAATGAATGAATGAATGAATGAACTTACAGTCTACAGGGGTGATGGACATGAGAACACATTAGGGGAGACAGTGAATCCTATGTGAGCTCAGGGTGCTTTGTTGTGGGCAGGAAATGTATCTGGTTATTGTTGTACTGTACTCTCCCAAGCGCTTAGTACAGTTCTCTGCAGAAAGTAAGCACTCATTTAATATGACTGAATGACATTTGTGGTTGGACAGGAGGACTGTCTACTCGTTCATCTCATTCTGTCAATCATGCTTATAGAGCGCCTACTGCATGCAGTGCACTGTACTAAGCACTTGGGAGAGTGTAACAGGCAGGGCGAAGTGGATAGATCACGGGCCTGGGAGTCACTATGTCATGGGTTTTAATCCCGGCTCCACCGCTCATCTGCTCTGTGGCCTTGGGCAAGTCACTTCACTTCTCTGTGCCTCAGTTACCTCATCTGTAAAATGGAGATTGAGACCGTGAGCCCCACGTAGGACGGGGACTGCGTCCAACCCAATTTGTTTGTATCCACCCCAGTGCTTAGAACGGTGCCTGGAACGTGATAAGCGTTAATAAAAACCACAGTCATTATTTTTCCCTGCCCACAGTGAGCTTTCAGTCCAGAGGGGTAGATAGACTTTAGTTTGAAATCACTGGGACTTGAAATTTGTCACTGCTTCCAAATTTATTATTGAATTCAAAATTAGATTGTATCCGGTGGGCTATTTTTTAGACAGAAAATACTTCTATTTTCTTTTCCATTTCAGATATTTCTGATGGAAATGGAGTGTGGTACTAAAATTTATTTGGGGACTTAAGCTTTTAGCATATTTTTGAATTAAATGACTTTTTCAGTAACCATCCCCTCACAGAAGTGCTCTAGGAGCCAGGATCTTGCTTACGGGCAATCCCGGCTCTTAGTACAGAGAGACGCTGCAGCTTAGTGGAAAGAGCATGGGCTTGGGAGTCAGAGGACGTGGTTTCTAATCTCTCTCGGCCACTTGTCTTTTGTGTGTGACCTTGGGCAAACCACTTAACTTCTCTGTGCCTCGATGACTACATCTGTAAAATGTGGATTAAAAGTGTGAGCCCCACGTGGGCCAACCTAATTACCCTGTATCTACCCCAGCGCCTAAACAGTGCACATAGTAAGCGCTTAACAAATACCATATTGATTATTATTACGGTGCCTGGTACTTAGTAAGTGCTTAACAAATACCATAATTATTATCATTACCGTAAAGAGAATTAACTGTCCCCTTTCCCAAATCTGGACATGGTCCAACAGGACCCACTTCCTCATCCTTCTGTCTCCAAGGGGTCTGGTCGGTTTCCGGGGAATGTTAATGAAAAGCTCCCAGCTGCTAAGGAATAACAGACGGTCGAGCTGAACAAGTAACGTCAGGGACCCGGAACTGAATCATTCCTCGTGTTTATAGATAATAATAATAATAATCATGGTACTTGTTAAGCGCTCACTATATGCCAAACTCTGCTCTAAGAGCTGGAGTCGTTACAAGCTAGTCGATCTTGGAATTAACCGAGAGAAACAGCATGGTCTAGTGGAAAGAGCATATGCTTGGGGTCAGAGGACCTGGGTTCTAATCCCGGTCCTGCCAAATGTTTGCTGTGTGACCTTGGGTAACCCCAGGTCCTTCTGACTTGCAGGCCCATGCTCTAACCACTAGGCAACACTGCTAGAAGCGGTGAGAGAAGCAGCTTGGCTCAGTGGAAAGAGCCCGGGCTTGGGAGTCAGAGGTCATGGGTTCGAATCCCGGCTCTGCCACTTGTCAGCTGTGTGCCCGGGGGGAAATCACTTCACTTCTCTCTGCCTCAGTTATCTCATCTGTAAAATGGGGACTAACTGTGAGCCTCACATGGGACAACCTGATGACCCTGTATCTACCCCAGCGCTTAAAACAGTGCTCTGCACATAGTAAGCGCTTAACAAATACCAACTTTTTTTTTTTCCCAAAGCTGGAGGAACAAACTGTTTTACTCAAACCCAATTGGTTAAAATCCCCTGGACCTTACCCAGACATTGTTACTTTTCCAAGCAAAAGGCCCCGAAGGGTTATTTCTGGAAATACAGTGAACATGCCCTCTGTAGTCCTCAAAGCCTTGGGCAAGTCACTCTGCTTCTCTGAGTTTCAGTTACCTCATCTTTAAAATGGAGATGAATAAGAGCGTGAGCCCTATGTAGAACAGGACTGTGTCCAACCTGACTGTCTTCTACTCTTAGTATTCATTCATTCATTCATTCATTCATTCATTCATTCATTCATTCATTCATTCATTCGTATTTATTGAGCCCTTACTATGTGCAGAGCACCGTACTAAGCGCTTGGAATGTAAAATCGGTAACAGAGACAGTCCCTGCCCTTTGAGGGGCTTACAGTCTAATCGGGGGAGACGGGCAGACAAGAACAATGGCAATAAATAGAATCAAGGGGAAGAACATCTCATTAAAACAATAGCAAATAAATAGAATCAAGGTGATGTACATCTCATTAACAAAATAGTGCCCGGCACATAGTAAGTGCTTAATAAATACCAAAAAAACTTTTTAAAAAGCAGCACTCACTATCCAGAGCTTAGAACAGTGCTTGGCACCTAGTAAGCACTTGATAAATGCCATTATTATGATTATTATAACCTATGAGGAGCTCGGTGATATTAGGGTGAGGAAGGGACACAGACAGGCTTGGGGCTCCAATATTCAAATCATTAAAGGCTCCAGATCATAAGTAGAAGCTTCAAATCTTTAAACTAATTACTGGCAGGGAATGTGTCTGCTATTCTGTTGCACTGTCCTTTCCCAAATGCTTAGTACAGTGCTCTGCACATAGTAAGAGCTCAATAAATACCATTGATTGATTGGTTTTGCTTCTGCATTAGCATTAATGCAATTTTCTGCACAGACACAGGTGCATAGCATCTAATTGACTTCATGAATATTCTTTGTTTTTATTATGGTACTTGTTAAAGCGCTTCCTATGTGCCAAGGGCTGCGCTAAACTCTGGGGTGGGGGGGTAGGTACAAGATAATCAGGATGGACACGGTCCCTGTCCCACATGGGGTCCACAGTCTAAGTAAGAGGGTTTAGGATTTAATCCCCATTTTTCAGATGATGAAACTGAGGCAGAGATGTCAAAGCAGTATGGCATAGTGGATAGAGCACGGGCCTGGGAGTCAGAAGGCCATGGGTTCTAATCCCTCTCAGCGCTGCCACATGTCTGCTGTGTAACCTTGGGTAAGTCACTTTACTTCTTTCGGCCTCAGTTACCTCATCTGTAAATGGGGATTGAGACTGTGAGCCTCATGGAGCAGACACAGCATGTCTTGCCACCAAAATTTGGACCCAGAAGACGTGAAGCCAGGTGGAGGGATTCCCCCAGACCATGATCAGGAAGACCAAGATCGGAGATCTTGTGGGCAACGATCGTATCTGCCAACTCAATCGTAATATACTTTCCCAAGCACTTAGTACAGTGCTTTGCACTCAATAAATACCATTGATTGATCTATTGATTATGGTCTGAAGCCCCCCCTTGGGTTAGGATTCCCCCTCTTCTGCTCTCTGAATGTCCAAGTCAAATCTGGATTGCCGATTTTTGAACAAAACATTTACTTTGCACCAATAGAGTAGAACCCGAGAAAGAAGTTGAAACATTTGTGTCACTAACCACCTGGGAATAAACTTGAAGAATCCTAGAGAATCAGTGTGGCCTAAATGTAAAGAAGCCAGGCCTGGGAGTTAGAGAACCTGAGTTCTAATCCCAACTCCACCACTTGTCTGTTGTACCTTGGACCTGTATTCATTCATTCATTCATTCATTAGTATTTATTGAGCACTTACTACATGCAGGGCACTGTACTAAGCGCTTGGAATGTACAATTCGGCAACAGAGACAATCCCTGCCCACTGACGGGCTCACGGTCTAATCGGGGGAGACAGGCAGACGAGAACAATGGCCATAAATAGAGTCAAGGGGAAGAACATCTCATAAAAACAATGGCAAATAAATAGAATCAGGGTGATGTACATCTCATTAAACAAAATAAACAAAATTAATAGGATGATGAAGATATATACAGTCGAGCGGACGAGTACAGCGCCGTGGGGGTGGGACGGGAGAGGGGGGAGGAGCAGAGAGAAAGGGGGGAGAAGAGGGTTTAGCTGCGGAGAGGTGAAGTGGGGGTAGAGGGAGCAGAGGGAAAAAGGGGGGAGCTCAGTCTGGGAAGGCCTCTCGGAGGAGGTGAGCTTTAAGTAGGGATTTGAAGAGGGGAAGAGAATGAGATTGACGGAGGTGAGGGGGGAGGACGTTCCAGGACCGCGGGAGGACGTGGCCCGGGGGTCGACGGCCGGGCGGGCGAGACCGAGGGACGGTGAGGAGGTGGGCGGCGGAGGAGCGGAGCGTGTGGGGTAGGCTTTAGAAAGAGAGATAAGAGGAGAACCAAGAGAGGATGGAGTCCGTGAAGCTAAGGTGAGATAAGGTCAGGTTGTTGGGACAACCTGATTCCCCTGTATCTCCCCCAGCGCTTAGAACAGTGCTCTGCACATAGTAAGCGCTTAACGAATACCAACATTATTATTATTATTATGTGGTAGAGCCGGAATTAGAACCCATGACCTTCTGACTCCCAGGCCCATGCTCTATTCACTATACCATACTGCTTCATAACTTCTCTGTGCCTCAGTTTCTTCATCTGTGAAATGGGGATTAAATCCTAAACCCTCTTACTTAGTCTGTGAACCCCATGTGGGACAGGGACTGTGTCCAACCTGATTATCTCTACCTACGCCCCAGAGCATTAGAGCAGTCCTGGGCACATAAGAAGCGCTTAACAAGTAACATCATAAAAACAAAAAATAATCATCATTTTCATTCACCCCAAAGGCAATTCTAATGCAGAGCCTTGTACTTTGGTGGGTGTAGCTCCTTGTGGGCAGAGAATATATCTGTTTATGATTATATTATACTCTCCAAGTGCTTAGTACAGTGCTCTCCACACACTAAGCAGGCAGTAAATACAATTGAATGAATGAATGAATTAGAAGAAAAAAATAATAATGTTGGTATTTGTTAAGCACTTACTATGGGCAGAGCACTGTTCTAAGCGCTGGGGTAGTCACGGGAATCAGGTTGTCCCACGTGGGGCTCACAGTCTTAATCCCATTTTACAGATGAGATAACTGAGGCCCAGAGAAGTGAAGTGACTTGCCCACAGTCACACCGCTGACAAGTGGCCGAGCCGGGATTGGAACCCGTGACCTCTGACTCCAAAGCCCGGGCTCTTTCCACTGAGCCACGCTGTAAAAGAATTACAGATCAGAGCATCCACCCACTCCTTCCAGAAAACTGCGTAAGGAGGGATCTTCCTTGGTGGGGAAGGTGTCTCAGCGCTCACTTACAAGCTGAATTCCACACTGATGATGTTCAGGGAAAGACCGAACCTTTAAACAGGTCAGTGCTTTCCAACCCTCGGGGTGAGTCATCCAAAGCAGACTCATCGCTCCCTGGCAGGCACGTTTCTGAGGCCTTCCCTGGACAAGACGGAGGGACATGGCCATCTCTGGGCACTGGGCCAGCCTGAGGACTCTCTGGTTGCAGAGCGATTTCTTCTTCGCGGCACTTAGGTGCTTATTAATAAGGGTGGTATTTGTTAAGTGCTTACTATGTGCAAAGCACTGTTCTAAGCTCTGGGGGAGATACAGGGAAATCAGGTTGTCCCACGGGAGGCTCACAGTTTTAATCCCCCTTTGACAGATGAGGTAACTGAGGCACAGGGAAGTCAAGTGACTTGCCCAAAGTCACACAGCTGACAAGCGGCGGAGCCCGGATTCGAACCCATGACCTCTGACTCCCAAGCCCGGGCTCTTTCCACTGAGCCGCGCTGCTTCCCTTTGTGTGCCAGGACCTGTCCTGAGAACTTGGGTAGATACAAGCTAATCAGCTTGGACACAGTCCATGTCCCATGTAAGACTCAGTCTTAATCCCCATTTTACAGATGAGGAAACTGAAGCACAGAGCAGTGAAGTGATATGCCCAAGGTCACAGACACAGCAGATAGGTGGTGGAGCCAAGATTAGATCTCAGGTCCTTCTGACACCCAGGCCCGTGCTCTAACCATTAGCCCACTCTATTCAGAGAGGGAGCCATTACTGGAATAGCGTTTCAGTCGGTTCAATGGAGACCCTACCTCTTTCCCCTGCCTTTCCAATCAATCAATCAATCAGTTGTATTTATTGAGTGCTTACTGTGTGCGGAGCACTGTACTAAGTGCTTGGAAGAGTAGAATGTCACAGAGTTGGTAGACATGTTTGCTACCCACAAAAACTTAGAGGCTGGAGGGGGAGGCAGACATTAATATAAATAAATAAATTACAGCTATATAATTATAATGTTGGTATTTGTTAAGCGCTTACTATGCGCAGAGCACTGTTCTAAGCGCTGGGGGAGATACAGGGTAATCAAGTTGTCTATACATAAGTACTGTGGGGCTGGGAGGAGGGATGAATGAAAGGGCCAAATCAGGATGTTGCAGAAGGGAGAGGGAGAAGAGGAAAGGAGGGCTTAGTCAGGGAAGGCCTCTTGGAGGAGATTCATTCATTCATTCAATAGCATTTATTGAGCGCTTACTATGTGCAGAGCACTGTACTAAGAGCTTGGAATGAACAAGTCGGCAACAGATAGAGACAGTCCCTGTTTTGTGCTTTTAATAAGGCTTTGAAGGGGGGCGGTGCCCGAAGGAAGCGGATGAACAAAAGGAGGTAATCCGAGCGCGAAGGTGCCGCTGAAGGGACTAGGAGAAGAGGAAATGAGAATTTCATGAGGGAGGAATGAGGGAGAATTTCATTCCATCTAGCCACTTGGCTCATTCCCCAATTTTTGTGTTGCTTTGCCCTGTTGCATTGATTACTTTGGGGGTGGTCCAAGGTGTGAAGCTGAGGAACAGTGAGGTTTCCTGGATAGTTTGGAAAAATCGTTGAAAATAGCCTAGGAAACGAGTAGTTTACAGGTGAAAAACCTGCTCAAACCATCCATCTGCTTGAAAGCCCGTCGCCCCAGAAGATGGCCCTCAGCCAAGATCCAAGACACCCACTGCCTGGAAGTCAGAAGCACCTTGGTTCTGCTCCGGGATCCTCCGCTTGCCTGCCGCATGACCTCGGGCAAGTCGCTTCGCTTCTCTAGGCCTCAGTTACCTCATCTGGAAAATGGGGATTAAATCAGTGAGCTCCGGGGACTGTGTCCAGCCCGACAGCGCTTGGCACATAGTAAGTGCCAACTTATGGTAACAAGTACCATCATCATTATTATTACTATTCATCTGGGAGGAGAGACATCACAGAATGGCCTGCCCCGTAGGAAAGGTGTGCATGAGTCATGGCACTTCCAAAAGGGGTGGTGGCAAGGCTGGTCTATGCCTACTAGGATTTCCCTATTAGGATGTGTGTCAGGATTCTCCCTGCTTGGCAGCATGAATGATAAGATGGGGGATCCCAGGAGACTTTGAAAGATACCATTACTTCATCGCAAGCATTCCCTTCTTTATCTACGCTCATCGGATGGGCAATACCATCGGCTTCTTGGCTGACTTCTTCTTTTTCAATCTCTCCCCACTTCAGTAGATTTTTCACTGTGCTACCTGGACTATTTTTTAAAGCATCCCTTCTGCACGCATCTCCCCGCTCCTCAGAAGCCTCCAGTGACTGTCCATTTTTCCTCATATCAAGCAGGCTCTTCTGACCACTGACTCTAGGGCATCCACCTCCACATCAAACAAAAACTCCTCACCAGTGGCTTTAAGGCAGTCCATCCCCTTGGCCCCTCCTACCTCACCTTGCTATTCTCCTACTACAACCCAGGCTGCACATTCCACTCCCTATTCTGCTCCTCTAATGCCAACCTTTTCAGTGTGCCTCGAACTCATCTATGGCACCGCCGACCCCTCGCCCACATCCTGCCTCTGGCCTGGAACGCCCTCTCTCCTCAAATCCGACAGTCAGTTACTCCCCTCCCTTTAAAGTCTTACTGAAGGCACGTCTCCTCCAGGAGACTTTCCCTCACTAAGCCTCCCTTTCCTCTTCTCCCACTCCCTTGTGCATTGCCCTGACTTGTTCTTTGTTCTTCCCCACTCCCAGCCCCATAGCATTTAATGTACATATCTGTAATTTATTGATTTGTTTGTATTAATGTCTGTCTCCCCCCCTCTAGACTGTGAGCTCATTGCGGGCAAGGAACGTTCCTGTTTATTATTTTATTTGTACTCTCCCAAGTGTAGTCCAGTGATCTGCACAGAGTAAGCGCTCAATAAATCCGATTAAATGAATGATTTTCTCCCTTCTTCTTGCCCTCTTTCTTCTCCCACTCCACCCGGCTCCCAAGCTTCGTTCTTTTGAAGTCCGTTTACTCACTGTGCCCCGTTTCCATCTGTCACACTGCTGACCTCTTACTCAACCCTGTCTTCTCCCTGGGATGTCCCCACGCTTCAAATCTTACAGACCGTTTCTTTCCCCATCTTCAGACGCTTCCGAAATCACATCTCCTCCAGATTAATTGCTCATCCCCCCACCCTTTATTCCCCACCACCCTCAACTGCTACTTCGATGTTTTCACATCACCAAATGTATCTTTTTAACATATTCTTTTACTCTATTACTCCTATCTGTCTTCCGCATTGGTTTGTAAGTTTTTTTTTTAATGAAAATAATAGCAATAATAAGAATATTTAACTGTTTACTATGTGCCAAGCACGGTACTAAGCGCTGGGGTAGAGAAGCAGCATGGCCCAGTGGATAGAGCATCGACCCGGGAGTCAGAGCATCATGGGTTCTAATCTGGACTCCATTACTTATCTGCTGTGTGATATTGGGCAAGTTACTTTACTTCTCTGTGCTTCAGTTCCTTCATCTGTAAAATGAAGATTGAGATCGTGAGCCCCACATGGGTCAGGGACTGCGTCCATCTTGATTAGCTTGTAAAGTGCTTGGCACATAGTAAGCGCTTAACAAATACCACCGTCATTATTATTATTCTCATTATTATTATCTACCCCAGTGCTTAGTAAGGTCCTTGGCACAGAGTAAGTGCTTAACAAATGCTATCATTATTATTATTATTATTATTATTTTCAGATCCCGTATGGGGCTCACAGTGTAAGTACGAGGGAGAACAGATATTGAATCTCCAGTTTGCAGATGAGAGAACTGAGATGCCGAGAAGTTACGTGACATGCCCAAGGTCACCCAGCATTGAAGTGGCAGAGCTAGGATGAGAACCCTGGTCCTCTGACTCCCAGGCCTGTGCTCTTTCACTAGACCATGTTGCTTCCTTCTGATTCCTTGAAGACAGAAATCAATTTATCATTCAGTGGTATTTACTAAGTGCTTACTATGTGCAGAGCGCTCTACCAAGCTCTTGGGACAGTACAGTACAGGAGAATTAGCAGATATGTTCCCTGCCCACAGTGAGCTTACAGTCTTGAGGGGAAGTATGTCTATAAGAGGACAGGCTTCATTATACTTGCCCAAGTGCTTACTACAGTGCTCTACACCTAGTGAATTCTCAATATGTTCCTTCTGATCGATTGATTAATCGGCTGGAATCCTTTACCTCCACCAGGATATACCCCGACTTCTTATCGACATGAAATTCAGTGTCCTGTGTGATGATGCAGTTTGGAAATAAAGGTTTGAGGATATGCCAATTGCTAGCCCTTTCAGGGACTTTTTAAGATCTATATCCACTTTTTAGTTCATTCACTGAGGCATTTAGGGCTTTATGAGAAAATGGGGTTTTGGTCAAAACACTAGTGTTCTCACCGATACCAACAACATTTACTGAAACCCTGCTTTTCATAGGAAACACTGTACTAGGCACTGGGAAATCTGGGGTAAATGGGAAAGGAAGACACTGTCCAAGAAGAAACTTACAATCCAGTGGGGTGACAAGTGGTCATATATTACCAATTATTCATTAGGGAAAAGAGTTAGGGCAGAAATGCAAATGAAAACAAAAATAAACAATTAAATGCATAATTGCACAAGCAACTGGATATAGACTGAGTGCTTAGTTGACTGTTAGGAGTGACATAATCAGGAAATTGGTGATTAATTAGGATTTCTCTCAGAGGAGGTGACTTAGGAGAGGGATGTCATTTGGCAGAACTGATTGGAGGATGGAATTCCATGCAGGAATATAGTGTGGATAATGGACCGTGGCTCAGTGGAAAGAGCACGGGCTTTGGAGTTAGAGGTCATGGGTTCGAATTCCAGCTCTGCCACTTCTCAGCTGTGTGACTGTGGGCGAGTCACTTAACTTCTCTGTGCCTCAGTTGTCTCATCTGGAAAATGGGGATTAAGACTGTGAGCCCCACGTGGGACAACCTGATTCCCCTGTGTCTACCCCAGCGCTTAGAACTGTGCTCTGCACATAGTAAGCACTTAACAAATACCAACATTATTATTATTATTATTATTATTATTAATGGATTGGAGATGGGAAGGTTATGAGCAAGAAAAGCTTAGAAAATCGGTTTGGAGTGGAGAGAAGAGAATGGATAGGGGAATTTTATATTCACCCCATCCTCAAGCTCACAGCACTGATGTACCTATCTTTAAATTATATATTATAAATTATTAATTTTAATGTTGGTCTCCCCCTCTAGACTGAAAACTCGTGGTGGGCAGGGAACGTCGTCCAACTCTTGTACTCTCCTGAGGGCTTAGTACAGTGCTCTGCACGCTGATGATGCTGGTGACAAAGATAAGAGGGAGACAGCTGATGGAGAGCCCCGAAGCCAATAATTAAGAATTTTTGTTTTATGATGGAAGCAATGGAGAGCCGTTGGAGGTTCCAGGTGATGATTTAAAAGATAAGACAAAGTTGCATTTTCTAGCAAAGGGCCTTTAGCTGTAAACTGCCTAATTCTCCCTTCAGTAATAGCTCACCTTATGTGACATCAGCCTTTATGCTTGCTGCTTTATAGCTTTAAGGCCCTTCTGCTTCATTTCTTTCAGTCTCAGTGTTAGATGTTGTACTCTTCTATGTGCTCAGTACAGTGCTCTGATCACAGTGAGCACTCAATAAATAGATTGAATGAATGAATGACTGAAAAGTCATTTAGACTGTGAGCACCTGTTATTACTAATAATGATAATGATAAGAACTGTGGTATTTGTTAAGGGTTTATTAAGTGGTTAATAGTAATAATAATGGTATTTGTTAAGCGCTTACTATGTGCCAAGCACTGTTCTAAGCACTGGGGGGAGATACAAGGTAATCAAGTTGTCCCACGTGGGGCTCCCTGTAAAATCCCCATTTTACAGATGAGGTAACTGAGTCACAGAGAAGCGAAGTGACTTCCCCAAAAGTCACACGGCTGACAAGTGATGGAGCTGGGATTAGAATCCACGACCTCTGACTCCCAAGCCCATGCTCCTTCCCCTGAACCACACTGCTTCTGTGTGTTCCAGCTACTGTTCTAAATGCTGGGGTAGATACAAGCCAATCAAATTGGACAGAGTCACTGTCCCATATAGGACTCACAGACTTAATCCCCATTTTACAGGTGAGGGAACTGAGGCCCAGAGAAGTAAAGTGACTTACCCAAGGTTACGCAGCAGATAAGTGGCGGGGGTGAGATTAGGACCCAGATCCTTCTGACTCCCAGGCCCGTGCTCTATCCACTAGGCTGCTCTGCTTCTCTGTTAACCTTTTAACCCATGAATATTTCAAAGGAGTTTAGAGTCTTTAGACCCGAGTGGACAACCTGAGCCCTCATTCAGCTGGGGACTTTGCTTCTGGTTGGTCTCAGTCTAGCTATTTGAATGGGACCACAATCAATACCATGTGTAGAACCCAGTTCCTCTGACTCCCCGGCCCGTGCTCCTTCCACAAGGCCATGCTACTTCACAATCACTCTCATTCTTTCAAAAATGAGGGACTTGGAAATGCATTATTTCCTCCACCCAGCAGCAGAAAATATGGAGTTCTGAAGCCCAACAGTAAAAGAAAACCCTTGGCTTGGTGGTACTATTAAAGCAGCTGTAATGGTGACTCTTTAGAAATCACATCATCTAGTTAATTATAATAATAATGTTGGTCTTTGTTAATATGCAGAGCACTGTTCTAAGCGCTGAGGTAGATACAGGGTAATCAGGTTGTCCCACGTGAGGCTCGCAGTTAATCCCCATTTTCCAGATGAGGTAACTGAGGCACAGAGAAGCCAAGTGACTTGCCCACAGTCACACAGCTGACAAGTGGCAGAGCCGGGACTCAAACCCATGACCTCTGACTCCAAAGCCCAGGCTCTTTCCACTGAGCCACTGCTATAGCCTTCTAAAGTGACCCCTTCACTCGCTTAGTCCTGAGATCGACAGGCTCAGTCGACAGACCACGGTTCTGAGAGTCCGAAGGTCCTGGGTTCTAATCCCAGCTCCGCCACTTGTCCACTGTGTGACTCTTGGAAAGTCACAATTTCTCTGTGCCTCAGTTCCCTCATCTGTGAGAAGACCAAGACTGTGAGCCCTATGTGGGACATGGACTGTGTCCAACCTGATTATCTTACGTCTACCCCAGAGCCTAAAACAGTTCCTGGCAAGTAGTAAAAGCTTAACAAATACCATTTTTAAAAAGTGCAATATGAAGCATCTCTTCTATTCTTTTTGTCCCACCATTAACATTGGTTCGGAGTAAAGAGATGGACTAGAAAGAAGATAGCTTAGGGCAAAATGAGAAATCGTGAGTAAGGCAGAATGCAATCCACTCCATAAACTGTTTACATTGTTACGGAGTAACTGGTTTGCAAGTATTTATTCTTTTTCACATGGGTGACTCTAAGCTGGAAAGTCCCGAGAGAATAAAACACGTGGAAAGGGGGAGTATGCTAAGAAAAATCCGAAAAAAGCCGAAGGAAATACTTATGGGGTTTCACCATAGCAGTATGGCCTCGTGGATAGAGTATGGGCCTGGGAGTTTAAAGGACCTGGGTTCTAATCCTGGCTCTGCCATTTGTTTGCTGGGTGACCTTGGGCAAGTCACTTCACTTCTCTGGGCCTCAGTTCCCTCATCTGGAAAATGGGTTGGAGGCCGTGAGCCCCACGTGGCACAGGAACTGTGTCCAACCCAATTTACTAATATCACCCCAGCACTTAGTACAGGGCTTGGCACAAAGTAAGCGGTTAACAGATACCACAACTATTATTTGGAGGAGCAGCATGGCTTAGTAGAAAGAGCATGGGCTTGGGAGTCAGAGGTCATGAGTTCTGATCCCGGCTCCGCCGCTTAGCTGTGTGACTTTGGGCAAGTCACTTAACTTCTCTGGGCCTCAATTACCTCATCTGCAAAATGGGGATTAAGACTGTGGGACAACCTGATTAGCCTGTATCTACCCCAGCGCTTAGAACAGTGCTTGGCACGTAGTAAGCGCTTAACAGATACCATCATCATTATCATCATGTGGGACAGGGACTGTGTCGGACTGTGACAACCTCATTACTTTGTAACTACCCCAGCGTTTAGTACAGTTCCAGGCACACAGTAAACGTTTAACAAATATCGAACATTATAATAATAATAATGCTGATAATAATAAAGCTCCTTCTCTATGGTCTTGAAAGACAGAGTAAATTCATTTCTGTCTGTGGCTCGGCTTGGCAGCAGAAGACTATTGGATAACTTCTAAAGACCATTTCCCAGTCCTGTCAGTCTGCAAGTAAACATAATCATCTCAATTCTACCCCCCACCCCCCCAAAAAATTGGTCATTTAACACATCTTGGAAACGGAGTTTTGTATATTTGTGGGGGGGAGGGGTGGGGTGTGTGTGTGTGTGAGAGAGAAAGAGCGCGAAATGGAGAGAGAAAGGGAATTTGTAAGTGTGTATGAGAGGAAATAAAAATACAGGAAGAAAGAAATAGAAAGAAAAACAGAGAAAGGTAGAGGGAATTATGCTGACCTGGTATCTGGCCAATTCTCTTGAAAGAAGCACTTTGTTCTCTAATCTCCTTCAGGGTGGAGTGTATTTATTAAGGTGATGTTGTGCCGAGGGAATGGGATGTCGTTGAAATCAGAGACCTTTCCTTCCTCCACAGTCTGTCTGCCCCACCTCACTGTTGGTCACTAGTAATGACTCTGCCAGCTGCTAAGTGGCTTCTAGCCCCAGAGGTGTCTGGGTGACTTTGGAAAGGAGAGGGATGAGGTAGATGGGTTTGGGCTTCCCGTTCCACCCGAGAGGAGACTTTGACAGGAACCCCCCGCTCCGTTATAGACTGTGAGCCCGTCATCGGGCAGGGATTGTCTCTATCTGTTGCCGAATTGTATATTCCAAGCGCTTAGTACAGTGGTCTGCACATAGTAAGCGCTCAGTAAATACAATTGAATGAATGAATGACAGTCGACTTTAAGCCCTTTGGTCAGGAAGGCATGGAAACGAAGCGGTGTGGCCTAGTGGAAAGAGCATGGGCCTAGGAGTTGGAGGACCTGGGTTCTAATCCCAGCTCTTCCAATTGCTTGCTGTGTGACTTTGGGAGAGTCACTCAATTTCTCTGTGCCTCAGTTTCCTCCACTGTAAAATAGGGATTAAATGCCTCTTCTTCCCCCTAAACTGTGAACCCCATGGGGGACAGGGACTGTGTCTGACCTAATTAACTTGTACCTACACCAGCGCTTACACAGTGCGTGACACATAGTAAGCACTTAACATACACCCTTTAGAAAACGATTCCACTCGCATTGCTTATGCCCCATTTATTCCAAGCAGTTTCAGTAATCAGAGCTGTGAACCAGACCCCTTGAATGAGCCCCTCCGTTACTTACCTTGTGAACAGAACAAGACTTTAGATCAGACCGGGAACTCTCTTTGATGTTTAGGAAACCGGGGTGATGGTTGTCATCTTTTCTTTCATCCTCCTGCTTGGCATGCATCCTTAGCAAACTGAAATTTTTCCTCTGATAATCCAACGTGGATTTGTGATGGTGAGTGGTGGAGCCAGGCCAGAGAGGCAGGGATAAAAAAAAAAAAAAAAGAAGAGGAAAAATATATTCCCAAACCAGATGTTCAGGTTTAAGGGAAAATACAGAGAATGAATGGCTAGGGCCAAGCAACAGTGATGGACATTTAGTTCCCAGAGCAGCTGGGGATGGTCACTGGTCACTGCCTTGGGGGGAGAGGGATTGAAGAGGGTGATGGAGGCAGAAGCACATTCTGGATTCCATTCAGTGGCACTTAATGAGCATTTGTTGTGTGCAGAGCACTATAGTAAGCGCTTGGGAGAGTAAAATATTCATTCATTCAATAGTATTTATTGAGCGCTTACTATGTGCAGAGCACTCTACTAAGCGCTTGGAATGCACAGATCGGCACCAGATACAGTCCCTGCCCTTTGGCGGGCTTACGGTCTAATCGGGGGAGACGGACGGACAAGAACAATAGCAATAAATAGAATCGAGGGGAAGAACATCTCATTAAAACAATGGCAAATAAATGGAATCAAGGTGATGTACAACTCATTAACAAAATAAATAGGGTGATGAAGATCTATACAGTTGAGTGGACGAGTACAGTGCAGAGGGGATGGGAAGAGAGAGGGGGAGGAGCAGAGGGTATAATACATCAATAAGAAGACAGGCCCTGCCCGCAATGAACTTACAGTCTAGACAGGGAGAACTCTACTATAACCTAGGCCCCACACACCACTCCTCTAGCGCCATCTTACCTACTGTGCCCCAATCTCGTCTCTCTCACCACCAATTCCTTACCCACGTCCTCCCTCCCCGTCCATATATGGCAGACCACCACCTTCCCCTCCTTCAAAGCTTTATTAAGGTCACATCTCCTCCAAGAGGCTTTCTCCGATTAAGCCGACTCCCTCTCCCTTCTGCGTCGTCGGCGCACTTAGACCTGTGACCTTTGGGCATTTGGTATTTGAGAGGCAGCATGCCGTAGTGGATAGGGCACAGGCCTGGGAATCAGAAGGTCATGGGTTCCAATCCCGGCTCCGCCACTTGACTGCTGTGTGACCTTGGGCAAATCACTTCCCTTCCCTGGGCCTCAGTTACCTTATTTGGAAAATAGGGATTTGAGACTATGAGCCTTGAGGGGGACAGGGACTGAGTCCAACCTGATTTGCTTGGGCCCACCCCAGCGCTTGTGAGCAGGGAACAAGTCTACCAAGTCTGTTGTACTTTCCCAAGCGCTCAGTACAGTGCGCTGCATAGAGGAAGTGTTCAATAAATGCCACTGATGAGGACCAGACCCGATCCTCTCTGCTGACTTTGGCGCCTCCGGGTCTATCTTCCCAATCCCCCCAAAAAGGAGCCTGAGCTTCCATAAGATCCAGTTCAATTTCAACTCTGCTAATGACCTCTTCACTAAAGCTTCTCCCTGGGTGATTGTGACCTCTTGGCCTTAGGGATGGGAGAAGGAGATAGAGCAGACGGGAAAGAGGAAACACTGATTCATTTGCAGATGAATATCGGAAAGTGGCCATTGCTGATGAGTCCCTGTAGAACACAGGACACAGCTAAGCCAGCGGGACCAGAACCGAGGATTCAGGCCTGCTAATAATAATACTACTAATATTATTATTATGGTATTTCACTGTCATATTTATTGAGCGCTTTCTGTATGCAAAGCACTGTATAAGTGCTTGGGAGAGTACAATACAACATCTGTTAAGCACTTACTATGTGCCAGGCAGTGTACTAAGCACTGGGGAGGATACGCGATGATTAGTTTGGACACAATCCCTGTCCCACATGGGGCTCTCAGTCTAAATCCCAATTTTATAGACGAGGTAACCGAGGCTGAGAGAAGTGAGGTGACTTGTCCAAGGTCACAGAGCAGACACGTGGTGGAGTCGGCATTAGAACCCAGGTCCTGACTCCCAGGTCCGTGGTCTATCCACTAGGCCCCACTCCTTCCAATAAGAGATGCTGGTTTGCGTGCTTTATTAGCTAGAATATCATCAGCTCCTTCTCTAGTTACTCCTCAGCAAGCAGCGTCTGTGATTTTGGTCCGAACACGAAGCAGATCAAATCAGTCAGCGTGGCTCAGTGGAAGGAGCACGGGTTTGGGAGTCAGAGGTCATGGGTTCTAATCCTCGTTCTGCCACTTGTCAGCTGTGTGCCTTTGGGCAAGTCAGTTAACTTCTCTGTGCCTCAGTTCCCTCCTCTGTAAAATGGGGATTAAGACTGTGAGCCCCACGTGGGACAACCTGATTACCTTGTATCCCCCTCAGCGCTTAGAACAGTGCTTGGTACATAATAAACACTTAACAAATACCATTATTATTTTTTTGATTATTATTATCATTCACGTCTCTGACCATCCCTGCCCCCAGGTCCCTATCAGCAAGAGAGATCCTGATCAAAACACTTGCTTCCTCTCTCACCCCTCCCCGACCAACATCTTCAACTGCTCACTCCCCAGAGGCTTTTTCCCCACTGCTTTCAAACATGCTCATGCCTCCCCTAGCCAAAAAATCCCCTCCCATGACCCCATGGCTGCCTCCAATTATTGCCCCATCTCCCTCCCATCATTCCTCTCCAAACTCATTGAGCAAGTTGTCTACACCCACTTGCCTCTACTTCCACTCCTCCAATTCTCTCCTTGACCTCCTGTCACCTTCACTTGGTGAAAACTGCCCTCTTTAAGGCCGCCAATGATCTCCTTCTTGCCAAATCCAACCTAATCCTTCTTGATCAAGCTGTCTTTGACACTGTGGACCACCCCTTTTTCCTGGAAACATTATCTAACCTTGGCTTCTCTGACACTGTCCTCTCCTCGTACTCCACCTACCTCTCTGGCCACTCATTTTCGGTCTTTCACAGGCTCCTCCCCTGCCTCCCACTCACTAACACTGGGAGACCTCACGACTTGGTTCTGGCTTCCCTTCTATTCTCCATCTTCCCCCACTCCCTTGGAAAACTCATTTGCTCCCATGGCCTCAAACTACCATCTCTATGCAGAAGATTCCCAAATTTACATCTCCAGCCCCGATCACTCTCCTCCTCTTACAGTCTTGCATTTTCTCCAGACTTCATGACATCTTTACTTGGATGTCCCACTGACACCTCAGATGTAAAATGTCCAAAGCAGAACGTTTCATCTTCCCACCTAAACCCTGTCCTCCCCCTAACTACCATCCTCCCTGTCCCTAACCTTAGCGTTATCCTCTATTCATCTTTCTCATTCAACCCACATATTCAGTCTGTCACCGAATCCTCTTAGTTCTACCTTCACAACACTGCTGCCCCTTTCTCTCCATCCAAACTGCTACCATGTTGATCTATGCACTTTTCCTATTCCACTTTGACTAGCCCACCTTGCTGACCTCCCTGTCTCCCTGTCCACATATTCTTCTGCTGCCCGGGTCATTTTTCCACAGAAACATTCGGTCCATGTTTCCCCACTCCTCAAGAATCCCCTGTGATTGCCCATCCATCCATTCATTCAGTCATTCATTCATTCAATTGTATTTATTAAGCGCTTACTGTGTGTACAGCACTGTAGTAAACACTTGGGAAAATACAATACAGCAATAAAGAGTGACAGTCCCTACACATAACGAGCTCACAGTCTAGAGGGGCCGGGGGCGGGGGAAGAGATGTACATCAGAGAGAAACTCCTTACCATCACTTTTAAAGCATTCAGTCAGTTTGCCCCTTCTTAGGGAAAGTGTTTTCCTCTCAAAGTCTAGATTCCCCTCAGGGCACCATTTTTTGCATTCATTCATTTGTATTTATTGAGCACTTACTGTGTGCAGAGCACTGTACTTGCAACTCCAGTGGAGGTGGCTAACATACTCTCCCTCTCTATAGGCACATTTTTTCCTCTTCTTCCTGCTTCCTATGACAGCCTTTGAGATAAAGCCTATAGCAGTTTTTCCTTTGACTTCCAGGCCCTGTTACCCCTTCTACCATCCAAAGCTGCTGTGAAGACAGAGTAGCCACTGATGCTGATGACCGTCATGGGTACTGGCGAATCAGATGCCGTGAGCAGCAGCCCGGGCACATGGTTTAGTGCAATGCTGTGCCAGAGCCGTTTTGTGGAACTCCCCACAAGGCCCCCAAGGTCCTTGACTTCCCCATTGCTCCAGAGCCTTTGCATCTCCCTTCTGGATAATCATAATGATAATGATGGCATTTGTTCCGCACTAAGTGCCAGACACTGTCCTAAGCCTCAGGGTAGATACAAGATAATCAGGTTGGACAAAATCCCTGACCCATATAGGGTTCACAGTCTTAATACCCATTTTACAGTTGAGGGAACTGAGTCATAGAGAAGTGAGTTACCATAATGCTTTTCTCAGCAGTGGTGAAGGGCAGGGGTCACGCACACTGAGCCTTTCCTACTCTCCCAAGCTCCTGGTAAAGTGCTCTGCCTGTAGCCAGTGCTCAGTAAATACTAAAGATTGACTGACCTAATGCAGTGTTTTGTTTCCAGTAGATTTTTTAAAATGGTATTTGTCTATCATTTGAATGGTATCAAACACCATTCTAACCACTTGGTAGGTACAAGTTAATTAGGTTGGACACGGTCTCCGTCCCACATGGGGGTCACAGTCTAAATGGGAGGAAGAACAGGGGAATCGAGGAACAGAGAAATAAAGTGATTTGCCCAAGGTCACCCAGGGAACAATTGGCAGAAGTGGGGTTAGAACCCAGGTCCTCTGACTCCCAGGCCCGTGCTCTTTTGGCTAGAGCATGCCGATTCTAATAAACATTTTTGATAATGATGGTGATGGTGAGAGAATCAAACATTAAAGCAAAGGAAATTTAAAAACGGCTTCTCTTGAGTTTATTTCTTTATCTGTTGTATTTGCTCCGCAAGATATCTATGAGAACATAATTGAAGCTCTTTATCAGCCGTGGTTGAAGTGCTCTGCCAATGCAAGCAGTAGGGAGCAGACCAATTTCATCACTCTGCCAAAAAGGACGATAACAAAACCCACAGGAGAATGAAGCAGTCAGCTTGAATGCACGGATTTCAAAACCATCAGAGCGTCAACACATTCATTTAATTGTATTTTTTGAGCAGGTACTAAGTGGAAAGCCCTGTACTAAGCGCTTGGGAGAGTACAATACAACAATAAACAGATATATTCTCTGCCCAAATGGGCTTAAAGTCTAGAGGAGGGGCAGTTTTGGTTATATGAGCTACATGTTTTAGCCAGCTTCTCCCAATAACAACTCTCTTCCAGTGCTATTTACTTTTGGTCCAGGGCTCCCTATTCTTACCTCCTGGCTCAGAAAGTCTGAGCTTCAACACTGAAAGTTTGGGCAAGGGAAGATCATGGGAGCTGAAAAATTAGATTTGGAGGTCTCCAAGATTTCATTTATGGATCAGGAGTAGAGTTTCTCATGGGCAGGGAATGTGTCTGCTAATTCTGTTTTATCATACTCTTCCAAGAGCTTAGTACAGTGCTCTGCACGCAGTATTCATTCATATTTATTGAGAACTTTATAAAGAATACTGCATTAAGCGCTTGGGAGATAGAATATAATAAGCGTATTCCCTGCCCACAACGAGCTAAACACTCAATAAATACCATTGATTGACTGTTTGCAGGTTGGCATGAAACTAGGGAGTGCCTTTACCTCCTCTCTCTCCTTCTCCATCCCAGCCCACACACTCGGCTCCTCTGGTGCTAACCTTCTCACTGGGCCTCCACCTCGCCTGTCTCACCGCCGACCCCTGGCCCACGTCCTACCCCGGGCCTGGAGTGCCCTCCCTCCTCACATCTGCCAAACTAGCTCTCTTCCCCCCCTCAAAGTCCTTCTGAAAGCTCACCCCCTCCAGGAGGTCTTCCCGGACTGAGCCCTCCTTTCCCTCTGCTCCTCCTCCCCTCCCCATCATCCCCACTCGCTCCCTCTGCTCTATCCCCCTCCCCTCCCCACAACACGTGTGTATATCTATAATCCTAATAATTTACTTTAAAGGCTATTTACTTGTTTGGGTATGTATAAGGCCATAATTTTATTTATTTATATTGATACTACTGATGCCTGTTTTGATGTCCGTCTCCCCTCTTCTAGACTGTGAGCCCGTTGTGGGCGGGGATTGTCTCTCTTTATTGCTGAATTGTACTTTCCAAGTGCTTAGTACAGTGCTCTGCACAGTAAGTGTTCAATAAATCCGACTGAGTGAGTGAATGAGTGTTCAGCAGCACCTCAGAGGGCCCAGATTGGTGAAGGCAGTTGGGAGCCATGGAGACTGCTCTCTGACGATGGTATTATTTATTCAATCATATTTATTGAGTGCAGAACACTGTACTAAATGCTTGGGAGAGTACAATATAACAATAAACAGACACGTTCCTTGCCCACTCTTCCCCTCCCACGACCCACTGTCCCAGTTCACAGCTCCACAGGAATGGTGGGGCCCAAACTACACAACCTATTTGCAATCATTAGCTGTTCTCCAAGGAGTTCTATGTTGACAAGTTCATTTGAGGCATTCTGCAGGCATCAGGCTGTCCAATCCCTGACTCTTTCGCATCTAACTTTTATTATTAACAATAATAATAATAATAGTGGTATTTGTTAAGCGCTTACTGTGTGCAAGGCACCGTACCAAGCTCTGCGATGGATACAAGCAAATCAGGTCGGACACAGTCCCTGTCTCACATGGGGCTCACAGTCTTCATAGTCCCCACTTTACAGATGAGGTAACTGAGGCCCAGAGAAGTGAATTGACTTGACCAAGGTCACACAGCAGACACGTGTTGGAGCCAGAATTAGAGCCCATGACCTTCTGACTCCCAGGCCTGAGCTCTATACACTACTCCATGCTGACACCCACTCTTCTCCTGCCTTCTCCCAGTCAGCCAGTCGGGCAGTCAGTAAATCGTATTTATTGAGCATTCAGAGCACTGTACTAAGCACTCGGGAGAGCACAATATAACAACATACAGACGCATTCCTTACCCGCAGTGACCTTACAGCCTAGACCGGGAGACTGGCAATAATACAAAAAAATAAATTACGGATATGTACATAAGTGTTGCGGGGATGAATAAAGTGAGCAAGTCAGGGCGACACAGAAGGGAGTGGGAGAATAGAAAAGAAGGCTCAGTCCTTATTCCCGGCCCTTAAGCTCTGCTTCTCCCAAGTAAAATTTCTTACCGTCTTTTTTCTGGACCCTCCCTTCACTACCATACACCAATGTTCACGATATTCCTCCCACCTGGAATGCCTTCTCCTTTCAGTTTCACCAAACGACACCATTCCCCTGCATCCAAGACCTTCTAAAAAAGCCATCTCTGCCATTAGCCATTCCCTGAATAATTCCTTCACCATCCTGGATGCTCATCACCCTCAATCAAGCGTTATTGAGCCCTTACTGTGGGCAGAGCACTGTACTGAGTGCTTGGGGGAGCACATTATTACAGAGTTGGTAGATACATTCCCTCCACACAAGCAGCTCACAGTCTACAGAGGAGGAGACTATGGATCTGTATTTAAGTGGTGAGGGGCTGAGGGTAGGGTGAAGAAAGCATACAAATCTACGTGCAAGGACAATGCAAAGGGCTACTTCTGGAACACTTCAGCACTTACGGATCACCTTATGTACTTACCAACATCATCGTAAATGGTATTTATTGAGAGCCTACACTCATTTAGAGAAGCAGCGTGGCTTAGTGGAAAGAGCACGGGCTTTGGAGTCAGAGGTCATGGGTTCAAATCCCGGCTCGGCCACTTGTCAGCTGTGTGACTTTGGGCAAGTCACTTCACTTCTCGGTGCCTCAGTTACCTCATCTGTAAAATGGGGATTAAGACTGTGAGCCCCACGGGGGACAGCCTGATTCCCCTGTGTCTACCCCAGCGCTTAGAACAGTGCTCGGCACATAGTAAGCGCTTAACAAATACCAACATTATTATTATTATTATTATCTATTGAGCTCAGAGCACTGTTCTAAGTGTTTGGGAGAGTATAATACAACGGAATTGGTAGACACAATTTGCCCACAACAAGTTTATTCGTTGTTTCTTGATTTGTGTATCCTCTTTCATTGACAGCTTTTATATTTTCTTATGTGCTTTTTGACTATTTGTACAGTCAGTTCTCATATATGCAAGTAATTTACTGAGAGCTTACTGCATGCAAAAAGCACTGTACTATGTGTTTGGCAGAGTACAATACAGCAGAGTTGGTAGACACATTCCCTACCCTAGAGAAGCAGTGTGGCTCAGTGGAAAGAGCACGGGCTTGGAAGTCAGAGGTCATGGGTTCGAATCCCGGATCCACCACTTGTCAGCTGTGTGACCGTGGGAAAGTCACTTAACTTCTCTATGCCTCAGTTACCTCATCTGTAAAATGGGGATTAAGACTGTGAGCCTCATGTGGGACAACCTGATTACCCTGTATCTCCCCCAGCGCTTAGAACTGTGCTCTGTACATAGTAAGCGCTTAACAAATACCAACGTTATTATTATTATTACCCTCAAGGAGCTGATTATCTAGAGAGGGACACAGACATTAAAATAAATTACAAGTGCGCATATAACACGGGCATACTATTTATGATGAATTTCTCTTGAAGAAAAATGTGTGTTTTGGTTCCCACCACTAGACCAAGACTGCGGATATTCATTCACTCATATTTATTGAGCGCTTACTGTGTGCGGAGCCCTGTACTAAGTACTTGGGAGACTACAATACAACAGTGAACAGATATGTTGGTTGCCCACAACGAGCTTACAGTCTATGGCGGGGAGACAGACATTAATATAAATAAATGACAAATATGTACATAAGTGTCGGGGAGGGAGGATGAACAAAGGGAGCAAGTCAGGGTGATGCAGAAGGGAGTGGGAGAAGAGGAAAGGGTGGCTTAGGGAAGACCTCTTGGAGGAGATGTGCCTTCAATCAGATTTTGAAGCAGGGGTGAGTAACTATCTGTTGGATTTGAGGAGGGAGGGCATTCCAGGACAGAGGTAGGATGTGTGTGAGGCGTCCACAGTGAGATAGGCTAGTTACAGGCACTGTGAGAAAGTTAGCACTGGAGGAACAAAGTGTAGGAGAGTAGCACGGTGAGGTAGGAGGGGACTAGGTGGTGGACTGCTTTAAGACCAATGTTGAGGACTTTTTGTTGGATGTGAAGCTGGATGGAAAACCACTGGAGTTTTTTGAGGAATGGGGTGACATGTCCTGAACGTTTTTGAAGAAAATGTTCCGGGCAGCAGAGTAGAGTATGCGATCGTAGCCTGAAATAGTTTCTTCCATCACAACATGTTCTATCCAGACAGATGTGCGTTTTTGATTAACAGTCCCAAATTCTTCGATAGGGTGACAGCTAAAATGCCTAGTGAAATGACACATTAGAAGAGAACTGGTAGGTAATTTAGATGTGCTTGTCTTCCCAACTATACTGTAAATGCCTTGGGGTGATGCTTTATTTTGCATTTCTGCCCTATGTCCCCTCTAGACTGTGAGCTCTAGAGGGCAGGGAACGTTTCTACCAACCCTGCTATAATGTAGTCTCCTAAACACTTAGTTACCGTGCTGTCCACACAGTAAGTTTTCATTACGTACCACTGATGGATTGATTGAAAGTTCTTTGTGGGCAAGGAATGTTTCTATTCATTCTGTTAAATTACAGTCCAATTGTCAGTCATATTTATTGAACACTTACTGTGTGCAGAGCTTTTTACTAAGCGCTTGGGAGAGTACAATATAACAATAAACAGACACATTCCCTGCCCGTAAAGAGCTTACAAGTCTAGAGGGGAAGGCAGTCATTAATAGAAATAAATTACAGATTTATTATTTACAGATTATTTATTTACAGAATTACACAGTACAGAAGTGCTGTGGGGCTCCCGAATGTTTAATGGAGTACTCTGCCTATTTTCAGTGTTCGGTAAATACAGTTGACAGATTGTTGGATTCCGGAAAGGCCTAGTGCACCAGTAGGTTCTCGGTGAATACTGGTGATGAGGAGGAGGACAAAGAGAAGGAGGAGGAAGAGGAAAAGATGGAGGAGAAGGATATCTTACCCCTGGTGCTCAAAGGTGACAGTATATTACACCAGGAGTTGCTTCAGGTCAGCAGTAGCCAAAGGCCAGTTAGATGGAATCTGCTAGTCAGACTTAGAAAACAAATTCATTCTTCAGAAATGATAACTATAAAGACTGGAGAAGGCAAGGTGGAGGAAACATCGACCTATCGGTTACAAAACTGCTCCGTATGTACACATCAAATTCCCACAGTTTCCTATCATGGCGATGAGGTAGGAAGTGCTCACGCGCAGACACACACCCACCCACACACTCACCCACGTTCCGCTGCCCAGTGTTTGCGGTTTAGCGGAAAGGCAGAAGCTTCGACCATTTCCTCTCATTCAAATAACCTTACCGAAGAAATCTATGTTGTAATAGAAATTCTGCTCTTTCCTGTGCTGTCAGTCTAAAGAACTGTCCTCACATTTCATTCATTCATTCAATCATATATATTGAGCGCTTACTCTGTGTAGAGCACTGTACTAAGCGCTTGGAATGTACAATTCAGCAAAAGCCAACAACGGGCTCACAGTCTAAATGGGGGAGACAGACAACAAAGCAAAACAAGTAGTCAGGCATCAATACCATCAAAATGGATAAAGAGAATCATAGATATATACACATCATTAATAAAATAGAGTAATAAATAATATATGCAAATATGCACAAGTGCTGTGGGGAGGGGAAGGGGGAAGAGCAGAGGGAGGGAGTAGGGGCGATGGGGAGGGGAGGAGGGGCAGAGAGGAAGGGAGGGCTCAGTCTGGGAAGGCCTCCTGGAGGAGGTGAGCTCTCAGTAGGGCTTTGAAGAGGGGAAGAGAGTTAGTTTGGTGGATGTGAGGAGGGAGGGCATTCCAGGTCAGTGGTAGGACGTGGGCCAGGGGTCGACGGTGGGACAGGAGAGAACGAGGCACCGTGAGGAGGTGAGCGGCAGAGGAGCGGAGTGTATGGGATGCAGTAGAAAGAGAGAAGGGAGGTGAAGTAGGAGGGGGCCAGGCGATGGAGAGCTTTGAAGCCAGTAGGGAGGAGCTTTTGTTTCATATGAAGGTTGATAGGCAACCACTGGAGGTTTTTGAGGAGGGGAGTGACATGCCCAGAGCGTTTCTGTAGAAAGATAATCCGGGCGGCGGAATGAAGTACTGACTGGAGCAGGGAGAGACAGGAGGAAGGGAGATCAGAGAGAGGCTGATGCAGTAATCCAGTTTAGGCCTGCTGAATGATGAATATCTTATTCCTGCAGGCAATAGTGGCAATATGGCCCACCTGTCTCATTCTTCCTCCTCCCCGTCTCTCCTCCCACATCGCTGTGGTTTGTGGGGGCTGTAGTTTCTTATGCCCTAAATCCAACTTGATTCTCTCCCTCTGCAGCCAAAGCCTCCAAGTTCCTGTTGTTCTTTGCTTGATTTGGTCTTTTTCATCGGTGGAACTTTTACTGCTGGTTATGGGCAATCGGTGCTTGAATGGGTCTCTCGGTCATCCTTTTTTAAAAACAACTTTCTCTCCTTTCATCAGGCCTGAGTCAAGGTGTTGGCCACCTCTGCAGCTAAAATATGAACAGCATTTGGCAGTGGCATAATTGTACATGAGTCATTGTCCTTCAGAGCTGAAAATGGCTCCATGGATGGTGATATTTGACTGCTGCTTGCTACCGTGTTGATGTTGTTTGTGATATATCGGTGACTCTGACCTAAATGTTCAAGCTGGATACAAAGTCTGTGGAAGGTCCCTGTCTCATAAAGTCTTGGAAAATTCTTTAATTCGGTCTGAAACTTGATATCTCAATGCTGCGAAAGAAAACGGAATAACATGGTGGATGGTGTCATGACATAAGGACAGTGACAGTTCTCTCTTTTTTTTTTGGTCACCCTCCTTTTAAGAGCCCCACTGTGACCCCAGCTTGAAAAAATTCTTGACTTTTGCAATTTCCTCTTCCATTCATATTTTGTAGGGTTCACTTGTGCAAATTATCCAGGTAGGTTTATGGTCATACAAAGGCTTTCCTCATCATGAAATTTTTTTAAAATGTGGCAATTACACTGGATTATGGATATCCGCTCAATTTCCCCGATGTGTAGGTTTGGAGGTTCAGTCACGTTGTCTAAATTTCCTATAATCTGGCAAAGTTTCATTGGAAATGTATATGTTACTATGGTAAAAACAGTCAGTTTTTAGCTAAATAAGTCAGTTTTAAGATTTTGTGTTATCACTTCCCCATTTTGCAATTCTAACACAAGGGAATTCTGAAATGAAAACTTTGGATTTAAATATATCGAGTTCCTAGAATTTCAACTGGAGAAGTATACTTAGATTGCCCTTGGAAGGAAGATATTAAGTCAACAGATGATCCATAACAACTGAGAGGCGAGACTATGAAGGAAACCAATAAGTTTTGGGTGAGTTTCATGGGAGGCTGAGAAGATATGTCAATCAATCGGTCATATCTATTGAGCAAATACTATGTGCAGAGCACTGTACTAAGCACTTGGGAGAGTACAGTACAACAGAATTAGCAAAACTGTTCCCCGTCTGTAGCGAGCTTCAGTCTAGAGATGGTGACAGATAGTGATATGAATAAATAATTTATAATATATAATTTAAAGTTATGTACATAAATTCTGTAGAGTTGGGGGTTGGGGCAAATATCAAATGTCCAAAGGCCACAGATCAAAGTGTGTACACGGGAGAGCGAGCTGGGGAATAAAGGGCTTAATCAGGGAAGGCCTCTTGGAGGAGATGTGACCTTAAGATGTCATTCAGATTTACTCCTGAAAGCACTGGTGAAGACGGAGCTGGCCCTACAAAGACAGAGTGCTTATCTATAATGGTTCCTCCCTTTTAGTATGATTGAATGTCCACTGTTTGGGTGCTAAGACGTGTACACGGAGAGCAAAACCAGCACACGATTCCTACCCTCCAGGGGTTTGTACTTTGTGGCGACCTGCTACACAAACCCACACAATACGTGTCTGTCTTGCAGTCAAATACCCCATTTTGTACCCTTTATTCACCCCACTCAACCTCAGAGTACTTAGATACAAATCCATAATCCATAATTTACTTTTAATAATGTCCATCTCCCCCTCTAGACTGTAAAGTCCCTGTGGGCCGGGAATCTATCTACCACCTCTATACTTTCCCAAGTGCTCAGCAAATACAATTAACTGATTGAGCATTGATTGAAACAACAGAGAGGTTTCCAGAGAGATGTCAAATGGGAAGGTAGCAGAAGAATTTGGAGCCCATCTACGCCTACCCATCCCAGGAGTGCCAACTTCGCCTTAGGGGGTGAGGAACAAACTTGAGGCACAGCACTGAGGAGATCCACTTTCTGGGGAGCACGGATTCCAGGGAAGGAAAACACACTCTGGTTTCTTTTGGGGAAGCAAAAAGCTGCTAGCTGGCCCCAGAGTCTGATGGGGGAAGGAAAACACTTTGATCTGGTGCCAGAATTCAAAACAGGCACAAAAATGCCCCAGCCAGCTCTGGGTGAGGCCCTAGCTGCATCCCAGAATCCACCAAAGACAAAATGAAGTCCTGGCTCCTGTACAAAGGTCCCACCAGATGCTGGGGGTCTGGACCTCAGTGGGGAGAAGGTGCTACCTGACCCCTGAGTCTAGCTGGAGGGTGAGAGAGAGTAAGCCCCTGGCTCACCCTCAGAGCCCCTGTCGAGCCGAAGGGGTAGAAGAGCACTTCCAGTCCCCCCACCAAATTCTCACCAGGCTATACGGAAGGCAAAGTGGGACCAGGCTAGGAGTCCAGAGGAGTGAGGGGAGCCCCATCTGGTTCTGATTCATTTTTCTACAAAAATCATGTTTCCCCCCTCCTTTAGAAACTCCAGTGGTTGCCCATCCACCTCCGCATCAAATAAAAATTCCTCACCATTGACTTCAAAGCAGTCAATCACCTTTGCCCCTCCTACCTCACCTTGCCACTCCCCTACTACAACCCGGCCTGCACACTTCACTCCTCTAATGCTAACCTTGTCCCTGAATTTTGATCTCGTCTATCTCACCCCTGACCCCTTGCCCCTGGTCCTCCCCCTGCCCTGGAATGCCCTCCCTATTCGTATCTGATAGGCAATTACTCTCCCCACCTTCAAAGTCTTTTTTAAGGCACATCTCCTCCAAGAAGCCTTCCCTGACTAAGCCCTCTATTCCTTTTCTTCCATTCCCTTCTGCGTCACCCTGACTTGCTTCCTTTATTCCTTCCCCCTCCCAGTCCCACACCACTTATTTCCATATCTGTAGTTTATGTTTTCATATTAATGATTGTCTCCCACTCTAGACTGTAAACTCGTTGTTGGCAGGGAATGTGTCTGCTTATTGTTATAGTGGACTCTCCCAAGTGCTTAGTACAATGCTCTGTACACAGTTAGCACTCAGTAAATACGATTGAATGAATGAATGGATCCTGGTTCTGGAGCTGAGTCAGAGAGTGAAGGCCTCTCAGTGGGAGGCTAAAGCGTGGCTCAGTGGAAAGAGCACGGGCTTGGGAGTCAGAGGTCATGAGTTCGAATCCCGGCTCTGCCACTTGTCAGATGTGTGACTGTGGGCAAGTCACTTCACTTCTCTGTGCCTCAGTGACCTCATCTGGAAAATGGGGATTAAGACTGTGAGCCCCACGTGGGACAACCTGATTACCCTGAATCTACCCCAGCGCTTAGAACAGTGCTCGGCACATAGTAAGCGCTTTACAAATACCAACATTAAAAATGAAACACCATCTTGGTTCTGTATCTGGCCATCAGAGAGCTTTAGGAGGTAGTCCCGGCTACCAGTGGCCATCTGTCCTTGCCCTGTCCAGAGAGCACTGTCTGCTCCACTGGAGCGAGCGCTGGCTCCCTTCAACCCCATGACACTGTGACCCCACTCTGACCCCACTGCCTCTGACCACCCCACTGCCACTAGCCACCCACACTAGCTAGCGCTGCTATTCTGCTTTTCATCCGCGCCCATCTGTGAACTTTTAGGACAGGTTTTATTTGCAGTACTTTATTCACTACACTCCGTGGAGCGTTACTTAAGTCCCAGGTTTCTGTGACCTACTTGCATCTTAAGTGCTAATTAGCTGGTTCGTTAAGCAGTGGACCAATCTGCTGGGAGAGTAGGAGGGTGTCTAGCAATCAATCAACTGTATTTATTAAGCACTTACTGGGCACCGAGCACTTATTTAAGTGCTTGAGAGAGTACAGTACGATAGTCGACACGAATCCTGTCGTCAGGGAGCTCGCGGTCTTATCTCGTCCTATGCCGTTGAGTCATCGCTGACCCATCTCCATGGACACATCTCTCTCAGAAAGCCCCACGTCCATCTGCAATCATTCTGGTAGCGTATCCATAGAGTTTTCTTGGTAAAAGTACAGAAGTGGTTTACCATTGCCTCCTCTGTGCAGTAAACATGAGTCTCCCTGAGTTTTGCCTTGTAGCAGATTGTCTTCGACTTGCTAGCCACTGCCCAAGCTAAGAATGGAATGGATATGCTTCTGCTTGACTCTCCCTCCGGTAGCCGAGACTGGTAGAGGACTGGAAACCCTCCGGGTGCCATCCTGAGAGGGGCTTGCAGTCTAGTGGGAGAGAAATCACTGATCTTTACTTTAGGACTGAGGCTACAGTGGTGGTGTGGACGTGTGCATGTGACATGATAAGAGGCATGTCAGTGAAAGGTTGGCCTGAGGCTGACGAATAGAATTGGTGTTGGAGACCCTTTAATGTTGGTATTTGTTAAGCGCTTACTATGTGCAGAGCGCTGTTCTAAGCGCTGGGGTAGGTACAGGGTAATCAGGTTGTCCCACGTGAGGCTCACAGTTAATCCCCATTTTACAGATGAGGGAACTGAGGCACAGAGAAGTGAAGTGACTTGCCCACAGTCACATAGCTGACAAGAGCGGGGATTCGAACCCATGACCTCTGATTCCCAAGCCCGGTCTCCTTCCCCTGAGCCACACTGCTTCTCAAGACCCTTGAGAAGCAAGGCCTCGGAAGACCCTTTCTTAATTGATGCAATCACTATAGGAAGCCTTCATTATTAGAGTGATAATTATGCTTTAGGAAATATGTTTTTATGAAATGAGAAAAGGGGAGTGTGGTGAGCACTTGATTTAATTCCTTTCTCAGAAAGTCTAGATATGACCCTGTTCCCTGAGCCTTGGTTATAATAAATTACTTTCTCAGCTACCTGAGATTCCTTAGCAATTATACAAACTTTCTCCATTCTCAAGTAAAAATAATATTTACTGGTGCTTTGTGGTTTTGAGTTTTTAGGTTCTTCCTAAGAGTTAATCAGTCAATGCATTTTACTAGACAATTGGTTTTGGCTTATTTTGAAATAATGGACTCATGATGGAATTCGGCTAAAGTTTTTTTTAAACTCTTTGCTAAACGTTTACTATGTGCTAGGCATAGTACTAAGCACAGGGGAAGATACAAGATAATCAAGTTGGCTCACAGTCTTAATCCCCATTTTACGGGTGAGGTAACTGAAGCCCAGAGAGGGAAATGACTTGCCCAAGGTCACGCAGATGATACGCGGTGGAGTCGGGACTAGAATCCAGGTCTTTCTGACTCCAGGCCTGTGCTCTATTCACTAGGCCATTCTGCTTCTCTTCTTTGCTTCACCTGTTCTCCCTTTTACTTAGACGGCTAAGTGGTCCTAAGCCCTGCTCTGTCTTTCTGGACTTTTTGATAAAGACCAATTAACTGGACTCGGGGTGACTTTACCAGGCAATGAGTTCTTATTCTTTCACACCGTTTCCACTTTGACTTTCCATTCCCAGCATGGTTTCCTCATTGTCCTCACACTCTTAACACAAGTCTGCATGCAAGTGAGCAGTGCAGTGCAGTGACATGAAAGACCCCTTCCTTTCCTGTGCATAGCTGCAGGACTGTGGAACTGTGTTTTGGTAAGTTTGCTGTGGGCATGGACTGTGTCTATTCTTATAGTGTACTCTCCCAAGTGCTTAGGACAGTGCTCTGCATACAGTAAGCGCTCAGTAAAAAACAAATGAATGAATAAAAACAGTACTGGGGAGGGTTCATTTGGATCAATCAGTCAATCAATGGTATTTGAACGATTACTGTGTGTAGGGAATCATATTAAGCACTTGGGAGAGCACAAGACAACGGAGTTGGGAGACACGTTCCCTGTGAACAGTAAGCTTACAGTCCAGGATGTGTAGACACAGCAGGGTTAGGTCAGCAGGGTTAGGTGTCCCACCCCTACTCAATCAATCAATCACTCAGTGGTATTTATTGAGTTCTTACTAGGGGCAGAGCACTGTTCTAAGCACTTGAGAGAATATAGTACGAGAGACACGTTCCCTGCCCATAATGAACTTACGCTCTAGAGGGGTAGAAGGACATGAATATAAATAAATGATTTATAATAGATAATTTAAAGGTATGTGCATAAGTGCTATAGGGTGGGGGGGTGGTGCGAATAGCAAATGCCCAGGCACATATTTAGGCTTCACACTCTTTGAAGAGATTCTTAATGTGACATCTAATTGTTTAGCGGCTGGCTTAAGATTACTCTCAACCTGCACCAAATTGCTTAGAGAGGCTCATCTGTAATAGGTGAAACAGTGAGACTCCTCATCTGCCTTTATTAATAATAATAATAAATGTTGGTATTTGTTTAAGTGCTTACTATGTGCCAGGCTCTGTACTAAGCGCTGGGATGCATACAAGCAAATTGGGTTGGACACGGTCCCTATCTCACATGGGGCTCACAGTTTCAATCTCCATTTTCAGATGAGGTAACTGGGGCCCAGAGAAGTGAAGTGATTTGCCTAAGGTCACACAGCAGACAAATGGCAGAGCCTGAATTAGAATCCATGACCTTCTGACTCCCAGGCCCCTGCTCTATCCACTGTGCCGTTCTGCTCTTCTGCCTCTGCCCATCCCTTCTAGCCATTATGCAGCACTTAGAAAGAAGTAGCATTACTGTCAAGGGGCTGAGGCAGAGCTTCTCCACAAGATGCCCAGACCACCAGCCTGACCGTTCTCGAGCTTGTGCTGACCGTGACGCCCCACCCTCAACGTGAGGGGTTGGAGCAGACTTATTATTCCACCTATTTGGAGTTGGGGCCATTTGAATATAGCATACCAGTGTTTGCAAATCCATCTTTTACGTTTAGGCAATTCTTTCAGTACATTGGAAGAATATCTGATTGGTGAAGGAGAGGGTACGGAAAAGCCCTCCTTAATAACCTCATTCTAAGCCAGGGAATTAATAAATACCATTGATGATGATGATGTGCCACCTTAACCTGCTTGGGAGGAGCTACCCCAGTGCTCTTGAAATATGGAAAAAGACCATTGTCTGTTCTGATGTAATGCCCTTCCTCTTCCTGTCTGACAGACAATCACCCTCCTCACCTTCAAAGCCTTATTAAAGGTACATCTCCTCCAAGAGGCCTTCCCTCACTAAGCCCTCATTTCCGCTTCTTCCGCTCCCTTCTGTGTTGCCTGATTTAGCTTTTAAAATGGTATTTGTTAAGGCTTTTACTGTTACAGTGGAAAACCTCACCCATTGAGATTCCATCCCATTCCCCTCTGTAGCAAAGAACCTGAGCCCTGGGGTTGGTAATAATAATCATAACAATAATTATGGTATTTGTTAAGCACTTACTATGTGCCAGGCACTGGGCTAAGTGCTGGGGTAGATACAAGGTAATTGGGTTGGGCACAGTCCCTCTCCCACACTGGGCTCACAGTCTGAATCTCCATTTCACAGATGAAGTAACTGAGGACCAGACAAGTGAGGCGACTTGCCCAAGATCACACGGCGGACACGTGGCGGAGCCAGGATTAGAACCCAGGTCCTTCCGTCTCCCAGGCCCATGCTCTATCTGTTAGGCCGTATTGCTACATTTCTCCGCACGCCCCATTTTTTACATCAGGTGCATTTCAAGTTAACCCACCAGTTAACCCACCTAGAAACAGGGAGCCTCTCAACCTGACTACCACCAGACTAGAAGACTCAATACAGGAGAGAATGATTCCATTCTTAGTAGCCTAAAGGGTGGATGAGTAGCCCTCAATTCCCCATCATTGTCCTTTGGCCTTGCCCCTGCCTCCATCTGGTCTCAACCGGTTTCAACTAAAAGCTTGTGGGACACACTTTCTTCTATACCTCCTTACTCAGTGACTTCTTTTCATCTTTTCCACAACACCTGGTCTTTCGTCTTATTCCCAGCCTTCCCGTTCCATCTTATCTGCATTCCGGCTTTTCATGTGGCCCCTTCTTTATAGCCTGGTTTTCCGCCTTACTTCCTCTTGCCCTCTTGGGGCCCAGTCCCCTCTTTAGAACCTAATTCTCTTTTTTAGCCGAGGTCATTGCTGTATGAAATAACACTTAGTATGCGCTAAACACTGATCTCCACTGCAGCTATGACTTCTGATGAAATTCTTCAGAGACAGGGCTGGGCCAAGATTCACTGGCTCCCTAGGCCAGAAGGAAGAGACATGCATGTGCTCTTTGTTGGTATTTGTTAAGCGCTTACTATGTGCAGAGCACTGTTCTAAGCGCTGGGGTTGACACAGGGGAATCAGGTTGTCCTACGTGGGGCTCACAGTCTTAATCCCCATTTTACAGATGAGGGAACTGAGGCCCAGAGAAGTTAAGTGACTTGCCCACAGTCACACAGCTGACAAGCGGCAGAGCCGGGATTCGAACCCATGACCTCTGACTCCAAAGCCCGGGCTCTTTCCACTGAGCCACGCTTGTGTGTAGATATGTGCTGCAAGAGCAGAAATATGAAAGAGAACAATAATAAAAACAATGGTACTGGTTAAGCACTTAAAATGCACCAAGCCCTGTTCTAAACACTGGGATAGATACAAGGTAATCAAGCTGCCCCACAAGGGGTTCACGGTCTTAACCCCCATTTTACAGATGAGATAACTGAGGCACAAAGAAGTTAAATGACTTGCCCAAAGTCACACAGCAGACAAGTGACAGAGCTGGGATTAGAACTCAGGTCCTCTGACTCCCAAGCCCGTGCTCTTGCCACTAGGCCATGCTGCTTCTCTAAAAGAAAAAAAGAGGGGACCCTGGATTCACCTTTATGGTAGACAAGTTTATTGGCCTTGACAAATTGATCAAGATACATAACTTCGATTATTCTAAGACACTATAGCCAGCCAAGTTAGAACTGAGGCTTTGTGTGATCATTTTCACATCAACACTGGAGCAAAGTAGGGTTCAACATGAGCTTAGAAGCAGCATGGCCTAGTGGATAGAGCAGCGGCCTGGGAGTCAGAAGGGCATGGGTTCTAATTCCGGCTCTGCCACTTGTCTCCTGTGTGACCTTGGGCAAGTCACTTTACTTCTCTGTACCTCAGCTCCCTTATCTGTAAAATGGGGGATCAAGACTGTGAACCCCATGTGGGACAGGGACTGTGTCCAACCCGATTTGCTTGTATCCACCCCAGCGCTTAGTACAGTGCCTGGCACACAGTAATAGCATAACAAATGGCGTCATGATTATTATTAGGTCATCGAACCTCTCGGATTCAATCATATTTGAGGACAGGGACATACAAGAGGGAAGCTGAAAGCTGATTTGCAGGCATAATTCAGATTATCTGAGGCACTACTTTTGAAAATTGACCCGAAATTGACCGAAAGATATTTTGGTATGGATTTTGAGGCCTTTACTCAATTTAAAATCATTTCCTTCCTCCATATGATCTTTCAAAATATGGTTAAATCTAGGATATCCCTCCAAACATTTTTTTAAAAAAAATTGCTTAGTTTTTTTTAACATTTTCACTGCCCAGATAGATTTACATTGATTTCCGACTCTTTCCTAATTCTGACACAGTAGGCTTATGCTGATTTAATGTGGTAGTTTGAGGAACTATCAATACTCTATTGTTGTCACGAGAATCTATGTATATTTTGGAATGCAATATTTGAAAGGTTTGGTCATTTTCAAATATATAAGTATTGTTTTGAGGGATTTCCCTTCTCCACCTTCTGTAAAATGTCTGAAGTTTGTCTCATAATCAGGCTTTCTTTATCTCTGGTGTGTGTCATCATTCTTTTCATTCCAGTGTGGTGACATCATTTAAAAACCAGAGTATAGATGTTGGTGACTCTTGAGTCCGATACTGTGAATTAAGCAAATTTTCCTTAATAGATAGTTGTGAGTGACGATAACTCTTGAGCCATTGGTATCATTTGTGAAGGAATAATCTTTCAAAGAAATACTTAGTCTGCAGGCACTGGTGTTTGTGAATCACAAAAAGAAAAACTGAACTAGAACACCAACTTTTGAAATTGAAATTCAATTTCAAATAATGATAAAAACTCGACGAATATGGCCCCAATTGTATTTTAAAATCTGAACAATCCATATCCTAATTAAATACCAGCCTGCATTTAGAAAATCCTGCCTCCCATCACATAGTTATTTCCTATCACTGATTCTACTACCTGGACACAAGGTTAGACACAGAGGTAGACAGTGGATTGGAGACAGTCAGCATATCCTCCAGGAGACTAACCGTGTAACAGAAATACGGCCCAAGAAGCAAGTCAAAGTGACTGCCATTAAAGTCAGTCAGTCATTCGTATTTATCGAGCACTTACCTTATGCAGAACATTGCATTAAGTGCCTGGGAGAGTACACTATAACAGTGAAGAGACATAATTATTATTATTATTGTTATTTTGATATTTGTTAAGCGCTTACTATGTGCAGAGCACTGTTCTAAGCGCTGGGGTAGATACAGGATAATCAGATTGTCCCACATGGACCTCACATTTTTTAATCCCCACTTTTGCCGATGAGGTAACAGGCATAGATAAGTTAAGTGACTTGCCCAAGATCACACGGCAGACAAGTGGCAGAGCCGGGATTAGAACCCACGACCTCTGTCTCCCAAGCCCAGGCTCTTTCCACTAAGCCACACTGCTTCTCTAATCCCTGCCCACAATTTGTTTATAGTTCAGAGACAAGCTTTAAAGCGTTTGAAGGGCTCTACTCCCAAATAAATGGAACAATTTCAGCAGGATCACCTAAAGAGGTAGCTTGGCGTGGTAGAAATAGCATTCAACTGGGATTCAGAGAACCTAAATTCTAGTTACTGCTGTTGCATAACCATTTTTTATGGTATTTGTTCATAATAATAATAATAATGTTGGCATTTGTTAAGAGCTTACTATGTGCCAAGCACTGTTCTAAGCGCTGAGGTAGATACAGGATAGTCAAGTTGTCCCACGTGCGGCTCAGAGTTAATCCCCATTTTACAGATGAGGTAACTGAGGCACAGAGAAGTGAAGTGACTTGTCCACAGTCCCACAGCTGTGGCATAGTCTCCCGTCAGGACCCAAACAGTCACCCAAACACTCCCACAGTGGCAGTGCCGGGATTTGATCCCATGACAGTTCATTCATTCATTAATTCATTCATTCATCATTCACCAGTCATTCATTCGTATTTATTGAACGCTTACTATGTGAAGAGCACTGTACAAAACACTTGGATTGTGCAATTAGGCAACATATAGAGACAATCTCTCCCCAACAAGGGGCTCACAGTCTAAATGGGGGAAACAGACAACAAAACAAAACAAGTAGTCTGGCGTCAATACCATCAAGATAAGTAGAATCATAGATCCATACACACCATTAACAAAATAGAGTAATAAATAATATATACAAATATGCACAAGTGCTGTGGGGAGGGGAAGGGGGAAGAGCAGAGGGAGGGAGTAGGGGAAATGGGGAGGGGAGGAGAAGCAGAGGGATATTCATATTATTCATATTATTATTGTTAAGCGCTTACTATGTGCCAGGCACAGTACTAAGCGCTGGGGTAGGTACAAGCTATTCAGGTTGGACACAGTCCCTGTTCCACTTGGGGCTCACAGACTTAATCCCCATTTTACAGATGAGGTAACTGAGGCCAGAGAAGTGAAGTGCCTCGCGTAAGTTCACACAGCACACACATGGCAGAGCGGAGATCAGAACCCAAGTCCTCTGACTGCCAGGTCCATGTTATTTCCACTGGGCCGTGCTGCTTCCCAAAAAACTATAAACAAAGTTGTGAACAAAAGTGTGTAGGTATACCCACTGTCTTTCCCTCCTCCCTGCTACACAGTAAGTTTCTATATCCTTTCTGTAGCCTCATTCTTGGCCTTGATCAAGTCAAGAAAATTTCTTCATGCTTCTGTGCTTCTTGAATTTAAAGAGCAATATTCTGGAGCAAGAGTTTCTCAATTTCACAGAGCTGGACGTAAAAATTGTTCACATTTTTCTCTTGTTCAATCACAGCCCCACCCTTCAAAGAAAAAGCCAATTTAGACCCCTTGAGGAGAGTTACATCCTTTTTACTAAGCTTGGTAGAACTCGCTCCTTATAAGGAACTAAAAAAAAAATATCTATGCACATCCCACAGGAATTCATAACTGTGTGTTCTCCAACCTGCTACCTGGGCAATGTGATTTTCCTCATCTCTTGAGAACCACAATCTGGGATGGCTTCCAGTTTGGATGTAATCTGGGTAGTAGTCACAGCATAAGAGAAGATTTGCTGATAGTTTCAGGGGCTCTCAAATTCACAAGAGGCTAAAGAGTGCGAGCTTTTGAGTCTTGACTCCTGGGAGTGTTTGGGTGACTGTTTGGGTCCTGACGGGAGACTATGCCAACCCAGAAAGGATTATCCACCTGGGAAGCACTGTGGCCTAGTGGAAAGAGCACGGGCCTGGGAATCAGAGGATTTGGGTCCTAATCCCACTCTGTGACTTGTCTGTGTGTGACCTTAGGCATGTTACTTAACTCCTCTGTGCCTCAGTTTTCTTACCTGACTGGGAGTCTCATGTGGGACAGGGACTAAGCCTGATTTGATTAATTTGCACCTACCCCAGAGCTTAAGGACAGTGTTTGGCATGTATTAAGCACTTCCAAATACCATAATGATAATCATATTATTATTTAATTATTCATTGTTATTTAATTATTAATTTATTTAATGACATTAATTATTAGTGTTATTAATAATAATTGATTCAGAGGTTCTGGGTAATGTAGTTTCCAGGCAGTACCCTCTGTAAGAGTGAGTTTCTTATTTTCCCTTCAGTTCTTCGACTTCACCTCCACTTCCAATAGGGCCTGAATATTTTCACAATCAGCCTCTGCCGTAATGACATGCTTGCTTAGTTTAAAAATGTATTTCTCCTTTTTTTTTTTTTTTGGCAAGAAGCAATAATAATGTTGGTATTTATTAAGCCCTTACTATGTGCAGAGCACTGTTCAAAGCGCTGGGGTAGATACAGGGTAATCAGGTTGTCCCACATGAGGCTCACAGTCAACCCCCATTTTACAGATGAGGTAACTGAGGCCCAGAGAAGTTAAATGACTTGCCCACAGTCACACAACTGACAAGTGGCGGAGCCGGGATTCGAACCCATGACCTCTGACTCCCGAGCCCGTGCTCTTTCCACTGAGCCACGCTGCTTCTCAAGAAGAGCCTTTGAGAGAACCTCATTCAAAAATATTTTATGGAATGTGTGAGAAGATAGCAATACCTATTGCTTAGGTGGTGTCAGGGAGGTGCGGCCTGGTGGATAGACCACAGGGTGGGAGTCAGAGGACCTGAGTTCTAATCCCAGCTCCATTGCTTGTCTGCTCTGTGACCTTGAGCAAGTCACTCAACTTCCACGTGCCTCAGTTTGTCTCATTTGTAAAATGGGGATCAAGACTTTGAACTCCATTTGGGACATGGATTGTGTCCAAACTGATCAACTTGTATCTATCCCAGAGCTCAGTACATTGCCTGGTACATATTAAGTGCTTAACAGATACCGTTAAAAAAAGAAAAGAGGCTGAAGCAGTAATCTAACGATCACGTGACTAGAGTTTGAACCAGGGTGGTAGCTGTTTGAGTGGAGGAGAAAGGACAGATCTGGGAGATGATATGTTGGGAGAACCACAGAATATGAAAGTAGAGTTAATTTGAGAGAAGGAAAGAAAGATATTGAGGAATCTAGGGTAACACCAAAATTACAGACTTCTGGGACGGGGAGGGCTGTGGTGTTATCAACGGAAATTGGAAAATTAGGAGGAGGGATGGGTTTATGGGGGGGAAATGTGTCCTTTCATTTTCTGAAAATGTAGGCAGTGTGACACGGTGCCTGTGTGGGTCCAAGTCTCATAGTCACGGAAAAGTTTGGGCAGCAGTACAGCCCTGTAGACTTTAGCTTGATTCAGAACCTAATACCTCACCACGCCAAACTGTTTCAAAGTTTCCCTAAGGATATGCTGACCCTTTGATCTGTTTTTCTGCTCTCTTGTTTATCGTTGCATCACTGATCAGCATGCTGGCTAGCAACAGAATTCTTTCACAGCTTTCAACTTGTTCGGCCATTGTGGACTTTCGGTTAAGTGTGTTTGTGTATTCACTGATGCAGCCTGATAAATCACCTCTGCTTTCTTCAGACTTACTGTCTGCACTAGGGCCTGGCTGATTCACTGAAGTGGTTGAGAAGCAGCAAGGCCTAGTGGAAAGGGCATCGGCCTGGGAGTCAGAGGACCAGGATTCTAATCCTTGCTGTGTGACATTGGGCAAGTCACTTAACTTTTCTGTGCTAAGAGCTGGGGTAGAGGTAAGATAATCAGGTTGGACACAGTCCCTATCCCACACATGGGGCATAATTTCCCTTTTATAGATGAGCTAAGTGAGGCCCAGAGAAGTGAAATGACTTGCCCAAGATCACAGAGCAGACAAGTGGCAGAGTCTGGATTAGAACCCATGACCTTCTGACCCCTAGGCCCATACTCTATCCACTAGGCCATACTGCGGGGCTGAGGGAGGGGTGAATAGAGGGTGAAAATTTATGGGCAAGGATGATGGGGAAGGGAGAGAGAAAGGAGGAAATGAGGGCTTTATCAGGGAAGGTCTCTTGGAGGAGGTGGCAGAAACAGTCCCTGTCCACAAGAAAGAACACTGAATGGGAATGCTAGATATCTTAGGATCTTAATGAACTGTTGAATCCTCTTGCCTATCATAGGTTTCCTTCGTAATAATAATAATGTTGATATTTGTTAAGCGCTTACTATGTGCAGAGCACTGTCCTAAGAGCTGGGGTAGATACAGAGTAAACAGGTTGTCCCACGTGAGGCTCACAGTTAATCCCCATTTTACAGGTGAGGTAAATGAGGCACAGAGAAGTTAAGTGACTTGACCACAGTCACACAGCTGACTAGTGACAGAGCCGGGATAGATGATAATCTTGACTATTGTACGTTAATCTGTCATAGCCTCTTTAGCAGGTAAACTTCTGTCAGTCTGCCCCTTCGGAATATGCTCTACTAAGTTAAATTTTCCATTTGAATACTTCCAAGGAGTTTTCTCCGAGAAACAGTGAGAATCCGTGAAGGAGGAAGATTCTGCAATATTGTTGTATTGTACTCTCCCAAGCGCTTAGTACAGTTCTCTGCACACAGTAAGTGCTCAATAAATGTGATTCGTCGATAGATTGATTGAAGAAAGGTTAGGGATGAGAGTGAGAGAACGGTACCAGGGGAAATGGGTGTCTTATCCTGTCCCTGATTACCATGGATGTTGAGAGTTCCTTTCCTGCTCTGAAACACTCAGAATCTGGACCATTTATGGCTCATCAGGGTCCAGTTGAAACTTGTGGTCATGATTTGCTTTCCTCTTAAGGGAGTGGATAAAATGTGGTTCTGGTGATGCGGATTCCGGGGAGTACATTGTACAGGACCCCAGCCAAGCCGTCTTAAAACGTCTCCTCCTCCAGACCAAAAAGCCTGCCATTTCCCGATCAATCCCCTACCTTCCCAGCTATTCCATCTCATCAGCCACCAAATAGTAATGATTCACTGTGGTATTTGTAAGTGCTTACTCTGTGCCAAGCCCTGAACTAAGCCCTAGAGTGCACACTAGATTATCAGATCGAACACAGTCCCCGTCCCACAGGGACAGTCTAATAGGAGGGAGATCAGGTATTTTTAAAGATTTATTCAGTAGTATTTATTGAGTGCTTACTATGTGCAGGGCACTGTACTAAGCGCTTGGAATATACAGTACGGTAACAGATAGAGACAATCCCTGCCCAGTGATGAGTTTACAGATGAGGAAACTGAGGTACAGAGAAGTTAATCTGCTCAAGGTCACACAACAGGCAAGTGGCAGAGCCAGGATTACAGCCTGGGTCCTCTGACTAGCAGGCCAGTGCTCTATCCACTAGACCACACTTCTTCCTTTGCACTTATGCTTTTTGACCCATTATTCATACCCACTTTCCTACTCTTTACTAGAGTATATTAATGAATTACACCCACTTCCTCCTCCAATAGATTGTAATCTCTTTAAAATCAGGGATTAAGCCTTTTATTTCTTTTGCATGTTCCCCAGGTGCTTTGCCCACAAAAGATGCCTTTGATGCCGATTTTGCTATTGACCTGTGGAACCTGGTAGAAGATTGCTTTGATCAATTAATCAGTAGTACTTAAGAGTATGCTCTGTGCAGAGCACTATACTAGGCATGTGGGAGAGTACAATGCAACAGAATTAGCGGACACATTCCCTGCCCTGATAAGTTTCTAGTTTCCAGTCTATAAACAGCCAATTAGCTTCTTTCTTCTAACTAGCTCCTTCACAGGGTTAATTTGAGTTTTTTGACCATTTCCAATTTACTGTTCTGTAGTACATTTTGGGAGACTCTGCTGATTTTCCCAGTCACTTTTGGGTTATAACTTTATATGACAGAAAGGTAGCTCAGAAAAAAAAAAAACAGAATATAACAATATTAAGAATGATAATAATAATAGTGATATTTGTACTCGAAAAGGGAATGGAACTAAAAGGCAGTGAGGATTCGAACCCAAGGTGGTGACGCAAGCAAGGAAAGTAACACTCAGAGACAGTGTTGGATAGATCAGAAAAGGGAGGAAGGTGACCGAGTGCCCGTTCACCTCCGGAGAGGTACGAGTGACACAACGGCACCCCTCTCCTGTTTGGCTGTGCCTTTATTTGCAACGTATAGGAGAAGTAGCCAATCACAAAAATACTCGGGCAAGTGTGTTTTCTTCAATGACAAAAGAGACTCTTCAAGCAGGCCTTATCTGTTTTGGGTAAGAAGCAATCTCCTGTCCAAGCAGGCCTTATCTGTTTTGGGAAAGAAGCAATCTCCTCTCCCCCGGAATTTGCAGATGTGATATACATCCCCCCTGAAATGGGGGACTTCCTGAGACAAAAGCAGAGTCATTTAGATCAAGAGCTGCTATGCTCAGAATGTTGTTTTTAACAATATTTGAGAAGCACTTACTCTGTGCCAGGCATTGTATTATGCACTAGGTTAGCACAGTGCAAGCAAATCGGGTTGGACAGAATCTCTGTCCCAAGTGGGCCTCACAGTCTTAATCTCTCTTTTACAGATGAACTATCTAAGGCACAGAGAAGTTAAGTGACTTATCCAAAGTCACACAACAGACTAGTGGCAGAGTCAGGATTAGAACCCAGGTCCTTCTTTCTCCCAGGCCTGCACTCTATCCACTAGGCCATCTGCTTCCCATATGGATAGCTAAGGATAACTAAGGATACCCATTTGAATATCCAAGGATCTGTACATATCTACCCACTTGTGAGAAGAATGAAGAAATTAACACCCCTTGGTTGCCATTCCCTTTGATCAATATCCATATGGCAAAAGGGGAACTCCTGCCTCTTCTCAAATTCTATGCTATCCACCTGAACCTCTGACCCCATCCCTTCACACCTTATCAAAGCAACTGCCCCTCCCTTCTTCCATCCCTGGCTGCTATTTTCAACCACTCACTTTCCACTGGCTCCTTTCCCTACTTTCCAACATGGCCTATCTCTCCCAAATCCTCCTCTGACCTCACTATACCTTCTAGTTATCGCTGCACCTCCTACCATTTGTCTCCAAATTCCTTGAGTGAGTTGTCTACACTCTCTGCCTCCACTTCTACTCCAACTCTTTCTGCCACCCCCTGCAATTTGGCTTCTGTTCCCTCCACTTGACAGAAATGTCCCCCTTTAATGTCCCCGATGGCCGTCGTCTTACCAAATCCAATGCCACTGCTCCATCTTAATCCTCCTCTTTCTGCTACCTCAGACGCTGTCAACCACCCCCTTCTCCTGGAAACATTATTTAACCTTGGCTTCACTGACATTGTCCTCTCTTGGTTCTCTGCCTATCTCTCTGGCCACTCATTCTCAGTCTCTTTCACAGATTCCTCCCCTGCCTCTCTCCCCCTCACTGGGGGAATCCCTCAAGGCTTGGTTCCCTTCTATTCTCCATCTATACTCACTCCCTTGGAGGACTCATTCATTCCCAGGGCTTCATCTGTCAATCTATGCTGGTGATTCCCAAATCTGCCTCTCCAGCCCAGACCTATCTCTTTTCTACAATCTCATATTTCCTCTTGCCTTCAAGATATCTCTACTTGGATATCCTGCCGACACCACAAAATTAACATGACCAAAACAAAATGCCTCATCTTTCCACCCAAATCCTGTCCTGACTTTCCCATCACTTTAGCCAACACCACTATCTTCCCTGTCTCACGAACCCATCACCTTGGCATTACCCTTGACTCATCTATCTCATTCAACCTACATATTCAATGACATCAAATCCTGTTGGTTTTACCTTCATGATATTGCTAAAATCCATCCTTTCCTCTCCATCCAAACTGCCTCCATGTTAATCTAATCACTTATCCTATCCTGCCTTGATTACTGTATCAACCTTCTTGCTGACCTTCCTGCTTCTCCCCACTCCAGTACGTACTTCACTCTGCTTCCCAGATCATTTTTCTGCAAAACCATTCAGTCCACCATTTCCTCACTCCTCAAGAACATCCAGAGGTTGCCCATCCACCTCTGCAACAAACAGAAGCTCCTTACCATTGGCTTTAAAGTACTCACCTTGTCCCCTCCTATGTTACCTTGCTGATTTCCCACTACGACACTTATTTCACTCCTTTAACACCAGCTTGCTCACTGTACCTAGAATCTTGTCTTATCTCAACCCAACCCCTTGCCTACGTCCTTCCTCTGGCCTGGAATTTCCTCCCCCTTCATATTTGACCGACCACCACTCTCCACACCTTCAAAGCCTTATAAAAATCGCATCTCCTTCAAGAGGCCTTCCCAGACCAGCCCCTCATTTCCCTTACTTTCTCTCCCTTCTGCATAACCCTTGTTCTTGAATTTGTACCCTTTAAGCACTTGATATTTATCCCACTCTCAGACCCATAGCCCTTATGTATATATCTGTATTTTTTTTTCCAATATCCATCTCCCCCTCTAAAATGTAAGGGCTTTGTGGGCAGGGAACATGCCTACCAACTCTCTTACATTGTATCTCCCAAGTGCTTAGTATAAGGCTCTGCACACAGTAAGCACTTAATAAATATGATCTACTGATTGGTACCAACTTGGCCTTGTGGAAACAACTGAGGCCTGGGAGTCAGAGGTTCTAAACTCAGTGCTGCCATTTCCCTGCTGAGAGATCTGGGGCAAGTCACTTAACTTCTCCATGTCTCATTTTCTTCATCTGTAAAACTGGGATTCACTACCTGTTCTCCTTTCTACTTAGATAGTGAGCCCCATGTGGGACAGGGACTTTGTCCAATCTAAGTACACCAGCATGTAATTCAGGGCTTGGCACATAGTAAACAATTAACAGATGCTATTTTATCGTTATTATTATCATTATCATTGTTGATTACATATGTACATAAGTCCTGAGGAGAGGAAAAAGGGACATAAATGCTAAGGGTGGGCATTGGGTTGAAACTACTGAAGGCTTTTTGGAGGAGGTGAGATTTTAGTCAGGGGGGTCTGAAGGTGGGGGACCTATAGACTGAGTTGATGGGGAGCAATTTTTTTCCTTCTTTTTTTTTCTTATTTTTTTCTTAGTTTAAGAGTCTTGTGGGTGTAAAACAAAGTCTGTCACTATTCAGCTCATGAGAATTGAGTTGCAAACTGATAACTATAAAAGATTTCTCGTGTAAGATCCAAGAATTCCCATCCCCTTTATAGGAATTATCTCAGTGGAAAATCCAGAAATAGGGTGTTGCAAAGCAAGAAAAGTTGTAAACACAAAAAAAAGAGATTTTTGAATAAACAGTCATCAGAACTGGGAAGATAATGTTGCAAATTTTGGGCAAAAATTTGGGATGATATCACTCTGTGGTTTTAAAATCGCGATTACCTTAATCCTTCTGAAGGTATACGCATTTCGAGATATTTTGTATAGTGGAACAATTGCTGATAGAATCAATAATATTTGAGGGTCCACGAATATTGGGAAACAGCATGGCCTAGTGAAATGAGGACCCAGGTTCTAATCCCAGTTTAGCCCCCGTCTACTTGATAAGTCACTAAGCTTCTCCGTACCTCAATTCCCTCCTCTGCAAAATGGGGATTCAATACCTGTTCTCCTTCTTACTTAGACTATGAGTCTCAATTGGGATCTGACTATCTTGTGTCTACCCCAGAGCTTAGTAGAGTGCTTGATACAGAGTAAGCTTTTAAAAAACAACAACATTACTATTATTTAGGTATGCAAGATGTCTGCTGTGTGACCTTGGGCAAGTCAGTTATCTTCTCTGTGCCTCAGTTACCTTATCTGTAAAATGGGGGATTAAGACTGTAAGCCCCATGAGGGCCAGGGACTGTGTCCAACCTGATTTCTTTCTATCTGCCCCGATGCTTAGTACAGTACCTGACACGTAGTAAGCCCGTCATTGGGCAGGGATTGTCTCTATCTGTTGCCGAACTGTACATTCCAAGTGCTTAGTACAGTGCTCTGCACATAGTAAGCGCTCAATAAATACTACTGAATGAATGAATGAATAGTAGGCATTTAAGAAATACCCTACAAAAAGAAGTTGGCTAGAACTAATGTAAAGGTCCACCTTAACTCCATTTTTGCTTTGTTAAATGACCTCGAGCATGTCACTGTCATATGATCTTGCCATCAAAAATCTTGAGAAGCAGCGTGGCCTACTGGATAGAACAGGGGCCTGGAAGTCAGAAGAAGTAACGTAACTTATTGGAAAGAGCACGGGCTTGGGAGTCAGAGGATGTGGGTCCTAATCCCGGCTCCACCACTTGTCTACTGTGTGACCTTGGGCAAGTCACTGAACTTCTCTGTGCCTCAGTTACCCCATCTGTAGAATGGGGATTAAAAGTGTGAGCCCCATGTAGGATAAGCTGATTACCCTGTGTCTACCCCAAGCTTAGAAAAGTGCTTGGCATACAGTAAGCACTTAACAAATACCTTAGTTATTATTATTAAGAACTCCTCAGACTGTGAGCTCCATATGGGACAGGGACTGTGTTTGACCTGATTAACTTGCATCTACCCCAGTGCTTAGTACACTGCTTACCACATGGTAAGTGCATGACAAATACAATAAAAAAAGTACCTGACTGTACTGAAACTCATGGATCATCTGTGACCTCTTCTTTTCTCTCACTCCCTTCTTCATCTCTTTGACTAGCTCCCTTTATTCCTCCCCCTCTCCCAGCCCCACAGCACTTAATATATTTTATGTATTTATATAATAATAATGGTATTCATTAAGTGCTTAATATGTGCCAGGCTCTGTACTAAGCACTGGGGTGGATTCAAGTAAATTGGATTGGACACAGTCCCTGTCCCACATGGAGCTCACAGACCCCATTTACAGAGGAGGTAATTGAGGCCCAGAGAAGAGAAGTGACTTGCCTAAGGACATAGAGTGGCGGAGCCAAGATTAAAACCCATGACCTTCTGACTCCCACGCCCGTGCTCTATCCACTAAGCCATACCACTTCTCATATTAATGTCTGTCTCCCCTTCTAGACTGTAAGCTCCTTATGGGCATGGAATGTTCCTGATATATTGTAATGTACTCTCTTAAGCAATTAGTACAGTATTCTGCCCATAGTAAGTGTTCAGTAAATACAATTAACTGACTGACCGTTGATTACAAAGGAGACTGTGAACAACACAGTGTTCTCCATTTCTGGAGTGTTTAAAAATTGGGAGGATAAGCATTTGACGAGTATCAGGCTAACCCACGTCATGTTGAAACTGGAAATCAGACCATGACTATTGTACACTGTTATAGAAACAAGCAATCAGGGGGGGGGGGGGGATATGTGTGTGTGGGGGGGGGTATTTGCTTAGTTTTATATTTACCATTTGCTAGATTACATTTTTCTCCCTATGTTAGCATGATTCATACCTCACTGAGATCAGACATTCCATAATGTGTGTTAAATGTTCTCACCAGGCATTTAAAGAGCTTGGAATCCCCAGCCTCTGCCAGTTTGTCTCTAGTTGGCCAAATGTTCGAGATTAATTAGGTTTAATTTGGATTTTAACCTCTTGAAATCAGTCAGTCAGTCTTATTTATTGAACCCTTACAGTGTGCAGAGCACTGTACTAAGCGCTTGGGAGGGTACAATATAACAGACACCTTCCTTGCCCACAATGAGCTTACAGTCTAATAAAGGTATTTAGTGAGCACTTGGGAGAGTCCAATACAACAGGGTTGATAGACACGTTCCCTGCCCACATCGAGCTTACAGTCTAGAGGACCAACTTTTCTCCTTACTACAATGAACTTGCCTATTGAGCCTTTGTTTTTTCACAGGGTCTTTTTGCAGCTGAGGGGGAGAATGTTCACCATTAGAGACCTTTCTCTTTGTGGCAGGACAACCTCCTGACTAACAAGGAGTAGAATGCAGAGTCAAAATCTGCTATTTTGGAGGCCGGTCTAGTTGCATCCAGATCCCCTTGGGGTTAAGTTGGAAGGTCCCAGGCCAGAGTGAATCCAGGGAGAAGTTGGGGGGAGGGGGGGTCCACTCCCATGGGCAGCAGTGACTGCCGAAGCAGTGACCTTTTATCCCTGAAAATCCCTCTCCAAGAGGATTCTCTCTTTGATGAATGCAGTTCAGTCAGGACCGAGCGGCTGAATGGACACATCAAAGCTTGAGAGTTCCATGAGGCTCAAGAAAATGAACGTACGGTTCTTCTGGAATTCACTGGGGCTGTACATGAGCCAGCTCTCGAAGCGGTGTGACACAAGTGATGAGTCGTACTAAGATGTCTGGAAGAGTTTAGAAATGAGCAGCATGGAGAGCGACATCGGGTAGTTTGTAAATTGCCTCAATCCTGGACCGGGTCCAGTACCTCCTCCCATTTATGAGAATTTTTACAACTCAAGGAGAAATGTTAACCAGGAAGGGCTCGAGGACCCCACGTGGTGAGAGGATGACTTCCGCCAAGTCCTTCAAATCTACCGTGGGACCCTGATTACTCTTCGACTGATGAATATGGACTGATGCAATATTAGCCCCAACAACAGAAGTCTATAGGCCTGATGCTCCATTTGAAGAGAAGGAATCCTCAAAAGCATCAGACGCTTGGCCGCTCTAAAGCCATTCTACGTCAGCTCTGAAAATGTGGGAGCCAACCGTTGGGGTCATTCTTAATGATTCAGACTGATGGAAGATAGGCTACATTTAATACGACGGCCAGTTGAAGAGTCGTTCTTTACTATAAGCTCGTTGTGGGCAGTGACTGCATCTGTCAACTCTGTCATATTGTCCTCTCCCAAGTGCTTAGTACAGTGTTCTTCATACAGTAAACCCTCTATAAACACCATGGATTGACTGATTGACTCTGCTTAGTAGGAGAAGAAGGGCCCCATTACAACCCAGTATCCCAGGGATCATGGAGAGAAGCAGCATGACATAGTGGAAAGAGCACGGCCTGGGAGTCAGAAGGTCACGGATTCTAATCCCAGCTCCACCACTTGTCTGCTGTGTGACCTTGGGCAAGTCACTTCACTTCTCTCTACCTCAGTTTCCTCATCTGTAAAATGGAGATTGAGACTGTGAGTCCCACGTGGGACCAGGGACCCAATTTGCTTGTATCCACCGCAGCGCTTAGTACAGTGCCTGGCACATAGTAAGGCTTAAAAATACCATAATTACTATTTTACTGGGACTGACCTCACACTAGTCTGCACACACCCAGGGCCACTGCCAATAGGAGAGGATGACCGGGTTCTAGATGCTCTGGTCTGGACCGATCGGAGAATAAATCTGCAGGGATCAGGGCCCTGATTAAAGTTCTAATGGGCGCAGTGCAGTGGAAACGCTAGGTCAAAGGTCGGCTCCTCCTTCCCTCCCCAGCACACGCACACACCCCTGTCGCTCTCTGTGCCCACCTTCCCTTCCCTGTCACTTTGGGAATTATGTTTCGTCTTGAAGAACAGCTTCAGAAGAAGACGAGGGAAAGTGAGGGAAGGAAAGGGGAGGTATTTGGAGTCCACTGCAGTCCACCAGCGCAGGTGCTCAGGATTTTGTGACTAGAGAAGCAGCATACTACAGCCCGGGGAGGTTGGAGACCTGGGTTCTAACCTGTACTCCTCCTCGCCTTACTGTGTGACCACGGGCAAGTCACCTAATTCTCTGGGTTTTGTTTCTTCGTCTGTAAAGTGAGGATAAGATACATGCTCAGTAAGCCCGTCAAAGGACAGGGACTGTCTCTATCTGTTATCAATTTGTACTTTCCAAGCACTTAGTAGAGTGCTCTGCACATAGTAAGCGCTCAATAAATACTATTGAATGAATGAATGCTCACCCTCCTACTTATCAATCAATTGTATTTATTGAGCACTTACTGAGTGCAGAGCACCATACTATGTCATAGTAATAATAATTGTGGTATTTGTTAAGTGCTTACTATGTGCCAGGCACCGTAGTAAGTGCTGGGTTGGATACAAGCAACTCAGGGAGGACACAGTCCCTGTCCCATGAGGGGCTCACAGTCTCAATGCCCGTTTTACAGATGAGGTAACTGAGGCACAGAGAAGTAAAATGCCTTGCCCAAGGTCACTCAGTAGACAAGTGGAGGAGCTGGGATTAGAACCCATGACCTTCTGATTCCCAGGCCTTTGCTCTATTCACTACGCCACGCTGCTTCTAAGTGGTTGGAAGAGTTCAATATTGCAAAGTTGGAAGACATGTCCCCTTCCCACAAGGACCTTTCAGTCTGCTTAGACTGTGAGCTCCATGTAAGACAAAGACCCTGCCCAACCTGATTAACTTATATCTACCTCAGGACTTAGTATCATCTTTGGGAGCATTTAACAAGTACCACAATTATTATTAATATTTGAGCAATTGCCCCTTTGGCCCGGTCCTTAAAGTAGCCTCGACTTGACTGAAACTATATCAGCCCTGCGACCAAAGCCAATAAAACGGTCATTTGACTCACCACATTAATTTGACTCGCCATAGAAACAGTTTTATGCTGTGTTTCTGGGATGCATCTCTTTCAGACCTTGTGGAATAGGAGTCATGTAAAGGAATATCTGGGAACATTAGAAGTTGAATCTGGCTTGCTGGGGTTTCCTCCCCCATAGCCATCCCTTACTTCTGGTTCTTGGGGCTACCATTCCTTTTTTTTTTTGTAACAGAAAAATAGTTCCATTGCCTCAGTTCCATTAATTATTTCTGTCCACCCTTTTCCACACTCCCTGCATTTGTTTCCTAGGAATTTTCACTGGCTTTGGAATTCACATTGGCACTGTGAGCTCTGGGCACAGTCACGCTGACCATTTTTGTCTTGAGAAGCAGCACGGCCTGGTGGATAGAACACGGGCCTGGGAGCCAGAAGGACCCGAGCCAGTTCTCATCCTGGTTCTCCACTTGTCTGCTGTGTGACCTTGGGCAAGTCACTTCACTTCTCTGGGCCTCAGTTAACTCATCTGTAAAACGGAGATTGAGACAGTGAGCCCTATGTGGGTCAGGGACTGTGCCCAACCCAATTAACCTGTTTCTACCCCAATGCTTAGTACAGTGCCTGGCACAAAGAAAGCATCTAACAGATAATACAATTATTACTATCATTATTATCATTTCAATGCAGTAGCAGGTGATGCGAGCATTTATATTTGGTCCGGCATCTTAGAGAATCAATCAATCAGAGATATTTATTGAATACTTACTGGATGCAGGGCACTATAATAAGCACTCAGGAGAGTACAATACAACCCAGTCGGTTGTCACGTTCCCGGCCCACAGAGAGCTTACAGTCAAGCCGAGGCAAGCAGAGCTCATTCCCTGAACAACTGAAGAGCTGGGGCTCTTTCTAGAATAGAATAATAACAATAATAATGGTACTTTTTAAGAGCTTACTATATGTCAAGCACTGTCCTAAGCGCTGGGGTAGATACAAGGTAATCAGATCTCAGGATGATCTATGGAATCATTTTGGCAAAGGTAAATATTTGTTCAGGAAGGGAAAGTCTCAGCTTCCTTTTTTTATTCCAGCTTGTCTGTTAGCTGTGCAAATTCAATCTTATCTTTTCACATTTAAAGTACTTCTAAAATTACCAATAACGTCTATGTGATCTTCCCAGTGAAACAGGGTATGAAAAAGAAGACATGATTTTGTTCTTTGAGGTACTTCCTCTTAGCTCAAGACCGGCAAATGAGCATTTGTGTTGCCTCATCCATCAATTTATTAAACTGCAAAATTGTTCATCTTTCATTCTAAATCATCTTCAGACTGTAGGGAGCTGTGGTGAAGCGGATGAGTGCACATAGGAATGTTCTGATAACTGGTATTCATGCTATGACCATCCCTTCTCCCTCTTTAACTGAGATTATGAAACGGTTAATGGATTAAAAATCTGAAGTTTTACCTTTGCTCCTGCCTCTGCAATTGTCTCCTTCTGTTTCCAGGAGTGAGTCACTTATCCTCTCTGTTTACTCACCTACTAAGTGCAAAGGTGAGTTCACCTGAAAAGGGTTTTAAATCCTAGCCACCTAATCTTCACAAAATACTTTGAAGTTGTCTTATCAAAATGGTTTCAGTGGAACCATTGTTCAAGGAGTGTGATGTGCAAGACAGCTTTCACTCTTAATCACCCCAACGTAGTATCATTGGGTGGGATGTGGTAAAAGAGAATGGGTACTCTGTCCTCCTCTTATGGTGACAGGGGTGAAAAGAGTGACAGACATGAGTTGGAAATATGCGATGGGAACAAGGGGAAAAGCCAAGAGAAAACTGGTTATAACCTAAGAAGCAAAAAAAGGAATGTAAACTACGAGAAGCAGCATGGTCCGGTGGAAAGTGCACAAGGCTGGGCATCAGAGGACCTGGGTTTTAATTCCAGCACCTCCACTTGCCTGTTCTGGGACACTGGTCAAGACACTTCTCTGTCCCTCAGTTTCCTCACCTGTAAAATGGGGATTATAAACCTGTTCTCCTTCCTACTTAGGCAGCGAGTCCCATGTAGGATAGGGACTGTGTAAAGCCTGATTAACTTGGATTCATTCATTCATTCAATAGTATTTATTGAGCGTTTACTATGTGCAGAGCACTGTACTAAGCACTTGGAATGTACAGTTCGGCAACAGATAGAGACAATCCCTGCCGTTTGACAGGCTTACAGTCTAATCGGGGGCGACAGACAAGAACATTGGCAATAAATAGAGTCAAGGATCTACCCCAGCACTTAGAACAGTGCTCGACACATAGTAAGGACTTAACAAAGTCCATAATAATAATAATATTATTATTATTGGATGAGGTCTCAGAGAGAGTGAAAGTAGAATGAGAGGAACAGAAGGGGCAAGGACAGATCTTATAGGACACCCACAGTTGGTGAGTGAGAAGAGGGAGAGTCAGAAAAAGATATTAAGATGGAGTGGACAGAGAAGAAACAATATGGTCTAGTGGAGAAGCAGCATGGCCTGGTGGAAGGAGCCTGGGCCTGGGAATTGAGAGACCTGGGTTCTCATCCAGGCTCTTTCACTTGCCTGCTCCGTGACTTTGAGCAAGTCCTTAAATTCTCTGTGCCTCAGCTTTCCTCCTCCGTAAAATAGAGATTATGTACCTGTTCTCCCTCCCCATTTGACTCTGAGTCCCATGGGAGATAGGGATTGGGTCTGATCGGTTTCATTCAGTTGTATTTATCGAGCACTTACTGTGTACCAAAGAGCTGTATCTAGCATCTACTCAGTGTGGCTTAGTGGAAAGAGCACAGGCTTGGGAGTCAGATGTGGTGGGTTCTAATCCCCCCCCCCGCCACTTGTCAGCTGTGTGACTTAGGGCAAGTCACTTAACTTCTCTGTATCTCAGTTACCTCATCCGTAAAATGGGGATTAAGACCGTGAGCCCCATTTGGGGCAACCTGTTAACCTTGTATCTACCCCAGCGTTCAGAACAGTGCTTGGCACATAGCGCTTAACAAATACCATTATTATTATTATTACAGTGATCAATACAGTGCTTGGCACATAGTACTCATTTTAACGAATACCTCTATTATCATGATAACACCGACTTTGAACACGAAGGAGGTGTGGAAGTGTACACACTTATCTATATCCGGATATACAAATTCTGACTAAGTCCTAAGGCACTACCCTAGAAGTTTACGACACCCGGTTCAAAAGAGCAATTGGAATTTTTTTTCAGACGACTCAGCGTGAATTCACCACTGAGCAAAACATTCCTGATAGCATCGGAGGGTCTGGAGGGGAACTCAAAAGCACATCTAGCCACCGGGCAAGGTCGCCACACTCTAGAGCAATCCAAAAATGTTGTCACAACCCTCTTGTTCCTTCTGCATACAGCATTCTCCGCTAATAGAAAACACATTTATTTTCAAACTGTGAGCAATTGGGGCAGATGATATCAGCCTGACCCAAACTTCTGCCCAGAACTTGAACTGAACTTGAACTTTTAAGCAGAGCTAACAAAAAAAAAATGGTCATCTAATTTTTTTCTTTGTTTGAATCTTCATGCTTCTCTGCACTTCCTGGCCAGCTAGAAATGGATGTCCTCAAGTTTTATGAAGGATAGTTCCTGCAGTCACCTTACCTTCACAAGAAAGCCATTCCCTGAGATTTTCTAAGCCAGTTTTGTGGGCCTGGAGGGTTTGATAAGTACGTACATCTTTGTGTACATCTTTGACCTGAAGACTCAGAAGTTCCCTTTTTTTATGGAATTTCCTAAGCACTTACTACGGGCCAGGCACTGTACTAAGCACCGGGTTGGATAAAAGCTAATCAGGTTGGATTCAGTGCATATCCTACATGGGGCTCAGAGTCTAAATCCCCATTTTACAGATGCGTTAACTGAGGTAGGGAGAAGTAAAATGACCTGCCCAGGATCACAGAGCAGATAAGTGGCAGGGACAGGATTAGAACCACTTGGTCTTGCTTTCTGCTATTAGCTGTTTCTGTGCTGTGGAACTGTGAATGATGTTGTATTCTTCAGCCCTGGTATACAGCCACCCCTGGGATGTACCTAGGTGATACCATTTTGAAAATTTCTCAGAGCATTTAGGCCAACAGAGAAGAAAGACCCTGGCTAGATATCCTGAATTCAGAAAACTCAAAAAATTCCTCGAAAGACTCCAGTGACTGCCTATCCACCTCTGCATCGAACAAAAACTCCTCACCATTGGCTTTAAAACAGTCCTCCTCCTACCTCACCTCGTTACTCTCTTTCTATAACCCTGCCTGCACACTTCAATCTTCTGGTGCTAACCTTTTCACTGTGCCTCAGTCTCATCGGTCTCACCGCCGACCCCTGGCCCACGTCCTTCCTGTGGCCTGGAACGCCTTCCCTCCTCAAATCCGAAAGACAATTATCCCCTCCCTCCCACCCACAAACACCCTTCAAAGCCTTTTTGACGGCACATCTCCTCCAAGAAGTCTTCTCAGACTAGGTCCCCCCTTTCCTCTTCTCCCACTCCCTTCTGTGTCACCCTGACTTGCTCCCTTTGTTCTTCCCTCCTCTCATTCCCACAGCACTTAGGTACATATCTGTAATTTATCAATTTGTATTGAGGTCTGTCTCCCCCCTCTAGACTGTAAGCTCCTTGTGGGCAGGAAATGTTTCTGTTTATTGTAATGTACTCTCCCAAGTGCTTAGTATAGTGTTCTGCACATAGTAAGTGCTCAATAAATACACTTGAATGAATAAATAAATGAAAAGGGAGCCTGAAATTTTCTGGGGAACAAAAAGGATATTGCCAGAGCAGTCATTTTCAATTACACCTCTGAGGGTAATAGATCCACAACGGGTTTGGGTACCACCAGAGCTTCAGAAATGTTGGGAGAAAGAAACTCTATTGTAGCAACAAATTTCCCAGGTATTATCAGTACTTAAGGCCTCTGAATTCCCCGGGGTTGAAAGTCTCTGTCAACCGGTGAAGATAAAATAAGTCTTAAAAGGCTTGAGGGATGGGGCCACTCATGCTTTGATAAGAGATCACTCTTTGGTGGAGACCGATCAAGTGATACAAGGAGTAAAGTTGCAGCCAGTAGAAACCGATGGATGTTTGTGCAGAGATTATGTTTTCTGGACTTCAAAAGGCTCCTGCAGGCTATGTGAACCAGTGCTTTCATTTGAAGTGGCGAACTCCCAGTTCCATGAGTTTCCAATTACTCTGGTATTTTTGACATCTCCGTTTGATGAATTTATAAGCCCAAAGAGAAGCTCATTTGCTCAGTGATCTACTTTAAAATGAGTTGCTTAGAAAAAAATAGTTTAATAACTATTCTAGAGGTAAAATCTCATTTATTCAAAGGCAGAACTCTACAGCATTTTTTTTCAGAACGGACAAATCATCCCAACATTAAAACAGCCTAGCTCAACCAGAAACTCATCTGTTCTTACCAGTGAAAAAGAATGCACACATTAGGAGATTCTCTGGCAGCCGGGGAGATGATGAGACCAAGACTGGCTTCAGGAGAATGACTCTAAGTTCAAAGAGTCATGTGAAGTATTTCCTTCTCTTTGTTAGTTTGGGGTTTTTTTAAATGGTACCTGTATCCACTCCAACACTTAGTACAGTGCCTGGCACATACTAAGCACTTAAATGCCACAATTATTATTACTATTACGTAGTATGGTGCTCTGCACTCAGTAAGTGCTCAATAAATACAACTGATTGATAAGTAGGAGGGCGAGCATGTATCTTATCCTCACTTTACAGATGAAGAAGCAAAACCCAGAGAATTAGGTGACTTGCTCGTGGTCACACAGCAAGGCAAGAGGAGGAGTACAGATTAGAACCCAGGTGCTTGGCCTCCCAGGGCTGTGGTCTCCCCATTAGGCCATGCTGCTTCTCTAGTCACAAAATCCTGGGCAACTGCAGGGGGGAAACTACAGTGGTCTCCAAATACCTCCCCTTTCCTTCCCTCACTTTCCCACATCTTCATCTGAGGCTGTTCTTCATTACTATTATTATTATTACACATGTAGGCAGAGGAATACCAAAGCAGAAGCTGAATTCAGCCCCTCTGCCAGATGCTGCATACACTTTTTGCAGTTTCCCAGGGCACAGAGAAGGAAGATTCACTCCCCTCATAGTGCCAGGTCCAAGAAGGTAATAATAATAATTCTGGTATTTGTTAAGCACTTACTGTGTACGAGGTACTATACTAAACTCTGGGGTGGATACAGGCGAATCAGGTTGGACACAGTACCTGTCCCACATTGAGCTCACATTCTCAATCCCCATTTGACAGATGAGGTAACTGAGGTCCAGAGAAGTGAAGTGACTTGCCCAAGGGCACACAGCAGACATGAGGTGGAGCCGGGATTAGAACCCACAGCCTTCTGACTTTCAAGCCCTTGCTTTGTCCACTATGCCATTCAGACAGCAGAAGACATGGAAGTTAAGTGAAGGGCTTTACTACTTTGGCATTTACCATCTTACCTTCTCACAAATGTTTTTTCTTTCTCTTTCCTTGTCTGTCTCTCATGCACACTCTTTCTTTTCTCTTCTCTTTCTTTTTTCAGAAGATGTTTGGTTAGCACTTACTATATGCCAAGCACTGTACTAAGCGCTTGGGTAGATACAAGCTAATCAGTTGGGACATAGTCCATGTCTCATGTGGGGCTCGAAGTCTTAATACTCATTTTACAGATGAGGTAACTGAGGCACAGAGAAAGATAAGTGACTTGGCCAACATCACATAGCAGACAAGTGGTGGAGCTGGGATTAGAACTCGTCCTCTGACTCCCAGGCTTGTATTCTTTCCACTAGGCCATGCTGCTTCTTTCTTTCCCTCTCCTCTCTCTCCCTTCACTTCCTCTCTTTCTCCCCACTTTTTTCCATCTCATTTTTCTCTCTTCCTTTCTTTCTAAGTCCTATTTATGGTGAACCCACAGCAAGCGGCCATTTTAGGGACTTACTGTGATTCTATGAACAATGCCATGGTTCTTGTCTGTCCCTCTCCCCCGATTAGACCGTAAGCCCGTCAAACGGCAGGGACTGTCTCTATCTGTTGCCGACTTGTTCGTTCCAAGCGCTTAGTACAGTGCTCTGCACATAGTAAGCGCTCAATAAATACTATTGAATGAATGAATGAATGAATGAACAGCTAGGAAGAGACTGGGGAAGGCACTGATGGGCTTTACTTGAGGATAGGTGGTGGCCTGTGGGGCGGGCGGAGCACGGAGGGAGGCATGGCTTTCTCTACCTCTTCTACCCAGTAACGGGCCTAGACCAATCAATGACTGCATGTAAGGCCACAGCTGCCATGCTTAAGGTAGCTAAAAGGTGCTCGTTTTGAAGCAGGAGGGGACACCTGGAAGTACGTAGGAGGGAAGGGCAGAAGCATGTTGATAGCAGTGGGAAAACAGCACTTGGAAGGAACAGAGGACAGCAGCATTTGGAAGCAGAAAGAAGAGGCACGGGCAGAATGGGCTCCTTTGACCACAGACTGATCCTGGACCCTTGGTGGAATGGAGTGAGTATGTGTCACTCTCTTGCATGTTGGTAAAACTAAGTAAAAAAAACTTTCCACGGTAACTTTGGTGATCAGAAGTGTGGTTTGAACTCTACTATGTTTCACTGAGGCTCCCCCAGTCCAGGAAGGTCCTGGTTGGTATGAATTGGGTGAGGGGGGGCTCATGACACTATTCATTCATTCAATAGTATTTATTGAGTGCTTAGTATGTGCAGAACACTGTACTAAGTGCTTGGAATGTACAAATCGGCAACAGATACAGTCCCTGCCCTTTGATGGGCTCACAGTCTAATCGGGGGAAACTGGCAGACAAGAACAGTGGCAATAAATAGAGTCAAGGGGAAGAACATCTCTTTAGAACAATGGCAAATAAATAGAATCAGGGTAATGTACATCTCATTAAACAATAAATAGGGTGATGAAGATATATACAGTTGAGCGGACGAGTACAGTGCTGAGGGGATGGGACGGGAGAGGGGTAGGAGCAGAGGGAAAGGGGGGGAGAAGAGGGTTTAGCTGTGGAGAGGTGAAGAGGGTGGTAGAGGGAGCAGAGGGAAAAGGTGGGGAGCTCAGTCTGGGAAGGCCTCTTGGAGGAGGTGAGCTTTAAGTAGGGATTTGAAGAGGGGAAGAGAATCAGTTTGGCGGAAGTGAGGAGGGAGGGCGTTCCGGGACCGCGGGAGGACGTGGTCCGGGGGTCGACGGCGGGATAGGCGAGACCGAGGGACGGTGAGGAGGTGGGCGGCGGAGGAGCGGAGCGGGTAGTAGAAGGGAGGAGAGATGGGAAGGGGCAAGGTGATGGAGAGCCTCGAAGCCTAGAGTGAGGAGTTTTTTGTTTTGAGCGGAGGTTGATGGGCAACCACTGGAGGTTTTTAAGAAGGGGAGTGACAGGCCCAGAGCGTTTCTGCAGGAAGATGAGCCGGGCAGCGGAGTGAAAATTCCTATATTCCTATATTGCTTCCTATATGCTAAGAACTATTCTAAGTGCTGGGGCGGGGGGGGGTACAAGGTAATTAGTTTGTCCCATGAGGGACTCAGTCTTAATCTCCATTTTACAGATGAGGTACCTGAGGCATGGAGAAACTAAGTGACTTGCCCAAAGTCACACAGCTGACAAGTGGTGGAGCCGGAATTGGAGCTCATGACCTCTGATGCCCAAGCCTGTGCTCTTTCCACTGAGCCATGCTGCTTCCCCACATTTACCACATTAACTTTAATTCTTATTTCATATTTATACCCATGTTAAGCACATTATGTTAAAGCGTGTTTCATTGTTTGGCGCTCGGCTTACCAACGGCTCAAAGGTTTCATTCCATTTGGCTCTTCTGCACCAAAAGCTTGCCAAACGTTGTTCGTAAGGTTGCTTCTCTGTTCCCCTGATCTTGGTTGCCCTTCTCTCTATCGTCTCCACCTTATTATGTCCTCCCTAAATTGCACCAGTCAGAGTTGCATGCAGTATTTCAGGAACACAGAAACCATGGTTTTGTACAGTGGCAAAACTAAGCTTTTGGCTTCACTGTTATCCAATCAATTAATCGCTTAACCTTCTTTATTAAGCACTCATTGTGTGCAAAGTACTGTACTGAGCACTTTGATATCTCCTTCCAAATGATGTCCAACTTTTGGTCACTTCCAGAGAAATGCCTGCTAGCTTCGAGCTATTAATGTGCACTTGTAATTTGGATTATTTTTCATGAAACATTTCTGGGTACTTATGGTATTTGTCAAGCACTTACAATGTGTTGAGCACTGTTCTAAGCACTGGGGAAGATGTTATTCAATCAGACACAGACCCTGTCCCACAGTGGGATCACAATCTAAGTAGGGGGGAGAAGAGATATCGAATCCCCATTTTACAGGAAATGAGGCACAGAAGAGTTAAGCGACTTGCCTAAGGTCACACAGCTGGCAACTGGCAGAACCAGAATTAGAACCCAGGTGCTCTGACTCCCAGGCCCATGCTCTTTCCCCTAGGCCATGCTGCTCCTCTGGGACTGGTAGAAGTGCCCATTTTAGATGTCTCTAATGTCTGTCCCTTCATCTCTAACCCACCTCTTCCTGCCACAATCAATCAGTGGTTATTTACTGAACGCTTACTGCGTCCCAAGCACTGACCACACTATTCCACTGGGCAAGCACATTTCCAGCAGCAGTCCTTATTTCCTGCTTGGGAAAGGTATCTCCGTTTCAGCTCAGCCTCCTCGGGGTCAGTTTCAATTGCCCTCTCAAGGAAAACTTATTTACCATGCAGACTTTCTGTGCCAAGACATCTCCCAAGCCTTCCAAAATCCCATCAGGAGGAAGCAGCAGGAAAGGTCAGAGCCGGGGAAACACAAACAAAGCCTCCAGGAGGGGGTGAGGCCCAGCCCTTGGACCAAGGCAGTAGCTGTTTTAGTAAATAGGTTACATTTTTCTGCTTAGCCTTCTGACTTCAGACAGAGCCCATGCCAATTCTCTGTCCTTTGGGCTTATTTCCGGCTGAAAGAATGCAATCATTTTTTACTTTGGAAAGGGAGAAGGGGCGAGGTACAGTGAATTGGAATGAGGGACCAGCCTAGTGGTGTGGATTGAGAACCCTGAGCTGAAGGGATGATACTTAAAGTTTTCCACTGTTAGAAACCTGGAAAAGTATTCCTTTAGCCTTTCTCTCTGCACCCTACATCACTTTCTGGGTCAAGTCTGTGTTGTGCAGTGTATTTAACATAATAACATATCAATTTAGGGAAAGGTTAGTAAGAGAGGAAGGGAAATAGTCTTCCACTCCGCAGGGGATGAATCCGGTATATGTGGAGGGAGCCTTCCTTCTATCCTTTGCCAACCTTCAGTGCACACACACACACTGCAAACTGGGCATGGCCAAAGCCGGTGGAGTGGAGACTCTGCTAGCCCTGGCTTCTCTGGGAAAGCTCTTGGCATCCTCTGACAATGTGCAGGGCACCCAGCAAAACACACAAAATGCGTGCTTGGTAAGAGGAAGGAGGAGAGGGCTTTCTTCCCACTAGGAATGTGGATCTGGAAGGAGAGTAATTACTCTTCCCTAGCTTCAAAGCCTCACTGAAGGCACAATTCCTCCAAGAGGCCTTTCCTGACTAATCCCCCTTTTCCTCTTCTCCCACTCAGCCCCACAGCATTTATGTGCCCATCTATAATTTACATTAATGTCTGTCTCTGCCCTTATAGACTGTAATCTCGTGAGCCGGGAATGTCGTTGTATTGTACTCTCCCAAGTGCTTAGTACTGTGCTCTGCACACAAGCTTTCAGTAAATACAATTGAATGAATCTGAGCTTGGGGACCGACTCCCTGTGCACCCTTTATTTGTCACTCAGGCAGTGTCAATCGTATTTACTAAGTGCTGTTCTAAGTGCTTGGGAGAGTACGATATAAGACACATTCCCTGCCCAACGAGGTTACCGTCTTTGGAGTAGAGGGAAATGTGGAGAGGATCAGAGGTAGGTGATCAACAGGTGGGAAAGGGAATTGAGCTTGTTCAATTCATTTATTTATGCAGCAGAGCCCTCATGACACCCCCTACTCATTCATTAAATCATATTTATTGAGCACTTACTGGGTACAAAGCACTGTACTATGTGCTTGGAAGAGTCCAATAGGACAGTATAACAGACACATTCCCTGCCCACAGTGAGCTCACAGTCTACAGGGACTACTACTTATTCTGGGGTCTGGGCTTTATTATTTATTTATCTATTTATATTAATGTCTGTCTTGCCCAGTAATGATAGTAATGGCATTTGTTAAGCGCTTCCTATGTGCCAAGCACTGTTCTAAGCACTGGGGTAGATACAAGGTAATCAGGTTGTCCCACGTGGGGCTCACATTCTCAACCCCATTTTACAGATACGATAACTGAGGCACAGAGAAGTTCAGTGGCTTGCCCAAGGTCACACAGCAGACAAATGGAGCCAAGATTAGAACCATGTCCTCTGACTTTCAAGCTCGTGCTCTTTCCACAAGCCACGCTGCTTCTCTAGACTGTAAGGTCACTGTGAGCAGGGAATGTGTGTGTTATAGTGTACTCTCCCAAGTGCTTAGTACAGTGTTTTGCACACAGTAAGCGCTCAATAAATGACTGAATGAAGCAGACACAGCAAGATTTGAAATGAAATCTCTGGGTCACCTGGTTCTGCAATGGTTCAGGCCAGGCAGGAGACACAAAGAAAATCTGTTGAGAGCAGTCTATTCTAGTCCTGAAGGCCTCTGGCCAGAATCCTGGAGAGAGAAAAGGAATGTTCCTTAGTTTACCACTCCACATGCCATTCCTTCATCAAGGTTTCGATTAGGGCCCCTCCAAGAGCCAGCTTAGCCTGCGTTTAGCGAGTTGTCTTGGAACTAATACAACTTGACCGGAATGAGCGTCCGAGAACTTTATAGGAAATTCCATGTGGTGTCAAGAGTAAATCCAGTTATTCCCACTGACTTCTAATATCAGGAGAGTCAGATACTACAAAGATAAAAGTTCTTAAAGGCTTCGAATCAACATTCGAAGGCCACTAAAAAGAACTCCAGATTGTGGGATTCAGCTCCATTACAGTAATTCTTTGCAACTGACAAGGTCGATTTTCATAGTGATATAGTAATAATTGTGGAATTTAAGTGCTTACTATGTGTCAAGCACTGCATTAAGTGCTGTAGTAGACACAAGATAATCAGGCCCCACATGGGGCTCAGTCAAAATAGGAGGGACAACAGGTATTAAATCCTCATTTTACAGAAGAGGGAATAGAGGCACAGAGAAGTTTAAGTGATTTGCCCGAGGTCACAGAGCAGACGTTTGGCGGAGGCAAGCTTGCGCTCTTTCCGCTAGATCACCCTACTTCTCTATGAATCAGCATGAATATTAACATAAATCAGTATTTGCCTCAACTTCACTGTCACCCCTGCAAATTGGAATCTGTTTTTGTTAAATGAACAGCTTTCTGCATCTGAGGATGAATTGCCCTGCAGTACACTAATCAAACATATTGGTATGTCCGAAACCAAATCAAAATTCATTCAATTCAATAGTATTTATTGAGCGCTTACTATGTGCAGAGCACTGTACTAAGCGCTTGGAATGGAGAAATCGGTAACAGAGACAGTCCCTGCCCTTTGACGGGCTTACAGTCTAATTGATAATGTTGGTATTTAAGTGCTTACTATGTGCAGAGCACTGTTCTAAGCACAGGGGTAGATACAGGGTAATCAGGTCCCACGTGGGGCTCACAGTCTCAATCCCCACTTTCCAGATGAGGTAACTGAGGCCCAGAGAAGTTAAGTGACTTGCCCAAAGTCACACAGCTGGCAAGCGGCGGAGCTGGGATTCAAACCCAGGACCTCTGACTCCCAAGCCCAGGCTCTTCCCACTGAGCCACACTGCTTCTGTCATCTCTGCTTCAGCTTTATGGGATTTAGAGGAGAGAGGATCAGTAACGCAATTTTCCTTGCTCCTCATCCCCATCAGCAGCAAGCAACTGCAGCTTTTGTCATAGCAATGTGCAGAGCACTGTTCTAAACGTTTGGGAGAGCCCCACGTGGGACAACCTGATTCCCCTATGTCTACCCCAGCACTTAGAACAGTGCTCGGCACATAGTAAGCGCTTAACAAATACCAACATTATTATTACAATAAAAAACAGAAGACATGGTCGCAGGCTTCGAGAAACTGGCCCTGTCTTTGAGAATCAGCATGACCTAGTGGAAAGAACACAATCCAGGGAGTCGAAGGATCTAGGTTCTTATCCTGGTTCCGTCACTTGTCTGCTGCGAGACTTTGGGCAAGTCACTTCACTTCTCCGAGCCTCAGTTACCGCATCTGTAGAATGGGGATTAAAACTGTGAGCCTCACACGGGACAGGGATCCTGTCTAACCTGATTACCTTGTATCTTCCCCAGTGCTTAGTATAGTGTTTGGCATAAAGTAAGCACTTAACAAATATCATCTAAAAAAAAACAACAAACTTCTCCTTGTTGCTTTATCTGTAAGACTATAAGCACTATGTAGGACAGACACTGTAACCAACTTGATTACCTTGTAGTAAATGCATCACAAATACCAAAAATAATCACTTCTCTATGCCTCATTTACCTCATCTGTAAAATTGAAATTGAATCCTCCTTTCTCTGACTTAGACTGGGAGCCCCATATGGGACAGAAACTGTGTCCAACCTGATTATCTTGGATCTATCCCAGGGCTTAGTATAGTGCCTAGCACATAATGGTATTAAGCACTTATCATGTGCCAAGCACCGTTCTAAACACTGGGGTAGATGCAAGGTAATCAGGTTGTCCCACATAGGGTTCACAGTCTTAATCCCCATTTTACAGATGAGATAACTGAGGCACAGAGAAGTGACTTGCCCGAAGTCACACGTCCAATAAGTGGTGGAGCCAGGATCAGAACCCCTGACCTCCATCTTCCAAGCCCATGTTCTTTCCACTAAGCCACGCTATCTCATGGCGGGGGGAGGTAGTCACAGAGTATATACATATAGTGGGAGCCAGAGGGAAAATATATAGCTGGAAGCAACAAAAGTATTCCAGAAATTAAAATGAATAAAATATTATGCACAGAAGTGTAAGGGTGGCTGGGATAGCAAGGCAGTGAGTTGGGAAGAATTAGATGGGGAATACCTCCCAGAGGAGTTCATTTTTAAGAAGGCTTTGAGGTGGCTAGGGACAGGGAGAAAAGAGTCTCATGCAATAGAGAAGCAGTGTGGCTCAGTGGAAAGAGCACGGGCTTCGGAGTCAGAGGTCATGGGTTGGAATCCCGGCTCGGCCACTTGTCAGCTGTGTGACTGTGGACAAGTCACTTCACTTCTCTGTGCCTCAGTGACCTCATCTGGAAAATGGGGATTAAGACTGTGAGCCCCGCGTGGGACAACCTGATTCCCCTGTGTCTACCCCAATGCTTAGAACAGCGCTTTGCACATAGTAAGCGCTTAACAAATACCAACATCATCATTATTATTAGAGAGGGCATTTGCAATGGGTTGGCAATGGGGAAGTCAAGAGTGAGGTATGTTTAGGAGTTAGTTTGGAAGGAGAGAAGACTGTCCTGGAGTGTAGTGAAGAGGAGAGGGAAAAGGTAAGGAGGGAGGGAAGCACTGGCGCTAATTGTCAGCAGTTTCCACTTGTTGCAGAAAAAATGCATAGCAATTGGAGATTTTTGAAGGGGAAGTGGTGTGTTCTGAGTGGCATTTCAGGAAGACCATCTGAGTGGCAGAATGAAGGCTAGGCTGAAATGGATAGGCAGATAGGCTGATGCAGAGTGAAGATGAGACTGAAAACAATCACTCAGTAGTATTTACTGAGCACTTACTGTGTTGCAAAGCACTGTACTAAGCTTTTGGGAGAGTACAATACAAGGGAGTTGGTAGCCTCGATCCCTGCCCCTGGGGAAATGGGGAGAGGCAGTGGGGTAGGAAGAAAGATGTTGATGATGTAGGATGAAGGCTAGGCTGAAATGGAGAGCTCTGACTAGAGCTCAGGCCACGTTGGCAGCTGTGGTGGAGAGGAAGGAGCAACGTAGGTGATATTATGGTAGGAAAAACCAGGCAGATTTGGTAGTATTCATTCATTCAATAGTATTTATTGAGCGCTTACTATGTGCAGAGCACTGTACTAAGCGCTTGGAATGTACAAATCGGCAACAGATACAGTCCCTGCCCATTGATGGGTTTACAGTCTAATCGGGGGAGACAGACAAAAACAATAGCAATTATTAGAATCAAGGGGATGTACATCTCATTAACAAAATAAATAGAGTAAAAATATATACAAATGAGTGGATGAGCACGGTGCTGAGGGAGGGGAAGGGAGAGGGGGAGGAGCAGAGGGAAGGGGGGAAAAGGGGGCTTAGCTGAGGGGAGGTGAAGGGGGGGTAGAGAGGCAGCAGAGGGAAAAGGGGAAATTTAGTCTGGGAAGGCCTCTTGGAGGAGGTGAACTCTCAGGGCTTTGAAGAGGGAAAGAGAGTGAGTTTGGCGGAGGTGAGGAGGGAGGGCATTCCAGGACAGCGGGAGCACGTGGACCAGGGGTCGACGGCGGGATAGGCGAGACCGGGGCACGGTGAGGAGGTGGGCGGCAGAGGAGCGGAGCGTGCGGGGTGGGCGGTAGAAAGAGAGAAGGGAGGAGAGGTAGGAAGGGGCGAGGTGATGTAGAGCCTTGTAGCCTAGAGTGAGAAGTTTTCTGTTTCGTGCTGCGGTTGATAGGCAACCACTGGAGGTTTTTAAGAAGGGGAGTGACAGGCCCAGAGCGTTTCTGCAAGAAGATGAGCCGGGCAGCGGAATGAAGAATAGACTGGAGCGGGGAGAGACAGGAGGAAGGGAGATCAGAGAGAAGGCTGACACAATAATCCAGCCAGTATATTATGAGAGCCTGTACCAGTACGATAGCCATTTGGGTGGAGAGGATAGGGTGGATCTTGGCGATATTATAAAGGTGAGACCGGCAGGTCTTGGTGATGGGATGTAGTAGTTGAATGAGAGAATTGACAGCAGTGAGGATTATAGTCCACATTGGTGAAACTAAGGCTAGAGGGAGTGTTGAGAAGGGAGGAATAAGCAGGGTCGAAGGAAACGCTAGGAATTCCAGTGACTGCTCTTCTATCTGTCTTCCTACTTGACTAGTGAGGTCCAAATATAACTCGTCTTAACTTTAGAACCTTCCATTGTCTTTTCTTTCTTAAACTGATCCCCAGTCTTCCAATTTTTGGCCCCCTCCTCTCCATCCCTACAGCAACCATGCTGATCCAAGCAGTTATCCTGTCCCACCTTGACTACTACATCTGTCTCCTTGCTGATCTCCCGGCAACCTGTCTCTACCCACCCAAATCTACACTTCGTTCTGCTGTAAGGATCATTTGTCAAAGAAAATGTTCAGTCCATGTCTCCCCACTCCTCAATAACCTCCACTGGCTGCTCATCCACCTCTGCATCAAACATAAACTCCTTACCTGAGGCTTTAAAGCACTCAATCATCTTGCCCCAACCTTCCTTACCTCACTAATCTACCACAGCCCAGCCTACACACTCTAATCCTCTAGTGGTAGCTTGCTCATTGTGCCCCGGTCTCGTCTGTCTCACCACCAACCCCTTCCCTATGTCCTCTCCCTAGCCTGGGACTCCCTCCCCCTCCAAATATGTCAGACCACCATGCTCTCCATCTTCAAAGTATTATTGAGGTTACATCTTCTCCAAAAGGCCTTCCCCTATTAAACCCTCTTTTCCCCGGCTCGCTCTCCCTTCTTTGTCATCGGTGCCCTTGGATCTGTGACCTTGGGACATTTGATACTTGCCCCACCCAAATCCCCACATCTTACGTGTGGATCTTTAAATCATATATTATGAATTACTTATTCATATTAATCTCTCTCTCTCCCCGCCAGACTATAAGCTCATTACAGGCAAAGAACACACCTACTAATTCTGTTGTACTGTATTCTCCCAAGGGCTTACTATGGAAGAACCGTTAGAAGGGTTATAGATTATGGCAGAAGACGGGAAGTTGTGGAGAAAATATATCAATAGAGTCTCTTTGAATTGGAAACGACTAGGTGGCACGTGATGTTAAGGCCTTACCAAAGAGCTCTGCACATAGTCAGTGCTCAGTTAATACCACTGATTGAGTCATCAAGAACTCCTCAAGAACCTCCAGTGGTTGCCCATTCACTCCTCTGCATCAAAGATAAGCTCCTTCTTACCAGTGGCTTTAAAGCAGTCGATCACCTTACCCCTTCCTACGCCACCTCGCTAGTCTACCTCTACAACCCAGCCCGCGTACTTTCGTTCCTCAAATACCAACCTATTCACTGTACCTTGCTCTTGTTTATTTTGCTGCCAACCTCTCATCCACGTCCTGCCTCTGGCCTGGCATGCCCTCCCTCTCTCCACCTTCAAAGCTTTAATGAAGGCAAATCTCCTCCATGAGGCCTTCCCTGACTAAATCCTCATTTCCTCTTGTCCCACTCCCTTCTGCACTTCCTTAACACTTGGATTTGCTCCACTTATTCACCCCCTGCTCAGCTCCACAGCACTTATGAACTTATCCATAATTTGTTTGTTAATGTCCATCTCCCAGTCTAGACTACTTGTATTCGCTCCACTTATTCACCCCCTGCTCAGCTCCACAGCACTTATGAACTTATCCATAATTTGTTTATTTGTTAATGTCCATCTCCCAGTCTAGCCTGCCAGCTCACTGTTGAACGGGTAACGTCTGCCAGCTCTGTTATATTGAACTCTCCCAAGTGCTTAGTATAGTGCTCTGCACGTAGTAAAGCGGTTCAGTAAATATGATTGATCAACTTGTTCCCAGTTGTCCAACTGAAGAAATGTCATTTTACTAATTAAAAGTTTTTTTCAAAGTCAAATCAATTTAAACACAAGATTTTCTTTTCTTTAAACTTAGATTTTCTTTTTAGAGAAGCATATGGACTTTTCCCAAATATTGCAGCTCCCTGAAGACATGTAAAAGATGAAGGGATAAAAGGAATAATAATTATTATTATTATGGTACTTGTCAAGCACAATGTGTCAAGCTCTAAGTGCTGAGTTAGATACAAATTAATCAGGGTGGACAAAGTCCCTGTCCTACCTGGGGCTCACACTCTTATTTCCATTTCACAGATGAGGTAACTGAGGCCCAGAGAAGATAAGTGACTTGCACAAGGTCACACATTAGACATATGGCAGAGCTGGGATTACAACCCAGGTCCTTCTGACTCCCAAGCTTGTGCTCTATCTACTGAACCACACTTTGTAGTCTGTGACGTGCTGATGATGGTATTTCCAGGACCCCCAGTAAGAACAGAATTATGTCAAACATTTATTCATCAGAAGGTGGAGGGTATGAATAAGCTAAAAATGCCTCACACCCTTAAGAAAACTGCACTCTGGTCTAGCTTATCTCTCAAACTATTTTTAAAGTGAATCAAAATCTGGGAGAAGATTAATATCGAAACGAACCTCTCAGGGAGAGTGGGCCTGAATTTCTTTGTAGGACAAAATGTACCATTTTGCTTAGGGTTTGTTGCCTTGGTTGTGGTTATTTGGCTCAAGCTTCTGTGAGGACCACAGGAATTACAGATCTCACTATTAATCAAGCGCTTGTTACAGCGCTTAATATCAGCACTGTATTAAGCGCTTGGGAGAGTACAACACCTGAGAGTTGGTAGACGTGCTCTGTCATCACAATCACTAAATCGATCAGTGGTATCTATCATTCATTCAATTGTATTTATTGAATGATTACTGTGTTCATAGCACTGTACTAAGCCCTTGGGAAGCAACAGAGACAATCCCTGCCCACAAAGGGCTCACAGTCTAGAAGGGGGAGACAGACATCAAAACAAGTAAATAGGCATCAGTGGCATCATTTTAAATAAATAGAATTACACTTATGCACATCGTTAAAAATAGAATTATAATTATAAATTTGTACGTATATACACAAGAGCTGTGGGGCGGGGAGGGGATGTAGAGCCAAGGGACTGGGTCGCGGCAGTGGGGAGGGGGTAATGGGGGCAAGTTAATAATAATGTTGGTATTTAAGCGCTTACTATGTGCAGAGCACTGTTCTAAGCGCTGGGGTAGATTCAGGGTAACCAGGTTGTCCCACGTGAGGCTCACAGTTAATCCCTATTTTACAGATGAGGTAACTGAGGCACAGACAAGCTAAGTGACTTGCCCAAAGTCACACACCTGACAAGCTGTAGAGCCGGGAGTCAAACCCATGACCTCTGACTCCAAAGCCCAAGCTCTTTCCACTGAGCCACGCTGCTTTGCTTAACTTCTCTTTGCCTCAGTTCCTTCACTTGTAAAATGGAATTAAGACTGTGAGCCCCATATGGGACAGGGACTGTCACACCTGATTAGCTTATATCTATCTAACGCAGCGCTTTGTACAGTGCCTGACACATGGTCAGCACTTAACAAATACCATTAAAAAATAAGAAAGAAAAGGAGAGGTAAGGTTTGGACGTGAAAAATGGTGATGGAGGAGCCTCAGTCTTCAGATTGCTCTTGGTTTGCAGAGAGGTACTTGCAATCTCTCTGGATCCTAGCGAGCACCTCGTTACTCCCGTACTATAACCCAGGCCGAACGCTTCACGCCTCTAATGCTAACCTTCTCACTGTGCCTCTATCTCATCTATCTCACCGCCGACCTCTAACTTACGTTCTGCTTCTGGCCTGGAACATCCTCCCCCTTCATATGCAACAAACAATTACTCTCCCCACCTTCAAAGCCTTCTTTAAGGCACACCTCCTCCAAGAAGCCTTCTCTGATAAAGCCTGCCTTTCCTCTTCTTCTACGCTCCTCTCCACCGCCTTGACTTGCTCCCTTTATTCATACCTGCTCCCAGTCCCACAGCACTTAGGTCCAGATCTGTAATTGTATTTATCTTAATGTCTGTCTCCCCCTCTAGACTGTAAGCTTATTGTGGGCAGGGACTATGTCTGTTTCATCGTTATAGCATACTCTCCCAAGCAACTTAGTATAGAGAAGCAGTGTGGCTTAGTTGAAAGAACCCGGGCTTGGGAGTCAGAGGATGTGATTCCATCTGCTGTGTGACCTTGGGCAGGGCACTTAACTTCTCTGTGCCTGTTACCTCAACTGTAAAATGGGGACTGTGAGCCTCACGTGGGACAACCTGATTTACTTGTACCTACCCCAGTGCTTAGAATAGTGCTTGGCACATAGTAATCACTTAACAAATACCATAATTATTATAATTACAGTGCTCTGTACACGGTAAGAGCTCAATAAATACAACTGATTGAATAGCAGACGGTTGCACCTTTCACTGCCCACATTAATCAGCTATTTTTCCGGGTTCCTGCTGGGCCCTTCCACTTTGTGGATTGTTCTTGATGGTTCTTTGGCCGGATTTCTTCACCACCGAAGGCAGAACCAGGCTAGAACCTAGGTTTCCCGATTCTCTGAATGATATTCTTTCCACTGGTCAGCGGCCATTGAGGAATACCCAGGTTCTGTCACTTAAAAAAAGGTTTCTCAATATCATTTCAGATTCTGTGGAAGGTTATTTAGTTTTTTGGTAAATGCTTGTTTTATCAGTATGAAACGAATCCTTCTATAATCATATATATTGCAGTTGGATCTATAGCCTTTGGGCATTTGGTAGTCACCCCATCTTCAACCCTGCAGCACTTACATATGTATCTGTAAACTATTTATATTAATGTTTTTGTCCCCCTCTAGATTGCAAGCTCATTGTGAACAGGCAGCATGGCTTAGTGGTAAGAGCACGGGCTTGGGATTCAGAGGACATGGGTTCTAATCCCGCCTCCTTCACTTGTCTGCTGAGTGACCTCGGGGAAGCCACTTAACTTCTCCGTCCTTCAATTAGCTCATCTTGAAAATGGGGATTAAAACTGTGAGCACCAAGTGGAACAACCTGATTACCCTGTAACTACCCCAGCACTTAGAACAGTGCTTGGCACATAATAAGTGCTTAATAAATGTCAAAATAATAATAACGGTAATACTCTCCCAACTACTTAGTAGTACCTCAAACTAAACATGTCCAAAACAGAACTCCTAACCTTCCTACCTAAACCCAGTCTTCCTCCTATCTTTTCCTTTACTGCAGACAATGCCACTATCCTTCCTATCTCACAAGTCCATAATCTGGGTGTTGTCCTTGACTCGTCTTTCTCAAACAATTCACATATTCAATCTGTCCCCAAATCCAGTCACTTCCCCTTTACGTCATTGCTAAAATCTGTCCTTTCCCCTCCATCCAGACTGCTACTACGGTGAGCCAAGCAGTTACCTTATACCCCCTTGATCACTGCATCAGCCTCCTCACCGTCTCTTGCCTCTCCCCACTCGAGTCCATATTTCACTCTCTTTTCCAAATCATTTTTCTAAGGAAAAAAATCATTCAATCCATGTTCATTCATTCATTCAATAGTATTTATTGAGCGCTTACTATGTGCAGAGCACTGTACTAAGCGCTTGGGATGAACAAGTCGGCAACAGATAGAGACAGTCCCTGCCGTTTGACGGGCTTACGGTCTAATCGGGGGAGATGGACAGACGAGAACGATGACAATAAATAGAGTCGAGGGGAAGAACATCTCTCCTCAAGAAACTCCAGTGGTTGCCCATCCACTTCTGCAAGAGTAATATATTACAAAATAAATAATATATGCTAATATATTATAATTGTTATTATTATTATGGTATTTGTTAAGCTCTATGTGCCAAGCACTGTTCTAAGCACTGGTTAATCAGCTTGTCCTACGTGGGGCTCATAGTCTTTTTATCCTCATTTTAGAGATGAGGTGACTGAGGCACAGAAAAGTAAAGTGGCTTAACCAAGGTCACATAGCAGACAAGTGGTGGAGCTGGGATTAGAACTCACGTCCTCTGACTCCCAAACCCCTGCTTTTTCCGTTGAGCCAGACTGCTTCTTGTAGAATAGAATAGAAACTCATTACTTTAAAGCAATCAGTTCATTCCTTCTTACCTTGCCTCACTCATCTCCTACTACATCCTAGCCCACATACTTCACTCTTCTAATGCCAGCTTGCTCACTGTGTCCCCATCTCATCTGTCTTTCCACTGACCCCATCCCACATCACCAGATCACCACTCTGACCACCTGCAAAGCCTTCTTAAGGTCACATCTCCTGAAGAGGCCTTCCTCAATTAAAGCTCTCTTTTCCCCCAATTTCTCCCTCTCCCTTCTGCACCTATGGACATTTGATATTCACCCACCCTCATCCCCCCAGCACTTATGTATTTATTATATTTATATTCTTATTTATATTTGTCAGTCTCCTCCTCTAGACTGTAAGTTCCTTGTTGGCAGGCAACGTGTCTATAACTCTGTTGTATCATACTCTCCCAAGCGCTGAGTACAGTGCTCTGTGCACAGTAAGCACTTAGTAAATATCACTGAGTGATATACGGTAACTGAAATAGTGGAGCACTTCAGTGGCTTTATCTTTGCCTTGCAACCCCCATACACGTTGGAAAAAATGTGTCAAGCATAGAGGATAATGTAATCTTCCATCAGTTAATTCAGGCCAGCCTGCTTCCACACCTTACTACATTGCTGGTAAATTATCCGTAATGCTGAAATAACTTTTGGTAAATAGAGATATAATCAAGTAGAGACAGTACCTCCCTTTCAATCAGGTCATTCAAAGGAACAGGGCTCACAAGACTGGCTTCATTCATTTAATCATATTTATTGAGCACTTATTGTGTCCAAAACAGTTTATTAAGCACTTAGGAGTACAGTTTAACAATAAACAGACACATTCCCTGACCCTAGTATTCTAGGTAATTCCATTGCAGAAACAGTGAACAGGTGTTAAATCAAAGAGGCTTAAAGGTTAAATGTGTATATTTTCTGGGATTCTGAAAAGCGTGCATTATTCCTTCTATAATCAGGAGTGATTGTTTTTAATGGCAACATTTTTCCTCAAGGTTTTAGGTAAACACATCTTCACCTTGCTCCCCTGCAGTCACCGATGTTGCTTTCCACAAAGCGGGAAGGCAAAGATGAAAAGGGAGTAGGACACTTTTTATTTGTTTTTTAATGGTATTTATTTTTCTGTCCTCAACCTCCCTATTAGCCCTGCCTCCCTCCTCCCTTGCCCCTAATGACCTGGTCACCTACTTTATTGAGAATTTGAACCATCAAGTGTGATTTCCCTAAAATCTCCCCTGCTTCTCTCCTGTCCCTCCCTCCTCCTGCCCCTTATGCAACTCTCCCATCTTTTTTTTAGCAGTATCCCTCCCTCCTACCACTTCTCCTAATCTCCCATCTTTTTTAGCAGTATTCCTAGAGAAAATCTCCTGCCTTCCTTCAAAATCCACCCTCTCCACCTGAGCCTCCGCTCCCCTACCTATTTATCTTGTTAAAACATTTGGCCCATCCCTTATTCATTCATTCGTTCATTCAATAATATTTATTGAGCGCTTACTATGTGCAGATCACTGAACTAAGCGCTTGGAATGTACAGTCCTGACCACCATCTTCAACTGTTTGCTCTCCAGTGGCTTTTTCCCTACTGCATTCAAACACAGTCATGTTGTAATAATGCTGGTATTTGTTAAGCACTTACTATGTGCCAAGCACTGTGCTAAGTGCTAAGGTAAATACAAGGTAATCAGGTTGTCCCTCATGTGGCTCACGGTCTTAATCCCCATTTTACAGATGAGGTAACTGAGGCACAGAGAAGTTAAGCGACTTGCCCAAAGTCACACAGCTGACAAATGGGTTACTATTGAGTGCTGGGTTTAGAACCCACAACTTCTGACTCTCAAGCTCTTGCTTTTACCACTAAGCCACGCTGCTCATGTCTTCCTTATCCTAAAAAAAAAAAAGCCTTCCGTTGACCCCATAGCTCCTTCCGTTTACAGCTCTATCTCCCTCCTATCAATCTTTTCCAAACTCTTTGAGCAAGTTGTCTACACCCACAGTCTGCAGTCCTCTTCTTTATCTCCTCCATTCTGGCTTCCTCGCACTTCATTCTACAGAAACTGCCTTCTCAAAGGTTACAAATGATCTCCTTCTTGCCAAATCCAACGGCCTCTACTCCATCCTAATACTCCTCGGTCTCTTAGCTGCCACTGACACTGTTGACCACTCCCTTCTTCCTGAAAACCCTATCCAATTTTAGTTTGTCAATTGTATTTATTGAGTGCTTACTATGTACAGAGCACTGCACTAATCGCTTGGGTAAGTACAGTTCAACAATAGACACTTCCCTGCCCACAATGAACTTACAGTCTAGAGGGAGAGACAGATATTAATATAAATTTAATACCAGGAATTTTTTGTTTGATGTGGAGTTGGATGGGCAACCACTGGAGGTTCTTGAGGACTGGACAAATATGGCCTGAACATTTTTGTAGAAAAATGATCTGGGCAGCAGAATGAAGTCGGGACTGGAGTGGGGAGAGACAAGAGGCAGGGAGGTGAGCAAGGAGGATGATAACAATAATCAAGGCAGGATAGGATGAGTGATTAGATTAATGTGGTAGCAATTTGGATGAAGAGGAAAGGGCAGATTTTAGCACCGTTGTGAAGGTGGAACCGATAGGATTTAGTAATGGATGGAATATGTGGGTTGAATAAGAGAGAGAAGTCAAGGATAATGCCCGGGCTTGTGAGACCAGAAGGATGGTGGTGCCGTCTACAGTGATGGGAAATCACAGGGAGGACACTGACACTATCCTCTCCTGGTTCTCATCTTATCTCTCTGGTCGCTCATTCTCAGTTTCTTTCAAGGGTTCCTCCTCCGCTTCCCACGCCCTAACTATGAGAGTCTCTCAAGGCTCACTTCTAGGTCCCTTTCTATCTCATTCATTCATTCAATCATATTTATTGATCTACACCGATCTACACTCCACCTAAACCCCCTCCCTTGGAGAACTCATTTGCTCCCATGGCTTCAACTACCATTTCTATGAGGCTGATTCCCAGATGTACATCTCCGCCCTGATCTCTTTCCTCTGAAGTTCCTCCTTCTGCCTTCAGGACATCTGTACTTGATAGATGCGGCATCAAGAGCAGCTCTGGGTGGGGTGTGCCCAGTGTGTTCTCATGGAGTCTCTTTGCAGCACATCCCTCTCCTCTCCTCACCAGGAACTATGATAGTATCACAGTATCACTAAATTAATAAGCGGGTTTGAGGCCAAAACACCAGCCCACTCCAATCTAGCTTATGAGTTCCCTGATTTTTTTTGTCTTATGCTATTTATGAAGCGCTGGGGTAGATACAAGATAATCAGGTTGACACAGTCCCTGTCCCACATGGGGCTCACAGTCTCAATCCCCATTTTCCAGATGAGGTAACTGAGGCCCAGAGAAGTGAAGCGACTTGCTCAAGGTCACACAGCAGATGTGGCAGAGCTGGGATTAGAACCCAAGTTGAATAAGTGCCATAATTATATTCTTCCTGCTCTGCTTCCCCACAACTTTACTCCCTGACACTCTTCAACGTTTTGTGCTAATTATACCGTGGCCCCAGTCAGAGAGGACCCACGGAAATCACTCACAGTTTATTTGAACTAACTGTAATAAGAAACTCTCATCAGCCCTTTATGGCACAGAAGGCAGTGCCAGTAACTGCTACTATCTCCCATCTCTGCATGCTCTTTCAATAGCTACAAACTCCAGCCCTACCGGACCATTTCCCAGCGTAACCCGGGATGGCATTCTTTTCACTTACAATTTGAAAACTGACTCTATATTTATGCTATTCCTTTAATTATCTTATATTCTTTCACCTCTCCCCCTTAAGGGAGTGATTTTTCATCATCCTCCAAGAGACTCTCAATGACCTGACACTTCCCCCCCCGCTCTCCATTGTGGATACTCCACCAACTCTTGGAAGGGTAATAATAATTCTGGTGTTTAAGCGCTTACTATGTGCCAAGCACTGTTCTGAGTGCTGGGGTAGATACAAGGTAATCAGGTTGCCCACCTGGGGCTCACAGTCTCCATCCTCATTTTACAGATGAGGTAACTGAGGTACAGTGAAGTGACTTGCCCATAGTCACAGAGCAGACAAGTGGCCGAGCCGGGATTAGAACCCACGACCTCTGAACCACAAACCCGTGCTCTTTCCACTAAGCCACGCTGTTTCACAAGGATCTCATCCTAGGACACCAGGCAGGTGTAGAAGTAGGTGGCCAGGCTTTTCAGAACAGAGCCGAGGGCTGGAACTACTCTCTGGAGAAGATCGGGAGTCAGGATAAATTGTGGCATTCATCCGCAGGATGTTATGAAGGTGCGTCTCTAGGCTCGTGTAAAGTGCTGACTCCTGTGAGCTAGAGATAAGTGGGTTTTGGATCCAAATGTTAGAGTGGAGGAGAGTTTTTCTCCGAACAAACCATTTGCCATCCTCCCTATCATCCTTATTACCTTACCAGCCCGTAACCTTGTCTTTATCCTCCACTTATTTTATTGAGCCCACATATTGGAGAGGCAGTGTTGCCTGGTGGACAGAGCACAGTCCTGGAAGTTGGAAGGAACTGGGTTCTACTCGCAGATCAGCCAGTTGTCCACTGCGTGACCTTGGGGAAGTCGTTTGACTTCTCTTTTTCTCAGTTAACTCATCTGTTAAATGGAGATTAAGACTGTGAGCCCCATGTGAGACATGGACTGTGTCCGACCTGATTAGCTTGTGTCTACCTCGATGCTTAGCACAGCACCTGACACATAGTAAGCACTTAAAAAATACCATAAAAAATATTCAATTTGTCACCATTTCCTGTCTGTTCTACGATATCTCTAAAATCTGTACTTTCTTCTCCATCCAAACTGCTCCTAAGCTGAACCGAGCTCTTATTCTATCCTGCCTTGACTATTGCTTCAGTCTCCTTGCTGACGTCTCTTCCTTCTCTTTCCCCACTCCAGTCCTTTCTTCACTCTGTTGCCTAGATCATTTTTCTAAAATAACGTTCGGTTCACGTCTTCCCACGCCTCAAGAACCTCAAGTGGCTGCCCGTCCACCTCCGCATTAAACAGAAACTCCTCACCACCGGCTTTAAAGCAGCCAATCATCTCGCCCCCTCTTACCTTACCGCTCTCCTGCTGCAACCCAGCCCGCACACCCTGCTCCTCTAGTGACAACTTAATCACTGCGTCCCTGTCTCGTCTTTCTTGCCACAGACCTCTAAGCCACATCCTCCCTCTGGTCTGGAATTCCCTCCAACGCCATGTTCTCTCCCCACCTTTTTAAAGGTCAGGTCTTGGCTCTATCCACTAGGCCATGCTGCTTCAATACACGAATTTCAGTGGAGCAGAGTTAATGGATTTTAATGGGGCAGATGTGTTGGGACTTTTTATTGGCTTGAGGATGGAAATGCAACTGAGGCCTAGTTCTCAAACTCAAGACCCACAATGGTTAGCTCTCTCAGGAATCACAGAGAAATCCTCATCTTAGTCTCTTACCCTTTTTGTGCCTCAGTTCCCTCATCTGTAAAATGGGGTATTAACACTGTGAGCCCCATGTGGAACGTGGACTGTCTCCAACTTGATTAACTTGCATCTACCGCACACTTAGTACAGTGCTTGGTACATAATAATGATATTTGTTAAGCGCTTACTATGTCCCTATTAGACTGTGAGCCTGTCACTGGGCAGGGATTGTCTCTATCTGTTGCCGAATTGTACATTCCGAGTGCTTAGTACAGTGCTCTGCGCATAGTAAGCGCTCAATAGATACTATTGAATGAATGTGCCAAGCACTGTTCTAAGCGCTGAAACATAAGCACTGTACAGACTCTGTAAAAAAAAAAAAAACAAAAAACATTCACTTGAGCAGATAACTTATCTGTGGCTTGGTTCCTTTGTCAGTTAAATAGGAATCTAGACTGTAAACTCTTCTTTAGACTCATAGTGGGCAAGGAATGTCTGTTTATTCTAGTGTACCCTCCCAAGCGCTTAGTACAGTGCTTTGCACACTGTAAGCTATCAATAAATAAGATTGAATGAACGAATGACTGAATCACCGACTCGGGGCCCAGTGAATCCACAGGCATCTGTAGGCGAAGGGGGCCAGGAACAAAAAGCTGTTTTCGGCCCGGACTTCTCCACATTTGGAAGAGAAGGAATGTGTGGGTGGGATGGAAGGTTAGGTCCCGGGGGACTCATGCACCAACAATTGTACCAGGTGACGGAGGCCAAAAGGCATGGGTTGAGCAATCAAGACGCCAGAGGAAGGGGTTGAACTATTTAGATGCCAAAAGGCATGGAGTTGAACCACCGCCACTGATTCAAAGTCCCAGAGAATCTTGCGGCCAGGACAGTTTCTCTGTTGGTTGCCTACCTTCTCTCAGACTCCTGTGAAGCTAAAAGTAGCATCTGTGCAGCGACCTTTACCCAGTATTTTTAGTAAGCAATCGGTGCAATTTACTGAACGTTTAGTATGCGCAAACCACTGTACTAAGTGCTCTGGTGAATATAGTACAATCAGTTAATCTTATTACTGACGACTTACTGTGTGCACGGCAGTGTACTAGGCTTTTAAAATAATGTTATTCATTCATTCAATCACATTTATTGAGCACTTACTATGTGCAGAGCACTGTACTAAGCACTTGGATTGTACAACTGGGCAACAGATAGACAATCCCTTCCCAACAACGAGCTCACATACTTCCTGCCCACAGGGAGCTTAGAGTCTAGAGGGACAGCCAGGCATTAAAATAAATTATGGATGTATACATAAGTGCAAATTCAAGTGCAAGGGTGATACAGAAGGGAGAGGTAGAAGGGGAGTGGGAGAAGCCTGCAGAGATGGAAGACTTTCACTCTGCCCACAGCAAGCTTACAGGCTAGAGAGAATTATTATTATTATCACAGTTGAAATAGCTAATTTAATTATTGAATATGTTGGATGTGGAAAGAACGATGAAGTGAACTTCTAATTAGCCACTTTGCTATTATTCTTCTTATTCAGCTGAAGTTCCCACTTTTGAAAGGTCGGCTTTTTCCCTATGGAAGTATTTTACTTTGTCACCCAGACTTGCATAAAGAAGCATTTCTGTTGGGCTATGTGATATTTTTTTTTCTTTCAAAGCATATATTTACCTGGTCCTCCAGCGGGTGATTTTGAAGTTTTCCAGTTATTTAGCAAATGGTCATAAAAAGCCTCACCTCAGTTTATCTTCCCAATGACCAATCAATCATTTATTGGGCACCTACTGTGTGCAGAGGACTGTTCTAAGCACTTGGGAGAGTTCAGTACAACACTGACACATTCCCTGCCCACAGTGAGCTTACAGACTAGAGGGGAAAATGAATCGTGTCTGCGTCCATAAGTGCTGTGGGGCTGAGGAAGGGGTAGAATTAAGGGTGCAAATCCAAGTTCAGTCAAAACTATGTGAGGATAATTGTAGTCTCCCATTCTTACTACCTAGCCTAGATTTATAGCCTCCCCAGCCTCATCTACCAACTTCCTCATTCTGGTCACTTGGCCTTTAGAACTATCCAACTACAATATTTTTGTTTAAGTGGGAATTTCTGCTCCAAGGACTTCCATTGCCAAAGGGCAATGAATGCCACATTATACTGATTAATTGAAACACAATAAACTCTTTACTCCCCACTGTTTAAATTATTTCTTGGTGACTCTGCCGCTTGTCAGCTGTGTGACTGTGGGCAAGTCACTTCACTTCTCTGTGCCTCAGTTCCCTCATCTGTAAAATGGGGGCGAAGACTGTCAGCCTCACGTGGGACAACCTCATTCCCCTGTATCTACCCCAGTGCTAAGAACAGTGCTCTGCATGTAGTAAGCGCTTAACCAATACCAACATTATTATTATTACTTCTTTACACCCCTCTCAGGATCACCCCTGGAGAGTTTGCTGTACTCTACCAGTCCTGACTACGGGAGGGAGAGTCGAGCAGAAGCATCTCCATTCCATCCCTAGCTTGGCCAGTGGCTAGCAAGTGGCAGGCCATCTGTTACAAGTCAAAACTCCCCTGTGCTGGGCAGCAGTGGCTTGGGAGAGAGTTCATTCATTCATCCATTCAATAGTATTTACTGAGCGCTTACTATGTGCAGAGCACTGTACTAAGCGCTTGGAATGAACAAGTCAGCAGCAGATACAGTCCTGCCCTTCGGGCTTACAGTCAAATCGGGGGAGACGGACAGACGAGAACCATGGCAATAAATAGAGTCGAGGGGAAGAACATCTCGTAAAAACAATGACAACTAAATAGAATCGAGGCGAGGTACATTTCATTAACAAAATAAATAGGGTAATGAAAATATATACAGTCGAGTGGACGAGTACAGTGCCGAGGGGAGGGGAAGGGAGAGGGGGAGGAGCAGAGGGAGATGGGGGGAAAAGAGGGTTAAGCTGCGGAGAGGTGAAGGGGGACGGTAGAGGGAGTAGAGGGAGAAGAGGAGCTCAGTCTGGGAAGGCCTCTTGGAGGAGGTGAGTTTTAAGTAGGGTTTCGAAGAGGGGAAGAGAATCAGTTTGGTGGAGATGAGGAGGGAGGGCGTTCCGGGACCTTGGGAGGATGTGGCCCGGAGGACGGTGAGGAGGTGGGCGGCGGAGGAGCGGAGCGTGCGGGGTGGGCGGTAGAAAGAGAGAAGGGAGGAGAGGTAGGAAGGGGCAAGGTGATGTAGAGCCTCGAAGCCTAGAGTGAGGAGTTTTTGTTTGGAGCGGACGTCGATGGGCGACCACTGGAGGTGTTTAAGAAGGGGAGTGACAGGCCCAGATCGTTTCTGCGGGAAGATGAGCCGGGCAGCGGAGTGAAGAATAGACCGGAGCGGGGCGAGAGAGGAGGAGGGGAGATCGGAGAGAAGGCTGACACGGTAGTCTAGCCGGGATATAACGAGACTGTAGCAGTAAGGTAGCCGTTTAGGTGGAGAGGAAAGAGTTGAGAGTGGAGACTCAATTTTACTGCGCAGGAGGAGGCAATAGTAAACCACTACCAGATCTTTACCAAGAAAACTCCATGAATACACTACCAGAACGATTGCTGATGGAGGTGGGGTGTTGTGGGAGAGATGCGTTCATGGCATCATTGCATTTACAGAGAATCATTCAATTTTATTTATTGAACACTTACTATGAGCAGAGCACTGTACTAAGCATTTGAGAGATTGCAGTATAACAAACACACTCTCTCAATGAGCTTACAGTCTAGAGGGGGAGACACATTAATAGAAATAAATTACAGATATGTGCATAAGTGCTTTGGGGCTGGGAGGGGGATGAATAAAGGGAGCAAGTCAGGGCGATGCAGAAGGGCATGGGAAGAAATGAAGTGACTTGCCCAGGGTCACACAGCGGGTAAGTGGCAGAGCTGGGACTGGAACCCAGGTCCTTCTGACTCCCAGGTCTGTGCTGTATTCCCATTCACCAGATTCTGAAGCTGGTAAAGCTGTTTTCTCAGGCCCCATCCTCCATCCTCATGGCTCAGTGGAAAGAGCCCGGGCTTAGGAGTCAGAGGTCACGGGTTCGAATCCCAGCTCCACCACTTGTCAGCTGACTGTGGGTGTCACTTAACTTCTCTGTGCCTCAGTGACCTCATCTGTAAAATGGGTATTAAAACTGTGAGCCCCACGTGGGACAACCCGATCACCTCGTATCTACCCGAGTGCTTAGAACAGTGCTCTGCACATAATAAGTGCTTAACAAATACCAACATCATTATTATCATTATTACCGTCACCAGCTCTGCTGCTGTTGCTTGTCACCCCATCAGAAGAATAGATCTGGGTGTGGTCATATGGGGATGGATGGAGGAGTTGGTTGTGGGGGGGGGGTCAGTGAGGACTGGTTCTTGGGGCCCTGGGTAGGAAGGGGGAGGTATGTATGTGATGAGGAATAGGAGTTTGGGGTAATGGGATGCTTCAAGCAAAACAGGGAGATTGCAAGCGTATAATTTCTAGAAATTATAGAAATAAGCCATGAAGCAGCAAGGTGGATAGAGCACAGGACGGGGAGTCAAGAGGTCAAGGCTCGGCCGCTTGTCTGCCGTATGTGACATTGGGCTAATCATTTCACTTCTCTGTGCCCGTTCATCTGTAAAATGAGGATTGAGACCGTGAGCCCTCTGTGGGACAGGGACTGTGTCCAATCTTATTTGGTTGGATCCTCTCCAGCGCTTAGTACAATACCTGCCACATAGTGATCACTCAACAAATACCACAGTTATTATTAAAAAGGAGGGAATGCCCAGTTCTGGTTCTACACTTCTATCTGTAGGAACCTTTCTAAATGGACTTAGATACCTTAAAAAATGTCAGAGAAACTAGCAGAGAAAATGCTAGTCTTAAAACTAACTGTAGCTCGTTATGGGCGGGGAACGTGTCTTCTAATGCTATTGTATTGTACTCTCCCAAGCGCTTAGTAGAGTTAAGCAGCATGGCCTAGTGGATAGAACACGGGCCTTGGAGTCAGGAGGACCTGGGTTCTAATACTGTCTCCTTCACTTCTCTGCTCTGCGACCTTGGGCAAAATCACTCAACTTCTCTGTCCCTCAGTTCCCTCATCTGTAAAATGGGAATAAAGACGGAGCCCGTCGTGGGACGGGGACTGCGTCCAACCTGATTGTCTTGTATCTATCCCAGACAGAGTTGATTCACCGGTGCCGGGCAGCAGAGGTACGGGAAAGAGTCAAAGGCGGATGATCGAAACGACGATCGAAGACAACGGCAGAAATTCAAGTTTTTACTGTGTGGAAGAAGGCAGTTGTAAACCACTTCCGTAGCCATACCAAGAAAACTCTGGCTACACATACCAGAGCTACTTTACGAGAGAAGATGGGATGTTCTTAAGAGGGTTTATCCATGGAGTCACTATGGGTCAAAATCAACTCAACGCCATTTGAAGAAGACCCCCTACGGCTTAGAACAGTGCCTGGTGCATAGTGAGTATTTAACAAAATACTATTATTATTTTTATTGTTATTATTATTACTATTATTATTTCATTCATTCAATAGTACTTATTGGGTGCTTACTATGTGCAGAGCACTGTACTAAGCACTTGGAAGGTAAAATTGGGCAACAGATAGAGACAATCCCTGCCCAATAACAGTCTCACAGTCTAAACGGGAGAGACAGCAAAACAAATAGTCGTGCTCGGTAAATACCACTGACTGATAATCTTTTGCATCTGACAATGCTTTTGCCTGGGAAGGGAAGAGGAACATCTGCAGAATTACTCTACTTAAACTGATGTTTACTTGCAATTGGCAACTATTTATAAACAGAATGAGTAAGCCTGTACACTGTGGTTGCACAATTCCATCCATATTTGTACAGAGGAAGAGGGGTGACTAGAGACAAGTTAAAAAGCCTTAGGGTAACACAGGAATTGAAATCCTTTTCACAGCTATTTATTTTTTGGAAAAAAATCACGTTTAGAGTAACTACCTCCTACTCAAACCAAAATGAATTTTATGATTGGGAGCCTATATCCCTAAACGGTATTTTCTTTCTGCAGCTATTCTAAATTTGGAGCTGTGATTCTTGAAAGGGGAAAGCGACCGATACTAGAATATCCATGCACTTTCAGTTCCCTGCACCTTCAATTTAGAGTGCCGAAACTTTCCTCAAGGGTGGAAAGCTCAGTGTAACAGAGAGGTCAACAGTATATGGGGTTTTTTTGGCTAGACTATGACTGTTGTTAGCCTGGTCTTCTACTCTAATTATTTCCTTGTGGGCTGGGAACAAGTCTGCCAAACTCTCCCCCAGACCTTACTCCACATGCTCTATCTGTTACCGATTTGGACATTCCAAGTGCTTAGTACAGTACTCTGCACATAGTATGCGCTCAGTAAATACTATTGAATAGTGAAGTGCTCAATGAATGCCACTGATATATTGATTGATCTTCATCTTGACTTTTGTTCTGAAGTTTTTTCTCCATTATTGTTGGGTCTGTTTCTGGTTCTATCTCCTCTTGTTTTTTCAGCAATAGTGAGAAGCAGTTTGGCTCAGTGGAAAGAGCCCGGGCTTGGGAGTCAGAGGTCATGGGTTCTAATCCCTGCTCCGCCGCTTGTCAGCTGTGTGACTTTGGGCAAATCACTTCACTTCTCTGTGCCTCAGTTACCTCATCTGTAAAATGGGGATTATTATTATGAGCCCCATGTGGGACATCTTGATCACCTTGTATCCCCTCCAGTGCTTAGAACAGTGCTTTGCACATAAGTGCTCAACAAATGTCATATATTAGTGAAGCAAAATATTGTTAAATGATAATTGAAGAGTTTTTGTTGGCGATCTACTGGAATGAAATTGGCTTTTAGTTATTTTATTTTCTACCCTCTGCCTCCATTCCCAGGTGCTGTAAATTTTCATTTATTATGAGTCTATTTCATGGCGAGTGGATAGAGCAAAGGCCTGAGAGTCAGAAGGTCGTGGGTTCTAATCCCGGCTCCACCACTTGCCTGCTGTGTGGTCTCGGGCAGGTCACTTCACTTCTCTGTGCCTCAGCTACTTTATCTGTAAAATGTGGATAAAAGACTCTGAGCCTCTCGTGGGACAGGGACTGTCCAACCTGATTTGCTTGTATCCACTCCAGCGCTTAGTACAGTGCCTACTACATAGTAAGTGCTTAACAATATAATTATTATTATTTCTTCAGTAAAGTATCTTGAAGCAGCATGGCCCAGTGAAAAGAACATAGGCCTAGGAGCCAGGGGACCTGAGTTAAATACTTGTTTACCCTGCCCCCAAACCTTGAGTCCTCTGTGGAACAAGAACTACGTCTGATCTAAGTATCTTCACTCAGTCGTGTTTATTAAGCACTTACTGTGTGCGGAGCGCTGTACTAAGTACTTGGAAAGTACAATTTGGCAACAGATAGACAATCCCTATTCTTTAAAGCAACTGTTAGTAAAGTAAGTCCTTAACAAAACCATTATTATTATTATTATGATGAGTCAATCAGTGGTATTTATTGGGTGGCCTCGGGGCCCGTGCCTCGGTACCCCCTCCGTATGACGGGGACCCGACCGCCTGGCCCCGCTCCGGCCTGGCCCTCGGGACGGGGCTCAGCGGAGAGGAGGTGTCCAACGGATGGGCCACGCTCATCTGTCTTCTCGGCTCCGGGGAGCCGACCTTCTTCTTCTCAACGGCTCCCCGAGGAACCATTCTATTATCGTTATTATTATCATTATTATCATCATTAGCTGCTAACACTATTATCATTTAGCTCCACACATGTTAATACTATTAGTATTGTTTTTGTCCGTCTCCCCCGATTAGACTGTAAGCCCGTCATCGGGCAGGGACTGTCTCTATCTGTTGCCGAATTGTCCATTCCAAGCGCTTAGTACAGTGCTCTGCCCATAGTAAGCGCTCAGTAAATACTATTGAATGAATGAATTGAGGATTTATTTGGTGCAGAGCACTGTAATAAATGCTTGGGAGAGTACAATACGTAGTATTACAGTAAAGTTCTATGTCTTATGAATGAATTAACCAATAGTATTTATTGAACACATAGCGGGTACAAAGCTTTTCAGTAGTATGGACTGAGCGCCTCGACTGTAAGCTCATTATGGGCAGTGAATGTCACTGTTTATAGTTGTATTGTACTTTCCCAAGTGCTTAGTACAGTGCTCTGCACCCAGTAAACACTCAACAAATACGATTGGATGAATGACTTAATCCAGAGCACTGTACTATGCACTAGAGACGGTAAACTAGAATTAGATGCTTACAATCTGGAGGAATAATAATAATAATAATGGTATTTGTTAAGCGCTTACTACGTGCCAAGCACTGTTCTAAGCGCTGGGGTAGACACAAGGGAATCAGGTTGTCCCACGTGGGGCTCACAGTCTTCATCCCCATTTTACAGATGAGGTAACTGAGGCACCGAGAAGTGAAGTGACTTGCCCAAAGTCTCACAGCTGACAAGGGGCCAAGCCGGGATTCGAACCCATGACCTATGACCCCAAAGCTCGCAGCGTGGCTCAGTGGAAAGAGCCTGGGCTTCGGAGTCAGAGGTCGTGAGTTCGATTCCCAGCTCTGCCACTTGTCGGCTGTGTGACCGTGGGCGAGTCACTTAACTTCTCTGTGCCTCAGTTACCTCATCTGTAAAATGGAGATGAAGACTGTGAGCCTCACGTGGGACAACCTGATGACCCTGGATCTACCCCAGCGCTTAGAACAGTGCTCGGCACATAGTAAGCGCTTAACAAATACCAACATCTTTCCACGAGGAAGAGACAGCTCCTAATATAAATTCCACATAGGAGAAGTATAATAGCAAGTATATAAGTTTTGCAGGAAGATAGGATGGGGTGAATGCCCAAGTACTTAGGAATAAGAAAAAATATTGCTTTTTCTAGGAATGTAGACCGTTTTCTAAAAAAATTCATTTTTTATGGTATTTAGTGCTTACTATGTGTCAAGCACTGTTCTAATCACTGGGGTAGATAAAAGATAATCAGGTTCAACACAGTCCCTTCCCACATGGGGCTCAGAGTCTAAATCCCCATTTTACAGATGAAGTAACTGAGGCTCAGAGAAGTGAAGTGACTTGCTCAAGGTAATACAGCTGCCAAGTGGCAGAGCCGGAATCAGAACCCAGGTCTTTCTGGTTCCTGGTCCCGTGCTCTCTCCATTCATTCAATAGTATTTACTGAGCGCTTACTATGTGCAGAGCACTGTACTAAGCACTTGGAGTGTACAAATCGGTAACAGCACTAGGCCACCCAGCTTCTCTGACATCTTGGCCAGAAGGAGAACATAAATGCTGTGTGATTGCCCGGCCTGAGAATATAGTAGCCTGAAGAGTCAAGAAAGGGATCTGTGGGGAAAGGGTAGACTGGACCTCTGTGCTTAGACTTTCACTGGGGAAATTTACCCTGGAGACTTGTGCAGAGGCAGCGTGGCTCAGTGGAAAGAGCCCGGGCTTTGGAGTCATAGGTCATGGGTTCGAATCCCGGCTCGGCCCCTTGTCACCTCTGTGGCTGTGGGCAAGTCACTTCACTTCTCTATGCCTCAGTTACCTCATCTGTAAAATGGGGATGAAGACTGTGAGCCCCACGTGGGACACCCTGATTCCCCTGTGTCTACCCCAGCGCTTAGAACGGTGCTCTGCACATAGTGCTTAACAAATGCTTAGAGAAGCAGCATGGCACAGTGGAAAGAGCACGGGCTTTGGAGTCAGGGCTCCTGAGTTCGAATCCCAGCTCTGCCACTTGTCGGCTGTGTGACTGTGGGCAAGTCACTTAACTTCTCTGTGCCTCAGTTCCCTCATCTGTAAAATGGGGATGAAGACTGTGAGCCCCACGTGGGACAACCTGATTCCCCTGTGTTTACCCCAGCGCTTAGAACAGTGCTCTGCACATAGTAAGCGCTTAACAAATACCAACATTATTATTATTATTATTATTAAATGCCAACATTACTATTAGTTTGGTAAAAGGCCCTGACTGGGTTCTCTGAACTCTACTTCTACAGCAGTCTAGCTCTCTAGTTTTTCTAAACTTGTCAGTCCCTCATGGGTAAGCTTGTTGTGGGTCTGTTAATTGCTATATTGTACTCTCCCAGATGCTTAGTACAGTGCTCTGCATACAATTGAATGACACTGAGTGAATGGAATGTGTCTACCAACTCTGCAGAGCTCTTAGTCCAATTCTGTGTATGCAGTAAGCACTCAAAAAAATAGCATCGATTGACTGGTAGGGTTCTATTTCAAACCCATATAAAGGTAAAGCAAGACTGCTCTTTTGACTGGATATATCTGGAGAGATGCCAGGTGCTCCCAGAAAATGGGTTTACTTCTCAGATTGGAGCCAAAGAGCCATGACAGAATTACTGACTCAGTCAGTCAATCGTATTTATTGAGTGCTTACTGTGTGCAGAGCACTGTACTTAGCGCTGGAAGGGTACAGTATAACAGAGTTGGTAGACATGTTCCCTGCCCGCAGCAAGCTTACAGTCTAGAGGAGAGACAGACATTAATATAAATAAAGGATATGAGAAGCAGCTGGCTCGGGAAAGGGCTTGGGAGTCAGAGGTCATGGATTCGAATTCCAGCTCTGCCACTTGTCGGCTGTGTGACTGTGGGCAAGTCACTTCTCTCTGCCTCAGTTCCCTCATCTGGAAAATGGGGATTAAGACTGTGAGCCTCACCTGGGACAACCTGATTACCCTGTATCTCCCCCGGCGCTTAGAACAGTGCTTGGCACACAGTAAGCGCTTAACCAATACCAACATCATTATTACTGTGTAAGTGTTGTGGGGCTGAGGGAGAGGTGAATAAAGGGTACAAATCCAATTTCGAGGGCATCGCAGAAGGGAGTGGGAGAAGAGGAAATTGTAGGAGATGTGCTTTCCAGAAGGCTCTGACGGTGGGGAGAGTGATCGTCTGTCAGATATGAAGAGGGAGGGCGTTCCAGGCCAGAGGCAAGACGTGGGTGAGGGGTCGACGGCAAGATAGGTGAGAATGAGGTAGAGGGAGAAGGTTAGCAATAGAAGAGTGAAGTGCGCGGGCTGGGTTGCAGTAAGAGAGCAGTGAGGTAAGGAATTCTAATGCAGGTATTTCTTAGATGAAATATGGGCTGCATGGGTCACTGGTTTGACCCAATATGACATTTCTTAGGCTCATACTAAAATCACATCTCTTTGACAGGTCTTCCCCAAGCCCTCATTTCCCTACTCCCTCTCCCATCTGTACCCTTTATTCACCCCACCCTCAGACCCACATCACATAGGTACATATCTGCAATTTATTCAATATCTATCTCCACCTCTAGCCTGTATGCTCCTCGTGTGCAGGGAACGTGTCTACCGACTCTGTTATGTTGTACTCTCCCAAGTACAAGTATATGACTGATTCACTGATGGATTCATTCATATGTAGAAAACCCCAACAGTGTGAATTTCACCATACTAGTAAAAAGTGCCCTACTTAGTGTTTTGAAGTCTGAGTAAAAAATTAAGAGAACAAAAATCCAAACTACCATGTTGGAGCATAATGAGTTGCTGGCAGCCAGTTTGGAATGTGTGCAAGATTTTTCTGAGCAACTGGAAGTCCATAATTCACTAACTACAAAATTAAGAGCTGTTCAAAAATGACCCGGTAATTAATTCATTTGTTCCTGATGGCGTAGCAGTTTGAACACGGGCCTGGGAGTCAGAAGGTCATGGGTTCTAATCCTGGCTCTACCACATGCCTGCTGTGTGACCTTGGGCAAGTCACTTCGATTCTCCGTGCCTCAGTTACTTCATCTGTAAAATGGGGGTTAAGACTGTGAGTCCCTGTGGGACAAGGACTGTGTCCGACCTGATTATCTTGCATCTACCCCAGCGTTTAGAACAGTGTTTGGAACAGTAAGTGCTTAACAAATACCATCCATTATTATTATTTCCACTATCGATTCCCAAAATGTCAGCCAGAGATAAAGGGGAAAATCTATCAGCTTCACGCGGGCCGGATGGCAGTTCTTCATCTGAGAAAGCTCTCCTCGTCTCCGTTCGTTTCCCATAACCTCATCGGTGACCCGGGCGGAGAGCCGGCTTTTCAAATGGTCTCTGGCTTGAGCTTCACCAGGACCACAGAGCTAACCACAAGAAGGGGCGGAACAGATGCTGGGGGACATTCAGCCAAGATTCTGGCAAGACTTTGGGTTATCCACAGACTTCTGGTATGCGGTAAATATTTCATTCCCCAAGGCAGTTGCTACCACAAGAGTAAACCACTGAGTCATCTAAGGATGGATGCTGTCGCCAGAAACCTCCTTTCTTACGGGGATCATGATCGAAAATTGGATCCGGAAGTGAACGGGACACAGGATGGTGTTACGGTAGTCCATTCTAACCGGACGGGGAATTTAGTTTCCAAACAGGCGGGGACATGGGTTATGCATCTGAGAGAGCAGATTTCTAAGGTCACTCGGTGGAGAGGTGTGATTCCAATTGGAATTCAGTTCCTGGTTAGACAGATGCACATACGCACACACATGCACGCACACACACATATAGACATAGTTTTCCCAAGATAGTTGGACGGACAGTTGTTCAGCAGTAAAAAAAAAACTGCATAGCTCTAAATTATGACATATTTGGGAATCGACAACAGTGATTAGGAACAAATGAATTAGGTCATTTTTCAACAGTTCTTCATTTTGTAGGCAATAATAATGATGATGGTATTTGTTAGGCGCTTACTATGTGACAGGCACTGTACTAAGCACTGAGGTGGTTACAGGAAAATCAAGTTGTACATAGTCCCTGTCCCATGTGGGGCTCACGGGCTCAATCCTCACTTTACAGAATGTGTGTTTATACATATGTGTGTGTGTGTGTATATGTACATGTATATGTATATACACACACTCTACATTTTCTGAACAGATAATTAGCTGTCCTTATATAAAAAGCATTATAATTTATCACACTGTCAGAGTACTAACACACCTGTGATAATCACAACATTTAAAAGTAGTGAAAACCAGTGTGGTTTAGTGGGCACAGCATAGGGCTGTCTTCTGTGTGATCTTGAACAATTGCTCAATTTCCTCATCGGTAAAATGGGGATTCAATATCTTTTCTTGCTTCTCTTTAGCCTCTGAACCTTCATTCATTAATTCATTCGATTGTATTTATTGAGCGCTTACTGTGTGCAGAGTACTGTACTAAGCACTTGGAAAGTGCAATTCAGCAATAGAGACAATCCCTGCCCACTCTGGGCTTACATTCTAGAAAGAGGGAGACAGGCATCAAAGCAAGTGAACAGGCATCAATACAAATGAATTATATGTATATATTTTAAATATATCAATATATAATATATTAATACTGATATGCACATCAAAAGTAAATAGGGATTGATATAAATAAATAGAATTATAGACATATACATATATACATAAGTTCCATGGGGCAGGGAGCGGGGGGAAGGGAAAAGGAGGTTAATCGAAGTCATACGGCAGGGAGGGAGAGCTGAGGAAAAGGGGGGCTTAATCTGGGAAGGCATCTTGGAGGAGGGGAGCCTTCAGTAGGGCTTTGAAGGGGCTTCGAACTTCATGTGGAACCTGATTATCTTGTATTTAACCCAGAACAGTGCTTGGCACATAGTAAGTGCTGAACTACCAATCAATCAGGCAATCATATTTATTGAGTACTTGCAGTGTGCAGAGCACTGCACTAAGTGCTGAGGAGAATACACTCTAACAGAGCTGATAGACATGTTCCCTACCCACAAGGAGAAGCAGCCTGGCCTAGTGAAAAGAACATGGTCTTGGGAGTCAGAGGACCTAGGTTCTAATCCTAGCTCTGCTGCTTGGGGAAGTCACTTAACTTCTCCAATGCCTCAGTTCCCTCTTCTGCAAAATGGGGTTTCAATATCTGTTCTCTTACACTGTGAGCCCCAAAAGGGACTTGATTATCTTCTACTTGATATCTTAGTACAATGCTTGGCACATAGTAAACACAGTATTCATTATTATTGTGCTTACATTATAGAGGAAGAGATAGACATTAAAAAATATAGCTATGTACAGAAATGCTATGGGGCTAAGGGTGGGGTGAGTGAAGGGTACAAATCCAAGTGTGAAGACGCTGCGGAAGGGAGAGGAAGAGGAGGAATTGAGGGCTTGGTCAGGGCGGAGGAAATGTGTTTTTAATAAGTCTTTGAAGGTGTGGGGAATGATCGGTTGGATATGAACGGGGAGGGAGGTCCAGACCAGAGGCGGGAAGTGGGTGAGGGATTGGCAGCAAGATAGACAAGGTAGAGGTACAGTGAGTTGGCATTAGAGGAGTGAAGGGTGTGGGCTGGGTTGTACTAGGAAATCAGGAAGGGTGAGAAAAAAGGGGGCGAGCAGATCGAATGCTTTAAAGCCGATGGTAAGGAGTTTCTGTTGGATATGAAGATGGATGGACAACACTGGAGATTCTTGAGGAGTGGGGAACCATGGACTGAACGTTTTAAAAGAAAAATGATTAGGGCAGCAGAGTGAAGTATGGGCTGAAGTGAAGAAAAGAGGCAAGGTGGTCGACAAGAAGGCTGCCTCAGTCGTCGAGAAAGGAAAGGATAAGCACTTGGATTAACATGGTAGCGGTTTGGGTGGAGAGGAAAAGGTGGATTTTAGTGATGTTGTGAAGGCTGAACCAGCAGGATTTGGGGACAGATTGAATAAGTGGGTTGAATGAGAGAGATGAGTTGAAGATAAAACTAAGGTGATGGGCTTGTGAGATGGGGAGGAATGGTGGTGTTGCCTAGAGTGATGGGAAAGTCAGGGGGAGAGCTGGGTTTAGCTGGGAAGATAAGGAGTTCTATTTTGAACATATTAAGTTTGAGGTCTTGGCAGGACATCCAAGTAGAGATGTCTTGACGGCAAGAGGAAATACGAGACTACAGAGGAGAGTGAACAGGACTGGAGATGTAGGATTGCTTTTCATCTGCATAGAGATAATTGCTGAAGCCGGGAGAGAGAATGAGTTCTCCAAGAGATCAAAAACTGAGCCGTGAAAGGTTTCCACAGTTAAGGAGTGGGTGGCAGAGGAGGAGCCTGCAAAAGAGACTGAGGAATGTCCAGAGGGATACGAGTTGAATCAGGAAAGAACAGTGTTAGTGAAGCAAAGGTCAGTCAGGGGAAGAGGGAAGTCGACAGTGTTGAAAGCAGCTGACATGTTGAGGTGGATTAACCTGGAGTAGAGGCTGTTGGATTTGGCAAGAAGGATATCACTGGTGACGTTTTAGAGGGCATTTTCCATGGAGTGAAGGGGGTGGACGCCTCATTGGAGAGGGTCAAGGAGACAACTGGTGGAGAAGAAATAGAGGCAATGGGTGTAGACAACTCGCTCGAGGAGTTTGGAAAAGAATGGTAGGAGGGAGTTGGGGCGATAACTGGAGGGAGCCTTGGGATCAAGGGGGGGGTTTTGTTTTTTTAGAAGAGGGGAGACATGAGCATGTTTGAAAGTAGTAGGAAAGAAGCGACTGGAAAGTGAATGATTGAATAGGATGGTCTGGAAGGAAAGAAGGGAGAGGCCAAGAGTTTTGATAAGGTATGAAGGGATGGGGTAGGAGGTGCAGGTGGAGAGGTTGGATTCTGAGAGGAGGTGGGAGATCTCCTCTTGAGATACTGCTGGGAAATATGGGAGAGGCAAATTATACCACATACTAATGTATGATACAAATACCATTACAATAGGCCAGACTCATCACGAAAGTTAACCAGTGAAAAGCAGCTAAAGGAAATCATAAAAAATGCTTTAACGTGCCCCCCAATTTCTTTGAAATTTAATTTCTGGCAATAGCAATGCATTCCATTACTCTCATGAGACAGATTAACGAGAGGTCAAGGAACTCAGTGTACCAAATAATGCATAACCCAAGCCCACGTCGCCTCCAATTCGTGTTTAATGCCACCTGGGATAGTTTATTAATAGCAGGAAAATATTGCTCACCGCAGAAAGGACTCACCATGAATGGGGTGGAGCTGAGGAAACCCCCTGAATCTTCATGCTTCTCTCCAGCCTAGACTGCTCAATTTGGCCCTGCAGCAGACCTGAGGAGAAGGCAGTCAGTCAGTCAATCAATTGTATTTATTGAGCGCTCACTGTGGGCAGAGCACTGTATTAAGCCTTGGGAGAATGCAGTTTAACAATAAACAGACATATTCCTGGCCCGCAATGAGCTTACAGTCTAGAGGAGGGGAGGCAGACATTAATATAAACAAATTAATGACAGATATGTACATAAGTGCTGTGGGGCTAGAAGAGAAGAAGAACAGAGGGAGCAAGTCAAGGTGACGCAGAAAGGAGTGGGAGAAGAGGAAATGGGTGGGGACTTAGGGGAGATCTCTTGGAGGAGACGTGCCCTCAGTAAGGCTTTGAAGGTGGGGGGAGAATTTGTCAGATTTGAGGAGGGAGGGCATTTCAGGCCAGAGGTAGGATGTGACTTAGAGGTTGTGGTGAGATAGGTGATACTGAGGCACAGCGAGAAGGTTAGCACTAGAGGAGCAAAGTGTGTGGGCTGGGATGTAGTAGGAGAGTAGCGAGGTGAGGTAAGATGGGGCAGAGAAAGGGCAGTGACAGTGTGGATCCAGGATGATCACTGATGAGGGGGCAGGGTGAACTCTGCCTCGTGGTCCTCATGATCTAAACAGGAAACAGTAGCAAGATCTAACAATAACTAGATCTAAACAGAGAAGCAGCATGGCGCAGTGGCTAGAGCGCGAGCCTGGGAGTCAGAAGGTCATGGGTTATAACCCCAGCTCTGCCACTTGTCTGCCATGTTACCTCACTTCTCTGGGCTTCAGTCACCTCATCTGTAAAATGGGGATCGAGACTGTAAGCCCCACATGGGACAGGGACTGTGTCCAACCCAATTTGCTTGTATCCATCCCAGCGTTTAGTACAGAACCAGGCACCTAATACATGCTCACAAATACCGTAATTATTATTAGCTAAAGGGAGAAGTCAGAACAAAGAAAATTCTTGGGAGCATATTTGGGTGCTTTCAGTCAATCTATTAATGGTATTCATTGAGCACTTGCTGGGTGCAGAACATTGTACCAAGTACTTGGGAAAGTGCACTGCATTAGAATTGATAGGCACGAGGAGCTTACAGTCTACAGGGGAGTTTACGAGTCTGCAGTGCTCGGTACACAGTAAGTGCTCAATAAATACAATTGAACAAAATGAATGAATGAATGTCTGGACCACCCAGGCTTTGGGACATCAAACCATCCACAGAGGCCATCTATAAGAGACTTTCCCTGACTATGCCCCTCTTTCCTCTTCTCCCATTCCCTTCGCTGTCACCCTGACTGGCTCCCTTTCTTCCTCCCCCTTCCCAGCCCCACAGCACTTACCTACATATCTGTGATTTATTTACGCCTGTCTTCCCCTCTAGACTGTAAAATCTTGTCGTGAGCAGGGAATGTGTCTACCTAGTGCGGAGTACAGAATAATAATGTTGGTATTTGTTAAGCGCTTACTGTGTGCAGAGCACCGTTCTAAGCGCTGGGGTAGACACAGGGGAATCAGGTTGTCCCACGTGGGGCTCACAGTCTTCATCCCCATTTTACAGATGAGGTAACTGAGGCACAGAGAAGTTAAGTGACTTGCCCACAGTCACACAGCTGACAAGTGGCCGAGCCGGGATTCGAACTCATGATCTCGGACCCCAAAGCCCGTGCTCTTTCCACTGAGCCACGCTGCTTTTCAGAAGGAGGAGAAGGATGGGGATTGCCGTAGGATGTGTGAGACAGCAGAGGCAGAATCATGGCTGCCCCAGATTAGTGTCCGGCAGCTGGAGTCAAGCTGTTTCAAGCAGCCTCTCTTCTGCAGCCCCCTCCCACCGCCCCTTTCCCCATCAAACCCCACCTCCAGCCACCCCCAGGCCTCTACTCCCAGTTCTTCCATCACCTACCTTCTCTTTTGTTGTAAATGCAGATTTAAAATGGTCACCAGGCATGTGGAGCACTCAGCCTCCTCTCCCAGTTGATCGATCAACCAATCCATCAATGCTTAGAGAAGTAGCGTGACCTAGCATGCTCTAGTGGGTAGAGCACGGGCCTGGGGTTCTTATCCCGGTTATGCCACTTGTCTGCGGTGTAGCCTTGGGTCATTCGTTCATTCAGTAGTATTTATTGAGCGCTTACTATGTGCAGAGCACTGTACTAAGCGCTTGGAATTTACAAATCGGCAACAGATACAGTCCCTGCCCTCTGACGGGCTTACAGTCTAATCGGGGGAAGTCACTTCACTTTTCTGGGCTTCAGTTCCTTCATTTGTAAAATGGGGACTAAGACTGTGAGCCCCATGTGGGACAGGGACTGTGTCCATCCTGATTTCCTTGGATCCACCCCAGTGCTTAGTACAGTGCCTAGCACACAGTAAGCTCTTAACTATTACCGCACTATACATGTGGTATTTATTGAGTGTTTACTGAGGATAAAGCACTGAACTAGGCACATGAGTGAGAACCCCCCCATCCTTCCCAACAAGGTGAGAAGCAGCACGGACTAGTGGAGAGAATATGGTCGGAGGAGGCAGAAGGACCTGGGTTTGACCTGCTGTGTGCCCTTGGGCGAGTCACCTTACTTCTCTGTGCCTCGGTTCCCTCTTCTGCAAAATGGGGATTGAGACTCTGAGCCCCATGTGGGACAGGGACTGTGTCCAGTCGGATTTGCTTATATTCATTCATTCAATCGTATTTATTGAGCACTTACTGTGTGCAGAGCACTGTACTAAGTTCTTGGAAAGTACAATCCAGCAATAGAGACAATCCCTGCCCACACTGGGTTTACAGTCTAGAAATAGGGAGACAGGCATCGATATAATAGAATCAATAGAATAAGCAGCGTGGCTTAGTGGAAAGAGCCTGGGTTTGGGAGTCAGAGATTACGGGTTCTAATCCCGACTCCATCACTTGTGAGCTGTGTGACTTTGGGCAAGTCACTCAACTTCTCTGTGCCTCAGTTACCTCATCTGTAAAATGGAGATCAAGACTGTGAGCCCCAAGTGGGACAAACTGATAACCTCGTATGTATCCCAGCGCTTAGAACAGTGCTTGGCACATAGCACTTAACAAAGGCCATCATCGTCATAGATCACACATCAAAAGTAAACAGGGATAAATATAAATAAGTAGAATTATAAATATATACATATAAACATAAATGCTGGGGGTGAAAAAGGAGTGAGTCAAGGTGACGTGGAAGGGAGGGGGAGCTGAGGAAAAGGGGGGCTTATATCCACCCCTGCACTTAGTACGGTGCCTGACACATAGTAAGCGCTTGGCAATTATCATTATTACATTCTGGCAGATTGTAAGTGATGAATGCCCATAGGATCACGACGCTCACAAATGTCTCTGGGTTGGGGATGGGGGGGGGCGGGGTCTCTTTATCCTGGGGCCCAGAAGCTACAACCCCCGTGGCAATCTGGCAATATGGCCCTGAATGGAGAAAAACAGAATCCATCCGTTGCAGGCAGGGCTTATTATAGAGAAAGAGTTAAAAAGAATGTTTCTTAAGCTAAAGAGAGATTTGAAAAATCAATAAAAGATCAACTTTTAATCCATATCACTAGTCTTACAGCTGTGGTTCTAGGTCGAGCATGAAATATAATCGAGTTACAAAACACAGTACTTTCCTTTCCTAGGCGTTTCTATGGTGTTAGCATTTTCTCCCCCATCCGAGTCTAGCGTAGGCCATTTTTCCTTTCTTGTATGTTTTCCTTTCCATGAGATTTTTCCATCCTGGGGTCCTCGGGCTGTTCCAGCCACCTACGCTCAGTCAGCAGTGGATTTTGAATTTCCTGCCCGCCTTCTATTTAAAACTTTATGGTTCTGCCTCAAATTAAGCCTCTAGGATGTCATCACAGGCAAAGCCTCCTGGCTTCGTTCACGGCATCTTTTCCTGATGGCTCTTTGCATTGAAATAGCACAATTTTGAAGTCTGAGATGATCAATGACCCTTCCTTCCTTCCTTTCTCGCTTTTTCTTGAGACTAGCAAGTAATAACTTTGCTTGGAAATGATTTCCAGTTTGGGGAGGAAACTTCTAGAATCAAATACAAAGGCAATCCAATTAAAATCCCACATTTAAGTCCCAGAGAAAGTTCCATTCAGATGATAAATCCATTTTAAATCCCCTTAAACTGTAAGATCCTTGTGGGCAGGAAATGTGCCTACTAATCCTGTTGTATTTTTCTCTCCCAAGTACTTTGTACAATATTATTTATACAGTAAGCTCTTGACCGATTTATCCCCTCCCCTTTCAAATACGACAGACCGCTACTCTCGGCTCCATCAAATTAAATTCACACCTCCTCCAAAAGGCCTTCCCCGATTAAGCCTTCCTCTACCCTACTCTCTCTCCCTTCTGCCTCACCCGTGCGCTTAGATCTCTACATTTTAAGTATGTCATTTTCAATCCGCTCTCAGTCCCACAGTACTTACGTTACATGTCGATAAGCGAAGTAGTGGATTGAGAGGCAGCCTGGGAGTTCAGAGGTCGTGGGTTCATTCATTCAATAGTATTTATTGAGTGCTTACTATGTGCCAAGCACTGTACTAAGCACTTGGAATGTACAACTCAGCAAGATAGAGACAATCCCTGCCCAATAACGGGCTCACAGTCTAAATGGGGGAGACAGCCAGAAAAACAGAACAGAGCAAGTAGTCTGGCACAGACATTACCAAGATAAATAGAATCATAGATATATACACCATCCCGGCCAATCCCAGCTCCGCCACTTGTCTGCTGTGTGAACTTGGGCAAGTCACCTAACTTCTCTGTGGCTCAGTTACCTCATCTGTAAAATGGGGATTGAGACTGTGAGCCCCACGAGGGACTGGTGCTATAATAGTGCAGGAAACAAAGAAGGGCTTTAACAAATACCATAACTATTACTATTCTTAATTTATTTTAATGTTCCATTTAGGCTGTGACCTTCTTGTGGGCAGGGAATTGTCCACTCGTTCTATCATACTGCACTTCCCCGAGTGCTTAGTGTGCTGGACCCAGCAAGTGCTCAATAAATATAATTGATTGATTGATTGATTGAAAAGACCAAAGATTGGCCAGACCATTGCAGGGAAATGTGTCTGTGCCCTCTCCCCTAATGACTAATCAATCAATGGTATTTATTGAGTTCGTACTATGTGCAGAGCACTATACTAAGCACCCAGGAGACTACACTATAGCAGACTGGGTAGGTACATTCCCTATTCAGTGGTTTCCAGTCAGAAATGACAAACTAAGTGAACATCTCAAGAATGAAGCCTCTCTGGAAGTCCAGTCCCAAGAACCAGAGGTTAGACATCAGAAGTGTCTGGAGGAAGAAAAATGCTAATATAATCAATTAGTCAATCAAGGCTATGTATTGAGCACTTACTATGTGCAGAGCACTGTAATAAATGCTTGGAAGAGCATGCTACAATAGAGTTGTAGACATGAGCAGCAGCATGGTTTAGTGGGTAAAGCAGGGGCCTGGGAGTCAGAAGGACCTAGGTTCTAATCCTCGCTCTGCCACTTGTGTGCTATGTGACCTTAGACAAGTCACTTCACTTCTCTGGGCCTCAGTTGCCTCATCTTTAAAGGGGAATTAAGACTGTGAGCCCCTTGTAGGAGAGGGACTGTCCAACCCGATTCGCTTGTATCCATCCCACTGCTTAGTTCACTGCCTGGCAAAAAGTAAGTGCTTAACAAATATTCTTTTTCTTCTTCTTCTTCTTATCCCTGCCCAAAAGGATCTAGAAGGGAACATAGAATGTAAAAGAGCCAGACTGTAAGTTCATTAAGGTCAGGAAATGTGCCTGCTAATTCTATTGTACTATATTCTCCCAAGCGCTTAGTACAGTGCTCTGCCATAAATTATAAATGCTCAATAAATGCCATTGAGTGATTTGATATCCACTACCTAACGGGGCCACACCCTGCCTTCTCACCATTAATGAAACTTCCAAATCCGTAGGTACAAATAGAGTCACACACCTGGAAGATAGTCTACTTCTGCCCAATTTGCCAACCTCCTCATGGGTACTTAGGTGCGATGGTGGGGTAGAAGCAGAATGGCATAGTGGATAGAGCACAGGCCTGGGAGTCAGAAGGTCATGGGTTCTAATCCCGGCTCCGTCACTTGTCTGCTGTGTGACCTTGGGCAAGTCACTTCACTTCTCTGGGCCTCAGTTACCTCATCTGGTATTGAGACTGTGAGCCCCATATTGGACAGGGACTGTGCCCAACCCGCTTTGCTTGTATCCCTCCCAGTGCTTAGTACAGTGCCTGGCAAATACCATTAAAGGAAAAAAAAAACCCTATTCACACTGGACTAGATTAGATTAGGTATTTGCACCACCCCCAACCCTATAACATTTATGTATATATCTTTAAATTACAAATCGTGACATTTATTCAAACGAACATCCACCTCCCTCTCTAGATTGTCCATTATGGGCAGAAAACGTGTCCATCAGTTCTGTTGTATTTTATTCTCCCAAGTGCTTAGTACAGTGCTCTGCACATAGTAGCTCAATAAATACCACTGACTGATTGATTACTTTGTGCTAACTGCATCTATTCTATGTCAGAGTTTGATCTCTGTGGGCTGCGGAGAGGAACAGAATGTATTCCTCCGCACAAGGGCCTTCACGCTTCTGAATTTGGATTGGATTGGCTGTAGCCTGGTGTGTAAAATGGAGAAACTAACGTGGGGGAGGAAAGGGAAATTAATTTTTAATAGAATGCACTAAGAACAAAAGCTCACTATTTTTTTCTCCAAAATGGGGAGTGAGTAATTGGAGAAATGGAAAATACAATCACTCAGGATGAGACCTCACACGCTGCCAAGTTGAAAACCCACTGAGAAATTGGAGTCTGAAACAAAGTCCTCTGTGCTTTTGATTTTGTTTTCTTCTGGCTAAACATGATTTCCTGTTTTCAATTTAAAAGCAGTCTTTGTCAAGCAGGCTTTTTAGGGTTCTGTACACAGAAAACGATAGATACCATTGCATGATTTTTGATGTCGCCAAAAAACACCGAGCCGATGTGTTTGAGATATCTAATAATTTGAAATTTGGGGATTGGATTTGTCTGGAAATAGTTTGGAATCGAAACATACCCAGGAGAGGAGTGCTTAGCCCAGAAATATTACCAAGATGTTTTTCCCTGAAGGTGGGAGAGTTAATTGAGGGCTATGGAAGTCCTCTCTAGACGGTAAACTCACTGTGGCCAGGGAATGGCCACATCCCTGTATCGTTTTATGTATAGATCGTTATAGTGCATTCTCCCAAGTACTTAATTCAGTGCTCTGCACACAGTAAGTGCTCAATAAGTATGATTTACAGATTGACTGGCTCTGCCACTTGTCTGCTGTGTGACCTTGGCCAACTCACTTCGCTTCTCTGGGCCCCATTTACCTCATCTGTGAAATGGGGGGGGGTTAAGACTGTGAGCTTCATGTTGGACTGTGACCAACCTGATTAGTGTATATCTACCCCGGCGCTTTGTTACAGTGCCCGGCACATAGTGAGAACTAAACAAATAACATTAAAAATTGTTTCAGAAAGGTAGTGGCCGGGGCAGCAGAGATCACGGTGGGCTCAGATTAACATGAGGTGACCATCTTTCACCACCCAGGCCAAAGTGGCAATAGCAATCCAACAGTCAACAGTATTTATGGAGAATCTCCTGGGCACAGTACTGAGCTCTTGGGAGATTACAGTAGAATTAGAAGACATGATCCTTGCCCCCAAAGAGCTTACAAATTTATGGAGACAGAGAAACTAAAGTCAGAGGAAGAAGGAAAAAAGGATCGTATTTGAGTTACTGCAGTGTAGTCTAGTGGAAGGACACGGGCCTGGGAGTTAGGAGACCAGAGTTTATTCATTCAGTCGTATTTATTGAGCGCTTACTATGTGCAGAGCACTGTACTAAGTGCTCTATTCTCGGCTCCACCGCTTGCCTGCTGTGTGGGACTGTGGGCAACTCACTGAACTTATCCGTGCCTCAGTTTTTTCAGCCTCAAAATAGGGATTCAATACTTGTTCTCCCTTCTACTTAGACTATGAGCTCCCAATTAGGGTTCCAACCTGATTACCTTGTCTCTACCCCAGGGTTTAATATAGTGCTTAGCACAGAGTAAATGCTTAACAGATACCATTATTATTATTTAACAGGATATGTGAGCCGTGTACGGAAGACACAGTGAGTACTTAAGTGCTTGGTAGGCAAAGAAGAGGCATTAGAGGGATATAGACTAGGAAGAAAATAAATTAATCTGAGGAGGCATACTGGAGGAGGTGACATTTCAGAAGGGCTTTGAAGATGCAGATTCAATCAGTCATATTTATCGAGTGCTTACAGTGTGCAAAGCTTGGGAAAGCACGACCCAACATTATAATAGACACCTTCCCTGTCCAGAGCGAGCTGATAGCCTAGACGGGGAGAAATGTCCACTCATGCATATGATTTGGGAGGGGGTTTCACTCATTCAATCGTTCAGTCGTATTTATTGAGCGCTTACAATGTGCAGAGCAGCGGGGGAAAGGTGAGAGCCAAAGGTCAGCGGTAGGAGAGACGAAAATGAGGCACCGTGAGTCAATTAGCTTGAAAGAAGTGAGGCATGCGATTTGGGGTGTGGTATTAGAAGAGAGTGCGTAAATAGGAAGGAGAGTCTTGAGTGAGTGTCTTAAAGGCAATGGTCAGAGTTTCTGCTTGCTCATTCAGCCGTATTTACTGAGCGCTTACTGTGTGCAGAGCACTGTACTAAGCGGTCAGGAGAGTACAATATAACAATAAGCAAACACATTCCCTGCCCACAGTGAGCTTACAGTCTAGAGGAGGAGCTTGCTGTGGAGCAGGATGGACAACAATGGGAGGTTTTTGAGGAGTGGGGAGGCACGTGCTGAACTTTGAACTAGCTAATCTGGGCTAAGCCAATGAGCCTGCCACTGATTCTTATTCCACTTGGGTGTTGTAGGGAGTCTCCCCTCTCCCTTCAGAAGCAGTGTTGCTTAGTGCATAGAACACAGACCTGGGGTCAGAAGGAGGGAGGTTCTAAACCGGCTCTGTCATTTATCTGCTGTGGAACCTTGGGCCAGTCACTCTGTGCCTTAGTTAGCTCATCTGTAAAGTGGGGGGGTGTGAGCCCTATGTGGGACATGAACCACCACCAACCTGATTAATTTATATCTAGTCCGTTGCTTAGTCCAGTGCCCGAAGCATAATAAGCACTCCACAAAGACATTTTTTTTAAAAAAACTCCCCCTATAATTAAGAATTCTAATAATAATTTTGGTATTTGTTAAGTGCTTACTATGTGCCAAGCACTGTTCTAAGCCCTGGGCTAGAAGGAAGGTAATCAGGTTGTCCCACATGGGGCTCTCAGTCTTAATCCCCAATTTACAGATGAGGTAACTGAGACACAGAGAAGTTAAGTGACCTGCCCAGAGTCACACAACAGATAAGTGGCAGAGCCGGGATTAGAACCCACCACCTCTAACTTCCAAGCCCATGCTCTTTCCAGTAAGCCTCACAGCATGGCCCTGTGGAAAGAGCAAGGGCCTGGGAGTCAGTGGATCTGGGTTCTAATCCCAGTCCCTCCACCTACCTGCTGTGAGACCTTCTCTGGGGTCCAGAGAAGTTAAATCACCACAAAAAACTCCCCTCTTTCCATGCTCATCGGAGATGAGAAATATCTACTTCTTCTCTTCCCTTGGCCTTTCCGTCTCCAGACTAAACATTACCCTATAGCCTACTCTTCTCCAGACTAAAGAACATCAATCTCTTTAGCTTTTCTCATGTCTTTTCCTCCAGTCCCTTAGTCATCTCTGGGCTCCCCTTAAATCCTCTTCAACATGCTCAACAACTCTCTTATGTGGTGAAACCCACAATTAAACAGAATATCCTAGAAATATATGACCACAGTTGAGATGGGAGTTTTGTCCCACAGTTCTCTCTACCATAAACCTACTGGGTATAATTGCTTATTTATAATGCACATCCAGTCACTCGCCATCTTGTATTTGCCTTTTCTCCTTCTGCCCCATAATAATAATTGTAATAATTGTGGTATTTGTTAAGCATTTACTAAGTGCCAAACACTGTTCTAAGTGCTGGGGTAGATACAAGGTAATCAAGTTGTCCCACATGGAGCTCAGTCTTAATTCTGATTTTACAAATGAGTTAACTTAGGCCCAGAGAAGTTAAGTGGCTTGCCCAAGGTCACACAACAGAAAAGTGGCAGAGCCGGGATTAGAACCCGTGTCCTCTGACTCCCAAGCCCGTGTTCTTTCCACTTAAGCCATGCTGCTTCTCTACTACATTCCTACTCTATTATATCCTGTTCTCTATGTTCTCTGCTATATGCACTTGTTATTTGGAACTTTATTCACTTTCTCTCTGACCATTTCTCTAATTTAATAAACTTGATTTTTCATTCTAACCCTGCTCTCCAAACTGCTAGCCAAATTCCCCTCATACCTTCAACCCTGCTCCCTCACTTAGTGTACTTTGTAGTCATAATAGACCAATTTTGGGTGGGTTTTTTTGGTCTCTGAGCATGTGCTCAATGGATATTTTGCAGGCTAAGAGTTTGATTTTGGTAAAAAGTGGGAAAAAAAGTATCAACTTCATTGAAAGTCATCATCACTGAGCCAAAACAATAGCAGAGTATCCATAGTGTATTGTGTTTTCCCGAGTGCTTAGTACAGGAGAAGGAAGACTCGTCCTTTTGACGTACCAGCAAGAGAACAGCCTCATCCTTGGGTTTAAATCAGCAATTTATCTGAAAGTTTAAATGAAATTATAAATGCTACTAGTAAAATGGAAAACTCACTCTTCTGCATCCAAAGAAAACTCATCATAATTCCACCAAACCACTGGATTTTTGCCATGGATTTTTTTTTTTTTTTTGGTGGTGGGGGGAGAGAGTAACTGAGTCATCTTTCTGGCAAAGACAATAATTCAAAATACATATCCCAGATGAGCCATTTAAAGAACTAGAAGTAGCTTCTCCTCTAGTAACCCCAGGGTCTGGTCCTGTTCAAATCCTTAAATGTTTCCAGGACCACCTGAAGCTGCCAGCACACCATTCCCACACTAGGGAAAGGAAAGTTGTGGGAAAGCTGTCAGCAAAGGCAGTTAATAGAGAACCCTGCTTCCTCTTTTCCCCACAGAGGGTGCTGCCCAATGTTTGACAGACATAGCGTGGCCTAACGGAAAGAGCCCAGGCCTAGGAGTCAGAGGACCTGGATTCTAATCCTCCTTCTGACCACTTGTCTGCTGGGTGACTTTGGGCAAGCTAACTTCCCTTTTCCTCAGTTATCTCATCTGTAAGATGCGGGTTAAGACTGTTGTCCCCATGGGGGACATGGACTGTGTCCAACCTGATCATATTGTATCTGCTTAGTGTGGTGTCTGGCACCTAGTATTTTTCAAGCGCTTAGTTCAGTGCTCTGTATACAGTAAGCACTCAATAAATAGAATTGAATGAACGATAGTAAGTACTTAAGTGAATAGTAAGTACTTAACAAATTCCAATTAAAAAAAGGGTTCTCTCTAACCAATAATAATAATGTTGGTATTTGTTAAGCGCTTACTATGTGCCGAGCACTGTTCTAATCGCTGGGGTAGATACAGGGTAATCAGGTCCCACGCGGGGCTCACAGTCTTAATCCACATTTTCCAGATGCGGTAACTGAGGCACAGAGAAGTGAAGTGACTTGCCCCAAGTCACACAGCTGACAAGTGGCGGAGCTGGGATTCGAACCCATGACCTCTGACTCCTAAGCCCGGGCTTTTTCCACTGAGCCACGCTGGACATATCGGTGGCCCTTTCTACAGCCGCTCCAAATTAATACATATTCTCTTTCAGGACGGCAGTAGGTCTTATTTCTCCTCGAAAGCAATTTAGGCGCTCACGTGGTGACAAGAATTACCGAGTCAGAAGCCATTTTAAAAGAGCAAGAAGATCACGCTATTATAGAACATTCCCAAATGAGTATTTAATGTTTCCTAAAGAAATATGAAGACCTTAGTTTGCTCATTTAATTTCCACAAAGTTCCCTCTTAGTTCTCTGCCAAACATTTTAAGAAAAGAATTCAGCAAACTCACAAGAGGTAGAATGCTATCAAACGGAAGGACGCCCAGACAGTTATATAAGATTTCAGGAACATGTGTTTTGTGTTTACATACTGAATAGCGGCTTCTGTAGAGCTCTCCCTTATTTCCTGTCTGCTGGCCTTAGAAATTTTGCTGTGTCATTCAAGTACTTGGCTCTTATGGAACATTCTTTTCTTTTCCACTCAAACAGTGGTTACCGAGCGCTTAGTATATGCAGAACACTATATGAAATGCTTAGAAAACCTTGCCTTTAACAAGTTTGAGGATTCTGCTGTATCTTCAACTCCCAAAGGGCAATTGAATTAGTCAGTCACTGGTGTTTATTGACCGCTTGCTCTGTGCAGAACACTGCACTAAGCACTTGGGGGAATTCCATACAACAGAGTTGGTTGACACATTCCCTGTCCACAACACCCAACTTACAACAGTACCTTCTTGAAAATTTTCCCTTTTTTGCCTAGATTTCTGTATCTTCCCAAAACGATCATAGATATTTAATAATAATAATAGGGTTGGTATTTGTTAAGCGCTTACTATGTGCAGAGCACTGTTCTAAGCACTGGGGTAGATACAGGGTAATCAGGTTGTCCCACGTGAGGCTCACAGTCTTAATCCCATTTGACAGATGAGATAACTGAGGCACAGAAAAGTCAAGTGGCTTGCCCACAGTCACCCAGCCGCCAAGTGGCGGAACCGGGGTTCGAACCCATGACCTCTGACTCCTAAGCCCGTGCTCTTTCCACTGAGCCACGCTGCTTCTTATATTTACCACTAAGATGATAGGCTGTGCCACTGCAGGATGGATTTATTCAATAGCATTTATTGAGCACTTACTGTGTGCACAACACTGCACTAAGCACTTGGGAAAGTTCACTATAACAATAAACAGGCACACGGATAGATGGGCGTATTGCTGCCAACTCCTAGGCAGACATAGGTGGTATTTTGGGAAGCCGCATGGCCCAGTGGGGAGCTCAGGGCTGGGAGCCAGAGGACCTGGGTTCTAATTCCGCCCACCCACTTGTCTGCTTTGTGAACTTCAGCAAGTCACTTAACTTCTCTGTGCCACAGTTTCCTCATCTGTAAAATGAGGATTGAGATTTGAGCCCCATGTGGGACATGGACCGTGTTCAACCTGATTAGCTTCTACCTACCCCAGCTCTTACGACAATATCAAGCGTACCCCAAGGGCGCCGCGAAGCTTTTTGGGTGGGTTGAGCCAACCTCCTCACTGTACCTCCATCCTGTCTATCTCAATGAATCAAGCAATCGGTGGTAATTATTGAGTGCTTACTATGTGCACAGCACTCTAAGTGCTTAGGAGAGTACGATACATCAAAATTAGCAGACGTGTTCGCCGACCTTCTGCCATGTTCTGCCTCTGGCCTGGAACTCCCTCCCTCTTCAAAGCTGACAGATGATCATCCCCACCTCTACCTTTAAAGCTTTAGTGAAAACACATCTGCTCCAAGAAGCACACCTGGACTAAGGCCTCATCTCCTCTTCTCTCACTCCCTTCTGTATTGTCCTTGCACTTTGACGCCCCCTCCCTCAACCCTACAGCACTTATGGAGAGTACGTATTTTATTTATATGAATGTCCACCTCCCCCTGTAGACTGTAAGTTCACTGTGGGCAGGGAAAGTGTCTACCAACTCTGTTGTGTTTCACTCTCCCAAGGACTTAGTACAGTGCCGTGCACACAGTAAGCGCTCAAAAAATACAAATTAATGGATTCAGCCAATCGATCAATGGTATTTATTGAGCATTTACTGTGGGCTCCTAAGTACTTGGGAGAGAACAACATGGCAATAGAACAGAGTTGGTAGACTAGTTCCCTGCCCTCAATGTGCTTACAGTCTGGAGGAGGAGACAGACATTAATAAATAAACTATCGGCATAATGGACTAATTGATCGACTGTTGAGCAGCCTTTGGAGCTGGATGGACCCCATCCATCAGTTAATCATATTTATTAAGCGCTTACTGTGTGCAGAGCACCTTATTAAGCGCTCGAGTACACTATATCAATAAACAGACACATTCCCTGCCCACAGTGAACTTACAGTGTAGACAGAGGGAGACATATTAGTAAAAATACATAAATTACGGATATGTACATAAGTGCCGTGGGACTGGTGGGGGGTGGTTGTGAATGAAGGGAGCAAGTCAGGGAGACACAGAAGGGAGGAGGAGAAGAGGGAATGAGGGCTTAGTCAGGGAAGCCCTCTCGGAAGAGATGTGCCTTAAATAAGGCTTTGAAGTGGGGGGGCGTAATTGTCTTTTTTATATGAGGAGGGAGGACATTCCAGGCCACAAGCAGGATGTGTGTGAGAGGTGGGCAGTGAGATAGGTAAGACTGAGGTACAGTTAAGATTAGGTTAACATTAGAGGAGTGAAGAGTGCAGGTTGGGTTGTAGTAAGAGAGTAACAACGTGAGATTGGAAGGGCAAGATGATTGAGTGCTTTAAATGGTGAGGAGTTTCTGTTTCATGCAGAGGTGGATGGGCAACCACTGGAAATTTTCGAGGAGAGGGGAAGTGTGGCCTGAATGTTTTTTTGTAGAAAAATGATCTGGGCAGCAGGGTGAAGTATAGACAGTAGTGGGGAGAGACAGGAGACTGAGAGGTCAGCAAGGAGGCTGATACAGTAATAATAATAATGTTGGTATTTGTTAAGCACTTACTATGTGCAGAGCACTATTCTAAGTGCTGGGGTAGATGCCGGGTAATCAGGTTGTCCCACGTGAGGCTCACAGTTAATCCCCATTTTACAGATGAGGTCACTGAGGCCCAGAGAAGTGAAGTGACTTGCCCACAGTCACACAGCTGACAAGTGGCAGAGCCGGCATTCGAACCCATGACCTCTGACTCCCAAGCCCGGGTTCTTTCCACTGAGCCACGCTGCTTCTCTAACAGTAATCAAGGTGGGATAGGATAAATGATTGGATTAATATGGTAGCAGTTTGAATAGAAAGGAAAGGACAGATTTTAATAGTAATTATTATTATGGTATTTGTTTAAGTGCTTACTCTGTGCTAAGCACTGCTCTAAGCTCTGGGGTAATTACAAGCTTATCAGGCTGTCCCGTACGGGGCTCATAGTCTTAAATCCCCATTTTATAGGTGAAGTAATTGAAACACCGAGAAGTGAAGTGGCTTGCCCAAGGTCACACAGCAGACGAGTGGCGGAGGCAGGATTAGAATCCACATCCTCTGACTCCCAAGCCCGTATTCTTTCCACTAAGTCACGCTGCTTCGATGTCATGAATGTTGAACCAACAGGATTTAATGATAGATTGAATATGTGGGTTGAAAGAGAGGAGTCAAGGATGATGCCAAGGTTTATGGGCTCGTGAGACAGGAAGGATGGTGATGCCGTCTTCAGTGATGGGAAAGTCAGGGGGAGGACAGGGTTTGGGTGGGAAGATAGGAGGCTCTGTTTTAGACATGTAAAGCTTGAGGTGAGCGGGGGACATCCCAGTAGAGATGACTTGAAGGCAGGAGAAAATGCGAGGCCGCAGAGAGAGAGAGAGATCAGGGCTGGAGATGAAGATTTGGGTGTCATCCTCGTAGAGGTGGTAGTTAAGGCCATATGTGTGAATAATAATATTGGTATTTGTTAAGCGCTTACTATGTGCCGAGCACTGTTCGAAGCGCTGGGGTAGATACAGGGTAATCTGGTTGTGCCAAGTGAGGCTCACAATCTTAATCCGCATTTTCCAGATGGGGTAACTGAGGCACCGAAAAGTCACACAGTCACACAGCTGACAGGTGGTGGAGTCGGGATTAGAACCTTTGACCTCTGACTCCTAAGGCCATGCTCTTTCCACCGAGCCATGCTGCTTCTCCAAATCTTTGAGTGAAAATGGAGAATAGAAGGGGACCTAGAACTAAACCCTGAGGGACACCGCAGTCAGAGGGTGGGAGGCAGAGGAAGAGCCCACGAAAGAGACTGACGAGCAGCTAGAGAGATAGGAGGAGAACCAGGATACTGTGGGTGAAGTCGAGGTTGGATACTGTTTTCAGGAGAAAGGGAGGGTCAACAGCGTCGAAGGCAGCAGAGAGGTCGAGGAGGATTAGGATGGAGTAGAGGCCGTAGCATTTGGCAAGAAGGAGATCAATGGTGACCTTTGAGAGGGGGGTTTTTGTGGAGTGAAGGGAGACCGAAATCAGATTGGAGGCGGTCAAGGAGAGAACTGGAAGAGAGGAACTTGAGACAGCGGATGTAGACAGCTCGCTCAAAGAGTTTGGAGAGTAATGGCAGGAAACCAAGCCTTCCCTTCCCTGCCAAAGCCTTCCTTTCCTCTTCTCCCACTCTCTTCTGTGCCTCCCTGACTTGCTCCCTTGATTCATCTCACCCTACCCCACAACGCTTATGTACATAACTGTAATTTACTTATTTATATTAATGTCTCTCTCCCTCTAGACTATAAGCTCGTTGCGGGCAGGGAATGTGACTGTTTACTGTTACGTCGCACACAGTGAGCACTCAAATACGATTAAATGAATGAATGGATTGTGAGTCGGATATGGGATCTGATGACCTTGTATCATCTCCAGGGCTTAGTACAGTGCTTGGCACATAGTAAGCACTTAAAAATACAATTATAATTATTATTATGATTATTTTTACATCTAGTTTGGATTAGGACACTTTCAAAAGGATGTGGGAAAACTGGAAAAGACACGAAAAAGAACAAAAAACTACAGGGATGGAAAATAATGAATCATAATGGAGCTAACGTGCAAATGGACAGGCAAACAAATGATAATTTTGGAAAAAAGTCATCTGACTGGTTGTCAAGGGGCCTCGCGAATGTACAGTTTTATGCTTGAGTCCAGATGACAACAGAAACTCATAAATCTACAGTTCCGTCTTTGAACCAAGCAAGTGGGTTGTTGGAATTTTTTTTTTCCAGTTCAACTACATGCTGGGAATATTCTTTCAAAATTACAAGTTTTTGCTTGTGCAGATAAGTCATTCAAGTTTTATTTATTATACCCACCGTCTTCTCTCCCACACTTATGCCTCTTTATCAGGTGTTTTTCTTTCCCCATTCTCCTCTCTCTATGTAGGAAGTGTTTCTTTGAGAAGTAACATGGCCTAGTGGAAAGATCCCTGGCCTGGGAAGCAGAGCATCTGGGTTCTAATCCCGGCTCTGACACTTGTCTTCTGCATTGCTTGGACAAACCACTTAACTTCTCTGGGCCTCGATTTCCTCATCTATAAAATGAGAGTGAAATACGTTCTCCTTTCATTCATTCATTTAATTGTAGTTATTGAGCATTTACTGTGTGCAAAGCACTGTACTTAGTGCTTTGGAGAGTACATTACAACAACCAACAGACACATTCCCTGCCCACAACAATCTCGCAATTACCCAACGAGCTCCCCTTAGACTGAAATATCCTTCCCACCCTCCCCCTCCCTCCCCTTAGAAAGTGAACCCCATGCGGGATGGGGAACTGTGACTGACCTAATTTTTTTTAATGGCATTTGTTAAACGTTTATTACACGCCAAGCAATGTTTTAAACTCTGGGTTAGATACAGGGCTATCAGGCTGGACACAGTCCCTGTCGTGCATGAGACTCACAGTCTAGGTAGAAGGAAGTAGGATTTAATCACTATTTTATAGATGAGAAAACTGAGGCACTGAGATGCCAAGTGACTTGCCCAAGGTTACACAGGAAGCAATTGGCAGAGCCACCATTAGAACCCAGGTCCTGTGACTTCCAGGTTTGTGCACTTTCTACTAGGCCGTGTTTTTTCTCTGGAATTGGGTGAATTTTAAATCAAGTCCCACAGGAAGAACAGGGTCACCATCACAAACCACCATACAGCCTCTTGGGGTTTCTCACCCTCCCCAGAGCAACATTAATTGGGAGCCAAAACAGGGCACCAATAGAAACAGCTTCCGTCTTGAGAAGCAGCAAGGCAAAGTGGGAAGATTACAGGCCTGGGAATCAGAAGACCTGGGTTCTAATCCCAGTTCTGTCACTTGTCTGCTGAGGGACCTTTGGCAAGTCACTTAACTTCTCTGTGCCTCAGTTTCCTCATGAGTAAAATGAGGATTAAATCCTACTCCCTCCTACTTAGGCTAAGAGCCCCATATGGGGCAAGGGACTGCGGCCAAACTGTATGTCTTGTATCTACCCAGAGCTTAGTGCAGGGCTTAGCATGTAGTAAATATTTAACATATATTATTATTATGATTATTATTATATTGATTGCTCTCCCAGTGTGTCCCTCTCCCTCCCTTCAGGAGCTTCAAGTTTGGTCTGGGGATGTCAGCGTCTGCCTCCTCCCCCACTGCCCCTCGTCCTGAGACCCCAGCTCATATGCACAGTTTCTGTGCGCGCCGTGAGCTATTTCAACCCAGTATATAACCTGACCTCTATCTCTATCTTGTGACTTGGAATTCATAGTCATTCCATAAATCAAGGGTATTTATTGAGCGCTTACTGTGTTTAGAGTACTGTACTAAGTACTTAAGAAACAGTGTGGCCAAATAGAAAGAGCAAAGGCCTGGGAGTCAGAGGACACGGGTTCTAATCCAAGCTCAGTCATTACCCTGCTGTGTGATCTTGGACAAGTCACTTGACTTTTCTGTGCCTCAGTTCCCTCATCTGCAAAAGGAGGATTCGAAACCCGTTGTCACTCCTACTTAGACTGTGAGACCCATGTAGGACATGGTTTTCTTTTATCAACACCAGCCCTTAGAACAAAGTTTGGTCCATAATAAGAGTTTAACAAATACCATTATTATTATTATCATTATTTTTGGAAGAATTGAGTCAATATTGCTATTGTTCTTGTCTGTCCGTCTTCCCCGATTTGACTGTAAGCCCCTCAAAGGGCAGGGACTGTCTCTATCTGTTACTGATTTGTACATTGCAAGCATTTAGTACAGTGCTCTGCACCTAGTAAGCGCTCAATAAATGCTATAAATAAATAAAAAATACTATAAATTACTGAGCGCTGTGTGCAGAGCACTGTACTTAGTCCTTGGAAAGTACAATATAACAATACAACAGACACATTTCCTGCCCACGACGAGCTTGCGGTCTAAGGGATGGCACTGAAAACCTTAGAAGGGCATAGTGATCTTGTACAACATGGTTTGAGATCAGACCCAATCAAAAGAAATGAAGCGTAAGGAATGCACTGTTGTAATATAATAACTAGACATTCTACCATCTAATGTTATTGACACATTTTTAGATTTTTGCCTGATCCTGTACTGCCTGGCTTACATGTCCTGACTGCGCACTTCAGACAAGGTATAATTATTTCCTTCATTTAGGCTCATAAAAGTAAAGAAAGAAAGAAATCAGAGGCTGAACTGTTATAATAATTATGGTACTTGTTAAGCACTTGCTATGTGCCAGGGACAGTTCTAAGCGCTGGAGTAGATACAAGTTAATCAAGTTGGACACAGTCCCTGTCCCACACTCTTAATCCCCATTTTTTTTTTACAGATGAAGTAACTGAGGCACAGAGAAGTTAAGTGACGGACCCAAGGGCACTCAACAGACAAGTGGCGGAGTAGGGATTAGAACCCAGGTTCTCTGACTCCCAGGCCTGCGCTCTTTCCCCTAGACCACACTGCTTTCCTTGAACTGTTCCTGACCCAGGCACTGCTCCTCTTTGCCATCACTGAAACCTGAATTACCTCAACTGACACTGTCTCCCTCACCTCTCTTCCTAGAGGGGGGTCCTCATCTGTCCCTATTCTACTCGCTGGGAAAGGTGAAGGAATCATCTTCCTCCTTGCTCCCCAGTGTCATTTTCTCACATCCCACCTGTTTCATCCCCCTCCTTTCCTTCCTTCAAAGTCATTATCATCTGCCTTGACCACCCACTCCAATTACTCATTGCTGTCATCTCCGCCCATTCCCCCTAATCCCCACCTCCAACTGTCTGATCCAATTTTGATCCCTTTCACAGATTTCTTCTCTCTCTCTCTCCATCCCTTCACCTATCCTCAGGCATTTCGATATCCACGTGGATGTTCCCGGTGATCTCCTCGTTGTAAACTTCCTCTCACTCCTCGACTCCCCCAGAGGTGGGAGGGACTTGAGAGAGACCGTGGAGATTTTAGGGAGATCACGCCTGATGGTTTCAATTTTACAGTTGACGTATGCGGCTAGGTCATTAGGGCCAGAGACGGAGGAGGCTAAGGAACGGGGGTTTGAGAAGGGAGTTAAATGTCTGAAACAGCAGACACAGGAATGGGCATGGGAGTTGGATGATAGAGAGATGGTGTTGCCAGGCAGAAGAGAGGACAGAATTTAAGCAGATGAGCATAAATTTGGGATGGGTGAGGCCTGGTGTCTGGATTTCCACCAACCGGGTTCCGCAGGTTGAGCACAGGAGTGGAGAAAGAACTGTGATCTCCCTCTTGCAAAATAAAACAGCTTCTACTCCATCCTAATCCACTCTGACCTCTCACCTGCATTTTACACTGTCGACTACACCCTTCTCCTGGCTTCACTGATACTGTCCTCTCCAAGTTCGCCTCCTCTCTGGCCGTTTATTCTCAGACTCTCTTGCAGGCTCCTCCTCTGTCCTCCACCCTCTAGCTCTGGGAATCTTTCAAGGTTCAGTTTTGGGTCCTCTTCTGTTTTCCATCTTCACCCTCTCCCTAAAAACTCATTTGTTCCCATAGCCTCAACTACTATCTGTATGCAGATGGTTTCCAAATCTACCACTCCAGACCTGATCTCTCTCCTTCTCTGAAGTCTCTCATTTCCTCCTGCCTTTAGGACATCCCTACTTGGATGTCCTAAACCCCAAACTTAGCGTTGAAAACAGAACTCCTCAATTCCCCACCCAAACCGTATCCTCCCCTTGACTTTCCCATCACTGTACCACCATCATCCCTATATCACTAGCCTGTATCTTTGGCGTTATCCTGATCTCACCTCTCTTATTCAACCCACGTATACAGTCTGCCACCAAATTCTGTCAGTTCTAACTTCAGAACAGCTCTAAAATCTGTCCTTTCCTCTCCATCCACACTACTCATCCTACTGCATCCACCTCCCGTGTGCCTCAATTCCCTCATCTTTAAAATGGAGGCTAAGACGGTGGGACATGGACTATGTCTAATCTAGTTAGTTTTTGGGTTTGGGCTTGGGAGTCAGAGGATGTAGGTTCTAATCCCGCCTCCGCCACTTCTCTTGTATTCCCTTAGGCAAGTCACTTCACTTCTCTGTGCCTCAGTTACCTCATCTGTAAAATGGGGATTAAGACTGTGAGCCCCACATGGGACAACCTGATTACCTTGTATACCCCAGCACTTAGAACAGTGCTTAGCACATAGTAAGTGTTTAACAAATTTAAAAAAAAGCAAAAAACAGTGCCTGGCACATAGTAAGCACTTAACAAATACCATTTTTTGGTTAGGAAAGCACTCAGTAAGATTGATTGATTGCTTCACACACACGTGTTCAACCATCTCTTTGTACATCAAATCTACTTTCACCAACTTGTAGATTGTAGTACCCACAGAACAGGCTCGTGTTGGGCAGAGAAGGTTGCCTAGTTCTTCCACTGTGTTATATCTGAATCGTGTTATAAAATCAGTCAATCGATCGTATTTATTGAGCACTCACTATATACAGAGCACAGTACTAAATGTTTGGGAGAGCTTAATAGAACAGAATCAGCAGACACGTTCCCTGCCCACAGCGTGCTTGCAGTCTAGAGGGGAAGGCAGACATTAATGTGAATAAATAATTTATAATACATCATTTAAAGAGATACATAATTTAAAGATATAGAAAGAAGTGTTATAGCAGTACGGGCTGCATGTTGGAAGATGAAGCGGTAAATCCAGAACATTCTGAAAAACAGAGTTCAGACAGCCCAGCTGAGCTTACCTCCAGGCTGTCCTAACCCCCGGAAGTCTGGGAACATGGTCAGACACTCTTCTTGGAACAAGCTGCGAAATATTTATTGTCTAGCCTGGGAGGAGGGAATACCAAAAGGGATTACTAGTACAAAGACGGACAGAAAGAGCGTACATTTAGAAAAGTGACTATCATAAAGAGAAACACCTGTAAAGATCACAGGAGAGTAGGAAGTTGGTCTTTCACAACATGAAAATTGCATTATTTTTGGCAAGGTGGGTGCCGTGTGAACCATAATTGGATTTATTTGGTAAAAGGCTTCCGTCATTGACCTGAGGTTAAGTTTCTGAAAGTGCCAGTGGTTGGCAAATGGTGGTTGGTAGGAACAGTGGTTTGTGAAATATATGAAGTTAGGGTGTCCGTGGTTTCGGGCGGGCTGGGTAAAGATCGGGGTAGTGTCGTGATGGTGAAAAATAAGCATTCTTACACAAAATGTAGTAATTATGAAGGAAGAAAACAGCATGTAAATATCTTTTTACTTACTAAACACTAGTGGTTTATAAGTACCATTTACTTCAGAAAAATTACAATACGTACCTACCCTGTGAAGTCAATTCTCTGTTAAATGCCTCTTTAAAAATGTCTCATCATTTTTCTCTGGGAGGCTTTTCGACGGCCTGAGAGCCAGATGATCTGAGTTCTGATTTTGGCTCTGCTATTTGCCTGCTGAGTGACCTTGGACAAGAGAAGCAGCGTGGCTCAGTGGAACGAGCATGGGCTTGGGAGTCAGAGGTCATGGGTTCGAATCCCAACTCTGCCACCTGTCAGCTGTGTGACTGTGGCCGAGTCACTTAACTTCTCTGCGCCTCAGTTCCCTCGTCTGTAAAATGGGGATTAAGACTGTGAGCCTCACGTGGGACAACCTGATTACCCTGTATCTACCCCAGCACTTAGAACAGTGCTCTGCACATAGTAAGCGCTTAACAAATGCCAACATTATTATTATTAACTTCTCTATGCCTCAGTTTTCTGATCTGGGAAATGGGGATTCAATATCTATCCTCCCTCCTATTTAGCCTTGTGAGCCCCATGTGGGGCAGGAACTGTGTGTGAACTGATTATCTTGTATTTACCCCAGTGCTCAGTAAAGTGCTCGCCAACTTAACTTTTTTATGGTATCTGATAAGGGTTTACTATGTATCAAGCACTGTTCTAAATATTGGAGTAGATACAAGTTTGTCAGATGGGACACAGTCCCTAACCCTACGAGAAGCAGCGTGGCTTAGTGGAAAGAGCCCGGGCTTGGGAGTCAGAGGTTGTGAGTTCTAATTCCGACTCCACCACTTACCAGCTGTGTGACTTTGGGCAAGTCACTTCACTTCGCTGTGCCTCAGTTACCTCATCTGTAAAACAGGGATTATGACATTGAGCCCCACGTGGGACATCCTGATCACCTTGTATCTACCCCAGCACTATTCTAAGCGAGTGCTTAACAAATGCCACTATCATTATTATTATTATTATTATTATCCCACATGGGGATCACAATTAAAGTAGGAGGAGGAACAGATTTTGAATCCCCATTTTACCTTTAACTTTTCGAGGCCCAGAAAAGTTAAAGTGGCTTGACCAAGTCGCACAGCAGGCAGCAAGTAGAGCCAGGATTAAAATCCAGGTCTCTGACCCTCAGGCCTGTGCTTTTTACACTAGGTGCAGAGCACTGTACTAAGCACTGGGGTGGATACAAGATTGGCAGGTTGGACATAGTCTCTGTCCTGCTTCAGCTGCTGGACATGCTGCTTCTCGTGTGTGTGTGTGTGTGTGTGTGTGTGTCCCCGTCTACCCTCGATGTGTGGTAAGAGCAAGAGGAGGGTAAAATTGGTGGGCGGTCCACAGGGCGGTCAGTCACCCTTGTGATTGCAAGCAAACCTGGTTCTCTTCTGGTTCATTTGGTTACCGTAACATTTAACGGTTCAACCATAGACACAAACGTTATTCTATTTCAGATGCTTATCATCTCCATGACTGATATTGCCATCGTTTCCTGAGCAAAATTCCAACTGACATTATCTTTCCCTGAAAAAGGCCTGTAGAATTACTCATTGGTGTCCAAATGCAAAATCAATTACCAAAAGACAGAGTAGGCATCTTTCAATTTTAAATTTACCAAGGGCAGACCCTGACTTTCTTAGGTTCCAAACAGAGCCTGACTCGCCATGGAGCTTGAAAAATATTCAATCATTACAACAATTAAGTGCCTTCTGTTGAGAACGTGTCCTGCCAGTATTTAGAACCTGCACTTTCCTAGAGGCCCTGTTACCAGATAATAATGAAACTCAAGCAACCCTGGAACGCATCTATCTAGAGGATGGGAGGAGAAGAGAAAATATTTTGCTCGGCACCGATGACCTTGGCCTAAGTATGTGCAAGACTGAAAGAACATTCCTTCTCCCAAAGTGTTTTTCCCAAAACAAAATATGTCCCCAGATGAACGGTTCCGGTGGCGGTAAAATGCACCCATCTGTTTACCCTGGAGAGTCATCACCGCGGGATCTGAAATGTGAAGGAGTAAAATCACTGCCAGGACCAGAAATTTGGCCATGATAATTACTTTAGTCCTGACCCTAAGCTTCTCCACCTCCAGATTTTCCACACCCCCCCCCCTCAGTTGAAGGAGAGAACAGTTCAAGTTCTACATTTATCTTTTTTTTTGCCTTTCGATTAGTACAGCCCTGAAATACAGGCAGCGTCTTACTTATGACTGGGTCTTCAGTCTTAAGATTTACCGCCATTAATCCCTCTTTTCTCTGACCTCTTCTCCCTTCTGTGTTATATAATAATAATAATGGTATTTGTTAAGCGCTTACTATGTGCCAAGCCCTGTTCTAAGCACTAGATAATAATTAGGGAATTTGTTAAACACTTACTATCTGCCAAACACCCTTCTAAGCGCTGGGGTAGGAACAAGGTAATCAGGTTGTCCCACGTGGGGGCTCAAAGTCTTAATCTCCATTTTGCAGACGAGGTAACTGAAGCACAGAGAAGTTAAGTGGCTTGCCCAGGGTCACCCAGCAGACTAGCAGAGCCAGGATTAGAACCCATGTCCTCTGACTCCCAAGCCCGTGCTCTCGCCACTAAGCCTAGCTGCTTCTCGTACGAACTTCGATCTGTAGACTTTGACTACTTAGTAGTCACCCCGGCCCCACAGCATTTAGGTACAATTCTGTAAATTACTTTTTTTTTTTTTTAGTAATGTCTGTCTCCCCTTCTAAGATCCTTCTGGGCAGGGAACTTGTCTACCAATTCTGAAATATATTGTACTCTCCCAAACGCTTAGTACAGTAGGTGCTCAATAAATACCGTGGATTAAGTTAAAATGTCACAAGTTCGAAGCAATTTTTCTATGGGAACAACGTTACGAATGGAGACTTTATTGCAAAGGCAGCTCCCCTACTTTTCCAAAATTAGACAATTATATACTTAGGACATTATAGATGAATCAGTGGGGCCTAGTGGAGAAAGCACGGGCCTGGAAGTCAGAAGAACCTGGGTTCTAATCCCAACGTTGCCATTTGTCTGATGTGTGTACTTGGGCAAGTCACTTCACTTCTCTGCGCCTGTGAAATGGGGATTAAAATTGCAAGGCCCATGTGGAACAGAGACTGTGTCCAACCTGATGATCTTGTATCTGTCCCAGTGCTTAGAACATTGCTTGACGCCTAGTAAAAGCACTTAACAAATGCCGTCATTATTATTTTAGCCACATCAATGTAATCATAAATCCAAACCAGCTTCTTGTTAGAGAAGCGGCGTGGCTCAGTGGAAAGAGCACGGGCTTTGGAGTCAGAGGTCATGAGTTCGAATCCCAGCTCTGCCACTTTTCATTCATTCATTCAATAGTATTTATTGAGCGCTGACTATGTGCAGAGCACTGTACTAAGCGCTTGGAATGAACAAGTCGGCAACAGATAGAGACGGTCCCTGCCCTTTGACGGGCTCACGGTCTGATCGGGGGAGACGGACAGACGAGAACGATGGCGATAAATAGAGTCGAGGGGAAGAACATCTCGTAAAAACAATGGCGACTAAATGGCAACTAATGGATACTTTGTGCCTTATGTTCATTTGGTAAGTACAGTTTTTGCTCATTTTTCGGGGGTGAGATTAATACTTGAAAACCTCTCTGGAGTCAAAACTAATATGTCAAGCTTGAATTTGTTCTGGATCATTTTCCTGGTTGTATTCCAGGATTTCTTGTAATTAGAAATAGAGTTCAAGGCCAAGCCATCGGTCAAGTCCATTAAACAGTTCTACAGTGGGTTTTAACTCTTATTAAAATAAAGAGTTTCAGGGAATGGCAGCTTGCAAGCTTGGAGTAAACACTAATGCTAGAAAGAAGCCTTCTGATAGTCCTCAGTTGATTTTTTTATGACTTCTTGTTATTTTGACCAGGAATCAAAAAATAGAAAATGACCTTGTCAGCTGTGTGACCGTGGGCAAGTCACTTCACTTCTCCGTGCCTCAGTTCCCTCATCTGTAAAATGGGGATTAAGACTGTGAGCCCCACGTGGGACATCCTGATTCCCCTGTGTCTACCCCAGCGCTTAGAACTGTGCTCGGCACCTAGTAAGCGCTTAACGAATATCAACATTATTATTCTCGTTGCCTTATGCTGTCGAGTCGTGTCTGACCCATCTCTCCCAGAACACCCCACCCCCATCTGCAGTCGTTCTGGCAGTGGATCCCCAGAGTTTTCTTGGGAAAAATACGGAAGTGGTTTACCATCGCCTCCTTCCACACAGTCAACTCGAGTCTCCGCCCTCGACTCTCTCCCGTGCCGCTGCTGCCCAGCACGGGTGGGTGAGTTTTGACTTGTAGCAGATCGCCTGCCACTCGCTAGCCACTGCCCAAGCTAGGGATGGAATAGATAGGCCTCCGCTCGACTCTCCCTCCCGTAGTCGAGACTGGTAGAGTACTGGAAACTCTCCAGATGCAACAACCCTGAGGGTTGAGACCAGCTTCTATTTAATCAAAAATGGATTTGTCCGTCCTCCCTGGCATTCGGGCAACTCCAAGCCTGCCTTCTGGCTCTCTTGCTCCACCCACTTCTCAGCTCTTTTTCAAGCTTCCACCCTTTTTCCTTCCCTATTTGCAGATCTTTAACTTGCTTCTTCATTTCCCTGAAAGAGTCTGGAGTTGTAAAGTCAAAACCGTTGTATTGTGAAGCTGAAACAGGCTGCAAATTTAGAAATGTTGTTAAGCGTTATTCATCTTTACTCAAATTGTCTTATGTCAAGGATTGCCCAGAGCTACTTTTCCCTTGGTCCAACTGAGAGTTCACTCAGCCCCAAGGAGTAGCTCCCCTAACTTAGGATTCTGTTTGAATTTGGGGAAGCAGCCCGGGTTCTTGGAAGTCAGAAGGTCATGCTGACTCCACCACTTGTCTGATGTGTAGTCTGGGGCAAGTCACTTCACATCTCTGGGCCTCCGTTACTCGTCTTTAAAATGGGGATTGAGCCTGTGAACCCCATGTAGGACAGGGACTGTGTCCAACCCAATTTGCATGTATCCACCCCAGCATTTAGTACCCTGCCTAGCACCTAGTAAGTGCTTAAGAAATACCACAATTATCATTATTATCATTATCACTATTACTGTTATTCATCCAGAACATAATTTTTATCTTCAAAACAAAGGGCCACTGATTGGCTCATGGTGTGACAACAAAGACTAGGTTAGTAATAACAATAATAATAATAATTCTGGTATTTATCAAGTGGTCACTATGTGCCAGGCACTGGACTAAGCGCTGGGGAGGGTAAGCAGCATGACTTAGTGGAACGAACATGCGCTTGGGAGTCAGAGGACGTGGGTTCTAATCCCAGCTCTGCCATTTGTCTTCTATGTGAGCTTGGGCAAGCCACTTAACTTTTCTATGCCTCAGTTACCTCATCTGTAAAATGAGGATTAAGACTGTGAGCCCCCGTGAGGGACAACCTGATTACCTTGTATCTACCCCCAGCTCTTAGAACAGTGCTTGGCACATAGTGCTGAACAAATACCATCATTATTATTATTAAAAGGAAAGCAGGTTGGACACAGTCTCTGTCCTGCAAAGGGCTCACTGTCTTAAACCCCATTTTACAGATGAGGTAACTGAGGCGCAGAGAAGTGAAGTGGCTTGCCCAGGGCCACGCAGCAGACAAGGGGCAGAGCTGGGATTAGAACCCATGACCTTCTGACTCCCAGGCCCGTGTTCTATCCACTACACATGCTAATCTGACCTGGATATAGGCTGTGCCTTCTAGGGGATGGCAAAGGGATCAGACAGTAATATTCATATATTTATTAAGTGCTTACTATGTGCTAACACCAGGGTAGAGACAAGATAATCAGATCAGACATAGTACGGCCTCACAATCTAGGAGGTAGGGAAAGCAGATATTTCATCCCCGTTTTACAGATGAGGAAACTGAGGCCCGGGGGGGGTTTAAAGATTTGTCCAAGATCATAGAGTAATCCAGGGGCAGAGCTGAGACAGTGATCTTTTCTGGAAATTCAGGCTTCATTGCTCTTTTCCTCTGAACAAACTCAAGTAGACCTACGGTTGACAAGGTGAATCAAACACAAACATAAGCTCCCAGGCCTTCCCAGAAAACAAAGCTGGCTCTACATTTGGGACAGGATGAATTAAGGGAGTGTCTTCTAACCTCCAGACTTCTCTATCTAACCCCGCCAAGACAATTTAAATCTGCCAATTGTTGTCAGCGTGATGGAGGATTTAAAAATAGACTTTGTTTTCCAAAGTCTTCAGGACCAAGAATGGAAGCTCACTACACATCTTTTTAATGGTATTCATTAAGCGCTTACTATGTGCCAGGCACTGTACTAAGCACTGGGGTAGATTCAAGCTAATCAATCGGGTTGGTCACAGTCCATGTCCTCTTTGGGGCTCACAGTTTTAATTCCCATTTTACAGATGAGGTAACTGAGGCACAGAGAAGTGAGGTGACTTGCCTGACATCCCCCAGCAGACCAGTGGTACAGGATTAGAACCCAGGTCCTCTGACTCCCAGGCCTGAGCTTTTTCCATTATCCCACGTTCCCTCTCATTTGCTCTATGCACAGTAAGTACTCCAAGACATAATGGATAGAGCATGGGACTGGGAGTCAGAAGGTCATGGGTTCTGATCCTGGTTCTTCCATTTGTCTGCTACATGACCTTGGGCTAATCACTTCCCTTTTCTGGGCCTCATTTACCTCATCTATAAAATAGAGATCGAGACCGTGAACCCCAGGTGGGACAGGGTTTGCATCCAATCCGATTTGCTTGTAACTAACCCCAGTGCTTAGTACAGTGCCTCACACATAAGCGGCTGAGGGGCCTGCAGGCCTAATGAGGGGTGAGCTGGTCTTTTCAGCCTGGTGCCTAAATTTGGAATGGGGAGTTTGGAGTGGGAATTTTCTGTGGGGAGGCCAGAGAGGACCAGATCATCATGCAGAGAAGAGGGAGATAGATCTAGAGGCCATACAGAGACCTAGAGAGAAAGAAACAGAGTGGGAGAAGTCTGGGAGTCAGCAGACCTGGATTCAAATTCCGACTCGGCCAGTTGCTTCCTGCGTGGCCTTGGACGAGTCGTTTTATTTCTCTGTGCCTCAGTTGCCTCGTCTGTAAAATGGAGATCAAATCTCCCCCCTCCAATTGAGACTGTGAGCCCCTTGGGGGGACATGGATTGGGTCCCGCTAACTTACCTTGTCTCTATCCCAGCTCTTGGAACAGTTTTTGACCCATAGTTAGTGCTTAACAAACACTATGTTAGCGTTTAACAAGTTAGAACTTAACAGGCACTTAACATAATAATAATAATAATGGTATTTGTTAAGTGCTTAATGTGTGCCAGGCACTGTACAGGGATGGATACAAGCAAATCGCGTTGGACCTAATCCCTGTCCCGCACGGGGCTCACTGTCTTCATCCCCATTTTACAGGGGAGGTAACCTAGGCAGAGAGAAGTGAAGCGGCTTGCCCGAGGCCACACAGCAGACAAGTGGCAGAGCCAGAATTAGAACCCGTGACTTTCTGACTCCCAGTCCTGTGCTCTATCCAGTACACCATGCTGCCCCTCTAATTAGAGCTTAAGGTCTCTAGATAGTAAGCTCGTGGTGGGCAGAGAATGTATCTCATTCTTCTATCGTACTCTCCCAAGTGCTTAGTACAGTGCTCCGCGCAGAGTAAACGCTCAATAAACACGATTGAATGAACGAGCAAATATTTTTAAAAAAAGGAGACAGAAAGATCCATGGGAGAACAGAGACCCGAAGGTGGTTTTGGTCCTAGAGACTTAGGAAAAAATCGGGCCGGGTTATAGGTGGTGACGGCTGGGAGCGGAGGGGGACCCAGCCCAGTGACACCCTCACCTCGCTGCCGACAGACTCACTCTCACCCACACCCCAGAGAGGCCCAACAGGACCAGCTTGTTGGTTCGGCCTGTCAGTTCGGCGATGGAGGGAGTGGGAATGCCGGGGGATATGAAGTGATATTTCTCCTCCCAGCCCCTAAGCGCTGACAACTGTTCCCAGCTGCACAGAAGCTGGACAGCTTGGCAGCACTGAAATAAAGGACCGGACATTAGATACAGGGTCCGAGTTTATATTTTCAGCCTGGGAACAGACTTACGACTGGTTTTCTGAGGGCGGTGGGGTGTGCGGGGATGGTCTTTTGGGGGAAGGGCTTTCTAGAGGGAGGGCCTTCTTGGGGTGGGGGTGGGGGCTTTCTGAAGGGGTAACACAGAAACCTAAAGAAATGGAGGGAGAGCAAATCAGGGAGAGGATGGAGGAAGATGCCAAAGTATAGGAAGATAGAAAGGGACAGGGGAGGGAGAGAGATAGGCAGGGAGGAAAGGAAAAAGAAGGAGAGAGAGAGAGAAAGAGAGACCAGGGGAGAGCAGGCTCTTTATCTGGCCCTGCTGAGTCATTCATTCATTCAATCATATTTATTGAGCGCTTACTGTGTGCAAAGCACTATACTAAGCGCTCCCAGGACTCTGAAATCATTGAGTTGACCTCCCAAGCACAGGGACCTGGGCGTTCACCGATACTCCTTGCTTAGACCGGCCAGACAGGTGCTCGTGACATTACATGTGTTACTTTGGGCACGTTTAATATAATCACACACATCACACAACTTAATGGGTGGCATTTAGTGAGTTCATTTGTTCCAGAAGCTTTGCATTTCCATTCCAGGTCCCTCTGTCCAAGGCTACCAATTCTGAGCCACAGAACTCAGCAGCAGGTGTCGGGGGAAGGTTGCTGAAGCTTAAAATAGGAATACTGAACAAAAATGCCAGACTTTAAAGGCATCCGATGCTTTATCTGAAAAAGGTCTGGTAATCTGAGAAGCAGCATGGCCAAATGGATAGACCGTAGGCCTGGGAGTCAGTAGGACCTGGGTTCTAATCCCAGCTCTACCATTTGACTGCTTTGTGACTCTGGGCTTTAGTTCCCTTATCTGTAAAATGGAGATTAAGACTGTGAGCCCCATGGGGGACGGGGACTGTGTCCAACCTGATTAGCTTGTATCTAACCATAGTGCTCAGTACAGTGTCTGACGCATAGTGAGCGCTTAACAAATACTATTAAAACAACAACAAAACAAGCAAGGGACAAACCAGGGGGATGGTGATCGACCCATCCGTCACCCAACTAGAGTCCAGAGGGAACCAGAAGCTCCCAGCAGAGATGGGAGAGATGCCATTCTCATCCACTGATAGGGTTGAGGGAGTTGTCTTTCCCGTTCCTCCCTGGGGGCAGGGAGAGGAAGGCCAGGAGCAGGGAAAGAGGGGCAGGGCTTGCTTTGAGGTCCAAACCGTTCTCCACTTCCCAGGTGGGTTCGGCTTCCTTCTTCCCCGGCTCCGGACACTGTGTGGTCCGGCCCCACACTCCTGACTCTGGGTAAATGGCCCGCCGTCTTGCCCGCCTCAAGAGTCACACCGGCTTTGAGGCAGGAAACCTCAGCGTGTTGATCAATTAGACTAGCAACCGTCATCTCGGGGCCCCAAGCTTCTGTGGGGGGGCCTCTCTCAGCTCCAAGGGTGGGCTAGGTGATGCCGATGCTTCTGTCCCAGAAGTTGAGGGGAAGCAGTTGGTCGTGCTTTCCCAGTTTTAGATAGACATCCGTCCCACCCCCTGCTGGGATTTGGCAGCCCTGGGTGCGGCGGAGACACCATTCCTGCAGAATAAAAGCCCAGAATTAAACTGGGATGAAAGCGGGGTCCTTTGGCAATTCTTTTTCTAAAGACAGAATTAACCCAAAATATAGTCCTGCATAGCTTGGTCCCCCGCCCTCTGTGCTAGATCTCCTCCTTGCTCATTTCCCTCAACTCCTCCACCTCTAGGCCCCTGACTTCAGCCCCTGCTCTTAACTGCAGCCCAGCCATTTTAAGATTTCTTTTTTATGGTACCTGTTAAGCACTTGCAGTGTAACTGTTCTAAGGGCCAGGATAGATAGAAATCAACCGGTCGGACACCATCCCTGTCCTACACTGGCCTCACACGCTAAGTAAGAGGGAGACGTTTCTTCATTCTCCCCATCCGCAATCCTCCGTTTCGCTCCATGAAAGAGTAGAGACCTTAGGTGAGGGGAAATCACTCCTCTAATCTTCCCCAGATGAAAACTCTGGTGTTCAACTTTACTTTCGGATTTTACCCTTTTATGAGAGAAGCATACTGTTTCTGACATGCACATATATGTAATTTAATCATACTAATGTCTGTCTCCCCCTCTAGACTGTAAGGTCGATGTGGGCGGGGAATGTGTTATAGCGTTACATCGTAGCCAAGCATTTAGTACAGTGCTCGGCACACAGTAAGTGCTCAGTAAATACGACTGACTGACGGACTGAAAGATACAGGATCGGGAACCAGAGAGACTAAGATGATCTTTTCTTAGGGTAAGCCTCCCCCCACCTGCAGTTTCCCCGATTCCCACACCTCACCCATTCTGACGGGTCATTCAGACAATGGCTGGAGCCTGAGAGATAACGGTTCTGTCTCAGGAAACACATTTAGTAATAGCCTGATTCTGGCATCTTTCGTTTCTTTGTACATTCCCCATTGATTCACAATTAGGAAACAATAAAAAGAGAAAGGGGATGGAAAGGGACACGGGGAAGCCCTGAGGCGGAAGCTGGAGGAGACTGGGATGGGTCCGGACCCTTAGCATATGTTCTTTTCTCTGCTGTCACTGGGAAAGTTGGTGCCCGACGGTGACCCAGAAGAATTCCTAACTGAGAAACTCTATCCTACTGTGAGTCACAGCAGGGGGAGACTCCAATTGCGTGTCCTGCCGGTGCCCGGATGAATTCTTAGCTTTCCAGACATTCAAATCAGTGCTAGGAATGTGTTCCAAGCAGGCAGGGATTGGCTGTCTGGGGGAACTTATGAGCAAACGTTCTCTGAGCCAGCAGGTTGAGTGCTATGAGATAAGGCTGGGCCGTCGCGATGATGCTGGTCAGTGTCATTAAACCTCCAACCTGGTCCCACCTGGATCTCAGGGTACCGGAGGAGCTAACAGTACAGCTCAGCTGTAATCTAGCAACCAGGGCTGACTGGGAGCAGGAGAGAGGGAAGTTGGGGGAGATGGACAAATTTCACATAGTGCATTTGGGAAAGTGATCAATCCATTGTATTCACCGAGACCTTATTGTGTGCAGAGTGCTGTACTCAGAGCTTGGGAGAGTATAGTATAAGAAATAGACACGTTGGTAGACACATTTGATAACACCAACAAGCTTAGAGTCTACGGGGGGAGACAGACATTAATATAAATAAATTTCGGATATGTACATAAGCGCTGGCCCACATCCTGCCTCTGGCCTGGAACGTCCTCTCTCCTCAAATCAGACAGACAATTGCTCTCCCCCCATTCAAAGCCTTATTGAAGGCACATCTGCTCCAAGAGGCCTTCCCAGACTAAGCCCTTCCCTTTCCTCTTGTCCCACTCCCTCCTGCTTCGCCCTGACTTCCTCCCTTTGTTCTCACCTACTCCCGAACAGCACTCATCTACCTATTTGTAATTTATGTGTGTTGATGTCTGCTTTCCCCATCTAGACTGTAAGCTTGTTGTGAGCCGGGAATGTGTCTGTTTACTGTTTTATTGTACTCTCTTAAGAACTCGCTTCCCAGAGCAGACGTTCAGATGAAGAAAGACATCCTATCTTTGGCTTCAAGGAACATGTGATTTAAGAGAGGCGGTAACAGACAAAATTGATAAACGTTCCATAGTTGAGAGTAAGAAAATATAGCTACCAGAGCTTTGGACATTTGATATTCACCCCATCCACAACCCCGCAGCATTTAGATGCGTATCTTTATATTATATATTATAAATTATTTATTCGTATTAATGTTTGTCTCCCCATCTACAGTGTTACCTCGTTATGGGCTGGGAATGTATCCGTTCATTCTGTTGTACTCTCCCAAGTGCTTAGTACAGTGCTCGGCTCAGTGGAGAGAGCCCGGGCTTAGGAGTCAGAGGTCATGGGTTCGAATCCCTGCGCTGCCACTTGTCAGCTGTGTGACTGTGGACAAGTCACTTAACTTCTCTGGGCCTCAGTTACCTCACCTGTAAAATGGGGACTAACTATGAGCCTCACGTGGGACAACCTGCTTACCCTGTATCTACCCCAGTGCTTAGAACAGTGCTCTGCACATAGTAAGAGCTTAACAAATACCAATATTATTATTATTATAGTAAGTGCTCAGTAAATACCACTGATGGATTGATTGATAAACTTTAGTGAATAAATAACCAAATGAATATAGGTGACTAAATTAGAGCTGTCTGGTGGGATGGCATGAACAGGAAGGTTGGGGGAATTAATCAGGGAGTGCCCGGCTTTTTCATAAACTTGAAGGAGGAGAGAGATGTGATCGGGCGAAAGCGTGAAGGGACGGTATCGCATCATACGACTAGCAGGTGAGGAGTAACCGTGTTTGGTCGTAGTTAATAATAAGGATGGTATTAGTTAAGCATTTACTCTGTGCCAGGCACTGTTCTAAGCATTGGAAGTTGGTTTGCCATAGTACTTTTCTTATCAAAGCACTCTCACATTCGTTAGTTCATTTCAACCCTCACGACAACCCCGTGAGGTAGGGAGACAAGGCGGTTATCATTATTGTTATCATCTCCATTTTACAGATGGGGAAACCGAGACACGGAGAAGTTAAGTGACTCACCTACGGTCACGTGGCAGGCTGACAGCACAGCTCGCACTCGAACTCAGGTCCTCCGGCTTCTAGATCGGCACTCTACCGCTTCGCCACACCCCTTCTGGTAAGAAAAGGGTGAACCTTGAACAGAATTGACACAAAGAACATGGCAGTTAATCAGAACACATTTCTTAACAATATAGAAGTGCTTCGTCTGTCCTTGAGAAGCTTGTCTCTTTTGAGGACTCCTGAGCTCTTTTCTGGCGTATCAGTTCTCTGCCTCCTTAAAATCCCTGCTCTCAAAGTCAAAAGCCCCTGTTTCCAAAATAGGCATATTTCTTCTCGGGAATTTTGGGTCTACCACGGGCTACGATTTACGTAAGAGGTGTTTGGTTGTATTACAGATTGTCTGGGTGTCCTACCCAAGCTTCCAGTCCTAGTAGAATGGGTCAAACTACGACCCAACATGGTGCCACCTTCCCTGCCAGTGATATGATGCGATCTGACGTCAGCCTGGCGCCCGTCCCCGATCACGTATCTGGGCAGCCATGATGGAAGGTGGACAGTGGCCTCCCCGTCCCTGTCCCAGGAATTGCTCTTACCTGAGACTTCCACTGACCCCAGATGATTTATTTCTTGTAGGTTTTTTAAAATAAGACTAAACATGAGGCTTCTTGTTCTGCTTCCTCTGTCCTCTCGGGGCCAGAGATTTTGCGTCTGGATCTGGCGAGGAGCAGTAGGTGCTTTCCTGCTTTCCCCACGCTGGCCAGCATGGTGTAGTAGATAGAACACAGGCCAGGGAATCAGAAGGTCATGGGTTCTAATTCCGGCTCCTCCACTTATCTGCTGTATGGCTTTCATTCATTCAATTGTATTTATTGAGCACCTACTGTGTTCAGAGAACTTTACTAAGCACTTGGGAAAGTACAATGCAGCAATAAACCGACACATTCCTTACAATAAGCTTACAGTCTGCGGGGGAGGGAGGGCGGTGAGAGATATCAGTACAAATAAATAAAATGATAGATAGGTACCTAAGTGTTGTGGGACTGGAAGAGGGGAAGAGCAAAGGGAGCAAGTCGGGGCGATACAGAAGGAAGTGGGAGATGAGGAAAAGTAGGGCTTAGTCTGGGAAGGCTTCTTGGAGGAGATGTGCCTTCAATAAGGCATTGAAGGGCAGGGAGAGTAATTGTCTGGCAGATCTGAGGAGGGAGGGCATTCCAGAAGCAAGACGTAAGCTAAAGGTCAGTGGAGAGACAGGTGAGACCGACGTACAGTGAGAAGGTTAACACCAGAGGAGCGAAGTGTGTTGTAGAAAGAGAGAAGCGAAGGTGAGGTAGGAGGGGGCAAAATGATGGAGTGCTTTAAAGCCAATGGTGAGGAGTCTTTGTTTGATACGGAGGTAGATGGGCAACTACTGGAGTTTTTTGAGGAGGGAGGTGACATGTCCTGAACGTTTTTGTAGAAAATTGATCCTGGCAGCAGAGTGAAGTATGGATTAGAGTGGGGAGAGGGGGGAGGACAAGTCACTTCACTTTTCTGTGCCTCAATTACCTCATCTGGAAAGTGGGACAGGGACTGTGTCCAACCCGATTTGCTTGTATCCACCCCAGAGCTTAGTACAGGGCCTGGCACATAGTAAGCACTTAACCAATGCCACAGTTATTATTAGTTCCAGATCTGGGGTATATGACTGGGGAGACGGATGTCAGTCTCCCCGTCCCCGCTGGAACGTCCTCTGGTCAAGGGGGGGAACCTCCATGCAAGGGCGTTCCCCTTCACCCAGGGGGCAGTGAGATAACAATAATTATGGTATTTGTTAAGCACTATGTGCCAGGCACTCTACTAAGCGCTGGAAATCCCGAGGGAAAGTCGGATCCGAGCCACCTCGGTTTTGGAGGAAACCGAACGTGCTCCCAGGGGACAAGCCTCTCACCCTGCGTTCCGCCCCTTCCCCCTTCGGAGCTTCATGGAAAAGCCCATCTCCCTCTTTCCTCACACCTTCCCTAGACGTACGATCAGATGACCTAGTAATTTAAACTACAAGACGATTCATTCATTCATTCAATAGTAGTTATTGAGCGCTTACTATGTGCAGAGCACTGTACTAAGCACTTGGAATGGACAAATCGGCAACAGATAGAGACAGTCCCTGCCCTTTGACGGGCTTACGGTCTAATGGGTCTAAGAGGAGCCATTATAAACCACTTTAGGAGCAGCTGTGGCCTAGTGGAAAGAGTCCGTGCCTGGGAGTCAGAGCACATGGGTTCTAATCTCCGCCACTTGCCTGCTATGTTGGGTAATTTACTTCATATCTCAGTGCCTCAGTTCCCTCATCTGCAAAATGGGGAATCATTACCTGTTCTCCCCCAACGTAAGACTGTGAGTTCCATGTGGGACCTTTCATTCATTCAGTCATTCATTCAATCATAATCATTGAGAGTTTATTATGTGCAAAGCATTCATTATGTACTAAGCGTTTGGGAGAGTGCAGTAAAACAACAGACACATTCCTGCCCACAATGAGCTCACAGTCTAGAGGCGGAGACAGACATTAATATAAATAAATAAATATGTAAATAAATTACAGATCTATACATATGCTCTGTGGGGATGGGAGGGAGGATGAATGAAGGAGCAAGTAAGAACGGCGCAGAAGGGAGTTGGAGAAGAGAAGATGGCTTAGTCAGAGAAGGCCTTTTGGAGGATATGTACCTTCCCCCAGGACTTGATACATAGTAAGAGCTTCACAAATACCACAATTATTATTATTATCATAGCATCTTGAAGGATTTCTCCTGGAGTACAGGTAATAGTGCAAAATGCACCACTATGTTTTGGAGCCTGGGTTTTCACTCAAACAATAGTAGTCTCTATTGAACACTTACTGAGGGCAGAGTCTTGTACTAGGCACCTGGAAGAATACACTAGAGCTAGTAGACGTGATCCCTGCTGCTGAAAAGCTTACAATCTAGCCTCGGAGATGGACTCTTAAGGAAATTAGAGGTAGGGAAAGCAACAAAGTTTAAAGAACACAAGATTCATATAGATAATGAAGCGAGGGAGGAGTGTGGACCCGAGTGCTTGAGATGACGTAGAAGTGCTGGGGTGGAAGCATGGGAGATCTTCTGGAGGAGAGAGGATTTTTGAAAGGGCTTTGAAGACGGGGAGAGAAAAATGAGAACAAAGTACAGTGAGCTGGTTGCCTGGGAAGGAGCAAAGTGTATAAATATTTCAGGCTAAATCCTTCAAGACGATATGATACTACTACTAACTGTGGTATTTATTAAGCACTTACTATGTATCAAGCACTGTACTAAGCACTGGGGGAAGGCACCTCGCCTCCAAGGAGCCTTCCCTGACTAAGCCCTCTTCTCCTCTTTTCCCACTCCCTTCTGTGCTGCTCTTAGTTGCCTCCCATCCCCACAGCATATATGTATATATCTGTAAATTTATTTATTTATCTATTTATTTTCTAATGAAACTTTTATGGTATTTGTTAAGAATTTACTACGTGTCGGGCATTCTTTTAAGCACTGAGACAGATACAAGGTAATCAGGTCGGACACAGTTTATGTCCCACTTGGGGCTCACAGTCTCAATCCCCATTTTACACATGAGGTAACTGAGGCCCAGGGAAGAGAAGGACTTGCCCAAGGTCAGACAGCAGACACGTGGTGGATCCGGGATTGGAACCCAGGTCCTTCTGACTTCCGGGCCAGTGCTCTATCCCCTAGGCTATGCAGTGAAAGTAAGATCTGTTTTGCTCAAATTAGAGTGCTATCAAATAAATGATAAATACCATCACCACTAGCCTGATTTAACACATTCGCCCCAACAATCCCAGTCCTACACCCAACCAATCTCTTCTGACTCACCTTTAATTCGCCATCTCACGACACCAACGATAAATATGTAAGCGCAACTGACAGACACATCATTCAGTAAATACAAGAGTTTACGCAGGAAACGGATGTCACAGTTTTACTGTAAATTGCAGCACTACCATTTTCTTATTATTTATATGGCTTCTGCTTATTTATCGAACGGTGTTACTGGAATATTCCCTATTATATGTTGGTTTTGAGATATCCACAGTAGATGTTTTCTGGGATCCAAACAGCTCTGCCAGAGGTAGTGCGATTGATGTCCACAGCCATCGCTGTGCCTGTCAGTTTCCCACCTAGCCTGATGCCAGTCTTGGTGAGCAGGTAGGAGTAGCCCTGTTTTACTAAAGGGAAAACCCAGCAGCTGAGAGGGCAAATGACTTGCCCGAGGTAACGGAGCTGGAGTGAGCATCTAGTATCCCCGGCTCCCCACAATCCAGTTTTCTTTCCATCATTTCATTGAAAAGCATCATAGCCTAGAGGACAGAGCGGAGGCCCGGGAGTCAGGAAATATCGGTTCAAATCATTGTTCTGACATTTGCTTGCTGCGTGACTTTGGGCACGTCACTTAATGTCTCTGGGACTCAGTTTCCTCATCTGTAAAATGCGGTTTTGATACCTGTTCTCTCCCCAGGCCCCCACCCTCTTACATTGTGAGCCCTGGGTGGGCTATGTCTGACCAGATCATCCTTTGTCTACCCCAGTGCTTGACACATAGTGAAGTGCTTATCAGATGCCACAGTAACTATTATTATCTGGACTGTAAACTCGTCTTAGATTGTGAGCTCCATGAGGGACAGGGACTGTGTTTAATTCCCACCTGTGTATTTTCTCCCGCTGCTTTGTACAGTGCTCTGCACACAGTAAATGAATAATGATGATGATGATGGTATCTGTTAAGCGCTTACTAAGTGCCAAGCACTGTTCTAAGCGCCAATTTACTATTATTACTATTGCTACTCTTTGTGGGCAGGAAACATGCCTGACAACAATCTTTCACTGTACTCTCCCAAACCCCCTCTCAGGGTCACACCTAGGAAGTTTCCAGTCTCGACTACGGGAGGGAGAGTCAAGCAGAGGCCTACCCATTCCATTCCTAGCTTGGCCGGTGGCTAGCGAGTGGAAGGCCACCTGCTACGAGTCAGAACTCGCCTGTGCTGGTCAGCCGCGGCATGGGAGAGATTCAAGGGCGGAGACTCAAGTTGACTGCGAGGAAGGAGGCAACGGTAAACCGCTTCTTTATTTTTACCAAGAAAACTCTGTGGATCCACTTCCAGAATGACGGCTGATGGAGGTGGGGGGTTCTGGGAGAGATGTGTCCATGGAGTCGCTAGGGTTCAGAGACGACTCGACAGCTTAGGACAAGACAAGACTCTCCCAAACACTCAGTACAGTCCTCTGCATACGATAACTGCTCAATAAATACGATTGCTTGATTGAATTTTCTAATGGTGTTTGTTAAGCACTGCCTATGTGTCAAGTACTGTCCTAAGAGCTGGGAGAGACTCAAATTAACGAGGTCGGACAAAGTCCCCATCCCACAGGGGGCTCATAATAATAATGTCGGTATTTGTTAAGCGCTTACTATGGGCAGAGCACTGTTCTAAGCGCTGGGGTAGATACAGGGTAATCAGGTTGTCCCACATGAGGCTCACGGTTAATCCCCATTTTACAGATGAGGTAACTGAGGCACAGAGGTGAAGTGACTTGCCCACAGTCACACAGCTGACGAGTGGCAGAGCAGGGAGTCGAACTCATGACCTCTGACTCCGAAGCCCGGGCTCTTGCCACTGAGCCAGTAGGATGGAAAACAGAGAGAACTGAGGCCCGGAGAAGTTAAGTGTTTTGCCCAAGGTCACGCAGCAAGCAATTGGCGGGGCCCGGGTTAGAAGCCGTCCTCTGACTCCCAGGCCAGTGCTCTTTCCATAATCTGATTGATTGATTGATTATCATAATTATGATTTATGCCACCTCTTTTAAACAGAGTTTTGATGGCAAACCTCAGCAAGAGGAATTTAATGGGTCAGCTGAGCCAAAAGATTACAAAGCCCAGCCCACAATTCTGAAGTCCTGCCAGGAACTCCATACATTTATGATACAGAGAAACAACTGTTGTTTTCCTTGGCTCTTCTACTCAGGGGTAATCCGCATGCAAATGCCTATCTCACTGGAAGTTCCGGCATTTACCAGCCGGGCCCATTTATAGCCTTTTTGTCTTTCCAGCCTTATACAAGGGGAAGAATACCACAAGTTTCTGGGAAAAAAAACCTTTATTTTTGGAAAAATTGGACCCAAAGCGAAGATGAACATTTTAAATGGACTCCATCACCAATTTTCCAATTCAGTGTTTCCCAACAGACTTTGGCAATATTCCCCTTTGGGAGTTCCTAATCCGAACTATGAAGGGTTTGGGTGTTTTAAGATTTTGAAAAAAAGACAAAGAAACTAAATAAATTAACAACCGGGATGTCAACCAGTCAATCAATGAATCAGTCTTATTCATTGAGAGCTTGCTATACGCGGAGCACTGCACTAAATGCTAAGGAGAGTTTCCGTACAACAGAATTAGCAGAAGCGTCCCCTGCCCATATTGAGCGTCCTACTTGAAATTGAACTAATCAAGCGATCAATCCTATTTATTGAGCGCTTACCGCCAGGTGCCTAAAATGACCTTCTGGCTTGAAAATAAATGAGTTGTGGTATTTGTTAAGCGCTTAGTATGTGCCGGGCACTGAACTAAGCACTGGGGTAGACACAAGGTAATGGGAGTACCACATAGGGCTCACAGTCTTAATCCTCATTTTGGAGTGGATCTTGGCTGGGTTATAGCAAGCTAATTATACAGTAACCAGTAGACTAGGCATTTGTCAGACACAGAATGGGTGAATGGATAGAGTAGCTTTGAACTAACATGTTCATACAATCCAGCTTGAAAAGAAATGAGGAATTCTATGACGGCCATAAATACGGTATTTGTTTCTAACGCACTTACTACGGGACAAAAACTGATCTAAATTCTGGGGTAGATACAAGTTAATCAGTCGGATACGGTCCCTGTCCCACATGGGGTTCACCGTCGAAGTAGGAGGGAGAACAGGTATTCCATCCTCATTTTACAGATGAGGGAACTGAGGCCCAGTGAAGTGACTGGCCCAAGATCACACAACAGACAAGTGGCGGAGGCGGTATTAGAACCCAGGTCCTTCTGACTCCCAGTCCTGTGCTCTAGCCACTAGGCCAAGGAGACTCCCAATTCCAGAGATGAATGTTTCAGGACAGGGTGGAAAAGATACAAAAAGACCTGAGGACTCTTCTCTGAGGGGGTTTCTCTTCCTCCTGAGACCCTTCTTCAATTCTTCCTCCTTCTTGAAGGGTTTCCTGTTAAACTCATGTAGAATATGGATTTTTTTTCCAGAAGAGAAGGGTCCAGTTTTCAGTCTATGCCTAATTGAACTTCTAGCTGGTCAGTCTTTCGGCCGCACACATATACGTGTACACAAACACACATATCCCCTTTAGTCACGCACAAACACCAAGTACAAACACACATGCTAACAAAACAGATGCACAGTGTTCTTATGACCCAATGTCCTTACTGAAAATCCACTCACCCGAAAATAAAAACGACAGACAAAAATCAAAGTATTAATCTGAGAGAAATTGGGGGTTTTTGTGATTGGGCAGTTATAGACATGTGAGAAAGAGGCATTCACATCCTGAAAGGAAGATGGGTCATCAATGGACGTTCTTTAAAGGCTGTTGATGATGATGATGGTAAAAAGAATAGAGTTTGGAAAGGCCGTGGAAGCAAGAGGAAGGAAAGGGTTTATTGCTCAAGAGAAGCAGAAAATTATTCTGTATTTGGTCAGTGAAAATGAGTCACGTTTTAGAGCTCACTTGAAAGGCAGTGTGAATTTTAGATTTTCAGCCAATCCCCACAATTTTCTTCTGTGGTGATTCCATGAAGCAGGATACCACAAACTGCAAATTCATCACTGTAAGGATCATTCATTCAATCGTATTTATTGAGTGCGTACTGTGTGCAAAGCGTTGTATCCCTAAGTGATCGAGCAAATCTACAATAATAATGATAATAATAACTGTGATTTTTTTTATGGTCTTTGTTAAGTGCTTACTATGCGTCAAACGCAATTCTAAGATGTCAGCTAGATGATAATAACAATGTCATTTGTTAAGTGCTTACTACGTGCCAAGCACTGTTCTAAATTCTGGATAGACACAGTCCCTGACGTACTTGAGTCGCAGTCTAAATTGGAAGGAGATTGAATGCTCATTTTGAAGATGAGGTAACTGAGGCTCAGAGAAGTGAAGTGTCTTGCCCAAGGTCACACAGCAGACATGTGGCAGAGCCGGGGTCAGCACCCAGGTCCTTCCGACTCCCAGGTCCGGCCTCTATCCAGTTGGCCACGACCCTTTGTTTCTTTCCTCTTTGCGATCAAAGGTGCTACCATTTCCTTTAGCCTACAAAGAGCAGGTAGCTTGGTGTAAGACTCCATGTCCTGGGGGGAGCAAACTGCCAGTCAGCAGCGGCATTGGTTCAATCAATCAATTAGTCATATTTATTGAGCACTTACTGTGTGTAGGGCACTGTAGTAAGTGCTTGGGAGAGTACAATATAGCAGTATGAGAGACACATTCCTGCCCACAAAAAGTTCACAGTCTAGAACTCTTTTCCCCCCATTTCCCTCTGCTCCTCCCCCTCTCCCTTCCCCTCCCCTCAGCACTGTACTCGTCCGCTCAACTGTATATATTTTCATTACCCTATTTATTTTGTTAATGAAATGTACATCGCCTTGATTCTATTTAGTTGCCACTGTTTTTACGAGATGTTCTTCCCCTCGATTCTATTTATTGCCATCGTTCTCGTCCGTCCGTCTCCCCCGATTAGACCGTAAGCCCGTCAGAGGGCAGGGACCGTCTCTATCTGTTGCCGACTTGTTCATTCCAAGCGCTTAGTCCAGTGCTCTGCACATAGTAAGCGCTCAATAAATACTATTGAATGAATGAATAGAGGGGGAGACAGACATCAAGAGCAATAAATAAATGACGGCTATGACCATAAATGCTGTAGGAGTGGAAAGGGGGATGAATAAAGGGAACAAGTCAGGATGACGCATAACGGGGTGGGAGAAGAGGAAAGGAGGGTTCAGTCAGGGAAGTTATGTACATATCTGTAATTTATTTATATCAATGTCTGCCTCCCACTCTAGATTGTAAGTTTTTTGTGGGCAGAGAATGTGTCTACTGTTACACCGTACTACTCTCCCGAGCGCTTAGTATAGTGCTCTGTATGCAGAAAGTGCTCAATAAATGCAAGTGAGAAGCAGCGTGGCTCAGCGGGAAGAGCACGGGCTTCGGAGTCAGAGGTCGTGGGTTCTAATCCCGGCTCCGCCACTTGTCAGCTGTGTGACCTCGGGCAAGTCACTTCACTGCTCTGTGCCTCAGTTTCCTCATCTCTAAAGTGGGGATGAAGACTGTGAGCCCCACGTGGGACAACCTGATCACCTTGTGTCCTACCCAGAGCTTAGAACAGTGCTTTGCACATAGTAAGCGCTTAACCAATGCCATCATTATTGACTGCCCGGAAGGCCTTCTGAAGGAGTTGTGCCTTCAATAAGGCTTTGAAGTGGGGGAGAGTAATCCTCTGTCAGATTTGAAGAGGAAGGGCGTTCTAGGCCAGAGGCAGGATTTTGGGTACAAGAGAAAGACTCCATGCTCTCTCTTCACTACTAAGCAGTTGGGAGAGTCCAATATAGCAGACTTGGTAGACACGTTCTCGGCCCACAACAAGCTTAGAGTCTAGAGAGGTAGCATAGCCTAGTGGATAGAGAACGGGCCTGGGGGTCAGAGGGACCTGGGCTTGAATGCCGGCTCTGCCACTTTGCTGTGTCACCTCAGGCAAGTCGCTTCATTTCTCTGGACCTCAGTTCCCTCATCTGTAAAATAATGTTGGTATTTGTTAAGCGCTTACTATGTGCAGAGCACTGCTCTAAGCGCTGAAAGGGATTAAGGCTATGAGCTCCGTGCAGGACAGGGACTGTGTGCAACCTGATTTGCTTGTATCCACCCCAGTTCTTAGTACAGTGCCTGGCACTTAATAAGCTCTAAACAAAAACCACAATTATTATTATCATTATTCCAAAGGAACAGAGTCGGTAGACACGTTCCCTGACCACAGAGAGCTTAGAATCTAGAGTTCCCCCTCCCCCAGAGATGAAGCTATTTCTTAATAAAGATTCATCCCAGCTAAAGGGAAATCACACCAGACTGTGACTCGGGTGAAAGTGGGTTTAAATTAAATCAGCTTGGAGCTGACTGTGGGAAGGGAAGCCAAGAGATGTGTCTCCTTGTCCAGGAAGGAGCATGGAAACCAAGTTCATCATTTCCTTTGTATGAGACAGACAAGATTTTAATGCCACTCGATTTTGCCGGCAAACTGTCTTCTACCTGAAGGACAGAAAACCGTGTTTTGAATCATTAATCAGGAAGCAAACGGAATTCCCAGAGCCATTTACATGTCCTCTGGGTTTTTCTGAGATTTTGTGCATAATTAACATACCATCAACAGTACCCTGCGTAATGTGTTTACACAGTACGGAAGGAAATTACATAAGGGAATTTACCAAGTGTAGGGGTAGATGTTAGAATTGCTTTGTAAAAACGATTACTCACAAGACTAGAGGTGCTAGCATTTGTTTCTAAAATGACCTTTTGTGAAAATGGAGCAATAATTGTTGCCAACCTAATACTCAAATAGGCATAATTCTGTGCTCCAAGATATTTTTAGCTCCCTGGCAATTCTCTACTAATTATAACTACATTATAAACAGAACTAGCACAGCTAGTTAAAAAAAGAACTAAACCTCAGGAAAATGACTCTTCTTATATTCTGCCAGAACACATTCCTGAATTACACAAACATTATTTCACATTCCTAGACTTGACAAGTGATGATTTTACAGTATGCAGATAACGGTGGCGATAGATTTTTTTTTAAATCCTAGATTGTAAGATCCTTGGAAGGAAGGGATTATTCCTTGTATATTTATTAGCTGCTCCCCGGCACCTAGTACAGTGCCGGGCTCTCGGTAAGATTGATAATGTTTAAGTAACTCTAATACCGGCAAAAAATCCAAAAGCCACCTGTGAATCCCATGAGGAACAGGGACTGCGCGCAAACTGATTAAGTTGTAGCTACCCTAGCACTAAAATCCGCCCTTTCCTCTCCATCTAAACTACTACCGTGTTAATCCAAACATTTATCCTTTCCCGACTTGACTACTGCATCAGCCTCCTAGCTGACCTCCCCGCTTGCTGTCTCTCCCCACTCCAGTCCCCACTTCACTCTGCTGCCCGGATCATTTTTCTTCAAAAGCGTTCAGACCATGTTTCCCTACTCCTCAAGAACCTCCAGTGGTTGTCCAACCATTTCCACATCAAACAGAAACTCCTCAACCTTGGTTTTAAAGCAGTCCACCACTTTGCCCCCTCCTACTTCACCTCGCTACTCTCCTACTACAACCCAGCCCGCACACTTCACTCCAGTAGTGCTGACCTGCCTTTTATACCTCGATCTCGTCTATCTCGCTTCCGACCCCTGGCCCACGTCCCGCCTCTGGCCTGGAATGCCCTCCCTCCTCATGTCCAACAGAAAATTACTCTCCTTGCTTTCAAGGCCTTACTGAAGGCCCATCCCCTCCAAGATGCTTTCCCTGGCTAATAATAATAACGATGTTGGTATTTGTTAAGCGCTTACTATGGGCAGAGCGCTGTTCTAAGCGCTGGGGGAGACGCAGGGGAATCAGGTTGTCCCACGTGGGGCTCACAGTCTTAATCTCCATTCGAACCCATGACCTCTGACTCCAAAGCCCGTGCTCTTTCCACGGAGCCACGCTGCTTCCCTCCTTTCCTCTTCTCCCAAACACCTCTGCAGTGCCCTGGCTTGCTCCTATCATTCATCCCCCCTCTCGGCCCCAAGGCGCTTATGTACATCTCTGTAATATTTACCACGGACTCTAGTGGATAGAGCCCAGGCCTGGGATTCAGAAGGGCCTGGAATCTAATCCCGGCTCTACTGCTTGTCTGCCGCGTGACCTTGGGCAAATCACTACACTTCTCTGTGCCTCAGTTACCTCATCTGTAAAATGGGGATAAATAAGAGAAACAGCATGGTTTAGTGGAAAGAGCATGGGCTTGGGAGTCAGAGATCATGTTCTAATACCTACTCAGCCACTTAACAGCTGGGTGACTGTAGGCGAGTCACTTAACTTCTCTGTGCCTCAGTTACCTCATCTGTAAAATGGGGATTAACTCTGTGAGCCCCACATGGGACAACCTGATTACCTTGTATCTACCCCAGTGCTTAGAATAGGGCTTGACACATAGTGAGCGCAAAACAAATGCCATCGTTATTATTATTAATTAGTATTAGAATTAGGTAATTCATATTAATTAGGTTATTGGTAATGTTATTAATTAGGTTATCGGTATCATTATTACTAATAATCATAATGTCTGTCTCCCCCTCTAGACAGTAAGCTCTTTGTGGGCAGGGAATGTGTCTATCGCTACATTCTACTCTCCCAAGCACTTAATACGGTGCTTTGCACACAGTAAGATCTCAATAAATACGACTAACAACCATCATTTTAAAAAATGTCAAAATCCAACTAGTTGTACTATACACAGAGTGCTTTCACTCTGCTCCCTTTTCCACTCCTCCTTCAGTTCCATAGCACTTATGTACATACCTGTAATTTATGTATTTATATTCATGGCTATCGCCCCTTCTAGACTGTAAGCTCCTTGTGGACAGGGAATGTCTCTACCCACTCTGTTATATTGCACTCTCGCAAGCCCATAGTACAGTGCTCTGCACACGGTAAGCGCTCAATAAATCTGATTGATTGATTACAATGAGTAGAACATTTTGGAGTGGATCTTGGCTGGGTTATAGCAAGCTAATTATACAGCAACCAGTAGACTAGGCATTTGTCAGATACAGAATGGGTGAACGGATAGAATAGTTATGAATGAACATGTTCATACAATCCAGCTTGAAAAGAAATGAGGAATTAATTCTGTGATGGCCATAAATACGGTATTGGTTTCTAACGCACTTACTATGGGACAAGAACTGTTCTAAATTCTGGGGTAGATACAAGTTAATCAGTCGGATACGGTCCCTGTCCCACATGGGGTTCACAGTCTAAGTGAGAGGGAGAACAGGTATTCCATCCCCATTTTACACTCGAGGAAACCGAGGCCCAGAGAAGTTGAGTGACTTGTCCAAGGTCACACTGCAGACAGGTGGAGGAGCCCGGATTAGAACCCAGGTCCTTCTGACTCCCAGGCCCGGGCTCTTTTCACTAGGCCACCCTGCTTCCCTAGCATACTTTCCAGCACTGCTATTAAGAAAATTTTGCTCCCGAGTCTCTTTTCTTACTAGAACCGCAAAAGCCCCGGTGATGAAATGTCAGGAGGCAAAGATGATTTCTCCATGAATGGAGATGAGCGAGCTTTAATTCGCGGGTTCCGGGCAGCCAACAGCCAATCCCCTTGGAAGAGACTCTGAGGGGGCTTGTCACTGGTGAAACAACTGCCCGATAAACAGTACGTGACATGGTGTCATCTAGCTTCGACTCAACGGCAAAGTAAGGACTTTCCAAAAAATGTAACGTAAAGACTTTGATTCATCGGAAGCTTTTCTTTAAATATCGTGCAAAAGCCTCGTAATGTTCCTATTGTCAAATATCTGTGTGGCCACGCTTCCTGCTGTTATTAATAGAATGCTGACCCAGGCGGAAGTGGCATTCCCGCACTTAGTGTTTTCTTTCCTCCAGATGGAAAACAACAAGGTTTCCGATGGGCACACGATCCACCTCCGTCCGCTAAGAAACCGAAGACCAATCGATCGACGGATAGATCGATCAATAGAATTGATGGAATGCTTACTGTGTGTGCAGACCGCTATGCTCAGCCCTTGGGAGAGAACAATAGAACAGTGGGCAGAGCTCTGTACTAAGCGCTCGGGAGAGGACATTGTAACGGACACGTTCCCTGCCCGTAACGAGCTTATGGTCTAGAGGGGTTGAGTTAAAAGAACGGAGCACGCCTCGAAGTTCCGGCCCAGCTCCCCTTCCCCCGGCTAACTCCAAATGATTGCGGTACTGGTTAAGCGCTTGTGTGCTAGGCAGTGTGCTAAGCACTGGGGTGGATCCAAGCAAATCGGGTCCCTGTCCCACGTGGGGCTCACGGTTTCCGTCCCCGTTTTCCAGATGAGGTACTGAGGCCCAGAGAAGGGAAGCGTCTTGCCCAAGGTCACACAGCAGACAAGTGACAGAGCCGGGATTAGAACCCATGATTTCCTGACTCCCAGGCCCGTGATCTATCCGCTACGCCATGCAAGCCCTCGGCCCCTCCACCACCACCACGCCGGGCTGCGTTTACCAAAAAGCGGGCTGAGCTGCTCCCAGCTCAGAGCTGCCCGCACGGCGGACAGGGGGCCATCAACCCCCGGCACTAACAGCCGCCACCCTCTGGAGTGGGTGATCAATCCATCAACGGTATTTACTGGGCGCTTACTGTGTGCAGAGCACTGTACTTGGACGAGTACAATACAACAATACGAGTTATAATATATAATGATTATAATAGATACTAGAATATAATAGAGAAGCAGCGTGAAGCAGCGTGGCTCAGTGGAAAGAGCCTGGGCTTCGGAGTCAGAGGTCATGAGTTCGACTCCCGGCTCTGCCACTCGTCAGCTCTGTGACCGCGGGCAAGTCACTTCACTTCTCTGTGCCTCAGTTCCCTCATCTGGAAAATGGGGATTAAGCGTGAGCCTCACGTGGGACAACCTGATGACCCCGTATCTCCCCCAGCGCTTAGAACAGTGGTCTGCACATAGTAAGCGCTTAACGAATACCAACGTCATCAGTATTAGTGGTAAGAGCACGGGCTTAGGAGTCAGGGGTCATAGGTTCTAATCCCGGCTCCTCCACTTGTCTGCTTTGTGAATTTGGGCAAATCGCTCAACTTCTCTGTGCCTCAGCTCCCTCAACTGTAAAATGGGGTTGAAGACTGTGAGCCCCACGTGGGACAACCTGATGACCTTGTATCTACCCCAGCACTTAGAACAGTGCTTGGCACATAGTAAGCGCTTAACAAATACCATTATTATTATTAGAGTTGGTAGACGTGATCCCTGCCCACAACGAGCTTATAGCCCAGAGGGATGTTCTAGTGGGGTGGAAGAGGGAAGGGTTGTTTGGAGCTCTCTGCCCCAGGGAGAAAGAACAGGGCTCTGCACATAGTAAGCGCTTAACTAATACAATAATAATAATAATAAAACTGACCAAGCCTACCCCTTCTTCCACCCCTCCTTGCTCCCCTCTTGGGAATCCCTAGTCGAATCCACTCATAAACAGCTCAGAGTGGGACAGGCTGATAAAATAACGTGGCGCGGAATCAGATTAGTCTCAGTGGAAAGAGCCCGGACTTGGGAGTCAGAGGTCCTGGCTCCTCCACTTGTCAGCTGTGTGACTTTGGGCAAGTCACTTAACTTCTCTGTGCTTTAGTTACCTCATCTTTAAAATGGGGATTAAGACTGTGAGCCTCATGTGGGACAACCTGATTACCTTTTATCCCCTCCAGCGCTTAGAACAGCGCTTGGCACATAGTAAGCGCTTAACAAATGTCATTATTATTATTATTGGAGAATGTGTCTAAATAGCAGGATGGCTGTCCATAAAGTGGGAATTGCTTTCTGGACCCTCTCTGCCCTGACCCACTGGTAACCATTACAGACAGAAAGAGAGAGAGGCAGATCCCTCTAATAGTTGGAACCTTGCCTGGGGCTCAAACGCTGGGGGCAACTGGGAAATTCTCAGGGAAAAGGGGCAGGTAAATGAAGCATTTAAATAACTACGGTGTTACTAGACCAGTTCAGAGTGTTTTGTTTAATAGCCGTTCATTTGTTCATTCAGTCGTATTTACTGAGCATTTACTGTGAGCGAGTGCATGGGAAAGTACACTTCAACCATAAGCAATGACAATCCCTGCCCCCAGCGAGCTCACAGTCTACAGCTGGGGAGACACACATCAATATAAATAAGCGGACATCAGTAGAGTAAATAAAATTACAGATACACACACAAGTTTAAGCAGCGTGTCTCAGTGGAAAGAGCTGGGGCTTGGGAGTCAGAGGACGTGGGTTCTAATCCCAGCTCCGCCACTAGTCAGCAATGTGACCTTGGGCAAGCCACTTAACTTCTCCGGGCCTCGTTACCTCTTCTGTAAAATGGGACTTAAAAGTGTGAGCCCCACTTGGGACAAATTGATTACCCTGTATCTACCTCAGCGCTTAGAACAGTGCTTGGCTCATAATAAGTGTTTAACACACCATAATAATAATAGTAAGTGCTGGGAGGGGTGGGTCGGCGGAGAGCAAAGGGCATATGCACGCTCGTCTGCTGTATGACCTTGGGTGAGTCACTTCACTTCCTCTGTGCCTCAGTTACTTTATCTGTAAAACGAGGATAAGGACCGCTAGCCTTTTGGGGGACAGGGACTGTCTCCAACCAGATTTCCTTGTATCCACCCCAGCACTTGGTACAGTGCTTGGCACATAGTAAGTGCTTAACTAATGCCATTATTATTATTAGCTGTGGTATTTGTTAAGTACTTGCTATGTGAAGCAGCGTGGTTGAAAAGTAGCATGGTTTAGTGGAAAGAGCCCAGTGTTGGGAGTCAGAGGTCATGGGTTCTAATCTCGGCTCCGCCATTTGTCTTCTGTGTGACCTTGGGCAAGTCACAACTTCTCTGGGCCTCAGTTCCCTTATCTGTAAAACTGTGAGCCCCCTGTGGGGCCACCTGATTACCTTGTATCTGCCCCAACGCTTAGAACAGTGCTTGGCACATGGTAAGCAGTTAACAAATACCATTGTCATTGTTATTAATATTATCCATCCCTTTTCTCTTGAGCCTCTGGAGGTTCAGCCCAGGTTTGAACTCCATCTCAGATTCTCTTGCTGATCACCTAGGAGCTGAATCAATCATTCAATCACATTTATTGAGTGCTTACTATATAAAGAGCCCAGTACTAAGCATTTGGGTGAGTACGATACAGCAGAATTATCAGATACGTTCCCTGCCCGTACCAAGCTTATAGTCTAGAGAGAGAAACAGACATTAATATCAAGACAGGTGGTAACCGCAGCAGCAGATTTGATCATCAGTAGCAGCTATAACAGTGTAGTGTGTAATCAATCAACCAGTCAATCAATTGAAAGCAATTGAGTGGATCGAGCACGGGCCCAGAAGTCAGAGGGGCCTGGGTTCTAACCCCTGATCTGCCACTTGTCTGCTAAAGTCACTTTACTTCCCTGTGCCTCAGTTACCTCACCTGTAATATACAGATTAAGACAGTGAGCCCTATTTGGGACATGATTTGTGTCCAACCTGATTAGCTTGTATCAATCACTGATGTCACCCCCCTCCTAAAAAATCTCCAGGGGTTGCCTAACCGCCCCTGTAACAAACAAACAACTCCTCATTATTGGCTTTAAAGCTCTCCATCACCTTGCCCCCTCCTACCTCACCTCTCTCTCTCTCCTTCTCCAACCCAGCCCACACACTTCGCCCCTCTGCCACTAACCTTCTCACTGTGCCTCGTTCTCACCTGTCTCACCACCGACCCCTGGATCACATCCTGCCTCTGGCCTGGAACACCCTCCCTCCTCAAATCTGCCAAACAATTACTCTCCCCATCTTCAAAGCCTTATTGAAAGCACATCTCCTCCAAGGGGCCTTCCCAGACTGAGCCCCAATTTTCCTCATCTCCCATGCCCTTCTGCATCGCCCTTTGCTCTTCTCCACCCGCCCCCACCCCCACAGCACTTAGGTATACATCTGTCATTTTATTTATTTCTATTGATGTCTGTTTCCCCCCCCGCATCTAGACTGTGAGCTCACTGTGGGCTGGAAATATCACCGTTCATTATTGTATTGTACTTTCCCAAGCACTCAGTACAGTGCTCTGCACACAGTAAGCACTTAATAAAGACGACTGAATGATTGGATCAAGCAATCAGTCATATTTACTGAGCGCTTACTGTGTGCAGAGACAGTACTAAGCACTTGGGAGAGTTCAGGATAACAGTATGACAGTGCTTAGTGCTTAGAAACTGGCACATAGTAAGCGCTTAACAGATACCATTAAAAGAAAATGTCACTCTGGCCAGAGCACTGTTCTAAGCACAATACAGTTCTAGTCCCGTCTCTCGCCCTCGGGCGAGTCGCTTAGCATCCCTATACCTCATTTCCCTTATGTGCAAAATGGGGATTCGGTACCTGTTCTCCTTCCTACTTAGACTGTGAGCCCCATGTGGGACCTAATTATCTTGTATCGACCACAGAGTTTGGCACATAGTAAGCGCTTAGCAAAAGCCACAATTATAAATATAGCTAGTAGACATGATCCCTGTGCTCAAGAAGTTCAGCGTCTGGCAGGGAGACAGCCCAGCCCCTAAAATAAGTTACAAGCAGGAAAACAATTGAGAAGAAAGATGTGTAAAGGGCAGTGGGAGGAAGAGGTGAGAAATAAGAGAATGAGAATCATGGGGTGGCGAATAGGAGAGAAGCAAGCTCCCGGTCCTTACTGCCCTACTGTTTAAACTTCTGTTCCATTAACAAAAAGCTCCAGTGGTTGTCCATCCACCTTGTGTATATATGCATATATTTATTATTCCATTTATTTTATTAATGATAGGCATATATCTATAATTCTGTTTATATTGATGCTATTGATGACTGCTCACTTGTTTCGTTGCCTGTCTCCTTCTAGACCGTGAGCCTGTTTTTTGGGTAGGGATTGTCTCTATTTGTTGCTGAATTGTACTTTCCAAGCGCTTAGTACAGACCTCTGCACACAGTAAGCGCTCAATAAATGTTACTGAATGAATTAATGAATGGGTGAGTTGCTAGGTGGTTAGGTAAAGTAATAATAAGGATGGTGTCTGTTAAGCACTTACTGTGTGTCGAGCACCGATCGCAGTGCTGGAGTACATACAACGAATCAGGTTGGTCACAGTCCCTATCTCACATGGGGCTCACAGTCTTCATCCCCATTTACAGATGAGATAACTGAGGCACAGAGAAGTGAAGTGACTTGTTCAAGGTCACCCAGCAGGCAAGTGGTAGAGCTGAGATTAGAACTCCATGGCTCTGTGGAAAGAGCACGGGCTTTGGAGTCAGAGGTCATGGGTTCGAATCCCGGCTCTGCCACTTGTCAGCCGTGTGACTGGGGGCAAGTCACTTCACTTCTCTGGGCCTCCGTTGCCTCATCTGTAAAATGGGGATTAACTGTGAGCCTCACGTGGGACAGCCTGATTACCCTGTATCTACCCCAGCGCTTAGAACGGTGCTCGGCACATAGTAAGCGCTTAACAAACACCAACATTATTATTAGAGAGGCAGCGTGGCTCACTGGAAAGAGCACGGGCTCTGGAGTCAGAGGTCATGGGTTCGAACCCCGGCTCTGCCACTTGCCAGCTGTGTGACTTTGGGCAAGTCACTTAACTTCTTCGGTGCCTCAGTTCCCTCATCTGTAAAATGGGGATGAAGACTGTGAGCCCCACGTGGGACAACCCGATTCCCCTGTGTCTACCCCAGCGCTTAGAACGGTGCTCGGCACATAGTAAGCGCTTAACAAATACCAGCATTATTAACTCAAGTCCTTCTGACTCCCAGGCCCGTGTTCTATCCACTAGGCCGTGCTGGTCTCTCCCCCAAAGAGGCAGGAAGTTCGGAAGCATGGTGGAAAGCTGGGATACTACCAGAGAAAGCACCTAAAAGAGATGGGATTTCAGATAGGGCTGGAAGAAGGGGAGAGCGAGGATCTGCCAGATGTGAAAGGGGATTTCCAGGCAGGAGGGGGGGCACGGGAAAGAGGTCAGCAGCGAGAGAGACGAGGGGAGGCGCAGGAAATAGGTTGGCTTGAACAGCGTGAAGCAAGTCCGAGCTGGAGGGGGGAGGGAGAGGTAGTGGGAGGGGTCTGATTGAGTGAGTAGGGCACAAGAGGTTGGAAATAAAAGAATGAGAATCACGAGGTGCTGAATAGGAGAGACGCAAGCTCCTCCACCCTTACTGCCCTACCGTTTAAACTTGCGCTCCATTAAATAATAACAAAAAACTCCCGTGGTTGCCCATCCACCCCCGCATCGAACAAAAATTCCTCAGCTTTAAAGCAGTCCACCGGCTTGCCCCCTCCTGCCTCTCCTCACCTCTTCTACAGCCCACACACTTTGCTCCTCTAACCCTAATCTTCTCACGGTACCTCGAACTCATCTATCTCGCCTCCGACCCCTCGCCCGCGTCCTGCCTCTGGCCTGGAACGCCCTCCCTCCTCAACTCTGACAGGCAATTACTCTCCCCCCCATTCAAAGCCTTATTGAAGGCCCATCTCCCCCAAGAGGCCTTCCTTGACTAAATCCCTTTTTCCTCTTCTCCCACTCCGTTCTGCGTCATCCTGACTTGCTTTCTTTATTCTGCCCCTCTCCCCCTTCCCAGCCCCACAGCACCTATGTACATATCTATAAGTTATTATTTATATTTATGCCTGTCTCCCCCTCTAGACTGTACGCTCGTTGTGGACAGGGAACGTGTCTGTTTATTGCTGTTTTGTATTCTCCCAAGAGCTTAGTGCAGCGCTGGGCACACAGTAAGTGCTCAATAAATGCTACTGAATGAATGAATGAACAGTAATGATAATCACTGTGGTGTTGATTAAGAGCTTACTCCAGCCTAGGAGTCAGAGGACCTGGGTTCTAACCCCCTGCTCTGCCATTTGTCTGCTGTGTGATCTTGGGCAAGTCTCTAAATTTCTCTGTGCCTCGATTACCTCACCTGTAAAATGCAAATTAAGACCGTGAGCCCTAGGTGGGACATGATCTGCGTCCAACCTGATTAGCTTGTATCAATCAACCAATCAGTCATATTTATTGAACTTTTAATGTGTGCAGCGCACAGTACTAAGAGTTTAGGAGAGTATAACAATATAACGGACATATTGCTCAGTGGAAAGAGAACGGACTTAGGAGTCAGAGGTCGTGGGTTCTAATCCCGGCTCTGCCATCTGTCAGCTGTGTGACTTTGGGCATGTCACTTGACTTTTCGGTGCCTCACTTACCTCATCTGTAAAAGGGGGATGAAGACTGTGAGCCCCACGTGGGACAATCTGATTCCCCTGTGTCTACCCCAGCGCTTAGAACAGTGGTCTGCACATAGTAAGCGCTTAACAAATACCAACATTATTATTACTATATTCCCTGCCCATAATGAGCTTACAGTCTGGGGGCTGAGACTGCCCAATATGAGCAGGTGGGTCACAGTCCCTGTCCTACAAGAGGCTCGGCTTGACTGTCCATTTTACAGATGAGGAACCCGAAGCCCAGAATAGTTAAGTGACTTGCCCAAGGTCACACAGCAGGCAAGTGGCAGAGCCGGACAGAACCAAGGCCTTCCGACTGCCAGGCCTTTGCTCTTTCTACTAAACCACCCCGCTTTTAAGTCCCACCTCCTGTGCTGGCACTGGGGAAAAAAATAGTTTGTCATGAAACCTAGCCGTAGTCTTGAGAGGCTGAGCAAGCAAGCAGGTTATTTAAATGTGTTTTCTACATCCCCTAGCACAGTAGGTGTAGCCGGAGTGGGAAAGGTTCTCCCAAGCAGTGAAGCGCATCTATTATTTCTCTGGAGAAAGCAGGTTGCAAAGGTTTGACGATTAGCCTGTCCTGGAGTGACATCTCCTGGAAAGTACTGATTCCTGCAATGATCCTGAATAATTGCTCTTTCACCAGTCAGTCGTATTTAATAATAATAATGTTGGTATTTGTTAAGCGCTTACTCCGTGCAGAGCGCCGTTCTAAGCGCTGGGGGAGATACAGGGTCATCACGTTGTCCCACGTGAGGCTCACAGTCTTCATCCCCATTTTCCAGATGAGGTAACCGAGGCCCAGAGCAGTGAAGTGACTTGCCCACGGTCACACGGCTGACAAGTGGCAGAGCCGGGATTCGAACCCATGACCTCTGACTCCCAGGCCCGGGTTCTTTCCACTGAGCCACGCTGCTTCCCCAGCGCTGAACACTGTACTAAGCGTTTGGGAGAATCCAATACAATAATAAACGGACACATTCCCTGCCCACAACGAGCTTAGAGTCTAGAATTCTATTTATAGTCTTGATTCTATTTATCTTGATTCTATTTATTGCCATTGTTCTCGTCTGCCCGTCTCCCCCGATTAGCCCGTGAGCCCGTCAAAGGGCAGGGACTGTCTCTATCTGTTACCGATTTGTCCCTTCCAAGCGCTTAGTACAGTGCTCTGCACATAGTAAGCGCTCAATAGATACTATTGAATGAATGAATAGAAGGGTGAAACGTCTTGGGATTGATTTTTTACCACGTATCCTGACTCTAGATCAATCAGTCAGCGGTCTTTACTGAATGTGTGCAGAGCACTGTACTGAGTGCTTGGGGGAGTACAACATAACAGAGTGGGTAGACGCGTTCCCTGCCCACAGGCAGCTTACAGGTTAGGGGGGTACAGTCTAGTCCAGTCTGAGAAGCAGCCTGGCTCAGTGGAAGGAGCCCGGGCTTAGGAGTCAGAGGTCATGGGTTCTAATGCCGCTCCGCCACCTGCCAGCTGGGTGACTGTGGGCAAGTCACTTCACTTCTCGGTGCCTCAGTTACCTCATCTGGAAAATGGGGATGAAGACTGTGAGCCCCACGTGGGACAACCGGATCACCCCGTATCTACCCCAGCGCTTAGAACGGTGCTCGGCGCCTAACAAATACCAACATTATCATTATTATTAGTTCACGAGAACTTGCGTGGTCACAGGTGAAGAGAAATGGTTAGCTCAGCTCTTCGCTCTGCGGGGGAGGAAAGAATGGGGATAGAATGACTTCTCTAACCTTGACAGTGTGTACAGGGAGTTCTCCTGGAACACAGTGTGTTGTGGTCTTGAAGAAACGTTTGATATTGGAAAATCACGCTAGAGTAACTACTGAGTCGTGGGAAATAATGAACTGTGGGGTAGGCGAAGATGCGTGGCTCAGTGGAAAGAGCCCGGGCTTGGGAGCCAGCGGTCATGGATTCGAATCCCGGCTCCGCCACTTGGCAGCTGTGTGACTGTGGGCAAGTCACTTCACTTCTCTGGGCCTCAGTTACCTCATCTGGAAAATGGGGATTAAGACTGTGAGCCCCACGTGGGACAACCTGATCACCCTGTATCTACCCCAGCGCTTACAACGGTGCTTTGCACATAGTAAGCGCTTAACAAATACCAACATTATTATTACAGTGACTGACGTTATTTTTTAAAAAATCCCTCCGTTATTGTTATGTCCACTAATAATTGTATTTGTTAAGTTAGCACTTACTGTGTTCCAGTGCTGAGGTAAATACAAAGTATTCAATTTGGACACAGCCCATGTCCCCAGTGGAGTTCACAGTCTCAATCCCCATTTTACAGATGAGGTAACAGAGGCAACAGAGGAGTGCAGTAACTTGCCCAAGGTCAGACAGCCGAGAAATGGAGGAGCAGGATTAGAACTCATGACCTTCTAACTCCCAGGCCCGGGCTCTATCTACTATGCCATGCTGCTTCTCTACTACTGTTAGAATATTTCACAGCCTTGCCACTCATTGTTATCTTACTGTATTAAATGCCATCAAGTTGCAGAAATACAAACTCTAATTCGGTAGAGTTAGCATCAGGGATGAGGCTGAGAATTTTTGCAGCATCACACCTTATCCCTTATCACGCGCAGGTGTGTAAAACCATTTCCTTCCACACTGAATCTTTTAATAATACTAATGTTGCTATTTGTTAAGTGCTTACTATGTGCCGAGCGCTGTTCTAAGCGCTGGGGTAGACACAGGGGAATCAGGTTGTCCCACTTGGGGCTCACAATCTTCATCCCCATTTTACAGATGAGGTAACTGAGGCACCGAGAAGTTAAGTGCCTCACGTCACACAGCTGACAAGTGGCCGAGCCGGGATTCGAACCCATGACCTCTGACTCGAAAGCCCGTGCTCTTTCCACTGCGCCACGCTGCTTCTGCAAACCATCATGTGGATTGTGTTCTCACACTACAGATTCATGTTTTGGGAAGAACATTTCCTAAATCCTCCTTCCGTCGCGCTTTATCCAAATTGCATCCTGAAACACGCGTTGGACACGGAACTGGGTGAGTTTTCTGGGAAAAACTTCATTCGTGCAACCTGGAGCGAGGGAGTGGGAATTGATGAAGAAAAGAGAGAAAGCTATCCTACTTAGACCCTGAGCCCCATGTTGGACTGTGTCCAACCTGATCAACTTGTATCTATCCCAGTGCTTAGAACAGGGCTTGGCACAGAGTGAGCACTTAACAAATACCATAAAACAAACAGAGAACGAATGAAACCAAATCCTCAGAGGACTTCATTCTTCCTGATTTGCAAGAAGTGATTTGAGAAGCAGCGTGGCTCAGTGGAAAGAGCCCGGGCTTGGGAGTCGGAGGTCATGGGTTCGAATCCCAGCTGGCCCACTTGTCAGCTGTGTGACCGTGGGCAAGTCATTTCACTTCCTCTGTGCCTCAGTTACATCATCTGCAAAAAGGGAGATGAAGACTTTGAGCCTCACGTGGGACTTCCTGATTACCCTGTATCTACCCCAGCGCTTAGAACAGTGCTCTGCACATAGTAAGCGCGTAACAAATACCAACATTATTATTATTAAGTGCTAAGAAAGTGTTGCAGGTCAGTGCTGAGGGTTTACACAGAATTTTGGACATTTGGGATATACAGAGGAGAAGGTTAGTCTTTCCATTAATTGTGGTATTTAAGTGCTTACTATGTGCCACGCACTGTACTAAGCACTGGGGTAGGTACAAGATAATCAGGTCCCATATGGGGCTCACAGTCTAAGTAGAAGGGAGAACAGGTATCACATCCCCATTTTACAGAGGAGAGAGCAGAGACACAGAGAAGTTAAGAGACCTGCCCCAGATTACACAGCAGACAAGTGGCAGAGCCGGGAATAGAACCCGGGTTCATTCATTCAGTCAATTATATGTATTGAGTAATAATAATAATGTTGGTATTTGTTAAGCGCTTACTATGTGCAGAGCACTGTTCTAAGCGCTGGGGTAGACACCAGGGAATCAGATCGTCCCACCTGGGGCTCCCAGTCTTAATCTCCATTTTACAGATGCGGTAACTGAGGCACAGAGAAGTTACGTGACTTGCCTACAGTCACACGGCTGACAAGTGGTGGAGCCGGGATTCGAACCCATGACCTCTGCCTCCAAAGCCCGTGCTCTTCCCACTGAGCCACGCTGAGTACTTACTGTGTGCAGAGCACTGTACTGAGCAGTTGGAAAATACAATCCAGCAACAGATAGAGACGATCCCTGCCCAAACGGGCTCACAGTCTAGAAAGGGGGGAGACAGATATCAAAACAGACAAACAGGCATCAATAGCCTCAATATAAATAAATAGAATTATAGATATATGCACATCATTAATAAAATAAATCGAATTATAAATATGTACATATATATATATATATACACACACACAAGTGCTGTGGGGTGGGGAGTGGGGTAGAGCAGAGGGAGCATTCTTTAACTCCCAGGCTGGGGCAATTTCCACTTTCTGCCTTGTCTTCTATCACTGCTTCATTGATCTGCCTTCTTTTTAAGCTTTTTGAGCAATGTCAATAACTGCTCCATTTCTACAAATGTCCAAGTAGATTGTGATAGGACTGTAAGTAGCAGCAATTGTATAAAGTAGGTTTTAGGAGTGGAATGTTGTGCCTAATGGCCACGTCCTGGTTATCGGGATGATTCAAGTCAAAAAATGCACTTTTCATTCATTCATTCAATAGTATTTATTGAGCGCTTACTATGTGCAGAGCACTGTACTAAGCGCTTGGGATGAACAAGTCGGCAACAGATAGAGACGGTCCCTGCCGTTTGACGGGCTCACGGTCTAATCGGGGGAGACGGACAGACGAGAACGATGGCGATAAATAGAGTCGAGGCGATGTACAATTCATTAACAAAATAAATAGGGCAACGAAAATATATACAGTTGAGCGGACGAGTACGGTGCTGTGGGGATGGGAAGGGAGAGGTGGAGGAGCGGAGGGAAAAGGGGAAAATGAGGCTTTAGCTGCGGAGACGTAAAGGGGGGATGGCAGAGGGAGTAGAGGGAGAAGAGGAGCTCAGTCTGGGAAGGCCTCTTGGAGGAGGTGAGTTTTAAGTAGGGTTTTGAAGAGGGAAAGAGAATCAGTTTGGCGGAGGGGAGGAGGGAGGGCGTTCCGGGACCGCGGGAGGACGCGACCCGGGGGTCGACGGCGGGACGGGCGAGACCGGGGGACGGCGAGGAGGTGGGCGGCGGAGGAGCGGAGCGTGCGGGGTGGGCGGTGGAAAGAGAGAAGGGAGGAGAGGTAGGGAGGGGCGAGGTGACGGAGAGCCTCGAAGCCTAGAGTGAGGAGTTTTTGTTTGGAGCGGAGGTCGATGGGCGACCACTGGAGTTGTTTAAGAAGGGGAGTGACAGGCCCAGATCGTCTCTGCGGGAAGATGAGCCGGGCAGCGGAGTGAAGAATAGACCGGAGCGGGGCGAGAGAGGAGGAAGGGAGGTCAGAGAGAAGGCCGACACGGTAGTCTAGCCGGGATATAACGAGAGCCCGTAACGGTAAGGTAGCCGTTTGGGTGGAGAGGAAAGGGCGGATCTTGGCGATATCGTAGAGGTGAAACCGGCAGGTCTCGGTAACGGATAGGATGCGTGGGGTGAACGAGAGAGACGAGTCAAGGATGACACCGAGATCGCGGGCCCGAGAGACGGGAAGGACGGTCGCGCCATCCACGGTGATAGGGAAGTCTGGGAGAGGACCGGGTTTTGGGGGGAAGATGAGGAGCTCAGTCTTGCACTTTTTCCTGATTGACCTCTGGCCTTGAGCCATGTGGACTTGGCCTTGGGTGTGAAGACGACAGTGTGATAAACGGTGGATAATAATAATGATGGTATTTGTTAAGCGCTTACTACGTGCCAAGCACTCTTCTAAGCGCTGGGGTTAATACGAGGTGATCTGGTTGTCCCACGTGGGGCTGACAGTCTTCATTCCCATTTTACAGATGAGGTAACTGAAGCACAGAGTAGTTAAGTGACTTACTCAAGGTCACACAGCAGACAAGTGGCAGAGCCGGGATTAGAAACCACGACCTCCCCCCTGGAAATCAGAGGACCTGGGTTCTAATCCCAGCTCCCTCTCCTGCTTGCTGTGTGACCTTGGGCAAGTCAATTCATTCATTTCATTCATTCATTCATTCACTAGTATTTATTGAGCGCTTACTAGTGCAGAGCACTGTACTAAGCTCTTAACTTTTCCGTGCCTCAGTTACCTCAATTGTAAAATGGGGAAAATGTAAAACCCAGGGCCCTTTGTGCGATATGGACTGTGTCCAACCTGATTAGCTTTTATCTACCCCAGTGATTAAGAATAGTGCCTGGCTCACTGTAAGCACTTAACAAATATCAATTTAAAAAATAAAAGCCAACAGTGCTGCTGACAGGAGTCCATGTGTGTCACAGAGAAAATCTCCTAAATCCTGTCCTCAAGAAAATACAGTAATGCAACTTTTTGGGCCCCTTGCCATTCAGGTAAGCATTTTTCTTTTAAATGGTATTTGTTAAGCACCTACTATGTGCCGGGCATTGTATTAAGAACTAGGGTAGACACAAGGTAATGGAGTCAGACACAGCCCCTGTCCCACACAGGGCTCACAGTCTTAATCCCCATTTCGCAGCAGAGGTAACTGAGGCCCAGAAGAGTGAAGTGACTTGCCCAAGGTCGCACAGAGGGCAAGTGACAGAGCTGAGATTAGAACCCAGGTCAGATGTGTCCTTTCACCAGTAGGCACATCATTGAAGAGTATACGCAGTAGTGGTGATGGTTTGCCCCTCACCATTCACACTCTTTCACCTAGTCCCCTTGTGCGTAGATTCGTGAATCACAGGATGGCTGATCCATGTTTCTTTGGATTAAGCATATTTGAAATAATTCCCGCAAAATTGGTAGCAGCTTTGGAGCCCACAAAAACACGTATTAGTTAATCGATTTATCAGTGGAATTTATGGAGCACATCCCATGTGCAGAGCACTGTATGAAACGACTGGGCAAATGAAATCTGAGTCGGTTGGATGCCTTGTCCACAAGGAGCTTGCAGTCTAAAGGGGGAACAGACTTTGAAATAAAAGACTGGGAGCCCGTCATTGGGCAGGGATTGTCTCCATCTGTTGCCGAATCGTACATTCCAAGCGCTTAGTACAGTGCTCTGCACATAATAAGTGCTCAGTAAGTACTATTGAATAAATGAATGAAATGTCAGGGTATAAAGACAATAATAATAATAATAATATAATTGTGGTATTTTTAAAGTTCTTACAGTGTGCCAAGCACTTTACAAAGAGCTGTGATAGAAGATAATCAGGTTAGACACAGTCACTCGGTTTAAGTAGGAGGGAGTAGGATTTAAATGCTATTTTATAAAGGAGGAAACTGAGGCTCCGAGAAATGAAGTGTGTGTATGTAAGTGCTGTGGGGATGAGGGTGGGGTGAATATCACAGGCTTAAGGGGTACAGATCCAAGTTTGTAGATGACGCAGAGGGAAGGGGGAGTAAAGGAAATGAAGACTTAGCCAGGGAAGGCCTCCCGGAAGAGATGGGATTTTAGAAGGGCTTTGAGACTGAGGAGGGGGTGGTCTGTCAGATATGAACGGGAGGGAGTTCCAGACAAGAGGCAGGATGTGGGCTAAGAATCGGCATTGAGAAAGTTGAGCTCGAGGTATGGTAAGTAGATTGGCCATAGTCCTCTAGAGACTAACAGACTTTAGGAGAAGCAGCATGGCTCAGTGGAAAGAGTGTGCTTGGAAGTCATAGGACATGGGTTCTAATCTCGGCTCAGCCACTTGTCTACTGTGTAACCTTGGCAAAACCACTTCACTTCTCTGGACCTCAGTTTACACCATCTGTAAAATGGAGATAAAGATGCAGCCCCATGTGGGACAACCTGACTACCTTGTATAATAATGTTGGTATTTGTTATGCGCTGACTATGTGCAGAGCACTGTTCTAAGCGCTGGGGTAGATACAGGGTAATCAGGTTGTCCCACGTGAGGCTCACAGTCTTAATCCCCATTTTACAGATGAGGTAACTGAGGCACAGAGAAGTTAAGTGACTTGCCCACAGCCACACAGCTGACAAGTGGCAGAACCAGGATTCGAACCCATGACCTCTGACTCCCAAGCCCGGGCTCTTTCCACCAAGCCACACTGCTTCTTCTCCAGTGCTTAGTGCTTGCCACATAGTAAGCGCTTAAATATCATAATTATTCATTATTATTTAGGCCGAAAGCTCATTGTGGGCCTGGTATCTGTCTATTATTATTACACTGTACTCTCCCAAGCACTTAGTATAATGCTCTGCACACAATAAGCATTCAGTAACTACAATTGAATGAATGCTTATTAGACACTTATTTTCACTGATATAGCATAACACAGGGAAGTACGCCAGAGGGAAGTTTTCTTAATTTTCCTACCTCAATGACTGGATGACGGATTCTTCAGAAGTAAGCAGTGCATTTTCCTTTCACACACCCGATCCTGGTCCACCCAGGAAAATCACATCAATATTTTTTTTTCAGGATTTTAGTGATCAAACACTGAAGAGAGATTTAAGGGGAATCAAAATAAATCCAGCAGGCTTATTGATCTGTAGGTGCAGGACACATGGTAATTTGGGACATAAGCAATAATTCCATGGCTGTCAAATTCAGAACAGGGGGTGAGGGGGCTCAAATGATCAAAAAGAGAGTAATTTCCTCAAGTTCCCCATTCCTCCAAACCATGCAGATTTCATTGCCCAACTCCGTCTCCTTGGAAATCTCCCGGTACAAAAGAAAAGAAACAGGACTGAGGCTCCCAAGGCCTATGCCTGCTCTGAGATTCTTGGAGAGACTGACAGTGACAGGAAAAGTCCAGTGGCACAATGAAATGAAGGAGTAAAAAAGAGAACAGGAAAGAAAGAGAAATTAAAAGTACAAATTTAAGATGAAAAGGAAAATCAAAAGTTGGGAGTTATCCTGGCTCGGGGGGGCAGGGGGATGGGCAGTATTTGTTAAGCGCTTACTGTGTGCCAGGCACTGTTCTAAGCACTGAGGGGTTGTACACAGTCCATGTCTCCAGTGGAGCTCAAGGTCTTAATCCCCATTTTACAGATGAGGTGACTGAGGCCCAGCAAATTGAAGTGAGTTGCCCAAGGTCGCAGAACAGATAAGAGCCGGAGCCGGAATCAGAACCCAGGTCCTTCTGACTCCCACGTCCATGCTCTAACCACTAGACCATGCTCTTCGTTCTGAGACCTTGGGGGAGTCATTTCACTTTGCTGGGCCTCAGTTTCCTCAACTATAAAATGAGGATTCATACCTGTTCTCCCCACATTTAAACTGTGAGCCCCATGTGGATCAGGGACTCTGTCCAACCTGATTATCTTGAATCTAATGCTTACTACGGTGCTGGGCACATAGTGAGCACTTAAATGCCTCAGTTATTATTACTGCCTGTTTGATGTCTCCCACTCCACCCACCACCCTCTTTAAACTTTCTCCCCCCTGCTCCCCTCCCCATCATAGCTTATAATAGTAATAATAATAGTCATTGTGAAACACTTACTATGTGCCAGGCAGTATATTAATCCCTGGGGTAGGAACAAAATAATCAGGTTAGATACAGTCCCTCTCCACAAGGAATTTACAGACTAGAGGGAGAGAGAGAGATTAAATTACAGACAAGGGAAATGGCAGTGCTTAAGGATGATAATAATAATAATTATGGTATTTGTTAGAAGCTTACTATGTGTCAAGCACTGTTCTAAGCACCGGGGTAGATACAAGGTAATCAGGTTGTCGCACGTGGGGCTCATGCTTTTAATCCCCATTTTGCAATGAGATACCTGAGGCACAGAGCAGTGAAGTGACTTGCCCATGGTCACACAGCAGGCAAGTGATGGAGCTGAGATTAGAACCCACATCCTTCGACTCCCAAGCCTGGGCTCTTTCCATTAAGCTACGCAAGTGCTGTTGGGATGAGGGTGGGGTGAATGTCAAGATTCAAGTGCAGAGGTGATGCAGATGAGCAAGTGAACAGGGGTCATGAGGGCTTAGTCAGGGAAGGCCTCTTGGAGAGATGTGCTTTTAGGAGGTCTTTGAAGGTGGAGAGACTGGTGGTCTATCAGATGTGAGGGAGAAGGGAATCCCAGGTCAGAAGGAGGATGTGGGCAAGGGGTGGATGGTGAGATAAAGGAGATCCAGGTGAGTAGGATGGTTTAGAGGAGCAAAGTGTGTGGGCTAGGTTGTTGTAGAAGATCCGCAAGATAAGGTAGGAGGAGGAGAGCTGATTGATAGCCTCAGAGTATATAATTAGGATACACTATCTGGTTACATGATGATGATGATGGTATTTGTTAAGCACTTACTATGTGCCAACCACTGTTCTAAACCCTGGGGTAGATACAAGGTAATCAGGTTGTTCTACGTGGGGCTCCCAGTCTTAACCCCCATTATACAGTTGAGGCAACTAAGGCACGGAGAAGTAAGATAAAGTGACACAGCTGAAAAGTGGCAGAGTCAGAATTAGCACCCACGTCCTCTGACCAGTCTGAAGTTCCATCTCCAACAATGGCATGTTGGATCATTAAAGAACTAGTGTCTTGGCTGCTGTCCTTACATCCAACCAGTTGGTGAGGAATACGCCTAGCAACAGCCTGATTTTTTTCCCCTTTGAAATTCTAATATGGATCTCTCACCTGGGAATTCATCCAAAATCTTCAAGATTTGAGTTCTTGTGACTCCTGAGAGGGGGAAACTCAATGGGTCCCCCATTCCAAAGCTCAGCCCCCCAACTTGCCCCCCAACTTCTACATTTGTACACCACCCCCCGCTATGGCTGAAGTGTTTCTCACTTAAGAGCAGTGCTGTTACATCTCCTCCAAGAGGCCTTCCCTAAGCCCCCTTTTCCTCTTCTCCCACTCCCTTCTGCATCACCCTGCCCTGCTCCCTTTATTCAGCCCCCCTCTCAGCCCCTCCGTATTTATGTTCATATCTGTAATTTATTAATTTATATTAATGTCTGTCTCCCCCTCTAAACTGTAAGCTTGTTGTGGGCAGGAAATGTGTCTGTTTATTGTTATATTGGAGTCTCCCAAGCAGTCAGTATAGTGCTCTTCCTATCATAAGCACTCAGTATATACAATTAAATGAATGAATAAAAGATAGTCTTTCCCTTACATCTGGAAACAATTGTCTCATTCAAAAATTGCCTCTGCCGAATCTGCTCCGGCATTTTATAAAAACCCTAACCAAGTTTCCTACAGTTATTTCACCCTTGTTTACCTGAACATCGTTATCATTTTTATAAGTATCTAGGGAAGCATCGTAGTAAGCAGAAGAAAATATCTCTGTGCAATAGTTAAAAGTCGAAAATCCACCCTCCCAAACATGTAGAACGAACACGTGACAGAGATTTACTGAACTGCAACCCCGTAATCTGAAATAATTGTTAGGCCACCACACTGGAGTCTGTATAAACAGAGATGGTTTCACGCACGCTGGCCCTAAAACATGATTACACACTTTAGTGAAGGGCTTAGTGAAAAATATTTAAGAGTTTTCATGTGAAACGGCTGATTCAAGCAAATCCCATTTAAATTTGACCTGGATTTTGCTCTTTGGATTATTTCTAGTATTTTGAAACCATTCCAGACTAAACTGAGAATTGGAAAAGAACTGGGATTATTAAAAATGAGTGAAATTCCTCATCTGTTGATGTGTGTAGGGTCTATATAGCTGTCCTTCCTATTCGAAGGTGATAAATTGCATAATACCCCCAGAAATGTCTTCTTATTTGAAGATAACACTATTGGTAATTCATTTTATACACGTTGGTGTGATTACAAACACCGATGTGTAGACGAGTCTGACCGCAATGTATACACTTTACAAAGACTGCTTTTAATAATGTGCTTTTTTCCAAGGCCTGGGACTATTTTTTATTTTGCCTCTTAGTCTCGTTACCTTCTCTAAATTCCAACTGAAAAAGTCCCTAACTTCTTGGCTGCAGATACCAGCTCTGCTTGCTGCTGTTGTCTCTCAACATCCAGTTGTTCTGCTGCACTGCTTTATTTTTTTTTTAAGCACTCACTATGTGCCAGGCACTGTACTGAGCGCTGGAGTATATATAATCTAATCAGGTTGGACACAGTCCATGTCCCATGTGGGGGCTGGAAGTCGTAATATTCATTTTACAGATGAGGGAACTGAGTCAACTGTATTTATTCAGCACTTACTGTGTGCAGAGCACTGTATTAAGTGCTTGGGAAAGTAACATACAATAATAGACACATTTCTTGTCCACAGTGAGCTTACAGCTTAGAGGGAGAAACAGACATTGATATAAATGAATAAACTTAAAATATGTACATAAGTGCTGAGGGGCTGGGAGGAGGGTGAATAAAGGGAGCAAATCAGGGCAACGCAGAAGGGGGTGGGAGAAGGAGAAAGGAGGGCTTAGTCAGGGAAGGCCTCTTGGAGGAGGGGTGCCTTCAATAAGGCTTTGAAGCGGGAGAGACTAACTGTCTGTCTGTTATGAAGAGGGAGGGCATTACAGGCCGGAAACGGGAGGTGGACGAGAGGCCAGCGGCGAGATAGATGAGACCAAGGTACAGTGAGAAGGTTAGGATTCTAAGACTGAAGTATGCGGGGTGGGTTGTAGGCAGAGAGGAGTGAGGTGAGGTAGGAGGGGGCAAGGCGATTGAGTACTTTAAAGCCAGCGGTGAGGAGTTCCTGTTTAATGCGGAGGTGGATGGGCAACCGTTGGAGTTTCTCGAGGAGTGGACAAACACGACCTGAACATTTTCATTTTGAGGCACGGATAACATTTCTGAAGCTCAGAGAAGTTAAGTGACTTGCCCAAGATCACACAGCAGACAAGTAGCGGAACTGGGATTAGAACCCAGGCCCTTCTGACTCAGATTCCTGCTCTATCCACTAGACCATGCTGCTCCTGTCTCACAAGCCCACAACCTTGGTGTCATCCTTGACTCCGTTCTCTCATTCACCCCACACATCCAATCCGTCACCCAAACCTGCCGGTCTCACCTTCACAACTTCACCGAGATCCGCCCTTTCCTCTCCATCCAAACCGCTACCTTGCTGGTACAATCTCTCATCCTATCCCGACTGGACTACTGCATCAGCCTCCTTTCTGACCTCCCAACCTCCTGTCTCTCCCCACTTCAGTCTACACTTCACTCCACTGCCCGGATTATCTTCCCACAGAAACGCTCTGCGCCTGTCACTCCCCTCCTCAAAAACCTCCAGTGGTTGCCTGTCAACCTTCACACAAAACAAAAACTCCTCACTCTTGGCTTCAAAGCTGTCCATCCCCTTGCCCCCTCCTACCTCTCCTCCCTTCTCTCTTTCCACCGCCCACTCCGCTCCTCCGCCGCCCACCTCCTCACCGTCCCCCGTTCTCGCCTATCCCGCCGTCGACCCCCGGGCCACGTCCTCCCGCGGTCCCGGAACGCCCTCCCTCCTCACCTCCACCAAACTCTGTTCCCCTCTTCAAAGCCCTTCTGAGAGCTCACCTCCTCCAGGAGGCCTTCCCAGACTGAGCCTTCCCCTTCCCTCTGCCCCTCCTCCCCCCATCCCCCCTCCTCCCTTCCTCTGCTCTACCCCCTTCCCCTCCCCACAGCACTTGTGTCTTTATATATTATTTATTACACTATTTGTTTTATTAATGATGTGTATGTATCTATGGTTCTATTTATCTATTTTGATGGTATCGATGCCTGACTACTTGTTTTGTTTTACTGTCTGTCTCCCCCTTTTAGACTGAGAGCCCGTTGTTGCACAGGGATTGTCTCCATCTGTTGCCCAATTGTACTTTCCAAGCGCTTAGTACAGTGCTCTGCACACAGTAAGTGCTCAATAAATACAATTGAATGGATGAATGAATGTCCCATTTGGGGCTCACAGTCTTAATCCCCGTTTTACAGATGAGGGAACTGAGGCACAGAGAAGTAAAGTGACTTGCCCCAAGTCACTATGCAGATAGTGCCAGGTTTTAGAGCAATGCTCAGTGCTTAGAACTGTGCGTGCTTAGAACAGTGCTTGGCACACAGTAAGCCCTTAACAAATACCATCATTATTAAGTGGCAGAGCTGGGACTATTAAATTAGTCCCATATAACTATAAAATTAGTTCATTCCTTCAATCAGAATTATTCAATCATATTTATTGAGCACTTGCTGTGTGCAGAGCACTGTACTAAGCGCTTGGGAGAGTACAAGGCAATAACAGACACACTCCCTGCCCACAAAGGAGCTTCCCTAAATTCACTTCTAACCCAAAGTAAAATCATCTTGTCACCTCTCACCGGGGTCCCCGTGCAGTGACCAGTTAAGCCCAACCTCTGGCCTAGCGGATAGAGTCTGGGCCTGGGAGTCAGAAGGTCATTTATTCATTCAGTAGTATTTATTGAGCGCTTACTATGTGCAGAGCACTGTACTAAGCGCTTGGAATGGACAATTTGGCAACAGATAGAGACAGTCCCTGCCCAGTGACGGGCTCACAGTCTAAATGGGGGAGATAGACGGCAAAGCAAAACAGAACAAAACAAAACCAGACAGCATCATCAAGATAAATAGAATCATGGAGATATACACCTCATTAACAAAATAAATAGGGTAATAATATATACAAATATGACAGTGCTGAGGGGAAGGGGGAAGAGCGGAGGGTGGGAGAAGAGGGAATGGGGAGGGGGTGGGAGGAAGAGCAGAGGGAAAGGGAGGGGTCAGCCTGGGAAGGCCTCCCGGAGGAGGTGAGCTCTCAGTAGGGCTTTGAAGAGGGGAAGAGAGTTAGTTTGGCGGAGGTGAGGAGGGAGGCCATTCCGGGACAGCGGGAGGACGTGGGCCAGGGGTTGACGGCGGGATAAGCGTGACCGGGGGACGGTGAGGAGGTGAGCGGCAGAGGAGTGGAGCGTACAGGGTGGGCAGTAGAAAGAGAGAAGGGAGGTGAGGTAGGAGGGGGCAAAATGATGGAGAGCTCTGAAGCCAAGAGTGAGAAGTTTTTGTTTCTTGCAGAGGTTGATAGGCAACCACTGGAGGTTTTTGAGGAGGGGAGTGACAGGCCCAGAGTGTTTCTGTAGGAAGATGATCCGGGCAGTGTCATGAGTTCTAATCCTTGCTCCGTCACTTGTCTTCTGTGTAGCCCTAGGAAAGTCACTTCACTTCTCTGGGCCTCTGTTTCCTCATCTGTAAAATGGGGATTGAGACTGTGAGCCTCACGTGGGAGGGGGGCTGTGTTCCACCCGATTTGTTGGTATCCACCTGAGTAAATTCGTGCGGTACCTGGCGCATGGTAAGAGCTTAAAAAATATTAGAGTTGTTATTTCCCTCCTCCCCACTTCCCATCTCCTTCCTTGCTGCCAATTCTGGGTTCTCTGGCAAGCACTTTCCCTTTGGGAGTGTGTTTATCTGTGGAAGATGATGAAAGAGTGAGGCAGTTTCTGCAGGATGCGGCAGGTGGGCAAGCAGTGGGACGGAGGAGGCAAGCAGATGGTTAAAAGTAGTGTAGTCTGGTGAAGGAGGGTGGCTAGTGGAAGTAGCTGGGGCCTGAGTGGCAGAAGACCTGGGTTCTTATTCCAAGCGCTTAGTACAGTGATTTGCACATAGTAAGCGCTCAATAAATACTATTGAATGAATGAATCTCACCTCTGTCACCTGCCTGACCTTGGGCAATCAACCTAACTTCTCTGGCCCTCAGTTTCCTCATCTGAATGAGGATTCAATTCCCATTCCCCCTTCAACTTGGACTCCTAAGCCCCATGTGACAGGGACCGTGTCTGGGCTATCTTTTTTCGATTTAAGTGGGTGACACATAGTGAGCACTTAAATACCGCAATTAAGATTATTAAAAATTCAAATTCCCCAGTCCAAGACAGCAGCAACCTTGGTGTTAGGAGAAACCGGGAAGGGGATTCAATGGCTCTGGACCAGAGCCGGAAGACAGTTCTGGGGTCCCCGTTGGGAAACACTCCGGATTTGGGGAGTTAGTACCGTTTACCTCTAGAATGTCTGCGGAGCGTCAAGGGAGGTACTTTGCAAAACGTTGAGGAAATACAGATTGTGACTTGAAGAAGTTTACGTTCAAAAATAGGATAAAAACAGATTTTAATCAAATAGATTTTCATAAAATAGGCCCTAATCATTTTTCCGTTCCTAGTAAAGATCTTGATAGGCTATTCTTATTGCTCTCCTAGGACAGAACTCAATGAGCCATTAAAGAGTCTCTTAAGTTTGAATTTCACCATGAAGGGTTACAGCTGAGCCACCCTTCCAAATGTCTACCCGGAGAGATCATGTGTGGGCAGGTATTTTGCCTACCGGCTCTGTCGTACTCTCCCAAGCACTTAGCACAGTGCTCTGCACACAATAAGCAATCATTAAATGCCGTCGATTTACTGATCGATCGATAAATCAGAGATTCCAGTCCTTAAGATCCCCGTGGGCTGGGATTATGTCATCTGTCTACTTTATCGCACTCTCCAAACACTTAATACAGTGGTCTGCGCACAATCGGCGCTCAATAAATGACATTGATTGGTTATGACGAACTGCACAGAGTAGGTGCTTAATAAATTCTATCAGTTGATTTAGGTTGAATGGCCTTCCTCATTCCTTCCTAAAGTATCTTGTAGGAAACTACCTCTGAGCAAATCTCTCTCCATTAGAGTCTTCTGCAGTCCTCAAAACTTACCCGCTTTCTGGAAAACTAATGCAAGGCATTTGACTCCCCAGATTTTAGAGGGGTATAGAGAAACCATAATCTCTTCAACTGGTTTGACGTTTTGTGATTATGCATTGGATTGCCAGTGATTTCTTGATTGATCAATTGACGCAGTCAAGTTTAATTGCTCCTCCTCCCCCCTTCTCCTCCTCCCCCTTCCTCCCCCGCTCCTTCCCCCCTTCCTCCCCCCTCCTTCCTCCCCCCTCCTTCCCCCTTTCCTCCCCCCCTCCCTCCTCCCCCTTCCCCCTTCCTTCTCCCTCCTTCCCCCTTTCCTCCCCCCTTCCTCCTCCCCCTTCCCCTTCCTTCTCCTCCTTCCCCCCTTCCTCCTCCCCCTTCCCCCTTCCTTCTCCTCCTTCCCCCTTTCCTCCCCCCTTCCTCCTCCCCCTTCCCCCTTCCTTCTCCTCCTTCCCCCCTTCCTTCTCCTCCTTCCCCCCTTCCTCTTCTCCCTCCCCCCCTCCCCCTTCCTTCTCCTCCTTCCTCCCCTTCCTTCCCCTCCTTCCCCCCCCTCCTTCCCCCACTTCACCCCTCCTCCTTCTCCCCCTTCCCCCTTCCTCCCTCCCCCCTCCCTCCTCGCAAGTCCTCCCTCTCCTTCCTCCCTCCTCCTCCTCCTTCCCTCCCTGCTCCTCCCTCCCTGCTCCTCCCCGCCTGCTGCTCCCGGCCGCTCCTCTGCCGTCCGGATGGCCACCGCCTCCTCCTCCTCCTCCTCCTCCTCCTCCTCCTCCTTCTCCCGCCGCTGCTTCTCCGGTGACTCCCCGGTGAGCTCCCCCGGGCCCCCGCAGCCCCCTCCGGGCCCTGGTCCCGCAGCCCGCGGCCCCGCGGCCCGCCCTGCTTCCCGCCCCGGCTCTGGACGCCTGTGTCCTCCTTTGCTTTTCTTCTGCGGGCGGGGAGCGTCTCCGTCTGTTGCCCAGTTGCACTTTCCTAGCGCTCAGTACGGTGCTCTGCGCCCTGTGGCCGCTCGATAGATACGGTCGAAAGAAGGAATGCACCTGTGCCCGCGGCCCCGCGGGCTCGCCCGCCCCTGTCCCCGCACCTTTCCCTCTTTCCCCCCCCTCTCTCCCGCCCCTGCCCCCGCACCTTTCCCTCTTCCCCCCCTCTCTCCCGCCCCTGTCCCCGCATCCTCGCCTTCTGTCTCACTTGTCCTCTCGGCTCCTGAGCCTCCCTCTTTCTCCCGCATCTTTCCCCCTTTCCCCCCCTCTCTCCCGCCCCTGTCCCCGCAACTTTCCCCTTTCCCCCCCTCTCTCCCGCCCCTGTCCCCGCAACTTTTCCCTTTTCCCCCTCTCTCCCGCCCCTGTCCCCTCATCCTCGCCTTCTGTCTCACCTGTCCTCTCGGCTCCTGGGCCTCTCTCCTTCTCCCGCACCTGTCCCCGCAGCTCCCCCCCCCCCCCCCGCACCTGTCCCAGCATCTTCGCCCTCTGTCTCTCCTGTCCTCTCGGCTCCTGAGCCTCCACTCCTTCTCCCGCTCCTGTCCCCGCCCCCGTCCCCGCATCCTCGCCTCTCTCACCTGTCCTCTCTGCTCCTAAGCCTCAGCTCCTCCTCCCGCACCTGTCCCCACACCTTTCCCCCTTTTCCCCCCTCTCCCGCACCTGTCCCCGCATCCTCGGTTACTATGTGCCGAGCGCTGTTCTAAGCACTGGGGGAGATACGAAGGTATCAGGTTGTCCCACGTGGGGCTCACAGTCTTCATCCCCATTTTACAGACGAGGTAACTGAGGCACAGAGAAGTGAACTGACTCGTCCAAAGTCACACAGCTGACGAGCGGCGGAGCCGGGACTAGAACCCACGACCTCTGACTCCCAAGCCTGTGCTCTTTTCACTGAGCCTCGCTGCTTCTCTCTATATGTACATATTTAGAATTATCATTCTATTTATTTTTAATAATATGTATATCATTCTACTTATAATGATGCTCCTGATGCCTGTTGACTTGTTTGGATGTCTGTCTTCCCCTCTTCTAGACTGCGAGACTGTTGTGGGCAGGGATTGTCTCTATTTGTTCCTGAAACGTGCTTCCCAACTTGTTAGTCCAGTGCTTTGCACACAGTTAGCGCTCAGTAAATGCGATCGAATGAATAAATGAATGAAGACGGGAACCCTCCTTTGCTTCTGCCCTCTCCCCTGCTCATTCGCGTTTTAACACTTTTTTCCCAAAGTTAGATCAGGGGCTTCCCGGGGCTCCCGCCGCCTCGTTCTTACTTTTCTAACTTTTTTCCATCTCTTCTCCCAAGGTCTGTGCCGACGAAAGCGCTTCCAGCCAGAGAGAGTGGAGACCTCAGATTTATAGGAAATGCACAGATGTGCCATGGCTTATAATGTTTTTTCTCTTTTGGACTGGCCTGGTAGGTATGTTTCTTCATCCCAGTGGAAAGCCTGCTTATCCTTAAAGCTAAATCTGGGCCTTTTGAGGGAAAAGCATTCGTTCATCATATTTATCGAGCGCTTACTCTGGGCGGAGCACCGTACTAAGCGCTTGGAAAGTACAGTTCAGCGACAGAGACGATCCCTACCCCACGACGGGCTCACAGTCGAGAAGGGGGGAAACAGACAACAAAACGAGTACAAGTAAACAAGAGAAAGGTTAGCTGGATGATTTCTGGAATTTTGATGGGTTGAAGCATCAGTATTTAATCAAAATTATTTTTATAATGAAAATGACAGAAACTCCTCAAGCATGACTGGTCGAAATGCCCGATGCTTATAGAAATGAGTTGGGAATTTGACATATTTCTACATTTTCCCCATTGGAACAGAGCTCTCTGTCAAAGAAATGTGGTTGGCCAGCAATACGGTTGTGGGTAGACTTTATCTTTCGATAGCAGAACGTAGCTGTGTGACTGTGGACAAGTCACTTAACTTCTCTGTGCCTCAGTTACCTCATCTGTAAAATGGGGATTAACTGTGAGCCTCACGTGGGACAACCCGATTACCCTCTATCTACCCCAGCGCTTAGAACAGTGCTCTGAACATAGTAAGCGCTTAACAAATACCACCATTATTATTACTACTCGCATTTTGGGGGTTTAAAAAAATAATTGCATAAATTGGTGATTTAGCAAGTGTCCCAAATACGAGTGAACGGAGAAGGAGCATGGCCTATTAGACAAAGCATCGTCCTGGGAGTCAGGAGAACCTGGTTTCTAATCCCCGCTCTACCACTTGTCTGCTGTGTGATTTGGGGCAAGTCATTTCACTTTTACAGTTACCTCACCTGTAAAATGAGGATTAAAACTGTGAGCCCCATGTGGGACATGGATTGTGTCTAGTCTGATCAGCTCGTATCCAACCCAGTGTTTAGTACAGTGTTTGGCAAGCAGTAAGCGCTTAACAAATTCCTTTAAAAAAAAAAAAAAGAGGCGAAGCCAGGGCATGACTGGAAGTGGGCCTTGTTTTTCCTTAGACAGCACAGCTTTTTGCAGCATGCCACTAAATAGAGTCCTGGGCCTCAGTTTGGTGAGGATGGGATTTCTTCTGGTTTTTAATGCCTTTGGCAGGAAGAGACAGTGAGGCTGGCTGGGCAGCGCAAGGTCAGCTGTCCACAGTTTGTGGCTTCTTGGAATTTTTCAGTTGAGAAGTTTGGTTCTACAGCCCTATTATCAGCCCTTGTATCAGCATAGAGCTACAAGGTTCCCAAAGTAAACTCCTCTCCACCACCGCCTTTAAAAGGTCAGCTGTATCTGTTTCTGAAATAAAAGAAGCCTAATATATCCAAGTGCTGACATGCAATCTGCTGTTTTATTACTGATTAAATGATAAGCCAATGTAATATATACCATGTCTTTTGCATGTATCCAATGACCGACTAAAAAAAATTACATTGTAGGTCCTGACTACATTAATAATATGAGTACCTTATTCCACCAGGGGTGCAAAAGAAAATACTTGTAACTTTACTAACAGTTTCCAAACAAAAGGACTGTGAGGGATTTATTTCCAGTTTCAATGGGAAAACTAAGATTTTTAAAGAGGCTCCATCAGGGAATCTACTATTTGCATTTTTACCATTCCAGGACAGCCTCCCTTCCTTAGGCTGTAGGAGACTTGTGTGGGTTTAACGAGTGTTTAATTTTCCCCAGGTTTGTTTATCTCTCCACATTTTTCAGATGGATTTGTTAACCTTGAAGGGTTGTTTTGTTGTACATGGAGGTCAGTGCTGTTGGTTTTATTTAATAACCGAACAGTTCCACATTGTGATACTTTTATAAACAAATCTTTTTTTATCCACTCCCTTCTGAAAAGAATATTCAAGTACAAACAACGGCATCTCCAGGATTCCTTGCCTAAGAACCCACAGCTTTTCTGAACTACACTCTCTGGAGAGGGATGTTTAGAACTGCTTTTAGTCCCTCTTTTTTTTTAGGCCTTCTCTAGTCACAACTTCAAAGGATAGTGCGATCTATCATGGACAAGTGGCAAAGCCATGGAGATAAGTTGGGGGTGGAAACTGGTTACTATCCAATCTTATAAGCAGAATAAACATCAGATTTCAGAATGTCAGTATTCACTGCATACAAAACAGTGTTGGGATGAGAAGAACTCTTACTTCTCTGTACCTCTTCTGCCCTGAGAGCTAGAAACAATTTTTGTCTCTCACACTGTTTTATCTCTCATCATGAGTAGTTAAAATAGAATGAGGTATCTTTATGCCTTTTCTGTCCAGCCTCTTGTTTTTTATGCCGTCCTGTATTTTAGATGCAATACGAGATGCTGAAATGACGGATCTAAAAAGGAACTTATAGCCTTTGTTTTAGGAAGCTATCAAAATTTGTTTACATTTAAGTTTTCTATGGATTGAGCCCTGTACTTGGTTTAAGGTTATGTAGCCTTTTCAAGAAAAGATTCCATATTAATGCCAAAGACCTCACCTTAGATTTCTGACATTCTTTATGTTGTAGAATACAAAAGTCAACTCCGTCAATCTTTGAATATTTAGAGTAGACTGTTCTCATATTTTGGGACGTATTTTGAACCATTCTTTTCTACTCTGCATTTTTTATGCCACTGCCTCTGCCTTTAGTCCGTGTTCAGGGTTCCCTGATCTGGACTGTTTTTAAAGGGGGGAAGCAGATGTGGGGGGAGGCTGAGAATTTTTCAAGCCCAACTTCCATTCACAAGCGAGAGTTGTGTTGATTAAGCCAGTTTCGCCTGTCCTCTGGGGGGAAACGTGTTTGGATATTCTTGGCGCCCGGGAGGTTAAGGCTGATCCAACGTGCTGACTGAATTTCCTCTAGGTGTTCATAATGGGCTACGCTGTTATGGCCGGCTCATCGGGAAGGCTGGTGTTTGGCTATGACAGCTTTGGCAACCTATGTGGAAAGAAGAATTCACCTGTGGAAGGGGCTCCGCTCTCTGGGCAGGACATGACTAATAAAAAGTAAGCTCTTGATATTTAGTTTTTAATTTTCCTTGTGGGCTCTTTGCGCACCTTAAGGTTCCACACTTGGCCTTCACTATCAAGGGCAACATCCGTGAAAGATGCTTTAGATACTGCATCATGGGTTCTAATCCCAGCTCTGCCGGTTGTCTGCTGCGTGACCTTGGGCAAGTCACACGCCTTCTCTGGGCCTCAGTTACCTCATCTGTAAAATGGGGATCGAGACTGTGAGCCCCCCGTGGGACAAGGGACTGTGTCCAACCCGATTTGCTTGTATCCACCCCAGCGCTTAGGACAGTGCCTGGAACATAGTAAATGCTTAACGAATACCATAATTAGTATTATTATCCACTTCAGATAAAAATGGGCAGAAACATGCATGACCTCATTTGTAAATTCAGAATTGCTGCATAACAATAATGCCTGTGGCTTTGTGAAGTGTCTACTATATGCCTATAAAGCGCTGAGTAGATACAATGAGATGAGACGCCATCCCTGTCCCATATGGGGCTCACAGCCTAGACTGGAGGGAGAATGGGAATTTAAACCCCATTTTGCCGATGAGAAAACTGAGGCAGAGAGAAGTTGACGGTTTGCCTGAGATCACACAGCAGACGAGAGGCAGAGCCGGGATTGGAATGCAGGTTTCCTGACTTCCTGTCCTCTTGTGGCCTTTCTCCAGGCCATGCTGCTTCTCTTTATTTGTAATAAACTGATGGTGGGATTTAAGAGGGACTCACTTCTGATATTTAAAATCCAGAGAAGCAATGTGGCCTAGTGGAAAGAGTACGGACCTGGGAGGCAGAGGACCTGGGTTCTAATTCCGGTTCGGCCAATTGCTTTCTCTTTATCTCTTAATCCTGGCTCTGTCACGCATCTGCTGGGTGACCTGGGGAAAATCGCTTAAATTCTCTGTCTAGTCTCATCAGCTCGTATCCAGCCCAGTGTTTAGTACAGTGTTTGGCAAGTAGTAAGCGCTTAAATTCCTTAAAAAAAGAGGTGAAGCCAGGGCATGACTGGAAGTGGGCCTTGTTATTCCTTAGAGAGCGCAGCTTTTTGCAGAAAGCCAGTTAATAGAATCCTGGGCCTCAGTTTGGTGAGGATGGGATTTCTTCTGGTTTCTAATGCCCTTGGCAGGAAGAGACAGTGAGGCTGGCTGGGCAGCGCAAGTGCAGTAAACTCATCTGTAAAATGGGGGTTAAATCCTACTCCTTCCTATTTTGACTGTGAGCCCCATGGGGGATAGGGACGGGGCCCAACCTGTTTAACTTGTATCTACCCCTGCTGTTAGAACAGTGTGTGGCACATAGTAAGTGCTTAACAAGTGCCTTTACTATTATTATTATTATGCACTATGTTTATGTCAGCACTGTGTCCTTCGTTTAACCTCACATGTCTAACGACTCTGTTGTATTGTATTCTCCCAAGTGCTTAGTACAAGCTGGAGAGCAAAGAACGTCTTTTGGGGGTTTACCTCTGGGTCTGGTTTCAAAAATGCCTACAGTAGTGTTATGCAACTTATAGCAGCACAAAAATATTAACAGGGATGAAACAGTGGTTTAAAAAACTCTTCTCGGTTACCTTCCTATTTTATTTTGATGGTACAGGTTTCTGAAAGTTCCACAGTTTTTTGGGGTTTTTTAAAAGAAGGAAAATTGGTTGAAAACAAACATTTCTCTCTCTTCTAGGCATGTTTTCTTTATGAATTCCTGCAATCTGGAAATCAAAGACCAGAAAATCAATTCCATCGCTCTGTGCGTATCGAGCTGCCCGCAAGAGCAACTGAATTCTCTGGCAGAAATCCAAAGCTTTGCCAAGAACAATGGTAGGATTTAGAGAACACAGGTTACTTTCTTTCCCCTACAGTGCTGTCACTTGGGTAGTCGGACATATCTTTTGGGAGGTAGAGTGTTCTGAGGCAGTACCGCGCCCAGGGAAAGGCAGCTGTCTTGCAGAAGTTTACTCTGATTGGCGAAGGCCGACACTTTGCCTAGGCTTGCTCCATTTCCTTCAGATTTATCTGAGCTTACCTGAAACATTACCCGCTTCTCGCATGCGCTTAAAGCTGGCAAACTTGCAGTTATTCAGCCAGAGGTCAAGCACGGGTTAGATAACTGATTTACTTCTTACTAGGAGAGAGGTGGGAACCCCCTTAGGGGAAGTGGAGAATTCTTGGAAATCCCTAGACATTGAGGAGGTTGTCACTTCATTACTCATCTTAATTTTTGGTCAACGTTATTAAAATAGAAAGTTACTTTTGATCGAAAGTTCCGCTCTGGACTGTGAGATCCTTGAGGGAAGGGAACGTGGCTACCAACTCTGTTACAGTGTATTCTCCCAAATGCTTAGTACGGTGCTCTGCCCATAGTAAAGGCTCCATAAAAAATGATTGATGGGAGTCTGAGTCCCTGACAAACCAGAATAACCTGAGTCTCAAAATCTACTAGGGTTGGAAATCCTCTTTGGATGCTGTGAACTGGTTGAAAATCTAGAGTCTCATCTTTCGGCACACTTTGTAAAAGTCTCCCCTGATGAAACAGGAGATGGGATCAATGTAAATTTTTCCTGATGTCCATCAATCGTTCTTGAGTGCTTACTGTGGGCAAAACACTGTACCAAGCACTTGGGAGAGTACAGTGTAAAAGAGTTGGTAGACATGTTCTCTGCCCATAATAATAAAAAAAAAATAATAATGATGATATTTGTTAAGCACTTAAATTGTAACAAGAACTTGGGAGAATGCAATATAACAGAGTTGGTAGACTATAATAATAATAATAATAATGTTGGTATTTGTTAAGCGCTTACTATGTGCCGAGCACTGTTCTAAGCGCTGGGGTAGACACAGGGGAATCAGGTTGTCCCACGTGGGGCTCACGGTCTGCATCCCCATTTTACAGATGAGGTAACTGAGGCACCGAGAAGTGAAGTGACTTGCCCAAAGTCGCACAGCTGACAAGTGACCGAGCCGGGATTCGAACCCATGACCTCTGACTCCAAAGCCCGTGCTCTTTCCACTGAGCCACGCTGCTCCGTCCAAAATAATAATAATGATGATGATATTTGTTAAGCATTTACTATGTGCCAGGCACTGGGCTTCCAAGTCTAGTGAAGATGTTAATAAATTGCAGTGCTTAGTACAGGACCCTGCACAAAGTAAATGATCAGTGAATACAATTGATTGAAGCCAAGGGTTTTTTATTTTTCCTTTTTGCAACATTGTGTGGAAGTACCCTAAGACTAATCAGTACGGACTGTTCAGATTCTGAGTTCTGGTTGTGCCTGTTCTCTGAATTTATCTGGTGCAGGCACAAATCAGTCAGTAGAACTTACTGACCTCCTTCTGTGTGCTGACTGCCGAATGTCCACTTCAGTTAGGCGGGCTAGGTTCTTGCAGAACCCGTGTTTCAGGAAAACTCACACTGAAGTGCTCGCTGTGTTTGCCCAGCACAACCATCTCTTCAGACGCAGTGACACCCCTCCTGCCATCACAGCCTAGCCGAAAAACATAAGGAAAACACATCCTCTAGCAGAATTAAGCAGGCAGAAGAGTGGCCAAGTGGATAAAGCAGAGGCCTAGGAGCCAGAGGACCTGGGTTCTAATCCCTGCTCCACCGCTGGACTGCTGGGTGACCTTGGGCAAGTCACTCAACTTCCCTGGGCCTCAGTTTCTTCCACAGCAAAATGGAGAGTCAATAAACTGTTCTCCATCCTACTTACACTGGGAGCCCCGTGATGGACAGGGATCGATTAGCTTGTCTCGACTCCAACGCTTAGAACAGTGCTTGACACATAGTGAGCGCTTAACAAATGCCATTTTAAAAAAGAAGACACAGCGCCTGCTCACAGGTGGTTTCCATTCAGAGTGGGTGTGGTTTAGGGACTAGTATTCAGAGATGGGATCGGTCTCCCCGTGGCTCAGTGGAAAGAGCCTGGGCTTCGGAGTCAGAGGTCATGGGTTCGACTCCCGGCTCTGCCACTTGTCAGCTGTGTGACTGTGGGCAAGTCACTTCACTTCTCTGTGCCTCAGTTACCTCATCTGTAAAATGGGGATTAGCTGTGAGCCTCACGTGGGACAACCCGATGACCCTGTATCTACCCCAGCGCTTAGAACAGTGCTCTGCACGTAGTAAGCGCTTAACAAATACCGACGTTATTATCTCTTACGAACTTGCTGGAATACACGCGTTCCCTTACCGTGCCGTACTTCCCATCTGAATCTTGAGACTCCTCTCCCTGAAAGAGGGTGTGAGCCTAAAAATAACGATTCAAAACTGATCTTTGGAGCTGAGAAGCAGTTTGGCCTAATGGAAAGAGCATGGGCCAGGGAATCGGGTTTCTATTCCCGGCTCTGCCACTTGCTTGCTTTGTGACGTTGGGCAAGTCACTGAACTTCTCTGAACCTCAGTTTTCTCATGAGTAAAATGGGAATTCAGTACCTCTTTTCCCTGTTAGTTAGACTCCCAGCCCCAGGCGGGTCAAGAACTTTGATCTGATTATATTGTAAGAAACCCGGTGCTTACTACAGTGCTCGGACACCAATAAGCATAAATCAGTGGGATCTATTGAGCGCTTACTATGTACAAAGCCCTGTCCTGAGCGCTTGGAAGATACAATCCAACAGAGTTGATAAGACACATTTCCTGCCCACAACAAACTCACAATCCTCTATTATTATCATTATTATTGTCAGCATCATCAGCATCATTATAACATTGGAATGGAAGAGCTCTGTTTGGGAATGGATAATGATGTTCCTTTCCTCACTTTCAGGGTCTCTTCTGTGTGTCTATAATTTGAATTTTTCCAGTGACATCCCAAATCCCCAAATAACCTCATTGTGTCCCAGCCTGCCAGTTCCTCCAAGGTAAGGATATTCCTGAGTGTTTCACCCATCAGCACTCTTCATTGTCTCTTCAGGACACCTGTTTGAAAGACAATAATGCTTTGCTTTTGGTTTCTTGTCTTTTTGATTCTCAATAGTAATAGCAATAATGCTAATATTGATAGTGGTGTTTAAGTGCTTACCATATGCCAGGCACTCTTGCTGAATTACCCCAAATCAATGCCCTGGTTTTTACAGCTATTCATTTTTACACAGGAAGTCCTTTGGTATCTGTTATTCATTCAGTCATTTTTATTAAGTCCTTACTGTGTGCAGAGCACTTTACTAAGTGCTTAACTTATTTCCTTTGGGATTTAACCCCAGTGTCTCCTCCTGGACTGTAAGCTCACTGTGGGCAGGTAATATAATAATAATGATAGTATTTGTTAAGCACTTACTGTGTGCCAGGTTCTGTACTAAGTGCTGGAATAAGTCTTCCAACTCTGTCGTATTGTACTCTCCCAACCCCTTAGTACAGTACTCTGTGCACAGTAAGCGCTCAGTAAATACCACTGATGGATGGAGAAAAGACTTTGAGTAGTAAGCTCGCATTTTCAAAAAGCAAAATAAATAGGTAGCCGAGAGTTGCAGGTTCACTTGGAGAATGCTCTCTCCAGTCACTCTCAGATAAAATAGAACACACTGAAGAGACGAATGACATCTTTCCAAACTTTATGACATTCTGAAGTACTTCTTATTGCTTACTACTGAAATACTTCTGAAATCCTCCTGAGAACTCACCTCCTCCAAGAGGCCTTCCCAGACTGAGATTCCCCTTTTCCCTCTGCTCCCTCTCTGCCCCCCCCCTTCACCTCCCCTCATCTAAGCCCCCTTTTCCCCCCTTTCCTTCTGCGCCTCCCCCTCTCCCTTCCCCTCCCCTCAGCACTGTGCTCGTCCGCTCATTTGTATAGATTTTATTACCCTATTTATTTTGTTAAGGAGATGTACATCCCCTTGATTCTATTTATTGCTATTGTTTTTGTCTGTCTCCCCCGATTAGACTGTAAGCCAGTCAACGGGAAGGGATTGTCTCTATCTGTTGCCGAATTGTACATTCCAAGCACTTAGTACAGTGCTCTGCACCTAGTAAGCGCTCAATAAATACTATTGAATGAATGAATGGTTAAAATTTCTTGGAATTCCCAAGAATTCCAACCAGTAGAGAATTGTCCTTCCCAGGAAAGACAGACCAATCAAATCAGGCTCCTTGGGGATGTGATAGACATTTCCTGGGGTGGAGCAGGTGCTGTTCTAGTCTAGCAGCAATTTTGTTACTCTCTTCTTCTGTACAGAAACACGTAGGCGTCAGATGTAGAAATCTATTTTTATCATGGAGTTGCAGTGCCAGGCTCATAGCGTCAGACATCTTGCTCCAGGGCCAAAGAACACTGTCTAAATATACCACCTCCCTGGGACTAAACCATCAGTTTCCCCTTCCTAATCCATTTAGAACATGTGGCAGAGTATCAAATATACTAGGTCATGATAAAATTAGTTCCATAGATTGCAGGTGGGGCAAGCCATCTTTTCTCTATTTCCTTCTTTCTTTAAAATAGACTTATGTTTTTTAGGTCTGCAAGTCAAAGTGTGGCTTGTGATCAGGCTTTTAAATGCCCAAGTTGAAATATCACCATTATACAGAGCATATATGCAGTATTATTTTAAGCTATTGTCATTTATGTGTGAATAAATCAGTGGTATTTGTGGAGCACTTCTTGTCACAGCTCTCTGGCTTATTAATGAATAGGAAGGTTATTTTGGAGAAGCAGCATGGTTTAGTGGATAAGTCATGGGCCTGGGAGTCAGAAGACCTGGGTTCTAATCCTGTCTTGGCCACTTGTCTGCTGTGTGGCCTTGGGTGAGTCACTTCACTCCTCTGGGCCTCAATTATCTCATCTGTAAAATAGGGGTTAGGACTGTGAGCCCTGTGTGGAACATGGACTGAGTCCATCTTGATTAGCTTGTATCTACCCCACCCCCCCATGCTTAATACAGTCCCTGGCACATAGAGACCTAGGACAAGTCACTTCACTTCTCTGTGCCTCAGTTACCTCATCTTTAAAATGGGGATTAAGATGGCAAGCCCCGTGTGGGACAGGGACAGTGACCAAGCTGGTTAATTTGTATCTATCCCAGGGCTTAGAACAGCATTTGACAAATAGGAAGCTCTTAACAAATGCCATCATTATGATTATTATTATTATCTACCTCAATGCTCAGAATAGTGCTTGGTAATAGCAAGAAGCAGCGTGGCTCAGTGGAAAGAGCCCGGGCTTGGGAGTCGGAGGTAATGGGTTCGAATCCCTGCTCTGCCACTTGTAGGCTATGTGACTGTGGGCAAGTCACTTAACTTCTCTGTGCCTCAGTTACCTCATCTGTAAAATGGGGATTAACTGTGAGCCTCACGTGGGACGACCTGATTAAACTGTATCTACCCCAGCGGTTAGAACAGTGCTCTGCACATAGTAAGCACTTAACAAATACCAACATTATTATTATTATTATTATTATTAAGTACCATCATTAGTATGTATTAGTGTTACTGATTTGTAAGTGTGTGAAAGGATTAATTGGGCAGAGTTTGGAGGAAGACCTAGATAGGTCTTCTGTAGTATGCAAGGGAAGCTTGCATTTCACACCATCATCATCATTTAATAGGAACTAAATACTGGGACCCGTCTACAGAGTTTGGTCGAAACCACCATCCCCAAGAGTCTCGATACGTTCATGTAAAATGCAGAAAATAAGATAATCAGGTATTGTAGTTGCCTTTTTAGAAGGTGGGAAAGAAAAGAGGGTCAAGGCAGGAAAAATAGAGATGGGATTCAGTTAATAATAATGATGCATTCATTCAGTCATTTAGTGAGCGCTAACTGCGTGCAGAGCACTGTACTAAGCATGTGGGAGAGTATAATACAACAATAAACGGTCACATTCTCAGCCCACAGTGGACTTAGAGTCTAGATGGGCGGGAGGCAGACATTAATATAAATAAATTACAGATATATTACAGATACGTGCACTAAGAGTATGAGCCCCATGTGGAACAGGGACTGTGTCCAGCCTGATTAACTTGTTTCTACACCAACGCTTAAAACAGTGCTTGACATGTAACAAATGCTTATTTTTATAAGCTTAACATTAATACGTAATATAGTAATTGTTATTAAATCAGTGCTGTGGGGCTGGGGAGGTGAAGAACAAAGGGAACAAGTCAGGGTGGCACGGAAGGGAGTATGATGATAACAATTGTGGAATTTAAGTGCTTACTATGTGCCAGTGAGCACGTAGACTAGCTCTGAGCTCGTTGTGAGCAGGAATGTGTCTGTTTGTTGTTATATTGAACTGTCCCAAGCACTTAGTACAGGCTTGGCACTCAGTAAATATGATTGAATCAATGAATGAGTGAATGCCAGGCGCTGTACTAAGCACTGGGGTGGATATAATTAAATCAGGTTGGATGCAGCCCCTGTTCCACATGGGGCCCACAGTCCCAATCCCCATTTTACAGATGAGGAAACTGAAACCCAGAGAAGTGAAGTGACCTACCCAAGGTCATACAGAAGACAAACGGCGGAGCTGGGATTAGAACCTGTGACCTTCTGACTCTCAGGCCCGTGCTCTATAAACTACGCCATGCTGCTTCTCTATGAGCAAAGGGCAGGACAATATGTTGTTCTTGTTTTATGCTGTCGTGTCGTGTCCAACCCATAGCCACGGCGTAGACACATCTCTCCCGGAACGTCCCACTTCCATCTGCAATCGTTTCGGTAGTGGATCCATAGAGTTTTCTTGGTAAAAATCCAGAAGTGGTTTACCATTTTCTCCGTTCCATGCAGTGAACAGGTCTCCGCCCTCGATTCTCTCCCGTGCCGCTGCTGCCCAGCCTGAGTGAGTTTTGACTTGTAGCCGATGGCCTTCCACTCATTAGCCACTGGCCAAGCTAGGAATGGAATGGATAGGTCTCTGCTTGACTCTCCCTCCTGTAGTCATGACGGGTAGAGGACTGGAAACTCTCCAGGTGCGACCCTGAGAGGGGAGGAGGCTATAGGAAGAGCAAATGCCTCAGAGCCTTGCTTCAAGTGGAATGAGGACAGGAAATGACGGAGGAAACAATACTCCGAGTTGTTTTGTCCCCTTCACCAGGGTTTGGACTAGGTCCAGTCTGATTATTTTGTATCCACCCCAGTGCCCAGTACAGTGCTTGGCCCTTAGTAAGTGCTTAGCAAAGTACTTCAGGTATTCTTATTAGGGTGTGGGAATGAGGAGTCTTGCTCAATCCAAGATCTCCAAACCTTATCCTGAAAAAGACTGTGAGCCCCACGTGGGACAACCTGATTCCCCTATGTCTACCCCAGCGCTTAGAACAGTGCTCGGCACATAGTAAGCGCTTAACAAATACCAACATTATTATTATTATTAATAGATTCAAATGCTGGGAAGCCCTGGAACCAACCCAGAGGCCTTTACAAATAAGCGTTGATGATGCTATTGCTGCCTGTCTACTTGTTTTGTTTGGTGGTCTGTCTCCCCCTTTCTAGACTGTGAGCCTGTTGTGGGGTAGGGATTGTCTCTATTTGTTGCCGACTTGTACTTTCCAAGCACTTAGTACAGCGCTCTGCACACAGTAAGTGTCTCAATAAATACGATTGAATGAATGAATGGTACTTGATGCCGGCCCTCATTCAGACTAAAGATTCATGTGATTACACTTCATATATAATCTGTTATTGTCATTTGCTTTATTAGTCAAATTAGTCAGAGACTCACTTTCAGTGCATCTGCATCAAGAAGCAGTGTGGTCTAATAGAGCATGAGCCTGGGGAGTCAAAAGGACCTGGGTTCTAATCCCACCTCTGCCACATGTCTGCTGTGTGACCTTGGACAAGTCACTTCACTTCCCTGGGCCTCGGTTACCTCATCTGGAAAATAGGGATAAGAGCGTGAGCCTACTTAGGCCCCAGCCGGACTCTGGCTTCCAGAAACAGCAAAGGCGGAGCCAGAGGTCTGTGGCCCATGCAGGTCACCCGATGACACTAATTGCGTTCATTTCCGAGAAATTGTCCAGACTGATTTTTGCTGTTTCTGAAAGCCAAGGACAGACCAGGTTTCTCATCACCGCAGTGGAACGTGAACCTCAGCTGCTCAGCCATCCTATAGACTGTGACCCCCATGTGATGATAATAATTGTGGTATTTGTGTGGGCAGAGATTGTCCCTATTTGTTGCTGAATTGCAATAATAATAAGGTTGGTATTTGTTAAGCGCTCACTACTTGCAGAGCACTGTTCTAAGCGCTGGGGTAGATACGGGGGAATGAGGTTGTCCCACGTGAGGCTCACAGTCTTCATCCCCATTTTACAGATGAGGGAACTGAGGCACAGACAAGTGACGTGACTTGCCCACATATCCCCAAGTGCTTAGTACAGTGCTCTGCAGATAGTAAGCACTCAATAAATACAGTTGAATGAATGAGCTTACTATGTGCCAGATACTGTACGAAGCGCTGGAGTAGAGCAGATCGAAGTATATCCAGGGTGGAGGCAGGGAGACCAGTGAGGAGGTTGATACAGTAATCAAGTCAATCAGTCGGTGGTGTTGATTGAGCACTCACTGGGCACAGAGCTCTGTAATAAACACTTGGGAGAGTATAGTTTGATAAAATTGGTAGACATTCCCTGACCACAATGAGTTTACAGTCTAATGGGCTCTTACAGGGTATGATGAGCATTGGGATCGTGGGGGTGGCCTTTACGATGGAGGGGAAGGACGTCTGCTATTCAGAGGAACTAATGTCGTGTGGTTCTATTTTCTTTTTATCCTTTTTCCAGCAGTTTGTGTATTTCCACCTTTAAAAGATCAAGGATTGTAGCTGTAAACAGCAGCTATTGTCTCTCGTCTGACTTCCAGTTGAGGTCCTTTTGCGGGTAGCCCATACTCTTTGTTTCTCTTCTTCCTTTTCTTGCCCACCCTTGATGTTTCACTACTCATCAGTAATTCTACCAGAGGGTGGAAAGTGAAAGAGGAAGTGAAACTTCAATAAATCAATCCATTTTACTGCTTGCTCGAATTCTAGTGAAGGATTTGGTGATGGACTTGGTTGAATTTATTCTATTTGGTACCTAGTTAAGTGGTATTTATTAAATGATTGCTCTTTGCCGAGCACTGGGGTAGCTTCTAGGAAATTAGATCAGGCAGCCCCTGTCAAAGCTCACTATCTGTTGGCACAGTTAATGAGAAGCAGCGTGGCCTAGTGGATAGAGCCTGGGTTTGGGAGTCAGCAGGATCTGGTCTCTACTTGTCTGCAGTATGACCTTGGGGAAGTCACGTCACTTCTCTGTGCCTCAATTCCCTCATCTGTAAAATGGGGAGACTGTGAGCCCATGTGTGACATGGACCGTGTCCAACCTGATTAGCTTGTGTCTACCTCAGCTCTTAGTCCGGAACATAGAAAGAATTCAACAAAGACCATTAAAAAAAAAAAAAGCAAATACACAGAAAATCCAGAATCAGGTGTTCTCGAACGCTCTTTATGTCTCCTCCCTTCCGCTGTTGGCTATCGACACAACTCGTGCATTCATTTCAGTGTCCATTCATTTTGAAGAATCATTTAGTCTTAGTTGTGGTGAGGGTCAGAGTGGCTTATCTGTATGGTGACCAAATTTTCCCAAGCAAGTGAAAATCCTTCTTCCTCCCCAAACTTTTGACCTCCTTGACTGAGTGCTTGCTGATATTTTTTTTTTTGAAAGGGCAATATTTTTGCCTGTCATAGGTACTGACATGTCTAATACGGAGGAAGAGAAAAATACTCTTTCAATCTCATGGTCATTTTGAGCTCCCAAGGTAGGCTTTCGGTCTTGGCGTTTGCAGTATCCGGCTGGTTATAGACCTCGTTCCCCATATTTGAAGTCTCTACATTTCTTTAAATTTAAGATTAATATCTAGTCTATATTTTTAGTAGTGACTGCTTTTTTCATTGTTTACCAAAGTTAACTGTAGTATTCAGGACAACTCGCGTGTTGATTACATAAGATTGCATCTGTATTATTGCTCAAGAAAAATCTCTGGGGAAGATTCATTCAGTCAAATTTATTCAGCGCATACTGTGTGCAGAACACTCTACTAAGAGCTTGGAATTTACAAGTCGGCAACAGAGTCCCTGCCAACAACTCTCAAACCTGCTTAGACTGTCGACCTTATTTCTACCTGCAAGTTCTTCCTTTAAGGAACTTCATTTGCTTCTTCAATTTCATTCTTTTCCATTGGAAGAACTTTTTAAAAAAACAGCGTTCAGAAAGATTTTTGAATTGGACAGTTTTGTAGACTTTTATTCAATTTTAAGAAGTCTGAAAATTTCCGATGATAGGGTAATTTATAGCACCTTTGTCTGAGGTATTCAGGCCTTCAACTGCTATTACTGCATCACCCAGACTCACTCACTTCATTCATACTCCCTCCCATCTCCACAGCATATATATGTATATATATATATATTTATTATAATTTACTTATGTATTTTAATGTCTGTCCCCCCCCTCTAGACTGTGAGCTCATTGTGAACAGGGAAGGTGTCTACTGTTGTACTGTATCTCCCCAAGCTCTTTATACAGTGCTTTGCACAGAGTAAGCATTCAATAAATACGATTGATTGAATGAATGAATGAATGAATACAAGCAAAGTGGATTGGGCACAGTCCCTGTCCCACCTGGGGCTCACAGTCTTAATCCCAATTCTACAAATGAGGGAATTGGGGCCCAGAAAATTAAGTGATTTGCATACGATCACACAGCAGATAAGTGGCAGAGCTGGGATTAGAAATCAGGTCCTTCTGACTCCTAGGCCACGTTGCTTCTCGGGATTAGGACTGTGTCCAACCTGATTATCTTCCGTTTACACCAGTCTTTAGCACAGTGTTTGGGACACAATAATGGTACGTAAGTACTTCTTATTATTGTTTTCAATATTATTTTAATGGCATCTGTTAAGCACTTGGGTCAGTCGTATTTATCGAGTGCTTACTGTCTGCAGAGCACTGTGTTGAATGCTTGGGAGCTTACGGTCTAGAGGGGAAGACAGATATTAATATAAATAAATAAATTTCAGATGTGTACATAAGTGTTTGCGGGGCTGGGAGGGGGAATGAATAAATGGAGCAAGTTGGGGTGATGCAGAAGGGAGTTGAAGAAGAGAAAAAGAGGGCTTAGCGTGGCCTAATGGATAGACTACGTGCCCAAGGTTCAGAAGGACCTGGGTTCTAATCCCAACTCTGCTACCTGTCTGCTGTGGGATGTTAGGCAAGTCCCGTCACTTCTCTGTGCGTCAGTTACCTCATCTGTAAAATGGAGATTGAAACTGTGAGCCCCATGCGGGGGAGGGACTGTGTCCAACCTGATTTGCTTGTACCCATAGTAAGCACTTAAAAAATACCACTATAATTCTTATTATTATTAGGAGATGTACCTTCAATAAGGCTTGAAGTGGGGGAGAGCAATTATCTGTCTGATAGGAGGAAGGAGAGGGTTCCAGACCAGAGGCAGGATGTGGGCGAGAGGTCGGTAGCTAGATATTTGAGATCGAGGTACAGTGAGAAGGTTAGTATCACAGGAGCCAAGTGTGCAGGTTGGGTTATAGTAGGAGAAGCAAGTAAGTAGCACATACTGTGTGCCAGGCTAAGCGCTGGAGTAGATACAAGTTAAGATATTGGGCACAGTCCCTGTCCTATATAGGGCTCACAATCTTAATCCCCATTTTACAGATAAAGTAACTGAGACGCAGAGATGTGAAGTCACTTGCCCTAGGTCACACAGCAGACAAGTGGTTGAGCTAGGATTAGAACCCAGGTCCTTCTGATTCCCAGGCCCGTGGTCTATCCATGAGGCCACGCTGCTTATTATCATTATTATTCACCCTCACAGGTTGCGTCAGTTTGGAGCTCCTGACTCTTTTCAGGTGCATCCAGGTGGCTTCAGCAACAGTAATAATCATTATTATTCTATCATAATTTTCCTTATCCTTAATCTGTAGAGAACAGACCTAAAAGGTCGTGGGTTCTAGTCCCAGCTCTGCCATTTGTTAGGCCAGTCGCTTGTGGCTGAATGGGAAGCAGCGTGGCTCAGTGGAAAGAGCCTGGGCTTGGGCGTCGGAGGTCATGAGTTCGAATCCAGGCTGTGCCACTTGTCGGCTGGGTGACTGTGGGCAAGTCACTTCACTTCTCTGTGCCTCAGTTACCTCATCTGTAAAATGGGGATGAAGACTGTGCGCCTCACGTGGGACAACCTGATTCCCCTGTATCTACCCCAGCGCTTAGAACAGTGCTCGGCACATAGTAAGCGCTTTACAAATACCAACAGTATCATTATTCTAAAGAGCAAGGCCAAGTGTATGTCCTTTCCTGCTTCCCGTCCCTAGGGTCTTCTGGGAATTTATTGTCCTTAAGCAAAGCTGAGTAGCTAAATAGGTAAATTATTTCCCTCTGGACTGTAAACTTGTTATGGGCAGGAAATGTTTCTGCGAAGTCTGTTGTTTTGTACTCTCCCAAGCGCTTAATACAGCGCTCTGCAAAGAGCGCTCAGTAAGTACTATTGATTAATTGAATTGTAGAATGGAGATTGGAATGGACTGCTGGTGTCTAGAGAGGAAGAGCCGTTTAGAGGTTTTTCTTTTGACTGACCTTGTTAATAGTCACCCATCTAACCTATCCCACATCCCATACGGCCAGCTTTGTTTTTAACGCCAAGAAATGTGGCTTGGCAGCATTCACCTCCCCCATTAGGAAATGAGAAATTCCCTCTCTCATTGAACCTTGCCTCCTGTGGACAACAAGAGCAGCGTGGCTCAGTGGAAAGAGCCTGGGCTTCGGAGTCAGAGGTCATGAGTTCGACTCCCGGCTCTGCCACCTGTCAGCTGTGTGACTGTGGGCGAGTCACTCAACTTCTCTGTGCCTCGGTTACCTCATCTGTAAAATGGGGATTAACTGTGAGCCTCACGTGGGACGACCTGATTACCCTGTATCTCCCCCAGCGCTGAGAACAGTGCTCTGCACATAGTAAGTGCTTAACAAATACCAACATCATCATCAACAGATTAAATCTCTTTCACTACGGTGTGTATGTGTTTTAGTCTGTGAGTCGATGCCTGAACTTCTGATAGATACCTCTTCTTGTCTTGTCTTATGCTGTTGAGTTGCCTCTGACCCATAGCAATGCCGTGGACACATTCTTCCAAAATGCCCCATCCTCCCCCGCACCCGCAATCATTCTGGTAGTGGATCCATAGAACTTTCTTGGTAAAAATACACAGGTGGTTTACCACTGCCTCCTTCCGCGCAGTCAACCTGAGTCTCCGCCTCCGACTCTCCCATGCCGCTGCTGCCCTGCACGGGTGAGTTTTGACTTGTAGCCAGCCAGTCTCGCTAGCCACTGGCCAAGCCAGGAATGGAATGGACAGGCCTCTGCTTCACTCTCCCTCCCGTAGTCGAGACTGTTAAGGTACTGGAAACTCTCCAGGTGCGACCGTGAGAGGGGAAACTACACCTCTTCACCCATCTTTTTTTTTTTTTTCGTTTTTCTCCAGCAAATCCTTCCCCTTGTTTAACCGATGTCTCCCTCAAACGCCTGGATGCTACTCCGTTTTTGCGGCTGTTTTGATTAACGATGTGGGCACCTTGCAGCGCATCCTGGGTGGAATAATGGCAGGAAGAGAAACCGTCCTTGGTCTGTGTGTCCTTGCAGTAGGTAATGTTGGATGTGGAAACACATTTTTAACAGTGGAATATAGACTACATTTCACGTTTAAATTATGCGTAGTTGGGTTACAGCGGGATTACAGGGGATCTGATTTATATTTTTATCATTCATTCATTCATTCATTCATTCATTCAATAGCATTTATTGAGCGCGTACTATGTGCAGAGCAATGTACTAAGCGCTTGGGATGTACAAATCGGTAACAGATAGAGACAGTCCCCGCCCTTTGACGGGCTTACAGTCTAATCGGGGGAGACGGGCAGACAAAAACAATAGCAATCAGTTGGGTGGGGGTTGGATGTCATTGGCTGAAAATTTTTTAGACATTTATCATTTTAAGATTACCAATAAAATTTGAACTGAAGCATTTTATGCCATTCTTGTTTATGCCACTGAGAGATGTAGCATGGCCTCGTGGAAAGACAGTCAGAGGTTCTGGATTCTAATTCTGGCTCTGCCTATTGCTTGTTGTATGACCCTGGGGGAAAAAAGCGATATTAAGCACTTACGATGTGCCAGGATGGGATGAATATAAGCAAATCAGTTTGGATACAGTCCTGGCTCCAGGTGGGGCTCACTCTCTCAATCCCCATTTGACAGATGAGGCAACTGAAACACAGAGAAGTGAAGTGATTTGCCCAGTCACCCAGCAGATGAGTGGCAGAGAGTTACTTAACTTCCCCGTGCCTCCGTTTCCTCATCTGTAAAATGGGCAGTAAATCCTCCTTTCTCCTACTGTGTCCAGCGGGATAAACTTGTATCTATCCCAGAGGATAGATTAATGCTTGACACATAGTAAGGGTTTAACAAGTGTCATAAAAAAAATCCTAAAATGTAATTGATTTACTCTGTTTCATTTCAAACTGTGGACAAATGGAAGACCGTAATGTTTGAAGTCCAATCTCAAGATTTTTACACTAAATTTTTTAAAATTTCAAATTCAAAGAATGTCATAAAATGTCCACAACCATTTATGTAAAGTTAAATAGTATTTGGTCTAGTTAATTGCACCAAATTTTTTATCATTTTTTACTTAATCATTTTTTACTTTATCATTTATCATTTTTTATTTAATAGTATTTATTAAGCGGCTACTGTGTCCAGAAGTTTAGATATAATTGAATAATTCCTTGCTGCATATTATGCTTTTTTTCAGCCTTATCCTTTACTATGGTTTTCATCTTCCGCTGTGTCACCACCCTCCTGGTTCACATTTTTATTACCCTGGTTATAATGGGCTTATTGTGTAAGTACTCTTATGCTTAATCATGTTATCTATAATTGTGTTAAACCAAAAGAAGTTTATATAGAGATAAAACATCAAATTCCTCCCCTTCCCAAGTAATCCACGTACTAAAACTCTAACCTGTGCTGATTTGTGGGGTTTTTATGTTCTTATGTGTTTTTTTCTAAGGTTGCCTCTTGATATTTATGTGCGTAGTTGATATTTAAAATCTGGGGCGATGGTAGGCTGATGGTAGTATCTGCATTCTGAGAGGGAGAGTAATAGTGATAATTTTGGTATTTATTAAGCACTTAAAAAAAAATGTTGGTATTTGTTAAGCGCTTACTATGTGCAGAGCACCGTTCTAAGCGCTGGGGTAGACACAGGGGAATCAGGTTGTCCCACGTGGGGCTCACAGTCTTAATCCCCATTTTACAGATGAGGGAACTGAGGCGCGGAGAAGTGAAGTGACTTGCCCACAGTCACACAGCCGACAAGTGGCAGAGCAGGGATTCGAACTCATGAGCCCTGACTCCAAAGCCCGTGCTCTTTCCACTGAGCCACGCTCACTTACCCTGTGCCAAGCACAGTACTAAGCGCTGTATCACATTGGAGACAGTTTCTCTCCCACATGGGGCTCACAGGCTAAGTAGGGTGGAAGAGAGGTATTTAATCCCCATTTTACAGGTTAGGAAATTGAGGCCTGGCACATAGTAAGTACTTAAGACGATTGAATGAATGAATGAATGTGAGTGTGTGTGTATGTGTATACATATATATATATATATATATATATATATATATATATATATATAATAATGATGGTGTTTCTTAAGTGCTTGCTAGGTGCCAACCACCTTTCTAAGGTCTGGAGAAGATCCAAGGTAATCAGGTTGTCCTACATGGGGCTTACAGTCTTCAACCCCATTTTACAGATGAGGTAACTGAGACCCAGAGAAGTTAAGTGACTTGCCCAAAGTCACACAGCTGACAAGTGATGGAGGTGGGATCAGAACCCATGACCTCTGACTCCCAAGCCTGTGTTCTTTCCACTAAGCCACGCTGCTTCTCTTTATATCTACATATCTATATATATAATCTATCTATATCTATATATCCTTAAATCTATATATCTATCTAGAAATACACATATATGCAAGTTGTATGTATAATAATAATGTTGGTATTTGTTAAGCGCTCACTATGTGCAGAGCACTGTTCTAAGTGCTGGGGTAGATACAGGGTCATCAGGTTGTCCCACGTGAGGCTCACAGTTAATCCCCATTTTACAGATGAGGGAACTGAGGCCCAGAGAAGTGAAGTGACTTGCCCACAGTCACACAGCTGACAAGTGGCAGAGCTGGGATAGAAGTTGGTATTTGTTAAGCGCTTACTATGTGCAGAGCACTGTTCTAAGCGCTGGGGGAGATACAGGGTCATCAGGTTGTCCCACGTGAGGCTCACAGTTAATCCCCATTTTACAGATGACGTAACTGAGGCACAGAGAAGTGAAGTGCCACAGCTGCCAAATGGCAGAGCCAGGATTCGAACCCATGACCTCTGACTACCATGCCCGGGCTCTTTCCACTAAGCCACGCTGCTTCTCTATAATACAAACACACACACACGCGCACGCGCTCCCAGCCACACATGAGAAGCAGCGTGGCTCAGCGGCAAGATCCCGGGCTTGGGAGTCAGCGGTCATGGGTTCGAATGCCGACTCTGCCCCTTGTCAGCTGTGCGACTGTGGGCGAGTCACTTCACTTTTCTGTGCCTCAGTTACCTCATCTGTAAAATGGGGATCAAGACCGTGAGCCTCACGTGGGACAGCCTGATGACCCTGTATCTCCCCCAGCGCTTAGAACGGTGCTCTGCGCGTCGTAAGCGCTTAACAAATGCCAACATTATTATCGTTATTATTATGCACGCACACTTTCAGCGACAACTCCCTCGAGGATTGGACTTAACTGCGTTTAACCCCGGGCCTCCGTGGGCAACGTCGACTGCCTGTTTATTTCTACGCGCCCTTCAAGTTGGTGACGATTCCCCTTAAAGCCGTGAGTGGATTGGGACCTTGTTTTTGAGAGGCCGCCTAGGGTATGCAGTAATTTGATTTATCTGGTGTACCACAGACTAAGCCTGGAAGATTCTTCTCTCCTTCCAAAAGTATTGCCTGTAATTGCTGTTTATTTTCCAGTTGTCTCCGGTGTCTTATGGTGGCTGTATTACGACTACGTCAACGGCATCAGCACGGAGCTGGACACGGAAAAGGAAAACATGAAGTTTTTACTGGGCTTTTCTGTCGTATCGACAGTCATCACGGTAAGGAACTGCCTCACTCTAGAAAGCCAAGAAGGGAGCAGTGACTTCATTCAATAGTATTGAGCGCTTCCTATGTGCAGAGCACTGTACTGAGCGCTTGGAATGTACAGTTGGGCCACAGATAGAGACGATCCCCGCCCGATGACGGGCTCACAGTCTCATCGGCTTGAAGGAAGCAGCGTGGTCTAGTGGAAAGTTCACGGGCTTGGGAGTGGGAGGACCTGGGTTCTTGTTCCCAGCTCTGCCAGGTGTCGGTTCGGTCGTATTGATTGAGCGCTTCCTGTGTTCAGAGCATTGTACTAAGCGCTTGGGAGAGCACACTACAACAATAAGCAGGCACATTCCCCGCCCACGATGAGCTTACAGTCTAGTTGCCTGCTGAATGACCTTGGTGAAGTCACTTCCCTTCTCCATGCCTCAGTTCCCTCATCTGCAAAATGGGGATCCAATCCTACTTAGACTGTGAGTCCCATGTGGAACCTTGATCACCTTGTATCTACCCCAGCGCTTAGTACAGAGAGCGTGTGGCACATCATAGTAAGCGCTTAACAAATGCACAGTGATTACGGTTATCATTATTTTACTCTAGTGCCCGACCGTGGCAAAGCGCAGGGATTTTCCTTCCCCTAAAAATACGATAGCTGCTTTGAAATTTGCACGGGAGGAAACTAACCCTTTGAAGAGACCTCTTAGTCTCTTTCAAGTCCGTGCCTCAGTGGACACACGCTGTTTTACTTACATCCTGCCATTTTCATTCCCTCGTTAATGGAGACAACTTAATAACCGAGCAGCTTCGCTACGCCTGCATCCTGATGATATGGTCTGGAAGTTTAATATTTTCCTTTATCAATGTGTGCCTCCAGGTTTAGACAACACTTGGACTTAGGACACAGTTCCCGGAAACTATCTTAATTACTCTATTAGTTCCCCTGTCTCTAATCTATTTTAACGTCTGTCTCCCACCGAGACTGTAAACTCCTGTGGGCAGGAATCTTAAAGCAGTCAATCACCTCACTCCGTCCTGCCGAACTTGGCTACTCTCGTACTACAGTCCATTCCGCACACTTGGCTCCTCTAATGCCAACCTTCTCACTGTTCCTCGATCTCGTCTATCTCACCGCCGACCTCTCGCCCGCATCCTGCCTCTGGCCTGGAACACCCTCCCTCCTCAAATCCGACAGACATTTACTCTCCCCTCTTTAAAGCTTTAATGAAGGCACGTCTCCTCCAAAGACGCCTTCCCTGACTAAGCCCTTCTCTCCTCTTCTCCCACTCCCTTCTGCGTCACCTTGACTTGCTCCCTTCGTTTATCCTCTCTCCTTTCCCCACAGCACGTAGTATATATCTGTTTATTTATGTATGTATGCATATTAATGTCTGTCTCCCCCTTCTCAACTATGAGCTCGTTGTGAGCAGGGAACGTGTCCGTCTGTTGTTGTGTGATAGTCTCCCAGGCGCTCAGTACAGTGCTTTGCATACAGTAAGAGCTCAATAAATGCGATTGAATGAATGAATGGATCGCATCTATCGACTCTGTTGTATCATACTTTCCCGTGCGTTTAGTACAGTGCTCTGCTCCCAGCAAGTGCTCAATAAATAACATTGATTAATTGGAAATGTAAGTCAGGACCAATTTTCTCTTAGGCATGATGTAGCGTGGCTCAGTGGAAAGAGCCCGGGCTTGGGAGTCAGCGGTCATGGGTTCGAATCCCGGCTCGGCCACTTGTCTGCTGTGTGACTTTGGGCAAGTCACTTCACTTCTCTGGGCCTCAGTTCCCTCATCTGTAAAATGGGGATGAAGACTGTGAGCCCCATGTGGGACAACCTGATTCCCCTGTGTCTCCCCCAGCGCTTAGAACAGTGCTCTGCACAGAGTAAGCGCTTAACAAATACCAACATTATTATTATTAAGTCACTTCACTTCTCTGTGCCTCAGTTACCTCATCTGTAAAATGGGGATGAAGACTGTGAGCCTCACGTGGGACAACCTGATTACCCACTATCTACCCCAGCGCTTAGAACAGTGCTCGGCACATAGTAAGCACTTAACAAATACCAACATTATTATTATTATTATTATTATGGAGGAACCAGGTAGGATACGTTGTTTTACCAAAGTTACCCAGAATCGTGTACCTGGTCAATTTATAGGTGAGTAATATAGCTACCTTTACGTATTTATATTGAGGCTGAGAGGGTGATGTGGCACGAGAGGCAGCGTGGCGCAGTGGAAAGAGCACGGGCTTTGGAGTCAGGGCTCATGAGTTCGAATCCCAGCTCTGCCGCCTGTCAGCTGTGTGACTGTGGGCAAGTCACTTAACTTCTCTGGGCCTCAGTTCTCTCATCTGTAAAATGGGGATGAAGACTGTGAGCCCCACGTGGGACAACCTGATTCCCCTGTGTCTACCCCAGCGCTTAGAACAGTGCTCTACACATAGTAAGCGCTTAACAAATACCAACATTATTATTATTATTATTGATGTACTTTTACTTCTCTGGAAGGAAAGCGGGTGCCAATTCCCCCTTCCCCCGGGGGAATCCCAACTTGAGATCAGGTGACGGTCTCTTACTCCAGTATCCGTCCTCCCCACTGCCACCTTCTTTAAACTTTTTCCTCTTTCCCCCTTCTTCCCTTCACGGCCTTTGTTTCTCCGCAACCCCCGGAGCTAGCGCCGTCAAAGGCGCCGGTTTTGTGAAAGTCGAAACCGACGGGTTGAAAAACTGAAACGGGATGTAAATCCAGAAATGTTGTCGCTACCGTTCTTCGTAACTTGAAACGTTTTCAGTCGAAGACTTCCTGTAATACACACGAGGTAGCCAGGACAGGAGACCTTTTGTTTCCTAACTCGGTGAGGTTGGGCTGTTGGAATTCTAAGGCGGTCGGCTGCCCCGTCACACGATCTCCTTAGCTGCTAACAGATGAAGAAGCGCGAATGCCCAGGAAGGGAGTTGGGATCATTTTGCGGTGGCTTAAGAATGTTTATGTCCTTGTAAAGAAGAGAGGAATAGCGGTCATGCGTACTGGCTTAGCCTTTGTCCCCGCTGGCCCAGTTGGGATGGTCATCATCAGTCACTTAACTTCTCTGGGCCTCAGTTCCCTCATCTGCAAAATGGGGATTAAGACTGTGAGCCCCATGTGGGGCAGGGACTGCATCCAACCTAATTACCTTGTATCTACCCCAGGTGGAAAGAGCCTGGGCTTCGGAGTCAGAGGTCATGAGTTCGACTGCCGGCTCTGCCCCTTGTCAGCTGTGTGACTGTGGGCAAGTCACTTGACTTCTCTGTGCCTCAGTGACCTCATCTGTAAAATGGGGATTAACTGTGAGCCTCACGTGGGACAGCCTGATGACCCTGTATCTACCCCAGCGCTTAGAACGGTGCTCTGCCCATAGTAAGCGCTTAACAAATGCCAACATTATTATTATTATCAAGTGCCGTCAAGTCGTTTCCGATTCATAGCGACTCTGTGGACCTCCTGAAGATGGGACATCCCGTCTTCAGCCATAATCTGTAACCTTGCTAACGGTTCTTCTGTTAATGTTGATATGGTCTCTATCCATCTAGCTGCCGTTCTGCCTCTTCCATGTTTTCCCTTGACTTTGTCTAGCCCTAGTGTCTTCTCCAGAGAATTAGTTCTCCTAATGATGTTTCCAAAAATATGCTAGTCTAAGTCGAGCCATTTGACCTTCCAGAGATCACCTTGGCTTAATTTGCTCCAAAACCCATTTGTTTGTTTTCCGGGCAGTCCTTGGAATTCGCAAAGGCCTTCTCCAACACCCCACTTCAAAAGAATCGCTGCTCTTTCTATCTTTTGTTGTCGCGTCCAATGAGGGATCTATAACACCCCCAAAAGCCCCCAAGAAAAGCAATGAGGCTTCAGGGCCCCTCATTGCCACCAACAGATTAGGGAGTCACTTGGTCCCTGACTGGGGGCGGGGGTGAAGGAGAGCGGTGGATTGTTGGGAGAGGCCTGAGAGGCTGGAAAAGGAAGGGAAAACGTTTCTCAAAGGAGTCGTGACCCGAGGACAAACTCAGAAGCCGAGAGGTGCGGATGAGTTAATGAAGGGGCAAAGAAGAAGACAGACGTGCTGATCAGCAGGGCCCCTGGAAATCCCAAGGGCTAAAAGAAAAAAGAGAGAGGACGATGGGAGAGAACCAAAAGAAAGACCGAGAAGCGGGTGTCTGCCCATCCTTCCTTTGTAATAGAAGAAACTGCTATTGGTCGGGGGTGAAAGGAAACGGGAACAGATGGGAACCTGGTTCTCCTAAAAGAAGTCGGCAACAGCTGTTCCAGTTTGGAAGCTATTGTACTTCCCTGGCAGTGGCTGCATTCCACTTAAATATTTTCACTTTTACCCCTGCTGTCGGTGATGATCGACAAACACGGAGGACTGATTTGTGACCAAAGGTACCTACCAGAAGGTACCTTTAGAGAAGCAGCGTGGCTCCGTGGAAAGAGGTCATGAGTTCGAATCCCAGCTCTGCCGCTTGTCAGCTGTGTGACTGTGGGCAAGTCACTTCACTTCTCTGGGCCTCAGTTCCCTCATCTGTAAGATGGGGATGAAGACTGTGAGCCCCACGTGGGACATCCTGATTCCCCTGTGTCTCCCCCAGCGCTTAGAACAGTGCTCGGCACATAGTAAGCGCTTAACAAATACCAGCATTATTATTATTATTACTACACACTTTCAAAAGTCTGTTTTCCGGTTTGTGAAGGAAGGGCTGGCAACTGCTTTTGAGGATCGCACCTCCAGCTACAGCCTGTGAGGTATTATTGTGAGGTACGGCATGACCTAGTTGATAGAGCATGGGCCTGGGAGTCGGAAGGACCTAGGTTTTTCTGCTCTGTGACCTTGGGCATGTCACTTCACTTCTCTGGGCCTCAGTTCCCTCATCTATAAAATGGGGATTAAGCCCTTTGTGTCCAACATGATTAATGTACGGCTACCCCAGTGCTTAGTCAAGGCCTGGCACGTAGTAAGTGCTTAACCCATACCATTAAAAAAAATGGACTGTGTCCAATCTGATTGGCTTGTATCTACTCCAGAGCTGCTTTTTTTTAAAGAAAAAAAGGGTATTTAATTGCTTACTACGTGCTAGGCATTCAAAATTCTTGCTCGCTCTTGGCTCGTCTGCGAAGTGGTACAAGGACACTTCTGGCCTGCAAGATCCTTGTGGGCAGCGAATGTGTCGTTTATTGTTGCATTGTCCTCTCCCAAGTGCTTAGTACAGTGCCCTGAAAACAGTAAATGCTCCATAAATACGACTGAATGAATGAAATGATGTTCATCTTGGGCTCCCAGCTTGTCTCAGTCTTGAGAATCGCCTCTTCTAATCTCTCTCTTCGACACATTCTAAACGCTGGGATAGATACAAAACCATCCGATTGGACACAGTCCCTCTCCCCCACGGGGCTCACAATCCCAATCCCTATTTTACAGATGAGGGAACTGAGGCCCAGAGAAGTGAAGTGACTTCCCCAAGGTCCCACAGCAGACAAGTGAGGAAGCCGGAATTAGAAGCCAGGTCCTTCTGACTCCCAGGCCCGTGCTCTATCCACTTGGCCATGCTGCTTCTCATTGGCAAATGAGCCGTTTGGGCCCTAACGAGGTCCTGAGGAGGGTGAACTGAGGGTGCCGGGCCTTCTCTCAAACATTTCGGCCGGTCCGATTTCTCTCCTTGCACCTCTGGCTCTGGGAGTTATCGGGCCCGGGGCTACCTAAGGAGCAGCTTGTAATTCCGGCGTTTAGGGCTGTTTCACCTTCCTTCTGTTTCAACAGGCTTGCTGCCTGCTCACCTGAACCTCCAAAATCACTGAGGGCAAGCACAGCTCACCTCTAGAATGTAGACTGTAAAAGCCCGTCAATGGGCGGGGACCGTCTCTGTTTCCGATCTGTCCATTCCAAGCGCTTAGTACAGTGCTCTGCGCATAGTAAGCGCTCAGTAAATACTATTGAATGAATGAGTGAATAAACTCCTTGCGGGCATGGATTGTGTCTGTTTATTGTTATATTGTATTCTCCCAAGCACTTAGTACAGTTCTCTGCACGCAGTAAGCGCCCAATAAATACGACTGACAAAGTAAACAACCCAGAGATGCTTCACTGGACTGGACCCTCAAGTTCTCCCCAGGAATGAGGACCCAAGCTCAGATCAAAGCCTGGGTTGATACATCATTCATTCAATTGTATTTATTGAGTGCTCACTGCGTGCAGAGCACTGTACTAAGTGCTTAGAGAAGCAGCGTGGCTCAGTGGAATGAGCACGGGCTTTGGAGTCAGGGCTCATGAGTTCGAATCCCAGCTCTGCCGCTTGTCAGCTGTGTGACTGTGGGCAAGTCACTTCGCTTCTCTGTGCCTCAGTTCCCTCATCTGTAAAATGGGGATGAAGACTGTGAGCCCCTCGTGGGACAACCCGATTCCCCTATGTCTACCCCAGCGCTTAGAACAGTGCTCGGCACGTAGTAAGCGCTTAACAAATACCAACATTGATTGGGAGAGCACTGGGAAGGGGCAAGGCTGGAATGCCCTAAGAGGCCCAGGTTCTTGGTTTCTGGAACTTGTATCAATCAATCAGTGGTATTTATTGAGTGTTTACCGTGTGCAGAGCCCTCCACTAAGCACTTGGGAGAGAAGAGGCACTGTGGCATCCTGGAAAGAACACGAATGTGGGAGTCAGAGAACTTGAATTCTATAATAATAATAATAATAATGATGATGTTGGTATTTGTTAAGCACTGACTATGTGCAGAGCACCGTTCTAAGCGCTGGGATAGATACAGGGTATCTGCTAGGTGAGCTTGGACAAGTCAATCAATCACTTGATCAGATGTATTTATTGAGCGCTTATTGTGTGCAGAGCACTCTACTGAGTAGTTTAATGTTGGTATGTATTAAGCGCTTACTATGTGCCGAGCACTGTTCTAAGCGCTGGGGTAGATACAGGGTCATCAGGTCGTCCCACATGAGGCTCACAGTCTTAATCCCCATTTTCCAGATGAGGTCACTGAGGCCCAGAGAAGTGAAGTGACTTGCCCAAAGTCACCCAGCTGACAGGCGGCGGAGCCGGGCTTGGAACCCATGACTTCTGATTCCTAAGCCCGCGCTCTTTCCACTGAGCCACGCTAGTTGGGAGAGTTCGGTTTAACGGAGTTGGTAGACACGTTCCTTGCCCACAACAAGCTTTCAGTCTAGGAGTCTTCTCTCTGCCTCAGTCTCTTCATCTGGAAAATGGGGATTCAGGACCTGTTCTCCCTCCTACTTAGACTGTGAAACCCATCTAGGCAAGGGACTGGCCAAACTTACGTTATATCCACCCGAGTGCTTAGAACAGTGCTTCTCGCATAGTGATCAGCAGCGTGGCTTAGTGGATCAAGCACCAGCCTGGGAGTCAGAAGGACCTTTTCTACTTCTGACTCCACCCCTTGTCTGCTGTGTGACCTTGGGCGAGTCATTTTACTTCTCTGGGCCTCGGTGACCTCATCTGTAAAATGGGAATTTAGAGTGGGAACCGCATGTGGGACAGGGACTGTGTCCAACCTGATTAACTTGTATCTACCCCAGTGTTTAGAACAGTGCTTGAAACTTAGTAAGCACTTAAAAAGTACCATAATTGTTATTATTACTTAAGTACCAGCCAGGGTAGGTAAACACTGTCCCTGCTTTCGGGGACTTTGGTGCTGGGTCAAGAATATCGCAAGCCTTCTCGGCCAGAAGTCACCACCCCCTCCCCACCCAGCCTAGAGGAGTCCTCAATCCGGTCCCGGGGCTACCCACTACTAGTTAAGCTCCACCCGGGCTCCACACGACTGTTTTCCGATCTCTCCAGAAGCGCGTTGTGGACAGGAAATATGCCTACTAGCTCTGTCGTATTATATTCCCCCAAGTGCTTAGTACAGTGCTCTGCACACAGTAAGCACTCAATAAATGAGAAGCAGCGGGGCTTAGCGGATAGAGCGCAAGGCCTGGGAATCAGAAGGACCTGGGTTCTAATCCTGGTTGTGCCACATGTCTGCCCTGTGACTTTGGGCAAGTCACTTCAACTTCTCTGGGTCTCCGTTCCCTCATCTGGAAAATGGGGATTAGGAGTGCGAGCCACAAGTGGAACAGGGAATGTGTCCAATCTGATTAACTTGCATCTCCCCCAGTGCTTGGCACAGAGTAAGCACTTAATAAGTACCATTATTATTATCAGTATGATGGATCGTTTGGTCCTCAGGCCAACCCGATCCGTGCTGCAGCTGGAGCTGGTGAGTTTGCTCGCTCAGAGAACTGTATCTCTTGCCTTCCTTACCAGGTGATTCTGCTCCTTCTGATTTTTGCTTTGAGGAAGAGGATTCCGTTGGCCATAGAACTTATCCGAGTCATGAATAAAACCATCGGCGACTCTCCTTTCCTGTTCCTCCAGCCGCTGTGGACATTTATCATTCTCATTTCCTTCTGGACGCTGTGGGTAGCCGTCCTGCTCAGCTTGGGGACCGCGGGTGAGTGACGGCGCGATTTGCGGAGCCGTCCAAGAGGATGGCGTAGCGGGGAAGGCACGGACCTGGCAGTCAGCACGTCCTGAGTTCTAATCCCAGTCTGCCTGTGTGGCCTTGGACAAGTCACTTCACCTCTCTGAGCCTCAGTTACCTCATCTGGAAAATGGGGATTGAGACTCTGAGCCCCACGTGGCTGGCACACAGTTAGTGCTTAACAAATTCCACAATTATTATTATTAAGAGGCGATCCACCAAGCTCAGGATCTTGGCTTTATGTTACACGGAGGAAGCTGCAGAGGCACCAAAATGTGCCTTAATATTATTATTATCATTAATAACTATGGTATTTAAGCATTTACTAAGTGTCAGGTTTTGATTCAATGGTATTTATTGAACGCTTACTACGTGCAGAGCACTGTACTATGCGCTTGAAATGTACAATTCGGCAACAGGTAGAGACAATCCCTGCCCAATGACGGGCTCGCAGTCTAAGCAGTGCTTGGCACATAGTAAGTGCTTAACCAATGCCGTCATCATCATTACCTTGATTCTACCCCAGTGCTCAGAACAGTGCTTGGCACATAGTAAGCGCCAAGCACAAATGCCATCATTATTATTATTATTATTATTAAGGGGAGGGAAATGAGAACTTAGGGAAGGCCTCTTGGAGAAGTTGTGATTTTAGGAAATCCATTTAAGGTCTTCCCTGACTAACCCTTCTTTTCCCCACCCTTTTCATCCTCCCCTCTGTGTTTCCTGTATAGTAGGGTGTAAATTATTTAAACATTTTGATGCTCATCCCTCCTCAAACCCCTCAGCACTTATCTTACACTCTCCCATTTCCCCGATCTGGATCTTCTTTTAATGTCTGTCTCCTCCTCTGGACTGTAAGCTCCTTGTGGGCAGGGTTCAGGTCTATCCACTCTGTTGCATTGTACTCTCCTAAACGGTAAATGCTCAAAAAGTGCCAAGGATTCTCCAGTTTGGTACTAGTGGAAGTTTGTCTTTGTTGTACTTTGTTCTCTCTCTTTTGTGACTTATTCAATAGTATTTATTGAGTGCTTAGCAGAGTTCGGGTCTCCGAGTGGTGTTTGATGTAAAATGGGGATTAACTGTGAGCCTCACATGGGACAACCTGATCACCCTGTATCTACCCCAGTGCTTAGAACAGTGCTCTGCCCGTAGTAAGCGCTTAACAAATACCAACATTATGATTATTATTACTATTATCCAGCTAAGATCAGTCTGTAGTGCATAGGTGCAAGGTTTTGATGGAAACCTTCAGGTTGGCAGTTACTGAGAACGAGCTGCATTTTGATCACCCCAAGTCCCAGGCGGTGGAGACACAGATGTCAAAGGGAGAAATTACTTCTTTTGTTTGTTTTTAGCACAAAATCTAGCCAACAAACGCTAAAAGAAAGTCACATTGCTGGCTGTTCTTTCAACTGCTGATATTCTTTCTTTTTTTGTTTTCGTTAAGCGCTTACTCTTTGTCATACGCTGGGCTAGATACAAGTTGATCAGGCTGGATAAACTTCCTGTCCCACAGGGGAATCACACAGACAGGAGGGAGAACAGGTATTGAATCCCCACTGGGGAAACTAAGGCACAGAAAAGGGAAGTGACTTACCCGAGGTCACCCAACAGACGAATGGCAGAAGAGGATTTGCCAGGTCCCCTGACTCCCAGGCCCGTACTTTGTCCACAAGGCCACACTGCTTCTCTTGTTAATTTGTTGTGGGCATGAAACATGTCTGTCAACTGTGTTGCATTGTACTCTTCCAAGCACTTAGTGAGCTCGGCACACAGTAAGCGCTCAATAAATACGATTGAATGAATGAATGTGATTGATTTGACAAACTGACAGGTCTGCGATCTGCAACGCTCTGCATTATATCACTGGGATATTTTAAGGATGGTTTAACCCTTCTATTAGTAGTGAGGCAGCCAGCTACTAACCCAGTGGGCGAATATAAAAATAAATATAAATATAAATAAATAGGTAGATATATTAATGTCTGTCTTCCCCCCCCCTTCTAGATTATAAGCTCGTTGTGGACAGGGAATGTGTCTATTGTTGCAACATCCTCTCCCAAGCACTTAGTACAGTGCTCTGCACACAGTAACCACTCAATAAATACAAATGAATGAATGAAAACTCGCAAGGTAATTGGTGGAAAGTGTCTGCACAACAGGGAATATGGAATTCAACAACTCCTATTTCCTGCAAGCAGTATAACAATCAAGATATTTCTCAGTTTCAGTAGTCTGAAATTTTTTTTAAGCCCTAGGTAAATATTTAAACTTTCGAAACGTGTTAAACAGCTGAGAGTGTTAATATTTGTAAATGTGTTTTTAAAAAGGAGTTGGGGGAAAGCCAGGTAGGTGTTAAAATAGGATTGATTGGTTTTCACGCCGGATGGATCCGTTTATTTCTCTAATTACATATGGGCTGTTGTCAGCCCATTACATAGCTGACAGAGTTTTATTTGTACAGTATTGAAGTTGTCACAGTACTGCGTATCAAATCTAAAAATGTACTGGATTAATTATCCAGTTGACACTTTACCTGTTAGCAGCAAATCAGTGGCAAGTACTTCACGTTTGTAAATGAGGCAAAGTGTGGAAAGTTGGAGTCTCTATCCCTCTGGATAAACTTCTCGTGGATCTTTACCCGCTTTAGTGCCCGTAGTCTAACGACAGAATGGATGATTGTAGAGAGGACTTACTGGAAAAAAACCTCTTATATGGGGGGGGTCAGAAAATAGGCCCGCCACTGGCGTGTGTGTGGAATGTAGGAACTCTAATCGCAAGTCATTTGATCTGTGTCTCAATTTGTCATTTGACAATGGAAACAATGCTAGTTCTCCCTATTGAACAGTAATGTTGTGGAGATCATTAGGAGCAATAGATGGGAAAGTAATTGAGAAGTGAAAGTGCTATATCCTGGAAACGCTCAGATTTGCCTGTCTGTTCGCGGTTTTTTTGTTTGTTTTGCTCTGATGTCTGGATATGTAAGTCGGAGATGCCTGAACCCCATTTATCACCATTTTCCTCCTTGAGGGGAAGGAACCCTGGCTTAGAAACAGAGCCTGGTTGTGTGTCTCTCTCCTTCAGTCTGGAGCTCTAGAATACGTTGAGGTGGGTTGCTTGTTTTCACGGCCCCCAACTTGAATACTTGAGGTGCTGTAGGGAAAAGAGGGGAAATGGGTGAAAAACTTCAGTGATCTGATATTAGGGCAAATCAATCAATAGTATTTCCTGAGCATTTACTGGATGCAGGACACTATACTAAGTGCTTGGGAAAGTACTGCGTGGCTTAGTGGAAAGAGCCCGGACTTGGGGGTCCGAGGATGTGGGTTCACCACTCATCTGCTGTGTGACCTTGGGCAAACCACTTAAATTCTCTGTGCCTCAGTTACGTCATCTGTAAAATTGGGATTAAGACTATGAGCCCCACGTGGGACAGCACGATTACATTCTAACTACACCAGCGCTTAGAAAAATGCTTGGCATATAGTAAGCGCTTAACAAATACCATCATTATTATTATTATTATTATTACAATACTACAGAGTTGGGGGACACGTTCTCTGCCCTCAATTAATCAATTGTATTGAGTGCTTACTGTGCGCAGAGCACTGGGCTAAGCGCTTGGGAGAGTACACTATAACAATATAACAGACACATTCCCTGCCCGCAGCAAACTTACAGTCTAGAAGAGTAGTTTACAGTCTAGAAAGGGATGCAGACATTAATATGCATGACTGAATTATGGATATGTTCATAAATGCCCCGGGACTGAGAGTGGGATGAATATCAAGTACCGTCCGATCACGGGGCAACACAGAAGGGAGGGGGATTCAGCGAAATGAAGGCTTAGTTGCGGGAAGGCCTTTTGGAAGAGAGATGATTTTAAGAAGGCTCTGAAGGTGGGGAGAGTGGTGGTGAGTCAGATACGAAGGGGGAAGCAGGAGCGCTTAGTAAAGCACACCGTAAGCGCTCAATAAATCCAACTGAATGAATGAATGGGGGCGAGGGGACGGCGACGAGATAGACGAGATCAAGGAATAGTGGGTAGGTTAGTGTTAGAGTAGTGAAGTCTGTGGGCTGCATTGTAGTAGGAAACCAGTGAGGTGAGGTAGAAGCAGGAAAGCTAAGTGCCTTAAAGCCAATGGTAAAGAGTTTCGGTTTGATACAGAGATGGTTAGGAAATCACTGGAGATTCTAGAGGAGTGGGGAGTTGTGGACTGAATTTTTTTTTTTTTTTTTTAGAAAAATGCTCTGGGCAGCAGAGTGAAGTAAGGACTGATGTGGGGAGAGACAGGAGGGAGTCAGCAAAGAGGCTGATGCAATAGTCAAGGTGGGATATGATAAATATGTAGATCGACAGGGTAGTGGACAGGGTGGATTTTAGAGATGCTCGTTCCATCGTCTATTCCATTAACAAAAGTGTTTCTGCTCCTCGTTCTATAGATGTATGTTCTTCATCTCACTGATTCAAATGAATATATGGGGTTTTGCCCAAGACTTTGTTCGAATTCCTAACTACGCACTCCTGGCCAAGACATAATTCCCTAATAAGTAGATTCTAACCATCCTGTGCCCCCTTATCCACTTATTTACTGAGCGCTCACTGTGTGGAGAGCACTCTACTAAGTGTTTGAGAAAGGACAATTGTATTTCTTGGACTCCCAGATACCCTCACAGAGGGTTCGCAGTCTACGATGGAGGGAGGAGGATTTAATCCTCACTTTACAGATTAAGTAACTGAGGCATAGAGAAGTTAAGTGGCTTGCCCAAGATCCACACATCAGGCGAGTGGTAGAGCCGCAAGTAGAACCCAGGTACACTGACTCCCAGGCCCGTGCTCCATCCACTAGGCCGTGCGGCTTCTCTGCGGTACTCTCCCAAGTGTTTAGTAATAATAATAATAATAATGGTGGTATTTGTTAAGCGCTTACTACGTGCAGAGCACTATTCTAAGTGCTGGGGTAGATACAGGGTAATCAGGTTGTCCCACATGAGGCTCACAGTCTTAATCCCCATTTTACAGATGAGGCAACTGAGGCACAGAGAAGTGAAGTGACTTGTCCACAGTCACACAGCTGACGAGTGGCAGAGCCGGGATTCCAACCCATGACCTCTGTCTCCCAAGCCCATGCTCTTTCCACCGAACCACGCTGCTTCTCGTTTAGTACAGTGCTCTGCATTTAGTAAGTGCTAAAAAAAAATACCGTTGATTGGTTCAAAGCCCCTTTCGATCCTAGTTTGTCAGAGCCCATTTTAAGGATGAGGGCACTGAGGCCCTGAGAAGTCACTGACGGGATATGTGGGTACGTGGAGGGCACGTGAGCCCGTTGTTGGGCAGGGATCGTCTCTAACTGTTGCTGAATAGTACGTTCCAAGCACTTAGTACAGTGCTCTGCACACAGTAAGCGCTCAATAAATACGATTGAATGAATGAATGTGCCAGTTTGACTTGAGAGACGATCACTTCTGTCCTTGACTCTCTTGTTCAGACTGCTAAAATGGCCTCTTCCCTAATAAACCCTCATACAGAAGCACACTCCGTCAGGAGAGGGCAATGTTACCCGCAGATTCATAAACCCGTCTTTTACTCTCTCCGCTTTTAACATCTGTTTTCAGGTTCCGTGGAGAAGCAGGCTCCCGTCCCCTTATCCTTCAGACAGCGTGTTCCCTTTAAAATCAGAACGAAGATCATCTGATCTAGATACCTCTTGCTCATCTAAATTAGACTACAATCAATCAGTGATATTTATTGAGTGCTTATTATGTGCAGAGCACCTCACTAAGCGCTTGGGAGAGTAGAGTGCGGCAGAATTAGCAGTCCACGTTTGCTGCTCTTAAAGGAACAACAGGGGAAAAGCTTGGGAAATCGATTTAAGGGCCGGAGAAGCAGGGTGGCCTAATGGATAGAGCGCGGACCTAGGAGTCAGAAGGACCTAATCCCAGCTCTGCCACTTGTCTGCTGCGTGACCTTGGGTAAGACGCTTCACTTCTCTGGGCCTCGGTTCCCTCATCTGGAAAATGGGGATGAAGACTGTGAGCCCCATGTGGCGCAGGGACTGCGTCCAACCTGATTTGCCTGTATCCGCCCCAGTGCACAGTACGGTGCCTCACACAGAGTGAGCATTTAACAAATACCAAGAAACCAAAAACAGAACAAAGGTAATAGGTTCAAACGAGATGTTCTTCCCCTCGACTCTATTCATCGCCATCGTCCTCGTCCGTCCGTCTCCCCCGATCAGACCGTGAGCCCGTCAGACGGCAGGGACCGTCTCTATCTGTTGCCGACTTGTTCGTTCCAAGCGCTTAGTACAGTGCTCTGCACATAGTAAGCGCTCAGTAAATACTATTGAATGAATGAAAGGTTGAGAAGAAACGCTCAAAGCTGCTTCTGCCTGAAATGATAATGTTGGTATTTGTTAAGCGCTTACTATGTGCCGAGCACTCTAACAAGCACTGGGGTAGCTACCGGGTAATCAGGTTGTCCCACGTGAGGCTCACAGTCTTCATCCCCATTTTACAGATGAGGTAACTGAGGCACCTAGAAGTGAAGTGATTTGCCCAAAGTCACACAGCCGAGAGGTGCCGGAGCCGGGATTAGAACTCATGACCCCTGATCTCTAAGCCCGTTGTTCTTCCCCCGAGCCACGCGGCTTCTTTATGGGACCGGGGGCTAAGTCTGCCCATTCATTCAATTCATTCAATAGTATTTATTGAGTATCAATAAATACTATTGAATGAATGCCCATCACTTTGTTGGCTGAGAATTGCTATAGAATCAGCCTCCCAAACAAGGCCAAACTTGCTCCAGTGGATGGGAAAGTCTTTACCCCAATGCTGGGCGGAGACGCCTTGTACGATTAAGGGAGGCAGCAGTGCCTTGCCTTCTGAAAGTTGGGTTCCTTTTGCCATGATTCTGAGGGCAACCAGCTCTTGATATGAGGAAGCCCATACTCAGCATGGCACAATGGAGTAAACATAGGCCTGGCAGTCAGGAGGTCATGGGTTCAAATCCCAGCTCTGCCACTTGAATAATAATAATCATCGCATTTGTTAAGTGCTTACTATGTGCCAATCGTTGCTCTAAGCAGTGGGAACATAATCTGCCTTACTCCCCATTTTCCAAATGCGGTAACTGAGGCACAGAGAACTTGTCTGCTGTGTGGCCTTGGGCCAGTCACTTCATTTCTCTGGGCCTCGGTTATCTCATCCATAAAATGGGGATTGTGACTGTGAGCCCTGCTTGGGACGGGGACTTGGTCCAACTTGATTCGCTCTAATCCACCCCAGTGCTTAGTATTCATTCATTCATTCTGGAGTCAGGGCTCATGAGTTCGAATCCCAGCTCTGCCACTTGTCGGCTGTGTGACTGTGGGCAAGTCACTTAACTTCTCGGTGCCTCAGTTCCCTCATCTGTAAAATGGGGATTAAGACTGTGAGCCCCACGTGGGACAACCTGATTCCCCTATGTCTACCCCAGCGCTTAGAACAGTGCTCGGCACATAGTAAGCGCTTAACAAATACCAACATTATTATTATTATTCATTCAATAGTATTTATTGAGCGCTTACTATGTGCGGAGCACTGTACTAAGCACTTGGGATGAACAGGTCGGCAACAGATAGAGACAGTCCCTGCCGTTTGACGAGCTTACAGTCTAATCGACGGGCTTGCTTAGTACAGTGCCTGGCACATATTAAGTGCTTATCAAATACCATCATTATCTTTCAAGCCTTCCTTTTCATTTAAAATAGCTTCCGCAAAGACAGTCTGTCCCATTTGATTTGATCGTTCAGAGGGGTGGAGTGAAGCAGAAGAGAGGAGCAGCAGTGATATTCCAGAGGATATACGTGACCACAGCCTAAAAAAGACCGCTTACGAAGTCATTAGCGGTCCAAGCTGTCTAAAGTATGTCCCTTCTGCTCAATGAGGTCAGTTATCATGCAGGACTGCCTTTCAGAATTGAAGCTGTTCTGTCCAAGAAGAAGCTTGAATCAGTGCTCTGCCTGAAAAAGGATTGCCTTGGGCTAAAATGAAACTAGCTTGGAGTTTGAATATTAGCTGCTTTCTGTACTCTGATCCGCTCCATTTTTTATGGAATTTATGTGCTTTCGATGTTCCAGGCACTATGCTAATCACTGGGTTAGATAGAAGCTAATCAGGCTGGACACAGTCTATGTCTCACGTGAGGCTCACAGCCTTAATCCCCTTTTTCCAGATGAGGGGACTGAGATACAGAGAAATTAAGGAATATTTAAAAATCGTCTGCATCCTCCTAAGTGGGCCTTAAGTAGAACAGAAGAAAGCAGCGTGGCTTCATGGATAAAGCATGGGCCTGAGAGCCAGGAGCTTCTAATCCCAGGTCTGCCACTTGCCTGCTGTGTGACCTTGGGCAAGTCATTCAACTGCTCTGGGCCTCAGTTTCCTCATTTGAAAAATGGGGATTCAGTACTTATTCTCCGTCTTGCTTTGCGAGTCCCTGGTGGGTCTGTGACCGACCCGATTAACTTGTATCTACCCCAGTACTTAGAATGATACTTGACACATAGTGAGGGCTTAAATACCACTAAAAAAAGGAAATAATAGTAATGAAGAGAACTCACTTTTCTTGCACTCAATCACTTGATGGCAGTGCTTGGCACATAGTAAATGCTTAACGAATACCATCGTTATTTACTGAGTGCTTAGGGTGTGCAGAGCACTGTACTAAGTGCTTGGAGAATATAAGAGATGTAGTCCCTGCCTAGCAGGAGCTCACAGTGTTATTAGGAAGGGCTTCCAGGAGGAGGCAGGGAGGGATGTTAAATTTTGGGAGGATGAGAGGTTAAGAAAAGGAAGAAAGAAGCAGATCGGAGAAATAAGCACACTTTGCTTGCTCTCACTTGGACATATACTCAACCGGATGATCTTCCCCTTAGAGAACAGCAGCAGTGGAGAGATCAGTCAGTCAAGCAAATGTATTCACTGAGAGCTTACGGTGCGCAGAGCACTGTACTAAGCACTTGGGAGAGTACAATACAACAGAGTTGGTAGATACATTCCCTGTCCGCAGACATTAATATAAATGATGGATAAGTTCATAAGTTCTTGACTGTGGGAAGGATGATTGAAGGATGCCAATGTGATGTCACACCGGAATTTGATTAGAATTCACCTAGGGAATGTTCTTCTGCTAGATTATCTCCTCTATCTGTAATATATTGTATTGTCCGTCACCCCTGTAGACCTTAAGCTCCTTGATAATAGCGTTGGTATTTGTTAAGCGCTTACTATATGCAGAGCACTGTTCTAAGCCCTGGGGGAGATACAGGGGAATGAGGTTGTCCCATGTGAGGCTCACAGTCTTAATCCCCATTTGACAGATGAGGTAATTGAGGCCCAGAGAAGTTAAGTGACTTGCCCACAGTCACACAGCTGACAAGGGGCAGAGCCGGGATTCGAACCCGTGACCTCTGACTCCCAAGCTCCTGCTCTTTCCACTGAGCCGCGCTGGTATTTTATTGAATGCTTACCGTTTGCAGAGCACTGTACTAAGCACCTGGGAGAGAACAATATAACGGAGTCGGCAGTTCCCCGCCCACAAGGAGTTTATAATATATGCAATAATATATGAGGGCAAGGATTGCATCTACCAAAGACTGTGCCTGCAGTCCCTCCATGGTGGAAGCCTGGGAGAGCCGTGATAGCAACTGTCCCTTCTGCAACACTCGAATTGACTCCCAGGAGGCCCAGGGTGAACTAATAATAATAATGGTAATAGTGATCGTGATATTTGTTAAGCACTTCCTCTGTGCCAAGCACTGTACTAATCGCTGGGGCAGATACAAGATAATCAGGTCGCATATGGGACTCATAGTCTAAGTAGGAAAGAGAGCGGGTATTGAATCACCATTTTGCAGATGAGAGAAGCAGCGTGGCTCCGTGGAAAGAGCACGGATTTGGAGTCAGAGGTCATGGGTTCAAATGCCGGCCCTGCCACTTGTCAGCTGGGTGGCTATGGGCAAGTCATTTAACTTCTCTGTGCCTCAGTTCCCTCATCTGGAAAATGGGGATGAAGACTGTGAGCCCCACGTGGGACAACCTGATTCCCCTGAGTCTCCCCCAGCGCTTAGAACAGTGCTCTGCACATAGGAAGCGCTTAACAAATACCGACATTATTATTATTATTATTATCTGTTGCCGACTTGTTCATTCCAAGCGCTTAGTACAGTGCTCTGCACATAGTAAGCGCTCAATAAATACTATTGAATGAATGAATGAATGATTATTATTATAACTGAGGCACAGAGATGCGCCCAGAGAGATGAGGCACAGAGAAGTGACTTGCCTCAGGTCATACAGAAGGCCAGCCACAATAAGGATTTTACATTTCAACGGAGGAGCCCAACCCCTTCAGCAGACCCACGGTCACGTCCACGCTGCCAAGGCCCGGTAGAGTTGCCGTTGGGCTTGAAGACAGCACTACCGGTCATAAGAGAGAAAGAAGCCTCTGAGGTTCATTCACTCATATTCAATCATATTTATTAAACGCTTACTGTTTGCAGAGCACTGTACTGAGCGCTTGGGAAAGCGCAGTCCAATGACAAACAGTGACATTCCCTGCGCACCATGAGTTCACAATCTAGAGGGGAGGTTCATCTCCTGTACCTTGGTAGTAGGACATCCTTGAAACCCACGTGAGCACAGGAGAAGTTATCGGAGGCGGAAAACGCTTTGCGTAGTTTCAGTGCTTGTTAACAGAAAGGAGTAGACATCAGGAGGGAGGCAGGAAAAGCTGGGGCAGGTGTGCTTTAAGAAATCAGTCAACCGTTGGTATTTGGAGCACTGTACTAAGTGCTTGGGAGAGTACATTATAATAATGTTGGTATTTGTTAAGCGCTTTCTAAGTGCACAGCACTGTTCTAAGCGCTGGGGGAGATACAGGGTAATCAGGTTGTCCCACGTGAGGCTCACAGTTAATCCCCATTTTCCAGATGAGGTAACTGAGGCACGGAGAAGTGAAGTGACTTGCCCACAGTCACCGAGCTGACAAGTAGCAGAGGTGGGATTCGAACCCATGACCTCTGACTCCCAAGCCCGGGATCTTTCCACTGAGCCACGCTGCTTCTCAACAGTTGATAGACTCGTTCCCTACCTACAACAAGTTTACAGTCTGGAGGAGGGTGAAATAACATCCCATCCCCAAGAGAGTGATTATACCTCATTAAAAGTGGTAAACCAGTGGAGGGCTCTACATTGTAAGCTCGCTGTGGGCAGGGAATGTATCTGTTTATTGTATCGTCCTCTCTCCAAACACTTAGTATAGTAATAATAATAATGTCGGTATTTGTTAAGCGCTTACTATGTGCAGAGCACTGTTCTAAGCGCTGGGGTAGACACAGGGGAATCAGATTGTCCCACGTGAGGCTCACAGTCTTAATCCCCATTTTACAGATGAGGTAACTGAGGCACCTAGAAGTGAAGTGATTTGCCCAAAGTCACACAGCTGAGAGGTGGCGGAGCCGGGATTAGAACTCATGACCCCTGATTTCTAAGCCCGTGTTCTTTCCACTGAGCCACGCTGCTTCTCAGTACACAATACACAATAATCGCTCAGTAAATAGATTTGACTGACTGACTTTGAAATTTCCAGTTGCTGGAGCCCTTCATTTCTCTGGCAAGACTTTCCTCAGAATTCTGTCTTATTGCTATCCAAGCTCAATCTGAAAACCCACAGAACCGCGGCAGCAGACAAACTGGGCTTGAGGTCTAGATCACAAACCCGGGAGTCAGAAGGACCTGGGTTTTAATCCCGGCTCTGTCACCCATTTGCCGTGTGACTTCGGGCAATTCATTTCACTTTTCCGTGCCTCGGTTGCCTCGACCGTAAAATGGAGATAAGACCTGTAAGCCCATGCGGAACCTGGACTGTGTCCAATCTGATTAGCTTGCATTGAGAAGCAGCATGGCGCAGTTGAGAGAGCACAGGCCCAGGAGCCAGAAGGTCATGAGTTCGAATTCCTGCTCCGCCATTTGTCTTCTGTGTGATCTTGGGCCACTCACTTCACTTCTCTGTGCCTCACTTACCTCATCTGCAAAATGGAGATTCAGACGCTGAGCCCCAAGTGGGACAGGGACTGTGTCCAACCCATTTTACTTGTATCCACCCCAGCACCTAGAAAAGTGCCCGGCACATAATAAGCACTTAAAAACCATTAAAGAGAAAGCTGTGAAGCAGAGATGTTGGTGTTCACATCTCTGAGGTCTGTAACCTCCTGGAGCTGAACGTGAAATAGAATCAGCAAAATCCCAGGGTCCCCCCCTCATCCTCTGTTCACAGCCTCTAGGCCAAGCCAGGCCTCATGCCGCTGCCCGGAGGGCTGAGGGAAGCAAAAACCTCCATGTGAGAAGCCAATTAAATCACTTCAAAACGAGTGACTAAGACCTTGGATCTCTTGTTGACGGTTTGGAAATGAACATATAATTTAATGTGAATGTTCAGAGAAAAATGTTACAAAGCCACTGCCCAGGTTTTGTTGCTTTTAAGAAGCCTCATATCCCAGTTAGTCTTTTTAAAAAAAAAAAACGCACAATATTGTAGGATATCACTGGTAGAATTTGAGGCTGAATATGACTTCATTAATATAATAATAATGTTGGTATTTGTAAAGCGCTTACTATGTGCAGAGCACTGTTCTAAGCGCTGGGGTAGACACAGGGGAATCAGGTTGTCCCACGTGGGGCTCACAGTCTTCATCCCCATTTTCCAGATGAGGGAACTGAGGCACAGAGAAGTTAAGTGTCTTGCCCACAGTCACACAGCTGCCAAGTGGCAGAGCCGGGATTCAAACCCCTGACCTCTGACTCCAAAGCCCAGGCTCTTTCCACTGAATACAGGGGTCATTCTTTTCACCCCTGCAACCTCGATTTCTTTAGCAGTTAATCCATATTTTGACAAATTGTCAAATGTTTCTCGAGTTGATTTGTGATATCCTCTCAATTTTTAGTCTTGTAGCATACAAGTTACAGAATATATTAATGGTTTTCATGGTAAATAGAATGCACCTTAAAAGCTTTATGAATTATTGTCACACATTCTTGACTTCAGCTTTTGTCTCATGTTATATTTTTTATTAACCCCACCCTCGGCACTTAGGTACGTGCACTTACTACAATACTCTGCATAGAGTAAGCACTCGATAAATACCGATGATGATGATGATATCCGTAATTTACTTTAATGTCCATCTCCCCCTCCAGACTGCAAGCTCTTCGTGGGCAGGGAACATGCCTACCAACTCTATATTTTCTCAAGTGCTTAGTTCAGTGGTCCACACGCTATAAGCACTTAATAAATACCATCACTTGATAAGTTAACGGGGATCTGGATGTCTGCATGTGGAAGAGTGTAGGCCTGTTAAACTAATTTCAGCTGATTTGGCCAAATGCCATTTCAGGGTGAGACCATGGTTCATCCAACCCAGTATTCAATATCAGAGAGAGAGAGAGAGAGAGAGATGCTAATGTTTCGGGAAACACCATCACCCCTGTAGACTGTAAGCTCCTTGTGAGTAAAAATGGTATTTGTTAAGCGCTTACTATGTGCAAAGCACTGTTCTAAGCGCTGGTGGATACAAGGAGATCAGGTTGTCCCATGTGGGGCTCACAGTTTTTAATCCCCATTTTACAGATGAGGTAACGGAGGCACAGAGAAGTTAAGTGACTTGCCCACAGTCACACAGCTGACAAGCGGCAGAGCCGGAATTCGAACCCATGAATTCTGACTCCCAAGCCCGGGCTCTTTCCACTGTGCCACGCTATGAACTCTACTGTACTGTTCTCTCCCAAGCACTTAGAACAGTGCCCTGCCCACAGTAAGCACTCAATAAATACCACTGTTTGATTGAACATCCCTAATATTTCCCTTCTGTATCCATAATTGTTCCTCATCTGAGAACTGTGCTCGTAATTTCTGCCTGTTTTGTAAACAGTCCCCATTTGCTTTTTACCTGCTGGGTTTAGTTGCTTCCTTTTTGTTTATTTTGAACCTCCCACCCTCTAGCATTATCGGATATATGAAAACACGGTCTCTTTGTTTCTTCAGGGACTGCTCAGGTTATTTCAGGAGGACAAGTGGAATACAGACCGCTGCTGGGCATTCAGTACATGTGGTGGTATCATTTAATTGGCCTTATCTGGACTAGCGAATTCATCCTTGCCTGCCAACAGATGATTGTGGCTGGAGCAGTGGTGACTTGCTTCTTCAACCGGTAGGTGCAGAAAGTTTTCTGTTTCGACTTGTGTAGAATGCTTGCTGCACCCCCCCCCCTCCCCCCCCAAATAATCATTCTGAAATTAGACTGATTTCCTTGGAGAAAACTAAGGCAATATGATTGTGACCTTTATCTTACCACTAAAGCCAGCCAGCTTTAATGGGATTTAATTCTATCAGTTGTGATTTTTGATGCAATTTGTCAAGAAGGGTTAAAAAGGGTGAGATTGACGGCAGACAGACAGGGTGTATTTCCAGGAAAGCGCATCCCCTCACAGTCTGTCAGATCCAGGAATCCCCCAGGTCCTATGCCCTGGGGATTGTTGATGCCCCCCCGAAGCCAGGTCCGGACCAGGGTGGAGGGTCAAGCTTAGAGAGTGGAATAGCCCAGCTGCCATCAGAGTGACATGGAGGCGAGACAGATGAGGGTATTTGTTAAGGGCTTACTCTGGGCCAGGCACTGTACTGCGGTGAATGCAAGCAAATGGAGTTGGGCCCAGTCCCTGTCCCACTTGGGGCAAACAGTCCCAATCCCCATTTTACAAATGAGGTAACTGAGCCTCGAAAATACTTGTATCCTGAGAGCGTGATGATGAAAATTAGGGCTTCCTATTACATAATTAGGGCAAAAATGGAATTCTCTAATGCAAAGTGCTCTTCAGAAAGGCTCGCCTGACCATTGCTGACATAGCAACCATGAGCAAGATGATTCCAATCTCAATTCCACATCACTAGGCATTGGACGAGACCTCTCTCTATCTCTGCAGTCCCGCATTTCCTCCCACCGACGCTCAAGCTTAACAAGTCCAAAACAGAACTCAGTCACCAAATCCTGCCGGCCTTACCTCCACAGCATCTCCAGAATCCGTCCCTTTCTGTTCTTCCAAACTGCTACCGCACTAATCCAAGCAGTTATCAGATCCTGCCTCTACTATTCATTCATTCATTCAATAGTATTTATTGAGCGCTTACTATGGGCAGAGCACTGTACTAAGCGCTTGGAATGTGCAAATCGGTAACAGATAGAGACAGTCCCTGCCCTTTGACGGGCTCACGGTCTAATCGGGGGAGACGGACAGACAAAAACAATAGCAATAAATAGAATCAAGGGGATGAACATCTCATTAACAAAATAAATAGGGTAATGAAACTATGTACAGCTGAGCGGACGAATACAGTGCTGAGGGGAGGGGAAGGGAGAGGGGGAGGAGCAGAGGGAAAGGGGGGAAAAGAGGGCTTAGCTGAGGAGAGGTGAAGCAGGGTAGAGGGGGAGCAGAGGGAAAAGGGGGAGCTCAGTGTGGGAAGGCCTCTTGGAGGAGGTGAGCTCTAAGTAACGTTTTGAAGAGGGGAAGAGAATGAGTTTGGCGGAGGTTCGGAGGGAGGGCGTTCCTGGACCGCGGGAGGACGTGGCCCGGGGGTCGACGGCGGGACAGGCGAGGACGGGGGACGGTGAGGAGGTGGGCGGCAGAGGAGTGGAGTGTGCCGGGTGGGCGGTAGAGAGAAGGGAGGAAAGGTAGGGGGCAAGGTGATAGAGAACCTCGAAGCCTAGAGTGAAAAGTTTTTGTTTTGTGCGGAGGTCGATAGGCAACCACTGGAGGTTTTAAAGAAGGGGAGTGACAGGCCCAGAGCGTTTCTGCAAGAAGATGAGCCGGGCAGCGGAATGAAGAATAGACTGGAGCAGGGAGAGAGAGGAGGAAGGGAGATCAGAGAGAAGGCTGACACAATAATCCAACCAGGATATTATGAGAGCCTGTAACAGTAAGATAGCCATTTGGGTGGAGAGGAAAGGGCGCATCTTGGCGATATTATAAAGGTGAGACCGGCAGGTCTCGGTGACGGATCGGATGTGTGGGGTGAACGAGCGAGCCGAGTCGAAGATGACACCGAGGTTGCGGGCTTGAGAGACGGGAAGGATGGTCGTACCGTCCACGGTGATAGGGAAGTCAGGAAGAGGATGGGACTTAGGAGGGAAGATGAGGAGCTCAGTTTTGGACATGTTGAGTTTTAGGTGGCGGGCAGACATCCAGGTGGAGTCGTCTTGGAGGCGGGAGGAGATACGAGCCTGAAAGGAGGGGGAGAGGACGGGGCAGAGATGTAGATCTGTGTGTCATCTGCATAGAGATCACAGTTGAAGCCGTGAGAGCAAATGAGTTCACCGAGGGAGTGAGTGTAGATGGAGAACGGAAGAGGGCCGAGAACTGACCCTTGAGGAGCCCCAACAGTTAGAGGATGGGAGAGGGAGGAGGAACCTGCGAAGGAGACCGAGAATGACCGGCCAGAGAGATAAGAGGAGAACCGGGAGAGGACGGAGTCCGTGAAGCCAAGGTGAGATAAGGTGTGGAGGAGAAGGGGATGGTCGACAGTGTCAAAGGCAGCTGAGAGGTCAAGGAGGACTACTACTACTACTCCATCAGTCTTTTTATTGGACTCTCTGCCTCTTGTCTCTCCCTTCTCCTTCTCTGTGGCCCAGATCATTTTTCTAAGAAAAATCAGTCCACGTTTCCCCCGCCTCAGAATTCCCCAACGACTGTCCATCCACTTCCACGTCAAACAGACTCTTTGCCTTTGCCTTCAAGGCACTCAATCGGCTCTCCCCCTCCTATCTTTCCTCGCTGATCTCCCACTACAGCCCAGTTGAAACACTTGGCCCCGCTAACACTAAATTATTCACTCTTCCTTCATCTCACCCATCTCGATGCCAACTCCTTGCCCATATCCTCCCTCTCTGATCCGGACTGTCCTCCCTTCCTTATAGCCAACAGGCCACCATTCTGCTTATCTTCAGAGCCCTATTAAAATCACTTTTCCTCCAAGAGAGCTTCCCTGACTAACCTCTCCTTTCCCCTTTTCACTCTCCCTTCTGCTTTGTCTATGCGCTTGGGAATGTACCCCATAAGCACTTTGATATCCCCCCCGACCACCCAACCCCATAATACTTATGCACATATCCTTATAATCTCTAATTTCTCCAATCTGTAATTTATTTTAATGTCTGTCTTCCCCTCTAGACTCTAAAATCCTTTTGGGCAGGGATCGTATTTACCACCTCCATTGTATTTACTCTCCCTAGTGCTTCGTATAGTACTTTGGCCTAGTGGATAAAACACAGGCCTGAGAGTTGGAAGGATCTGGGTTTTCCACCACTTGTCTGCCCTGTGACCTTGGGCAGTAACCTCACTTCTCTATGCCTCAGTTCCCTCATGTGTAAAATCAGGATTAAGACTGTGTGCCTTCTTAGTACAGTGCCTGGCACTTAGTAAGCACTTAATAAATACCACGGTTACTGTTATTATTCTTAATAATAATACCAATAATAATAATACATACCAGTGATTGATTGTGGAGGGATTGTGCTTGTGGACAGAAGTTTATGTCAGAAGAGCAACTATCCCTTCAAGGTGATCTGTCAGCTAAAAGAAATGGCAGAACAGCAATGGGGATAAAAATACACTCCCAAGCACTCAGTAAATTCCACCGATTGATTGGATGCCAGGGCTCAGGGAAAATTTTAAATTGTGAGCCCACTGAATGCTGGAGTTGAGTCTTGTTTATGTTTTATTGTTCCCCAGTGCTTAGTGTAATTCTCTGCCCCTAGTTGGTACTCAATAAAAACTATCGATTAAATGAAACAAATAACTACAAATTTTGGTGGTCTCTTCTCACACTTTCATAACTTTTCATAAATAATAATAATGATTATTATTTTGGTTTTTGCCAAATGCTTACCTTACTGTCTGCCACACACTGTAGTAAGCCCTGGGGTGAGTACAAAGGCAATCAGGTTGGACACAGTCCCTGTCCCATATGGGGCTCACAGACTGAGTGGGAGGGAGAATAGGTATTGAGTCCCCAGTGAACAGATGAGGTCCAGAGAAATTAAGTGACTTGCCCAAGGTCACAGAACAGGCAAATGCCAGGTGCTCTGACCCCCAGGCCCTTGTTCTCTCCACTAGGTCACACTGCTTCTAGTCAACATTTTGCAAGTGAAAAGAAATAGAAAAAGACAGTTTGACCTGCTCAGTTCACAGCTCTCCAAAAGTGTGTCTGAATGGAAGGGTGGCTATCTCATCCATCATTCCAACTATCTTTATTCTCAGGAGCTTGAAAGTCTCCGAAGGCTTATTTGTATCTAGCACCCCTTCATTATTCATGCCTTTGACCTTCCGCTTGCCCCTCCAGAAGGTGGAGGGGAAGTGTTAGTAGATAGAGCACAGCCTGGAAGTCAGAAGGACTGAGTTCTAATCCTGGCTCTGCCACATATCTGCAGTGTGACTGTGGGCAAATCACTTCTCTGGTCCTCAGTTACCTCATCTGTAAAATGAGGATGAGTTCATTCATTCATTCATTCATTCAATAGTATTTATTGAGCGCTTACTATGTGCAGAGCACTGTACTAAGCGCTTGGGATGAACAAGTCGGCAACAGATAGAGACAGTCCCTGCCGTTTGACGGGCTTACGGTCTAATCGGGGGAGACGGACAGACGAGAACAATGGCAATAAACAGCGTCGAGGGGAAGAACATCTCGTAAAAACAATGGCAACTAAATAGAATCGAGGCGATGTACAATTCATTAACAAAATAAATAGGGTAACGAAAATATATACAATTGAGCGGACGAGTATAGTGCCGTGGGGATGGGAAGGGAGAGGTGGAGGAGGAGAGGGAAAAGGGGAAAATGAGGCTTTAGCTGCGGAGAGGTAAAGGGGGGATGGCAGAGGGAGTAGAGGGGGAAGAGGAGCTCAGTCTGGGAACGCCTCTCGGAGGAGGTGATTTTTAAGTAGGGTTTTGAAGAGGGAAAGAGAATCAGTTTGGCGGAGGTGAGGAGGGAGGGCGTTCCGGGACCGCGGGAGGACGCGACCCGGGGGTCGACGGCGGGATGGGCGAGACCGAGGGACGGCGAGGAGGTGGGCGGCGGAGGAGCGGAGCGTGCGGGGTGGGCGGTAGAAAGAGAGAAGGGAGGAGAGGTAGGAAGGGGCGAGGTGACGGAGAGCCTCGAAGCCTAGAGTGAGGAGTTTTTGTTTGGAGCGGAGGTCGATGGGCAACCACTGGAGTTGTTTAAGAAGGGGAGTGACAGGCCCAGATCGTCTCTGCGGGAAGATGAGCCGGGCAGCGGAGTGAAGAATAGACCGGAGCGGGGCGAGAGAGGAGGAAGGGAGGTCAGAGAGAAGGCTGACACAGTAGTCTAGCCGGGATATAACGAGAGCCCGTAATAGTAAGGTAGCCGTTTGAGGAGAGGTGGAGAGGAAAGGGCGGATCTCGGCGATATTGTAGAGGTGAAACCGGCAGGTCTCGGTAATGGATAGGATGTGTGGGGTGAACGAGAGGGACGAGTCAAGGATGACACCGAGATCGCGGGCCTGAGGGACGGGAAGGATGGTCGCGCCATCCACGGTGATAGAGAAGTCTGGGAGCGGACCGGGTTTGGGAGGGAAGATGAGGAGCTCGGTCTCGCTCACGTTGAGTTTTAGGTGGCGGGCCGACATCCAGGCGGAGACGTCCCGGAGGCGGGAGGAGATGCGAGCCCGAAGGGAGGGGGAGAGGACAGGGGCGGAGATGTAGATCTGCGTGTCATCTGCGTAGAGATGGTAGTCAAAGCCGTGAGAGCGGATGAGTTCACCGAGGGAGTGAGTGTAAATGGAGAACGGAAGAGGGCCAAGAACTGACCCTTGAGGAACTCCAACAGTTAAAGGATGGGAGGGGGAGGAGGCTCCGGCGAAGGAGACCGAGAACGATCGGCCAGAGAGGTAAGAGGAGAACCGGGAGAGGACGGAGTCCGTGAAGCCGAGGTGAGATAAGGTATGGAGGAGGAGGGGATGGTCGACAGTGTCAAAGGCAGCAGAGAGGTCAAGGAGGATCAGAATGGAGTAGGAGCCATTGGATTTGGCAAGAAGGAGGTCACGGGTGACCTTAGAGAGAGCAATCTCGGTAGAGCGGAGGGGACGGAAGCCAGATCGGAGGGGGTCTAGGAGAGAATGGGAGTTAAGGAATTCTAGGCATCGATCGTAGACGACTCGTTCTAGGATTTTGGAAAGGAAGGGTAGTAGGGAGATAGGACGATAACTGGAGGGGGAAGTGGGGTCAAGAGCGGGTTTTTTTAGGATGGGGGAGACGTGGGCATGTTTGAAGGCAGAGGGGATGGAGCCCTTGGAGATTGAGTGGTTAAAAATAGAAGTTAAGGAAGGTGTGAACTGTTTCCAACCTGATTAACTGGTACCTATCCCAGTGCTTAGAACAGTGCTTGGTACATAGTAAGTGCTTAACAAGTACCATTATTGTTATTATAATACTATCTTTATGTGTATTTAAAATCCTCAGCCTTTGTAGCTCAGGCTCTCAGCGGGTTTGAATCTGGCACTGTTTATTCCCAGCAATTTTTCGGCTGTCCGGTTCGGTAATGTGATCGTTGACATGAAAACAAGACCGCAGGAGGGAGAGATGGCAGAGAGTTGAATGTTGAGTCGGTCGCGGGCAGGAAAAGTGTCTACCAACTCTGTTGTATCATACTCTCCCAAGCGCGTAACACGGTGCTGTGCACACAGTAAGTGCTCAGTATAGACACTGATTCAATGATTGATCGTTGCGGGATTGTGCTTGTGGACAGTAGAGCAGTGATCCACTTCAAGGTGATCTGTCAGCTGAAAGGAAGAAAGGATGCTAGAACGGCAGGGGGAATTAAAGTCCTCTCCCAAGCGCTCAATAAATACCATCCGTTGACTTTTTGATTGTTGAGGGATTGTACTTGCGGACAGAAGTATATGTCACGAGAGCCGTCATCCCCCCTCACGGTGATCTATCAGCTGAAAAGGAAAAAGGGATGACAGAGCAGCAATGAGGCTAAAAGTACTCTCCCAAGTGCTCAATAAATACCATTGATTGATTGTTGAGGGATTGTGCTTGTGGTCAGGAGAGCAGTGAGCCTCCTCACGGCTATCCGTCACTTAAAAGGAAAAAGGGATGCCAGAGCAGCAGTGGGGATAAAAGTAAAGGGGCCAACCTGAGTCTTGGAGGTAGAGTTCCTCCTGGTGATAACAAATCTGTGGGTCCTGGATGTGATGGTGTGGTTTGGTGGTGTTCCCCAACACGTGCCCCTGCATATTTTATTGGTAACCATGAGACATCGCTACCCTCAGATGGAGCAGTGTCTCAGGAAATGGAGTACAGATTCCTTGCCAATCCATTTCTGGGAAACACCAACCAGCCCAGGAGAGGGAACAGTGCCAAGAGTTTAGTACAGTGATCTGCACGTTGTACTTGCTCAATAAATGCTATTGATTGGTTGACACAATCCTCATGCCTACCTCTTATTAGGAATAATCATGATGAGGGTATCTAAGTGCTTACTGTATGCCAGGCACTGTTCTAAGCACTGGGGTAGATACGAGATAACCGGGTTGGACACAGTCACTGTCCCACATAGGCCCCACAGTCTTAATCCCCATTTTTCAGATGAGGGAAATGCACAGAGAAATGAAGTGACTTGCCCAAGGTCACACAGCAGACAAGTGGCAGGGCATGCAAGTGACCTTCTGACTCCCAGACCTGTCCTCTGTCCACTAGGCCATGCTGCTTACTCTCCTTAAGGCAGAGAGTAAATTGAGAAGAGCAGAGTTTATCCTGTCTAGATGATCTGGATAGGTAATAGGGAATATTCATTCAGTAGTATTTATTGAGCGCTTACTATGTGCAGAGCACTGTACTAAGCACTTGGAATGTACAATTCGGCAACAGACAGAGACAGTCCCTGCCCAATGATGTGCTGTGTCTACCAAATCTGATGTATTGTATTCTCCCAAGAGCTTAGTACAGTGCTCTGCACACAGTAAGTGCTCAATCAGTATGATTGGTTGATTGATTAATACTTGCCTGCTCAAACCATTTCAGGGCCAACTGTTAAATTGCTGTTTAAGGGGTAGGGATTAAGATTTAGAGAAGCAGCATGGCATTGTGGATCGAGCACAGGCCTGGGAGTCAGAAGGATCTAGGTTCTAATCTCGGCTTCGCCACTTGCCTGCTGTGTGACCTTGGGCAAGTCCCTTCATTTCTCTGTGCCTCATTTACTTTATCTAGAAAATGGGGATTAAGACTGTGACAGAAACAGGGACTGTGTCCAACCTAATTAGCTTTTCTCCACCTGAGCCTCATGTGGGATGGAGACTGTGTCCAACCTGATTAACTGATATCTACCACAGCATTTAATACAGTGCCTGGCACATAGTAAGTGCTTAACAAATAACATAAAAAAAAAGCATTAAGACTGCCGTGTAAGCCAGAGGTTTGGCCCCAAATAGGTGATTACCCATTTTGTAGTCACTCTTCAGGAACATCCTGGGTGGAGAACATCCTGGGTGGACCTGACCTTCGACCCCGAGGTCTGGGCCCGAGCCAGGGCCTGGACGGCAGCAGGACCCATGATGATGTTGTCTTGTTTTGTCTTGTTCTGTTTCACTTTGCTGTCTGTCTCCCTCATTTAGACTGTGAGCCCGTCATTGGGCAGGGATTGTCTCTATCTGTTAATAATAATAATAATGTTGGTATTTGTTAAGCGCTTACTATGTGCCGAGCACTGTTCTAAGCGCTGGGGTAGACACAGGGGAATCAGGATGTCCCACGTGGGGCTCACAGTCTTAATCCCATTTTACAGATGAGGTAACTGAGGCACAGAGAAGTTAAGTGACTTGCCCACAGTCACACAGCCGACAAGTGGCAGAGCTGGGATTTGAACTCATGACCTCTGACTCCAAAGCCCGTGCTCTTTCCACTGAGCCACGCTGCTCCTCTAGCTGCTCCTGCTATCTGTTGCCCCATTGTACATTCCAAGTGCTTAGTAATAATAATAATAATTATGGTATTTGTTAAGGGCTTACTATGTACGGAGCACTGTTCTAAGCGCTGGGGTAGATACAGGGTAGTCAGATTGTCCCACGTGGGGCTCACATTTTTTAGTCCCCGTTTTTACAGATGAGGTAACTGAGGCACAGAGAAGTTAAATGACTTGCCTAATGTCACACAGCAGACAAGTGGCAGAGTTGGAATTAGAACCCTCGACCTCTGACTCCCAAGCCCGGGCTCTTTCCACTAAGCCACGCTGCTTCTCGTAGTACAGTGCTCTGCACAGAGAAAGTGCTTAATAAATACTGTTGAATGAATGACTTGAGCAGCACCTGTGCCAGGAGCACCATGGCTCCTGGATTTACTGAGCAAACGGGCACTTGCACTCAGAGCCCGGTCTTCCCTTGGAAGGCGGTGCCTCAGCCATCCTCTTTTGTTATATTGGACTCTCCCAAGTGCTTAGTACGGTGCTGAGTAGTAGTAAATACCACTGATGGAGTGATTGGGTCACCATTCTGTGGCCCGGCCAGCTCTCCGGAACGCTCTGCTGTTTGACCCCCTGTGATGTCCTCCTTGCTTTATTTTTCCTCCTTCCCAAGATTCCTTCTTATCTGGAGATTTGCTCCCTTTCATGTTTGCTTTTCTACCTGAGAAGAGTTTCGGGTATGATCCCTATGATCAAATGCAATGAAAGTGCATTAATCAAAGGCAATTGCATTGCATTAAGAGGACCCAAGAGCTCACCCGCAGTCAGTTGTGTTTACTGAGAGCTTACTATGTGCAGGGTGCTGGACTAAGCGCTTGGGAGAGCACGATACAATAGAATTAACAGCCCCATCCCTAAGGATATGGATGAAGACCTGCAAAATCAGCCTTTTAGGTTAGAAAATGTGACCATCAAAGAGAGATTAAAGAAGCTGGAATTTTTCAGTCAGGATAGGGGAGAGATGAGGGACAATTTAATAACCGTCTGTGACTGTTTGGAACGTTCTTTAGCAGAGAATGCTGACTGGCTGTTCTCAGCCTCCCCGGGAGACAGAACAAGATGGATTGGGTTTAAGTAGTAGTATGAAGGATTGAAGTTAGGTGTAGTAAAAATGTTTGGGTGGTACGACCTGAAATGGGTTCCTAAAGAATGCCTTGGGCTCGTCTTCTCTGGCAGGCACTACTGAATAGATTCACTTCTGTCTGGAAATTTTTAAGTATACCCCTGCTTGAATGGAAGGGAGGACGGGGAGTAAAGACACGTACTCAGCCTGCTTGTGGGAAAAGAAATTGTACATGATGATGTTTGTGCTGACCACACGAGCGTGCCCCAGAGTTTCCTCCTGGTTTCTGTATCTGCAGTGTCTGGTGGGAAGAGGCAGGAGTGATCTGATTAGCTGAAATCAATCACTTGGCGAAGGGGAATGTTGTGTGTTTTCGCACGCACGTGCATTCACTCATGCATGCGCATGATCTCTACCCACTATCCTCATCTTCCCATTCCCTTCACCACCACCCCTCCCCCAGTGACTCTCCCAACAATCCCCTCCCCACCATAGGCATCTTTCCACTCCATTTCCTTCCAAAAGTGTGAAGAAGACCCCAGACAGGGAGAATCATGTAGACACCCCAAGGCTCCACACAGGTGTCCTCCCCTTTCTCCTTTTCCTCCACATCATGGCAACTTCAAAACCCAGTAAGCAGTTGGGTTGTCAATCAATCATACGTGGTGTAGTGGATAGAACACGGGTGGGAGTCAGTGGGAGTCAGAGGTGTGTGTGACCTTGGGCAAGTCACTTCACTTCTCTGTGCCTCAGTTCTCTCATTTGTAAAATGGGGATTGAGATTGTGAACCCCACGGGGGGCAAGGACTGTGTCCAACCCGATTTGCTGGCATCCACCCCAGCGTTAGGGAAAAGCACAGTGCAACTGAGTTGGTAGGCACAATCTCTACCCTTAAGGCATTTACACTCTACATGAAGAGACAGATATTAAAATAAATTACAGATAAGGGCAGTTAGAGAGTATAAGGGCGTGTACATAAGTGCTGAGGGGACTGAGGGCAGAGTGAATATCAAGTGCTTAACAGGAACAGATCTAAGGGAATAGGTAATGCAGAAGCAGCAAATTGATGGTTTAGTTGTGGAAGTACATGTGTACATATATGTAGGAAAGAAAGGGAAGGGAGAAATGAATGAGAGGAAAAGAGAAGAAGGGGAGGAAAAAAAGGGGGGGAAAGGAAGAGGAAGGAGAAAAAAGGAAGGAGAAAGGAGGGAAAGGGCGGGGAAAAGGAAAGGGAGGGGGAAGGAGGGAAAATGAAGAAGAAAGGAGGGAAAAGGGATGAGGAAGGAGAAGGAAGAGGAAAATGGGGAAAGAGGAGAAGGAAGGGACACAATGGTGAAAAAGAGGAGGAAAAGGGAGAAGAGGTAAGAGACAAAATGGGAAGAAGGAGGACGGAGGAGAAGGAAGAGAAAAAATAGGAAAAGAGGAAGGAAACAAGAAAAAACAGGGAAGAGGGAGGAGAAAAAGGAAGAAAAACGTGGTAAAAAGAGAAAGGAAGAGGAGAGAAAAGTGGGGAAAGGAGGAAGGAGGAGAAGAGACAGTGAAGAGGAGTAGAAGGAAAGAGAAGAAGGAAAAATAGGAAGAGGAAGAAGGGGGAAATGGGGAAGGGGGGAGAAGGAAAGGAAAATGGGGAAGAGGAGGAAAAAAGACAAGGTAGAGGAAAAATGAAGAGGGGAAGGAAGAAGGAGAAGGAAGGTGACACAGTGGGAGAAAAGAGGAGGAAAGAGGTAAGCGACAAAATGGGAAAAAGAGGAGGAGGAAGAGACAAAATAGGAAAAGAGGAAAAAGACGTCATGGAAGAGGGATGAATGAACTAAGGAAGGGGAAAGGAGGGAAAAGAGAAAGAGGGAGGAGAACAAGTGAAAAAGAGACTTCCCCTTTTTTTGAATTCAAATAGGCACCCTGTAACTGCAGACCTCCTCCTTCTCCTGACACACCCCATTCTGAAAAAATTGATTAGAGCTGCTGGGAGAGGGTGTTCATATTAAACCCACCCGGCCTTGGGTCCACCTACAGCTCTTGCAGAACCCGAACCTGCAGGCCTGGGTTCAGTCAGCACATTAGAGAAGCAGCGTGGCTCAATGGAAAGAGCCTGGGCTTGGGAGTCAGAGGTCATGGGTTTGAATCCCAGCTCTGCCCCTTGTCAGCTGTGTGACTGTGGGCAAGTCACTTAACTTCTCTGTGCCTCAGTTACCTACCAAGACCTGCCGGTTTCACCTCTACAATATCGCCAAGATCCGCCCTTTCCTCTCCACCCAAACGGCTACCTTACCGCTACGGGCTCTCGTTATATCCCGGCTAGACTACCGTGTCGGCCTTCTCTCTGACCTCCCTTCCTCCTCTCTCGCCCCGCTCCGGTCTATTCTTCACTCCGCTGCCCGGCTAATCTTCCCGCAGAAACGATCTGGGCCTGTCACTCCCCTTCTTAAACACCTCCAGTGGTTGCCCATCGACCTCCGCTCCAAATAAAAACTCCTCACTCTAGGCTTCGAGGCTCTCCGTCACCTCGCCCCTTCCTACCTCTCCTCCCTTCTCTCTTTCTACCGCCCACCCCGCACGCTCCGCTCCTCCGCCGCCCACCTCCTCGCCGTCCCTCGGTCTCGCCCGTCCCGCCGTCGACCCCCGGGTCACGTCCTCCCGCGGTCCCGGAACGCCCTCCCTCCTCACCTCCGCCAAACTGATTCTCTTTCCCTCTTCAAAACCCTACTTAAAAATCACCTCCTCCGAGAGGCGTTCCCAGACTGAGCTCCTTTTCCCCCTCTACTCCCTCTGCCATCCCCCCTTTACCTCTCCGCAGCTAAAGCCTCATTTTCCCCTTTTCCCTCTCCTCCTCCACCTCTCCCTTCCCATCTCCACGGCACCATACTCGTCCGCTCAACTGTATATATTTTCGTTACCCTATTTATTTTGTTAATGAATTGTACATCGCCTCGATTCTATTTAGTTGCCATTGTTTTTACGAGATGTTCTTCCCCTCGACGCTGTTTATTGCCATTGTTCTCGTCTGTCCGTCTCCCCCGATTAGACCGTAAGCCCGTCAAACGGCAGGGACTGTCTCTATCTGTTGCCGACTTGTTCATCCCAAGCGCTTAGTACAGTGCTCTGCACATAGTAAGCGCTCAATAAATACTATTGAATGAATGAATGAATGAATAAAATGGGGATTAAGACTGTGAGCCTCACGTGGGACAACCTGAGTACCCTGTATCTACCCCAGTGCTTAGAACAGTGCTCTGCCCATAGTAAGTAATTAACCTAAGCAGAATCATTCCATCAGTAGTATCATCTGGACATCTACTGTGCACAGACCACTATACTAAACCCTTGGAGGTCACAGTGGAGGCCGAAGACTCAATCCTTGCCGAAAAGGACCTTTCGGTTGAAATAGCCTAAGAACAGAAGACATGCCTTAGTGGTGTAATTGTTCCAACTTGCCCGACATCCCATATCCGGTGGTAAGGGATTGTTAGAGGAACTTTGGTTGTCTTCACTGACAGCAGTCCTCATCCTCAGGGATGCGCTATCTAAAATCCTTTACGTTGCTCACTTCGCCTCACATTTACTCACTGAGAGGCCATTAGGGGCCTCTTAACAATGAATTGTGCTGCTGCTGATTTGTGCCTCTACAATTTCCTAGGATAATGTTTCCTGAATACTTATCAACATTATCACCAAGATCAATGGTATTTATTGAGAGCTTATTGTTTACAGAGCACTGTTGTAAGTGCTTGGAAGAGTGCAATACAACGGAGTCGGTTGGTAGACACGTTCCCTGCCCACAGTGAGCTTAAGGTCTAGAGGTACTCACGGCGTGTAATGTTTCCCTACACTTTTTTAAAAAAATCTCCCTTCTTCAAGCTGCGATAGGTGCCCTTTATCCTGGTTATGTGGACATGGTGACCAACATTTCCAGATTTGCTCTGTCCACTGCATTCATGATTTTGTAGACTTCAGTCAGAGCCTATCTCAGCCTTTACCTTTCTAGCCTGGAGTCTTCTTATCGATGTAGGCTCTCCTCATATGAAAACTTCTCCATTCCCTTGATGATGATGATAATGATTGTGGTATTTAAGTGCTTACTCTGTACCAGGCACTGTACTCAGCAATGGGGTAGATACAAGATAATTGGGTTATCTTGTCCCACATGGGACTCAAAGTCTTAATGATTATCTTGGTTGCCTTTATCAATCATTTTTATTGAGCACTTACAATGTGCAGAGCATAGAACTAAGCGCTTGGGAGAGCACACTATAATAGAGTTGGTAGTCACATTCCCTGCCCACAATAAACTCAATCAATCGTATTTATTGAGTGCTTACTGTGTGCAGAGCACTGTACTATCCTGCACAGAGAAGCCGCATGGCCTAGTGGAAAGAACATAGTCTGAGAGTCAGAGGACCTGGCTTCTAATCCCAGCTCTGCCACTTGTCTTCTGTGTGACCATAGGCAAGTCGCTGTCCCACACGGGGCTCACAGACTTCCCATTTTATAGATGAGGGAACTGAGGCAGAGAGAAGTTGTGTTCAACCCGATTATCTTGTATCTATCCCAGTGCTTAATATAGTGCCTGACACACAGTAAGTGCTTAACAAATACCACCGTTAATTGTAAGATAAAGCCACCAGAACAGCCCTCAGTATTCCAGATGTGGGTATACCATAATTTTACAAAATGAAAAAAGGGCTTTTGTTTCATTCGTCCATCCCCATCCTGATGATGTTGATGGAGCAACCAGTGATTCCAGTATCTCTTTTCTGTGTTGAGATCATAATTTTGTAATTTTTCATTATTTTGCAGTTGTAATTTGCTTCCTTTTCCCTAGATGTTTTTGCAGTGAAAATTGTCTGCCATTTTTCTGCCCGCTCCTTCAGCTTTATGAGCTCTCACTGAAGTCTAGCCCCATTTTTTTATGGTATTTGTTAAGCGTTGTGCCAGGCTATATGCTATGTGACAGGCTCTGTGCCTCAGTTACCTCATCTGTAAAATGGGGATTAACTGTGAGCCTCACATGGGACAACCTGATTACCCTGTATCTCCCCCAGCGCTTAGAACAGTGCTCTGCACGTAGTAAGCGCTTAACAAATACCAACATTATTGTTATTACTATACAAAGCAATGGGATAGATACGAACTACTCAGATTGGACACCATCCCTGTCCCACACAGGGCTGACCATCTTAATCCCCATTTTATAAAGTCACTGAGGCACAGAGAAGGTCACAGAGCACGCATGTGGCAGAGCCGAGATTAGAACCCAGGTCCTTCTGACTCCCAGGCCAGTGCTCAATCCACTGAGCCGTACTTCTTCCATCTGCCTGGCATTTGATTACCTGGGAGAGTTTAGTGTCACCTGCAAATTCCCTCTTGCACGTATTTCCTGAAAACGCGAAACAAAACTTGTTCTGGCACTCAATCCCTGAAGGACCTCACTATTTCTATTTCTAGATCCTAAATAGTGGCTTTTTATTTCTGCCCTTTGTTTCCTAACCGTCAGCCAGTTTCTTTCATTTCAAAAATGTCTTCCAATCTGCCAATTCTCCAATAAAATTTACCTCTGTAGCTTGGGCAGAAGCTCACTGAAACTCTAAATATATGATTCCTACTGGCCCTCTTCTCTTCACGAGCTTACTGACCCTTTCAAAGAATCCCCCAGATTGGTGAGGACGACATTCTCTTTTACAGAAACCTGAACATGTTGCATTTTACTGTGTTGACTGATCCTGAACTTAATTACTGAGTCTAATTTTTCCAGTTTCAAGTGAAGATCTCCAGTCTATCATTCCCAAGATAAACTCTAGAATCTTCTTACTGATGAAAATTACACAAACCATCTGCTAGTTCCTCTGGTCTGGGCTAATGGAAAAAGCACAGGCCTGAGAAACTGCAGACCTGGGTTCTAATCCCAGCTCTGCCTCATAACTGCTTTTACCTCAGTGACTCAGCTTCCTCCTCTGTAAAATTGATTCAGGGAACAGAGTGAAATACGGACTGGAGTGGGGAGAGACAGGAGACAGGGAGATAAGTGAGGAGGCTGATGCAGTAGTCAAGGGGGGAATAGGATAAGTATTTGGGTCACCAAAGTAGCAGTTTGGATACAGAGGAAAGGACAGATTTTGGTGGTGGTGTGTAGATAGAACCGAGAGGATTTGGTGGCAGATTGAATATGTGGGCTGAAAGTGAGAGATGAGTTGAGGATAATTCATTCATTCAATAGTATTTATTGAGCACTTACTCTGTGCAGAGCACTGTACTAAGCACTCAGAATGTACAAATCGGTAACAGATACAGTCCCTGCCCTCTGACGGGCTTACAGTCTAATCGGGGAGACAGACAGACAAGAACAATGGCAATAAATAGAATTGAGGGGAAGAACATCTCATTAAAACAATAGCAAATAAATAGAATCAAGGTGATGTACATCTCATTAACAAAATAAATAGGGTAATGAAGATATATACAGTTGAGCGGACGAGTACAGCGCTGAGGGGATGGGATGGGAGAGGGGGAGGAGCAGAGGGAAAGGGGGGAAAAGAGGGTTTAGCTGCAGAGAGGTGAAGGTGGGGAAGAGGGAGCAGAGGGAAAAGGGGAGCTCAGTCTGGGAAGGCTTCTTGGAGGAGGTGAGCTTTAAGTAGGGTTTTGAAGAGGGGAAGAGAATTAGTTTGGCGGAGATGAGGAGGGAGGACGTTCCAGGACAGCGGGAGGACGTGGCCCAGTGGTCAACGGCTAGATAGGCGAGAACGGGGGACGGAGAGGAGGTGGGCGGTGGAGGAGCAGAGTGTGCGGGGTGGGCAGTGGAAAGAGATAAGGGAGGCGAGGTAGGAGGGGGCAAGGGGATGGAGAGCCTTGAAGCCTAGAGTGAGGAGTTTTTGTTTTGTGCGGAGGTCGATAGGCAACCACTGGAGGTTTTTAAGAAAGGGAGTGACATGCCCAGAGCGTTTCTGCAGAAAGATGAGCCGGGCAGCGGAGTGAAGAATAGACTGGAGCGGGGAGAGAGAGAGGAGGTAAGCTTGTGAGACAGGGAGCACTTAATAAGCACTAGTAGTAATATTCTGGTATAGCAGTCACTTGTAGGATAGTTCACCCGCATTTAATGATAATTCCCAGGAACTGGAAGCCTTCCTTTCTAAACACCTGATGGTAAGGATGCCATTTGATCCTGTTGATTTGTTTCCATTTAGTCTAATTTCTAGTTTCCATCCAGTTCCACCCATTTGTTTCCCACTAGATTGTAAGCTCCTTGAGGGCAGGGAGTATGCCTACCAACTCTGTTATAGTATCGCAGGTGCTTAGCACAGTTCTCTGTGCACAAGTGCTCACTAAATACCTTTAATTTATAGTTTACCAACCTAAACCATTCTGTGTAGTGACCACAAAACTGACCTTTTCCTTCACAGAGGTTACCAAACTTTTGACTCCCCCTCCCCTCCAATAATCCAGTCATCACACCCCACTGGTTTCTATATTCAGCCTACCTCCCCTGATGCACACCTCTACACCCTCAACTCTGCCCTCTCCTCTGAATTCAACTCCCTCGCTCACCTGTCTTTCCATCATTCTCATACCAACAACTCAAAACCCTGGGTCGCCTCCACCATACTCTTCCTTTGCTTTTGCGCTTGAGCTGCGGAGGATTTCTCTGGCAGAAATCCGGGCACCAGGGCCACCTCGTCCATCTCAAACTCTTCCTCACCTACTATAACTCTGCCTTCTCCTGTGCCCGGCAATACTACTAATTCATTTTTATTGACTCCCACGTCCATTTCCCATGGCAGCTGTTTCAGACTTTTAACCCCCTCCTTAACCTCCCTCTCCCTCCACCTCCCCCATCTCTGTATCTAATGACCTTGCCACCTATTTTGTCAGTTAAATTAAAACAGTGAGGCATGATCTCTCCAAAATCTCCTCGAGAAGATCTCCTGCCTCCTCTTAATATCTGCCCACCCAACCTGCAGCTCTGACCCCATCCCTTCGTGCCTTATTAAAACATTTGCTCCTCTCCTTTCTTACCTCCCTGATCACCATCTTCAACTACTCCTTCTCCAATGGTTCCTTTCCTACTGCTTTTAAACATTTCCATGTATCTCCTGTTAAAAAAAAAAAAACAACCCCTCCCTTGATCCCACAGCATAATCCTCCAGTTATTGCTCCAATCACTTCTATCATTCCATTCCAAAGTACTCGAGCAAGTTGTCTACACCAGCTGCCTCTCCTTCCTCTCTAATTGTCCCCTTGACCCCTGCAATCTGGCTTCCACCACTTCTACTCCATGGAAAGTGCCCTCTCTAAGGTCACAAATGGTCAGCTGTGTGACTGTGGGCAAGTCACTTCACTTCTCTGTGCCTCAGTTCCCTCATCTATAAAATGGGGATTAAGACTGTGAGCCCCACGTGGGACAACCTGATTCCCCTGTGTCTACCCCAGCGCTTAGAACAGTGCTCTGCACATAGTAAGCACTTAACAAATACCAACATTCTCCCTGACACATCCAGTGGTCTGCACTCCATCCTTACCCTCCTCAACCTCTCAGCTGCCTTCAACACTATGGACCACCCCATTCTCCTGGAAAGATTGTCCAGTCTCAGTTTCACGACACTGTCCTCTCCTGGTTCTCCTCATTCATTCATTCAATTGTATTTACTGAGTGCTTACTATGTGCAGAGCACTGTACGAAGTGCTTGGAATGTACAATCCGGCAACAGTTAGAAACAATCGTTGCCCAACAACGAGCTCACAGTCTAAACGGGGGAGACAGACAACAAACCAAAATAAAACCCACTCCTTCCTGGTCTCTTTTGCAGGGTCCTTCTCTGCACCCCCTCCCCCCCCCCCCCCCCGACCTCTTAACTTTGGAAGTTCCTCAAAGCTCAGTTCTGGGCCCCCTTCTATTTTCCATCCACATCCACTGCCTCAGAAAGTGCTCCCATGCAGCCTTAACTGGTATCTCTGCAAATGTTCCCAGATCTACCTCTCCAGCCCTGACCCCTCACAATCAGTCAGTGGTGTTTACTGAGCATTTACTGCGTGCAGAGCAGTGTGTTAAGCAGTTGGGAGAGAACGACACAACAATATAACAGACACATTCCCTGTGCACAGTGAGAGCTCACAATCTAGGAAGAGACTTCTCTGCAGGCTCTCATTTCTTCCTGCCTTCAGAACATCTCTAAATGATGCCCCAAATGCACCTCAAACTTAAATGGTCCAAAGCAGAACTCAGGGATTGCCCTCCTCTGTGAGACCTCTGTGGGCAGGGATTGTCTCTATTTGTTGCTGAATTGTACTTTCCAAGTGCTTAGTAGGTGTTAGTATTTGTTAAGCGCTTACTATGTGCAGAGCCCTGTTCTAACCGCTGAGGTAGACACAAGGGAAACAGGTTGTCCCACGTGGGGCTCACAGTCTTAATCCCCATTTTACAGATGAGGTAACTGAGGCACAGAGAAGTTAAGTGACTTGCCCACAGTCACACAGCTGGCAAGTGGCAGATCTGGGATTCGAACCCATGACCTCTGACTCCAAAGCCCATGCTCTTTCCACTGAGCCACGCTGCTTCTCACTTAGTATAGTCCTCTGCACACAGTAAACACTCAATAAATACAATTGAATGATTAACCGACAGTCCACCACTCTTCCCATATTCAAAGCCCTACTAAAACCATATCTCCTTCGAGAATCCTAACCCTAATTCCTCCTTTTCCCACCCTATTCACCCTTCCTAATCCCGATTAGACCGTAAGCCCGTCAAAGGGCAGGGACCGTCTCTATCTGTTGCCGACTTGTTCATTCCAAGCGCTTAGTACAGTGCTCTGCACATAGTAAGCGCTCAATAAATACTATTGAATGAATACTTCTGGGTGTATGGAGAAACAGCGTGATTTAGTGGATAGAGCCTGGGCCTGGCAGTCAGAGGTCATGGGTTCTATCTAATCCTGGCTCTGCCACATGTCTGCAGTGTGACCTTGGGCAAATTACTTCACCTCTCTGGACCTCAGTTACCTCACCTATAAAATGAGGATTAAGAGTGTGAGCCTTATACGTGACAGGGTGTGTGTCCAACCTGATTAACTTATATCTACTCCAGTGCTTAGAATAGTGCTTGGCACTTAGTAAGCACTTAACAAGTACCGTTATTGTTATTATAACCCTTAAGCACTTTGGGACTTGGTTCACTCTGCCCTCAGTCTCACAGCATTTGTATTCTTATCCTTATATTTACATAGCCTTATACTCTGCTGCCATTTCCCCTATCTGTAACTGATTTTAATGACGGTCTCCACCTCTAGACTATAAACTCTTTGTGGGCAGTGATTGTGTCTACCAACTCTGTTCTACTCTCCCAAGAAGATAGTTCAGTGCTCTGGCCCGATAGAGTGCTCAATTAGTGTTACTGATTGATTATTTCAGTCCAGTTCCTCTGACCTGCCTGTTAGAAAGACAATCTGTGTGTTAGGGGCCCTTCAGCTTCTTTTTCACTAAAAGCTGAGATAAAGAATTCATTCAGCCTCTTCACTATCTCTTCTTCATCTCTAAGTAGACTTTTACATCAGTTTTTTTTTTAGTGGCATTTGTTAAGCACTCACTGTATGTTCCAAGCTCTGGGGAATATACAAGTTAATCAGGTCAGACACAGTCCTTGTCCTTCATGGGACTCACAAAGTAGGAGGGAGCACAGGTATTGAATCCTCATTTTACAGTCGAGGGAACCGAGGCACAGAGAAGTTAAGTGACTTGCCCAAGGTCACACAACTTGACTTCCAGGCCCTTGCCTTTTCCAGAAGGCCATGCTGCTTCCTGATGGGATTGAATCCGCATTTATTAGGGCCAAGGACTCTGGCAAGTGCCGGGGTGGACGCAGGATGTAGACGCAGAATAATCGTTTTGGACACGGACCCTGTTCCACAAGGCAGACAGGTATTTCATCTTAATGTCACAAAAGAGGAAACTGTGGCACGGAGAGGTGAAATGACTTGCCCCGCGTCACACAGCAGGCCAGTGACAGAACTGAGACTAGCACAGGGGTAGGTACAGCTAATCAGGTTGGACGCAGTCGCTGTCCTACGTGGAGCTCCCAGTCTCAATCCCCGTTTTACAGGTGGGGTAACTGAGGCAAAGAAAAGTGAACTGACTTGCCTTTGGTGACGCAGCAGGCAAGTGGCAGAGCCGCAATTATAATCCAGGACCTCCGACTCCCAGACCTTTGCTCTTTCCCCTAGGTCATGCTGCTTCTCCCCTGGCAATCTGGCCACCTTAATGATAGTTGTCAATAAAACATTGTTACCATGTGAATTCCCTGGGTATTCTAATGCAGTGACCGCCTTCCTTTTGTGTAGAGCTTTCCTATTCAAGCCAGGGACCCAAAACTTTGTCTTCCACAGCGTATTTTCAGCCCGTAGCACTGTGCTGACTCTTCACAATAGTTCGTAGTCGCTCAGTGGTATTAATTGAGCACGTAGGGTGCACGGAGAACTGTACTGAGCGCTCGGGAGAGTACAATGCAACAGAATTGGTAGCCGCAATCCCTGCCCATAAGCAGCATAATCCCTTGTACGTCTTCATGCTCCTGTGCTTTGAGAGATGACCTATGGAAGCTCTGAGAATATGTTCAAGGACTCTTATTGGTGTTTGTAGCCGGTTGAGTTCAAAGACTTTCCTGAAGAATGGAAAGCTCTAAAGATGCCTGTAAAAGCTTGACTCACTGCATGTAGATCACGGTAAGGACAATGTGATAAGCTGCCAGTGTTGAAGAGATTCAGAGCCATGCGGACTGCAGCTAACCTCTTTAATAACCTTCAGGAAGATAAAGGAACTGGGCCTCTAATCGCAGTAGTGATAGTAATGGAATTTATTATGATTGTTATTATTATTTCTTATTTTGGTGTTTGCAAAGCACTTATTATGTTTCAAGCAAGTACTATTCTTAGTGCTGAGGTAGATACAAGTTCATTTGGTCAGACAGTCCTTGTCCCACATGGGACTCACGGTCTTAGTAGGAAAGGAAACAGGTATCGAATCCTTATTTTACGGTTGAGGAAGCTGAGGTGCAAAGAATTGAAGTGACTTGCCCAAGCAGCGGACGAGTGGCAGAGCGAGGATTAGAAGCCGGGTCCTTCTGACTCCCTGGCCCAAGCTCTATCCACTAGGCCACGCTGCTTTCCAGTTGCAGTGCACCGTACTCATATGTGAGATAGTGCTCAACTGTCTATATTTACATTACCCTATTTATTTTGTTAATGAAAAGTACATCGCCTCGATTCTATTTAGTTGCCATTGTTTTTACGAGATGTTCTTCCCCTTGACTCTATTTATTGCCATTGTTCTTGTCTGTCTGTCTCCCCCAGTTAGACCGTAAGCCCGTCAAAGGGCAGGGACTGTCTCTATCTGTTGTCGACTTGTTCATTCCAAGCGCTTAGTAAAGTGCTCTGCACATAGTAAGCGCTCAATAAATACTATTGAATGAATGAATACATCTTAGATGTAGAGAGGGAATATGTCTGTTTATTGTAGTATTGTACTCTCCCAAGTGCTTAGTACAGTGCTCTGCACACATTAAGTGCTCAATGAATACGACTGAATGAATTGAATGAGTAAATGAACTGTTAATGGGGAAGCTAGACATAAAAATACTTAAAAATCAAATCATTGAAACAAATAATTGAACTCTACCAGTCATCCAATAAATCAATAATAATAATAATGATAACTTTGGTATTTGTTAAGTGCTTACTATGTGCCAAGCACTATTCTAGGCACTTGGGTAGATACACGGTAATCAGGTTGTCCCACGTGGGCTCACAGGCTTAATCCCCATTTTAAATATTCATTCATTCATTCAATAGTAATTATTGAGCACTTACTATGTGCAGAGCACTGTACTAAGCACTTGGAACGAACAAGTCGGCAACAGATAGAGACGGTCCCTGCCGTTTGATGGGCTTACGGACTAATCGGGGGAGACGGACAGACGAGAACGATGGCAATAAATAGAGTCGAGGGGAAGAACATCTCGTAAAAACAATGGCAACCAAATAGAATCGAGGCGATGTACATTTCATTAACAAAATAAATAGGGTAATGAAAATGTATACGGTTGAGCGGACGAGTACAGTGCTGAGGGGATGGGAAGGGAGAGGGGGAGGAGCAGAGGGAGATGGGGGGAAAAGAGGGTTAAGCTGCGGAGAGGTGAAGGGGGGGCGGTAGGAGGAGTAGAGGGAGAAGGGGAACTCAGTCTGGGAAGGCCTCTTGGAGGAGGTGAGTTTTAAGTAGGGTTTTGAAGAGGGGAAGAGAATCAGTTTGGTGGTGATGAGGAGGGAGGGCGTTCCGGGACCGCGGGAGGACGTGGCCCGGGGGTCGACGGCGGGATGGGCGAGACCGGGGGACGGCGAGGAGGTGGGCGGCGGAGGAGCGGAGCGTGCGGGGTGGGCGGTAGAAAGAGAGAAGGGAGGAGAGGTAGGAAGGGGCAAGGTGATGTAGAGCCTCGAAGCCTAGAGTGAGGAGTTTTTGTTTGGAGCGGAGTTTTTGTTTGGAGCGGACGTCGATGGGCGACCACTGGAGGTGTTTAAGAAGGGGAGTGACAGGCCCAGATCGTCTCTGCAGGAAGATGAGCCGGGCAGCAGAGTGAAGAATAGACCGGAGAGGGGCGAGAGAGGAGGAAGGGAGATCAGAGAGAAGGCTGACACGGTAATCCAGCCGGGATATAACGAGAGCCCGTAGCAGTAAGGTAGCCGTTTGGGTGGAGAGGAGAGGGTGGATCTCGGCGATATTGTAAAGGTGAAACCGGCAGGTCTCGGTAACGGATAGGATGTGTGGGGTGAACGAGAGAGGCTAGTTAAAGGTGACACCGAGATCGCAGGCCCGAGAGAAGGGAAGGATGGTCGCGCCGTCCACGGTGATAGGGAAGTCTGGGAGAGGACCGGGCTCGGGATGGAAGATGAGGAGCTCAGCCTTGCTCATGTTGCGTTTTCGGTGGTGGGCCGACATCCAGGTGGAGACGTCCCGGAGGCGGGAGGAGATGCGAGCCCGAAGGGAGGGGGAGAGGACAGGGGCGGAGATGTAGATCTGCGTGTCATCTGCGTAGAGATGGTAGTCAAAGCCGTGAGAGCGAATGAGTTCACCGAGGGAGTGAGTGTAGATGGAGAACAGAAGAGGGCCAAGAACTGACCCTTGAGGAACTCCAACAGTTAAAGGACGGGATGGGGAGGAGGCGCCGGCGAAGGAGACCGAGAATGACCGGCCAGAGAGATGAGAGGAGAACCGGGAGAGGACGGAGTCCGTGAAGCCAAAGTGAGATAAGGTATGGAGGAGGAGGGGATGGTTGACAGTGTCAAAGGCAGCAGAGAGTTCAAGGAGGATTAGAATGGAGTAGGAGCCATAGACTTGCCCAAGGTCACACAGCAGACAAGGCGGAGCCGGGATTAGAACCCACGTCCTCTGACTTCAAGCCCGTGCTCTTGCATGATATTAATGGCATTTATTAAGCGCTTACCAACAAAGTGCAAGGATAAATGGCAGCAGAACTGGTGAATCTTCTTAACAGTCCACTTCCTCAATGAGGATAATAATAATGATGGTTTTTGTTAAGCACTTACTGTGTCAAAGCACAGTAGATACAAGAACCAAGATGAGGCCCTAAAAACAGAATCAATCAATGGTATTTATTGAGCACTTACTCTATGCAGAGCACTGTACTAAGCGCTTGGAAGAGTACAATACAACTGAGTTGGTAGATACAGTCCCTGCCCGCAAGGAGCTTACAGTCAAGAGGACTCGCTAATATGTGAAGAGGTGACTTTGGTTCCAACTTTCAAAGAATCCACCACCACAGTCAAAGGCATATTTTTCTGAAAGTAAATTTCCTGGCTCCGGTGGCTTATGTGCGGAGATCTCTATAAATAGGGGCAGGGTGGAGCGGTTGTGCCGCTTTGGGTGCCAGTGGGAACTTTTCCTGCAAATATGAAACTCTGAGGAAATGCCACAATTTCACAGTTCCTCACTAGACTACGAGTTCCTTGTGTCCAGGGATCTTGTCTTCCAACTCCATTATGTCGTACTCTCCCACGCACTTGGTACGGTGCTCTGCGCAGAGTAACCGCTCAATAAATACCACTGATAGATTTTGAAGGTGCCAGCATCAGCTCGATCATCTCCCAAGGTTCAGCCGCCCTTGACTTAGGACATCACAAGTAACAGTGAGCGGCAATTATCACTTTTCTTCATTTTTATCCTGTTTCAGCATATACCCTGTAGTGGTTTTGACTTGACATGCTTTATGTCATCAAGACCAGGCAGGAGTCTCAAGGAAATGGAGAACTAATTATAAAAGGCACAATGGGAGAGGAAAAGGGAGGAGTTGGAGCTAGAGAGGTTAAGAGGCAGGGCAGGGAGAGGGCTTCCTGAGTATCAAGTGGCGTAATCAGGAAAGGTTAACATTTCCACTTGGCTTCCGATGAAGTAAAAATTGACTAACCTCAGGGACTCTCTCTGATTCAATACTAATACAGTAATGTAGTTCCATTTCTCATCTGAAGCGCTCAGTAAATCCCATCGATTGAATGTTTCATTCATTCATTCAATCATATTTATTGAGTGCTTACTTTATGCAGAGCACTTTATTAAGTGCTTGGGAAACTACAATACAGCAATAAAAAGAGGCAATCCCTGCCCCCAGTGAGCTCACAGTCTAGAGTGGGGAAGGCAGACATCAATGCAAGTAAACAGACATCAATAAAAATAAAATGGCAGATATTTACATAAATGGTGTGGGGCGAGGAGGGGGGAAGAGCAAAGGGAGCAAGTCAGGGTGACGTAGAAGGGAGTAGGAGATGCGGAAAAGTGGGGCTTAGTCTGCGGAAGCCTCTTCAGTAAGTCTTTAAATGGGGAGAGAGTAATTAGAACAAATACACTGGGCCATTTTGGTTAAAATATTAGCATATCCAAGGCTGGTTCTGGAACATATTTCCCACTTATAATATTGATCTAATGAGAAACGTTGTATCCTTCTACATCAATAATCATTATAATCATAATATTGCTCTGACATCGATCAATAGTATTAAAATACTTCAGTGAGTACAATAGAGTTAATAGACAATGATCCCTGCTCTTGAGTTGACAGTCAGGCACGGTTTTTAGGGATCAATTTTGTCATAAAGTTGAGGATGGGCTCGTGCAGATAAGATCCTGGTCAAGGTGTTTTTGGTTCAGCTACTCAACAGCAACATATTTGTCAAGATATCCCCAAATTGCTCTATGGCTTTAGACCCTAATTTGATATATTTTCGTTACCCTATTTATTTTGTTAATGAATTGTACATCACCTTGATTCTATTTATTTGCCATTGTTTTTACGAGATGTTCTTCCCCTCGACGCTGTTTAGTGCCATCGTTCTTGTCTGTCCGTCTCCCCCGATTAGACTGTAAGCCCGTCAAACGGCAGGGACTGTCTCTATCTGTTGCCGACTTGTTCATCCCAAGCGCTTAGTACAGTGCTCTGCACATAGTAAGCGCTCAATAAATACTATTGAATGAATATATCAGGTGCTATATGAGTTTAGATAGTGGTACAATCAGATATGATCATGTCTGCATAGCAAAACCAGAGAATTCACCACCTTTCCAAACACTTTTGTTGTACTAGTTAAACGCTTACTGTGTGCCAAGCACTATTCTAAGTCCTGGCGTAAGATACACGAGAATCAGGTTAGACACAGTCTCTGCCCCACACTGGGTTCACAGACTAAGTAGAAGGGAGTAGGATTTAATCCCCATTTTACAGATGAGGGCACTGAGGCCCAGAGAAGTTAAGTGACTTGTCCAAAGTCATACAGCAGACCTGTGGCGGAACTAGGATTAGAACCCAGGTCCTCTGACTCCCATGACACCATCGGGAGGTCGAAACAGTAGCTCTAGCAGCTACTGATCAATCAGTGAGATTTATTGAGCGCTTCCGATGTGCAGAGCACTGTACTAAGCTCTTGGGAGAGTTCAATACAACAGAGTTGGCAGGCATGTTCCCTGCCTACAACAGGCTTATAGTCTAGAGACGAGCTACTAAATCAAGTTAACTGCACTGAGGCTTCTCCATGATAGTCTGAGGGTTTATGTCAGAGTTCAAGGGGCCTATTCTAACTCCTTCCTTGTCTCCAATTGAATAAAGCAGGGCAGTATAATCAATCCAGGTCAAAATTACTTTTTTTATTCAACCATTCTTAAGGGCACCACAAGAAACTTGAAAGGCCGTGAGAAGCAGCCTGGCTTGGTGCATAGGGCACGGGCCTGGGAGTCAAGAACGACCTGGGTTCTAATCTCGGCTCCACCACTTGTCTGGTGTGTGATGTTGGGCCAGTCACTTCATTTCTCTGGGCCTCAGTTCCCTCATCTGAAAAATGGGGATTGAGACTGTGAACCCCATGTGGAACAGGGTCTCTGTCCAACATGATTACCTCATATATACCCCAGCACGTAGTACAGTGCCTGGCACGTAGAAAGGGCTGAACAAGTGCCATTAAAAAAAAGTTGTCTGTGCACTCCAGTCGTGTTTGTGGTTATTCTTGTGTCACAGCCAAATAGGTAACCAAAAGCTAACTTTTATTCATTCATTCATTCAATAGTATTTATTGAGCGCTTACTATGTGCAGAGCACTGTACTAAGCGCTCGGAATGTACAAATCGGTAACAGATAGAGACAGTCCCTGCCCAGTGACGGGCTTCCGGTCTAATCGGCGGAGACGGACAGACAAGAACAATAGCAATAAATAGAATCGAGGGGATGAACATCTCATTAAAACAATAGCAAATAAATAGAATCAAGGCAATGTACATTTCATTAACAAAATAAATAGGGTAATAGGGTAGCTACGTGAAGGGGAACGCACGCAAATTGTAAATGCTGAGATGCCTCTTCCCTAGTCCACCATTTGCTTCTCATGTCTTGATGCCATTTATGTAATGCTGTTCCCTACACAGCTGAGCTGAGTTATTCATTAGCAAGTGTGGAAAAAATCCACCACATGGTGTTCTATGAAGCTGGATGGTTGGAATTTTTGAAGTGCCCTCCAAATAACTTGGTTTAATAAGTACTTTGTAGAACTGACTTGGAAGTGTAGCTCAATTGGTTTAGACCAGTTGTTCCAGACATGTAACTCCCTCCTCAAACCCCCTGTCCTCCCTGGCCTTCCCCATCTCTTGCCCCTAATGAGCTGGCCACCTACTTTATTGAGGAAATTGACACTATCAGGCATGAGCGTCCTAAAATCATCCCCGCTCCACCCGCCTCCTGCCCCGTCTTCAACTCTTCCGTCTTTGCCAGCAGTATATCTGAAGGAGATCTCCTACCTTCTCCTAAAATCCACCTCCTCCATCTGTGCATCCTACCCCATTCCTTTGCACCTTATCAAAACCACTTGCCCCCTCCCTTGTCCACTCCCTAACTGCCATCTTCAACTGTTTGCTCTCCAGTGGCTTCTTCCCCACTGCTTTCAAACATGCTCATGTCAGCCCTAGCATAAAAAACAACCCTCCTTTGACCCTACGGTTCCCTCCAGTTATCGCCCCGTCTCCCTCCTATTATTCCTCTCCAAACTCCTTGAGTGAATTGTCAGTGCCCGCCATCTCAAGCTCCTCTCCTCCGATTCTCTCCTTGACCCCCTCCACTCCCCTCACTCCACAGAAACCATCCTCTCAAAGGTCACCAATGATCTCCTTCTTGCCAAATCCAACGACCTCTGCTCCACTCTAACCCTCCTTGATCTCTCAGCTACTTTCAACACCTTCGACCAACCCCTTCTCCTGGAAACATTATCCTGCCTTGACTTCTCTGACACTATCCTCTCCCGGTTCTCCTTCTATCTCTCTGGCTGCTCATTCTCAGTCTCCTTCGCGGGCTCCTCCTCTGCTTCCCACCCCTTAAATGTGGGGGGTCCCTCAAGGTTCAGATCTGGGTCTCCTATTCTCCATCTAAACCCAATCCCTTGGAGAACTCATTTGCTCCCATGGCTTCAACTACCACCTCTATTTGTGGATGATTCCTAAATCTACAACTCCAGCCCTGATCTCTCTCCCTCTCTACAATCTAGTACTTCTTTTTGCCTTCAAGACATCTCTACTTGGATGTTCTCCCTTAACCCCAAACTAAATATGTCTAAAACGGAACTTATCTTCCCACTCAAATCCTGCCCTCCCCCTGACTTTCCCATCACTGTAGATGGCACCATCCTTTCCGTCTCACAAGCCCATAACCTAGGAGTCATCCTTGACCCTCTCCCTCTTTCAACCCACATCTTCAGTCCATCACTAAATCCTGTCACTTCCACCTTCACAACATCACCCAAATCCACCCTTTCCTCTCTATCCAAACTGCCACCATGTCAGTCGAAGCACTTATCCTATCCTGCCTTGATTACAGTATCAGCCTCCTTGCTGACCTCCCTTCCTCCTGTCCCTCCCCACTCCAGTCCAAACGTCACTCCACTGCCCAGGTCATTTGTCTACAAAAGCAGTCAGTCCATGTTTCTCCTCTCCTTAAGAATCCCCAGTGGTTGCCCATCCACCGCCCCATCAGACAAAAACTCCTCACCGTTGGCTTTAAAGCAGTCAATCATGTTGCCCCCTCCTACCTCACGTCTCCACTGTCCTCCTACATCCCACCTCACACACCACATTCCTCTAATGCTGACCATCTCACTGTACCTTGATCTAATCTATCTCCCCACCCACCTCTAACCCACATCCTCCCTCTGGCCTGGAACGCAACGCCCTCCCTCTTTATGTCCAACAGACAATTACTCTGCCCCCCATCCCCCATCCCACTTCAAAGCCTTATTGAAGGCACATCTCCTCCAAGAGTCCTTCCCTGCCTAAACCCTCCTTTTCTCTTCTCCCATCCCCCTTTGTGTCACCCTGACTTGGTCCCTCTCTTCCTCCCTGCTCCCAGCCCCATAGCACTTATATACCTATCTGCCATTTATTTATTTATATTAATGTCTGTCTCCCCCAGACTGTAAGCTCACTGTGATCGGGGAATGTCTGTTTATTGTAATATCGTCCTCTCCCAAGTGCTTACTACAGTGCTCTGCCCACAGTAAGGGCTCAATAAATACAAATGAATGAATGAATGGTGAAAATAATAATGTTGGTGTTTGTTAAGCGCTTACTATGTACAGAGCACTGTTCTAAGCGCTGGGATAGATACAGGGTAATCAGGTTGTCCCACGTGAGGCTCCAGTTAATCCCCATTTTACAGATGAGGTAACTGAGGCACAGAGAAGTGAAGTGACTTGCCCACAGTCACACAGCTGACAAGTGGCAGAGCTGGGAGTTGAACCCATGCCCTCTGACTCCCAAGCCCAGGCTCTTTCCACTGAGCCACGCTGCTTCCTGTAATTACAAATTTACAAATTACAAAAATTACAAATAGAGTGGCTAAAGTTAGTGGTAAGACCAAAATAATGAGTAATAATGAGTGATATTTCTGTGGGTTTGTATGCACCTATCTCCACCTCTTAACTGAAAACTCGCTGTGAGCAAGGAATGTGTCTACCAACTCTGTAGTGTATTTTCTCAGAGTTGCCTAATGGATAGAACACGGGCCCAGGAATAAGAAGACCAGGGTTCTAGTCCTGGCTCTGCCACTTACCTGCTGTGTGACCTTGAGCAAGTCACTTAACTTCTCTGGGCCTCAGCTTCCTCAACTGCAAAATGGGGATTCCATCCCTGTTCTCCCTACTCTTTAGACCGTAAGCCCCACTTGGGACCTGATTATCTCGCATCTAAGTGCTAAATATAGTGCTTGGCAGTGTTTACTGTTATATTGTACGCTCCCAAGCGCTTAGTACAATATTTTGCACACCGTAAGCACTCAGTGAATACAAATGAATGAATGGCACATTACAAGTGCTTAAGAAATACTATTATTATTAAGATAGTGAACTCTGTGTATTTTTGCATCTACTCTAGCACTTAGAACAGTGCCTGGCACATAATAAGTGCTTATCAAATACCAAAAAAAAGTCCCTATAGTGCTCTGCACACAATAACTGCTCAGTAAATGCCATTAATTGACTGGTCCTTCACCTAAGAACCTTAAAGAGGCTTTTCAGCAATCAAATTAATTCTCCCAGTAGTGCAAGTGTCAGTGGATAGACTGTAAGCTCACTGTAGGCAGGGAATGTTTCTGTTTATTGTTATATTGTACTCTCCCAAGTGCTTAGTACGGTGCTCTGCACACAGTAAGCGCTCAATAAGTACAGTTGAATGAATGAATGAATGAATGGTTTGTTGGTAATAGAATCTCTAATCTCCATTTCACAGTTCTATAAAGTGAAGCTCAAAGACGTCTTTTGCCCGCCATGTTGCCTAATACATGAAGGCCATCTTTCTCCCACTTCCCTATCCTCTCCATTCCCCTTCAAAGACTACTACCAATTTAGCCTTCCAGCTCAGATTTTGCAAAGAGAGCCGTAAGGTGCTCAGTGAGCTTTCTCCCTCCCACTTACGTGCAGTCTCCTCTCACCTCATCTCACCCCACCTCATGTTCTTCATTTCCGTCAAGCCGAACCTTCTCGCTGGACCTCATTCTTACCTCTCCCACTGACAACCTCTTGCTCACACCCTAAGCTCATTGTGGGCATGGAATGTGTCTGTAATATTGTTCTTTGTTCTCTCCCAAGCGCTTAGTTCAGCTCTCTGCACACAGTAATCGCTCAATAAATACGATTAACTGGCTGACTCCCCCTTGCCTGTAACTCTCTCCCCACTTCACATCTGGCACATCACTGCTATCCCCGTCTTTAAAGGTCTTCTGAAATAAACTCTTCTGAGAAGCAGTGTGGCACAGGCCTGGGAATCTAATCCTGGTTTCTAATCCCAGCTCTGCTGTGTGAACTTGGGCAAGTCATTTCACTTTTCTGGGCCTCAGTGACCTCATCTGGAAAATGGGGATGAAGCCCCACATGAGACAAGGACTCTGTCCAACCTGATCAGCTTGTATCTACCGCAGCGCTCGGAACAGTGCTTGACCCATAATAAGGGCTTAACGAATATCACCGTTATTATTAATAGAAGGACACAGTCCCAGTGCTCAGTTTAGGCTTTAGAACCCGAGGCCGTGCAGAGTCTCCCAACAGAGGCACCAGGGGCATGTAGCCAAAGCCCAACTAGATCATAGGGAGCTCAGCAAAAGCACATCCAAACAGCGTGGTTTAGTGTAAAAAAGCATGGTCTTGGGAGTCTGAAGGACCTGGGTTCTAATCCTGGCTCCACCACTCATCTGCTGCATGGTCTCGGGCAAGTCATTTCACTTCTCTGGGGCTCAGTGATTTCATCTGTTAAAAAAAAATGGGGGACTAAGGGTGTGAGCCCAGTGTGGGACAGGGACTGATTCATTCATTCAGTAATATTTATTGGAACACTTACTATGTGCAGAGCACTGTACTAAGTGCTTGGAATGTGTTTGGACAGAGACAATCCCTGCCCGGTGACGGGCTCACAGTCTAAATGGGAGAGACAGACAGCAAAGCAAAACAGAACAAAACAAAAACAAGACATCATCAAAATAAATAGAATCAAGGAGATATACACCTCATTAACAAAATAAATAGGGTAGTAAATAATATATACAAATGAGCACTGTGCTGAGGGGAGGGGAAGGGGGAAGAGCAGAGTGGGGGGGGGGATGGGAGGGGAAACAGAGGGAAAGGGGGGGCTCAGTCCGGGAAGGCCTCCTGGAGGAGGTGAGCTCTCAGTAGGGCCTTGAAGAGGGGGAGAGAGTTAATTTGGCAGAGGTGAGGAGGGAGGCCGTTCCAGGACAGCGGGAGGACGTGGCCCAGGGGTCGATGGCGAGACAGGCACAAACGGGGGACGGTGAGGAGGTGAGCGGCGGAGGAGCGGAGCGTGCGGGGTGGGCGGTAGAAAGAGAGAAGGGAGGAGAGGTAGGAGGGGGCGAGGGGACGGAGAGCCTCGAAGCCTAGAGTGAGGAGTTTTTGTTTTGTGTGGAGGTTGACAGGCAACCCCTAGGGGGTCTTGAGGAAGGGAATGACAGCCCAGAGCCTTTCTGTAGGAAGATGATCCGGGCAACGGAATGAAGAATAGACTGGAGCGGGGACAGACAGGAGGAAGGGAGATCCGAGAGGAGGCTGACACAATAATCCAGTCGGGATATTATGAGAGCTTGTACCAGCACGGTAGCCGTTTGGATGGAGAGGAAAGGGCAGATCTTGACAATATTATGAAAGTGATTAAGTTGTCTCTACCCAAGCGCTTAGAACAGTACTTGGCACATAGTAAGCACTTAACAAGTACCGTGAATATTATTATTAGAGTGATTGTACTTATTAGGACCCTGCAATAGGTGGGAATCTCACAGAGAAGCTGCCCACCTATAGCAAGGCCCTGTTGGGGGCATACGAGCCAGTTGTGCTGTTTGAGCAAACGAACGCCTGAAACTTTGTGATGGACTCTACTTTATCTTGTCAGCTGTGTGACAGTGGGCAAGTCACTTAACTTCTCTGCGCCTCAGTTCCCTCATCTGTAAAATGGGGATGAAGACTGTGAGCCCCACGTGGGACAACTTGATTCCCCTGTGTCTACCCCAGCGCTTAGAACAGTGCTCTGCACATAGTAAGCGCTTAACAAATACCAACATTATTATTATTATTATTATTAAGGGAGCAGAAGGCTCCTCAACCATGAACACTTCCTACCACAGTGGTAAAGAATACAGCCTGGCGAGGTGGAAAGAGCCTGGGCTTGGGAGTCAGAGGTCATGGGTTCTAATCCCGACTCTTGTCAGCTGTGTGACCTTGGGCAAGTCACTTCACTTCCTCTGTGCCTCAGTGACCTCATCTGGAAAATGGGGATGAAAAACTGTGAGCCTCACATGGGACAACCTGATTGCCTTGTATCTACCCAGCGCTTAGAACAGTACTTGGCATATCGTGAGCACTTAACAAATGGGGGCAGCGTGACTCAGTGGAAAAAGCCCGGGCTTGGGAGTCAGAGGTCATGGGTTCTAATCCCAGCTCCGCCACTTGTCAGCTGTGTGACTTTGGGCAAGTCACTTAACTTCTCTGTCCCTCGGTTACCTCATCTGGAAAAATGAGACTGTGAGCCCCACGTGGGACAACCCGATCACCTTGTATCCCCCCAGCACTTAGAACAGTGCTTTGCACAGAGTAAGCACTTAACAAATGCCATCATTATTAAATTATTATTAAATAATGATGGCATTTGTTAAGCATTTCCTGTGTACCAGGCACTGTACGAAGTGCTGGAGGAGGGGGGATACAAGATAATCACGTAGGATACAGCCCCTGTCCCACGTGGGGCTCACGGTCTCGATCCCCATTTTAAGAGAAGTGAAGTGACGTGCCCAAGGTCACACAGCAGACCAGTGGTGGAGCCAGGATTAGAACCTCTGACCTTCTGACTCCCAGGCTCATGATTTATCCACTCTGGCACGCTGCTTCTCAAAATAGAAAAATAATCTCAGAAAACGTCTGAATCACGAAGGGGAAAAAAAATGTTTCAGAAAAGTTACCTCTCGGGTAAAATGGGGATGAACACTGTGAGTTCCATGTGGGACATGGACAATGTCTGATGTAACTGTCTTGTGCCTGACATATAATGAGCACTAAACAATACCATAAAATAAAACAAGTTGTCCTGTCCAAAAAGGTCAGAGTGCCCTAAAGCTTCTTTCTTGGCTCGAGCATCTAAATGAACACATCCAGAAACAAAGTCCCTGACAGTTCCTATTTACGCTTAGAGCAGTGCCTGGCACATAGTAAGTGCTTAACAAATGCTATCATTATTATTAATAATAATAAAAACAATAATGTTGGTATCTGTTAAGCGCTTACTATGTGCAGAGCACTGTTCTAAGCGCTGGGGTATACAAGGTAATCAGGTTGTCGCACATGAGGCTCCCAATCTTCAGCCCCATTTTACAGATGAGGTAACTGAGGCACAGAGAAGTGAAGTGACTTGCCCACAGCCACACAGCTGACAAGTGGCCGAGCTGGGATTCGAACCCATGACCCCTGGCTCCCAAGCCCATGCTCTTTCCACTGAGCCACGCTGTCTGACACACCGCAGTTATTATTATTATCATTTTTATTATTATCAATAATAATCCCCGTTGTACAGATGAGGAAACTGAGGCCAGTGAAGTGAATTGCCCAAGGTCATGCATTAGACAAACGGCAGAGCTGGAACGAGAACCCCATGGGGCACACAGTCTTGGGAGAAGAGGGGGGAGGTGAGAGGTATCAGAGATTACCGGTGAGGTAACCGAGGCACAGAGAAGTGAAATGACTTGCCCAAGGTCAAACAGCAGGTAAGTGGCAGATGATGTGCTTTCAGATAGACATCCTCCAGTCCTCGGTGAGTCGGGCTGATTCCCTGTCTTCCCTCATGGCCCCCGAATGACAGGCAGCAGTCCACCTCTGGACTTGGGAATTGCTCTCGAAAGGGTCTCTCTATTCCCCTTAGCTATTTGGGTAATTGAAACCGGTCTTACATTACGGTTCCCAGTATAAATCGAGAGATGAGACACTCCCCTGTGTTTTCACTGTAAGGCAGATATGGATAAACAAAGACTTAATCGAGTCTTTAGTGCTTCATTTATTTTCCTGAATCGAGGCTAACCACCAGTTCACATTCTTGGGAGCTGCGTAATGACATTTCCTGTCAATGATTCACATTCAAGTGACCTTTTAAAGAGCAAACAAAAAATAAACTTATTAGGAGCCTCGTGGCACTTGTCGGCCAATACGCCGAGAGGATTTGAATCTGTTCAGTCAGTCCGAGAGCCTCGATAAGCATCTGTGGAAGTCCTTTTTAGCTGAAATTCAATCAGAACTCTATTCAGATGGACAAATCCCGTCCCCGAACCATTCGTAGCCCATGGTTTTCTTAGGTTTCCGAAGAACCAAAATTGGTTTCGGGGCATTGCAAAGAGAAGGAATTCATTCTGTTTTATTGACCTTTCAAAGTCTGTTTCTGCTGTGACGTCCGTCGATGACAACGGACGGACCTACCGAAAGAGACTATTAAGGAGGGAAATGAGTTCAAGCCACAGGTTCAACTCAGTATTGTGTAGTCTTTGGAAAAGGACTCTTTTTTAAGTGCAGGTGTTTGTTTTGTCATTGTTTCAGAACCCTGAATGTTGGACATATAACGCTTATCTCTTGTAAAACAGAAATAGTATGGGAGAGCTGTATTCCCCGATTTTCACAGTATTTTAAAATGCTGTCTTTTTCACCCTCCCAGAAATAAAAACCAGCCTCCAACTCAGCCGATGATCTCATCTCTATCCATTCTCTTTTGCTACCATCAAGGAACGGTTGTGAAAGGATCACTTTTAATCTTCCTAGTCAGAATTCCAAGAATTGTTTTCATGTACGTTTACAACATTCTGAAAGAACAGGTAAGTTCACACCCTGACATGGCCAGCAGTGCTCCAGTTGCTCAATCAATCAATCAATCACTGGTATTTATTGAGCGCTTACTGTGTGCGGAGCCCTGTGCTAAGCATTTGGGAGAGTACCATAAAACAGAGTTGGTAGACACAGCCCCTGCTTAAAACAAGCTTACAGTCTTGAGGGGGAGGCGTTAATATACATAAATAAATTATGGATAGGTACATAAGTGCGGTGGGCCAGTTGCTCAAAAGGTAGATCCAAGGGCACAGATGTGGAAAACTTGCTGACAGGAAAGTAACTCACTTTATGAAAATCCTGTGATACATCATAATTATTATGATTACTGTGGTATTTAAGGGCTTACTATGTGCCAGGTACTGTACTAAGCGCTGGGGTGGATACAAGCAAATCAGGCTGGACGCAGTCCCTGTCCATGTGGGGCTTACAGTCTCAATGCCCATTTTCCAGGTGAGGTAACTGAGGCCCAGAGAAGTGAAGTGACTTGCCCAAGGTCATACAGCAGAGAAGTGACAGAGCTGGCTGAGTCCTTCTGACTCCCAGGCCCCGTGCTCTATCCACGAGGCCATTTTGTTTCTCCTCCGCCACCCTGGACTTAGTGGGGTTTTGAGGATGAAATCTGGGCCAAGATCCCCAGTCTACTTGTTCCTAAACACTGTGGATTTTATATCTTCTCCTGTAATGGCCTGTGTTTCCCTAAGGGAGCACTTCCCGATTTTTCCCATTACATAAAGGGCAGCATTGGGATTTGATGATGTGTGTCTAATAAGAATGGGTACAGAGACCTAAATCCCTGCCAAAAATCAAGTCATGGGCAATAAACTGGTTCACAGGATAAGAGAACTGAAACTCCACTGAAGTCACAAGAAATGATCTGGCCCAAGTGCCTGAATCCAGGCAGGAGAATAACAAAATAATAATAATGTTGGTATTTGTTAAGCGCTTACTGTGTGCAGAGCACTGTTCTAAGCGCTGGGGGAGATACAGGCTAATCAGGTTGTCCCACATGAGGCTCACAGTTAATCCCCATTTTACAGATGAGGTCACTGAGGCACAGAGAAGTTAAGTGACTCGCCCACAGTCACACAGCTGACAAGTGGCAGGGCCGGGCGCCGAACTCATGACCTCCGACTCCGAAGCCCAGGCTCTTTCCACTGAGCCACGCTGCTTCGTACTCGTTAAGCACTTACTTTGTGCCGGATGCTGTTCTAAGCGTTGGGGTAGATGGACGTTAATCAGGTTGGACACAGTCCATGACCCACATGGGGCTCACCGTCTCAATCCCCATTTTCAGATCAGATAACTGAGGCCCAGTGAAGTGAAGCCCGTGGTCACACAGCAGATAAATGGCAGAGCGGGAATTAGAACCCATGACCTTCTGATTTCCAGGCCTGTGCTCTGTCCGCTACGCCATGCTATTTCCGGGAAATCTCTTTGTAAAGATTTCCGGGGATAGAGACGCCCCAGCTTCCCACTTCCTTATTACCGTATCTGTCAAGAAAGTCTTCTCTATGTCCAAGGGGGACTCTCTCCCGTCCCACCCTCAGCCCCGTGATGTTTGCATACGTATCCGTAATTTATTTACGTCGGCGTCCGTCTCCCCTTCTGGACTGTGGACTCGTTATGGGCAGGGATCATGTCTACCAACTCTCTATTGTACTGTACTCTCCCAAGCACTTTAATACAGTGCTCTGCACACAGTAAGCACTCAGTAATAATTGCGGTATTTTTAGTTATTAATTATTATTATTATTGAGAGCTTACTGTGTACCAGGCACTGTACTAAGCGCTGGGGTGGATACGTGACAGATAATTGCTCTCCCCCACTTCAAAACCTTATTGAAGGCACAGACTCCTCCAAGAAGCCTTCCCTGACTGAGCCCTCCTCTCTTCTCCCACTCCCTTCTGCACCGCTCTTATTGGCTCCTTCATTCATCCTCCCTCCCATCCCCGCAGCACATATGTGTACATCTGTAATTTATTTATTTATTATTATTATTATTTACATAGTATCTATTTATAATGTCTGTCTATTTATTCATTTATTCATTCATTTATTCATTTATTCATCTATTCATTTGTTTATATTACTGTCTGTCTCCCCTTCTAGACTGTGAGGTGGTTGTGGGGCAGGAATGTGTCTGTTGTTATACTGTGCTCTCCCAAGTGCTTAGTTCAGTGCTTTGCACACAGTAAGCACTCAATAAATACGATTGAATGAGTCATTGAATGAATGAATACAAGCAAATCATTTTGGGCACATACCACTGATTAAGCCCCTTTGCCTCATGAGAAATGGGAGAAACTGGTCAACATCAGCTCTTGTAGAAGCAGCATGGCTTAGTGGAAAGAGCCCGGGCTTGGGAGTCGGGGGTCATGGGTTCTAATCCCGGCTCCACCACTTGTCTGCTGTGTGACCTTGGGCAAGTCACTTAACTTCTCTGTGCCTCAGTTCCCTCATCAGTAAAATGGAGATTAAGACTGTGACCCCCACGTGGGACAACTTGATTACCTTGTATCTCCCCCAGTGCTTAGAACAGTGCTTGGCGCATAGTAAATGCTTAAATACCATTATTACTAATCCCTTTCTATTCTTGAAGATACTCATCAATTCACTGTTTGTCCTTCTCTAAACAACTCCAGTGGCTCAGCCCTTTCCTCTTAGGCCTTTGTACTTCCCTTTAATCATTTTTATCTCTCTTCTTTGGACTCTCCACACTGTCTCCACATCCCTAATAAAGCGCGACGATGAGAGCGGGGCAGACTTCAGTGCAGCGATTGCTTCTCGATTCTTGCACGGGGGACCTTGAGGGTTGGGGGTGCTGCTGAAGGAGCAGGGGCTGGGGCACGCCGGCAGGAGTCCAGGAGCCAGTGGGCTGGGCGGGCAGGTGAACAGTTCTAACAGGATTAGAACCCACGATTAGAACCCAACGGCGGATGGGGGTGGGAGACGGGAGCCGAAATCTAGTCCCCTGCAGGAGAAGCAGTGCGGCCTAGTGGAAAGAGCACGGGCCTGGGAGTCAGAGGACCTGAGTTCTCATCCCAGCTCTGCCACTTGTCTGCTGTGCCATCTTGGGCAAATCACTTCACTTCTCTGTGCCTCAGTTACCTCATCTGTAAAATGAGGATTAAAACTGTGAGCCCCACCTTGGACATGGATTGTGTCCAACCCGATTATTCTGAATCGACCTGGGTGCTTAGTCGAGTGCCTGGCACATTATAAGTGCTTAACAAATACCATTAAAAGAGAAACCTTATGCAAATCCCAGAGAGTAACATTATATTTTAAAATGGTAGTTGTGTGCCGGGCACTATGCCATGCGCCGGGGTAGATCCAAGCTAATCAGGTTGGACTCGGTCCCTGTCCCCTCTGGGGTGCACAGTCTTAATCCCCATTTTTCAGATGAGGTAAATAAGGCCCAGAGAAGGAATGTGATTTGCCCAAGGTCGTCCAGCAGACGAATGGTGGCGTCAGGATTAGAACCCATGACCTTCTGACTCCCAGACCCGGGTTTTAACCCCTAGACCACACTGCTGCCAGTTGCCGGGCAGCACGCTGGAGCATGTCATTATATTTGTTCTCAGGTTGGACAGAAAGCCACGGGTGACGGCCCTCTCTCGGTGAAACCTTCACCTCAGGTCGTCATGTCGGTCAGTAGACAGTAGGACAGTCAAAGCCCTTCTTTCCCAGCTGGTCAATGATTTCCAACGTCGTGTGGAAATCAGACTCAAAAATCTGTCCTGAGGCCCATTTAGGTTGGATCTGTAGCTTCTCCCTGATCTTCAAGGTTTGTCACTCCATCAGAGGAAAGAGATTAAATTTATCTTCTAGGATACGCTCTTCACAAAACAGTGCGTGGCTTTCTGTCGTCTTACATTCTTCTAAATGACTGTACGGTCATGTGATGCGTTCGTTCAATCATATTTATTGAGTGCTTACTGCGGCAAATGTTTTCTCAAGTACTGCTGTCAAGCAGTTGTAACTGCTGGGGCATTCCTTATCTGCTCTTTGTGGGCAGGGAACTTGTCTGCCAACTCTGTTAGAATAATAATGATAATAGCAGGAATTATAATAATATAATTATGGTATTTGTTAAGCGCTTAATATGTGTCAGGCGCTGTACTAAGCGCTGCGGCGGATACAAGCAAATGGGGTTGGACCTAGTCCCTGTCCCATGTAGGGCTCACAGTCTCGATCACCCTTTTACAGAGGAGGTACCTGAGGCCGAGGAGTGAAATGACTTGTCCAAGGTCACACGGTGGACAAGTGCAGGATTAGCATCCGTGACCTACTGACTCCAGGGCCTTGCTTTATCCACTGTGCCATGCTACTTCTCAAATGCTTAGTTCAGTGCTCTGCACATAGTAAGGGCTCAATAAATTCCATTGATTGATTGACTCTTATAATGATGAACCCAATATTTGCCTTGTTCCACTTCTTAGGAATTTTTGCTTTTAAGCACTTGATATTAAACCCACCCTCGGCCTCACAGCATTTTGTACAGCTCCATGATTTATTTTATTGTATGCCCCAAAACGTAAGTTCCTTTTTTATGGTATTTGTTAAGCGCTTAGTATGTGCCAGGCACTATTTTATGTGCTGGAGTAGATACAAGCAAATTGGATTGGGTACAGTCCCTGGGTCACAAGGGGCTCACAGTCTTAATCCCCATTATACAGTTGAGGTAACTGAGGCCCAGAGAAGTGAAGTGACTTGCCCAGGTTCACACAGCGGACAAGTGCTGGGGGCGGGTTTAGAACCCAGGTCCTTCTGACTCCCTGGCTGCTCATTTCTAGGTTTCATTTTCTAATTATGGTTCAACAAATCATATAGTTTCTTATAATAATTATTATTATCATGGTATTTAAGTGCTTAGTATGTGCCGAGCACATAGAGACATGATAATCAGGTTGGACACAGTCCCTGTCCCACCTAGGGCTTTCAGGTGTAATCCCCCTTTTACAGATGAGATAACTGAGGCACAGAGAAGTTAAAGTGGCCTGCCCAAGGTCACACAGCAGACTAGCGGCGGAGCCGGGATGAGAACCCATGTTCTCTGACTCCCAAATCCGGGCTCTTGCCACTAATAATAATAATAATAATGTTGGTGTTTGTTAAGCGCTTACTATGTGCAGGGCACTGTTCTCAGCGCTGGGGTAGACACAGGGGAATCAGGTTGTCCCACATGAGGCTCACAGTTAATCCCCATTTTCCAGATGAGGGAGCTGAGGCCCAGAGAAGTGAAGTGACTTGCCCACAGTCACACAGCTGACGAGTGGCAGAGCCGGGAGTCGAACCCACGACCTCTGACTCCGAAGCCCAGGCTCTGTCCACTGAGCCACGCACTAAGCCACGCTGCTTCTCTCTGGAGCCCTGGATTCCAAAGTTCCTAATGTGGTGCAGGCGGGAGCCCATAATCGGTCGTCTCCGTGTCAGTGAGCATCTTGGAGTAGTAACGGTTGGATTGGCTGCATCGCTCCAGTCTCCTCTCGTTGATGGCTTGGAACCAGGCCCTTCCTGGTGACCCGATTTCTGAGATTCAGCATCTGGCTGGCAGATTGAGGCCTTTGTCTATCCTAGAAGAGAGTTGCTTAACCACCAGCAACATCCTCCTCTCCTTCTTGGAGGCTGCTGTGTCTCTGTAGTCAATCCATGGTATTCATTATTATCATCTTTATTATTAGTAATGATAATGATAATAATCAGTGTGGTATTCATTTTGTGCTTACTATGTCCCAGGTACTATATGAAGCGCTGGGGTGGATACAAGCAAATTGGATTGGATACGGTCCCCGTCCCCATTTTATAGATAAGGTAACAGAGGCCCAGAAGAGTGAAGTGACTTGCCCAGGGTCATACAGCAGACAAGTGGCAGAGCCAGAATTAGAATCCAGGTCCTTCTGCTTCCAGGTCTGTGATCTGTAAATGCGATCCCTACCCACGAGGAGCGTACAATTTACAGGAGGAACTTCCAGTCTACTGTGTACAGACACCATTCCTCTGACCTCTAATCATTCCATTTCTTCCTCTTCCTGAGATTCATTCATTCAATAGTATTTATTGAGCGCTTACTATGTGCAGAGCACTGTACGAAGCGCTTGGAATGTACAAATCGGTAACAGACAGAGACAGTCCCTGCCCTTTGACGGGCTTACGGTCTAATCGATGCCACAGCATCTCTTTTTTCTGCTATTCGTTAAGTGCTTACTGTGTGCCAGGCACTGTACTAAGTGCTGGGGTAGATATGAGGTATTCAGGTTGGACACAAACTATATCCCCCTATGAGACTCACAGTTTGAATCCCCATTTTACAGACACGGTAAGTGAAGGCCAGAGAAATGCAGTGACTTGCCCGAGGTCACACAGCAGGCCAGTGCAGAGGCAGGATTAGAACCCAGTCCTCTGATTCCCCGGCCTGGGTTCTATCCACTGGGCCATACTGACTTCTCCAGAGGACAGGAATGGAGCAGTAAGGACTGTACTATATGAAGCAGCATGGCTCAGTGGAACGAGCACGGGCTTGGGAGTCAGAGGTCATGGGTTCGAATTCCGGCTCTGCCACCTGTCAGCTGTGTGACTGTGGGCAAGTCACTTAACCTCTCGGTGCCTCAGTTCCCTCATCTATAAAATGGGGATTAAGACTGTGAGCCTCACGTGGGACAACCTGATGACCCTGTATCTACCCCAGCGCTTAGAACAGTGCTCTGCACATAGTAAGCGCTTAACAAATACCAACATTATTATTGAGAAACAGCGTGGCTCAGTGGAAAGAGTACGGGCTTGGGGGTCAGAGGTCATGGGTTCTAATCCCGGCTCTGCCACTTGTCATGTGTGTGACTTTGGGCAAGTCACTTAACTTCTCTGGGCCTCAGTTCCCTCATCTGTAAAATGGGGATGAAGTCTGTGAGCCCTATGTGGGACACCTTAATTACCTTAGAACAGTGCTTTGCACATAGTAAGCGCTTAACAACGACCAACATTATTATTATTATTATTATTATTATTATGTTCAGAGTGCCCATCAACCAGCTGTCTCCAAAGGGCTTTCCCTTCCTCTCTGCTTTCAGCTTCTGAAGTCTTCTGCTGCTTCTATTAGAAGAAATCTAAAGTCTCAAGTGCATTCTAGAGCTAGAACTAATCTTCCCATGAAACTCTCAATCAACTGCGCCTGGAAAATGTGAATCAGGCCCTTTATAATAATAAAACTAATAATTATGACGTCTGTTAATCGCTATATATCAAGCATTGTTCGAAGCACTAGATTGTAAGGTCATTGTGGGGCAGGGATTGTGTCTGTTATTGTACTCTCCCAAGCGCTTAGTACAGTGCTCTGCACATAATACGTGCTTAATAAATGCGATTGACTAATTGGGGTAGATCACAGTCCCTGGGCCACATGAGGCTCCCAGCCTAAATAGGAGGGAGAAAGGGGATTGAATATTGAATGGGTATTGAATCTGCATTTTACAGTTGAGAAAACTGAGGCGCAGAGAAGATAAGGGACTTATCCAAGATCGCACAGCAAGCAATTGGCAGAGCTGGGATTAGAACCCAAGTCCTCTGACTTCCAAGCCCGTGCTAGCCTCATGCAGTGCATTAACCAGCACCTTCTACCTGCCTCACTTCCGCAGAGCCCGGCCTCAAATGTGGGTAGAAAAGATGCTTCAAGCAGAGACAGTCTTGCTTTTGTGATGCTTTCCAAGCATTCTCCCTCACTGATTGAATGATTGGTCTCTTTCTGTCTCTGTCTCTCTCTGTCTCTCTGTCTCTCTCGTAGGGAGTCAGCAAACGGCCTAAGAAACTGCTGTGTTAGAACCCCCTGTGTGAATTTCTCCTGCTGGGGCTTTGCCTGGGTCGTTTTCCTGTCTGAAAATGAAACCTAAGGGGCATGAGGAAAAATATGCCATTTGGTCAGCAGTGCCAGTGGAAACCAAGAACACCAGGGAAACAGCTGTCCTTGTTGTATTTCTGGCCCGCAGAACCCGAAAAGACTGGAAATGCCCCAAGTTAGCTTGTTCTCACACAATGTTCGGCTTTATTTCCTCTTCCTAGCACTGGGAGTGACTGCCAAGGTTTTAGATACCCACCTGGTTCAGGGTTTTTGAAATACGTGCACATCATTCATAAATGGGGCCGTTGGGGCGTGTGTTTGTGTTAGGAAATCTTTGGGTTTTATCTGCTCTTGTAAGCGGAGTAAAGTTTTCCTGAATATTGGAGTTTTGTGCGAATATCACTGGAGAAACCCCAAGGCTAGTGTAGAAATTGGAAGACAGTGAAGACATCTTTGGCTTCCTGATTTTGAACTGTGAATGAAGTAGACGGGATTGGTGAGAGAACGCCCGGTTACGTTTTGGTTGTGATCTTGGGTCACCACATTTCTGTGGCTTTCATTCTTCTTAGAAAGGCTCTCCACTGCCAAGCAAAAGTGAAAGCTTTCCCCCTTCTTACTTTCTCGTTTTCCTCAGTTTGAATTCTCCAGGTCAGAAGTGTCCCCCCGCCCCCCCCCCCCCCCAGCAAAAAGGGATTCTAATTCTTAGGAGCCAAGAGAGCTTGTGACTCCAGAAGGTCAGCTGGAACTCTTTCACTCAGTAAATCTGTGTGCAGAGCACTGTACTAAGCGCTTTGGAGGGTACAGTATAACAAAGTTGGTAGACTTGTTCCCTGCCCACAACGAGCTTACAATCTAGAGAGGGAGACAGACATCAATATAAATAAATTACGCATATGGGCATAAGAGAAGCAGCATGGCATAGTGGATAGAGCACGGTTCCGGGAGTCAGAAGGTCATGGGTTCTAATCCCAGCTCCGCCACTTGCCTGCTATGTGATCTTTGGGCTTAACTTCTTGCCCAAAGAAGTTAATGCCCAACCTTCACTTAACTTCTCTATGCCTCAGTTCCGAAAATGGGAATTGAGATTGTGAGCCCCATGTGGGACAAGGGACTGGTCCAACCCTATCTGCTTGTATCTACCCCAGCGCTTAGGATGGTGCCTGGTACATAGTAAGCGCTTAACAGATACCATAATTATTAATTATTATTAAGCACTGTCCAGCCGAGGGAGGGGTGAATAAAGTGTGCGATTCCGAGCGTAAGGGCGACGTGGAAGGGAGTGGGAGAAGAGGAAATGAGAGCTTAGGGAAGGTCTCTTGGAGGAGATGTGCTTTCAGTAGTGTTTTGAAGGTAGGGAGAATGATTGTCAGATATAAAGAGGAAACTCTTTGAAGTAAAGACCCTTCCTTTGTATGATCGGTTTTTAAACAGAATGGTCCAGGTGTCTAGTATGGGAGGGTAAAATGTTACCATCAAATTGCTCTCCTGGGGACTTTTTGCCGAATGATTTTTAATGATGGCAAGAGTGCTGAGAACATGTTTTATAAAATTCTTTTCATCAGCATATACAGCTCAACTCACTGACCTAAAACTCCCCCAGGCCTCCACTCGAGTTTCTCTACTTCAGTATTCTCATTCCCAACTCTAACCAAACTGCAAAGAATTCTGACCAAGTTATATCCAGTGGAATCGACTTTTGGGAAAAAAAAATTGCCCATATAAGGCTAGTGTTCTCCAAGGGTCCTCGTGATTTCGGGGATATTTGTGGAAATGCTTGAAGAGATTATTATTTTGGGCTGTGGGTAGTACATTAGACAATTTTTTTTTTTCCCTAAAGTCCTCAGTGTCTTGTTAAACCATTCAATCTCGAGTCCTAAGCATTTCAATTGCGTTTAAAAGGTGCAATTTTCTTTCTTGGACTTTAACCCCGTATCTTTGCCCTGTTTCTAATAATAGCAGAGGTGGAGTTTTTCTGCGTATGCCTCTAAGTAGAACTTGTAGGACCTTTTTTGTATTTATGTTCCCTCCAGAAACCTAACTTTTCAAAACTAGGACTAAATGAACCATAAATGGTGCCATCAAATAGACACATTTGTTTTCTTGTTAAAATCCATGTTCCTTGGTGGTCCTGTGTAATTTTCTTCCTTGGACTTTGACCCGGTATCTTTTCCCTATTTCTAATAAAAGTAGAGATGGAGTTTTTCTACATATATGTCTAGCTATTTAACTATTTTATTTATTTATCTATTTATTTATATTAATGTCTGCTTCCCCCTCTAGATGGTGAGCTTGTGTGGGCAGGAATATGTCTGTTGTTATATTGCACTCTCCCAAATGCTTAGTACAGTGCTTTGCACACAGTAAGCTCTCAATAAATACAAATTAATGAATGAACTAGAACTTACACTTCTTTTTGGTATTTTCTTCCTTCACTAATTTTTCAAAGCTAGGAATAAATGAACCATAAATGGTGCCATCCAATAGGAATATTTGTTTTCTTGATAAATCCATGTTCCCCGATGATCCTGTGGCAGTATTAGAAGGGTTACTGATTTCCCCTGTGGTCAGCGGTTAACAGCAGCTACAGCTGCTCATGCCAGTTGTTTTCTTTCCAGGAGAGAATCTTTAATCCATGGGAAAAAAAAAAATGCTCTGTTCCGCCATCATTATTGCTATGTGATACAAACAGAAAAATGAATTTTCCTACGTGGAGGTGGGAATCTCTCCGAGGCTTTCAGTAGGAATAAACTCCCTCACTCAAAAAAAACAAGCATCCGTTTTCCAGGTTCAGCTGTCTATTAACCAATTCCTCCTTAATTTATTTTTCTCCCTCCCCGCCCCCATCCCCTATGCAGGAGGAGAATGCTTGTGCAAGGTGCATGTTCAGATGCTGTTTGTGCAGTTCCTGTTCGCTTGACAGATGCCTAAATTATCTAAATCAGGTACAAATTCCACCGCAAGCACTACCATAAAGTGAACAAAAGGTCCAAATCATAGAAAACACGAGGGCAGCATTTTTAGATTTTGGAAGAAATGTAGTTCTTTCAATAGCAGCCAAAGACTCCGGAGATGAAATTACTAGGCTAAAGAATACTTACCAGAAATAACCTCCAATGTTTTGTCAATGTGCCGTAGTTTTTTTGTAAGAAAGAAAAGATCTGCTGATTTTTACTTACTCCATCGATGAAGTTTGGTTAAGATACAGATTTCTTTCTAGCAAATATGTTTAATGGATATTTTTAACTTTGCTTACTTGTATTCTGCCCCAGCCCATTTGGATCGGTTGAAAATGGAAGTATTGCGTGCTGAAAATATTGGAAATATTTCACTAGCCTCAAATTTGCACTAATATCAGTTCTTCAGTAATTCATTAGACCGTTTGATCATTTAACTATCTGCCCCCGCAAAATCCCCTTCAGGCAACTTCCCCCAAATGGATATCTATCATAAAGCATAACATGGAATCTAACTGTAGAAAGCCCAAAACCAACCGATTGGTGTCCCACACTTTAAGCCCTAAATTTTCAGGACTGGAACGCTTTTTGTCCCCGGTGTCCAGCATTGTTTTTTTTGGTGTGTGTTTAGCTCTTATTATGTGCCAGACACTGAACTAAGTGCTGAGAGTACATACGAGCTAATCGGGTTAGACCCAATCAATGGCCTCTATGGGGCTCCCGGTCTTAATCATTCAGTTGTATTTATTAAGTGTTTACTGTGTGCAGAGCACTGTGCTAAGTGCTTGGGAAAGCACAATACAGCAGTAAATCCCTGCCCACAAGGAGCTCACACAGATGAGGCAACTGAGTCCTTTCTTCCTTGTTCAAAGCCTCCCCCTGAGGTCCAGCTGAGAGCACCAGATAATAATGTTGGTATTTGTTAAGCGTTTACTATGTGCAGAGCACTGTTCTAAGCACTGGGGTAGATACAGGGTCATCAGATTGTCCCACATGAGGCTCACAGTCTTAATCTCCATTTTACCGATGTAACTGAGGCCCGGAGAAGTGAAGTGACTTGCCCACAGTCACACAGCTGACAAGCGGCAGAGCCGGGATACGAACCCATGACTCCCGAGCCCGGGCTAATTCCACCGAGCCACGCTGCTTCCCAGTTGAGTAATTGACATCCTGTGCAAAGGCGTATTCCCTCTCGGAGGGGTTCTGAGGATTGGAAAGAGCACAGGGCCTGGAGTTAAAAGGACCTGGGTTCTAATTCCAGCTCTGCCACTTGTCTGCTGTGTGACCTTGGGCAAGTCACCTTAACTCCTCTGGGCCACAGTTCCCTCAACTGTAAAATGGGGATTAAGTGTGTGAGCCCCATGTGGAACGTGGACTGCGTCCCACCTGATGAGCTTGTCGCTCCCCAAGAGCTTAGTACAGGTGCCTGGCACATAGTAAGCACTTAACAAGTACCATTTTAAAAAAAACAAAACCACAGAGTTGCAAGAGCCCCGGGCCAAATGCAGAAGGAGGGAGGGGACAGGAAAAGAAGCTTTTTCTTTCCTTGGCAAGAAGATAATATAACTAAGCCTCCCTGACCAGGATGGAAGGATCGAGCTGGCTGTTACTTTCCAGTACAACAATACAGGTGAGGTAGGAGGGGGCAAGGGGATTGAGTGCTTTAAAGGCGATGGTAAGGAGTTTCTGTTTGATGCGGAGGTGGATGGGCAACCACCGGAGGTTCTCGAGGAGAGGGGAAACGTGGCCTGAATGTTTTTCTAGAAAAGTGATCTGGGCAGCAGAGTGAAGTATGGACTGGAGTGGGGAGAGACACGAGGCAGGGAGGAGCCCGTTACAGTATTGCACTCTCCCAAGCGCTTAGTATAGTGCTCTGCACACAGTAAGCACTCAGTAAATACCATGGATTGATTACCTACATGCCCGCACCGGTTTGGGATTCCATGATTGTGTTATCTAGACCCCGGGCTTGGGAGTCAGAGGTCTATCTGTTGCCGACTTGTTCATTCCAAGCGCTTAGTACAGTGCTCTGCACATAGTAAGCGCTCAATAAATACTATTGAATAAATAAATAAATACTATTGAATACTCCCAGCTCTCCCGCTTGCCAACTGTGTGACTCTGGACAAGTCACTTAACTTCTCTGTGCCTCAGTTCCCTCATCTGTAAAAATGGGGATTAAGACTCTGAGCCCCACGTGGGACAACCTGATCACCTTGTATCCCCCAGCGCTTAGAACAGTGCTTTGCACATAGTAAGCGCTTAACGGATACCAACATTATTATTATCTTTCTGCCTTCCATAAAACATTTAACAGGAAGGTTTTGAACTCTTTTGAGTCATCTTGGCTCTTTCTGATTCAGCAAGAAACTTAATTCCAGTTTAAAAAGAAGAAAAGAATCAGCCATTCAGTCGTATTTATTGAGCGCTTCCTGTGTGCAGAGTACTGTACTGAGGACTTGGGAGAGTACAGTACAACAATAAACAGACAACGAGCTCAAGCACTCCCTGCCTCCACAGAGCATCTAAACTGCTTAGTACAATTTTCTGTGTACAGTAAGCGCTTAATAAATACCACTGATTGATGGATTCATCTAATGTTCTTCTGTATCCGCCAAGCTCAACTGATTAACTTTTAATATTTCAAGTTCTCCTTTCTCTCCTCTCATTACAAGTTCGTTTGGTTTCAATGAGCCTCTTTTTTCCGTCCATCAGTAGCATGGACTCGCCTGTGTAGTTTCGGTTCATCCAAAGCCAACTGGCAGGCGATCAGTTTCCCCATTGTGGAGGGCAGCTGTTCAACTCAGAAGAAAGTACTCAATATTTTGTCATTTCAATGGCCAGATTAGCAAAACTATTTCAAGGCCCTGAAAGGACTTCAGCGCCTTCTATTCTCTTTTGTTGTTGTTGTTAAGCACTTACAATATGTCAAACACTGGTCCAAGTGCTGGGATAGGTACGAGTTTTTTGTTCTTTTTAGGTTGGACACGGTCCTTGTCCCGCCTGGGGCTCACAGTCTTGCAAGAACAAGTATCCCCATTTTACATTTGAGGAAACTGAGGCACAGAGAGGTGAAGTCACCAAGGTCACCCAGTAGGCAAGGGGCAGAGCCAGGATTAGAACCCAGATCCTATGACTCCCAGGCCTGTGCTCTCTCCTCTAGGTCACCCTGCTTCCGGTAATTTGTGTGCTAGGTGACTGACTTGTATTTGTTACGAACTAGAAGTAATCCACCAAACAGTGCTTTTAATTTTTGGTCTATGAAAACAAACCCTTCTAAATTTTATATAGATTTGTCAATGGATATCAGAAGAAGCTGGAAATACCCGGAAGTCCTATTACGTCGGGAGTTCTTGAAGAACTCCTATTACGGGAAAATCATGGTATAGTGACCATTGATTCGATGGGAATCAGTGTTTGGGGAAGTTATTTGAAGATGGCACTGTGAAATTTTTTTGGTGCAAATTCCTGAATTCTCATCGTACCCAACTCCAACAGAATTCTTTTCTATTCTCGCCATTCATTATTATCTTACTGTAAAGTTAGCCCAACTCTAAGTATGCACGGTCCAGCAAGGCTGAGGCGGAGGCTGGAAAGGCTAGCAGAGTGGTGCTTTGGCTAATTCCACATGCATGTTCAGAACCATTCCTTCCTGTAGCGGATCTACCTAATCCCGGCTCCGCCACTTGTCAGCTGTGTGACCTTGGGCAAGTCACTTAACTTCTCTGGGCCTCAGTTACCTCATCCGTAAAATGGGGATGAAGACTGTGAGCCCCACGTGGGACAACCTGATTCCCTTGTATCTACCCCAGCGCTTAGAACAGTGCTTGGCACATAGTCAGCGCTTAACAAATACCAACATTATTATTATTATTATTACCTGTGCCAATTTGTGGATCGTGCTATGTCAGAACAGACTGGTGTTACAGAAAGTACATTCCCTAATTCTTCCACCATATTAAATCAGAATCTTGTAATGAAAGCAAATTAGAACAGAACAGTGTGTGTGTGTGTGTGTGTGTGTGTGTGTGTGTGTGTGTGTTCATGTGTGGATACTGTGCATATTGTAAGAGTTTAACATTTAGGTATAGGACTTGCTTAAGAATCTATTTAATCACCTAAAGCAGGATGTGTTTTAGTTGATTTATTTAAAAATGTATCATGCCTTGGATCTTCGGTTTCCATACAAGTGAGATAGATCGAACTATTTTATTGTATTTTCATATATTTAATATTCGGGCCATTAGGGAATGAGCATGGGCCTCGGAGTCGGAGGAACTGGGTTCTAATCCTGGCTCTGCCACGTACCTGCTGTGACCTTGGACATTTCACTTCACTTTTTGTGCCTCAATTCCCTCATCTGCAAATGGGAATTCGGTACCTGTTCTTCCTCCTACTGGAGAGCCCCTGTGGGACCTGAATATCTTGTATCTGCCCCCGTGTTTCATACGGTGCTAGAGGAGCAGCATGGCCTAGTGGACGAGCACAGGTGTAGGAGTCAGAAGGCCTGGATTCTAATCCCGGCTCCACTACGTTCCTGCTGTGTGACCTCGGGCAACTCACTTTACTTCTCTGTGCCTCGTTCACTCATTCAGCGGTATTTATTGAGCACTTACTGTGTACAAAGCACTGTACTAAGCACTTGGGAGAGTGCAATATAACACTAAGCAGACACATTCCCTGCCCACAATGAGTTTACAGTCCAGTCTAGTCTACAGTCTAAGGCTTGGGAGTCAGAGGTCATGGGTTCCCATCCCGGCTCAGCCACTTGTCAGCTGTGCGACGTTGGGCAAGTCACTTCACTTCTCTGGGCCTCAGTTACCTCATCTGAAGACTGGTAGCCATGGGTTAGTGGAAAGAGCATGGGCTGGAGAGCCAGAGGTCGTGGGTTCTAATCCTGGCTCTGCCACTGGTCTGCTGTGTGACCTTGGACAAGTCACTTCACTCCCCTGGGTTCCCTCATCTTTAAAATGGGGATTAAGACTGTGAGCCCCAAATGGGACAACACTTGACTACCTTATAATAATAATAGTAATGTTGGTATTTGTTAAGCGCTTACTACGTGCAGAGCACTGTTCTAAGCGCTGGGGTAGATACAGGGGAATCAGGTTGTCCCACGTGAGGCTCACAATCTTAATCCCCATTTTACAGATGAGGTAACTGAGGCACAGAGTATTTACCCCAGCACTTAGAACAGTGCTTGGTGTATAATAAGCTCTTGACAAGTACCATCATAATTATTATTATGTGGGACAGAGACTGCATCCTACCCAATTTGCTTGTATCTTCCCCGGCGCTTAGTACAGTGCCTGGCACGTAATAAGTGCTTAACAAATACCACAATTATCATTATAATTATGGAGTCTGTGAGCCCCATGTGGGACAGGGACTGAGTCTAACTTGATTTCCTTGTATCCACCCCAGCGCTTAGTACAGTGCCTTGTGCACGTAAGCACAGTGCTTGGCACGTAGTTAGCACTTAACAAATACCATTAGTATTATTATTACTTCCCCCACCTCTTGCCTGTGCCACCCACATCCGTGGTTCCTGGAAGTGGGGAAAGCGGGAAAGGCTACAACAGCGTGGCTCAGCATGGCTCGGAAGCAGCACGGCTCGGAAGCAGCGTGGCTCAGTGGAAAGAGCCCAGGCTTGGGAGTCGGAAGTCATGGGTTCTAATCCCGGCTCCGCCGCTTGTCAGCTGTGTGACTTTGGGCAAATCACTTAACTTCTCTGTGCCTCAGTTACCTCATCTGTAAAATGGGGATTAAAACTGTGAGCCCCAGATGGGACAACCTGATCACCCTGTATCCCACCCCCCCGTGCTTAGAACAGTGCTTCGCACATAGTAAGTGCTTAACAAATGCCATCATTATTATTATTATTATGATTATTATCATTACAGCAGGGTTCTAGACCAGAAGCTCCTTAAGGGCAGGGAATGTGACTGCTAATTCTGTTGTACCAGACTGTAAGCCTGTTGTGGGCAGCGATTGGTCTCTCTTTATTGCTGAATTGTACTTTCCAAGCCCTTAGCACAGTGTTCTGCACACAGTAAGCGCTCAATAAATACGAATGGATGAATGAGTGAATATTTGTTAAGCACTTACTATGTGCCAGGCACTGTACTAAGCTCTGGGGTGGATACAAGCTAATCAGGTTGCACACAGTCCCTGTCCCACATGAGGCTCACAGTCTTGATCCCCGTTTTCAGATGAGGTGACGGAGGCCCAGAGAAGTGATGCGATTTGCCCCAGGTCACACAGCGGACAAGTGGCAGAGCTGGGATTAAAACCCATGGCCTTCTGACTCCCAGGCCTGTGCTCTATCCACTCCGCCGTACTGCTTCTCCCAAGTGCTTAGTACAGTGCTCTGCACTTGGGTAACTATTCAATAAACACCACTGATCGATTCTAAAGGAGCCCCCTTCCCTGCCACTGAACTCCGGGATTCATTCGATTCATTCAGTCTTATTTATTGAGCACTTACTGTGTGCAGAGCACCATACTAAGCACTTGAGGGAGTACGATATAAAAATAAATAGATTCCCTGCCCATGACGAGCTTAGAGTCTAGAGACAAGTTTATCGTCGAGAGGACTGACCGTTTCATCACAGGTGAGGGAGGAATCTCAGTCAGCCCTACACTCTTTCCTCTGAAACAGTCCATCGCCCTGCCCCCTCCTACCTCGCTTCGCTACTCTGCTACTCCAACGCAGCCGGCACACTTCGCTCCTCTAAAGCCAACCTTCTCACTCTACCTCAATCTCATCCAACTCACCGCCGACCCCTCACCCACGTCCCGCCTCTGGCCTGGAACGCCCTCCCTCCTCAAATCCTCCGGACGATTACTCTCCCCCCATTCAAAGCCTTATTTGAAGGCCCATCTCCTCCAAGAGGCCTTCCCTGACTAAAACTTCCTTTCCTCTTCTCCGACTCCCTTCTGCATCATCCTGACTTTCTCCCTTTATTCATCGCCCCTGCCAACCCGCATCACATCACCACTGCGGCTCTGAGTTTTAGCTTGTGCTTCGGCTACCGACGCGTGTTGAAAGAAGGAAGAGATGGTGGAGAAAAAGACAAAGCATTTTTACTCTGTATTACGCTGAAGATTGGTGGCTGGAAAAAACTAAAGATGTTTCCACATCTGTAGTTGTATTTCCTTATATTAACGTCTGTCTCCCTCTCTAGACTGTAAACTCATTCCAGACGGGGAATGTGTCAGTTTATTGTTATATTCATTCATTCATTCAATCGTATTTATTGAGCGCTTACTATGTGCAGAGCACTGTACCAAGCGCTTGGAAAGTACAATTAGGCAACAGGTAGAGACAATCCCTACCCAACAACAGGCTCACAGTCTAGAATGGGGAGACAGACAACAAAGCAAAATAAGTAGACATACTCTCCCAAGTGCATAGTATAGTGCTCTGCACACAGTAAGCGCTCAATAAATACGATCGAACGACTGTCCGACAACCCTAGGCTCAGGCAGGAAAATGACGGTGCTCCGAGGGTTAAATGTCCAATGCCCAGGGATACGTCACAGGAAAATTCCTGGCCTCTAAACCCTCCAACCTCCTGCAACCTGCTGTTCACATTCCTGCTCTTTCACCCCTGTTACTCAGCACCCCTGGAACAAATGAGCTCATGTTGTTCGGCGGCAAAACGTCCGCATGTTACCACCGGCGTGGAACGGAGATTGGGATCTTGGCCCAAAACTGAGAAAAGATAATCTTCCAGAAAATCCTAGTTTCCCTTGAAATATATAGGAAGAGTTCTGTTTTCCAGCTTTTGGTGCGGTGCGGCTTTGTAAGCTTTGATGTTTGGGTCACGGGATTTTCTAGATTGTCTGGACAAGCAGTCGTTGAAATGGCCCGTGATTTTTAGCCTTCCATCTGTGAAACCCCTTCCTCAAGCCTAGGGTTGGCTAGCTGCAATTTTCTTATACACAAGGAAGCAGGTGATGTTACAGTGCTCCGTACTTGAATTGTGCATGGGTCTGGTGTGTGCGTGTGTGTATTTGTTCCAAGACATGTGACCTCTCTTGATCTAATGAGAGTTGAACTGACTGCACTGTGGGAAATAAACTTGACGTACAATTATTGTGTCAAGAATGAATGGCTTCGATACTTTTGAGGCCTCAACCTCTGCACTGTGTTCTCTGAGGGGGCAGGGAAATAATGTCCCAATCCCAAAGACCCCACCTTGAAGTGCTAGGGGCCAACACAAATCCTGCGGGTTCCCAAATTTGGATGTCTCCGCAGTCTGGCGGGGTGGGGAGGGAAAGGGTGCACATAACTTGTTTTTGCCATTTTTGTTTGGTGTGCTTATGTGAAGTGATTTCTCGTCCGAGGGGCCAGATCACCGATTCAAGGGGACTGAAGGGTTTCCTTTCCTCTGCTCCCATCCCAACTTTTCATCAATACCACTGCCGCTCTGAGTTTTAGCCTGTGCTTTGGCTACCGATGCTTGTTGAAAGAAGGAAGAGCTGGTGGAGAGAAAGACGAAGCATTTTTACCCTGTGTTACGCTGGAGATTGGTGGCTGGAAAAAACCAAAGATGCTTCCAACTTCAGAACCCCTATTCAGTGCTTCCTTTCCTAGAACTTGGTGATCCCCAAACCCTAAGCTTGGTATGTGCGGGGAATGTGTCCACTAATTCCGTGGGATTGTACTCTCCCAAGTACTTCGTGCTGTGCTCGGCACCTAGTAAGCAGCGTGGCTCGGTGGGGAAGACCCTGGGCTTCGGAGTCAGAGGTCATGAGTTCGACTCCCGGCTCTGCCACTTGTCAGCTGTGTGACTGCGGTCAAGTCACTTCACTTCTCTGGGCCTCAGTTCCCTCATCTGTAAAATGGGGATGAAGACTGTGAGCCTCACGTGGGACCACCTGATTACCCTGTATCTACCCCAGCGCTTAGAACAGTGCTCTGCACATAGTAAGCGCTTAACGAACACCAACATTATTAGTAAGCTTTCAATAAATGTCATTAATGACTGACTTCAGTATTCCTCTAGGACTAAAATCCAACTTCTCAAAAACACCCGAATCCCAGAGTCTCTGTGCAAATAAGGGATTGTCGGCTGAGCCCTAAATTTGAGTTTCTTTTTTCACAGACACTGGATTTTTGTTTTCCAATTGAATTTCCAGCCTTGGGACCAATTTTAAGATGAACCTGTGAGTGTTCAGATGAAGTAATGGAAAGTTGCTTTCCTTTGGTTTATCCCTTCCTGAGGTATCCCTAGTAAGTCCCCGCTGAAACTGATGAATGGATCTGGGCTAGGATTGCTACTTGGAAGACTCATTTCTTTCCGTTCTGTCTCTGTTGGCATTATGTGGAGTCAAGGAAATGTAGGAGAAATGAGGAGCGTTTTGATTACAGCAGTTGGAAGAGGCAGGAAAACCTGACGGAGAGAGCATGGGCCTGGGAGTCAGAGGACTTGGGTTCTAATCTTTGTCTCCCGTGTGATCTTGAGCAAGTCGTCTCACTTCTCTGGGCTCGTTGCCTCGTCCGTAAAATGGGAATTCAGTGCCTCTTCTCCCTCCTACTCAACTGGAGGCTCCATGTGGGACAGGGACTGACGTGATTAACTCCTCTCTATGCCAGCACTTAGAATAATAATAACAGTGGCATTCGTTAAGTGCTTACCACGTGCACAGTGTTAAGCACTGGGGTGAAATCAAGGAAATGGTTTGGACACAGTCCCGGGCCCATGTGGGGCTCACTCTCTCAATCCCCATTTTACAGATGAGTTAGATGAGGCACAGAGCAGTCAAGTGACTTGCCCAAGGTCACATGGCAGACAAGCGGTGGAGCCGGAATTAGAACCCATGACCTTCTGACAACTAGACCCGATTTCTGTTCACTAGGCCAGAGTGCTTGACACACAGTAGGTGTTTAACAAATATAATTAATTGTATGTCACCGAACTGCAGAGCTCAGAGGGCACAGACTGGCAGTAGTATTCATTCATTCAATAGTATTTATTGAGCGCTTACTATAGTAATAGCACTTATTGAATGCTCACGTCGGAAGTGAGCTGTCCTAGATGCTTGCGAAACTCAGAATAAGCAAATGACAACTCTCCCACCCACAAGACGCTTACACTCTAAAAGTGGAGAATCAATCAGTGGTACTTATTGAGCGCTTACCGTGTGTAGAGCACTGTGCTAAGCACTTGGGAGAAGACAGTATAATAGAACTGCTAGACCCATTCCCTGCCCACGGGGAGCTCAAAGTCTAGTCATTCATTCAGTAGTATTTATCGAGCGCTTACTATGTGTACTAAGCGCTTGGAACGGACAAATCGGTAACAGATAGAGGCAGTCCCTGCCCTTTGACGGGCTCCCGGTCTGATCGGGGGAGACGGACGGACGAGTACGATGGCGATGAACAGAATCGAGGGGATGAACGTCTCATTGAAACAATAGCAAATAAATAGAATCAAGGCGATGTATAATAAAGGATATGAACAGAAGTGCCGTGGAACTGAGGGAAGGGGGAATAAAGGGAGCAAATCGAAATACAAGGAGACTCTAAATGGCGCCAAAAGGTCATTTCTGTACCAGCCACTGAGCTCAGCAGGGTGAGAACGTCCTAGACTAAGGGAGGGAGGTTATCGTCTGTGCCATCTCTTTCTTCAGTGAAAAGGCAACCTGTGTGCACTAGCCCCAGGCTGAAAGCTCCATTGCCCTATCTCGGATCAGCCGGAGTGGCCATTTAAAAAGTGTGTGTGGAATTCCTGTAACCATCAGGAAGTTTGAAAATGAGAAAGAGAGAGACTAGCAGGGGAATCAGTACTAGCTTCCCAACACAAAACAAAGGGTGTGATTGAGGCGCCACTTCAACCCGGAGGAAAACAGGGTAGATGCCATCCCAAGCATAAAAGTACCAGTTGGCCTGGGAGGCGAAAGCGGGAGGCCCGATCCTTTCCGTTTTGGTGCTTCCGAAGAAAAGGTCTGTCGCCATAGCAATCGTCTTTCCACAAACTCCCTTTCCTGCAGTGAGTGCTAGGCTAGAGTACTGAATTCCACTGTTGCACAGAGAGTAATTCTTCTCAGCAAAGAGGGACCTTTGAATTTACATGCTGGATCTCTGCCACGCTGCTTTTCTCATGCTACCTAACAGATCGGCCTTTCTGCGTACTCTCCTCCCCTCAACAGAAGGCATCGTGAAAGAGGGAAGTGTCTTCTGAACAGCCCTCGCCGAATGAACGGTTACGTTTAATAATAATTATGGTATTTGTTAAGCGCTCACTGGGTGCCGGGCACTGGGCTAAGCTCTGAGGCGGATGCAAGCGAATGGGGTCGGACACGGTCCTTGTCCCGCGTGAGGGTCGCGGTCTCAATCCCCGTTTTACAGATGCGGTAGCTGAGGCACAGCGAGGTGAAGTGACTTGCCCAAGGTCACACAGCCGACAAGTGGCGGAGCCACTTGGAGATTCGGAGAGACCTAGACGTCCCCATCCTTCCTTACCCTTCTCCCCTCTCACCTCCCCGCAGCTTTCTTGTCTCCGCCTCGAGGAACTATTTTGTCCAAACTTTGAACTAAAAAAGGTGAGCCTCCTTCTTTAAGATGCGGTCATAACAAAAGCAGAATTAATAATGCCTTAAATTTGCTTAGCACTTTCATTTTCCCAAAGTGCTTTCTCCTCCGTTATCTCATTTTACTTCCACGTTATCCTTCCGAGGGAATAGTAATAATTCTGGCATTCCTTAAGCGCTTTCTATGTGCTAAGCACTGGCAGAGATACAAGATAATCAGATCACATATCATTGATATCCCAGATGGGGCTCACAGGCTGAGGGGGAGGAGGAACAGCTGTGGAATCCCCATTTTACAGTTGAGGAAACTGAGGTACAGAGACGTAAAACGACTTGCCCAAGGTCGCACAGCAGGCCATGGGTAGGGCCCGAATTAGAATCCAGAGCCTCTGACTCTTGGGCCCGTGCTCTTTCCAATAGGCCGCGCTGCTTCTCGGGAGATGAGGCTCCAGTTTACAGATGAGGAAACCGAGGCACCAAGCAGTTAGGTGTTTCGATCAACGTCATTCAGCAGGCTAGTGAGAAGCAACATGGCGCAGTGGATAGAGCACGCGCCTGGGAGTCAGAAGGTCGTGGGTTCTAATCCGGGCTCCGCCACTTGTCTACTGTGTGACCTTGGGAAAGTCACTTTACTTCTCTGGGCCTGAGTTCCCTCATCTATAAAATAGGGATTAAGACTCTGAGCCCAGGGACTGCGTCCAATCTTGTATCTATTCCAACACTTAGAACTAGTGCCTGGCACATAGTAAGATTTTAACAGAGACCATAATTATTATTACTATTATTAGAGGCAGAACCGGGACTAGAAGCCAGCTTTCCTGTTTCCTAGTACCGTGTTCTTTCCACAGGGGAGGGGATCCCCTACGTGTACCCTAAAACATGCATTCATTCTTTCATTCAAAGTAATAATAATAACGTTGGTATTTGTTAAGCCCTTACTATGTGCAGAGCACTGTTCTAAGCACTGGGGTAGACACAGAGTCATCAGGTTGTTCCACGTGAGGCTCACAGTCTTCATTCCCGTTTTACAGATGAGGGAACTGAGGCACAGAGAAGTTAAATGACTTGCCCACAGTCACCCAGCTGACAGGTGGCAGAGCCGGAATTTGAACCCATGACCTCTGACTCCCAAGCCCGGGTTCTTTCCACTGAGCCACGCTGCTTCCCCTTAATATTCAATCATATTAAGTACTTACACTGTACTAAGCGCTTGGGCGAATACAGTGTAATGATAATAACAATGTTGGCATTTGTTAAGCGCTTACTATGTGCCGAGCACTGTTCTAAGCACTGGGGTAGATACAGGGGAATCAGGTTGTCCCACACGAGGCTCACAGTCTTCATCCCTATTTTACAGATGGAGTCACTGAGGCACCGAGAAGTGAAGTGACTTGCCCAAAGTCACCCAGCTGACAGGTGGCGGAGCCGGGATTAGAACCCATGACCTCTGACTCCCAAGCCCGTGCTCTTTCCACTGAGCCACGCTGCTTCTCCGATAGACAGCGAGCTTGCAGATTAGAGATGAGCAGAGCACGGTCACTTTCAGTCAGCACATTAGAGAAGCAGCGTGGCTCAGTGGAAAGAGCCCGGGCTTGGGAGTCGGAGGTCATGGGTTTGAATCCCGGCTCTGCCCCTTGTCAGCTGGGTGACTGTGCGCAAGTCACTTCACCTCTCTGGGCCTCAGTTCCCTCCTCTGTGAAATGGGGATTCAGACGATGAGCCCCACCAGGGACAACCTGATTCCCCTGTGTCTACCCCAGCGCTCAGAGAAGCAGCGTGGCTCAGTGGAAAGAGCATGGGCTTTGGAGTCGGAGGGCATGAGTTCGAATCCCAGCCCTGCCACTTGTCAGCTGTGTGACTGTGGGCAAGTCACTTCACTTGTTATTCCGACTAAAACTTAACCCACCAATTTAACAAATATTTTTGTTGTGTTTTCTTTCTTTCCGCCCCCTCCGGTCCAGTTTGTGGGCTGGTGTGCAAATTCCCCTGTGCCACGGAGTGATGGTCCGTGGTTTAGCGTTCCCGTTGGCGCTCATCAGTAGGCGCTCATCACCTCCTCTGACTGTCTCCTTGTCTGTCCGTCTCCCCCGATCAGACCGTAAGCCCGTCAAACGGCAGGGACCGTCTCTATCTGTTGCCGACTTGTTCATCCCAAGCGCTTAGTACAGTGCTCTGCACATAGTAAGCGCTCAATAAATACTATTGAATGAATTCTCTGTGCCTCAGTTCCCTCATCTGTAAAATGGGGATTAAGACCGTGAGCCCCCCGTGGGACATCCTGATTCCCCCGTGTCTACCCCAGCGCTTAGAACAGTGCCCGGCACACAGTAGGCGCTTAACGAATACCAACATTATTATTATTATTTCATAGACAGTGGGGAAAGATAATGGGACCTGGGGAGGGGTGAGCACTGGGAATAGGTGATCAGAGATTGACTTGCTTAGCCCCTGGGCTTGGAAGCATAAAAGGAGCTTTCTCTCTCTTTGAGCTTGGTTGATGCTGCTTTCTGCTCTGCCCGGGAAACATCTGGCGCTAGTATATATCGATCTGTAGGTGTGTATGTGTGTGCGTGCATCCGGGGGTCCTATATACAAAAGGAGATTGATAAAGAGGAGGACACACTTCAGACTAGACGAGATGTTCTTCCCCTCGACTCTATTTATCGCCATCGTTCTCGTCCGTCCGTCTCCCCCGATCAGACCGTAAACCCGTCAGACGGCAGGGGCCGGCTCTATCTGTTGCCGACTTGTTCGTTCCAAGCGCTTAGAACAGTGCTCTGCACATAGTAAGCGCTCAATAAACACTATTGAATGAATGAATGAATGAACTAGGGAGCCTCTGCTTCTAAAAAAGACTAAAAAGCCCTGCTCCTGTTCCAGTATCTCTCCCTCTCCCTTTCCTCTTTCTCTCTCCCTTCCCCCTCCGCCCCCAACCTTCTGTAGACTGTAAGCTCATCGTGGGCAGGGAATGTGTCTATCATATTGTACTCCCCTCAGGGCTTGGAACAGTCCTCCGCCCTCAGTAAGCACTCAGAGAAGCGGCGTGGCCCAGTGGAAAGAGCCCGGGCTTGGGAGTCAGAGGTCATGGGTTCTAATCCCGGCTCCGCCGCTTGCCAGCTGGGTGACTTTGGGCAAGTCACTTCACTTCTCTGGGCCTCAGTGACCTCCTCTGTAAAATGGGGATTAAAACTGTGAGGCCCACGTGGGACATCCTCATCACCTCATATCCCCCCAGCATTTAGAACAGTGCTCTGCACATAGTAAGCGATTAACCAATACCAACATTATTATTATTATGATTGACTGGCTGACTCTCTTCCTCCCCCCTGCCCAAAGCATCTCTCTCTCCCCCCTCTAGACTATTTTGGGCAGGGATTATGTCTGTTATACTGTTAGACTGTACTCTTCCCAGCGCTTAGTACAGTGCTCTACATGCAGTAAGCGCTCAATAAATATGATTGACTCTCTCTCTCTCTGTCTTTCCCTCTTTATCCTTCCCTCTCCCCCACCCCCAGCAGCATTTCTCATCAGAAAACCACATGCCGTCAGTTCTCCCAGGAGCAGATGACGGCTCCGTGGGATCACAGACATGAGGAGGGGAGGACAGGGAAGGGCATCAGGAACCCCCCGCCATCCAGCCATTGGAAAGGCGTTGGCTTACCCTCCTGGGCCCTTTCTCTTATATGATAATAATGTTGGTATTTGTTAAGCGCTTACTATGTGCAGAGCACTGTTCTAAGCGCTGGGGGAGATACGGGGTCATCAGGTTGTCCCACGTGAGGCTCACATTTAATCCCCATTTTCCAGATGAGGTAACTGAGGGACAGTGAAGTGACTCTCCCACGGTCACACAGCTGACAGGGGGCAGAGCCGGGAGTCGAACCCATGACCTCTGACTCCGAAGCCCGGGCTCTTTCCACTGAGCCACGCTGCTTCTCTATGAATCCAAAGCCAGGAAATCTAGGAGGTCAACATTTCCGGAGGCGATTTCCTCACAAGGACGAAGCCTCCTGGCGGAGCGCAGGGGTTCCCAGAAAGCAAGTGGGTCAGGACACCCTCCGCCCCACCCCCAGGCCCAGAAATAGAAAGTACTGGAAGCCACGGAGCGTCTCCCGCTATCGATCCGAAAACCCCTGCATTCTTTCCCGGTGAGGGAAGGCCTAGAGGCCCGAGGACGCGAGCCGTCCCCTCGTCCCGGCTGATTTTCCTCCAGCCCTGTGACTGCTCAGTCCCTGAGGCTGGATTGGCAGGTCCCCGGGGAGAGGGGGCCGGTGGGGGCAGCCGTTTGGAGTCGCCGGCTTTTCGCGCTGCAGATGGACGCGTGCTTTCCCCAGCCTCGGGGTAAGGAGGCCTGAGGTTCCGGGGGTAGCTGGAGAGAGAATAAGGAACTGTCGAGGGTTGTAACGGTAAAGATGAAAAGAACCGTCATGCTCTCTGATAGACCCCTCACTTTCCAAGTTGCTTCTGGACACGCCGGCTTTAGTTTACTTAATGAATATCAGAAAGGGTCGAGCCAAGACGGTGCCAAATTAAAGCAGCATATTCACGCCGGGGTCACTGGTAAAGACTCGGGGACTTTTATGATGGAAATTCTGTTTATGCATTTGGAAGGCGCTCGCGGAATCTCTGGCTCCCAAGTCGCCTTGGACCGAAGAAATGATGTTCATGAAGAGGGAGGAGATGGGAGGGGGAGAAACCGTTGCCATTCAATTGAAATGAAAGCGACACCACCGTGCCCCTGCCTCCCCGCCTTCTGTATTCAGGGGGCGAGAAGGTTCTCTTGGTGCCAAGGCCTCCCATTAATACAGCTGATTTAATTTCTTCAGATTCTTTCATTTCTTTAAAAGCAAATTCTTTCTTTAGAAGTAAAGTAAGGGAGAATTAGCACTCGTCGTCATCATTAACAATGATTTATGTTGAGGGCTTCCTCTCTGCAGCGTGCTGTACTGAGCGCTTGGAAGAGTGGACTTGGCAGGCACGTTCCTTGCGCGTTTCCTAAATACCTACAGAGAAAGAGCCTGGCCTAGTGGGCTGGGAGTCAGGAGGACTTGGGTTCTAATCCCGGCTCCACCGCTTGTCCGCTCTGTGACCTGGGGCAAGACACTTCGCTTCTCTGGGCCTCGGTTCCCTCATCCGTAAAATGGGGATTAAGACCCCGAGCCCCATGTGGAACAGGGACCGTGTCCAACCCAGTCACTTTGTATCTACCTCAGTGCTCAGTACAGTGCCTGGCACATGGCACGCGCTTAATTAATACCACTATCAGCGTGGTTTAGAGGAAATAGCACGGGCTTGGGAGTCAGAGGTCGTGCGTTCTAATCCCAGCGCCGCCACTGGTCAGCTGTGTGATTTGGGACAAGTCACTCAGCTACTCTGTGCCTCAGTTACCTCATCTGGAAAACGGGGATGAAGACGTGAGCCCCACGTGGGACAACCTGATAACTTTGTATTTCCCCCAGCACTTAGAACAGTGCTTGGCAAATAGTAAGTGCTTAACAAATACCATTATTATTCCAGCACATAGAACAGTGCTTGACTGTGCGTACTAAGAGCTTAACAGATACCGTCATTATCATTATCGTTATGGTTATTGTTATTACTTTTGGATTCTAGTTGGTTTTCCCGGGCCTGGAAGGGTTAAAGCAGCTGTGTCAGTGTCTAGTTTCCCCCAGGGATTGGCACGTCTTCGCTTGCCTCCTTCCTATTCCTCCCTCATCCCTCCCGGTGCCCTCGCGTCCTGGCCCCTGCGGCTTATTATTTATCCTGCTGCAGTGCCACGTGGGACCGGCCCGCTTTCCCAGCACACCAAATCCCCATCAGTCCCCATCGCTACCAACCGTACTCATCGGGCCGAGCGCCGCAACTAGCGGAGCAACAGCAGATCGACAGAAACTGCACCACGCAGGTGGTGTGGGGACCACTTGGCTTTTAGAAAAAAACAAACCCAAGTTAAAAGAAAGCAAACCGTAGAATAATAATAATAATAATAATGTTGGTATTTGTTAAGCGCTTACTACGTGCCGAGCGCTGTTCTAAGCGCTGGGGTAGATACAGGGTAAGCAGGTTGTCCCACATGAGGCTCACAGTCTTCATCCCCATTTTACAGATGAGATAACTGAGGCACAGAGCGGTGACGTGACTTGCCCCCGGTCACCCAGCTGACAAGTGGCAGAGCGGGGATTCGAACCCATGACCTCTGACTCCCAAGCCCGGGCTCTTGCCACTGAACCACAACTGGCAGACCCCACCTGACTGTTAACTCTTTGTGGGCGGGGATCGTGTCAGCCAACTCTTTCGAATTATAATAATAATAATAATAATGGTATTTGTTAAGTGCTTAGTATTTGCCACATAATGTACTAAGCGCAGGGGTGGATACAAGCAAATCAGGTTGACACGATCCCAGTCCCATGTGGGACTCACAGTCTTAATCCCCATTTTTTTTTTTTTTTACAGATGAGATAACTGAGGCCCAGAGAAGTGAAGGGACTTACCCAAGGTCACACAGGCAAGCGGTGGAGCCGAGGTTAGAACCCAGGACCTTCTGACTCGCAGGCCCATGCTCTGTCCACTCTCCCAAGTGCCAACTACAGTGCTCTGCACACAGGAAGCGCTCAATAGATGTGATTGATGATTGATTCAGCGTGGCTCAGTGGAAAGATTCCGGGCTTGGGAGTCAGAGATCCTGGGTTTGAATCCCGGCTCTGCCACTCGTCAGCTGTGTGACTGTGGGCGAGTCACTTCGCTTCTCTGTGCCTCACTTCCCTCATCTGTAAAATGGGGATGAAGACTGTGAGCCTCACGTGGGACAACCTGATGACCCTGTATCTACCAGCGCTTAGAACAGTGCTCCGCACATAGTAAGCAGCGTGGCTCAGTGGAAAGAGCCCGGGCTTTGGAGTCGGAGGTCATGGGTTCGAATCCCGGCTCGGCCGCTTGTCAGCTGTGTGACTTTGGGCAAGTCACTTAACTTCTCGGTGCCTCAGTTCCCTCATCTGTAAAATGGGGATGAAGACTGTGAGCCGCACATGGGACAACCTGATTATCCTGTATCTACCCTGGCGCTTAGAACAGTGCTCGGCACATAGTAAGCGCTTAACAAATACCAACATTATTATTATTAGTAGTAAGCACTAACAAATACCAACATGATTAAGTGTTTTCTTCTGAAGAGCTGATCTCATAATTCACAGAGCGCAAACAGTACACAACAGAACCTGGCGCAGGGATCTTTTCTAAAAGAAATGGGACTATGTAGGGAAATTGAAGGAGAAGAGAGTATAAGAAGCAACACGGCCTAGTGGAAAGAGCCAAGGCCTGGGAGTCAGAGGGCCTGGGTTCTAATCCCGACTCTGCCACTTGCCTGCTGTGTGACCTTGGCCAAGTCACTTCATTTCTCTGTGCCTCAGTTCTCTCATCTGTAAAATGGGGATCTGATACCTGCCCTTCCTCCTACTCAGACTGTGAGCTCCATGTGGGACCTGATTATTATCTACCCCAGTGCTTAGGACAATACTTGACACATACTAAGCACTTAACATATACTATTATTATGATGATGTTCATTATCATTATTATTATTATCGTGCGGGAGTCAAAGCATGTAAGAAACGGGAGGGGTCCAGAAGTTTGTACCCACTGTACATTACTATCCTGAAAGTCGTAACTTTGCTCACATGCCTTAGCTCTATAGGAAATTAGGTATTTGTTGGTATTTTTTGAGGACTTATATGCCGAGCACTGTACTAAGCACTTGGGAGGGTACAGTGTAACAGAATTAGCAGAAATGTTCCCTGCCAAAAAGAGACATTCTCGAACAGATGATTGGGTAAACTAGATAGGTAACTTCTGGACTTTCTCACTAAACCAGGACTCTCCTGAGAAACTTTGCAAGCAATCTAGCAAGTATCCCTGAATAAACATTTGGGATTACATATTCCTTTTACACAATTACCCTTACATTTTGCTGTTTTATCTCTCTCTGTATCAAGTAGTCAGTGCGAGCTTTCAAAATATTTTACAAATTAAATAATCCATTTTCCAGCTGCTTGAGAAAGGGGCAGCTTTTCTTCAAAATAACTGGCAAATTAGCTAATGCTAAAAATATAGAAGAAAGGTTATTCCATTTCCTGTGCCTTGAGACATTTCTTTTTTCCCCTCGTCGTTCACTCAGACATTACTTCTCTCTCTCTCTCTCTTTCAAGGATCAGAGTGGTGAATCAGGGCAGAAACCATTTTGGCATAAGTAGCCTACTGTAGTAACTCTGTGCAAATATAGATAATTTTCTTGGTGTTTTTTTCTGGGAGTGTAGTTTGTAAAGAAAGGATAAAGGGTTCTGAGTTCCCTGGATTTCAAAGAGTCCATCAGAATGTGAGGCGGTCCATTTTAACAATTAAGTTTTTGTATCTGAAGAACAAAATCCATTTTTATTGTCTATGGGAACTGCACATTTGACAGGAAGGTCGCAATCTGCAGAGAAAAAGCCCAGAAAAAAACACAAGCGATTTCCCAGTTGAGTTTTGCTGGAGTGCGATAGAAACCACAAATGCAGTGCCGATTACAGAGCTGTGGTCCAGCTGGGACCCAGTGGGCCTCGATGAAAGAGCCAAGCCGCTTCCACGCACTGGGAAAGTGAGAACGGAATGGTGTCCGAAGCGCGATCCGAACAACGCAACCGCGCTTTTCTCAGGATTCCCGGGCGGGTGGGGTATCGGCTTCCCCCACACGCCCCGTCGAGGCAGATGGAAAGCCCATCTAAGCGCTGCTTAGAGAAGCAGCCTGGCCTAGCGGATAGTGGAAAGGAGAGGCCTGGGAGTTAGAAGGGCATGGGTTCTAATCCTGGCTCTGCCAACTGCCTGCTGTGTGACCTTGAGCCAGTCACTTCACTTCTCTGGGCCTCAGTCACCTCATCTGTAACGTGGGGATTGAGACTGTGAGCCGCACAAGGGACAGGAACTGTCTCTAACCCGATTTTCTTGCATCCACCCCCCGATCTTAGAACGGTGTCTGGCACGTAGTTGGCACTTGACAAATACCACAGTGGTTATTATTATCATCTCTTCACCTCCAAACCCTGGGATGCCAAGTGGCTAAGGAGGTTCTGTATGGATCGGAGTAGAATCTGGTGAATCCTAGGATAGCCGCAGGAAGTCAGGAAAAGTTAGGAAAAGCTCTGTAGTACGTTATGCCGGCTGAAAGGGTTTGCCAAGGGGTGAGTTTAGAACGCCTGCCTCCTGTGCGACCAAGTCACTTCACTTCTCCGTGCCTCAGTTCCCTCATCTGTAAAATGGGGATGAAGACTGTGAGCCCCACGTGGGACAACCTGCTTCCCCTGTGTCTACCCCAGCGCTTAGAACAGTGCTCGGCACATAGTAAGCGCTTAACAAATACCAACATTATTATTATTATCTGTAAAATGGGGATTAAGGCTGGGAGCCCTCTGTGGGACAGGGGCTGAGTCCAACCTGATTAATAATGTAATAATAATGTTGGTATTGTAAGCGCTTACTATGTGCCGAGCACTGTTCTAAGCGCTGGGGTAGACATAGGGGAATCAGGTTGTCCCACGTGGGGCTCACGGTCTTAATCCCCATTTTACAGATGAGGGAACTGAGGCCCAGAGAAGTTAAGTGACTTGCCCACAGTCACACAGCCGACAAGTGGCAGAGCTGGGATTCGAACTCATGAGCCCTGACTCCATTCATTCATTCAATAGTATTTATTGAGCGCTTACTATGTGCAGAGCACTGTACTAAGCGCTTGGGATGAACAAGTCGGCAACAGAGAGAGACAGTCCCTGCCGTTTGACGGGCTTACGGTCTGATCGGGGGAGACGGACAGACGAGAACGATGGCACTAAACAGCGTCGAGGGGAAGAACATCTCGTAAAAACCGATGGCAACTAAATAGAATCGAGGCGATGTACAATTCATTAACAAAATAAATAGGGTAACGAAAATATATACAGTCGAGCGGACGGGTACGGTGCTGTGGGGATGGGAATGGAGAGGTGGAGGAGCAGAGGGAAAAGGGGAAAATGAGGCTTTAGCTGCGGAGAGGTAAAGGGGGGATGGCAGAGGGAGTAGAGGGGGAAGAGGAGCTCAGTCTGGGAAGGCCTCTTGGAGGAGGTGATTTTTAAGTAAGGTTTTGAAGAGGGAAAGAGAATCAGTTTGGCGGAGGTGAGGAGGGAGGGCGTTCCGGGACCGCGGGAGGACGTGACCCGGGGGTCGACGGCGGGACGGGCGAGACCGAGGGACGGCGAGGAGGTGGGCGGCGGAGGAGCGGAGCGTGCGGGGTGGGCGGTAGAAAGAGAGAAGGGAGGAGAGGTAGGAAGGGGCGAGGTGACGGAGAGCCTCGAAGCCTAGAGTGAGGAGTTTTTGTTTGGAGCGGAGGTCGATGGGCAACCACTGGAGTTGTTTAAGAAGGGGAGTGACATGCCCAGATCGTCTCTGCGGGAAGATGAGCCGGGCAGCGGAGTGAAGAATAGACCGGAGCGGGGCGAGAGAGGAGGAAGGGAGGTCAGAGAGAAGGCCGACACGGTAGTCTAGCTGGGATATAACGAGAGCCCGTAATAGTAAGGTAGCCGTCTGGGTGGAGAGGAAAGGGCGGATCTCGGCGATATTGTAGAGGTGAAACCGGCAGGTCTCGGTAACGGATAGGATGCGTGGGGTGAACGAGAGGGACGAGTCAAGGATGACACCGAGATCGCGGGCCTGCGGGACGGGAAGGACGGTCGTGCCATCCACGGTGATGGAGAAGTCTGGGAGCGGACCGGGCTTGGGAGGGAAGATGAGGAGCTCAGTCTCGCTCATGTTGAGTTTTAGGTGGCGGGCCGACATCCAGGTGGAGACGTCCCGGAGGCGGGAGGAGATGCGAGCCCGAAGGGAGGGGGAGAGGACAGGGGCGGAGATGTAGATCTGCGTGTCATCTGCGTAGAGATGGTAGTCAAAGCCGTGAGAGCGGATGAGTTCACCGAGGGAGTGAGTGTAAATGGAGAACGGAAGAGGGCCAAGAACTGACCCTTGAGGAACTCCAACAGTTAAAGGATGGGAGGGGGAGGAGGCTCCGGCGTAGGAGACCGAGAATGATCGGCCAGAGAGGTGAGAGGAGAACCGGGAGAGGACAGAGTCCGTGAAGCCAAGGTGAGATAAGGTATGGAGGAGGAGGGGACGGTCGACAGTTTCAAAGGCAGCAGAGAGGTCAAGGAGGATCAGAATGGAGTAGGAGCCATCGGATTTGGCAAGAAGGAGGTCACGGGTGACCTTAGAGAGAGCAGTCTCGGTAGAGCGGAGGGGACGGAAGCCAGATCGGAGGGGGTCTAGGAGAGAATGGGAGTTAAGGAATTCTAGGCATCGATCGTAGACGACTCGTTCTAGGATTTTGGAAAGGAAGGGTAGTAGGGAGATAGGACGATAACCGGAGGGGGAAGTGGGGTCGAGAGCGGGTTTTTTTAGGATGGGGGAGACGTGGGCGTGTTTGAAGGCAGAGGGGAAGGAGCCCTTGGAGATGACTCCAAAGCCCGTGCTCTTTCCACTGAGCCACGCTGCTTCTCTACTCAGCTTCTATCTACTCAGGGCTTAGTACAGAATGCCTAGCACAGAGTCGGTGCTTAACAAATTCCATTAAAATTTAAAAATGGGTCTTAAAAGGCTCAGGTTCAAGTCTCAGCTTTTCTGAAGACTCCCCTTGCCATCTGGGCTGCAGTTTACCCATGTGAATCCTAACCTCACCCCTTTTTCACCGCCTACCCTCCCACCCCACCTTACCAGCTCAGGCTTTGAGATGTGCGAACAACGAAAGGAACCAGTGAAACCTTATTAACTGGGTCCACGTCCTTATTGCCGGTTGAATGAATGCTAATAACAGTGATAATTGTTAAGCCTTCGCTCTGTGCCAAGCAGTGTGGCTTAGTGGAAAATGCACGGGCTTCGGAGGCAGAGGTCGTGGGTTCTAATCCCGGCTCGGCTACTTGTCAGCTGTGTGACTTTGGGCAGGCGGCGTGGCTCAGTGGAAAGAGCACGGGCTTTGGAGTCAGAGATCATGGGTTCGAATCCCGGCTCGGCCACTTGTCAGCTGTGTGACTGTGGGCAAGTCACTTCACTTCTCTGGGCCTCAGTTACCTCATCTGTAAAATAGGGATGAAGACCGTGAGCCCCACGTGGGACAACCTGATTCCCTTGTGTCTACCCCGGCGCTTAGAACAGTGCTTGGCACATAGTAAGCGCTTAACAAATGCCAACATTATTAACTTCTCTGTGCCTCAGTTACCTCATGTGTAAAACAGGGATTGAGACTGTGAACCCCATGTGGGACAACCTGATTACCTTGTATCTACCCCAGCGCTTACAACAGTGCTTGGTGCATAGTAAATGCTTAATAAATGCCATCATCATCATCATCACTGTACTAAGCACTGGGATGGATACAAACAAATTGGGTTGGACCTGGTCCCTGTCGCGTGTGGGGCTCACAGTCTCAATCCCCATTTAACAGGTGAGGTAACTGAGGCCCAGAGAAGTGAAGTGACTTGCCCAAGGTCACACTGCGGACAGGTGGAGGAGCTGGGATTAGAACCCCTAACTTTCTGACTCCCCAGGCCCATGTTCAATTCACTACCCCTTGCTGCTTCTCACGGCGAAGACAATCTCAAGCAGGCCCAGGGTCTGCTTCCCATATCACTCTCCGCGCACCATCTCAGGGGGTGACGATTGTCTCAGGGGTGACAACCAAGGTGTGTATATGTGTGTACGCGCAGCGAGCAGCAGGAAGGTAAGTAGCGAGAGCCGTTCTTCATCGGCCCGTGCTGTTTGATTATTATGCCTTTAGTCAGTTGCAGACTTAGAGAAGCAGTGTGGCTCAGTGGAAGGAGCCCAGGCTTGGGAGTCAGAGGTCACGGGTTCGAATCCCGCCTCTGCCCCTTGTCAGCTGTGTGACTGTGGGCAAGTCACTCCACTTCTCTGGGCCTCAGTGACCTCATCTGTAAAATGGGGATTAAGACTGTGAGCCTCACGTGGGACAACCTGATTATCCTGTATCTACCCCAGAGCTTAGAACAGTGCTCTGCACGTAGTAAGCGCTTAACAAATACCAACATTATTATTACTTCTTCCACCAGTGTGAGAGTGCTCACCTACTCAAAACAAAACCTGGGATAACCAGAATTAAGCGTCCGTGCTTTGGGGTTTTCTTCCCTAAGTCCCCCCAAGCTGAAAAACGTCATTCAATCATACTTATTGAGCACTTACGGTGTGCAGAGCACTGTATTAAGCACTTAGGGTATAATATAACAATAAGCAGACATATTCCAAGTCTTTATTAATGTGGCGAGAATTAGTGTGGGTTTACCAATAGTCAATCAGTCAGTGGTATTTATTGACCGCATACTGTGTGCAGAGCATTGTACTAAGCACTTGGGAGAGTTCAGTATAACAGCAAGCATGGCATAGTGGCTAGAGCATGGGCCTGGAAGTCAGGTTATGGGTTCTAATCCTGGTTCTGCCAGTTGTCTGCTCTCTGGCCTTGGGCAAGTCACTTCACTTCTCTGGGCCTCAGTGACCTCATCTGTAAAATGGGGATTAAGACTGTGAGTCCCATGGGAGACAGGGACTGTGTCCAACCTGATTTGTTTGTACCCACCCCAGCTCTTAGTACAGTGCCTGGCACATAGTAAGTGCTTAACTGATGCAATTATTATTATAAGCAGACACATTCCAAGTCTCTTATTAATTTGGTGCAAATAAGTGTGGGTATACCAATAGTCAGTCATTGGTATTTATTGAGTGTTTACTGTGTACAGAGCACTGTACTAAGTGCTAGGGACAGTACACTATAGCAGACACATTCCCAGCCCACATATATAAGATTTTAAAATGACCAGTTCCCCCTCCTCTCTACTGAAATGGCCACCAACCTGGTTCAAACTCCGCCCTCCCGACTAGGTGGCCGAATGAATCAGCCTGAGGGCTGTTCATTCATTCAATAGTATTTATTGAGCGCTTACTATGTGCAGAGCACTGTACTAAGCGCTTGGAATGAACAAGTGGGCAACAGATAGAGACAGTACCTGTGTTTACCCTACCCCCAAACCTTCCCTTCAGTCCCAGATGGTCATCCTGAAACCTTCTTTACCACACCACTCTCCCCTCTTGGACAACCACCAGTGGCTCCCTTTTTTACCGTCATCTTCAGAGTTCTCCCTCGACTCTCTCCGTTGAACACGTCAACTCTCCTCACCCCCTGCTCCCCAGATCACGCTCTTCTTCTCGCCCAAGCAGTCCTCATTGTTCCTTTTTCATTCCTTCAATCATATTTGAGCGCTTACTGTGAGCAAAGCACTCTACCGAGCACGTGGGAGAGTACACTGTAACAACAGACACATTCCTGCTCACAACAAGCTCAGTCTGAGGGGGAGACAGACATTAATATAAATAAATAGATAAATAAATTACAGAGATATACGTGTGTGTTGTGGGGACGGGAGGGAGGATGAATGAAGGAGCTAGTAAGAATGGAACAGAAGGGAGTGGAAGAGGAGAGGAGGGCTCAGAAAAGACTTCTTGGAGATGTGCCTTCCCAGACTGAGGCCCCCCTTTCCCTTTGCTCCCCGTCCCCTCCAACCCTCTGCTCTTCCCCCTTCCCCTCCCCTCAGCTTTGTGCTCATTTGTATATATTATTTATTACCCTATGTATTTTGTTAATGAGGTGTATATCTCCTTGATTCTATTTATTCTATTGGAGAAGCAGCGTGGCTCAGTGAAAAGAGCGTGGGCTTCGGAATCAGAGGTCATGAGTTCGACTCCCGGCTCTGCCACTTGTCAGCTGTGTGACTGTGGGCTAGTCACTTAACTTCTCTGTGCCTCAGTTACCTCATCTGTAAAATGGGGATTATCTGTGAGCCTCACGTGGGACAAACTGATTACCCTGTATCTGCCCGAGCGCTTAGAACAGTGCTCTGCACAAAGGAAGCACTTAACAGATACCAACATTATTATTATTTATCTTGATGATGTTGTTTTGTTCTGTTTTGCTTTGCTGTCTGTCTCCCCCTTTTAAACTGTGAGCCCGTCACTGGGCAGGGATTGTCTCTATCTGTTGCCGAAATGTACATTTCAAGCGCTTAATACAGTGCTCTGTACCTAGTAAGCGCTCAATAAATACTATTGAATGAAGTATGGTTTTGAAGTAGGGGAGAGTAATTACCTGTTAGGGGGAGGAGAGGGAGTTCCAGGCCAGGGGTCGGCGGCGAGATAGATGAGATGGAGGTACAGTGAGAAGGTTAGCATTAGAGGAACCAAGTGTGTGGGCTGGGTTGTACTAGGAGAGTAGGAAGGTGAGATAGGAAGGGGCAAGGTGGTGGACTGCTTTAAAGCCGAGGAGTTTTTGTTTCCTGTGGAAGTGGGTGGGCAACCACTGGAGTTTCTTCAGAAGTGGGAAAACGTGGTCTGAACGTTTATGAAGGAAAATGATTCCGGCAGCAGAATGGGGTATGGGACTGGAGTGGGGATAGACCCGAGGCAGGGAGGTCGGCAAGGAGGCTGACACAGTCATCAAGGAGGGATAGGATAAGGGCTTACATTACTGTGTTGGTAGTTTGGGCGGAAAGGAAGGGGCAGATTCTGGCGATGCTGTGAAGGTAGAACTGACAGGATTTAGTGATGGCTTGAATATGTGGGTGGAACGAGAGAGGAGTCAAGGATGATGCCAAGGTTATTGGCTTGTAACTTCCCCTTTCTCGCCTCTCTACACCTGGCCTGTCCTCATGCTCTCCTCCTTACCTGGAACTCCCTCCCTTAGACAATAATTCTCATGAACTTCAAAGGCTTCTGAATTCCCACATTCGTCGAGAGGCCTTTTCCTAAGTAATTGTTTGGGTTTTTTTTTTTTTTGTGGTATTTGCTAAGCGCTTACTATGTGCCAGGCATTGTATGAAGTTCTGGGATAGATACAAGGTCATTAGGTTGGACACAGTCCATGTCCCACATGGGGCTCATTCATTCATTCATTCAATAGTATTTATTGAGCGCTTACTATGTGCAGAGCACTGTACTAAGCACTTGGGATGAACAAGTCGGCAACAGATAGAGACAGTCCCTGCCGTTTGACGGGCTTACGGTCTAATCGGGGGAGACGGACAGACGAGAACAATGGCACTAAACAGCGTCAAGGGGCTCAGAATATTAATCCAGGAGATCTCCTCCCTCCTCGCAAGTGCCACCCCCTCCACCTGCCCCTCGGACCCCATTCCCACTCACCTTATAAAAACCATCGCCCCTGCCCTCCTCCCCTCCTGAACTTCTATCTTTAACCACTCACTCTCCAATGGCTCCTTCCCCTCTGCCTTCAAACATGCCCACGTCTCCCCCATTCCAGTTATCTCCCTATCTCCCTACTACCCTTCCTTTCCAAGCTCCTAGAACGAGTCGTCTACACTCGCTGACGAGAATTCCTTAACTCCCATTCTCTCCTGGACCCCCTCCGATGTGGCTCCCGTCCCCTCCACTCTACCGAGACTGCTCTCTCTAAGGTCACCCGTGACCTCCTTCTTGCCAAATCCAATGGCTCCTACTCTATCCAAATCCTCCTTGACCTCTCAGCTGCCTTTGACACTGTCGACCGTCCCCTTCTCCTCCACATCTTATCTCACCTTGGCTTCACGGACTCCGTCCTCTCCCGGTTCTCCTCTCATCTCTCTGGCCGGTCATTCTCGGTCTCCTTCGCGGGCTCCTCCTCCCTCTCCCATCCTCTAACTGTTGGGGTTCCTCAAGGGTCAGTTCTCGGCCCTCTTCTGTTCTCCAGCTACACTCACTCCCACGGTGAACTCATCCACTCTCACGGCTTCAACTATCATCTCTATGCAGATGACACACAGATCTACATCTCCGCCCCCGTCCTCTCCCCTTCCCTTCAGGCTTGTATCTCCTCCTGCCTCCAAGACGGCTCTACCTGGATGTCTACCCACCGCCTAAAACTCAACACGGCCAAAACTGAGCTCCTCATCTTCCCTCCCAAGCCAAGTCCTCTTCCTGACTTCCCTATCACAGTGGATGGCACGACCATCCTTCCCGTCTATCAAACCCGCAACCTCGGTGTCATCTTCGACTCGGCTCTCTCGTTCACCCCACACATCCTATCCGTCACCAAGATTTGCCGGTCTCACCTTTATAATATCGCCAAGATGCGCCCTTTCTTCTCCACCCAAACGGCTATCTTACTGGTACAGGCTCTCACAGTATCCCGGCTAGATTACTGTGTCAGCCTGCTCTCTGATCTCCCTTCCTCCTGTCTCTCCCCGCCCCAGTCTATTCTTGACTCCGCGGCCCGGCTCATCTTCCTGCAGAAACACTCTGGGTATGTCACTCCCTTTCTTAAAAACCTCCAGTGGTTGACTATAAACATCCGCATGAAACAAAAGCTTCTCACTCTAGGCTTCGAGGCTCTCCGTCACCTTGCCCCTTCCTACCTCTCCTCCCTTCTCTCTTTCCACCGCCCACCCCGCACGCTCCGCTCCTCTGCCGCCCGCCTCCTCGCCGTCCCCCGTTCTCGCCTGTCCCGCCGTCGACCCCCGGGCCACGTCCTCCCGCGGTCCCGGAACGCCCTCCCTCCTCACCTCCGCCAAAGTCATTCTCTTCCCCTCTTCAAAACCCTGCTTAAAACTCACCTCCTCCAAGAGGCCTTCCCAGACTGAGCTTCCCCTTTTCCCTCTGCTCCCTCTGCTCCCCCTCTACCCCCCTTCACCTCCCCTCAGCTAAGCCCTCTTTTCCCCCCTTTACCTGTGCTCCTCCCCCTCGCCCTTCCCTTCCCCTCAGCACTGTGCTCGTTCCCTCAACTGTGTATATTTTCATTACCCTATTTATTTTGTTAATGAGATGTATATCACCTTGATTCTATTTATTGCTATTGTTTTTGTCTGTCTGTCTCCCCTGATTAGACTGTAAGCCTGTCAATGGGCAGGGACTGTCTCTATCTGTTGCCGATTTGTACATTCCAAGCACTTAGTACAGTGCTCTGCACATAGAAAGCACTCAATAAATACTATTGAAGGAATGAATTAATTTTACAGGTGAGGGAATTGAGGCTCAGAGAAGTCAAGTGACTGGCCCAAGTTCACACAGCAGACAAGTGACTCCCAAGCCCCTGCTCTATGCTGCTTCAGGGAACATGTCTACCAACTCTTGTATCGTACTGTCCCAAATGGGCCTGGGAGTCAGAAGGTTTAATAATACCATCATTATTTTCATTATGACTTAGAACAGTGCTCTACACACAGTAAGTGCTCAATAATTACCATTCATTGATTGAATAGCCCAACAGCCACCTCAGCAATGTCAGTGTCAATTTACATGCTCTGCTTTTTATGCATTTCTCCCTCCCTCTTAGGCTGTGAGCCCCATGTGGGACAAGGGATTCTGTCCAACCTGATTGACTTGTACCTATCCCATCGCTTAGATACCAGTGCTTGACACAGGGTAAGTGCTTAGCAAATACTATAATCGTCATCATCGTGCTTTTACTCATTCAATTATCCATCTTTCCCTGATTCTTTTATAACCAGCGGTATCTATTTTTCCTCCTAGTGAGATCATTTTGTCTGCGCGTCTCTTCCGTTAGGTCTAAACAGCTTGATAATAATAATAATGTTGGTATTTGTTAAGCGCTTACTATGTGCAGAGCACTGTTCTAGGCGCTGGGGTAGATACAGGGTCATCGGGTTGTCCCACGTGAGGCTCACAATCTTAATCCCTATTTTACAGATGAGGTAACTGAGGCACAGAGAAGTGAAGTGACTTGCCCACAGTCACACAGCTAAGTGGTAGGGCCGGGATTCAAACCCATGACCTCGGACTCCCAAGCCCGTGCTCTTTCCACTGAGCTACATTGCTTCTCTAACCAATCAACCAATCAATCAATCGCATCTATTGAGCCCTTACTATAGACAGAGCACTGTACTAAGTACTGAGAGAGTCCAGAATAACAGACTGTGATAATGTCTTCATGTCCATTCTACTCTTCCAAGCAGTTTGTACTAAACACCCATTAGATGGCCCTAATCATAGTAATAATGATAATGATGGTATTTGTTCAGCATTTACTATGTGCCGAGCACTTTTCTAAGCGCTGGGCTAGACCGATTTGTACATTCCAAGCGCTTAGTACAGTGCTCTGCAAATAGTAAGCGCTCAATAAATACTATTGAATGAATGAATGAATAAAAGGTAATCAGTTGAGTAGTTGGTGGATTGTACACTGATAATCCATTTGGAAATTTTCATTTTGGTGGCAAAACAGTAGCTGTTCAGAGCCAGGTTGGTGCTATACTTTCGCCCGTGTTACTACAGAAACCTAATTCACTCACTGTAAAGTGTCCGCAACCTAGTCGGCCGATTGCTAACTTTCTCCTCTCCCTTTTTTTCAGGCTGCCTTCACCGCAACCGCAATTAATGGGACAGATTTCTGCACCTCAGCCAAGGATGCATTTTATATCTCATCTAAGCATTCAGGACACATTTCATCCATCAGCTGCTTTGGAGACTTCATAATTTTTCTAGGAAAGGTGAGGTGCCTGCGTTAGAAAATCATGGAATCTGGTTTACAAAATGGGTGAACCCGTTTAACGCAAGAGGAAAGTAGTCATTGGCTTCTGTGTTGGGGGGGGCGGGTACTAGATGATTGCATGAATTAAAAATGAATGTATTGGTGGGGGAATTAATTTTTTTTTTACAAACTCACGCCCACACAGGTAATTATACTCGCATGTTCGACACCCACATATACATGCAGCCGACGCTAGCGGTAGGAGGGTATGCCCGGCGGAAAGCAGGGGAACGCGTACATGCTGAAACTACAGGTTGCGGGGGTGGAGCTGGGACTTAGGGGACAGGTTGGGGGCAGAGAAAAAGGGGTGCGGGGATTGTGGGGAGAGGGCTTAGGCCAGGCTCTGGGCAGGGAGCTTCAGACTAAGGGAGAAAGGCTGGAGAGATCTGGATCCCGGCAGCTCCGCCACATGTCTGCTGTGTGACCTCGGGCAAGTCACTGACTTCTCTGGGCCTCAGTTACCTCAGCTGCATAACGGGGATGGAGACTGTGAGCCCCATGTGGGACAGGGATGTGTCCAACTTGATTACCTTGTACCTACCCCAGTGCTTAGAACAGTGCCTGGCACATAATAAGTGTTTAGACTGTGAGCCCATTATTCTATCTGTTGCCGAATTGTACACTCCAAGCGCTTAGTACAGTGCCCTGCACATAGTAAGCACTCAATAAATACTATTGAATAAGTGCTTAACAAATACCATAATTAATTAATTACCTGAGGATGCGGGGCCTTGAGGGAGAAGCTGGTCCTTTGATTCTATTTTACTTTTTATGTGCCACTTTCCTGGGTGAATTCATTCATTCAGTAGTATTTATTGAGCTCTTACTGTGTGCAGAGCACTGTACTAAGCGCTTGGAAAGTACAATTCGGCAACAGATAGAGACAATCCCTACCCGACAACGGGCTCACAGTCTAGAATGCCATCCCCACGCATTTTGGATGCCATTTTGCTGGGGGGTTTTGAATTTTTATGGGAACGGGGACTGGACCTGCCGGGGTGAGTATCAGACATGTGTCTCATCCACCTGGTACAACTCCCACCCCGTCCCCTGTCAATTCAGGGTTTCCATAGACTGTAAACTCCTGCAGGGCAGGGACTCTTCTTCTACTGGGATTCTTTCCTCCCAAGCCTAGGGCATGTGCTCATTGCAAAGGATTGGGCTTTATGTACATACATATCTGTAATTTAGGTACATATCTGTAATTATGACTGTAATTCATTTATTTGTATTAATGTCTGTCTCCCGCTGACTAATAATAATAATAATAATAATAATAATGGTGTTTAAGTTCTTACTGTGTGCCAGGCACTGTACTAACCACTGGGGAGGATACAAGCAAATCGGGTTGGACACAGTCCCTGTCCCACGTGGGACTCATAGTCTCAATCCCCATTTTACAGATGAGGTCACTGAGGCCCAGTGAAGTGATTTGCCCAGGGTCACACAGCAGACAAGTGGCGGAACGTGGATTGGAACCCAGGCCCATGGTCTATCTACTATGCCATGCTGCTTCTCCAGAGTGTAAACTGGATACTCTTTGTGGGCAGGAAATGTGTCTGTTTACTGTTCCCAAGTGCTTAGTACAGTGCTCTGCACACGGCAAGCACTCAATCAATACGATTGAATGAATGAATCTGTAAAATGGGCATTAAGAGTGTGAGTCCCGTGTGAGTCAAGGACAGCATTCAACCTGATTAGCCTGATTTCCCCCAGCGCTTAGTTACAGTCATGGGTGCGAATCCCAGCTCTGCCACTTGTCAGCTGTGTGACTGTGGACATGTCACTTCACTTCTCTGCACCTCAGATCCCTCATCTGTAAAATGGAGATTAAGACTGTGAGCCTCACGTGGGACAACCTGATGACCCTGTTTCTACCCCAGCGCTTAGAACAGTGCTCTGCACATAGTAAGCGCTTAACAAATGCCAACGTTATTATTATTATTATTATTATTAATATTACAGTGCCTGGCAAATAGTAAGCACTTAACGAATACCAGAAAAAAATGAATGATTTCTCTTTTGGGGCAGGTGTTTGTGATGTACTTCACAGTATTTGGCGGTCTAATGGCGTTTAACTACAACCGTGAATTGCAAGTGTGGGCGGCTCCACTGTTATTGATGGCATTTTTTGCCTACCTAGTAGCTCACAGTTTCTTATCCGTGTTTGAAACGGTGCTGGATGCTCTTTTCCTCTGTTTCGCTATTGATGTGGAAACAAATGATGGATCTCCAGGAAAACCTTATTTCACAGATCAAGAGTTCATGGTAAATAACTGTTCTCTTTAAAATCAAACTTTCTCTCTAAGAAACTTTTTCACGTTAAACTCTCCTTCTAAATCCTAGTTGTCACCAGAAGGGAAGCGTCGTGGTCTGGTGGATAAAATATGCGTCAGAGACCCAGGGGATCTGGGTTCTAATCCCAGTTCCACCACTTGCCTGCTGTGTGACCTGGGGCGAGTAACTTAACTTCTCTGTGCCTCAGTTTCCTTAACTGCAAAATGGAGAAACAATACCTCTTGTTCCTCCTATTAGACTTGCAGTCCCATTTGGGATAGGAACTGTATCTAGCCTGATTAACTTGTATCTACCCAGCACTTAGAACAGTGCTATAAACATAGTAAGCACTTAACAAATACCTTACAAGAAACAAGGGGTTCTTTTGGAAAACTCCTGGAAAACAGCCAGGAAAAATATATGCTAGCCAAACAATTGGCCACGAAAGTGTGATTAGCCACCATTTATAATGCTTTTCTGAATAAAACATCCCTTTTTCTTTTTGGTAGAATTTTGTCTATAGGAGCAGTAAATCAATTGATGATGAAAAGAAACAGAGAAACAAAGATACACTGAATAATGAAGATGGTACAGAACTCCAGCCTATCGTGAGATAGCATGTCAGATGTTTGTTCCTCGTGGTGTGTAAGAATTTTGGCAATTTTGATGCTCTTTATAGAATTCTTTACAGTCAGAATCCTTAATGTGGTCTTTTTTGCCTTTTACACTTTGATTTATGATATGGTCACAGTGTGGATTTTTATTGTGGTGTTATCTAAAAAGGAATCTGCCATCCCACCAAGTGAGGCACTAATCGATGCTATGTTCTTCACAGCTTTTTTAAGATTTTTTTCTGTTAGATTAAATGAGGGCCTATTAATGTGAGGAAAGTTTAAGGGGCCGTTTTTGGTTTTTTTTAAACTGAAAGATGATTTACCGGTACCCATTTATTGGAAAACCATTTTTGTGATAGTCACCTTCCTATCACTCAGGGTAATGATGCATGTTGCATCCAGATATAAGAAAGGAGCCCTCATTTTCGGCAGGGTTTTAGCCTTCTTTAGCCCTGAGCTCTCTTCCGCAGAACCTCGTTGATAGATTTTTAATTTTTGCCATCCTTCCCTACTCCTGTTCACCCTCTGTTGGGAATGCTAAGAGTGGTGAAATAGTTATAGACAGAGAAGGAAGAGAGACAAGCAAATAAAGCACCTGGATATTTGAGCTGAGGGGATAGACTTCAACTTAGTGTGACATTTTCAAATTGTAAGTGCACCAGCTTTGGGGGCTCCAAGACCTCTTTTGTCTTCTAATTAACTTGCCCGATCTTTTGAATATTCTAGCAAACATGATTTCATATTTTCTCTGATATCCTCTCTGATAGATTATCTGTAGGTAAATTGATTATAAATGCGTAACCGTCTGAGTCAGGAAAATCATTTCTCTCTGTGGAAAATTCAAGTCTTCTCTTTTAAATAAACAAGAGTTTAGAAGAAGCTCTAAGGTTTTTTTTAGGAGAATTGTTGTAGGGTAGATTTAACGCAGGGCCTCCTCACCAAGAATGCTAGAAATCTGCAGAAGTTTCTTAGAACCGCCAATTGCAAGAGCTCGCTGTGGGCAGGGATTGTGTCTGTTTGTTGTTATATTGTACTCTCCCAAGCAAAGAGTGCACATAGTAAGCGCTCAATAAATCTGATTGAAAAAGGGGCCTCCTCGAATGCTAATTCTTGGTTGGCAGAGATTGGGGTAAGAGAACGAAACTGGACCCAAACTACTACTTCCATCATGAAGTGCCTACTGCAGGTAGAGTTCAGTACCAAGTACTTTTAAGAGTACGATAGAGAGAAGACATGGTTACTCTTCGCAAGGTCTTACAATCGAATGGGTCAGAGAGGCAGACAGACTTCAGTTCATTTTCAGATGGTGGGAGGAAGACACACCAGCCCGTCAGATTGAAAACTCGTTGTGGGAAAGGAATGTGTCTACCAACTCTCTTATGTTGTACTCTCCCAAGTGCTTAGTACAGTGCTCTGAAATCAATAAGTGCTCAGTAAATATAATTGGTTGAGGAAATTGGTGTATCCATGAAATGGACAGTTAAATATAAAACAGTGCTTGGCACATAGTAAGTGCGTGATAAATACCGTCATTATTATTATTAATATATACAAGCATACCCCCATGCTCCAGCCGGGTCATGTTCCTTTAAAATGTGGCTGTATTTTGGGACGTAGATTTCTCTTCTAGAACGAGCCCTGACTTCAGAGGCAAGCCCTACAGTTAAGTAAAAATTATCATTCATTCATTCATTCGTATTTATTGAGTGCTTACTGTGTGCAAAGCACTGTACTAAGCACTTGGGCGAGTCCAATACAACATACAGACATATTCCCTGTCCACAGTGAGTTCGCAGACTAGAGGGGTAGACAGACATTAATATATACAATTAAATATATAAATAAATTACAGATATATAGTCTGAGCTCACTGGCTAGACTGTGAGCTCGTTGTAGGCAGGAATGTGTCTGTTGTTATAGCGTAGTCGCCCAAGTGCTTAGTACAGTGCTTTGCAAACAGTAAGTGCTCAATAAATATGATTGAATGAATGAATGAATGAATATACATATGTGCTGTGGGGCTAAATCCCTCCCTGTGCCTTCCCTCCTGAGTTCTTAATGACTTTTCTGTCACCACTCACACCTCGAACTTGATCCCCTCTGGCCATATCCCCAGCACTTCCTACAATTTCACACTCCAGTGTTTTGGGGTTTTTGTTTTTTTACTGTTTTAACTTCCAGAATGGTTGTCCTTCCCATCTTATAACCCTATCTCCCTGCCCCCATCTGCTGATATTAAACGCCATTCAGTCCACATCGCCTCACTTCTCGAGAACCTCCGGTGGTTGCCCATCCATCTCATCAAACAGAAACTCCTCACCATCAGTTTTAAAGCACTCAATCGGCTTGATACCTCCTACCTCATCTCACTAATTTCCTATTGCAGCCCAGCCCTCTCACTTCATTCCTCTACCACTGCTTTAACACTAATATCCCATTACAACCCAGCCCACTCACTTCACTCCTCTACCACCAACCTACACACTGTACCTTGATCTCATCCATCTCACGGCCAACCCCTTGCCCATGTCCTCCCTCTGGCCTGGAACTCCCTCCCCGTTTTTATTAAACAGATGACCATTCTTCCCTCCTTCAAAGCCTTATTAAAATCAATCACATCTCCTCCGAGAGGCCTTCCCCGACTAAGCCCTCATTTCCCCTACTCCCTCTGCGGCATCCAATTGTATTTATTGAGCGCTTACTGTGTGCAAAGCACTGTATTAAGCGCTTGAGGTGCACCCATGCACTTGGAGGTTTACTCTTTAAGCCCTTGATATTCACTCAACCTTCAGCCCCAAACACAGCACAGTCCATATCTGTAATTTAAAGTCTGTCTCCCTCTCTGGACTGTAAGCTCCTGGTGGGCAGAGAATAATAATAATAACAATAATAATGTTGGTATTTGTTAAGCGCTTACTATGTGCCGAGTACTATTCTAAGCGCTGGGGAAGACATAGGGAATCAGGTTGTCCCACGTGGGGCTCACGGTCTTAATCCCCATTTTACAGATGAGGGAACTGAGGCACAGAGAAGTTAAGTGACTTGCCCACAGTCACACAGCCGACAAGTGGCAGAGCTGGGATTCGAACTCATGAGCCCTGACTCCAAAGCCCATGCTCTTTCCACTGAGCCACGCTGCTTCTCCAATTTGTATTGTAATCTCCTAAGCGCTCTGCACACAGTGTTCAGTAAATATCTTGTTTGAGCGATCGACTCATTATATCACTGAATGTGTGTGTGACTGTGGGCAAGTCTCTGCACATAGTAAGCGCTCAAGAAATACTATTGAATGAATAAATACTATTGAATGAAAGTCACTTAACTTCTCTGTGCCTCAGTTACCTCATCTGTAAAATGGGGATGAAGATTGTGAGCCTCACGTGGGACAACCTGATTACCTGTATCTACCCCAGCGCTTAGAACAGTGCTCTGCACATAGTAAGCGCTTAACAAACACCGACATTATTATATACCAAGCACTGTGTTCAGTCTTGGGGTAGAGTAAAGGTCATCAGATTGGACTGTCCCTTTAGATACACAGGGCTCCCACTCTAAGAAGGAGGGAGAAGAGGGAATCCCCATTTTACGGATGAGGAAACTCGAGACACAGACCAATCGAGCCCTTCCAAAGGTCATACGGCAGTTTAAGACGTGGAGCCGAACTTAGAACCTAGGTTTCCTGACTCTCAGTCCTGTGCTTTTTCCACCAGGCTCTGAGGAACAGCAACAGGGCTGTGTTGTACTCTCCCAAGCTCTTAGTAGAGTGCGTTGCACACAGTAAGCGCTCAATAAATACGATTGAATGAATGGATGTATGAATGGGTGGTCCCTGTGTCTATTGCTGGTTGGAGGGGTACAGGCAGAAAGAGAAGGGTACTGCTGTACTACATGGCTTGTGCTAGCGTATTCCATTTTGATTTTTTAATACTGGAGTGTTGGGGAGGAGCTTCCATACAATGGGGTTGGTCAGTAAGAGGTGTAGCATCTCTCAATCACTCATTCAGTTGTATTTATTGAGTGCTTACTGTGTCAGAGCACTGTACTAAGCGCTTGGATAGTACAGTTCGGCAGCAGAGTCAATCGCTACCCAACAAGAGCCTCACAGTCTAGAAGTGGGGTGACAGACGACAAAACAAGTAGACAGGCATCAATAGCATCAAAATAGACAAATAGAATTATAGATATATGTATATAGATATATTTATGGGGTCGTATATATTGTAGGGTGATTGAAACGCCAGGTACACTTGCATGCTTAAATGCCAGGAGGGATACAAATGCAGAAGTGCCAAGCAAGGCTGTTGGTTATTGGGACTTGGTGTTGGAAATGTATCCAGAAGGGTATTGGGAGGACATTTAAATGGGGGAGAGCAGTGGGGTGGTGGATTCGAAGGGGGAGGGTGTGCCAGGCAGTGGAACGGTGTGAGCGGAGGCTGGAGAGCCAAGAGCCAAGCTTGAAGAACAGCCGGGCCTAGTGGATAGAACCCAGGCCTGGGAGTCAAAAGGACCTGGGTTCTAATCCCAGTTCTGCCACATGTCTGCTCTGTGACCTTGGGTAAATCACTTCACTTCTCTGGGCCTCAGTTGTTGCATCTGGAAGGTGGGGATTAAGAGTGTGAGTCCCATGTGGGATAGGGATTGTGTCTCACCTGATTGACTTGTATCTACCTCAGTGCTTAAACACTGCTCGGTACATAATAAGTGCTTATGTTCACCTAGTTTGACACTTAACTCTGTGACACTTTTTCCCTCAACTAAGATCACAATTATTATGATCATTATTATTAAAATACCTACCGGAGCTTGGAGATTTAGCCAGTAAGTTTATGTTCACCCAGTTTGACACTTGCTCTGTGACACTTTTCCACCTCCTGCATGTTTAGCATCTGTTTTCAAATCATCCCTTTACTCATTTACTCCTTTCTGTGTATTAGTATTCAAGTGCTGAGTGCAGAGCACTGTACTAGGTGCTTGGGAGAGGGCAAAATAAGAAAGTTGGTAGACACATTCCCAGCCCACAAGGAGCTTACAGTCTAGTCTAGTTTCATGATCTAGTCGCTTCAAGGGGCGCATAATCTATTCTGCCTGTACTCTCCTATATGCTTAGTACACTGCTCAGCACATAGTACATATCACTGATTATGTCCAAACTAATATCATTTTTTCCTTCAGTGTTTGTACTGGGAGCTTTTCCAAGGTGGCTCAGTGGAAAGAGCCCGGGCTTGGGAATCAGAGGTCATGGGTTTGAATCCAGGCTCTGCACTTGTCAGCTGTGTAACTTCGGGCAACTCACTTAACTTCTCTGGGCCTCAGTTACCTCATCTGTAAAATGGGGATTGACTGTGAGCCTCATGTGGGACAACCTGATTACCCTGTGTCTATCCCAGCGCTTAGAACAGTGCTCTGCACATAGTAAGTGCTTAACAAATGCCAACATTATCATTATTATTATTATTAGTCCAAGAAGAGAGGGGAAGTTGAGAGAATAAGGCAAATCAGTTCTGGAAAGTTTGAAGTAAAAGTACAACCACAGTTGAATTATGTTATAGCAATATAAATGAGGGAGAATAACGTTATTATTAAAAAATATAACATATCACTACCTACTTTTGTTTCAGCAGATCTAAGAGAAAGGAAGTCACAACTGGCATTAGGAAAAATGATATGATTACCCCTTCTTCATTCCTTCATTCAATCTTATTTATTGAGTGCTTCCTCTGTGTGCAGAGCACTATACTAAGCACTTGGGAGAGAACAGTACAACAGTAAAGTCTAGGTGCTAGAAGTGGATGGGCAACCCTGGAGTTCTTTGAGGAGTGGGGAAACATGGACTGAATGTTTTTGTAGAAAAATGATCTGGGCAGCAGTGAAGCATAGACTGGAATGGGGAGACACAGGAGGCAGGGAGGTCAGCAAGGAAACTGAGACAGTAATCAAGGTGGGATAGGATAAGTGATTGGATTAATGTGGTTGGAGTTAGGATGGAGAGGAAAGGGCAGATTTTGGTGCCGTTGTGAAGGTGGAACGGACAGGATTAAGTGTTGGATTGAATATGTAAATTGAGAGAGGATTCAAGGATAATGCGAAGGTTAGAGGTTTGTGAGACAGGAAGGATGGTGGCGCCGTCTACCGTGATGGGAGAGTCACGGGAAGGACAGGGTTTGAGTGGGAAGATGAAATAATAAGTTTGAAGTGACGGGATGACATCTATGTAGAGATATCTTGAAGACAGGAGGAAATGGGAGTCTGCAGAGAGGGAGAGAGATCAGGGCTGGAGGTGTAGATTTGGGTATCATCCACAGAGATGATAGTTGAAGCCATGGGAGCGAATGAGTTCTCCAAGGGAGTGAGTGTAGATGGAGAATAGAAGGGGACCCAGAACTGAACCCTGAGGGATCCCCACAGTTATTCATTCATTCATTCATTCATTCAATAGTATTTATTGAGCGCTTATTATGTGCAGAGCACTGTACTAAGCGCTTGGAATGTACAAGTCGGCAACAGATAGAGACAGTCCCTGCCCTCTGACGGGCTTACAGTCTAATTGGGGGAGATGGAAAGACAAGAACAATAGTAATAAATAATATCACAGTTAGGGGGTGGGAGGCAGAGGAGGAGCCCTCAGAAGGAATTTAGAGCCCTTGAAAGTTGTCATCAGATGTGTTTTTGTTTTAAAGTATTTAAGCGCTTACTGTGAAGATACAAGCTAATCAGGTTGTATGTCCCACGAAGGGCTCACAGTCTGGACCTGAGGAGCAGAAGTAACTTGCTCGAGGCCACACAGCAGACAAGTGGAAGATAAGAGATTAGAACCCAGGTCCTCTGACTCGTAGGCCCACGCTCTTTTCACTAGAGTGCTGTTTCTCTTGTTTGCCTATGGGAGGTAGAGTAGAACCTTGAGGAAGCTTAAATCCTAAAGTTGAGATGATGAGCTAAACCTCACCCACTTAGAGACCTTTCCAAGGTCAGCCTCATATCTGGTGAAGCCAAGGTGTGATGCTCAAGTAAGTGGTCATGCCGGCTAGTGGTTGCCAGTCACCAGACCCCACAGTGGGACTCACTATACAGGTCACACTCCAGGACTATAAGACTGCCAACTCTCTGAAATTTCATTTTAGGATTTCACATTCCACTCTGTCTTGGCCTAGTGGATACAGTACAGGCTTGGAATTCAGGACCTGGGTTCTAATCCCGACTCCGCCACTTGTCTGCTGTGTGACCTCAGGCAAGTCATTTAACTTCTTGACACCTCAGTTACCTCAGCTGTAAAATGGGGATTAAGACTGTGAGTCCATTATGGGATAAGGACTCTGTCCAACCCGATTACCTTGCATCTACACCGGCACTTAGTACAGTGCAGAGAAGCAGCCTGGCTTAATGGAAAGAGTCCGGGCTTGGGAGTCAGAGATCATGCGTTCTAATCCCGGCTCTGCCACTTGTCAGCTATGTGACTTTGGGCAAGTCACTGAACTTCTCTGGGCCTCAGTTACCTCATCTGTAAAATGGGGATTAAGATTGTGAGCCCCAGGAGGGAAGACCTGATTACCTTGTATCTACTCCAGTGCTTAGAACAGTGCCTTACACATTGTAAGCTCTTAACAAATACCGTCATTATTACAGCGGCCGGCACATAGTAAGCGCTTAACGAATACCGGTTATTATCATTATCGTTATTATTTGAGGTAGACTAGGAAAGGATCAACCAATACACCTGGCTCTCTTCTAGCTTGTTTTCCCAAAACGATTTGGAGAGAATGTTATACCTAAGAAATATTCTTTCCCCAGCGGCGAAGTTATGGGCATTGCATATTCTACATGTTGGTTCAAATCGATGTGGCATTAGGAGGAACAGCTGTGAGTGTGGGATGTGTTGGTCACGGTATGGTGCTGCTAAATTTCTTAGCCTCTGCTTTACCATATAATTGTGTTTTTGTCGCGTTCCACTTTAATATGGCAAAAGAGTGAGCAGCAAGAGGTGCTCTCAGAGTGCTAGCCATAAAAATATAGGAAGGTGCCTGGAAAGTCAGGCAGTGGTAGCTTTGATCCACTTATTCTCCCAACCCATTAAATCCCAACCCATAAAAGCGACAGTACTGTAACACAATTTCCTCAAAATATAAGATTCTTCAAGAACATATTTGTCAAATTACAACAGTCTCCTGTAACCCAGATTCCAGTTTTTTAAGCAGAAACTTGGGGAGGGGAGGGAGAGTTGGTACCTGGGGTACCCGATCCCTGGGTTTTGGGTGATGACTCGGGGCGGGGGGCGGGGTGACCCTAGATTGGCTCCATGTTGAAGGTGGTCGCCATGGTGGGTGTAGGGCCCAAGGCTTAAGCTCCCTCTTCCCCATTGTGTTGCCGGAGGGCTCACTGGATCAAGCTAATAATTTTTAGGCCTGAGCTTTAGCGTAGTCATTGTTTTAAATGCCGGAGAATCAAAACTGTTTCCATTGTTGAAGAATAAGAGCATGTTCTAAAAATAGCAGCTTTACGTCTGTCGTTGACAAAGGATCGGATGAAAAGCGGGACAATATGATGGAGAGGAAGGAAACCAAAAGGTAAAGGAATTAGAACAATGCCCACTTCAAACTTAGTAATTTACCATGGATAACTCGCTTCAAAGTGCTTTCACTTCATATATCCACTTTGACTCTTCCCACACTTTGCTCCTCTGTCAGCCTTTACACTGTACCTCCGTCTCGTCTGTCTCGCCGGCGATCTCTCGCCCACATCCTGCCTCTGGCCTGCAACACCCTCCCTCCTCAAATCTGAGAAAATTACTCTCCCCCACTTCAAAGCCTTATTGAAGGTGCATGTCCTCCAAGAGGCCTTCTCTGACTAAGCCCTCCTTTCCTTTTTCTCCCACTCCCTTCTGCGTTGCCCCGACTTGCTCCCTTTATTCATCACCCCCGCCCCACAGCACTTTTTACAGATCTGTCATTGATGCCTGTCTCCCCCCTCTAGACTTTAAGCTTGTTGTGGGCAGAGAACATGTCTGTTATATTGTTGTAATATATTCTCCCAAGTGTTTGGTTCAGCAACCTGCACAAAGTGCTCAATGAATACGATTGACTGACTTCCGGCTGGCAACCACCATCTCCCGGCCCAGCCACCTCTCAGCAGCGACCCTCCCATTCTCAGAGCTGGAGTGGGAAGAGGCAGAAAAGTGAGAGGTAAGGTGCAGAGGCCATTTTTTCTTCTGGGTTCAGAGTTGAAGTTTGAGAAAGGAAACTACTTTAAAGGCAGGACTAACGTAATCATTTATTGAGTGCTTACTATAGGCAGAACACTATACTAAGCACTTGGGAGAGTACAACAGAATAAGCAGACACCTTCCCTACTCATAACGAGCTTACGGTCTAGAAGGGGAGACATAGCTCAATATGAACAAAAACTCGTAGCTAGAACAGTAAGCTTGAGTTCATTTTAGTTACTGGCCTCGTTCATTTCCCCAGAAGCTGACCACCTAAACTTTCCCACTGTCTTGAGCCGTTTTACTGTCAGATGCAGATAGTGGTTCCAGGAAGAAGCAAATTCCCAGAGTGGAGGTGAAAGTTTTGGAGTGGCATCTCTTTCAATAAAATGAGGCATGTGTTCAGGCAAGGTAGGGTGGACAGGTTTAGGATTCCCAGCTGGGAAGAAAAAGGTTTTATCCCTTCCTAAACCGCAGCTTAAATTCCTTGGGAGGATAGTGCCATACAAGTTTTATGAATCTGTGTTCTAAACTGCTACAGGAAGTAGTTGATAAAAGCTTTGTTTTCCCTCCCCCTAAAAGACTCCTCTCATCAAGACACAGCGTTAATTGCCCGCAGTTAGGATGGGTTTGTTGTGAGCTTTTAACCTAGTCTGCTTCTGAGGCAGCAAGACGCTGAGGGAAGAGAATCAGAGCAGTGAAGAGGTTGGATTTCTGGCTGGTGTCTCTAGTATGAAGCCTTTCACCTTCAGTCCCCATGAGAGGAGGAGGAAGATTGCCATTGTTCTGGGATACTTCCCCTTTATTGGGCAGGACTCAATGGAAGCAAGAGAAAAAAAAAAATCCCATCAACTCAAAAGAATTTCAGGGAGGTAGACTGGCAGTCCCACATATAACACCCCACCATAGCTGAGGTTTTGGAAAAACTCAAGTGATCTTGTCAAGAAGTGACGGAACTTACTTCCAGTAATTAATATGCATATTTTCAGCATAACTATCTCACTTCACCTGTGACCCCCATGTGGGACAGGGACTTTGCCCAATCCGATCTATCCCAGTGCTTGGCCCATGGTAAAGGCTTAAATTCCATTTTTTAAAAAAAAGAACTCTAAAAATTGCTAACAAAGTGAATGTAAAGAGTTATGCCGAACTTACACAAAAGTCTATTCAGCATGAGTGGAGACTATTTACTAACGTAGCAGAACTGAAAGGCCAGAACTTAAAGGTCACCTATTCTGGTGGTTGTGGGAACTAAAAAATAAGAGCCAGCCTGGGGTTCATATGCAGTGTTCAAAAAAGTTTATTATCAAAAATACAATGGGATCAGTTTATGCTGAGAAATGCAGCAATAAATACAGTTGAAAGAAGAAAACAAAGCATCTCTACATCGATACATTGGCACAAACAGGAAGAGTAAAATGCACCGTCCATACCTAAGACTGCGGCAGGCTCTGTTTCGTACAAGCTCCCTTTAGAAGGACTACTTCTAGTCAGTTCAGGTAATGGAATGAAACACGTTTAATCACAACTGCACATGGATCATATGACTTTATTTTAAAATTAGCAAACAATACTGAAGAAACAATGATATTTAAAAATCTCTAAAATGCTGCACTTTCGATTTAGTCGGCAAAGGCCACATTGAACAATAAAGCATGAAAGTTCGTCGTCTTCCATGTAGAAACCAGATGCTAAACTGTAAAAAAAAAAAGCTCCATATGGTCCGTAAATACCAGTTTAAGAAGATTGTAAAAATGCATAGGTCTTTAATAAAAAGAACTTGTTGTACAAGAGTACTCCCCTTTCACAGTATTCCTTTTTACTTCATATGCAAATTATTGTTTATGCTGTAGAATATGTTACAGCACTAAAAGGCAACTATTGAGGGAAGAGGCAGAGAAAGGAAAAAGGAATGTTGTAAGGCAATATTTTTTTTTAGGTACGATACAGCATAATAGTGTTTTAGGAAGACAAGAAAAATTACACAAGGCTAGCTTGGTTTTCATCCAACACCACAATGACCTAATACTGAGACTGCTGCGTGACTCTAATAATCAATGCCTTGGTCGCTATATTGGTAATCTCTTGGATAGTCATCTTGGTACTCGCCATGATATTCATCTGGATATTCCGCTTGGTAATCGCTGTCGCTGATTTCCGATCCGTTAGTTCCCGTACCTTGGCTTCCGTTGTGAATTACGGGTTCTGTTGGGGCGGCGCAATACTTGGGATCATACACTTGTCGTCCGAGCCCGTACACGCTCATTCCTTTCTGGGAAGCCACTTTGTTGGTGCCCATCTGTAGTGAAATAGTTGAGTTATCCACCGGCTGTAACGTTAACTTCTGATCGTAGATGTCTCTTCTGGTACCTGGTGCTGACATCCCAGCCTAGTAAAAGAGCACGGCAACAAGAACAGTGCTGAAGTAAAACCAACCGGATTCGCTGGCAAGTCACATTAACGTTATCTGCTAAAGTAATTAATAGCCCTTGTGGTTTTTTTCTTTTTAATCAGACATGCTAGGTCACAAGCATTTCGCCTGTTCCTACAGAAGATCGTTTCCTCATCCAGGTATGGGGTGAAATTACTGTTGGAAAAGTCACGCCTTTTTTCTTCTTGGGAAAACCTGCTTTATGCTCCCAGGAAAGGACCGTGGATAGCCCCATTTCTAGAATTCATTTTTGGACCCTTCAGATACTCCGATATCTTGCATGACCACTGTTTGTCTACTCGATTTTTGAGGGAAACGGTCTTAATTCCAAATAGCGGACTGCAGCAGTCAGACCTTCTAGTTATTTGTTGTAGGGCTATTATTGCAGGTCTGTTTTAACAGTTTATTGCAGTACTACTCAAATGAGAGCATTACTTACCTGACTGGCTCCTTTATTGGTACCCATCTGCAGGCTAATTGTTGTCTGGTCAAAAGGCTTGTCGGTTTGCATTTTGGGATCATAAAGATGCCTCCTAGTTCCATAGGCGGTCATTCCTGCCTGGCTTGCACACTTGTTGGTTCCCATCTTAAGGAAGTTTTCAAAAACAAAATGTTCTCAACGATTGTAAAGAGCCAAGATTGCATAGGTAAGTGGGGAATGCATTTCACTTCTACTTTTACATTACGATTCCAACGCTAGCCAGCCTTTAGGCCCTCTCTCACTCAATTTGTGCCAGAAATGATCTAAGAGGGGTTATAAGGAGTTACAAAAAGAGTCCAGAAAGCTAAAGGATTTAGACCTGTTAGCAACATTAGCGAGCTCTACTTCTACCTACAGGAAGGACTATAGACGGTTTTGGGACAGTACTTTGTAATTTAAACTGAAGGTAGCCAAATTCTGAGCCTTCTCTGGCCATATGACCAGAGAGAACAATAACATTTATGCTCCGCTGGAGGTTTACAGCCAGTAGAGACCCACAAATAGGATGTTTAAGCAAAGGACCAGTTGCCAATTCAACCTTCTGACCTCGTTTCCAGTGTCGGCACTTCAAAGGTACTTTTTCTTGGGGAAATCCTTGGCTAAGGTGCTTGAAGTTCATTAATTAAAGCCAATAGTGGGTGTTTGAGACAAGTTGATATCATAATGATGGTATTTGTTAAGCACTTACTACGGGCCAAGGTCTGTACTAAGAACTGGGTTAGACACCCAGGCGAAACACAGACCCTGTCCCACATGGGGCTCACAGTCTAATTGGGGGGGGGGGGGGAGGGAAGAGTTATTTAATCCCTTGTTTTTCAGTAAAGTGACCTGCCTATGGCCACCATCAGGCAAGTGGCGGAGCTGGAATTAGAACCCAGGTCTCCTGACTTCCAGACCCCTGCCCTTTCCACTCAGTCACAATGCCAATTAATTTATGGCATTCCATAAATTAAGGATAGGTGTAACTGAGGGCTGGTTGGGTTTCCTCCCTCCTGAAAAAAATGCAACACTTTAAGGCAGTGCTCCACTACTCCAATTCTTTGGATCTGATTTTCAGATGTCAGAATCCCTTGCCTGACAGGAAGGGCGGTCTCTACTCAAACAGCTGTTCTTTTGTTCCAGATGCTACAGAAGTGTGCTTTACAAATACATTTCAGTTTAACCAAAGAAGCTAAATCACCAAACCAAGAAATAAGTCTTAGGGAAATGTAAACAATACTGTTACCCATTTGAATTAATAGCTCATTTGGCTAGCTTTCTGAGAACGCGTGCAATTTACCTGGAGGCCAATTACGCTTTGTCCAGCTTTTAGTTTTCCTTCATCAAAGCGCCTTGCTTGTTTTTCTGCATATTTGACACCAATGTCAATTGTTGTGTGGAACCCTTTTGTTTTTGCCTAAACAAAAAGAGTATTTAAACTTATTTAAAAGTCACTTGGCGTGTAGAAAGACTGATAAAAGCACTATGCTTTGAGCCCAAAGTACCTCAAATACGAAACATTAATTAATAAGCTTTACTTGATTAAAGAAGTTACATTGTACATCAGTCTAAAAGAGAAAGATTTTCCCTTGAATGGAAAATGAACAAGTTTCTATTTTTCCCTTGATACTTCAACTTCATTAAATTCACAGAGCCAACCTCAACAGAGTGATTTTTCCCCCCGACGTATTTCATTTGATTTTAGCTGTTAGAGATATACATACCAAACCAGCCAAAGCCACCAGAGAAGTCTGAACTTGGGTCATGTTTCCATTTTCAAAGAGATCATTTGCTTCAAAAATGTCATGTGGCTTCATGCCATAGGCCTGAATAGCCTTAATAAAATTTCCAATGTTCTCCAACTAAAAAAGAAAGAGTCAAATTAACACTTACAATATTTGGGTGAGGAAAATGTCAAACACTAGAGGCTTTACTGTATAGATTAAGCCTTGCTGAGGCTTTCCAGGAAGACTATGTAATAAGATTTCTTGAATCAGTTTTAGCTGGACGTGGTGTTGGAGTGGGGATAAAAGGCTGAGGCAGGTTCTGTACAAAGCTTTCCTCAGTTGCTAATGTAGATTTTGTCTGAGCAAAGGAGCATTTAAGGGGGGGCGGGGAGTAGGTGAAGAAAGCTTTTGCAGCCAGTGGGTGAGAAACACCAAAAAAATTCTCCTTAAAAAAGACAGACTTCAGAACACTGTCATGGGTCCACATTAAAGGAAGCCAGAAAGCAAGTGATTTGGTCATTTACACTAAAATATTCAGAGTACTTTTTGCTGCTCCACTACACTAAAACCAAAAATCCAACTGAGTAACTTAAGATCGTCCTCTAGAATATTAATTGCTTTATGGTACTATAAACAAGTAGTTCTCCTAAACCAGATTTTAAGAGACTTGTAACCTAATTACATTTCTTTTAAAACTGTAGCACATATATTGAACTAAGTAACACGAAACTTAAACATTTCCCTAAGGTTATGTACAAGATAAACCCGCAAGTGTAAAACTGTCCCAGGAGACATGCACAACTGTTTTTTTGTTTGGTTGATTTTTTTTGGTTTTTGTTTTTTACCTGAGGCCAATTTAACGATGACTCATTCACTTTCTTCACTGAACCAGGCTGAAGTTTGTTTATAAGTCTGAAAAAAGAACATGGGAAATACCCAAATACAACTCATTTCTACGGTATTTTTAAGTATATTAGTTAAAAATCCTATTCGAAGTCTCATGCAAATCATATGAGGCAGATATTTTTAAATTAAACTCAAGAAATACAAGAAAGAATTCAAGAGATCTGCAGAAGACCGGAAGCTGTGTCCAGGACAGTGGTTAGAAAAAAACCCTGCAATTAGGAATAGCATCTGCAGTTGACACCCACTGTAATTTAAGCGCTAGAACGTTTATCCCACAGTGCATAACAATGCTTGTTAAGCACTTACTCTGTACCAAGCGCTGTACTAAGTACCGGGACAGAAACCAGATAATCTGGTCAGACACAGTCCCTGTCTCACATTACCTCATCTGTAAAATGAGGATTAACTGTGAGCCTCACATGGGACAACCTGATTACCCTGTAACTACCTCAGCGTTTAGAACAGTGCTCTGCACATAGTAAGTGCTTAACAAATACCAACATTATTATTAGGTTCAGCGTCTAAGGAGAAGGGAGAACTGGTATTTAACTCCCACTTTAGCGATGAGGAAACTGTGCCACAGAGGTTAAAGTGATGGGCCCAAGGTTACGCAGCAGGTAAGTAGTGGAGCAGGTATTAGAAGCCAGGTTTCCAGACTCCGTAGCCTGTGCTCTTTCCACCAGGCCATCCTGCTTCTCCTGGGTTGTCCAGATTTTCGTGAATAGGAAGTAGAGGGAGGAGGTTGGTCACTCAGCCCCACAGCACTTATGTACATGTGTGGAACTTATTTACTTATATTTGTCTCCCCCTCTAGACTGTAAACTCACTGTGGGCAGGGAACGTGTCTACCAACTGTTATATTAATAATGTTAGGTGCTTACTTCGTGCAGAGCACTGTTCTAAGCGCTGGGGTAGATACAGGGTAACCAGGTTGTCTCACGTAAGGCTCACAGTCTTCACCCCCATTTTACAGATGAGGGAACTGAGGCACAGAAAAGTGAAGTGACTTGCCCACGGTCACACAGCTGACAAGGGGCAGAGTCGGGATACGAACCCATGACCTCTGACTCCCAAGCCCGGGCTCTTTCCACTGAGCCACGCTGCTTCTCTAATTATACTGTACTCTCCCAAACGCTTAGTACAGTGCTCTGCACACAGTAAGTGCTCAATAGATACAATTGACTGACGGACTGCAGCTGAAGATGACCTAGAAGGCAGCAGACTGCAGGATCTTTGAGAGGGGCCAGTAACCGCCAGACAAGTCAACAACAACAACAACAAAAGTCTGAATGCCAAGTGACTATTACGGTTTAAAAATACAATCGATAGTATTTACTGAGTGCTTATTCTATAAAGCTTCTCTGCAGAGCGTTGTTTAAGTGTTTGCGAGAGTTCAACAGGGCGAGAAGACATGATCACTGCCCGGGAGTTTACAATCTAATGGAGAGAGACCCTAAAATAAGTTACAGGCACATGCACCCCTGTATTTATGTGACAGGGAAATGATGAAGTAGAGGGAGAAGAGATCAATCATATTTACTGAGCGCTTACTTTGCGCAGAGCAGTGTACTAAGAGCTGGGGTGAGTACAATATATCAATAGAACAGAGTTGGCAAACGTATTCCCTGTCAATCGTATTTATTGAGCGCTATGTGCAGAGCACTATACTAATGTGTCTGTTATTGTCTTGTACTCTCTCAAGTGCCTACTACAGTGCTCTGCACACAGTAAGTGCTCAAAGCGACAATGAATGAATGATATTAAGCACTTGGGAGAGTACAATATGACAATATAATACAATAGTACGATACAACAATATATCAATAAGGGGAAGCAGCATGGCGTAGTGGATAAAGCACAGGCCTGGGAGTCAGAAGGTCAAGGGTTCTAATTGCAGCTCTGCCACCTGTCTGCTGTGTGGCCTTGGGCATGTCCCTTCACTTCTCTAGGCCTCAGTTACCTCATATGCAAAATGAGGATTAAGACTGTGAGCCCCATGTGAGACATGGACTGTGTCCAACACGATGTTCTTCTATCCACCCCAGCACTCAATTCACTGCCTGGAACATAGTAAGAGCTTAAATACCACAATAATAATGATGATGATTATTATAACAGACACATTCCCTGCCCACAATGAGCTTACAGTCTAGAGAAGGAAACTTATGGTCTAGAAGACTGAAGTAGTTAGGGAAAACCTCCTGGAGGACTCTGAAGATTGGGCAAACAGTCGTCTGCACAGTGTGAAGGTAAAAGGATTCTAGGCAGAAGGGGGTAAACAAGAGGTGGGTGTTGAGAAACGCATGAATCAGTATAATAATAATGATAATGCTGGTATTTGTTAAGCGCTTACTATGCGCCAAGCACTTGTTGTAAACGCTGGGGTAGATACAAGGTAATCAGGTTGACCCACATGGGGCTCAAAGTCTTAATCCCCCTTTTCCAGATGAGGTAACTGAGGCCTAGAGAAGTGAAGTGACTTGCCCAAGGGCACACAGCAGACAAGTGGCAGAGCTGGGGTCGGAACCCATGACCTCTGACTCCCATGTCCGTGCTCTTTCCACTAAGCCACGCTAGGCACGCAAGCTGACTCCAGAGGAACGGAGCATATAAGATGGGATGGAGTGGGAGAGGAGAGAGTTGATAATGAGGGAAAATGAAAATAGTCTAGACCAGCGACAAAGGATACATTAGGGAGGATACTTACTCGCAGAGGATTATGCCATCTTTTAATCCCAACTGGAAGTTTGTACCAATGCTCAAGCCTGTAACCTCTTCTATCCAGTTGCGAAGGTCTTCTTCTGCCTGGTGATCATACTTTGAGGCAATCTGCAACACAAACAGTTCCCTAGATTTGAGGTGAGGTTCTTTGCTTCAGCATTAAGTGTCACGGTTTTCAGGTTTTCACGCTTGAGGAGAAGGAGAGGGAGGACAAGGAGGAGGATTCACCCTGCATTTTTACTAGTACGCTAATTTTCTTCCAGGGCATAGCTTCTCAAAGCCATCTTAACACATATTCACAGTGATCTGGAGAATTTTGTACAGACTGATTTATTTTGTTATTTAAGCACTTATTATTCATGATCTCATTTTTCCTCAAATATCCCTCTAATGTTCTCCCCCCACCCCATTTTATAGATGAGGAAACTGAGGTCCAGATGTTAAGTGAATTGTCCAGGGTCACAGACTTGCCAAAACTCCCACCTTCTGCCTCCCAGGCCTCATAACCTTTCCACCCGACAACACTGCAAAACTACATGATTGCTCATCTAATGCAACACATTTTCTGATTATAAATAATCAAAATTTTAATTTTCAGAATCTGAGTCAGTTCCCAAAAAGGAATTATTTAGATAGGAAAGAGACTGTGTAGCCAGCAGGGCTTGAAGAGGAACTCGATCGCTAATCCAAATTCAAAATAACACAAATTAAATTAGGATTGAAATTGTAGACAAAACAATTCCAAATTGCCTATTCTTAGAAGGGATCCCTTTTGCATGCATTTTCCCCAGCACACTACAGTTAGATGCAGTGGTTCAGTTTGCGTAAAACTAACACAAAGAAACAGAATCGGTATGGTTGTCTTCCTAAAACAGGACAGCAGAATGCAGGAAGAATAAATGTGTTATTGTCGTATTTTTAGCTGAGCTCTCTTTAGCTGAAAACTAGCTTTTTATTTTTGAAGTACAGTTAAAAAATATTCTTTGGGAAGCCCTCCCTTCTGCAGACATTGCACAAGGTTAAGATACTCTTCTTGCTTCCAGCTTTCTAAATGAAAACCTAGTTTTCCGGCCCTTAATGGAACACAGGCTCTACCCACCAGGCACTACCAAATTTTCATTAGAACAGCAAGTGGCATACAGTTATTCTTCAGTCCTTGATAAGACTCTGCCAGCTATGTTTTGGCATCAAGCCTATTTACTAAGATTAGACCCAACTGTTTAATATTTAAAATTATATTACTCTGACTAAAATGAGGAAACAGCGTCATCAGCTCTGCAATTAGCATGATGGTTGTTTGAAATTGGCATTCGAGTACTCGTACCTTGACTAATGCCACACACAAACACACACAATCCTGCACCAACATGGATCCCGTTACACCCAGAACTGACTTGCTTTGTGGGAAAAATGTCCCCTAGTTTTTCAGCAGTGTTCTATCCAAATCGCTTCATGAAAACATGTGCCAAAGAATTACTCACTGTTCCAAAGCCGTAGGAATTATTGAAATTATAATAAACATCACAACTGGGGATGGAAATGTTTCAGAAGCATGAAGGTCAATGGCTCAAGCTTTATCTTAAGAGGATATCACCAGCTGAAAGATCCAAAAGGTTCTTTGTAACACTCAGTAGTCAATACTCTGGGGTAATGATTCTCAAAATGGTTTCTGCATGGTGGGGCAGGTGGGAGAAATCAATGCTATCAAGGTGATTTAAGGAGACGTTTTCCTCCTGAAATGCGCTGGGGCTCCAGGCCAGAAAGCCATATCCATCACTTGGATCAGTACCCTTTAGGCACTGAGATTCACCTCATCTTCAGTCCCACCAGCACTTACATACATATCTGTAATCTATTTTCATATCTTGCCTCCCCCTCTAGACTGTAAGCTTTTTGTGAGCAAGAAATGTTTCTACCAACTCTGTGGTACTGTACTCCCCAAGGGCTTGGAACAGTGCTCTGCACATGGAAAGCACTCAAATAACACTGAATGATTGGGCCGGTCGATTGATGAGGTTGGATCATATGGCTTCATCTAATAATAATAATAATAATAATAATAATGTTGGTATTTGTTAAGCGCTTACTATGTGCAGAGCACTGTTCTAAGCGCTGGGGTAGACACAGGGGAATCAGGTTGTCCCACGTGGGGCTCACAGTCTTAATCCCCATTTTACAGATGAGGGAACTGAGGCACAGAGAAGTTAAGTGACTTGCCCACAGTCACACAGCTGACAAGTGGCAGAGCTGGGATTCGAACTCATGAGCCCTGACTCCAAAGCCCGTGCTCTTTCCACTGCGCCACGCATGCACCACACTGCGCCACTGCGCCACGCATTGCGCCACGCATCTAAAAGGAGGATGACGGCACTCGTGAAAATTAAGGGCCCCATAAATCAATCGGTCAGTCAGTGGTATTTATGGAGTGCTTACTGTGTGCAGAACAGCGAAGCACAGTGGAAAGAGCCCGGGCTTGGGAGTCAGAGGTCATGGGTTCTAATCCCAGCTCCACCGCTTGCCAGCTGTGTGACTTTGTGCCTTTGTACTTCTCTGTGCCTCAGTTACCTCATCTGTAAAATGGGGATTAAAACTGTGAGCCCCACAAGGGACAACCTGATCACCTTGTATCCCCCTAGCGCTTAGAACAGTGTTTTGCACATAGTAAGCGCTCAACAAATACCAACATTAACATTATTACTAAGCACCTGGGAATTTATAACACATTCCCTGCCCACCACGAGCTTATAGTGGCAAACACATTACATTGTAAGCCTTTCTGGGTTACAGAGAATCACCTAATGACATTCCATGGAATCTTTTGTGAGGAAGACCACCCCTCCAACCTCTTGTTCCAGAGCCAAGCCCCCACTGGTACCATTTCCAGATGGGGCATTTGGCAGCATGAAGCCAGGTATCCGGGCACAAATCCAGTGCCACTGTGTAAGTATCAAGCAGGGTCAGACCAGCTAGCGATTAAAAAAATAAGATTGCTGATGTCAAACAAGATGAATAGACAGGCAAGGAGCTACAAGGTGTTCTTTCACAGAAACGTTTTGTCAGGTTTGAAGCGTGACTGGACCAGGAAGCTCCATGCAATACGCAGGTTGCCTTGGTTGGAACAACTAGGTGGCCAGATTAGCATCTAACACGATCAATTAATGATACTTATTGAACACTTGCTGTGTGCAAACACTGTATTAAGTAAGCACTTGGGAGAGAATTGTTGTTAGACATGTTCCCTGGCCACAAGGATCTTACAGTCTAGAGGGGGGAAGGGGGCATTAAAATAAAGTACAAATAGGGAAATGGGAGAATACCTGGACAAGCACTTTAGGCGTATGAAACCACATACAGAGGTGATGGTGAAAGGAGGGTATATAGAAGAGTGGGAGCCTAATTAGCCTCTTGGAGAAGATGTAATTTTAGGTGGCTTTGAAGGTGGGGAGGGTGGTGGTCTGTCAGAACTGAAAGGGGAGGGAGTTCCAGGCCAGAAACAAGATGTGCACAAGGGGTCGGCGGTGTGATGGATGAGATCCAAGTACAGCGAGTTGGCTGGCTTTAGAGGAGCAAAATTTGCAGACTGGGGTGTAGTAGAAAAATCAGTTACATTGAGTAATAACAATAATTGTAGTATTTGTGAAGTGCTTATTATGTACTGGGATAGATACAAGATCATCAGGTCTGATTACGAGGTCCATATGGGGCTCACAGTCAAAGGGGAGGAAGAACAGGTACTGAATTCCAATCTGATAGATGAGGAAACAGGCACACAGAAGTGACTTGCCCAAGGACACACAGCAGTGGAGGAGCTGGGATTAGAACCTAGGTCCTCTGACTCCCAGGCTCATGCTTTTTCCCTTAAGCCACGCTGCAGGGGGAAGTCAACTGAGTGCCTTTCATTCATCCATTCATTCAAATGTATCTATTGAGCACTTACTGTGGGCAGAGCACCGTGCTGGGTACTTGGGAAAGCACAATACAACAATAAACAGTGACATTCCCTGCCCACAAAGAGTTTACAATCTAGAGGGGAAGCTGATGGTGAGGAGTTTCTTTTTAATGTGGAGGTGGATGGGCAGCCATTGGAAGTTTTTTGAGGAGTAGATGGGTTTTTCTTGTAAGGAAACCAAACCAGGCAGCAGAGTGAGGTATGGACGGGAGAGAGGAGAGACGGGTGGCATGGAGGTCAGTGAGAAGGCTGATGCAGTAGGTGGGATATAAGAACTTGGATGAATGTAGTGGCCTTTGGGTGGAGAGGAAGGGGTGGTTTCTAGAGGTGCTACAAAGACCACTGACAGAATTTGATGAGATTAAATAGGCTGGTTGAATGAGAGCTCCGCCAAGGACAACGCTGAGATTGTGGGTTTGTAAAACGTGGTGGGCATGGTGGTGCCGTCCACTTGATGAGAAAGTAGAGGGGAGGGTGGGCAAGGTGAGGAATTTTGTTTTGAACACGGTAAATTTGAAGCGTTGGCGGGACGTCCAACTTGGGATAGTGGAAATGTGAGACTGGACAGAATGAAAGAGGCCTGGGAGGGAGATTGGCGAATCATCCGTGTAGCGATAACAGCTGAAGTTCTGGGAGGAGATCAATGGTATTTGAGTGCTGCTTGTGTGCCGAAAGCTGTACTGAGTGCTTGGGAAAGTAGAATATAACGGAGTTGGTAAATGCATTCCCCACTCACAAGGGGTTTATAGTCTACAGGGGGAAACGAGATATTAAAATAAACCACAGATAGAAGAAATCAATTTCCCCTATAGGACTTAAAACAATCCACAAGGACCCACTTGATCTGCATGGCTCTGAACCATAGTTCTGGGTGAAAATCAGGGTAGGCCATCAGCTCTCATGCTTAAGTTCAAGCTTTATGAAGACTTCAAAAAAAAAAATTGTATGCATATAACAACAAAGTCATTTGGTCAAGAATACTTCAAACCAAGAAGCCACCAAGTTGCAACTGTGGCTGCTTTTGTTTAGCTTCTCTTCCCTGAAGCCGTCATCAATAGGACATGGCAATTTCCACATGACACTTTTTTTTTTACAGTTAAATTTATGGCTCTCCAAACAAGAAGCTGAGAAGTGGACAGCTTCCAAAATATGCCATTTGTTAGCAGTGAGGTTTAGTAATAGAATTTAAGATCTTAATACAACGCATGGTATTTGCTGGGCCTTCCATAAATACCATCGTTACTGCTCTCATAAGGTCTGCCACAAAGCAGCACTTAGATGAATGATTAAAAAACCACTTTGACAATCTATCGTTTTTGCTGCCCTGCAAAGAGAGGATAACGCCTCTTCAAGCCTTACAGCCAAATGTGGTCTGCCTCTTTCATCCTTTTGTTTGCACATAATAATAATTATTATGGTATTTGTTAAGCGCTCACTATGTGCCAAGCATGTTCTAAGCTCTGGGGTAAATACAGTGTAATCAGGTTGTCCCACATGGGGCTCACAGCCTCAATCCCCATTTTACAGATGAGTTAACTGAGAAGTTAAGTGACTTGCCCAAGGTCACACAGCAGACAAGTGGCGGAGTTGGGATCAGAAGCCCCGGCCTCCGACTCCCAAGTCCGGGCTCTTGCCATTAGGTCATGCTCCTTCCCATCTTGGATTAGGATTTCTTACAGACAAGAAGGGTGTAGAATGCCATGCCAAGAAGGCTTTGTGAAGACAACCAAGTGCCTTAACCTTAAAAATATGAGTGCAGTAACCAATTTTTTTTTCCCCCAAGTAATGTTGGGACAGATATTTATTTTGACTAAGTGTGCAGAAAAACAGTGGAATGTAGCAGGCAAAGATATTCCTGGAGTCCCAGGGCAGACATTAACTACTCGTTTGCGCCCACACACTAAGGCTGGAAAGTCTTACAAGGGGAGCCCATCCTATCACAGAAATGAGTCTGATGATTGAGGGGGAATTTTACTGGAAAAAAAATGGCAAAAGTTTATGGAAAAATCCAGTACAAAGAGATACAGTTTCTCCCCTTGGTTCTGCCTCTAACCTGCTATCTGACCTTGGGCACATCTCTTACCTTCTCTTTTGGGGGATGTTAGGTGGACAAATAAGATCATTTTAAAAGAAGTGATTGGAGATGGAGATAATGTCAGATAAAACCCTAGAAATTCTAGGTTTGAATACTTTTTTTTGTTTTTTTAAATAGTATTTAAGTGTTTACTAGGTGCCAGGCACTGTACTAAGCACGAGGATAGAGAAAAGTCGTCAGGTCAGACACAGTCCATATCTCGCATGGGGCTCAGTCTTCATCCCCATTTTCGAGATGAAGGAACTGAGGCCCAGAGAAGTGAAGTGACTGGCCCAAGGTCACACAGCAGACAAGTGGCAGAGCCAGGATTGGAATCCAGGCTGTTCTGACTCCCAGGCCCAGGCTCTATCCACTAGACCATGCTGCTTCCCAGGAAATCACCTTCCTCCAGTGTATTCTCAAACTGACATTATCCCGAAACAAAAGACACTTTGTAAATGGTTAATATGCATATACTTCTCCTGCTGAATTGATTTAGCTATTTGCAAAGCTCAAAGTACACTTTAAACTATTGATTCCAGACAACTTTTGGGTTCAAAAGCCTTTAGAAGAGATAGGAAACCGAGAAGCGTGTCTTTCCCTTCATTTGAAATGGAAAAGTTTTCACTAACCGGTTGGCAGGCTGGGAAGTTTGTCGTCCCCTCTCCTCCCAAAGCAGACGGCCAAGCTGCCTTCTCGGGGGACCCACTCTGACGGTGGGGGCTTTCCTCCGAGTCATCCAGAAGCCTCCATCCCGCCCCTGCCCTTCACCACCCTGGCAGGACAGAGAAAAACCCAGCCTCCACAACACCTCGGACACACGGAAGCTACGGGTTTTCCTTGGCGCTGAGCCACGAGGAGCCTGAAATTCGGCTCTGCCTAGCCACAGTCCCTTATGGATCTCTTTTTATTTCAGCTAGTTGGACTTGCCTTTAGGGACGCTGTAGCGTTTCATGGTTTCATCTCTTTTTGTCTCTGTGGCTAGTCTCTGCCCCCACATATTTTTATAATCAGTCGACCGTATTTACTGAGCGCTTACTGTGTGCTGAGCACTTTACTAAGCGCTTGGGAGAGGATGATACAACAATAAACAGACACATTCCCTGCCCACAACGAGCTTACAGCCTAGAGGACTGTGAGACCCTTGAGGGCCGGGGACTACGTCTAATTCCCACCTCTGTTTTCTTTCCCAGTACTCAGAGTCCCACTAAATAAGTAATCTCAATACTCTATTTCAAAACGTCTTGGAAAAACCTAGCGTAGTAGATGGGTGGGAGGCAGTATGGTCATGGCAAGGCAATAAGACAACGATGTTGTGGTGGTCCCACAAGACCTTTAGGCAGGAAAGAGGGCAAAGCGTGGCCTACACGGCCAAGAAAAGAAAATCAAATCCTGGGTGGTGGAACCTGGCGACCGGGTCACGGTGGGAAAGGGACATTGGGTCACATCAGGCGTTAGAGGAAAGTACCCGGCCACAGGAAAGGGGAGGAGTTGGCCCCTCGGGGAGGCAAGGAGTTGAACCCACCAGATTTGGCCACGATGCTTGAACCACAGCCGTGGAAGACTTGCCCAAAGAATGGTTTAAAGCAGCAAACCTTGGTGAAGAGTGAATCTAACCCCTTCTGGAAACTAGCTAGCGAGCAGAGAGCAGGGGACTGGCTGCTCCTCCGACCTCCATTAAAAGCAGCTCTGACTCCAGCTCCATACAGACCCCGCCTCCTCAGGAAGATTTTTTGGGGCACCACTGGTCTGTAGGCCCAAGTGCTTAGGAAGAGTTCTGGAAAGGGGCTCATTCTTATTACCAATTACCTCCTTCTAAAAGAGAAAACAGCTGCAGTAAAGTAGTGCTTCACTGGGATTCTCCGAAGCATTGTCCCTCTGCCACGTAGCAAATTTTGGGTAGGGTTCTATCTAGCCAGTCCAATTTTAAAGGCTACGGAAGCTATCTGGTTTAAAAGGAAAAGGCCACATGGCTCTCCATTTCAGAAATCAACTTCAGAGTCATACCAGGAAATCTAGATGGGGCTGAGTGCAGTAGGAGGGAAGACTGTCAAATGTCTTAAGCAGGAAGTAGTTCCTAATTGGGTTGCCCAGAGATTGAAAATCCCATTTCACTCTTACAGCAAAGATAACGGTTTTCAGCATCCTCCTGTTTTTGAGTGAAATGAAAAGATCCTGTCCTCAAAGCACTTAGAACCAATTCTGAACCATTACTTGCCCAGCTGCGCTGCACCCATTTCATCTTCCCTCGACATCTTGGCTCAGCCAGAGCATGTGGAGAAGGAGAAAGATAACAAAAAAATCAAGCATATATAGTGAACACTTATTATGTGCCGAGCACTGTACTAAACTTGTAAGAGTACAATACAACTGAATTGGTAGGCATGATCACTGCCCACAACGGGCTTACAGTCTAGTCTGATTTCATACTGTGCTCTCCCAAGCCCTTAGTACAGTGCTTTGCTCACGGTAAGCGCTCAATAAATGACTGAATGAATGAATACAGGAAAGGAAAGAAGACAACAACCTCCAGCTCCCTAGCCTGTCCACCCTCAGTTTCCTGAAAAAAATCAGTTACAAAGGCCAGCAGGTGGAGGATGGGGGAGGAGAGGAGGACAGAGTTCGCTACGGTTACGAGGCATTGGGAAAGAAGATAAAATTGTGTTGTCATGGTCATTTTAAAAAAAACATGGGAGTAGATGTCTTGGTTATACAAATGTCTTCTCCAATATTCTGAGATGTCAAGAAAGGTTGGACACTGACAGCATACTGAAGGAGAATCCCAGGGAGCTAAAAACCACCTTTTGGGCCCAGTCACCCAAGGAATTAGGTGAATAATCTCACTCACTTAATCTGGCATAAAATCGAGCTAAATTGGAACGTCCAACTCATCGTTTGGAAGAAGGATCAGCAATTGGTTCCAACCCAAGACAGCTCGAGGAGGATTTTTAACTCACTGTTCCTAACCTCGGACAATTTCATATTTTTAAATGGTATTTCTTAAGCACTTACTATGTGCCAGGCACTGTATTAAGCACTGGGGTAGATACAAGGTTGGACACAGTGCATGTTTCTCATGGGGTTTATGGTTTTAATCCCCATTTTACAGATGAGGTAACAGGTACAGAGAAATTAAGTGGTTTGCCCAAGATCACAGAGCAGAGAAGTGACAGCTGGAATTAGAACCCAGGTCCTCAAACCCCGAGGCCCATGCTCTAGCTACTAAAATGACAAGCTTATTGTCTTAACAAAGCCACATTTGTGTTTACTGCCAAGTGCTTAATTTGCTCAAAAACAATTTTTTCTAGGAGAGATTCATTCTGACACCAACGGTGTCCAGGGCTTAGAACGAACTAGAGTACTTGCATAAATACTTAAGCCAAAAGAACAGAATGGTAGAAAAGACTTTTCATATGATCTCACCTAGAGAAAATCAGATTCAAAGTACTGTCCGTGTCCTGGGGCTAGCTAGCAATCTGGATTTTTTCTTTAAAAGGACGCAGGCACTTGCTGTATAGAAAAGTGTAAATATTACAATGATATTTCTTTAGCTACAGAAATTGTCTACAGTCTTTCAAGTTACACTTAAAATACAAAGCAGGGAATGAGTCAATAAGGAAAAAAAAGCACGCGATTCACCACAGATGAAGAGGTTACTTCAGTTGCCCTTTCACTGCTGTCATCTTGAAACAACTTTTTCGGAAGAATTAAGTAGCGGTGTGCTCTTGAGGCTAGAGCTCGGGCCTGGGAGTCAGAAGGCCCTGGGTTCTAATCCCAGTTCCGTCACTTGTCATCTGTAAGACCTTGGGCAAGTCACATAATTTCTCTGGGCCTCAGTTACCTCATGTATAAAATGGGAATTAAGACTGGTAACTCCATGTGGGACAGGGCCCGTTGTTGGGTAGGGATTGTCCCTATCTGTTGCCTAATTGTACTTTCCAAGCGCTTCATATAGTGTTCTGCACACAGTAAGTGCTCAATAAATACGACTGAATGAATGAACAGAGACCGTGTCCAAACTGATTAACCTCTATCTACCCCAGTGCTTAGCACAGGACCTGGCACAGAGTTAGCACTTAAACCCCATTAAAAAAAAGATTAAAACTCAATTGGTAACAACTACTTACCTGCATTAAGAGGCCAGCCCATCTGCTGGGGAGAAGTAAGAGGGGGGAAAACCCCCCAAATGAGCCCTTCAGGCTGAGAGCCCACAGTTAGCCCGCCAGGTCCAACGGGAGTTGGCTGAGCAGAACCAGGTCAGGAACCGCCAGGCACAAATGTGCCCTTACTCACGCGTGCTCACACTCTCTCTCCCATCTACCTCTGCATCCAAAAAAACCCCAAACTCCCTCCCACTGCCTTTAACGCACTCAATCAACTCATCCCATCCTACCTGACCTGGCTGATCTCTTACTACAACCCAACCCACACATTCTGCTCCTCTAGTGCTGGCTTGCTCACTGGGTCTCGATCCTAACTCATCAGCGGCCCCTTTCCCCCATCTTCCCTCTGGTCTGGAACTCCTCCTCCCTTCCCGACAGACTTCCAGTCTCCTAACCTTCAGAGCCTTATTAAGGTCACATCTCCTCCAAGAGGGCTTCCCCATTTAAGCCCTCTTTTCCCCTATTCCCTCTCCCCTCGAGTCACCTGCGTACTTAAGTCCTTTAAACCCTTCATATTCGCCCCACCCTCGGCCTTTATGTATTTATCTATAATTTATTTATATTGATGTCTGTCTCCTCCTCTAGACTGTAAGCGCCTTATGGGCAGGGAAGGCTTTTACCAACTCTGTTGTGTTGCACTTTCCCCAGCACTTGGTATTGTGCTCTGCCCACAGTAAGCTCAATAAATACCAGTATTGTTTCCAAGGCCTGCTCTCTTCTGCTGCTGATGCTATTAGGAGAAATTGGAGGTCTGAAGCCTACTTGTGGAAGTCAAGGATCCAGCCCAGGCCCAAGAGAGCATGGATGAGGGTTGACTGTCTATTTAAGTGAGCTGTAAATAAACACCACTGCCAACAGAGACCGTGGTCCTGGGGAACCCAGAGAGACAACAACAAGGACAGGTGGTTCTTTGCTCCATAGCTCTTGACTGGAATAGATGAACACCCAAATCAAAAACACGACACTTGGATTTAAGGCTCTCCACCGCTCTCTTTTTTCCTGTTCTGCTCTTCTCTCCCATTATACCCCAATTCTCCAAACCACATCCCTCCTCGCTTTCAAAGCTCTCCTAAAAACTCCTTCAAGAGGCATTCCCTGATCAATTTCTACCTCCCTAATAATAATAATGTTGGTATTTGTTAAGCGCTTACTACGTGCAGAGCACTGTTCTAAGTGCTGGGGTAGATACAGGGTAATCAGGTTGTCCCATGTGAGCCTCACAGTTAATCCCCATTTTACAGATGAGGTAAGTGAGACACAGAGAAGTGAAGTGACTTGCCCACAGTCACACAGCTGACAAGTGGCAGAGCTGGGAGTCGAACCCATGACCTCTGACTCCGCAAGCCCAGGCTCTTTCCACTGAGCCACGCTGCTTCCCCTGAAGGTCATCCCATCAGCTATCCAAAACCCATGTATATTAGCTTCCTCTAGACTAATACGCTCATTGTGGGCTGGGAATCAATTGTATTTATTGAGCACTTACTTTGTGCAGAGCACTGTACTAAGCACTTGGGAGAGTACAACAACAGTCCCTGCCCACAACAAGCTTACAGTCTAGAAGGGGAGAATGGGTCTGTTGTCTGTACTCTTTCAAGCGCTTAGTACAGTGCCTTGCACACATTAAGCACTCAATACATTTGACTAATTGAATTCTGCTTTCTTTTGCTGTTACCAGTAGCACCTACGTCCCTTTTGTTCCCACTGTATATTATCTGTGTTGACTGTCTTTTCCCCATCATTAGATGGTAAGCTAGGAGGTCAAGACTATTTTATTTTTTGCATGCTTTCAAATCCTTACTGCACCACAGTTCTCATACTAATAATGATGATTGCCCTTTTCAATCATTCAATCAATCGTATTTATTGAGCACTTACTGTGGGCAGAGCTTTGGCACTAACCCTGGAATTAGCAGCAAATGGTACACTTTAAACACATAATAATAATAATGTTGGTATTTGTTAAGCGCTTACTATGTGCAGAGTACTGTTCTAAGCACTGGGGTAGATACAGGGTAATCAGGTTGTACCACATGAGCCTCACAGTGAATCCCCATTTTACAGATGAGGGAACTGAGGCACAGAGAAGTTAAGTGACTTGCCCTCAGTCACACAAGCTGACAGGTGGCAGAGGGGGATTCGAACTCATGACCTCTGACTCCCAAGCCCGGGCTCTTTCCACTGATCCCACGCTGCTCCCAACCCCTGCCCCGTTGAGGACTGGACTTCCGATTTGGATTCATTACCGAAGCCTGCACGAAGCCGCCATTGTTTTAGTTGTTTTGGGGGGTAGGAATAAAGATTACATTTCTGATCAAAATCTGCATGGGAGCAAATAAAAATCTGGCACAAAAAAGTGAGGGGGGAGGAGAAGCCATTCACGGGAGAGGGCACTGTAACGACAGAGAATTTTCTGGAGCCCCATCCCAGAGCCTACCAAGTATAGGACATTAAAGTCGCTTTTCAACCCCCAGCCCTGTCCTCCCAATCCGATGATACTTAACAGTCACTTAATGTGGCCTAGCGGATAGAGCAGAGGCCTGGGAGTCAGGAGGACCTGGGTTCTAATCCTAGCTCCTCCCCTTGTCTGCTGTGTGACCCGGGGCAGAACACTTCACTTCTCTGGGCTTCAGTTCCCTCATCTTGTATAATGGGGATTAAGACTGAGCTCCATGTGGGACAGCGCCTGCTTCCAACCTGATTACCTTGTATCGACCCCAGAGCTTAGGACAGGGCTTGGCACAGAGTGAGCGCTTAATACCGCAATTATCATTACTATTATTAGACGGAGTAGGTTATGGACAAAATAGAGGGTTCCTACACTGTTGAGCGTAAATCCATGGGAGGCGACAGATCGGGGGGGAAAACCCATCAGGTTACCAAAACTTCCCGCCTGCACGTGGGATCGGAAAGGGACCGGGACAAGCGGTTGCAGGTGTCCTGGGTGCAGCCAGAGAGGGGGGCTCAGAATGGCCACAACCAAGAATCAAGTTATTCAGGGCATCGCCTCCCCGCCAAATCGGGGAAGAAGAGAGCCGGGAATTCTCACGGGCCGGGGGAGATTGGGGAGCATGACACCATTAATATGGAACCCTCCGCTAAGGGCTTCAGTTAGTGTCCTTCCCACTACTGGAGGGGCACACACTACTTGCAGCTGACCTCGGTCACGATTATATAAGATGAAGTTCTCTCACTCTGTTTATACTCCTAAGGACTACACGGGTTGGGTTTCTTTTATTTTCTTTTTCCACCAGAGCAAACGTCGGCTTTGCCCTACGTAAACCGTCGTTGCATAACCTTGGACGAGTTCCTTGACGTTGCACTCTAATCCAAGTAATTTCTCAGGGTATTTACGAAATGTTAGAAAGTTTTGGAAAATAACCAGTACCATACAGATATACCAAAATGCGGTAAAGCAGAAGCTTCACAAATTCTGCCAAGTGAATTTGGAAGTTACTGAGCGCTCTCAAGGACAGGTTAGTCTACATAACCAAAACAGAGTGTCTTTAGAAAATAACCTAATTTCTGTAGAGTCATATCAATAGGTTTTCTGTTTAGACATTAATTTAATGTGTTTTTGTTTTAAATGGTAACCGTTCAGTGCTCGTTACGTGCCAGGTATTGTACTAAGCACTGGAGTAGAAGCAGCATGGCTAGGTGGATGCAGCATGGGCTTGGGAGTCAGAGGTCATGGGTTCGAATCCAAGCTCTGCCTCTTGTCAGCTGTGTGACTCTGGGCAAGTCACTTCTCTGTGCCTCAGTTACCTCATCTGTAAAATGGAGATTGACTGTGAGCCTCACGTGGGACAATCTGCTTACCCTGTATCTACCCCAGCGCTTAGAACAGTGCTCTGCACATAGTAAGAGCTTAACAAATACCAACATTATTATTACTGGGAGTCAGAAGGACCTGGGTTTTAATCCCAGCTCTGCCATTCGTCTGCTGTGTGAACCTGGGCAAGTCTGTGACTTGACTTCTCTGGGCCTCAGTTATCTCATCTGTAAAGTGGGGGTTAAGGCTGTGAGCTCCATGTGGGACATGGACTTTGTCCAACCTGATTAGTTTGTACCTCCCCCGATTAGACCGTAAGCCCGTCAAACGGGAGGGACTGTCTCTATCTGTTGCCGACTTGTTCATTCCAAGCGCTTAGTACAGTGCTTTGCACATAGTAAGCGCTCAAGAAATACTACTGAATGAATGAATACCTATCCCCATGCTTAAAACAGTGTTTGATACATAGTAAGCTCTTGGACACATGGGGTTCCCAGTCTTAATCCCCGTTTTACAGATGAGGGAACTGAGGCACAGAGATGTTTAGCAACTCGTCCCAAGTCAACAGAGCAGACAAGTGTCAGAGCTGGGATTAGAAACCAGGTCCTTCTGACTCCCAGGCCCGTGCTCTACCCGCTAGATCATAATGCCTATAACCAGGGCTAAGGTTAGAATTGATTGGTCAGTCCAATGGAAAATGAACGTTTCCTTGCCAACTTGCTTCTCCAATGAAGCATTTCCCAACAAGATTTTTCCCATGCCATCCTACTTTCCAGAATTGGAGCACACTGAAGAAAATAGCAGTAGCCAAACAACTGTCTTTACTGGTCTACGTTCTGGACACTTCTAGTAGGCTCTAAGGGTGAGAAGTGGGGAAGTTCTTGAAGTACTGGATGTTCTCAAGAAGCGGCATAGCCCAGTGGACAGAAAAAAGGCCTGGAAATCTGAAGGACTTGGGTTCTAATATCAGTTCAGCCACTTGTCTGCTGGGAGTCCTATGCGGGACAGGGACTGTGTCCAACCTAATTAGCTTATACTCATTCATTCATTCAATGGTATTTATTAAGTGCTTACTGTGTGCAGAGCACTGTACTAAATGCTTGGAAAATACCATTCAGACATATAATAATAATAATGTTGGTATTTGTTAAGTGTTTACTATGTGCAGACCACTGTTCTAAACCCTGGGGGAGATACAGGGTCATCAGGTTGTCCCATGTGAGGTTCACAGTCTTCATCCTCATTTTACAGATGAGGGAACTGAGGCACAGAGAAGTGAAGTGACTTGCCCACGGTCACACAGATGACAAGTGGCAGAGCCGGGATTTGAACCGATGACCTCTGACACCCAAGCCTGTGCTCCTTCCACTGAGCCACGCTGCTTCTGCGTACTACAGTGCCTGGCACATAGTAAGAGCTTAATTTTTTTAAAAAAATTCCCTCACCCCTGAAGAGATCTGGAAGAGAGAATAAACTGAAGATGAGACATGGCCCATCTAAGGGTGGAGTTATACACCAGTCCCAGTCAAGAAAGCCGCTTGCTACTCTGTCCGGGAGGCCAGCTAGACCTTTTAAAAGAGACCTAGACCATAAGGCAAGTAGAGACCACTGACTGCCTCCTTATCAGGAATAACAACCCTTCAGAGATAATAATGTATAATGTTGGTATTTGTTAAGCGCTTACTACGTGCAGAGCACTGTTCTAAGCGCTGGGGTAGATATAGGGGAATGAAGTTGTCCCACGTGAGGCTCACAGTCTACATCCCCATTTTACAGATGAGGGAACTGAGGCCCAGAGAAGTGAAGTGACTTGCCCACGGTCACCCAGCTGATAAGGGGCAGAGCCGGGATTCGAACCCACGACCTCTGACTCCCAAGCCCGGGCTCTTTCCACTGAGCCACGCTGCTTCTCTAATTTATACTTCTTGTGCTTCCAAGTAGGAAAGACTTCTGTCTGAAGAGTCACTCTGCTGTTATTTTGTGCACATTTTTAGGAATCAGTTTTGGGCAAGAAGAAGTAAGAGAGAGAGAGAGAGTCAGAGAGTGAGCGTGTGCTCTGCTAGTACCTTTAAGAGATCGGCTGCAGACAACAGTCATTTCTGAAGTCAAAATGACTGATTTCTCGCCCTCTAGATTGTGAGCTCATTGTGGGCAGGAATGTGGCTGTTTGTTGTTATTCTGTACTCTTCCAAGCGCTTAGTACAGTCCTTTGCACACAGTAAGTGCTCAATAAATACGATTTAATGAATGAACTGATTTTCACCCCAGGGTTTGTTGTGCTGCAAGCTCGTTCTAGACTGTAAACTTAGTGTGGGCTGGGGACCAGTCTACCAACTCTATTACAGCATACTTTTCCAAGCAGTGCTCTGCATATAGTAAGCACTCAATAAATACTATTGATTGAACCCGTTCATTCAATCGTATTGATTGCAAATCACTGTATTAAGCGCTTGAGAGAGTACAATACAATAAACAGATGCATTCCCCGCCCAGAAGGAACTTAGATTTTAGAGGCTAGGAATGGCCCCATCCAGCCAACAGGTCAATCCATTAAGGGTCTGGGCCTGAGATGGCCACAAAAAGTTATGATGTCTAAAAGGAATGATGTGAATTTTTGCATACTTAAATTCCCATTCCTACAGCACAGGAAACAAGAGAAATGCCAAAGGTACAAACGACCTACACTATTTCATAGTTAGAATATTTGAGTGATCCCCTAGTGTTCCTCAGAGAACAACTAATATAGTCTGTTCAGGCGGCTCAAGAGGCTTTTGTGCATTCTTGAGTTGGACTAGATAATCTTTTCAGAATAATTTGGACTGCTTCTGTAACCAACTTACATCCACATTACCTTCCATTTACATCTTCAAGAGTATATTCATTCCTCTACAATACCTAAATCCTCCAGGTTCTATTTTGGGAAAAAAAAATTCCAAGGAACTGAAAGCAAAACTTTAGTGAGGCAAAGTGAGTTTTTCTAAATCGATTATGTCTAGTCCAACATAATAATTTTCAGGGAAACGTTTCTTAGAAGACTCAAGAAGTTGTTCCCTTATAAAGTATAAGCTAAAGAAATTCTATTCTTTGGCAATCTTTTCTGCCTGGGTGCAAAAACGTGATCTTGAACAAGCTTCTTTCATGACAAAAATACTCATCTGTAAAATGGGAAAAATGATGATGCAAGAGCAAATGAAAGAGTAAATGCTAAAGTGTTGAAAAAACAAGCAGGGCGAATTTAAAGCATTTTCCATCTTAATTCACTCATTTTAAGCTCCGCTTCCAGGAAGGATTTAGTTTATTACTTGGGGGTGGGGATGGAGCCAAGAGGAAGTTGAGGAAAAGGAGGAGCAGGAATTGGCTAGTTATACTGCTGAGGGCAGTTTTGGATGGTGCCGCCCACTTTTGAATTTGTGCCACAAAGGGCAAATTTGCAAATAGCTCCAGGGGACTTTCGTGTCCATCCATAACTGGCTGTGGAGAGACAGAGAGAGCGAGAGGAGGCATTTCTGTTGGTGGCTTCAGGAATGGAGAGCATTTGGGGTCATTTTTCTGATATGGTGGCAGCCGTAATCCCTTTAGAAAGCCTTGTGAATTTGTTTTTGGGGAGATAGGAGAATGGACACTGACTAGGAACAGTGGAAAGTAAGGAAGGGCCAAGGTCCACTTATGATGAACCCGATTTTTCCCTTGCCTTTTTCCTTCATTCGATTCCCGAAAGAGCTAATGCTAACTTCAAGCATGTCCAACGTCTGCGTCCATTTCCGTGCCCGGCCACGCTATCTTCCTAGTTTGGTTACATAATCCAAGCAGCAAAAATCCATCCTCTTCAGGGCTAACTGTGGCTAACTCCCTCAAAATGGCTTCTAAAATGGGAGTTGACAGAGCAACATCTGCTGCCGAAGGTCTCAGATTTCCTGTTTCTAGACAACTGGCGTTTCTCTCTCGCCTATCCACATGGAGACAAGTTAGAATGACAGATTACAGCACAATCCGTCGCCAGTGGCAGAAAGGTGAGCGAAGCACACCTTGGGATTATATTATGCCTTCCCCACCGATCCTCCTGAACTAAAATCCCACAGAGTACACAGTCCAACACTGAGCCCTCAGTTCCTGAAAAGGCACTCTCCCAAGCGCTTAGTACAGTGCTCTGTACACAGTAAGCGCTAAATAACTGACTAAATGAAGAGCACCTTTGCCCAAATCCACAGTACCTAAACGGCCCTATTTACAAAGCCACTGCTCTTTTGGCAGAGAGCTTCAAAACTGTGTCCCACAGTCTTCACTTATGTATACTGAGGGAAACGAATGCCCTTTCAGCCACTCTGTCACGTGAAATCTGACACTATCTCTTCTTTTTATGGTATTTGTTAAGCACTTACTATGTGCCAGACACTGTATTAAGTGCTGGAGTAGATACAAGCTAATCAGGTTAGACACAGTCCCTGTCCCACATGGGGCTCACAGTCTTAATCTCCGTTTCACAGATGAGGAAACTGAGGTCCAGAGAAGGTCCAAGGTCACAAAGCAGACAAGCGGCAGAGCTGGAATTAGAACCCAGGTCCTTGCTCTATTCACTACGCCATGCTGCTTCTATCATGAAAGGATACACGCCTTTTCTCCCTAGAATCCCCCACAAAATAATCTTCCTGGTACGATTTTACCGCCAACATTCTGCAAATCCAGTAGATATATGGCGGAACGATTTGGGGGCAGGTCAATGACAGACTACTGGGGGGCTGTGGTCACTGCACTCGTGTATTAGGAAATATTACTTTTCCATCACATTTATTCATCATTTCATTTTCTAACTACTGCCAGCTGTACCCACCCTTTCTTCCCCCCGCTCCCATGATTTTTAAATACTTCTGTGTGCATCTGATTTTCCCCTCCCCATTAGATCATAAGGTCCTAGAAGACAGAATTTGGGTGAGAGCTCGTAGTGGGCAGGGAATGCCACTGTTTATTGTTGTACTGTACTTTCCCAAGCGCTTAGTACAGTGCTGTGCACACAGTAAACGCTCAATAAATGCGGCAATGAATTTTACACCTATTGTACTCTCTTGGACACTTAGTATTCCAGCGTACTGCAGCGGGTGGGCCCAGAATTTATACTACTGAACATCATGTTGAAAAGAACTTTAGTAATGAGGTTCTTCGCTGGTTCCCCCCGCCATCCTGACTCCAGCCCAGACTTCACTCAGCACTCCAGAATGCTATTTTGCAGATACCTTCCAATTCCTTAAAAACATCAAACGGTTACTCGTTCCTTTCCACCTTAAGCAGAAACTCACCACCATTGCCTTCAAGACCTTCCATCAGTGTCCTCTTTCCTACTTATCCCACTACACTCCAACTCAGGTTTAGTTCCTCTCAAGACAACCTCACAAGCCTTGTCATCTCTCTACTCCATCATATTTACTGAGTGCTTAGTGTACTAAGCGCTTGGTAGGGTACGATATAATAACAGAGTTGACAGACCCGCTCCCTGCCCACTATTATCTCATCCATGCCCTCCCCGCCAGTGCCACAGACCACGGCTCTCCCAGTTTTCAAAAGTCCTTCGAAAAATCTCACCTCCTCTGGAACGCTTCCCCCCCAATTAACTTAATTTACCCTACTTCTAGCCCCCCTATTGCCTCTGCAGCAATTCTGCACCAATTAAGCATTTCAGTCCCACTCCGTCAATCACCTTGGTAAATTCTTTACATATCCTACTACTTAACCCTAAAGTTTAGCAACATTTTTGCAGCCATTTCCTCCCCTAGATTATAAGTGCTTTGAAGGTACAGATCACATCAACTAATTTTATGGCAATATCCCAATATGTCAGTACAGTGCTCCATACCCAGTAGGTGCATGATAAATATTTGTGATTGAAGTAAATATCCGATCTGAGTTTCCCACCAAGTGCATACAGTACACACTATATTTCAGCATGTAGCAACTCTAAAAAAAAAAAAGCATGAAAATTATTTCTATCACTGTAAATCTCCCCCTCTAGACTGTTAGCTTGTTGTAAGCAAGGAATGTGTCTACCCACTCTGTTATATCGTACCTTCCCAAGTACTTAGTACAAAGCTCTGTACACAATAAGCACTCAATAAATACCATTAACTCTATGAATGAGCTTGGAGGCAATAAAAAGTTTGGATCAGAATGCATTAATAATTACTAATAATAATGGCATTTAAACACTTTGTGCCAGGAACTGTACTAAGCACTGGGGTGGATACCAGCAAATTGGGCTGGACCCAGTCCCTGTCTGTCTCATGTGGGGTTCAAAGTCTTAATCCCCATTTTACAGATGAGCTGACTGAGGCACAGAAAAATGAAGTGGCTAGCCCAAGGTCCCACAGCAGACAAGTGGCGGGGCTGCATGAGAACCCATGACCTTCTGACTCCTGGGCCCATGCTCTATCCACCATGCCATGTTGCTTCAGTGCAATCCCTTATTGCCTGTAGCACCAGCAGTTGGCAAAAATTCCATTATTAATAACAGGCACTAAGAAAGCATCTGGAGGCATTAGAGGAAGATTGCTGCGTTTGTACACCTGCAAAACATTCCAAATGAAATTTTTATATACGATGGTGTTATCATCTGAATTAAGATCAGTTGTGACATTCCGGGAGGCTCACACCTGGGAAGGGCTAAGGATCCGTAGCTATGGGACTTTGGGCAAGACACTTAAACTTAGAACAATGCTTGGCACAAAGTGCTTAACAAATACCATCATAATTATTATTATCCCTTCCCACAGTGTTCTCTCTACTGGCTCTGCATCTTCCAGAAGGTTAACTACACCAAGTAGGTAAACTGCACATACAGCCAATTTAACTCAATGACCGTATTATTTTCAGGAAAAATGTTAGTTGCTGTTGAGACAGAAAGAACCAAATGGAGTCATGGCCTTACCCTGGTGGAGATGTTTCTGTCACCAAGATTATTTTAGCTCTTCCCCAAAGGGCGAGGGAGAAGACACACACACACACACAAACACAAAAAAAAACCCCACCCCAACATTTTTTAGTTGGCATACTCAAATTCCATCACTGGTCTATCAATCAATTTTATTTATTGAGCACTGTGTGCAGAGCACTGTACGAAGTGCTTGGGAGAGTAAAACATAGAGTTGGGAGGCATGTTCCCGGCCTACTACAAACTTTATGTCCCAGCGCAGTGATTTTTTTTTTTCTTTCAACCAATGGTTCACAGCCCAGCAGCGTACTTGAAGAGCTCCCCGATGTTCCGAGAGGATTTGGGAATGCCAAGAAAAGTGTGCAAGCTCCTAGCATAAACAAACGTACTGCAGCTAAGATGTACAGTTGACATGTTTCTCTGCCTTGTTCTCTACTCTAGCTGGACCACCTCCCTGGATGAATAGCATTCGGCACCCATCTGTCACCTAATTCGGATTCATTCTTGACACTGCATCCTGCCCTGTGTGCTTCCTATTTTAACCACATTCCTCCTCTTGCCCTCCCCCCCGAATTTGCAAACCATTCTGTGGGCCTGCCCCAACAGCATGTAGACTCCTCGTGGACAAGAGAAAATTTCCCAAAAAGAGTGCTGTGTACTCATCTATCCACAGTTGACTGACCCCAGTTCCTGAGACAGACTTACAAGTGTGATGCTGAATGAAAAAGATCCAAAAGACTATCAAAAAGACTAGGATCGTTTGAAAAGTTCTAACGACTTCATATTAGAGAAGCAGCGTGGCTCAGTGGAAAGAGCCTGGGCTTGGGAGTCTGGGTTCAAATCCCAGATCTGCCACTTGTCAGCTGTGTGACTGTGGGCAAGTCACTTAACCTCTCGGTGCCTCAGTGACCTCATCTGTAAAACGGGGATTAACCGTGAGCCTCATGTGGGACAACCTGATTACCCTGTATCTACCCCAGCGCTTGGAACAGTGCTCTGCACATAGTAAGTGCTTAACAAATACCAACATTATTATTATATTAGCTCTTCCTCATCTTAATACTACCCCACTACTGCTTAAGCCTGGCGTTAGCTAGGGAGTCAGAAGTGCAAAATGGGAACTCAGTCTGGATATGCCCAAACCACAATGCATTCAAATCTCTTGCTATCGATCCTTCTTCATTTTCTTTATGACCCACGCCTGCCAAACCCATTCGAATCGAGAGAAAAAAAAAATGTGGGGGATATATGACTAAATTGCGTTCCCTCGAAGGAAGAAGAGGGGGAAAGTGGGATGGCTTTCAGATATTCATCATAACATGGAGCGATTTTTATGTGAGTAATGACTCCAATAAAGCCAAGACTCCTCATCCATTTTAAAAATACAGTTGGGGATCCTCAATATATCAGCAGACCAAAGTACTTCTAGAGTATTTGTGTTTGGTTTCAATTTTTTCCCCTCATTACAATAATAAGACCACAAATATTTATTGAGTACTTACAAACGGATAGCACTACTTTAGACTCTTGGGAGAATATGCAGCCTAATCTCCGTCAGGGCGGAGGCTAACAAGGGAAACAGACACATAGTCAACACCAATGTGCATCAGCACATTAAGTATTAGTGGATAATACATTAATTACAAGAGTGCATTCACAGGAGGAGTTAATTAAGAATAGTCAGTACACATCTAACCTGAAGCCTCAGGAGCTCTGGCCATCTAGTTCTTTGCTTACCAAATAATACAATTCATATCACTGGTAATATGGGGGAAGGCTTGATTACTTCAGAAAAGGTGTTATCAATTAACAACATCATTAGAAATTCTCAGACTCCTTAAAGCTGATTAAAAGTCCAAGACTGACCCGTTTAAAAATCTTTCTGAACATTGTTTTTTCATGGTTCTTCCAATTTAAAAGATTGAAATTGAGGAAGCAAACAAAGCTCCTCAAAGGAAGAATTTTCAGGTAGAAATAAGGTCAAGAATCTTAGCGGGTTTGAAGACAGTTGTTGGCATCTTCCCCAGAGATTTTTCATGAACAAGAATACAGAAGCAATCTAATGTAATCCACACTAGAGTTGGGCTGACCATTATTAACTTAAACATTGGAAAAAGCAGTCGCTTCTAAAAACATAAATGGACTACATATTAATCTTAAATTTAAAAAACGTCAAAGACTTCCAAATATGGGGAAAAAGTTCTGTAGCCAGCAGGATACTGCAAATGCCAGGACTGATAGCCTGCCATGGAAGCTCAAAATGTCCATGAGACTCAATTAGTATTTTCCTGTTCTTCCACAATTAGACACACCATTGCCTGTCCCATGTAAAAATATCACCCCTTCAACAACAACAAAAAAATCAGCAAGCAGTTGGGCAATGAAGTCAAGAGTTGGGGGAGGAAGAAAGATGTTCACTTGCTTGGGGAGTCTGGTTAACATGTAGGTAACCCTATATATAACTCTCTTACTCTAACCACAACTAAGACTATATGGTTCTTCAAAATGAATGGACACTAAGAAGAATATACTAGTTGTGTCAATAGCCAACAACAGAAGGGAGGGGACATAAAAAGTATTCAAGAACACCTGATTTTGGATTTGTGTTTTTTTGTTTTAATGGTCTTTGTTACGTACTTTCTATGTACCAGGCACTGTAGTAAACGCTGGGGTAGATACAAGCTAATCAGGTTGAATCCGATCCATGTCTCACGTGGGGCTCACGGCCTTAATCCCATTTTACAAATGAGGGAACTGAGGCGCAGAAGTGAAGTAACTTGCCCAAGGTCCCACAGCAGACTAGTGGCAGAGCCAGGATTAGAACCCAGGTCCTGCTGACTCCCAGGCCCAGGCTCTATCCACTAGGCAACGCTGCTTCTCATAAGTTGTGCTAACGGATACTTGAGATATGACAGGGCCTGCCTGACCCGATTTTCTTGAGTCCACCCCAGAGCTCAGCAAAGAGCACTCACTGACTAGAGACCATTTAACTCGGTACCAAATATACTACATTCCAACAAGTCTGTCACAAAGTCCTTCACCAGAATTCTAGCAAGCAGTAAAATGGATTGATTTATTAAAGTTTCACTTCCCTCTTGCACATTCCACCCTGGCAGAATTACTAATGATGATGATGATGATGGTACTTGTTAAGCGCTTACTACGTGCCGAGCATGAAACACCGAGGGTGGGCACTAAAAGGGCGGAGAGGAGATACAAGAAGTATGGGCTACCCACAGAGAGACTCGATTGAAAGCAGGGGAAGTAGCCTTTCTTTACATCTACAATGCAAACGCACAAACTGCTGGAAAAGGAATAAAAAGAAAAGTGTTAGTTCCTATAAATAGCACAGACGCCCTTCCTCTCCCTCTAAAAGACCACCCCCATGATCCAGGCGCTCTTCACACCTAGACCGTCAGCTCCTTGGGGGCAGGGACTGTGTCTACCAACTCTATTACACTGTACTCTCCCAACTGCTTAGTACAGTGCTCTGAGCACAGTGAATGCTCAATAATCACCACTGTTTGACTTAATTACTATCAACCTCCTCACTGGTCTCCCGGCCTCCACCCCCTCCGGGATACACTTCTGTACTAGTGTCACTGGTCTGCTGCTGGCCTGAATCATCTTTCTAAAAACCTTGTTCTACAGCCATCTCTCCACTCCTCAAAAACTTTAAATCATTACCCTTTCCTCCAAGCGCTTAGTACAGTGCTCTGCACATAGTAAGCGCTCAATAAATACTATTGAATGAATGAACATCAAGCAGAAACTACTGGCCACTGGCTTTAAGGCAGCCCAATCAGCTCTCTCCCTCTTACTCACGTACTCTTCTCTTCCACTACATGCCAGCTCACGCTCTCAAGATCCAGCCCCCTTCCCGATCTCTTCCCTTGTTCCGGATTCTCCCGCCCCCAGCTCCTGGCTCACACCCTTCTTCCCACCGGGAGCTCCCCTTCCCTCTTCAACCCTGCCAGACCACGGTTTTTCCCGGCTTCAAAGCCCTTCTGAAGTTCCACCTCAACCAGGAGGCTTCCCCAAGTAATCTTTCTTCTCTCCAAGTCATATCCCTCCCTCTACTCACACACACGCAACCACTTCTGAACAGAATGACTTTCATGCTACACCACCCAAGCGTTTACTCATCTCTAAATCCAGCAGCGTGGCTTAGTGGAAAGAGCCTGGGCTTGGGAGTCAGAGGACGTGGGTTCTAATCCAGGCTCCGCCACTTGTCTGCTTGTGATCTGGGGCAAGCCACTTCACTTCTCTGTGCCTCAGTTCCCTCATCTGGAAAATGGGGATGAAGATTGTGAGCCCCAGGTGGGACAACCTGATTACCTTATATCTACCCCAGCGCTTAGAACAGTTCATGACATATAGTAAGCACTTAAATGCCATCGTTATTTCCATCCTCTTCTACGTTCCGTCTGTCAATTATTCTGGGTGTCACCACTCCCCACCCCCATTCATATGCATTATTACCTGATCCGAGCTACACAAAACAGACTGTGACCCCGTTTTGGGGCAGGGATTGTCTCTGTTGCCCAAGTGTACATTCCAAGCGCTTAGTACAGTGCTCTGCACACAGTAAGCGCTCAATAAGTACGACTGAATGAACAGGATTCCTCTTCCAGGAAGTCTCTGCTCAAGCCAAAATAAAAGTGTTCACTCAAATCACTGTAAAGCCTCAAACAGGAGTCATTCGGCCATTAACCAGCAAGATTTCCTGGTGATCCTTTTCAGAAGTTCTTAAATACTACTCTAGACTGACTTCGGGCTACCATATATATATTTCACGGAGTCCATCCTGTTGCCTCTATTTCAAATAGCAGTTCCACCATCAGCAGACATTCTTAGGTTGCTTCAGGAGCCGTGAGCCATCCACACTTTGGCCCATATGAGTCTGCAGTCCACAGTGGCGCCTGAAGTTGGAGGAACCTAATCTAACTTTAAACGGCTACAGAGTTATTATACCCACATCGCTGTTCAGGGGGCTGTAGAAACTACTGTCGGCCCTCTCCACCACCCCAACCTGAATCTGAGGTGGTCACAAGTCTCAAAGTTAATTTAAGCCTTCTACACAGGCTCTAGATTGCAAGCTCACTGTGGGCAGGGAATGAGTCTACCCAACCCTATTATATTGTCCTCTCCCAAGCACTTAGTACGGTGCTCTGCACGCAGTAAGTGCTCAGTAAATACAAATGATACTGAAAAAAAAATGGAATTAGTTTATGCTCATTTTCACATTTGATATTTTTACATTTTCAAGGGCTACTAAAAGTACAGAGAGTGAAATGTAAATAGTTAACTTTTCCCTGAACTAGAGCGGTAATGATAGGGAGTTACTCCGATGCGCCATGCCGTGTTCAATTATTGAATCGGAAAGGAAAGAAAAATGTCAGCCTTCATTTAATGTCAGCACATTGGGGTCCCGGGACCAAGTCTGACCTGCTGCCACTGACCAAGATAGAGCTGGGCTCCAGATTAGGCCGAAGAGAACCAGATTCTTCTCATGAAACACTACTATTCTCTTTAGGAAGCACACAGCCGTGCCTTTACCATCCTCCTAAAATGATCTGAACTGGAATCCACTGGGGAAAAAAACAACAAACCCATTACTTCATTAAAAAGCAGCTCCCTCTGATATAAATAACCAAGTCTGACGGCAAAGCATCACAGAAGGCAGAATCTTACTGTTTTTAAAAAAAAAAAAAAAAGGACTACACATGGGCTAACCAAGAGGGTTTAAAATCAAGGCTTAAATGGGTGCAGCGTATAGTCAACAGGCTGATTTAGAAGATTTTGTGGTCTTGGCTAAATCAGATTTAGAGAGTCAACCAATAGGATTTACAGAACCCCTTCTGTATGCAGAGAATTGTATTAGGGACTTGGAGTATATATGACCCTCCCCCGCTTCAAGGAGCTGATAATCTCGAGCATTTCTTTAGAAGAAAGGATAGATTTCACAGACCAGTAATAATGGCTAAATATGGTAGTGCCATCCCTTCTCCTAGTTGCCCTGCTTGAAAAAACTGAAAGGTGAGACAGAGGCAGACTTTTGAATTGATTGGATGGGAGGGAGAAAGCCAAAAGGGGCATGCTAGGGTGACACTATTGGCTCCGTGGCTTTGGAAGGTCACAAAATGTCGTTTTAGGCTAGTACGCTACAAGTGTCACTTGGTGTTTTTTTTAACGAGAGACATTTTTGGCAAGCAACTTCTCCATTTTACGAAACTAGATGTGAGATGTTAAGAGCCAAGAAACGATCGCCAAAATCAATACCTCATTTACCGGGTAAAAATCAGGAAGGTTTTCCCTTGGTCATCCAAAGAGAGCCACCACCCCCGAGACTAGAAAATATCTGCTACAATTTAGATGACAACTGGGCAGATAATGCAATTCCTGAACGTGAAAAATAAAATGGACGTGCTACCGATTAGCTCTACGAAGCAATTAAAATCCTTTAGCTGTGAATGGATGAAATTTGGGGCTTTTTTTAGTTTTTAAACCATGGCAAAATCAAAGAGGTCTTCAGAAAGCTGAGCTCGATCTTCAAAAGCTCTATGTTTGGAAACACCCAAGTTTTGAATCAAAGTTCCTTGAGCCTTTTTTCTACGTTGTCACGCAGCATATGCTCTCTCAGAAGCACACTAAGCCGAACTGACCAACGGAGAAAAATGAGGCAGGAAAAAAAAGGGGGAGGCCCCAGAGAGATATAGAACAGAAGGAATGAAAGCAGATGGCAAATTTTTACCCTAAATTCAAAAGCAGAGATTAGCTAAAAGATAACAGTGCACTCTGAGAATCATTTCAAAACATATCCTGTGAAGCATTTCCTAAGCAGTAGCCATCACGGAGAGAAGGGACAGTATTACCAAAGCCCTTATGTGGACATATTCTAAGAAATTAGGGGGTTTGCTCCTTCAAAATATATTTAGGCGTCACAGAAGTGGCTGCCGAACCCAGCCTCGAGGTTTCTCATCCGTGGAAAAGCCCCCAAAGGAAGCTGGGATTTCTACTCTCCCCACATAAAATAAGAAAAAGGTCCTCGAAGCTTTTTACATCCAAACACTCGTCAAACTCATCTTTTTAGATCGAAGGAGTATCGCCCGACACTAAGGACCCCGAAACCGTGGCAGGACACCGAGGCTTTGACGATAGCACTAACTCCTCCGACGCCGCCCAACTGGATGCGGCCCGAAAGATGCCGTGCGTTTTCAGGTTCGGTCCCAGTCCACCCCGGGAGCAACGAGTGACATCCTTGCATCCGGCCGGCGCTCCGCACAGTGAGCGCTCAATAAATACGACCGAATGAGTGAATTCCTTCATTCAATCGTATCTCCTGAGCGCTTCCGGCGTGCAGAGCGCTGTACTGGGCCCCTGGAAAGTACAATTCAGCCACAGTGAATGACGCGGAGGGGGATGAATTCGGTGGTGATCCTGAAATGCTTGGGTTCCCAGGAGGTTAATGGAAACTAAGGCGGAGCGGAGCGGCCCTTCTTTGTGGAGTCTTTGGGCTGGAAAGGCCAAAAGGGAGACAATGAGCATTCTGTGCCCGGGCGCCCAGCAGGCTGATTGGCTGGTCGTCGCCGCCCCCTCCTCTCCCTCCATCCCTCCCCTCCATCCCTCCATCCCTCCTCTCCTTCCATCCCCTCCCTCCATCCCTCCCCTCCCCCCCCCAGAAGCCCCTGATGTCATTTGCTTGGAATGTCAGGGAAGGAGGGGGCTGGGGGAGGGGCGGAGGGAGGAAGAGGAGGGGGATGGAGGAGGGGGATGGAGGAAGAGGAGGCCTCATCTTCTTCCCCGGATCCCAGCCAACTCCGAGAGGACCAACTCCCAACTTCTCCCAGCCGCGGGCCGGTGGATAATAATTACGGTATTTGTGGATGCTTGCCGATCATATTTGCTGCGCCTGCTGTATGCAGAGCACTGTACTAAGCGCTCGGCAGACTCATGTCCGTATCTGCAATTTATTTCGAGTAACATCTGTCTCGTCCCCGCCTCCGTCCCCCTCCCAGACTGTGAGCTCTGTTGCGGGCTGGGGATGTGTCTGCGATACCGTGCATTCATATATATAGTGCATTCAGTTGCAGTTAATGAACGCTTATTATGCGCAGAACACTGTACTAAGCGCTTGGGAGATGTATCTGTAATTTATTTCTAGTAATATCTGTCTCGTGTCCTCCCCCGTCCCCCTCTCAGACTGTAAGCTCCTTGTGGGCTGGGGATGTGTCCGCTATATTATGCATTCATATATTGCGCATTCAGTTGTAGTTAATGAACGCTTATTGTGCGCAGAGCACTGTACTAAGAGCTTGGGAGAGTACAATTCAGCAATAAAGAGAGACAATCCCTGCCCACAATGGGCTCACAGTCTAAAAGGGGGGCGACAGACATGAATACAAATAAACAGACATCAATATAAATAAATAAAATGACAGCTCTGTATATAAATAGTGTGGGGCTGGGAGGGGGGGAAGAGCAAAGCGAGCAAGTCGGGGTGACGCAGAAGGGAGTGGGAGATGAGGAAAAGCGGGGCTGCACACAATATTTCTTGAGTGCTGTGTGCGGAGCACTGTACTAAACGCTTGGGAGACTATAATAACTTCCCCTCTAGACTGTTAGCCCGTTGTTGGGTAGGGATTGTCTCTATCCGTTGCCGAATTGTACTTTCCAAGTGCTAACTACAGTGCTCTGTACACAGTAAGGGCTCAATAAATACGATTGAATGATTGAATGACTTGAATGCCTGTATCTGTAATTTATTTCTATTAATGTCTGCCTCGATTTCCCCCCCCCCCACCCTCTTCCCCGCAGACTGAGCTGGTTGTGGGCTGGGGGTGTGTCTGCTGTATCGTGATATGGGACTGTCCCAAGCGCAAAGCAGAGAAGCAGCGTGGCTTAGTGGAAAGAGCCCGGGCTGGGGAATCAGAGGTCGTGGGTTCTAATCCCACCTCCGCCACTTAGCTGTGTGACTTTGGACAAGACACTTCACTTCTCTGTGCCTCAGTTACCCCATCTGTAAGATGGGGATGAAGACTGTGAGCCCCGCGTGGGACAACCTGATGACCTTGTATCTACCCCCGAGCTTAGAACAGTGCTTGGCACAGTAGCTTAACAAATTCCGTCATTATTATTATCGTTACAGTGCTGTGCACATAGTAAGTGCTCAAGAAGGTAGGATGACACGTAAACGCCATATTTTAAAGCTCTACTAAGAGCTCACCTCCTCCAGGAGGCCTTCCCAGACTGTGCCCCCCTTTTCCTCTGCTCCTCCTCCCCTCCCCATCACCTCGACTCCCTCCCTTTGCTCCGCCCCCTTCCCCACAGCACTTGCGTCTATTTGTATAGATTATTTATTACTCTATTTTATTAATGATGTGTATATATCTAGGATTCTACTGATTCTGATGTTGTTGATGCCTGCCTACTTGTTTCGTTTTGTTGTCTGCCTGCCCCCTTCTAGGCTGTGAGCCCAGTGTTGGGGAGGAAATGTCTCTGTTGCCCAACTGTACTTTCCAAGCACTTGGCACAGTGCTCTGCACATAGTAAGCGCTCGATAAATACCACCGAATGAACGAATGATTGAAGGAATGAAAGGACCTAACAATACAGCCGGCCCACGCCCCGCTGGCCAGGATGGGCACGGGGGAGATGGAGGGGAAAGGAGGGGATAATAATGTTGGTATTTGTTAAGCGCTTACTATGTGCAGAGCACCGTTCTAAGCGCTGGGGTAGATCCAGGGTCATCAGGTTGTCCCACGTGAGGCTCACCGTCTTCATCCCCATTTTACAGATGAGGGAAGTGAGGCCCAGAGAAGCGAAGTGACTCGCCCCCAGTCACACGGCCGACAAGTGGCAGAGCCGGCATTCGGACCCATGACCTCTGACTCCCAGGCCCGGGCTCTTTCCACTGAGCCACGCTGCCATCCCCGCTCCAAGTGAGCACTTTGTGGACGCCCCAGCTGGAGCGGGGAAGAGGACGGGGGATGGGAAAGGGGGCGCAGAGACCCCCGTGGGGTCAGTTTCCCCGCAGACAACAGGGAGGCTTTCTTCCTCTGGGCCGCAAGCTCGCCACGGCCAGGGCACGGGCCCACCGACTCCGCAGGACTGGACTGGACTCTCCCGGGCGCTGGGGACAGCATTCCGCATGCGAAAAGCGGTCCATCTGTCCCCAGGGGGCGGGGCGGTGGCAGGCCTGGCCACTGGCTTCGAAGCCATTGTGCTTCTTCGAAAAGAAAGGAAAGGGGACGGGGTGGCGCCGGCGGGGGTGAGGGAGGGGGCTGCACACCGGCGCTTAGCACAGTGCCTGGCACATAGTAAGCGCTTAATACATACTATCATTAGTATTATTATTACAGTGAGCACTTAACAAATACCATCATCATCATCATCACAGCAAGCGCTTAACAAATACCATCACTATTATTATAGTAAGCGTTCAAGAAATAGATACCACTGAAGGTGCCAAGCCTGAAGGCGCGCACCTCCTCCAAGAGGCCTTCCCAGATTGAATCCCACTTTTCCTCATCTCCCACCCCCTTCTGCATCACCCTGATTCGCTCCCTCTGCTCTTCTCCCCCTCTCCCAGTCCCAAAGCACCTATATCCACATCGGTAGTTTTATTCATTCGCATTCACGTCCATCTCCATGCCCCTCTAGACGGTGAGCTCCTCATGGAGCTCTGTTTATTGTTATTATCGTTGTGCCCTCCCAAGCGCTTAGTCCAGGGCTTTGCACACAGTGAGCGGTCCATGGATACGACTGAAAAGTGTCCTGTTCCCCCCCCCCCCCCGGGGAGGCGCTCAATAAGTACGACGGAATGAATGCACAATGTAGTTTCCCCCAAGCGCTCCGTGCAGTGTTCTGCCCCCCAGTACGCGCTCAATAAATACGATGGCATGAATGCACACTGCAACTTTCCCCCAAACGCTCCGTGCAGTGCTCTGCCCCCCAGCAGGCGCTCAATAAATACGACTGCACGAATTCATTCATTCAACGGTATTTATTGAGCGCTTACTATGTGCAGAGCACTGTCCTATGCGCTTGGACCGGACAATTCGGCAACAGATAGAGACAGTTATATTGTAGTTTCCCCCAAGCGCTCCGTGCAGTGTTCTGCACCCCCCCCCCCGTAAGCGCTCAATAAATACGATGGCATGAATGCATGCTGCAACTTTCCCCCAAGTGCTCCGTGCAGAGTTCTGTCCCCCACTCTCCAGTAGGCGCTCAATAAATACGACGGCATGAATGCATACTGGGGTTTCCCCAAGCGCTCAGTACAGTGCTCTGCCCCCCCGGTAGGCGCTCGATAAATACGATGTCACGAATGCATAGTGGGGTTTCCCCCAAGCGCTCAGTACAGTGCTCTGCCCCCCCCGGGTAGGCGCTCGATAAATACGATGTCACGAATGCATACTGGGGTTTCCCCCAAGCGCTCAGTACAGTGCTCTGCCCCCCAGCAGAAGCTCGATAAATACGATGTCACGAATGCATACTGGGGTTTCCCCAAGCGCTCAGTACAGTGCTCTGCCCCCCCGGTAGGCGCTCGATAAATACGAAGTCACGAATGCATACTGGGGTTTCCCCCAAGCGCTCAGTACAGTGCTCTGCCCCCCCCGTAGGCGGTCAATAAAAACGATGTCACGAATGCATAGTGTAGTTTCCCCGAAGCGCTCAGTACAGTGTTCTGCCCCCCCCCCCCGTAGGCGCTCAATAAATATACGATGGCACGTATGCACAGTGGGGTTTCCTCCAAGGCTCCGTGCAGTCTTCTGCCTCCCACCCCCCAGTGAGCGGTCCCTGAATCCGACGGGCATGAATGCGTACTGAGCGTTTCCCCCGAGCGACCCCCGGGCCCGGTAAGAGGTTGAATGAGCAGGAGGAGGGTGAAGGCCTCGGGGGGGAGAAGGAGGAGAAGGAGCAGGAGCAGGAGGACCGAACAACAACAACAACAACACCACGAGGAGGAGGAGGAGAGAAAGGAGGACGAGGAAAAAAGGAGGAGAGAGAAAAGGGAGGAGGAGAAGAGGGGGAGAGAAGAGGGAGGAGAAGAGGAGAGGAGCGGGAAAGGGAAGAGGAGGACGACGAGAGAAAGGGGGGGAGGAGGAGAAAGAGGAGAGGAGCAGGAAGGAAAGGAAGAGAGAGAGAGAGAGAGGGACAGGAGGAGGATCTAGAGGAGGAGGAGGAGGAGAGGAGGAGCAGGAAAGAGAAGAGGAGGAGGAGAAGAAAGAGGAGAGGAGCAGGAAGGGAGAGAGGGAGAGAGGGGGACAGGAGGAGGATGAAGAGGAGGAGGAGGAGAGGAGCAGGAAAGGGAGGAGGAGGAGGAGGAGGAGGAGGAGAGAAAAGGGAGGAGAAGAGGAGAGGAGCAGAAAGGAAAGGGAGAGAGAGGGACAGGAGGAGAGGAGCAGGAAAGAGAAGAGGAGGAGGAGGAGAGAAAAGGGAGGAGGAGAAGAAGGAGAGGAGCAGGAAGGAAAGGAAGAGAGAGAGAGAGAGGGACAGGAGGACGAGGAGGACGAGGAGGAGGAGGAGAGGAGCAGGAAAGGGAGGAGGAGGAGGAGAGAAAAGGGAGGAGAAGAGGAGAGGAGCAGAAAGGAAAGGAAGAGAGAGAGGGACAGGAGGAGGATGAAGAGGAGGAGGAGAGGAGCAGGAAAGAGAAGAGGAGGAGGAGGAGGAGGAGAGAAAAGGGAGGAGGAGAAGGAGAGGAGCAGGAAGGAAAGGAAGAGAGAGAGGAGGAGGAGAGGAGCAGGAAAGAGAAGAGGAGGAGAGAAAAGGGAGAAGAGGAGAAGGAGGAGGAGAGGAGCGGGAAGGAAAGGAGGAGAGAGAGAGGAACAGGACGACGACGACGACGACGAGGAGGAGGACCAGAAAAAAGGGAGGAGGACGAAAAGAAGGAGGAGAGGAGCAGGAAGGAGAGGAGGAGGAGGAGGAGGAGGAGGAGCAGAGAGAGGCAGGAAAGAGAAGAGAGAAGAACAGGAGGAGGAGGACGGCGAAGAGAAGGAGGGGAAAGAACACGAGGAGGAACAGGGGAGGAAAAAGGAGGAGGAGGAGGAGGAGAGAGAGAGAGAGAGAGAGGGACAGGAGAAGGAGGAGGGACAGGACGAGAGAAAGAAGGAGAAAAGGAGGAGGAGGAGGAGGGAGAGGAGCAGCAAAGAGACGAGGAGGAGAGAGAGAGGAACAGGAGGACGAGAAATAGGAGGAGGAGGGAGAAGAGGAGGAGAAGAGGGAGGAGGCGGCGGCGGCGGCCTGTCCCCGCTGGGCGACAATGGGTCGGGAAGAGGGAAGAGGAGGGGAAAGGAGGAGAAAAGAGGGAAGAAGAAGCAAGAGTGGATGGAGGAAGAGGGAAAAGGAGGGAAGAAGAGAGAAGAGGGAAAAGGACGGAAAAGAGAAGAGGGAGCAACAGGGAAAAAGAAAGAAGAGGGAAGGGGAAAAGAGGGAAAAAGAGGAAGAGGGAGGAAGAGGAAGAGGGGGGAAGGGGGAAAGAGAGAAAAAGAGGGAGGAAGAGGAAAAAAGGAAGAGGGAAGAAGAGGGAAGGGGAAAGGAGGGAAAAAGAGGAAGAGGGAGGAAGAGGGAAGAAGGGGGAAGGGGAAAAGAGGGAGGAAGGGGGGAAGGGGAAAAGAGGGAAAAAGAGGGAAAAAGAGGAAGAGGGAGGAAGAGGAAGAGGGGGGAAGGGGGAAAGAGGGAAAAAGAGGGAGGAAGAGGGAAAAAGGAAGAGGGAAGAAGAGGGGAGGGGAAAGGAGGGAAAAAGAGGAAGAGGGAGGAAGAGGGAAGGGGAAAAGAGGGAAAAAGAGGGAGGAAGAAGTAAGAGGGAAGAAGAGGGAAGGGGAAAAGGGGGGAAAAGAGGGAAAAAGAGGAAGAGGGAGGAAGAGGAAGAGGAAGGGGGGGAAGGGGGGGAAGGGGGAAAGAGGTTAAAAGAGGGAGGAAGAGGGAAAAAGGAAGAGGGAAGAAGAGGGGAGGGAAAAAGAAGGAAGAGGGAAGAAGAGGGAAGGGGAAAAGAGGGAGGAAGGGGAAAAGAGGGAAAAAGAGGGAAAAAGAGGGAAGAGGGGTCACGGTGCCCCCCACCCCCCCCCTCCATGCCCCCCCCCCAGGACCGACCTTGTTCTTCACCTCGGCCGACAGCCCGTAGGAAGGGCCCTTGTTGAAGTGGGTCATGGCGGGCGGGCGGGCGGACGGGCGGGCGGACGGGCGGGCAAGCGCGAAGGGCGGCGGCGGCTGCTGGTGCGCGGGGCGCTGTGCGCGGGGCTCTGCGCTGCGCGCTGCACTGCGCCTCCCGCCTCCCTCCCAACCCGGCCCGCCCGCCCCGAGGCGGAGGACCCACCGCCCGCGGGGAGCCCCGCCCCCGAACGCCAGCCCGCCAATCGACGCCCTCCGGCACGCCCGCTCCCTCCGCCGATTGGCGGAGGGGCCCGTCGATCGGGCCGTAGCCCCGCCCCCCGCCCGAGGCCCGGCTCTCCGCCAATAGGAGAGCGGCGCCGACGAGGCCCCGCCCCTCCTCGGCCATTGGCGGGGGAGGCCCGCCGATCGAGCGAGGGCCCCCTGCTCGGAGGGCGGAGCCCTCCACCAATAGGGAAGCGGGCCCGGGACCGGACACGTCCCTCCGAGCGCCTTCGACCAATGGGAAAGCGGTCCCTGGCCAGGACACGCCCCCTGGCGCCGTCGACCAATAGGAAAGCGGTGTCTGGCTAGGACACGCCCCCCGGGCGCCCTCGACCAATAGGAAAGAGGGCCCGGGCCCGGCCACGCCCCCCGGGTCCTCCTCGAGGGATGGGGAGAGGGGGCGGGGCGCAGGGCCCGATTGCCAGGCAACCGGCAGACATCCCCTGCGGAGAAGATAATTATTATTAATAATTATTATTATTAATAATAATTATAATGACGTTGGTATTTGTTAAGCGCTTACTATGTGCCGAGCACTGTTCTAAGCGCTGGGGGAGAGACAGGATCATCAGGTTGCCCCACGTGACCCTCACAGTTAATCCCCATTTTACAGATGAGGGAACTGAGGCCCAGAGAAGTGAAGTGACTTGCCCACAGTCACACAGCTGACAAGTGGCAGAGTCCGGATTCGAACCCATGACCTCTGACTCCCAAGCCCGGGCTCTTGCCATTGAGCCACCCTGCCCAAAAAAAGCCAGTGGGGCCCAGGCTCCCCCTTTGTCTGGCTGCTGCTGACCCAACCCTGGGCTACTCCTATGTAAGTGCTTAGTACAGTGTCCTGCACATAGTAAGCACCCAATAAATACCTATGAATGAATGAATCACCCTCCGGGGAGCTGCTTGCTTTAGTGGAAAGAGCCCAGGCTGGGGAGTCAGAGGTCGTGGGTTCTAATCCCGGCTCTACCCCTTGCCTGCTGTGTGACCTTGAGTGAGTCACTTCACTTCTCTGGGCCTCAGTGACTTCATCTGGAAAATGGGGATTAAGACTATGAGCCTGATGACCTTATATCTACCCCAGTGCTTAAAGAGTGCTAGGCACATAGTAAGGGCTTACCAAATACCATAATAATAATTAAGAAGGTCATGGGTTCTAACCCCAGCTTCGCCAATAGTCTGCTGGATGGCCTGGGGCAAATCAATTCACTTCTCTAGGCCTCAGTTCCCTCATCTGTAAAGTGGGGATGGAGATTGTGGGACAAGGACTGTGTCCAACCCGATTTGCTTGTATCTACCCCAGAGCCTAGTACAGTGCCTGGCACATAGTAAGCGCTTAACAAATCCCCCAATAATGATAATGGCATTTGTTAAGCGCTTTACTACGTGCCAAGCACTGTTATAAGGAAGCGCTGGGGTAGATACAAGGTAATCAGGTTGTCCCATGTGGGGCTCCAAATCTTAATTCCCCATTTTACAGTTGAGGCAATCGAGGCATGGAGAAATTCAATCAATCAATCAATCTATTTATGGAGCGCTTACTGTGTGCAGAGCATTGTACTAAGCACTTGGAATGGACAATTTGGCAACAGATAGCGACAATCCCTGCCCAATGACGGGCTCAAAGTCTAAAAGGGGGAGACAGACACAAGCAAAGCAAGTAGTCAGGCATCAATACCATCAGGAATTGCGTAGCTTGCCCAAAGTCACACAGCGGACAAGTGGTGGAGTCAGGATTAGAACCCACATCCTGTGACCCCCCCCAAGTCTGTGCTCTTAACAATAATAATAATAATAATGTTGGTATTTGTTAAATGCTTACTGTGTGCACAGCACTGTTCTAAGCGCTGGGGTAGATACAGGGTCATCAGGTTGTCCCATGTGAGGCTCACGGTTAATCCCCATTTTACAGATGAGGCAACGGAGGCACAGAGAAATGAAGTGACTTGCCCACAGTCACACAGCTGACAAGCGGCAGAGCTGCGATTCGAACCCATGACCTCTGACTCCCAAACCCAGGCTCTTTCCACTGAGTCACGCTGCTTCCATTAGGCCATGGGGAAGCCCCAAAAGGCCAAGGATGATCTCTCCCCTTCCCCTGGAGAAATGAGGGGCAGTTGAGCCTGCCGCCATTACTGGGTCATTGGCCGCTTGTCTGCCGTGTGACCTTGGGCAAGTCACTTCATTCATCCATTCAACCGTATCTATTGAGCACTTAACTGTGTGCAGAACACTGTACTAAGCACTTGGGAGAGTACAATATAACAAGAAACAGTGACGTAACCTGCCACGTGGCTCAGTGGAAAGAGCCCGGGCTTGGGAGTCAGAGGTCATGGGTTGGAATCCCAGCTCCGCCGCTTGCCAGCTGTGTGACTTTGGGCAAGTCGCTTAACTGCTCTGTGCCTCAGTTACCTCATCTGTAAAATGGGGATTAAGACTGTGAGCCGCACGTGGGACAACCTGATCACCTTGCATCCCCCGGCGCTTAGAACAGTGCTTTGCACATAGTAAGTGCTTAACAAATATGACCATTATCATTATTATTATTATTATTAGAGTTGACATCAACACAAGAAAGTAAAGTTACAGATCTGTACATAAGTACTTTGGGGCTGGGAGTGGGGAAGAGCAAAGGGATAAAAAAAATGGCAGATCTGTACATCAGTGCTTTGGGACACAGAGAGGGGAAGAGCAAAGGGAGCAAGACAGGGCCAAGCAGAAGGGGGTGGGAGGTGAGGAAAAGTGTGCCTCAGTTACCTCATCTGTAAAATGGGGATCGAGACTCTAAGCTCGTTGTGGGCAGGGACTCTGTTTATTGTTGTGTCATACTCTCCCAGGCGCTTAGTACATTACTCTGCACCCGGTAAGTGCTAAATGAATACGAATGCATGAATGAATGAATTCCGCCATTTCCCCTCTCTGTAATTTATTTTAATGTCTGTCCCCACAGTCCCTAGACTGTAATAATAATAATTATGGTATTTGTTAAGCGCTTACTATGTGCTGAGCACCGTTCTAAGCTCTGGGGTAGATACAGGGTCATCAGGTTGTCCCACGTGAGGCTCACAGTCTTCATCCCCATTTTACAGATGAGGGAACTGAGGTACCGAGAAGCGAAGTGACTTGCCCCCAGTCACACAGCTGACAAGTGGCAGAGCCAGGATTCGAACCCATGACCTCTGACTCCCAAGTCCGGGCTCTTTCCACTGAGCCACGCTGCTTCTCTATACCTAAGTGCTGTAGGGCTGGGAGGGGGGTGGCGGTGAATACCAGATGTTTTGAGAGTACAGAGCCAAGTACACAAGATGACACAGAATGGAGAGGAAATTGGGGAATTAAGAACTTAGTCGGAGAAAGCCTCTTATAGGAAATGTGATTTTAAGAGGAGCCCTCTTGTCAGAGATGTGATTTTAAGTGGGCTTTGAAGGTGGACAGAGCGGTATTATAATCTGGCATTTAAGTCCTTACCGTGTGCTGAGCACTCTAACTAGCAGTGAGGTCAGACGCAGTACATCACCTTGATTCTATTTATTTGCTATTGTTTTAATGAGATGTTCATCCCCTCGATTCTATTTATCGCCATTGCTCTCGTCTGTCCGTCTCCCCCGATTAGACCGTGAGCCCGTCAGAGGGCAGGGACTGTCTCTATCTGTTACCGATCTGTTCATTCCAAGCGCTTAGTACAGTGCTCTGCACATAGTAAGCGCTCAATAAATACTGAATAAATGAACACAGTCCCCGTCCCACCTGAGGCCCACAGTGTAAATAGGATATTAAAAAAAAGGATTTTTTAAAAATCCTTTTAAAATTTTTAAAAAGATATGATTTTAAAAAAATATTGTTTTTGTCTGTCTGTCTCCCCCAGTTAGACTGTAAGCCCATCAAAGAGCAGGGACTGTCTCTATCTGTTACCAAATTGTCCATTCCAAGCGCTTAGTACAGTGCTCTGCACATAGTAAGCGCTCAATAAATACTACTGAATGAATAGGAGGGAGAGCAGCTATGTTATCTCTACTTTTACAACAGGAAACTGAGGCACACGGAAGTTAAGTGACTCGCTCAAGGCCATAGAGGAGGCAAGCTACAGAGTGGGGATTAGAACCCACGTCTCTTTTGTATCGTACTCTCCCAAGTGCTTAGTACAGTGTTCTGCACCTAGTGAGCGCTCAGTGAATACTACCGATTAAGTGATGGATTCTGAGTTCCACTCCTAGCGCTCTTCCCATTAGGTCACGCTTCTTTCTACACCAAGAGGGTAAAGAAACAGGGACAATGATTTCCATTAAACCTGGGGAAATGGAGATTTTTAGAAATCTTTCTCATCTCCTCCAACACTGACCTTAATCAATCAATCAATCGATCTGATATTTACTGAGCGCTTACTGTGTGCAGGACTAAGCGCTTGGGAGAGTACGGCACAACAACAGAACAGACACATTCCCTGCCCGCAACGAGTTTACAGTCTAGAGGGGGAGACAGACATTAATATAAATAAACAAATTACAGATATGGACAAAAATGCTGTAGGGTTGGGGGCGGGTGGTGAATAAAGGGAGTAAGTCAGGGTGACACAGAAGAGGAAAGGAGAGCTAAGTCAGGGAAGGCCTCATGGAGGAGATGGGCCTTCAATAAGGCCGTGAAGGCGAGGAGAGGAGAAGGGAGGACTTTCCAGGGAAGAGGCAGAATGTGGGCGAGAGGTCGGTGATGAAATAGACAAGATTGTGGTACGGTGAATCGGTTGGCATTAGAGGAGCAAAGTGTGCGGGCCAGGTTGTAATAGGAGAGTAGCGAGGTGAGGTAGGAGTGAGCAAAGCGATTGAGTGCTTAAAGCCGATGCTTGACCTGGAGGCGGATGAGCAGCCCCCGGAGGTTCTCAGCGAGTGGGGAAACATGGACCGAACGCTTCTGTAGAAAAACGATCCGGGCATCAGAGTGTGGTATGGACTGGAGTGGGGAAAGACTGGAGGCAGCGAGGTCAACAAGGAGGCTGATGCCGTAACCAAGGCAGAATAGGATAAGTGCTTGGATTGACGTGGCAGCATTTGGAAGGAGAGGAAAGGATGGATTTGGGTGGTGTTGGGAAGGTAGGACTGACAGGATTGAATATGTGGGTTGAATGAGAGAGGGGAGTCAAAGATAATGCCAAGGTTTCAGGCTCGGGAGACGGGAAGGATGGTGTTGCCGTCTACAGTGATGGGAAAGACAGGGGGAGGACAGGGTTTGGGTGGGATGATACGGAGTTCCGTTTTGGACATATTAAGTTTGAGATGACGACAGGACATCCAAGTAGAGAAGTCTTGAAGACAGGAAGAAATGCAAGACTGCAGAGAGGGAGAGAGATCGGGGATGGAGATGGAGATCGGGGAATCACCCGCATAGAGGTGGTAGTTGAAGTCACGGGAGCAAATGAGTTCTCCAAGGGAGTGGGTGACTGAGATGGAGAATAGAACTGAACCTTGAGCTACACCCACTGTTAGGGGGAGGGAGGCAAAGGAGCCGCCTGCGAAAGAGACTGAGAATGAGCGGCCAGAGAGATGGGAGGAGAACCAAGAGAGGACAGTGTCATGAAGCCGAGGTTGGATAATGTTTCCAGGAGAAGGGGGTGGTTAACATTGTCGAAGGCAACTGAGAGGTGGAGGAAGATTAGGATGGAGCAGGGGCTGTTGGATTTAACAAGGAAGAGATCACTGGTGACCTCTTGCTCACGCTCTGCCCTCTGCCTCTTATTATTCTGATGGTATTTGTTAAGAACCTACTTGGTGGAAAGTACCGTTCTAAGTGGTTGGGGTAGATACAAGTTAATCAGGTTGGGCCCAGTCCCTGCCCTCTCTGCCTCTTATTATTCCAGTGTTTTTAAGAACCTACTTGGTGGAAAGTACCGCTCTAAGCCAAATGGGGCTCCTAGAACTCTATTTATTGCCATTGTTGACTCTATTTATTGCCATTGTTCTTGTCTGTCCGTCTCCCCCGATTAGACCGTAAGCCCGTCAAAGGGCAGGGACTGTCTCTATCTGTTGCCGACTTGCTCATTCCAAGCGCTTAGTACAGTGCTCTGCACATAGTAAGCGCTCAATAAATACTATTGAATGAATGAATGAATGAACTCCCTCTCCCTTCACATCCGACAGACCACCACTCTCCCATCTTCAAAGCTGTCTGGAAATTACATATCCAGACTGTAATCTCCTTGTGGGCAGGGAACATATCTGCTAAACATATCTGCATTTTCTTTATATTACTGTCTGTCTCCCCGTCTAAGCTGTAAGCTCATTGCAGGCAAGGACTGTGTCTGTTTATTGTTATATTGTACTCTCCCAAGAGCTTAGTACAGTGCTTTGCAGGTAGTATGCGCTCAATAAATATGATTCAATGAATGAATGCTAATTCTCTTGCACTGTACTCTGCACATAGTAAGCACTCAATAAATACCCTTGATTGATTGATCGCTTGTAGGAAGCCTTTCACAATTAATTTCTAACTTCCCCACCTGATATCCTCCAACAGCAATTCCAGCCCTTCATCACCACCCAAGAAGAGCCCTGAATGCTAGGTAATAATAATGATAATAATTATTATGGTATTTGTTAAGTGCTTACTGTGTGCCAGGCACTGTCCTAAGCGCTGGTGTGGATACAAGCAAATTGGGTGGGACACAATCCCTGTCCCACGTGGGACTCAGAATCTCAATCCCCATTTGACAGATGAGGTAACTGAGGCCCAGAGAAGTGAAGTGACTTGCCCAAAGTCACACAGCTGACAAGCAGCTGAGCTGGCATTTGAACCCATGACCTCTGACTCCCAAGCCCATGCTCTTTCTCATCTGTTGTGCTCTCCCGGATGCTTATAAAGTACAGTCTGTTGCACATAGTAGGTGCTCAGTACTTGTTATTGATTTAGTGATTGATTGATTGATTGATCTCTTTGGAGCTTGATGTTTCCTGCCCATCTTGGATTTAGTTGGCATGGAAGGCTAATAATAGCTTCCTTAGTGAATCCCCCAAAATTGGTGTGAGAAACAGCAGCATGGCATCGTGGATAGAACACTGGCCTGAGGGTCAGAAGGTCATGGGTTCTAATCCCAGATCTGCCACTTGTCTGCTGTGTGGCCTTGGGTAAGTCTCTTCACTTCTCTGGGCCTTAGTGACCTCACCTGTAAAATGGGGATTAAGACTGTGAGTCCTACAGGGACTGTTTTCCAACCCAATTTGTTTGTATCTATCCCAGTGCTTAGTACAGTGCCTGGCACATAATAAGCGCTTAACAAATACCATAATTATCCAGCGCTTAGGTCAGTGCCTGGCACATAGTAAGCACTTGACAAATATCATAATTATTCAGCGCTTAGGTCAGTGCCTGGCATACAGTAAGCACTTAGCAAACACCATGATTATTATTATTATTGTTATAAGTAGCTTCTTGTTTAATGATCCCTTTCCGCTGGCAATGGACTCCTTTGACTATATTTCCGCCAGGATTCTATTTTTTCTATTGTATCCACTCTTTGCACTCCCCCAACTTAACCAAATCCAGAAGCCCCAAACAGTTCATCCAGCATGGAGAAGGGAAATGTTAAAATTCTGACTCACATGCTCACAAGCATATTTGTTTTTCCAGTTACCAGTTAATGCAGTAATTCTTGTTCTGCAAGAGTAGAAGATGGCAATCTAACGATCCATCTTACAGAAAGAGAACAAACCCTAAATTGCATCATTCCTGCCAGAATGAGGCAAAAACAGCTATTGTAACCAAGTAAATGTAATAATAAATGCTGTTGAGTTTGCAAGATGGATCTCAATTATCTTCTCTGGGGATATCTCGGAAAAGGTCTGTTGCCATCCACAAGCTGTCCACGGAGGGAAAGGAAGCATCGTGGCCTAGAGGAAAGCCTGAGTTCTAAACCCACCTTGCCCATTGCTTGTCGTGTGACATTGGACAAGTCACTTAACTTCTCTGTGTCTCAGTTTCCTCAACTGTAAAAGTAGGATGAAATATCTATTCTCTCTCCTACTTAGACTGTGAGCCCCATGCGGGGCAGGATCGGTGTCCAACCTGATTAGCTTGGATCTACCCAAACACTTAGAAGCCGTTGTTGGGCAGGGATTGTCTCTATCTGTTGCTGAATTGTACATTCCAACTGCTTAGTACAGTGTTCTGCACATAGTAAGCGCTCAATAAATATGAATGAATGAATGAATGAATGAATGACACAATAAATGCTTAATACGTACCATTAAGAACAACAAAAAAAATCTTTGGATATATTGATGACCAAGCACAAACCTCTGAATGTTTTATTGCAATGAATCTACTTCCCTCAACTCCCCATAAAAACATTTAATCACCCCTCCCGCTCCCCCCAAAAAGCCTTCATCATAAAGCACATCAAACTCTCTAACCTAGTATTTCTCATTTGACCTTGTGAACTTGTTGACCCTCGGTCTAGCTGAACCTCAATGTTCTCTCTCGGTCCCTTAGACAGGCCATCAGGGCTTTCAAAATTCACCGCACTTTGTTCTCTGTTCTGTCACTTCGAGGTATTTATTCCCCCTTTTGATGACTTGGTTCCCACTGTCTTGATCGTTTGGAAAATTTCCCTCAGCTTGCTATTAGTCAAGATAATATCTTTGCTATTCCATTGGTTTCCAGTAGCCACATTTGCCTCAGCACTCTCATTGTTCAGCCTGACCCAAGACCTGTTCAACAGTATCTGCCCTTCTTGCTTCCATTATCACAGCTCTCAGTCTCTGATAAATATAATTTCATGTAGTCCTTTATTCACTCCATTCTGTTTTGATTAAAACTGGCTGCCCAACCCCCAAAGGGCATTTTTACTGTTATTATTACTATTATTATTGGTTTGTGTTGAGCACTTATCATGTGCCAGGCACTATTCTAAATGCTACGCTAGATACAAGATCATCAGGTCAGACAGGATCCTTGTCCTACATGGGGTTGACAGCTTAATTAGGAGGAAGAATAGGTATTTAATCCCAATTTTACAACTGAAGAAACTGAGGTACAGAGAAGTGATCTGCTCAAGGCAAGTGGCAGATCCAATTTTAGAACAAGATCCTGCTGTGACTCCCAGGTCCACGCTCTTTCCACTAAGATGACTAGACTAGAAATACACTGATTAGACTCTAGACTATGAGATTTTTTTTTCCATCTCACTCTCAAATAACTCAACTTTAAGATTTATAGATTCAGAATAATTTTCTTCAACACCTTCTACCGATTTATGAATTTATGACATAACCACTTTTCTGCGGTAAAGCTCCACGTGGTATAGCTCCACGTGGCTGCCCAGATGGTATTTACTTAGGATGATTAAAATGGGACTCATCTTCCTTCCCAAATATTGTCCTCCAATTAGCTTTCCTATCGCAGTTGATAGCGCCCGTCTCCGTGTCTGTAGACCACAACTTCGGCATCCTCTGTGACTCCGCAATTTCTTTCAACTCACACATTCGACCTATAGATGAATCCCAATCGTTTCACCTCCAAAATATTTCCTGGATCCCTCCATCCAAGTGGCTACTCACCTGGTCCAGTTGCTCTTTATATCATAGTTGATTACAGCGTTCATCAGCTTCCTCACTGGACTCCCTGCCTCCAACCTCACCCCTCTCCAAGTCTTACTTCATCTGGGTCCTTGGATCAGTTTTCTAAAATGTCATTCAGCACATATCGGTCCACTAGTCCACTCTCTCTTCTTTGAAAACCTTCAGTAGCCACCCATTCCTCTCCACATCAAACAAAAACTCCTAACCATTGTCTTCAAGGCACTTTGTAACCTCTCTGCCTCATTCACTGTGCTATGCACTATCCACTCTCTTCTCCCCACTTCACCCCAGCTCGTGCTCCCCATTCTTAATTAATTAATTATGGTATTTATTAAGCACTTACTATGTGCCAAGCACTGTTCTAAGCACTGGGGTAGATACAAGGTAATCAGGTTGTCCCACGTGGGGCTCACAGTCTTAATCCCCATTTTACAGATGAGGTAACTGAGGCACAGAGAAGTTAAGTGACTTGCCCATAGCAGGCACAGAGAAGTTAAGTGACTTGCCCATAGCCACACAGCTGACAAGTGATGGAGCTGGGATTAGAACCCACTACCTCTGACTCCCAAGTCTGGGCTCTTTCCACTGAGCCATACTAACCTCACCTTCATACCATGCCTTGTTCTTCCACCTCTAAACCCGTTCTTTAACGCCCTTTCTCTTGCCTGAAAGTCCCTTCCTCTTCAAAGCCGCAGACCACAGCTCCTCCACCTTCACAGCCTTCTGAACTCCCATCTTCTCCAGAATACTTTCATGGATAATAATAATAATAATAATGTTTGTACTTGTTAAGCACTTACTATGTGCAGAGCACTGTTCTAAGCACTGGGGTAGATACAGGGTAATCAGGTTGTCCCACACGAGGCTCACAGACTTAATCCCCATTTTACAGATGAGGTAACTGAGGCACTGAGAAGTTAAGTGACTTGCCCACAGCCACAGTATTTATCTCTGGTCATCTCCTTCCAACTATCATCTCCACACTCTTCACCATTTAGCCCTTATATTACTCCCATAAAACTTTTGTCCATATCGATCTGTTATATTATACTCTCCTAAGGACTTGGTTCAGATCTCTACAATCAGTCAGTCGCATTTATTGAGCAGAGAACTGTACTTAGCACTTGGGAGAATACAATATAACAATAATATAGACCCCTGCCTGCAGTGAGCTTACAGTCGAGAAGTGCTTAAGCAGGAGGTGCTCAATAAATATAGTGCTCTTCTCACTCTAGGCTTCAAGGCTCTCCATCCCCTTGCCCCCTCCTACCTCTCCTCTCTTATCTCTTTCCACTGCCCACCCCGCACGCTCCGCTCCTCCGCCGCCCACCTCCTCACCGTCCCCCATTCTCGTCTATCCCGCCGTCGACCCCCGGGCCATGTCCTCCCGCGGTCCCGGAACGCCCTCCCTCCTCACCTCCGCCAAACTCATTCTCTTCCCCTCTTCAAAACCCTACTTAAAGCTCACCTCCTCCAAGAGGCCTTCCCAGACTGAGCTCCCCTTTTCCCTCTGCTCCCTCTACCGCCCCCTCACCTCTCCGCAGCTAAACCCTCTTTTCCCCCCATTTCCCTCTGCTCCTCCCCCTCTCCTGTCCCATCCCCTCGGCACTGTACTCGTCCGCTCAACTGTATATATTTTCATTACCCTATTAATTTTGTTAATGAAATGAATATCGCCTTGATTCCATTTATTTGCTATTGTTTTAATGAGACGTTCAACCCGTCGATTCTATTTATTGCTATTGTTCTTGTCTGTCCGCCTCCCCCAATTAGACTGTAAGCCCGTCAAAGGGCAGGGACTGTCTCTATCTGTTACCGATTTGTCCATTCCAAGTGCTTAGTACAGTGCTCTGCACATAGTAAGCGCTCAATAAATACTATTGAATGAATGAATAAATAAGATTTATTTATATATATTATTATTTAAGCATGTCTTATGCCTAAATGTAAATTTGTGCCTCTCTCCCCATTAGACTGTAAGCTCCTTGAGAGTAAAAAGCACATCCTCTACTTCTATTATACTCTTCCAAGCCCTTAGTATAATGTTCTGAACCGACTAAGCACTCGGTAACTATAACTGAACGATTGATTGATTCATTGTTAAGAAGGAAGGATAATAATATTGATGATGATTGTGGTATTTGTTAAGTTTTACTATGTGGCAGACACTATACTAAGTGCAGGAGTAGATACAAGCAAATCAGGTTATGAAAGGGGCTCTATGGTGTCTATCCTAATCTTGTAGATCTTCAAGGAAGGAGAACATTTTATTCCCTCTTGGAAACACCTTTAAAGCTGTCATAAAGTTATTTGAATCACACAATATTTACAGGCCTCCATCAGCAGTACAAGTCCAATTCCTCTTGTTTTGAACACAGTGGAAGAGAACAGCTGGTGAGGAGCTTTCAAATAATAACCCCTAATAAACTTGGTCATTTACTTGAAGAATGCGTAAGCCTGTAATTAAAGAGTGTCGAATTTGGCATGACAGTTAACATAGAGCTACGTTTTAAGCTATGTTATATTTGAATACATCCCCACTTAAGGCTGGTGTTTTTTTATCAGTTTCACAAGGGTTCTCTTGGCGGTGGGAGGCACGGGGGAGGTTTTTTCACATCACCCCAGGCTCTGGGAGTATGGCGGGGGGGAGTCTTCTTGCTTGTTGAGCTCCGGAGCTGAGGTGAAAGCTTGCTTCTGGATCGAAGACCTTGGCCCTTAGCTAACTGCCACCAGACTCCTGGTCTGGAGTCAAGATATGCCCTGCCCTCACTAGGTCAACCAAGGAGGATTTTTTTCACATCACTGAGTGGAGGCCACGGTGGAGGCTTCCTCCCCTGGAAGCAGCATGGCCTAATGGATAGAGCACGGCCCTGGGAGTCAGAAGGACCTGGGTTCCAATCCCCGTTCCACCAATGGTCGGCTGTGTGACCTTGGACAAGTCACTTTGCTTCTCTGTAAATCACCCGATTAGACTGTCTCTATCTGTTGCCAACTTGTACATTCCAAGCGCTTAGTACAGTGCTCTGCACATAGTAAGCGCTCAATAAATACTATTGAATGAATGAACTTCACCTCATCTGTAAAACAGGGATTAAGACTGTGAGCCCCATGTTGAATGTGCATCTACTCTAGCGCTTAGTACAGTGCCTGATACACAATGAGTGCTTAACGAATACCACAATCATCATTATCGGGCACGAGTGAGGGGGGATCTTTGTCCTATAGGAGAGGGTGGAAGAGGAGGATGAATGTAATTGTGCCATTCTAGGAGAGAGAGAGGGAGAATGAGAGTTTTGGCCACAGCAGAGCGGGAAGGGGATGGGGGAATTTTAATCGGGTAGAGTGAAGCAGCGAACAGTAGGAGTTTAGCCGTAACGGGGAAGAGGAGAGGGAGAAGGAAGTTTTTAACCACACTGGACGGGTAGGGGGAAAAAGGCATCAAAGATTATTTCTGCCAGAGAATAGAAGTGGAGTGGGGTGAAGCAGGAGAAGGGGGATGGAGACAGGTAGAGAAGCAGAGCTTGCTTCTCCTCCTCAACCCAGCTCTCTCCCCAAATCAGCCTTAGAGCCAAACAGAGCTCTTTGTGGTGACTCATTCATTCATTTATTCATTCAATTGTATTTATTGAGCCCTTACTGTGTACAGAGCACTGTATTAAGCGCTTGGGAGACTAGAATACAATAATAAACAGATACATTCCCTGCCTAAAATGAGTTTACAGCCTAGAAGGGGAAGCAGACATTAATATAAAGAAATAAATGACAGATAATGTACAGAAGTTCTGTTGGGTTGGGGGGGATGAATGAAGGGAGCATGTCAGACTGACACAGAAGGGAGAAGGAGAAGAGGAAAGGAGGGCTTAGTCAGGGAAGGCCTCTTAGAGGAGATGGGCCTTTAATAAGGCTTTGAAGGGGGAGAGAGAGTAATTGTCTTTCGGATACGAGGAGGGAAAGCATCCCAGGCCAGAGGTAGGAGTTGGGTAAGGAGTCAGCAGCGAGGTAGATGAGGTCGAGATAAAGTGAAAAGGTTAATATTAAGAGGAGCAAAGTGTGTGAGCTGGGTTATAGTAGGAGAGTAGTGAAGTGAGGTAGGAGGGGGCAAGATGATTGAGTGCTTTAAAGCCAATGATGAGGAGTTTTTCTTTGATGCGGAGGTGGGTGGGCAGTTATTGGAGTTTCTTGAGGAGTGGGGAACCAAGGCCTGAACGTTTTTCTAGAAAAATGATTCAGGCAGCAGAGTGAAGTATGGACTGAATTAGGGAGAGAGAGAGGAAGCTGGGAGGGCAGCAAGGACGCTGATACAGTAATCAAGTAGTCACCGTCTACCTTGCTGTTTTCAAAATAGTGCTTTTGAATAATGAATTGAACTAATATTTTAAAACATCTATAGATAAAAAGTTAAGTTTCTTTAATTTAGCTGCTGTAAGCCTAAATTGCCATACCACTATTAAGGCTATCTCAATAAAAGGTAAGCCTTTCTAAAGTACCTAGAAATGAAAATTTTTACTCATTAGAAATAGTAGTGGTAATGATAGTATTTATCAAATGCTTACTGTGCATAAAGCACTGTGGGAGAGAATACACAGGTGGGAATTAGACATGGTACCTTTCCCTTAGACTCAGAATCTAAGAAATAAACAAGACTAATTTAAATGCCTTCACATTTTGGGCAGTTTTCTCTTCCTCAACAGGCCTCCTCCTCAGTGGCCAGAAGCTCGTTTGGAGTATTATTGTAGTCTTTTTGCCACATGGGCAAAATACCCTCTTTGTGATGAGGATGGTTCCATTGATACTCTTGAGTGGTACCTATAGGGCCAAATCTTTTCTTTAGTGAGAAATCAAAATTTTTAGTTGGTGGCACTTAGAACATCCCTGGACCTCTCCAGCTTTGGCAGGCCATCCTTGGTCAGGGTGTCTCTTAGCTTGACCTGCATTTCCTGGCCCAATTTTTGTAGGCTTCCCTTTCCTCATAAAACGAGGAGCTGCTACATGTTGAAAAGGCATTTCTTGCCTCGTTGCAGGTAGTGTTTTAATCTCTGACTCACGTTCATCAAACCTGTCTCGGATGATGTCCTGTGGCCTTCCCACAGTTTTGACGGTTGCCTGGTAAATAGTGTCTTGGGAAGCACAGATTTACAGTTCACGTTGGTACTTGTAGCCGGACCGTTGCATTGTTCTAATAGGCTGAAGCGATGTTGTCAGAGAGGGCCTTGAAGATTTCTTTCTTTTCTAGAAGCTTGATGGTCTTGGTGCTGGTTTCCGACACGTTGGTGGTATTGAGAAGCAGCATGGCGAAGTGGATAGAGTATGGGCCTGGGAGTCAGAAGGTCATGGGTTCTAATCCTGGTTCTGCCGCTTGTCTGCTGTGCCCCTCCTCTATACTAAGCTTGTTGTGGACAGGGAATGTCACTGTTTATTATTGTATTGTAACAACAATAATAATGATAATAATGGTATTTATTAATTGCTTACTATGTACGAACTGAACTAAGCACTGGGGTGGATACAAGCAAATGGGGTTGGATACAGTCCCTGTCCCACATGGGGCTCACAATCTCAATACTTTCCCAAGCACTTAGTACAGTGCTCTGCACACAGTAAGCACTCAATAAATATGATTGACCAAACTTCACTTCTCTATGCCTCCGTTATCTGTAAAATGGGGATTGAGACTGAGCCCCTTATGGGACAGAGACTGTGTCCAACTTGATTTGCTTGTATCCACCCCAGTGCTTAGCACAGTGCCTGGCGCATAGTAAATGCTTAACAAATGCCATCATTATTATTGCTAGCTCATGCTTAGGGCATAGGAACCTCTTTGCTGCTGAAGTATGTTTTTTGGTGGGGGATGTGAAGAAGGGCAGTGTTCCACAGAAATAACATTTTTAAAAGAGAGGGAGGAAAGGAGTGATGGAAAAAACGATTAGGAAAGAGGGAGAAAAGAGAGGGAGAGCAAAGGGCAGGAAAGAGGAATGAGAGAAAGGAAAGGAAAAAATAAAAAAAAAGTTCACAAGGGGCAAAAGCAACAAAAACAAGGTCGGTTACAAGGCAACAGGAAATTCTCAGTAAAATTAGACACATGGATACAAGCGAAAATGAAAGGGAAGAGAGGAGAAGGCTGAGAGAAAGCATGAGAGGACGAGGCCACAGAAAGAGCAAGGAGCAGGAGGGAATAGAAGTATTTGGAAAGAGCATTTGTCAGTAAAAGACAGTTCAGGTGAGAGAAAATGAGGGGGTTATGGGTGGGAAAAAATTGGAGGATGAGAAGGAGATTATTTGGGCTGGCTGGTTAGTGGGAGAGTGGATGGTTGAGTTTTTCTGAATTTTTCAATGCTTCCCATACCTTGGCGAAGTCTTGCCCCAGAGAATCATGTCACACTCCATCTATCTGGAAGCTCCATCCAGAAGAAAGGCACTGAAAGAAAAATAAGTTCTGAACAATGACACCCCTGCCAGACTGTAAATTCCTTGAAGATAGGGCTCGTCTTCTCATTCTATTATACTCTCCCAGAACCACCCTTCCCTCTCCATCCAAACCACTACCACATTATTCATTCGTTCATTCATTCAGTCGTATTTATTGAGCCCTTACTGTGTGGCAGAGCACTGTACTAAGCGCTTGGAAAGTACAATTTGGCAACAAATAGAGACAATCCCTACCCAACAACAGACTCACAGTCTAGACTACAGAAAACAAAACAAGTTAGTACAATCACTCATCCTATCCAGCCTAGATTACTGCATCAGCTTCCTTTCTGATTTCCCAACCTCCTGCCTCTCCCCACTTCAGTCCATACTTCACTCCGCTGCCCGGATTATCTTTCTACAGGAACATGCAGGGCATGTCATACCCCTCCTCAAAAACCTCCAGCGGTTGCTTATCAACCTTCACATGAAACAAAAACTCCTCACTCTTGGCCTCAAAGCTCTCCATCACCTTGACCCCTCCGACCTTACCTCCCTTCTTTTCTTCTACATCCCAGCCCTCACACTCCTCTCTTTTGGTATTAACCGTCTCACTAAGCCTCCGTCTCACCCTTCTCGCCGCCGACCCCTGGCCCACATCCTACCTCTGGCCTGGAATGCCCTCCCTCCTCACATCGCCAAACTTGTCTTGATGTCTGTCTCCCCCGTCTAAACTGTGAGCCCGTTGTGGGCAGGGACTATCTCTCTTTACTGCTGAATTGTACTTGAAAGTGCTTAGTAATAATAATAATGTTGGTATTTGTTAAGCGCTTACTATGTGCCGAGCACTGTTCTAAGCGCTGGGGCAGATACAGGGTAGTCAGGTTGTCCCACATGAGGCTCACAGTCTTAATCCCCACTTTACAGATGAGGGAATTGAGGCATAGAGAAGTTAAGCACACAGTAAGAGCTCAATAAATATGACTGAACACATAAAATCATTTTGTTTGTTCCCCTGCCCCAACTCCCTGTTTAGAGAATAAGCTTCCTATGGGCAAGGAACATGTCCCTTCTTTATTCTGCGTTTTTCTAGTGACGAGTACAGTAAACTGCACCAAGTGGAAGCTCAGTGAACACTGATATTTCTTCTTACTTCTACATTAGTACAGTAATTAGAGAAGCAGCGTGGCTCAGTGGAAAGAGCCCGGGCTTGGGAGTTAGACGTCATTGGTTCGAATCCCGCCTCTGCCACTTGTCAGCTGTGTGACTGTGGGCAAGTCACTTAACTTCTCTATGCCTCAGTTAAGTAACTTCTCTGTGCCTCAGTTACCTCATCTGTAAAATGGGGATTAACTGTGAGCCTCACATGGGACAACCTGATTACCCTGTATCTACCCCAGCGCTTAGAACAGTGCTCGGCACATAGTAAGCGCTTAACAAATACCAACATTATTATTATTACAGTAGCTGCTCAATAAGTAAAAATGACTCATAAGCAGTTGTCTTCAGAGACGAGTGCTTTCAGTTTCAAAAGCCGGTCTTTTAAAAGTTAAAAGCTCCTTTAAAAGTTAAAATGCATCAGCCACTAATGTTTCAGGTTTTATGTTTTATTTTAAGGAATAGGTTCTGGTTTCATTAGCACCCTCGATTAACTTAAAATTGGGTTTATAATAATAATAATGGTGTTTGTTAAGTGCTTACTATGTGCCAGGCACTTTACCAAGTGCTGGGGTGGACACAAGCAAATTAGGTTGGACACAGACCCTGCCCCACGTGGGTCTCACAGTCTAAATCCTCATTTTACAGTTGAGGCAACTGAGGCACGGAGAAGTGACGTGACTTGCCTGAGGTCACACAGCAGGCAAGTGGTGGAGCTGGGATTAGAACCCATGACCTTCTGACTCCCAGGTCCGTGCTCTATTCACTTTAATTCGCTATAAACCTCCTCCCTTGGGGGATATTATTCTGTTCAAACTGATTCTCTGTTTACTGATTTATATTGCATTTTTGCTTGCCTATCTTTATCTACCCATTGGAGTTTAGGCTCTTTTGAGGGCAGAGACCAGTCTAACAGGATTCTACACTTCCCGTCAGCTTTCAAAAAAGGTTTGCTATTGATAACAACGTTTTGAAATCACTACAGTTGAAGCACCATTCAGAGATTAGATCATCTGTTTGATAGCTGGTCAATGTATGATTACCATTTGGTAATGAAAATTTCCCTGAGAGATGTTTGAAATGATAGTTTTGAGAACCTCAAGAACTAGAGATTTTTCCAGCCAAAGAAAGTGAAGTTCTTTGGTAAAAGGAGATCCTTCGTCTGTTTTTTAAAAGCACCCAATGCAATCTTCGGACCAGCAAGAGTACATAATAATAATAATAATGTTGGTATTTGTTAAGCACTTACTATGTGCAGAGCACTATTCTAAGTGCTGGGGTAGATACAGGGTAATCAGGTTGTCCCACATGAAGCTCACAGTTGATCCCCATTTTACAGATGAGGGAACTGAGGCACAGAGAAGTTAAGTGACTCGCCCACAGTCACACAGCCGACAAGTGGCAGAGCTGGGATTCGAACTCATGAGCCCTGACTCCAAAGCCCGTGCTCTTTCCACTGAGCCACGCTGCTTCTCGAAAGAGAATAGTTGGATTGATGAAGCCTTTCTTTAAAACTACCAATTTAGGGATCCTACTAATTTTCCAAGTGTAGAAATGAGGTCGTTCCATGGATTTTGCCCAGAACCACCCCTGGGAGGTTTTTATTGAAAGGAGCCAGACTTCGGGTACCGTTGTTGAACTCTCTGGAAGTGCCGTAATGACGTCACCTCTGTGTTCTCTATGAACTTTCTAATAATAATGGTAATAATTGTGGTATTTGTTAATAATAATAATTATGCTATTTGTTAAGGGCTTACTGTGTGCCAAGTACTGCACTAAGCTCTGTGATGGACAAGAAAATCAATGCCTGTCCCACGTCAGGATCACAGTCTCAATCCCCATTTTACAGATGAGAGAACTGAGGCATGGAGAAGTGAAGTGACTTACCCAAGGTCACATGGCAGAAATGTGGAGGAGTCAGGATTCGAACCCATGACCTTCTGACTCCCAGGTCCGGGCTCTTTCCAATATGCCATGCTGCTTCTTGTTAAGTCCTTTCTATGTACAAGGGACTGTACTTAGGCGCTGGAGTAACGGCGGGGCTTAGTGGAAAGAGCCCAGGCCTGGGAGTCAGAGGACGTGGGTTCTAATCCTGGCTCTGCCACTTGTCAGCTGTGTGACCTTGGGCAAGCCGCTTCACTTCTCTGTGCCTCACTTCCCTCATCTGGAAAATGGGGATGAAGACTGTGAGCCCCACGTGGGACAACCTGATTATCTTGTATCTACTCCAACCTGATTACCTTGTATCCACTCCAGCACCTAGAACAGTGCTTGGCACATAGTAAGCATTAACGAATACCATTATTATTATTATTATTATTATATAAACTAATTGGGTTGCACACAATCCCAGTCCCACATATTCACACTCTAGGCTTCAAGGCTTTCCATCACCTTTGCCCCTTCCTACCTCTCTTCCCTTCTCTCTTTCCACTGCCCACCCCGCACGCTCCGCTCTTCCGCCACCCACCTCCTCGCCATCCCCCATTCTCGCCTATCCCGCCGTCGACCCCTGGGCCACGTCCTCCCGCGGTCCTCGAACGCCCTCCCTCCTCACCTCTGACAAACTATCTTCCCCTCTTCAAAACCCTACTTAAAGCTCACCTTCTCCAGGAGGCCTTCCCAGACTGAGCTCCCCTTTTCCCTCTGCTCCCTCTATGCCCCCCTTCACCTCTCCGCAGCTAAACCCTCTTCTCCCCCCTTTCCCTCTGCTCCTCCCCCTCTCCCGTCCCATCCCCTCAGCACTGTACTCATCCGCTCAACTGTATATATCTTCATTACCCTATTTATTTTGTTAATGAGATGTACATCACCCTGATTCTATTTATTTGCTACCGTTTTAATGAGATGTTTTTCCCCTCGATTCTATTTATTGCCATTGTTCTTGTCTGTCCGTCTCCCCCGATTAGACTGTAAGCCCGTCGAAGGGCAGGATCTGTCTCTATCTGTTACCGATTTGTACATTCCAAGCGCTTAGTACAGTGCTCTGCACATAGTAAGCGCTCAATAAATACTATTGAATGAATGAATGAATATTCTGTGTCTCAGGCCTGTACTCTATCCATTAGGCCAAGCTGCTTCCCAATAAATGCCATTTGCCTATCTCTAAAAATTAGTTTTCATCTCTTTGGTCAATTTGTTCTAGAATAGCTATGGGTCATCTTTTCATTCATTCTATCAGTCGTATTTATGAAGTACTTATCGTGCACAGAGCACTGTACTAAGCACTTGGGAAAGTACACTGCAACAATAAATGGTGACAATCCCTGCCCGCAATGAGCTTCTGGTCAAGAGGCGGGGAGAGAGACAACAATAGACAGACATCGATACAATAAATAAAATTACAGATATATACATAAGTGCTGTGGGACTGGGATGTGGGTGGGAAGAGCAAATCAGGGCAACGCAGAAGGGAGGAGAAGATGAGGAAAAGTGGAGCTTAGTCTGGGAAGGCCTCTTGGAGGAGATGTGCTTCAAATAAGGATTTGAAGTGGGGAGAGTAATTGTCTGGTGGATTTGAGGAGGGAGGGGATTCCAGGCCAGAGGCAGAATGTGGGCCAGGGGTCTACAGTGAGACAGGCGAGATGGAGGCACAGTGAGAAGGTTAGCAACAGAGGAGTGAAGTGTGAGGGTAGGGATGTAGAAGGAGAGAAGCGAGGAGAGGTAGAAGGGGGCAAGATGATGGAGTGTTTTAAAGCCAATGGAAGGAGTTTGTTTGATAGAGAGGAGGATAGGCAATCAGTGGAGATTTTTGAGGAGAGGGATGACTAGGACTGAACATTTCTTTAGAAAGATGATCCGGGCAGCAGAGTGATGTATGCACTGAAGTGGGGAGAAGCAGGGGGTCGAGATGTCAGCGAGGAGGCTGATGCAGTAACCTAGGAGGGATAAGATGAGTGATTGTATTGAAGTGGGAGCTCCAATTCTTCTGGGCTGCTCTTCCAAAACCCCCAATCTCTCACTAACCTTCTTTTTCCCTCAGAGGGCTCCTTTTACTCCACAACCTTCCAGTATCCTCACTGATTCCTGGCTGGTTCGTGACTTTTGTATATTTCCAGAATCTTTGTTATTAGCTTTGGCAACCAATTGCAAAGCGGTCTTTGAATTCTTTTTAGAGCTTTCTGATTTTCCATTTGCCTCCTGAATTGCTACTCTCTATGGACATTCCTGCTCTCCATACTTGGGTGATCTTTCCCTGTGGTGACCTCTTTTACTCTTCCTGCCAGTTAGTACAACAGGGATTCTGTTTGGCTTCCTGCAAACCGTAAGCACTCAATAAATACCACTGACCAATTGATACCTGTTACCCTTATTATTATTATCAATTGCCATCAAGTTGTTTTCTATTCATAGTGACTTTATGGGTATATTTTTTTCCAGGAGGTCCTGTTTTCTGTCATAATTCTTAATCTTGCTTAGGGTTACCATTGTTATGGTTTCTATCCATCTAGCTGCTGGCCTGCCTCTTCCAAGTTTTCCCTGGACTTTTCCTAGCTTTAGTGTCTTCTCCAGAGAATTAGTCCTCCTGATGATGTGTCCAAAATAAGTCAATCTAAGACAAGTCATTTGGCCTTCCAAAGAGCACATTGGCTTAATTTGCTCCAAAACCCATTTGTTTGATTTTTGGGCAATCCATGATATTAAGCCTTCTGCAACACCACATTTCCAAAGAATCGATGCTCTTTCTATCTGGTGTCTTCACTGTCCAGCTTTCGGAGCCATATGTTGTCACTGGAAACACCACAGAATTGACAATTTGTATCTCTGTGGTGATCGTTACAAGAGCACGTTTCACGATTTTTTCCAGGCTCCTCATAGCCAATCTTCCTAACATTAATCTTCAGTGAATTTTTGACTAGTAGTTCCTTTGTTATTGATTATCAATCCTAGGAGAGAAAAACTGTCAGCTATTTCAATCTTTTCTCCATCCACTATAAATGTGTTAAAACTTCCAAGTCGCCATGAACTTCTTTTTTTTTTGACGTTCAAATGCGGCTCCATCTTTTGGCTCTGCTCCTTAACTTTTAATAACAAACCCTTCAAAATCTTCCTCCCTTTCTTCTAGTAGGGTAGGGTCATCAGCATAACAAAGGTTGTTTATATTTCTTACTTCAGTCTTTACTCCCCATTCATCTTCATCCAATCCAGCTTCGCTTATCATGTATTTGGCATAAAGGATGAAAAAATAAGATGATTGTTTTATACCCTTACTAATGGGAAACCAACGAGTTTCTCTATCTTCTGTTTAGCATGCCCATTTTCCTTGATGTACTCCAGAGCTTCTGGTGAGCCATGCGATCAAAGGCCTTACTCTAATCAATAAAGCACATGCTGACTTCCTTTTGGTAGTTTCTTATCCTACTCTAATTAAATCCTAATCTGACTTAAATCCTAATCTGACTCTAGGATTGCAGTCGAATGGCGTAGCGATGCCCCAGTGAGTAGAATGATGAAAGGATGGAGAATGAGAGAACTGAGGCACAGAGAAGTTAAATGACTTGCCCAAATTCACACAGTAGGTATGTGGAAGAACCAGGATTAGAACCCAGGTCCTCTGACTCCCAGCTCCATGCACGTTCCACTAGGCAACACTGCTTCTTATTTTGATTTGTCAGATAGCTATCGAAATGGCAGTCATTTAAATTTCAGAAGAGACAAAACAATCAAGTTTTGTAGTCATTTTGAAATCATGGTCAACTACTTGTTCTACTTATAAAAAGTAATACCTTTTCATTTAAGACAAGAGCAAAGGGCCAATGTAACTTAGGTCTCATATATTTTTGTTTATTCTGACCTTTGTTGGAAATACCTTTATTCAGATGGAACTCCTTGCTGCTTCTAGTGATGTAAATACTTTTGCTAGGAGACTAATTCAGGAGAAGGAGGAGGAGGAGGAGGAAGAGGAGAAGAAGAAGAAAAAGCATGGTGTAGCGGATAGAGTCAGCAGTCATGGGTTCTAATCCCTACTCCACTACTTGTCTGCTGTGTGACCTTGGGCAAATCACTTTACTTCTCTGGGCCTCAGTTACCTCATCTGGAAAATGGGGTTCGAGACTGCGATACCCATGTGGGACAGAGTCAGTGTCCAACCCGATTTGCTTGTATCCACCCCAGCACTTAGTACAGTGCCTGGCACATAATAAGCTCTCAACAAGTACCATGATAATTATTATTAATAGTAGTAGTAATAGTTATGGTATTTATTGAGTGCTACTGAGTGCAAGTCGCTGTGCTAAGCAATGAGTGTTCAATGAGTGTGTGTGTGTGTGTGTACATGCATGCGTGCACAGAAGTGATAAGGATAAGTATGTAAATAAATTCCCAAGTGTTAGAGGTGGCTTTGGATTGCTAGGATGGGGTATTGGGCATTAGTTAAAGAAAAATTTGCACTAAGGTGAATGTTCTCAGCTCCCATGAAACTTCTCCTTGCACCTGTTCCCAAAAGCCAACGTGTTTACCTTTTGGAACGTAGGCATTGATAAATGAGCATTTAGTCACACAGGGTGAAAGCGGGGCTAGAAGTAATGCTTGTGAAAACCGAGCTACTTATTATTTAGAGCAGGAATGCGGTCTGCATATTAGGAAAGAATTTTTCCATTCTTTTTTGTGGGTTTTAAGAATTGGCCATTACGCTACTTTTCCATTTCTTTTTCCAACTTTGCATTGAAAATTGCCTGGATCACGTTGATTAAAAAACAACTGACCCCACCTAAGGCTCTCTTCTAAACAATATGCAAGAAAGCTGCTTTTGTTAAGTGCTTAGAATCCTTTCAACTGGAAACTCCCAGGATGGAACTTGGGCCTTAGTAGGAAGGCATTATTTTGAATGCAAAAGATTTCATTCACAACAGATGCATAAGGAGAGCAACTGCTGAGATCAAGGGCAAAAATTTGCTAGTGTCCTACAAATTTATCAGAACAAATCTCCAAGGAATTTCTTTTTTCGTTTTGACATTTTCTTGAAAATATACTGGGTTTTTTTTCAGACTTACATTCTGTCTTTTTTTAGTTTATCTGAGCACCTATAGATAATGATATAACCTGAAAATAATTTTCATCTTTCCCCTTAATCCAATATCAACATCAGTATGATTTATTGAGTGCTCTCTGCGTGTAGAATACTGTACTAAGCGGTCAGGAGAATACACTACAACAGAGTTGCTGGTTGCTACCCCTGCCCACAACAAAAATACAGTTTATTCATTCAATAGTATTTATTGAGCACTTACTATGTGCAGAGCACTGTACTAAGCGCTTGGAATGTACAAATTGGCAACAGAGACAGTCCCTGCCCATTGATGGGCTTACAGTCTAATCAGTTTAGGGAGGAGACAGACATTAATATAAGTAATTTATGATTTATAGCTATGTGTATAAGTGCTGTGGGGCAAATATCAAATACCCAAAGGTCACAGATCCAAACGCATAGATGATGCAGAAAGAAAAATCCCTTCAGAATGTAAGCACTCTGTGGGTTATCTACTCCATTATTTTGTTTATACTGTTTATATTTGTTGCTGAACTGTGCTTTCCAAGTGCTTAGTACAGCATTCTGCACACAGTGAGTGCTCAATAAATACGACTGAATGAATGAATTGTAGTCCCCTAAGTGCTTAGTACAGTTATTCTGTACTCTACCAAGTGCTTAGTATAGTGCTCTGCACAGCGCTCAATTAATGGGACTAGTTGATTGATACTATCATCTTCTCTTAATAGAGTTTTTGATGTAAGCTATTACTTATATTACTATTAATATTCTTTATTATTATTACTTTGAAAACAACTACCTTGCATGTGCCTTTTAAAATATTTCCCTTTTGTCAAACCAACCAAAAGTATTTTCTTTAAATAGCTTTTCTTCAGTCATTTGCCCATTCATTCAGTCGATTTTATTGATCACTTGCTGTGTGCAAAGCGCTGTACTAAGTGCTTGGGAGAGTACAATCCAATGATAAACAGACACATTCCCTGCCCACAAGGAGCTCACAATCTAGATGATACATGTTAAATAGAAGTAACAACTTGGCCAAAGCACTACTTTAAGTTAACATGTAGTCACGTTGTTTCAAATGTAACCACAATTCATTCTTTATTCATTCATTCAATCGTATTTACTGAGCACTTAATGTGTGCAGAGCACTGTACTAAGCACTTGGAAAGTTCAATTCAGCAACAAGTAGAGACAATCCCTGCCCACAATGGGCTCACAGTCTATGAATAAATAGACATCAATGTAAGGAAATAAAATGACAGATATATACATAAGTGCTGCCTGGCACATAGTAAGCGCTTAACAAATGCCATGATGATGATGATTATGGTGATTAGAGACGGGGGGGTGGGGCAGACATCAATATAAAGAAATTACAGCTAAAAGTAATAATCATTGTGTTAGTTAAATGCTTACTATGTACCTGGCCCAGTACTAAGCACTGGGGTAGATCCAAGGTGAATGGGTTGGACCCACTCCCTGTCCCACATGGGGCTCACAATCTTAATCCCCATTTGACAGATGAGGTCCAGGCCCAGAGAGGCGAAATGACTTGTCCAAGGTCACCCAGCAGACAAGTCCAGAGTTGGGATTAGAACCCAGGTCCTTCTGACTCTAGCCACTAGGCCAGGAGTGGGGTGGGGCTCAAGTTCAGGGCCCCCACGCCCACCGCCGGCCGCCTCCCCCAAGGTCAGCCCCCCACACTGCCTGCCCTGTCCACACGGCCTTACTTGGTGAGAGTGGATGGGAAAGTTACTCTATAATCTTTCATATCCACAAAATCCAAATCTAAATGAGAGTGTAGGTTCCTCTTTTGGGGGTTTTATTTTCTATAATGAATTGGGACAATTCCAGACATTCTTTACTTGGTTTAACTAACTGATATATATGAAGCAAAACCAGGAAAATCCAGTTAATGATATGTAATCAAATACTATTCTGCATTAATGCCAGACCTTTCATCTCACAGGATTATACTTCAAAGCCATATTTTATATGACACCTATAACTGAAATAAAGCCACAATAGGGATATAAGATAGTAACCCCAAGGTATATTGTTCTGAAGCAGCATAAGCAAGTTGAGAAAGAGGTGGCAGAAATTTTGCATTAGAAATTTTTATTAACGCCATTACCGAGAAAGTAAGACATTATTTTTAAAGGCTGACAGAAAAAGTCCTGTGTGCTCCATTACATGATACAGTACTTAATTTAACTATCCTATATTATAGAAATAACTCAATTAACCCAACAGAATTTCACAACGTAGGCTCAAGGGAGCCAAGGGTTTTTAACCAGTGCTGAAACTAGAAAAAAATTCTTACTAGACACCTTTAGTAGAAAAAAGCACAGGTCTGGGAGTCAGAAGGATGACCCCGGCTCTGTCATTTGTCTGCTGAGTAACCCTGGGCAAGTCACTTCACATATCTGTGCCTCAGTCCCTCATTCCCCCTCCTACTTAATAATAACAATTGTGAAAATTGCTAAGTGCTTACTATGTGCCAGGCACCTGGCCTTGGGAGGGTAGGGAGAAACAAGCAAATCAGGTTGGACACAGTCCCTGTCCCACATGGGGATCACAGTCTTACTCCCCATTTTACAGATGAGGTAACTGAGGAACAGAGAAGTGAAATGACTTGCCCGAGGTCACCCAGCTGACAAGTGGCAGAGCCAGGATTATAACCCAGGATCTTCTGACTCCCAGGCTCATTCTCTTTACACTAGGCCTCGGGAATCATTACTCTTTTCTGTCTTAGTGGATCGGTTCTCCCCACTGCCCGATGGAAGCATGGGCTTAAATTGGGTCCTCGTGGACCTCCAAGTGGAGTCTGTCTCTACACGGTCCCCCCCCCGCTGCTCTCTCCATTGGGAGCCTCATCTTCTCCCACTCCTCCAAACTTGCTGGGAAGGAGGAGGTGTTGGCTTCCTTCTCGCGCTCCAATGCCGCTTTTGCACGATTCCCCTTCCCCATCCCTTTCTTTCCCTTCTTATGAAGCCCACATCATCCTCCTCTACCACCCCCTCCACATTCTAGTAGCCTCATCTACTGCCTCCCTGGTCCCAACTCCAACTTCTTTAACCATTTAACCACATTCCTTCTCTTTCTCCGTGCTCACATCGATCCTTGGGGATTTCCATATCCACCCAGATGTTCATGATGACCCTTCTGCTGCTCGCCTTCTATCACTCCTCACCTCCGCTGACCTCCTGCTCCACCCCACCTTGCACACTCATCAACTTGGACACACACTCGAACTCATCATCACCAGCCATTGCACGATCACTACCCTCACCAACTCTGAAATCCCTCTATCTGACCACAACCTCCTCACCTCCTCCTCCTCCTCCTCCTCAACTTGCCTACTCTCCCATTCACTGCCTCCCCATAAATCTGTACTATTCCCCCCCAGAGACCTCCAATCTGTGGACCCCATCCTATTTTCTCATCGCATCATGCCCCACTTAACCTCCATAACCAAACTATCCTCCTTTGATGATCAAATAGACATTCTCGATACCATCCTCTCTCCTGAGCTCAACTCACTCTCTCCCCTATCCCTTCGTCGATCTCGTACCACTAATCCACGGTCCTGGATCACCTGCACAGTTCGCCTCCGTGCTTATGCTTGAGCTGTGGAACGCTGCTGATAAAAATCTAAATATCAGACCCACTTTTTCCACTTCATGTTTATTCTTGTATGCTTTAACTCTGCCCTCTCCTCTGCCCGGCAAAACTATTTCTCCACCCTTATTGACACCCATGGCCATCACCCTTGCCAGTTGTTCCAGACATTTAACTCCTTCCTCAGGCCCCCTGTCCTCCCGCCTCTACCCTTCCTTGTACCCAGTGAGCTGGCCACCTACTTTATTAAGAGATCTAAAATCACCAGGTGTGAACTCCCTAAAATCTCCCCTGCCCTTCCTCAGTCCCTCCTCATTCTGGCCCCCTCTTCAACTCTCCCAGCTGTAACTCTAGAGATTTCCTGCCTCCTCTCAAAAACCACCCCCTCCACCTGTGCATCTGACCCCATTCCTTAGCACCTTATCAAAACTCTCGCTCCCTCCCTTTCGCCCTGACAGCCATCTTTAACCGTTTGCTCTCCAGTGGCTTCTTTCCCTCTGCTTTTAAACAGGCCCATGTATCCCCTCTCCTAAAAAAAAACCCTCCCTGGACCCCCTGCCTCCCTCCAGTTATCGCCCCATCTCCCTCCTACCAATCCTCTCCAAACTCCTTGAGCAAGCTGTCCACACCCTCAGTTTCAAATTCCTCTCCTCCAATTCTTTCCTTGACCCCCTCCGATCTGGCTTCCTTCCCCTATGCTCCACAGAAACCGCCCTCTAAATGGTCACCAGTGATCTCCTTCTTGCCAAATCCATCAGCCTCTACTCCATCCTAATCCTTCACGACCTCTCAGCTGCCTTCAACACTGTGGATCATCCCCTTGTCCTGGAAACATTATTCAACCTTGGCTTCACTGACTCTGTCCTCTCCTGGTTTTCCTCTTATCTCTCTGGCTATTCATTCTCAGTTTCCTTCACAGGATCGTCCTCTGCCTCCCACTCCCTAAACCGGAGTCCCTCAAGGTTCAGTTCTGGGTCCCCTTCTATTCTCCAACTACTCCCACTCCCTTGGAGAACTCATTTGCTCCCATGGCTTCAACTACCACCTCTATGTGGATGATACCCAAATCTACATCTCTTCCCCTGATCTCTCTCCCTCTCTGCAGTCTCACATCTTCTCCTGCCTTCAAGACATCTCTTCTTTACCTCAAACTTAACATGTCTGCAACAGAGTGCCTTTTCTACCCACCCAAACCCTGTCCTCCCCTTTACTTTCTCATCATTGTAGACAGCACCACCATCCTTCCTGTCTCACGAACCCATAACCTTGGTGTTATCCTTGACTCCTCTCTCTCATTCAACCCTCATATTCAATCCATCACTAAATCCCGTTAGTCCCACCTTCACAACATTGCTAAAATCTACCCTTTCCTCTCCTTCCAAATTGCTACTACGTTAATACAATCACTCATCCTATCCCACCTGGATTACTACACCAGCTTCCTTGTTGACCTCCCAGCCTCCTGTCTCTCCCCACTCCAGTCCATACTTCACTCTGCTGCCTGGATCATTTTTCTACAAAAAAGTTCAGGACATGTCACCCCCCTCCTCAAAAAACTCCTGTGGTTGCCCAGCCACCTCTATAGCAAACAAAAACTCCTCACCATTGATTTTAAAGCAGTCCACCACCTTGCCCCCTCCTACCTCACTTCGCTACTTGCCTACTACAACCCAGCCCACACACTTCCCTCCTCTAGTGCCCCCATCTCGCCTATTTCACCATCAAAAATCAATCAATTGTATTTATTGAGTGCTTAATATGTGCAGACCACTGTACTAAGGGCTTGGGAGAGTACAGTATAGCAGAGTTGGTAAATACATTTCCTGCCTAGAAGAAGTTTAGAAGGAGTTGAGAGAAGCAGAGTGGCTCAGTGGAAAGAGCCTGGGCTTGGGAGTCAGGGGTCATGGGTTCGACTCCCAGCTCTGCCACTTGTCAGCTGTGTGACTGTGGGCAAGTCACTTAACTTCTCTGTGCCTCAGTTACCTCATCTGTAAGATGGGGATTAACTGAGAGCCTCACGTGAGACAACCTGATTACCCTGTATCTACCCCAGTGCTTAGAACAGTGCATATAGTAAGCGCTTAAGAAATACCAACATTATTATTATTTATAATCTAGAGAGGAGCTTCACCCCATCAAATTCCTCGCTGACCTCCCAGCCTCCAGCCTCTCCCCTCTCCAGTCCATGCTTCACTCGGCTGCACGTCTCCCCCTTCCTCTTTGCATCAAGCAGCAATTCTTGACCATGGCTTTGTCGAGTGCAAAAGAATCAAGTCACAGCAACATAGTAAAGGGGGGAGGGTGTTATTGCAATATTAAATCCAGATATGTATGGATAAGGACAGAAAGACTCTGTTGCCCTAAAAGTGGACAGAATCCACTTAAGTATGGCTCCAGCTTTCTTAAGGGTGTGGCTGAAATTGATGACGGGGAAGGGTGTGGCTGAAGCATGATTTAGGAAAACAAGATAGATTCATGCAAAATGGAGACTGACAAGAAGATGGAGTAAGGCTGGTTAAGAGTTGGTTTCCACAGCTTTCAGGCACTCCCTGCCTCCTACTTACCTATGCTCTTCTCCAGCTGCCACTTTTTAATCCTCTCAAGAAGATTTACTCACTGCATCTCAGTCTCATCTCTCCTGCCAACAAACTCCTGCTCACACTCTCCCTTCTGCCTACAAACTGCTGCTCACACTCTCCCTTCTGCCTACAAACTCCTGCTAATGCTCTCCCTCCTGCCTGGAACTCCTATGTCCTCTACTTGCGACAGATCACAACTCTCCCCATCTTCAGAGCCCTTTTGATGTCTCTTCTCCCCTCTTCATATCTCCGATAACAATAATAATAATGGTATTTGTTTCAAGTGCTTACTATGTGCCCATCATTGTTCTTGGCACTGGGGTAGATCCTAGGTAATCAGGTTGTCCTACATGGGGCTCAAAGTCTTAATTGCCATTTTACAGATGAGGTAACTGAGGCACAGAGAAGTTGAGTGATTTGCCCAATGTCACACAGCAGACAAATAGCAGAGGCAGCATTAGAACTCATGTCTTCTGACTCCCAAGCCTGTGCTCTTTCCACTGAGCCATGCTGCTTCTCACTTCTACAACCCCTAAGCACCAAAGTTTTCACAAACCCCTAATAGCATTTACATATGTATTGCGGAGACTATATTATTTCTCCCTATCTGTAATTTATTCTACTGCCTTGTCTCGCCGCTAGAATGTAAGTGACTGAAGGCAAGAATCTTTTCTACTAATTCTATTGTACTCTTGTATTTACGCTAGATTTTAGTTCAGTGCTTGGTGCTTAACAAACAAATACCATCTTCATATCATGGCCTATTGGAAAGAGCATGGATCTGGGACTGGGAGGAGATGTTGAATCCAAGGAAAAGAAAACATACAGCCTTAGTATGACCCAAGCTCTGCCACTTACCTTCTGTGTGACCTTGGGCAAGTCACTTAACTTCTCTTGGCCTCAATTCCCTCACCTGTAAAATGGGGATTCAATACCTATTCTCCCTCCCATTCTGACCTGAGCCCCATGTGACACCTGATTAATTTGTATCTACCCAGGATCTAGTACAGTGCTTTGCACAGCGCTTAATACCACAATTATTATTATTGTTGTTATTACTACAACTCTCTGAACCACCTAGTTGTATTATAAATACAATCAATTGGTCAGGAAGCGCTTAACAAATACCATTATTATTATTATTATTATTATTATTACTGTCCCAAGTATCTCAACTGTATATATCTTCATCACTCTATTTATTTTGTTTATTTTGTTTAATGAGATGTACATCACCCTGATTCTATTTATTTGCCATTGTTTTTATGAGATGTTCTTCCCCTTGACTCTATTTATTGCCATTGTTCTTGTCTGCCTGTCTCCCCCAATTAGACTGTAAGTCTGTCAAAGGGCAGGGACTGTCTCTATCTGTTGCCGACTTGTACATTCCAAGCGCTTAGTACAGTGCTCTGCACATAGTAAGCGCTCACTAAATACTATTGAATTAAATGAATGAATGAATACCTAGTGCCAATAAGGTGCTCACTAAATACTATCAATTGATTACTTAGGCAAAGAGACCACCCAAATTTATAATCTGCAACCACTAACTCACAGAGTTATAGTAGATGTCATTGCCTGTTACCTTAAGTTGAGGTGATGAACAGGAAACATTTTAAATCAATTTGGGATGAATTTTTAATGAAATAATGACTTAAAGAGGGTCTATGCATGAAAGATATCACTATTTTTTGTCTCAATTTTGTGTACGGCTAGCGTGTTTCCCAAAATGGTAAGTTTAGAAGAATAATAATAACTGTAGTATTTGTTAATTAAGTGCTTACTATGTTCTAGGCATGGAACTAAGTGCTGAGGCAGATGCATGATAATTAAGCCAGATACAGTCTCTGTCCAACATGGGGCTCACAGTCTAAGGGAGAAGAAGAACAGGGAAGCAGCATGGTCTGGTGGGTAGAGCATGGGCCTGAGAGTCAAAGGACCTGGGTTCTAATTCAGGCTCCACCTTGAGTCTGCTGTGTGACCTTGGGCAAATCACTTTACTTCTTTGTGCCTCAGTGATCTCCTCTGTAAAAATGAGGATTAAGGTTGTGAGCCCAATGTGGAACAGAGACTGTGTTCAATCCAATTACCTTGTATCTACCTTCCAATTACCTTGTATCTACCTCATTGCTTAGTACAGTGCCTGGCACATAATAAATGCTTAACAAATACCACAATAATAATAATAATAATAATAATAACAGGCATTGAATCCCCATTTTACAGATGAGGAAACTGAGGCATAGAGAAGTTAAGTGATTTGCCCAAGGCTACACAACAGGCAAGTTCTAGAGCTGGGATTAATAATAATAATAATAATAACAATAATAATAATGGTATTTGTTAAGCATTTACTATGTGCCACACACAGTACTAAACACTGGGATGAATCCCAGTGAATCAGGATGGACGCAGTCCCTGTCCCACAAGGGGCTCACAGTCTCTATCCCCACTTTACAGATGAGGTAACTGAGGCACAGAGAAGTAAAGTGACTTGCCCGAGGTCACACAGCAGACATGTGATGGAGCTGGGATTAGAACCCAGGTCCTCTGATTCCCAGGCCCGTGCTCTATCCACTAGACAACCCAGTTTCTCCCGGGAAGGTAATGAGGACAGAATGTTATTTGGCACTATTCATTCATTCATTCAATCGTATTTATTGAGCCCTTACTGTGTGCAGAGCACTGTACTAAGCACTTGGAAGGTACAGTTCGGCAACAGATCTTTCCTCTTTGTAATTCCTGCGCATTAAAGTGGGGTGAAGCTGGAGACACAGTATTCCTGAATATTATTTTCTAAGGGATTACACCTGGGTCATCTCTTTCTAATCTTGTGAATATTTTCCCCATTACAGCACTCAGTTGTTTTCTTTCGTAGACAGTTCAACAGCCCCTGGGTGCACTCTAAGTGAAGAACCGAATTCCATTTCCCTGCCAGGGAGTGATCACGCTCAGACTCTGCTTCACCATGCCAGGTCTGGGGCAGACAATATGATAATAGAGTACATCTGTCAGGAAGAAAATCCAAGTTTAGGAAATGTAGTCACTCTTTACCTTTGAAATAGTTTACTGAACCAGCAAATATCTTGTCCCATGCTTCTCCCCTGGCACCACCACCAACAAAAAAAAACCCAAAGCAATGAAAACAAACCCAATTATAGAAACCAGTTAGCCTTATCAAACTAAATGGAGTAAAATAAGCCTAACTACTACTACTACTACTAATAATAATACTCATGGTATTTTTTAAGCGCTATTTTTTAAGCACTCTTCTAAGTACTGGGGTAGATACAAGGAAATCAGGTTGGACACAGTCTCTGTCCTATGTGGGGCTCGCAGTCTTAATCCCAATTTACAGATGAGATAATTGAGGCACAGAGGAAGTGAAATGACTTGCCCAAGGTCACATAGCAGACAAATGGCTGTAAGCCTGTCATAGGGCAGGGACTGTCTCTGTTACTGATTTGTACAATCCAAGCGCTTAGTACAGTGCTCTGCACATAGTAAGCGGTCAATAAATACTGTTGAATGAATGAAATGGCTGTGACCACACAGTTTAATTGGCCCAGTCTTCAACACAAACGGGGTTTTCTAAACCCACTTGAAACTCTTAGGCCTAAATCATCGGAGGAGGCAGGGCGGAAAACCTGAGAGACCCATTCTTCAGTTATGGTCTAGGTGCCTGTCCCTTTATGAAACCTTTAGGTAGCGCTTGATGAAATTCCTCCAGATTATCGGATTTATTCTGAGTTTAGCTTCTCTGGGAATGTTTCTCTCTGATATTTCTTTCTAATCAAGTGTCGTTCTGAAGCCGGCAGGCGCCTCAGCTGAGCCGGGCTCTCCCCGGTCTCCCTCCAGCTGGGAAACTGCCACATTTGAAGAGAAAAGTCGTCATACAGCAGACGTGTCCAAACATGTGGATTCGATTCACCGAAAACAGGCGCGAGGGGGTGGCAGGGCAAGCGTGGAAGTTGGAGAAACCACCCTTCCCAGAGACACTGCAGAGGGATGACCTTATTGGCCCCCAAAATAGGAACACACTGCATCGGGTTGCGGGGATTACTATCGTGAGGAAGGAAGGAAGGAAAGTGAGGTGAGCAGAGCCGAGCAGATCACGGAGCGATAGAATTAGTCCACGCCAGGAAGTTGCTTTTGGCAGCGATTCCAGCGAGGATTGAATTCAGGCGTAGGACAATCGATTGTTTATCTGCAGAGAGATGCTCGGAGAATTCTATCCCGTGCTAGGTCGATGAGGTAGGTGGAATTTTTACCCTGCCTGGGGTAAGACAAGAAGAAGCTACTTGGTTTTGGCATAGTTTCTGGGAGTTGGATACCTTTACTGTAGTCTTTCCCACAAGCTTCCTCATCCTTACCCCCTTGCTTACTCCCAGTTCTGCCTTGCAGACCCCTTCACCATTCCCATAGATCAGGCCAGAATCCGGGGGTGGATGTGGGGCTGGAAAACTTTGGGTGACCAATGGGTTTAGAGTATGAGGCCCAGACTCTTGGAGTTTGTGGGAAGTAGCATGGCCTAATGGAAAGAACTTGGGTCTTTAGAGTCAGGGAATTTGGGTTTTAGCTCAATGCTGGTCATATAGTAAGGGCTCTGTAAATACCATTGATTGAATTATTGATTGATACTAACCACTGTTATACCTGCTGTTAACCCCTTGTTCATGCCCTCTCTCTTCTCTGAAACTCCCTCCCCCCTAAATATCCATCAGACCACCACTCTCCCTAGCTTCTCCACTTGCCTTCTGTGTGACTTGGGGCAAGTGACTTAACTTTTCTGTGCCTCATTTTCCTCATCTGTAAAATGTGGATCAAATATCTGTTCACCCCTCTTACTTAGGCTGTGAGCCCCAAGTGGAACAGGAACCCTGTCTGACCTGATTACCCTGAAGCTACCCCAGTGCTTAATACAGTGCTTGGCACACAGTAAGCGCTGCACAATTCCAATGATTATTATAATCATTAAACCAGGTCCTCAGGCAGCAAGGGTCAGTGAAAGGTTGGCATCACTTGCTCTTTTACCAGCACCTAGAACAGTGCTTGGCACATAGTAAGCACTTAACAAATGCCAGCATTATTATTATTTTACCAACTGGATGAATTGTTGGTCTCTCTTCAAATCTAGTTGCTGTTAGTGAGTTTAGTTAGTGAGAATTAGAGAGAGCAAAGGCAATAAAAGAGATTTTCCGATCCAAAGAGGTAGGGGAAGTTACCAAACAGTTACACTTCTGTAACAATATTTAATATTGTACTGGTACTAGCAATATTGGTCCCCAGTTCAATTTCTTAGATCAGGGCACTTCAGTTATTAGAGATGCTATTTATTAGCTCTTATTAAGTATCAAAGTTCTAGGTCTGCTTTGTGACCTTGGGCAAGTCACTTCACTCTTGGAGCCTCAGTTACTTCATCTGTAAAATGGGGATTAAGACTGTGAGCCCAGTGTAGGAAAGGAACCGTGTCCAACCTGATGACCTTGTATCTACCCCCGTGCTTAGTACAGTGCCTGGCATATAGTAAGCACTTAACAAATACCATAAAAAAAAAAAAGAGGGAGAGAATAAAGAAATGCGCAAAGTGCTGTGGGAAGGAGGGGAATATCAGGGTGCTTGTAGGATATATGGAACCAAGTACAAAGGCAACACAGAAGAGAGGGAGACTAAAGTGGGGAGAGGTGAGATTAGTCAGGGAAGACTTCCTGGAGGAGATAAAATAGGGAAAGTGGTGGTCTGATGGATATTTAGAGGGGAGGGAGTTTCAGAGAAGAGGGAGGGCATGAGCAAAGGGTTAACAGCAAGATAACAGTGATTAGTATTAATCAATAATTCAATCAATGGTATTTACAGAGTCCTTACTATATGACCAGCACTGAACTAAGTGCTTGGGAAAGTAAAATACAATAGAGTTGGTAGACACATTCCCTGCCCACGAGGAACTTACAGTCTATAGGGGAAGACAGACAGATACATACAAAGTGCTATGGGGCTGAGGGTGGGGTGAATAAAGGGTAAAAAGCCATGCGCAAGGATGTTGCAGAAGGGAAAGGGAGTAGGACGAGCAGTGCCTAGTGGATAGCACACAAGCCTGGGAATCAGAATGATCTGGATTCTAATCACAGCTTCGTCATTTGTCTGTCGTGTGACCCTATTAGGCAAGTCACTTCACTTCTCTGCGCTTCGGTTACCTCATCTGTAAAATGGGAAAGAAATACCATTAAAAAAAAAAAAAGCGGGGGCGGAGAATGAAGACTTAGCCGAGGAAGGCCTCTTGGAGGAGATGGGGTTTTAATAAATCTTTGAAGGTAGGGAGAGTGGTAATCTGTCACATATGAAGCGGGAGAGAGTTCCAGGCCAGAGATGGGACATGAACAAAGAAACTGCGGCAAGATAGATGAGTTTGAGCTATAGTGAGTAGGTTGACGCTAGAGGAGAGAAGTGAGTGTGCTGGATTATAGTAGGAAATCAGTGAGGTAAGATAGGAGAGGGCAAGGTGGAGTGCTCTAAGCCAATGGAAAGGAGTTTCTGTTGGATTCGGTGGTGGATGGGCAACCTTTGGAGATTCTTGAAGAGTGGGGAAATATGGACTGAATGTTTTTCAGAAAATGTTTTAGGCAGCAGAGTGAAGTATGGGGAGAGAGATGAGGCATGGAGGTCAGCAAGGGGGCTGATGCAGTATTCAAGGTGGGACAGGATAAGCACTTGGGAGGGGAGGAAAGGGCAGATTTTAGTGATTTCGTGAAGATAGAACCAACAGGATTTGGTGACAGATTGAATATGTGGGTTCAGTGAGGGAGATGAGTCGAGGACAATGCCAAAGTTAGGGGTGTGTGAGACAGGGAGGACAGTGATGTTGACTGTAATAATGGGAAAGACAAGAGAACAGGGTTTGGTTGGAAAGGCGAAGAGTTCTGTTTTGAACAAGTTTCATTTGAGGTGACTGCAGGGCATCCAGGTAGAGAGGTCCTAAAGGCAGGAGGAAATATACGAGTGTAGAGAAGGAGAAAGATTAGGGCTGAAAAGGTAAGATCAATCAGCCAATCAATCGATCAATCAATGATATTTACTGAGCCCTTACTATTTGCAGAGCACTTTACTAAGTACTTGGGGGAGAACAACAGAGTTGGTGGACACCTGCCCTGCCCACAGGGAGTTAAGGTTTAGAGGCAGATTTGGGAATCATCTGCATAAAGATGGTAGTGGCAGCTAATAATAATAAAATAATAATAATAACAATAATGGTATTTGTTAAGCACTTAGTATATGCCAGGCACTGTTCTAAGCGCTGGGGTGGATACAAGTAAATCATGGATACTGTCCCACATAGGGCTTACAGTCTTAATCCCCATTTTCCAGATGAAGAAACTGAGGCACAGAGGAAGTGAAACGACTCGCCCAAGGTCACACAGCAGACAAGTGGCAGAGCTGGGATTAGAACCCATGACCTGCAGACTTCCAGGCCCATGCTCCATCCACCGCATCCTGTTGCTTCTCAAGTTCTCCAAGAGATTAGTTCATTCATTCATTCATTCAATAGTATTTATTGAGCACTTACTATGTGCAGAGCACTGTACTAAGCGCTTGGAATGAACAAGTCGGCAACAGATAGAGACGGTCCCTGCCATATGACGGGCCTACGGTCTAATCGGGGGAGACGGACAGACAAGAACAATGGCGATAAATAGAGTCAAGAGGAAGAACATCTCATCTAGTCTGAAGTGTGTCCTCCTCTTTATCAATCTCCTTTTGTATATAGGACCCCCTTATGCACGCACACACATACACACCTATAGATCGATATATACTAGCGCCAGATGTTTTTCTGGCAGAGCAGAAAGCAGCATCAACCAAGCTCAAAGAGAGAGAAAGCTCCTTTGATGCTTAGTTATAGATGGGGAATATGAGGGGTCTCAAAACTGAACCCTGAGGGATCCCCACAGTCAGAGAGTGGGAGGCAGAGGAGGAGACTGCCAAAGAAACTAAGAAGGAGCAGCCAGAGAGATAGGAGAAGAACCAAGGGAGAACAGTATAGGTGAAAATAGTAGAGTAGACACAATTCTTACCTTCCCTTTCCTCTACCCTGATGGGAGAGCGGGGGAGGGTTATAAATAAAGATTCTCACTAGAATAAAGTACAAGGAAAAGATTTTTCAGTCACTTAGGGAAAAAAAAACAGCTGAAGTCCGGTTCTTGGCAGAGAAAATCCTTTATTCTAGCAAGAATCTGTGTCTTCCAGCTCCATTGGATTGCACTCTCCCAAGCGCTTAGTACTGTGCTCTTCACACAGTAAGCTCTCAGTAAATAACACTGATTGATTGACACTGTAATCCTTTGCCCCACTGAAGCAATCTGTGAATCTGGGGAGATTCAGTACCCGATCAGAATAATGAAGCAGTAGGGCAAACTGAGGTATTAACTTGGACAGGCCAGTAGAGATTTGCCCTACTGCTTCATTATTCTCATCACTTCTCTGAAATATTCCACCTTTGGGAACAGGTCCCGTTTTATCTCTTTGCCTCAGTATTGAATCTCCCCAGGCACATATTGCTTCAGTGGGGTAGGCCATCCTTAAGTAAAGGACTACAGTGTCAGTCAATCAATCCATCTATCAATGCTATTTACTGAGAGCTTACTGTGTGAAGAGCACAGTACTAAGCTCTTGGGAGAGTCCAATCCATTAGGGTCGATAGACACGGTCCTTATCTATGAGGAGTTTACGGTCTAGAGGGGAGAAAAATATCTTTCCCCGATTGGGCCCATTTCTTTATTCCTACCTGATCTATGGAATATGACTCTTTAAATTCAGACCACTGACTTTCAAAGAAATGGCCCTCTAGGCAATGGGATTCATTTCATTCACTCAATCGAATTTATTGAGCTCTTACTGTGTGCAGAGTGCTGTATTGAGAAGCAGCGTGGCTTAGTGGAAAGAAATCAGGCTTGGGAGCAGAGGTCGTGGGTTCTAATCCCGGCTCCACCACATGTCTGCTGTGTGACCTTGGGCAAGGCATTTAACTTCTCTGTGCCTCAGTTCCCTCATCTGTAAAAATGGGGACTAAAAAATGTGAGCCCCAAGTGGGACAATCTGATTACCCTGTATCTACCCCAGCGTTTAGAATTTGTTTATTTTGTTTAATGAGATGTACATCACCCTGATTCTATTTATTTGCCATTGTTTTTATGAGATGTTCTTCCCCTTGACTCTATTTATTGCCATTGTTCTTGTCTGCCTGTGTCCCCCATTAAACTGCAAGCCCGTCAAAGGGCAGGGATTGTCTCTATCTGTTGCCGACTTGTACATTCCAAGCGCTTAGTACAGTGCTCTGCACATAGTAAGCGCTCAATAAATACTATTGAATGAATGAATGAATGAATGAATGAATGAACAGTGCTCTGCACATAGTAAGCACTTAACAAATACCATAATTATTATTATTATTAAGCGCTTGGAAAGTACATCCGTCTGCTGTGTGCTACTTTTGTTTGCGGAAGATGGGAAACTTTTTAAATCATCGTAATTTTAAAGGGGCCATTCACAAATGAAACAATCTGTGCTCTGATTTGACTTTGTTGAGGCAATATTGAACTAAAGCCAATTGTGGCCTGTTACAGATGGCCGGCCAGATAAGAAGAGTCAATAACTGCCTCTCACGGGATAAATCAGGCAATCAATGACAGGTGTCAGATGCTGCATCTGTCGTTTTGTGGGGACTCGCTTAGAAAGGCTGTCCAGACCTGGGAGAATGTGAGTTTGTCCTGAAAACAGTCAGCTCTTTGTCGTAAGGGACAATGGAGAACGAGGTAGCGGTGGTGTTTTTAAAGAGACCTTAAAAGCCCAGCTCGATGTCCCTAAATACAGAACTTCCTTTAGCATCTGAAAAGCTGTCAGTCTGGAGAGAGGGACCAGCCTAAATCTCCTGGGAAGACCATTCGGACTGCGACTCAATCTCTAAACTCTAGTTCGAGAGCTCCTTGAGGGCAGAGACCATGATCAGCTCGGTTACACTGTTCTCTCCTAAGCGTTTAGTACAGTGCTGCGTACCCAGTAAGTGCTCAATAAATAGCCCTTCTTTTTTTGAAAAAAAGAATACTCAGAACCAGGAAAGGAGCATCAGTGGTGATTAATAACTGTTCCCCCTCCTGCTTAGAGAAGCAGCGTGGCTCCGTGGAAAGAGCCCGGGCTTGGGAGTCAGAGGTCATGGGTTCGAATCCCAGATCTGCCACTTGTCAGCTGTGTGACTGGGGGCAAGTCACTTCACTTCTCTGTGCCTCAGTGACCTCATCTGTAAAATGGGGATTGACCGTGAGCCTCACGTGGGACAACCTGACGACCCTGTTTCTACCCCAGCGCTTAGAACGGTGCTCTGCACGTAGTAAGCGCTTAACAAATACCAACATTATTATTAGACCGTGAGCCCCATGTGGGCCAGGGACTGTGTCCAACCTGATTAGCTTGTATCTACCTCAGGACTTCGTACGGTGTTTAATGAACAGTATTATTATTGTTATCATTTTGTAGCTATCAGGGAGCAAATGGGTCCTGGTGTGTCTGTCAATCAGTCAGTCAGCCGATCGTATCTACTGAGCGTTTACTGTGTGCAGAGCACTGTACTAAGCCCTTGGGAGAGTCCAATATTCCAATAAACGGATACATTCCCTGCCTACAACAAGCTTACAGTCTAGAAGGAGAAGGGTGTCTGGAAGATGGAGCGGAACCACTGAGTATGCTACCTGGTGACTACCCCTTGAGGTGTCTCCTTGAGATAGGTATAATAATAATGATATTTGTTAAGTGCTTACTATGTACTAGTCATTGTACTATGGCTCAGTGGAAAGAGCAAGGGCTTGGGAGTCAGAGGTCATGGGTTCGAATTCGGACTCTGCCACTTGTCAGCTGTGTGACCGTGGGCAAGTCACTTAACTTCTCTGTGCCTTAGTTCCCTCATCTGTAAAATGGGGATTAAGACTGTGAGCCTCATGTGGGACAACCTGATTGCCCTGTATCTACCCCAGCGCTTAGAACAGTGCTCTGCACATAGTAAGCACTTAACAAATACCAACATTATTATTATTTTGTTATTTTGTTAATGAGATGTACATCACCTTGATTCTATTTATTTGCTATTGTTTTAATGAGAAGTTCATCCCCTTGATCCTATTTATTGCTATTGTTCTTGTCTGTCCGTCTCCCCCGATTAGACTGTGAGCCCGTCAAAGGGCAGGGACTGTCTCTGCTACCAATTTGTACATTCCAAGCATTTAGTACAGTGCTCTGCACGTAGTAAGTGCTCAATAAATACTATCGAATGAATGAATGATTATTATTACTAGGTGCTGGAGTGGATACAAGCAAATCGGGGTTGGACCCAGTCCCTGTCCCACATGGGGCTTACATTCTCCATCCCCTTTTTACAGATGAGGTACAGAGAAGTGAAGTGATTTGCCCAAGGTCACCCAGCAGACACGTGGCACAGTTAGGATTAGAACCCAGGTCCTTCTGACGCCCAGGCCCGTGCTCTATCCATTAGGCCAGGCTGCTTCTCTGCCCTCAGGCCGCTTGGGTGGCCTGTTCTGGAGGGGCTCAGTAAGCAAGGGGCCTCTCTTAGAACAAAGAAAGGCCTGTGGAATGCTGACAAAAGGCCAGCTGGACCTGGGAATAGTTTAGTCCTTTGCAACTGGTGGGAGATGTTCCTGCGATTGGAATCCACCGCCTGCAGCTTCACTAAGTCTTCACTGGGCCACCATTAAGCCTCATCTGTTATTTTATTATTGGCAGTAATAATAAAAATAATAACGATAGTATCCGTCCATTCGTTCAATTGTATTTATTGAGGGCTTACTCTGTGCAAACCAATGTACTGAGCACTTGAGCGCACGGTAAACAGATGCAATCTCTTCCCACGACGAGCTTATTATGAGAAGCAGGTCGGCGTAGTGGAAAGAGCACGGACTTGGGAGTCCGAGGTTGCGGGTTCTAATTCCGCCTCTGACACTTATCAGCTGTGTGACTTTGGTCAAGTCAATTAACTTCTCTGTGCCTCAGTTACCTCATCTGTAAAAGGGGGATTAAGACTGTGAGCCCCACGTGGGACAACCTCATTACCTGGTATCTACCCCAGTGCTTAGAACAGGGCTTGGCACATAGTAAGCGCTTAACAAATACCATTATTATTATTATTACAGTCCAGTACAAGTTAAATGCTTACTATGCACCAAGGATTATATTAATCACTAGGTTGATTAGACACAGTCCTTGTCCCACATGGGGCTCACAAGCTAAGGGGAGAAGCAGCGTAGCCTAATAATAATGATGGTTTTAGTGAAGCGCTTACTATGTGCTAAGCACCGGAAGCAGCCTGGCCTAGTGAAAAGAGCACAGGTCTGGGAGTCAGAGGACCTGGGTTCTAATTTCAGCTCTGCCACTTGTCTGCTATGTGACAAAGGTGACACCACTTCACTTTTCTGTGCCTCAGTTACCTCATCTGGAAAATGGGAATTAAAACTGCGAGCCCCATGTGGGACAGGGACCTGTTGTCAAATCTGATTGCCTTGCATCTACCCCAGCGCTTAGTATGGTGTCTGGCACAGAGTAAGTACTTAACAAATACCGATAAAAAAAGTGTATGTGGGAGGAGGAGGCGGTGAGCGCAGGAATTTAATCCCCATTTTACAGATGAGGTAAATGAGGCACAGAGAAGTGAACTGACTTGCCCAAAGTCACACAGCTGACAAGTGGTGGAGCTGGGATTAGAACCCACAACCTCTGACTCCCAATGATGGTACTTGTTAAGTGCAAGCACTGTTCTAAGCAATGGGATAGATGCAAGTTAATCACGTTGGACCCGGTCCCTGTCCTACATGGGGCTCACAGTCTTAATCCCCATTTTACAGATGAGGTAACTGAGGCCTAGAGAAGTGAAGTGACTTACCCAAGGTCACACAGCAGGCAAGTGTTAGAGCTGGGATTAGCACCCAGGTGTTCAGACTCTCAGTCCTGTGGTGTTTCCACTAACCCATGCTGCTTGTGTTACCTCTGTCCGTGCTTAAATTATGGTGTTTTAACAGCGGAGATTGCTCCTGGCCCTGTCCCCTTCGGCTTTCAGTTACCGAAGCTCCAATCTCCTCTACCTAGTGCTCTGACTGGGTTTTCTTTGGGACACATTTTTTTATCTGAATATTTTGAGAATCAAGTGCATTTTTAGCCCTTTAAGACATGTTTCAAGGATACAGCGAAGTGAGACTTGGAGAGCTGAAACGGCCACATGTCTAGCTGGAAAATAATAGCTGGAGCCAGCGATGAGGTAAGAATTGATCGGAGGAGGGGATGACTCGGATTGTAAAAATATAGCAACTCTGCTATTTTAATTACTATAGCTACTGCCCTGGTCTTTCTTTTTTCCCACCCCTCAGTATCTCTCTCTTTCTTCATCTCCTTTTCCCTTCCGTCTGGTATGTTTGTTAATGGTATTTAATAACGTTGGTATTTGTTAAGCACTTACTATGTGCAGAGCACTTTTCTAAGCGCTGGGGGATACAGGGTAATCAGGTTGTCCCACGTGAGGCTCACAGTCTTCATCCCCATTTTACAGATGAGGGAAATGAGGCACAGAGAAGTTAAGTGACTCGCCCCCAGTCACACAGCTGACAAGTGGCAGAGCCGGAATTCGAACCCATGACCTCTGCCTCCCAAGCCCGGGCTCTTTCCACTGAGCCACGCTGGTATTTGTTAAGCGCTTATTGTGTGCCAGACACTGTTCTAAGCACTGGGGTAGATACAAGATAAACTGTTTTAACCCAGTCCCTGTCCCTCCTGCTCTTAATCAGAGAAGCAGCATGGCTCAATGGAAAGAGCCTGGGCTTGGGAGTCGGAGGTTGTGGGTTCTAATCCCGGCTCTGCCGCTTGTCAGCTGTGTGACTTTGGGCAAGTCACTTAACTTCTCTGTGCCTCAGTTACCTCAACTGTAAAATGGGGATTAAGACTCTGAGACCCACGTGGGATGACCTGATAACCCCGTATCTACCCCAGTACTTAGAGCAGTGCTTGACACATAGTAAGTGCTTAAATACCGATCATTATTATCAGACGAGGTAATTGAGGCACAGCAAACAAATGGTGGAGTTGGATTAGAACCCGGGGCCTTCTGATTCCCAGCCCCATGCTCTATCCACTGAGCCCATTTCTCTCTTTCTTACCCATCAATCTTCCCCTTTGCCATAGTCCCTCTCCTTGCCTCTCCTAGAGCAAAGTTGGGCAACGGTCAGAAAATGGGGTCACGGGTCCAGGGCTGATGAAGAAGCCAACAGGGCCTAGGGCTCAGAAGAGACGCTGACTCCTCTTCTTCCTCCTCCTCCCCCCTCCCTCCTCCTCATGGTCCAGGCTCAGCTGGTCCCTTCCCTTAGGAACAGTGTGCCCTAAAGGTTAGAGCATGGGTCTGGGAGTTAGAAGGATCTGTGTTCTAATCCTGGCTCTGCCACTTGTCTACTGTGTGACCTTGAACAAGTCACTTCACTTCTCCAAGCCTCAGTTATCTCATCTGTAAAATGGAGATTAAGACTGTGAGCCCCACGTGGGACAGAGACTGCGTTCAACCTGATTAGCCTGATAGGACAGTGCTCGACACACAGTAAGCCCAAACAAACACCATTATTATTATCATTTTTCCTCCTCCATAATCTTTTCTTCACTCCCTAAGTCTCTTCCCCTATCGTATCCCTGGCTTCAGTCTCTTCCCTTCAGGCCTCACTGCACAGGGCAGATGGAATCCTCTTCCTACAGCATCGCTCGGCACCTAGCTTTTTATTCCCCAAACGTTTCCAATGCCTACCTATCTCCCTCTGTATCAAGCAAGAATCAATCAATCAATCGTGTTTACTGGGGCCTTGCTGTGTGCGGACCACTGTACTAAGGGCTAGGGAGAGTCCAACATGACAGAATTGATAGAAACGTCCCCTTCCCATAGCGAGCTGACAGTGCAGAGGGAGCTCCTTGTTCCTGGCTTCAAGGCTCTCCTCCTGCTTCCTTCTCTCCTCTGCTTCAAAGCCTTATTGAAGGCCCATCTCCTCCAAGAGGCCTTCCCTGATTAAGCCCTTCCTTCCTCTTCTTCCACTCCCTTCTGAGTCACCCTGACTTATTCCCTTTATTCATTCATTCATTCAATAGTATTTATTGAGCGCTTACTATGTGCAGAGCACTGTACTAAGCGCTTGGAATGAACAAGTCGGCAACAGATACAGTCCCTGCCGTTTGACGGGCTTACAGTCTAATCGGGAGAGACAGGCAGACAAGAACAATTTATTCACCACCCACTCCAGTCCCCAGCCCCACAGCATTTGTGTACCTATCTGTCATTTATTAATAAATTTAAATGTGAAATTGTTATAATAGTATTTGTTAAGCGTTTTACTATGTGTCAGGCACTGTTCTAAGTACTGGGGTAGATAGAAGCTAATCAGGTTGAACACAGTCCATGTCCCACATGGGGCTTACAATCTGAATCCCCATTTGACAAAAGAGGTAACCGAGGCACAGAGAAATGAAGTGACTTGCCCAAGGTCACACAGCTGACAAGTGGCAGAGCTGGGATTAGAGCCCAGGTCTTTCTGACTCCCAGGCCTGTGTTTTTTCACTAGTCCATGCTGCTTCTCCATATTAGAATTAGAAACCAGGTGAAGAACAGCTGGGAAGGAGGAGGGAAAGGGGAGGAGCACGGAAGTGATCACTTATGTACATATCTGTAACCTTATATACATTGATGTCTGTCTCCCGTCCTCAAGACTGTGAGCTCGTTAAGGGCAGCGAATGTCACTGTCTATCATTGTGTCATACTTAGTACAGTGCTCTGCACACAGTAAGCGCTCAATAAACGCGACTAAATGAATGAATGAATGGATGGAGTGATTTTGGGAAGTTCATGCCTGACATCGTCTGTTTTACCGACAAAATAGTTGGCAAGGTTATCAGGGGTCAGGGAGTCAGGCAGTGAGGGAACTGGGAGCTTCAGGAGGGAATTAAAGTATTGGAATAGTTGGGGACAGTTGTGGGAGTCGATATGGGAGAAATAGAAGACCCTCTGCTCCTCCTCCTCTCGCCTCCTCCCCCCACCCTCTGCTCTTCCCCCTTCCCCTCCCCTCAGCACTGAGCTCATTTGTATATATTATTTATTACCCTATTTATTTTGTTAATGAGGTGTATATCTCCTTGATTCTATTTATCTTGATGATGATGTCTTGTTTTTGTTTTGTTCTGTTTTGCTTTGCTGTCTGTCTCCCCCGGTTTAGAGTGTGAGCCCATCAATGGGCAGGGATGGTCTCTGTCACCAAATTGTCCATTCCAAGCGCTTTGTACAGTACTCTGCACATAGTAAGCGCTCAATAAATACTATTGAATGAAAGAGAGAACTGAATTATAGCAGGACAGTGAATTTGAAGGGGTAACAGTCAATGCAGTGACTGGATTTCCACCAACTGCATTCAGGTACCTCAGTGTTGGAGCGGAGGAAGCTGCGGTGCTGGCAGGGGTTGGGGTTGGGGATACAAGAGCGACTGAGGCGGGGAAAGGAGTTGAGTTTGGAGAGGCCAAATTGGAGGGGATGGACTTTAACATCACCAGATGGGATGATCGGTAGGAAGTCCAAGAGGGGTGATGTGGTCCATGTCAGGTGGATTGGGTCCAGGGCCTGGAGAAGACAGAAGGGGTCAGGGCAGAATTTCGGGGAGGAGAGGTGTGGGTGAGGTGGCAGGTCAGAAGATTGTGGTCCTATTCTTGTCTTTTCTTATGTTGTCATCTCCGATCCATAGCGACACCATGGATGCACTTCCATCCGCAATCGCTCTGGAAGTGGATCCATAGAGTTCTCTTGGTAAAAATGCAGACGTGGTTGACCACTGTCTCCTTTTGTGCAGTACACTTGAGTTTCCACCCTCAACTCTCTTCCATGCTCTTGTTGCCCAGCTTGGGTGAGTTTTGACTTGTAGCAGATGGCCTTCCACTCACTGGTCACTGGCCAAGCTAGAAATGGAAAAGCCTCTGTTTCACTCTCCCTCCCATAGTCGAGACTGGTAGTGTACTGGAAACTCTCCAGGTGTAACCCTGAGAGGGTGTGGTCCTATAGAAGTCGGTAAATTGGTCTGGAGATTATGAGATCTATTGTTTGTCCCCTTGCTGGTGTGATTGTGGTATTTGTAAGGCACTTACTGGGTACCGAGCACTGGACTAAGTACAAGCAAAGGGGTTAAACACAGTCCCTGTCCCACTTGGGACTCACAGTCTTAATCCCCATTTTACAGATGAGGGAACTGAGGCCCAGAGAAGTGAAGCGACTTGCCCAAGATCACACAGCAGTCAAGTGGCGGAGCCAGGATTAGAGCTCATGACCTTCTGACTCCCAAGCTCATACTCTATCCACTACGCCGTGCTGCTTCTCTAACTGTGTATAACTCGGGTGGGGTGAAGCAAAAGGTGAGCAGAAGCGAGAACTGGAAGGAAGGGTGCTCTCTGATCCTGTTGAACTCACCCAAGCGCTTGATGGTGTTCAATAAATATTATCAGTTGATTGATTGGGGGCCAGGAGATCATCAACATGGAGCTTGAAATGTTGAAGGATCAGAGGAGGACAAAGATATGAGGAGAGGAAGGAAAGAAAGGGCCTGTCAGTTTCTTCAGAACCGTGGCTCAGGCTTCTGCTTTCTGCTCAATTCCCAACTTGCTGCCCTGCTTTCCTTTCGCTTTCAAAGGCAGTCTTTTCTGTTTGTGATTAATCCAAAAGGCAACAAGTGCCCCTCCATAAACACTCTCTAATTTAACCATTTTATCCGTGTCTTTATTTCCCCCTCCTTGTCTGAGGAGTTTTCTGATCTGAGGGCCGGGGATACAAGTGTACATCTTCAGGGTCGCCCAGCTGTTCGTGGGGAAAAAGATGGTATTTTGCTCTGGTAAAACTTTTTAGCCCACACTATCTGCTCTTTCATCTAGTTTTAATATTAGGTATTGCAAGACCCTGGAGGACAAGGATTGATCCTTTATATATCCAGTATGACAACTAGAAAAATTGCTTATGAAGTGTTAAATAGTAACCATTAACATTACTTAAGACATCGAAGGTTTTTTTTTTAAAGCTTTACTAGCTCTTTTAATACTGCTTGCATAAAGAGAGCATGTTTTTATAGGAATTCCCTTTGGTAATAAGTTGTAGTAATGTTCATTGAACCCTGGCTCACTGTGGTTAGGGAATGTGTCTACCAACTCTGTTATTATATTGTACTCTCCCAAGTGCTTAGTACAGTGCTATGATCACAGTGAGTGCTCAATAAATATAACTGATTTTGAACGGCACAGAAGTAAGTGGTAGGGAAAGTACAACAGAAATACAAGATTCGATCTCTGCCCACCAGGAGCTTACATTCCATCGGCAGAGACAGACATGAAATGCTTGCAAATAGCGTAATTGGAATAAATAAATTAACTAAATAGTCTATTCACGCTACTCCTTCCCCTCTCCCTAATGTGTTTTAATGTCTATCTCTTCCTGCTGACTGTAAGCCCCTCCTGGACGGGGACTGCATCTACCAAATCTATTGCACTGCTATTTTTCCAAGCAGTTAGTACGGTGCTCTGCAGTCAAGTGCTCATAAATACCACCGATGGATTGATTGATTGATGGGCTGTATAATCAGTCATAAATCTATACATAAGTACTGGTGTCTTGATATTAAACCATAATGTGTACACATCAGGTATGTCACTCTAGTGACACTCCTAATTGCTGCTCTAATCCCTCTGGACTGTAAGATCGTTGTGGGAAGGGAATGTTGTATTGGGTTACATTCTCCCAAGTGCAGTTAGCAATCTCCCTCTTGGTCAGACCCACTCTGGTTAATAATAATACTATTATTAATGATACGGGTATTTGTTAAATGCTTACTATGTGCCAGACACTGCACTAAGCACTGGAGTGGATACAAGCAAATCGGGTCAGACACAGTTCCTGTGTCACATAGGGCTTAGAGTCTCAATCCCCATTTTACAGATGAGGTAGCTGAGGCCCAGAGAAGTGAAATGACTTGCTCAAGGTCACACAACAGACAAAATTCACCTCCTCCAAGAGGCCTTCCCAGACTGAGCTCCCCCCGTTTTTTTCCCTCTGTTTCCTCTACCCTCCCCCTTCACCTCTCCGCAGCTAAACCCTCTTTTCCCCCCTTTCCCTCTGCTCCTCCCCCTCTCCCTTTCCCTCCCCTCAGCACTGCACTCATCCGCTCAACTGTATCTATTTTCATTACCCTATTTATTTTGTTAATGAAATGTACATCGCCTCGATTCTATTTAGTCGCCATTGTTTTTACGAGATGTGCTTCCCCTTGACTCTATTTATTGCCATCGTTCTCGTCTGTCTGTCTCCCCCGATTAGACCGTAAGCCCGTCAAACGGCGGGGACTGTCTCTATCTGTTGCCGACTTGTTCATTCCAAGCGCTTAGTACAGTGCTCTGCACATAGTAAGCGCTCAATAAATACTATTGAATGAATTGAATGAAAAGTGGCCGAGTCAGGATTAGAACGCATGACCTTCCGACTCCCCAGGCTTGTGCTCTAGCCACAACACCAAGGTGAAGTGTTGCTAAAAATAGTCCAGAGAATAAAGCTCTTCCTACACGGATTTAATAATATTGGTATTTGTTAAACGCTTACTATGTGCAGAGCACTGTTCTAAGCTCTGGGGTATACAGGGTAATCAGGTTGTCCCACATGAGGCTTACAGTCTTAATCCCCATTTTCCAGATTTACTGAGCTCTTACTTGTGCAGAGCTCTGTACTAAGTGCTTGGGAGAGTACAATACCACAATATAACAGACACATTCCTTGCCCACAACAAGCTTACAGTATAGAATACAATGTATTATCTGGTATTTGCAAATAATCCAGGACATTCGCATGGAAACCCTTAGCTGGAGGGGTTTTTGTTTTCATAAATCACCCACATCATGGGTTTTTTTGTTTGTTTTTGTTTTGGTTAAGCTCTAAGTGTCAACAAGGTACCAAATGCTGGGGTAAATACAAGATAATCAGATGGGTCACGGTCCCTGTCCCACATGGGGCTCACAGTCTTAATCCCCATTTTACAGATGAGGTAACTGAGGCACAGAAAAGTGAAGTGACTTGCCCAAGCTCAGAGTAAACAAGTGGCAGCCTGTTGCCAGCAGAGTAATCATTTTAGGTCAGTGGTTGAGAGCCCCTAGGAATACCGTGGTTGCAAACGGTATCGATGAAAGCAACTGAGAAGGCAGGTTGACAATTTAGAAATCTGCCACGGATTATCCACACAGGGAATAACTGAGAGTTGGTTGTCTGAGAAAATTACACACAGTCCAGGTTCATTATTTCCCCTCCGGCCCCCGTTAAATTCCTAATCAGGCAGTTCTCCTCTACTGTCTGGAAACTGAACTTTACAAAGCGTGGCATAGCCATTAATGGATTCCTCAAATTTTTTGCCTCCCCAGATGAATTTTAATCAGAAGGGGGAGAATTAAAAAAATTAGAGTAGCCTGAGTGTTTCCTGATCTAAATGAATACAGAACTTGCATTGAGAAGCAATGTGGTCTAGTGGAAATTATTATTATTATGGTATTTGTTTAGCACTTATGTGCATTTATCTATGGTTCTATTTATCAATTTTGATGGTAGTGATGCCTGTATACTTCTTTTGTTTTGTTGTCTGTCTCCCCGATTCTAACCTGTGAGCCCGTTGTTGGGTAAGGATTGTCTCTATCTGTTGCCGAAATGTACTTTTCAAGAGCTTAGTACAGTGCTCTGCACATAGTAAGCGCACAATAAATACGATTGAATTAATTAATGTGCCAGGCACTGTATTAAACACTTGGGTGGATACAAGCAAATTGGGTTGGACTCAGTTCCTGTCCCATGTTAGGTTCCCACTCTCAATCCTCATTTTACAGATGAGGTCGCTGAGGCCTGGAGAATAATAATAATAATAATGATAATGATATTTATTAAGCACTTACTACGTGCCAAGCACTGTTCTAAACACTGGGGTAAATACAAGGCTATCAGACTCTCCCACGTGGGGCTCACGGTCTTTTTCCGGATGAGGTAGCTGAGGCACAGAGAAGTGAAGTGACTTACCCAAAGTCCAACAGCTGACAAGTGGCTGAGTCGGGATTAGAACCCACTCTGACTTCCAAGCCCAGGTTCTTTCCACTAAGCCACACTACAGAGAAGTGAACTGACTTGCCCAAAGTCACACAGCAGACAAGTGGTGGAACTGGGATTAGAACCCATGACCTTCTGACTCCCAGGCCAGTGCACAATACATACCCATTCTGTCATGCTACGTCTCATGGAAAGAACATGGGCCTGGGAGTCAGAGGACCCTGGTTCGAATCCTGTCTCCACCACTTGTCTGCTGTGTGACCTGTGTAACTTTTCTGTGCCCCAGTTCCCTCATCTGTAAAATGGGGGTAAATCCTACTACCTCGTACTTAGACTGGGAGCCCCATGTGGGATAGGAACTCGATTAGACTGTAAGCCCGTCAAAGGGCAGGGCCTGTCTCTATCTGTTACCGATTTGTACATTCTAAGTGCTTAGTACAGTGCTCTGCACCTAGTAAGCGCTCAATAAATACTATTGAATGAATGAATCTATCCAACCTGATTAACTTGTATCTATCCCAGCACTTGGAACAGTGCTTGACACATAGTAATAACTGTGGCATTTTTAAGCACTTACTATGAGCCCGGGCACTGTCATTCATTCATTCAATCACATTTATTGAGCATTTATTGTGTACAGAGCACTATACTAGGCAGTTGGGAAAGTGAAATAAACGGAGGCATTACCTGCCCACAACGAGCTCACGGTCCTAAGCACTGGGGTAGATACAAGCTAATAAGGTTGGGCACAGTCCATGTCCCCAAGGAGCTCACAGTCTCGATCCCCATTTTACAGATGAGGTAACTGATGCCCAGAGAAGTGAAACGACTTGCCCAAGGTCACCTAGCAGATAAGTAAGTGGCGGAGCCTGCATTAGGACCCGTGACCTTATGACTCCCAGCCCCATGCTCTATCCCCTGTGCCATGCTGCTTCCCTAAACTGTAGCCTGCAAACTCGTTATGGGCAGGAAATGTGTCTATTGTTTACTCTTCCAAGCACTTAGTACCGTGCTTTGCACACAGTAAGCACTCAATAAATACTGTTGACTGACTGACCTACACAGTAAACATAGAGAAGCAGCGTGGCTTAGTGGAAAGAGCCTGGGCTTGGGAGTCAGAGGTCATGACTTCGAATCCCAGCTCTGCCACTCGTCAGCTGTGTGACTGTGGGCAAGTCACTTCACTTCTCGGGGCCTCAGTTCCCGCATCTGTAAAATGGGGATTAACTGTGAGCCTCACGTGGGACAACCTGATGACCCTGTATCTACCCCAGCACTTAGAACAGTTGCTCTGCACATAGTAAGTGCTTAACAAATACCAACATTATTATTATTATTTAACATATATCATAATCATCATCATCATCCTCATAGGCTTTCCTCAAAATTCTCTTCCAGGTCCTCTGCTCTTCTTGATTCACACCTATTCTCTCTCCCTCCTACTTAGCTTGAGAGCCCCATGAGGAACATAATTATCTTTTATCTACCCCAGTGCTTAGCATAGTGCTGGACATATAGTAAGCACTTAATTCCACAATTACTACCAGCACTATCAGTCCACTGGATTCCTACTGTAAATGGAGAAGTCCCTTAAAGTGGGGAGAAAAAGATTCACCCCTCCCCCCTCTTTAACTAAATGCAGTGATAATCATAATGAGGATGGTATTCGTTTATGGTTTCCTAAGTCCCAAGCACTGTGCTAAACCTTTGGAGTAGATAGAAGATATTCAGATAAGACACAGGCCCTGTCCCACATGGAGATCAAAATCTATGAGGTGAGGTAGTTCATAATAATAATGTTGGTATTTGTCAAGCGCTTACTATGTGCAGAGCACTGTTCTAAGCGCTGGGGTAGATACAGGGTAATCAAGTTGTCCCACATGAGGCTCACAGTCTTCATCCCCATTTTACAGATGAGGGAACTGAGGCTCAGTGAAGTGACTTGCCCACAGTCACACAGCTGACGAGTGGCAGAGCCGGGATTCGAACCCAAGACCTCTGGCTCCCAAGCCTGGGCTCTTTCCACTGAGCCACCCTGCTTCTCTATCCCATTCAGTCATTCAATCATATTTATTGAGCACTTACTGTGTGCAGAGCACTGTCCTGAGCTCTCGGGAGAGTGCAATGCAACAATAAACGGACACATTCCCTGCGCACACGGGCTTCGAAGGGGAGACAGACATTAATATAAATAAATGAATTACAGATCCGCACACAAGCGCCACGGCCGTTTTTACAGACGAAGAAACCAAGGCCCAGACAAGTCAGTGACTTGCCCAAGGCCTCCAACAGACAGAGGATGAGTTGGGAATAGAGCCTAGGTCTCCCAACTCCTATCGTTCCACTCCCCATCTGGATTTTTCCAGTGGGATTTCAGCTCTCTCACTCTCTGAAATCTTTTCAAACCTTTACTGTTTAAACTGGGGGATTTCTAGAGGGCCGAGGCTCCATAATTCCTTTAGCTTGGCTGCCCTTCCAGTTCTCGCTACCAAAGCCTTGGAATGAAACCGGTGCTTTCCTTAAACCGGAGCCACATACTGCGGTGGTCTTCGGGCTGGCAGCCAGGAGAGGCCCCAAGGTGTTAGGATTTCCCTTTCTATCTTCATTAAGAAAAAACACCAAGGTGGTGACACTGGATGAAAAAACCCCCAGCAGTGCCTCAGTTCTGGAGTTGAAGCCTCCTTTCTCCTAACGAGACCCCCAAGAATTTTAACAATGTCGCCGATGGGAAATGATGGGATTACCCCAAATCGGGGCCCTATTTAGCCGTCACATGAATAAAGATAAGCTGTCGCACCTAGGCATTGCTAATTCATTAAACTTGGATTAAATCTGGGAGCCTTTTTTCCTAGCAATTAATCTTTAACCTTTCTTGATCCACTTTGAGTTTAATAATCATAATGATGAATCTGTCCTCCTTCCTAATGTATCATGACAGGATACATTAAGTAACCCAAGAATTCGCCAAATATTCTTTGACTCTGCGATCACCACAGAACCATAGTCCTGAACCGATTTTTGTAAATTTTTGTAAATTTGGAATTTCAGCCTGTGTGTGTGTGTGGCGTGTGTGTGTTTGCACGTGTATGTTTGCACATACACGTATGTGTATGTGCGCTCAAGCATGTGTGTTTTCATCAAGTTGTACACGGTGAGAGAAACACTGGCCAAGTATTTCTTGGCTGATTTTCTGTTTTGCTTTCATTTTCTTCTATTTCGATCCTGTTATTAGGCTCTACGGTGCACTGAAGTGTGCCAGACCTTGGAGCACCCTGAGGCTCTCTTGAAATACTGCAAGAGGTCTGCACAGTGGGTAGTAGGAGACATTAATAATGAAAAGCGTCCCCACAATCCATGCTGGGGGACTCAGTGGAAAGCTCACAGGACGATAAACCCGAATCTATACTGAATATACGTACGAACACGTTATTGCTAGGTGTACTAAAAGATCTTACAAATAGCTATTTAAATTTCCCAAATTGCAAAATAGAGCACATCTCTCAAATACAGAGCGATTTAATATCCTACATTTTTCTGGGAGTAGGGGATATTTGATTTTCTATTAAAGTCAAACATGCAGCCGAAATTTTCCTTGGGTCTCACTGAGATACTCAAGTCCAAAGGCATTGTCTCTCGAAATCAGGCGTCCCAGATCATGGGAAGGTTAAGGAAACAGGAAAAGTGTTGTGTTTACATCAGAGGATTATTTCATGTTCACTGATTTCTTTTATAGGCAACCTATAATTCTAGTCCGCAGCCTCCCTCTGAGCGGGCAGGAAAGAAAGGAAGTGCCCCCGGAAATTCCCCCTGAAATGTGAAGCAAAGTTTTTATTTTCTTTGACTTCCAACAATACACTTAGCAACGTGAGATAGAGCATTTCTCCAACAAATTACAAGACTACTAGCAGGCAGACGAAAACCGAGATAAACAACCTATTAGAGCCACGGATGCGAACCTGGATGTGCAGGTGGCGTATGCCTTTTTAATTTTGGAAATTATTTTGCTGAAGTTAATAAATAAGCTAATAAAAACTAATAAAGCTACATTTGGCTTCTGGCCTGAGAACCAGAACGGCTAAACTCCCCTCAGAGTCCATGTTTTTTCAGCTGAGGCCCAAACCTTTTTCAGCTGGATTTATGGAGGAAGACAGTGACACCATCTTAACAAACCCAACATCAGTGCTGGTATCCCTGCCCTTTTGCTGACTGCAGGCATATTTAGCTTATTTGCATATTGGCAAATCGCTATTCCTGCAACGTGCGTTTTGCTTCTACCAAAAAATGGTTTATTTTGTTTTCAAAATGGATAATTCAAATGGTTGTTTGATTTATTTTGGATGTCAGTTTCGACCACAAAGCATATGTCATCCCCATTACTTAATTTATAACAGAATGTAAATTTTGCTGCGTCTGCTCCTCCTGCAGTCCATTAGCTAAAATAGAATCTAGTAATTTATTGCCGCCTGCCTTCCACAAGAGAATTACACTGAAGAGTACAAAACAGCGATCACTGACTAGAAGAAGATTTACCAAGAGTCTTTTTCCTCTAAAAACAAACTCCTTCTCCTCTGCTTAGCTTCCCGTGGAGTGTGTTCAAGATAGGCGTGGCAACATTGAATCGGGTGACATATCTCAGAATCGCAGATTCGGTCACTGTTTTTACCATGGACGGATTTATTTTTATGCGAGTTGGTGAAAGGGGTTGGAAAATGTGGCTTGACTGACATGGAGAACGTGTATTTCAAATTTGGGGTGTTTTTTTTTTTTTTACTATCGAAGTGACCAGTACGAGGAAATGTAAGTAATGTTTTTGAAGGATGACCCCAGGGATGATACAGTTCCAGTTAAAGTCAAGAAATCTAGCACCAAGATTGTGCCTTGAGGTTGCTCATTACGACAGTCATTTCAGCACGGGTGTTCGAGACGGGGTAAACCGTGGACACCAATGTCCGGTACACATAGGCTTTGGACACGTCTATTGCACTCTTAGTGTTGCAAACAGTAGGCACTCAGTGAATTACCGTAAAGCCCCCCTCCATGCTCCTCCACTATTCATTGATTGATTGATTGAAGATTGATTCCCACTCTGGCAGACCCACATGTTTCAAAAAAGAATCTATGGGTCTTGAGCCTGTATTCCAGATGTCTCGATTGTCAGTTTGTTGTGGGCAGGGAGCGTATCTGTCTATTGTTTTATTAATAATAATAATGTCGGTATTTGTTAAGCGTTTACTATGTGCAGAGCACTGTTCTAAGCGCTGGCGTCGATTGAGGGTCATCAGGTTGTCCCACGTGAGGCTCACAGTCTTAATCTCCATTTTACAGATGAGGGAACTGAGGCTCAGAGAAGTGAAGTGACTTGCCCACAGTCACACAGCTGACAAGTGGCAGAGCTGGCATTCGAACCCATAACCTCTGACTCCCAAGCCCGGGCTCTTTCCATTGAGCCACGCTGCTGCTTTTATTGTACTCTCCCAAGTGGTTAGTACAGTTCTCAGCACACAGTAAGCGCTCAATGAATATGATTGACCGAATGACCTGATCTTTCCTCCTGCCCCAGCCTGCATCTCAATTACTGTTTGAAAAACTAATTAATTTTCTCCTCATAGATCGGATGGGGGGGAAAAAAGCCGTGAAGGCCATTATGCAGGCCACTATGGTATTCGATTAGACCGTAAGCCCCTCAAAGGGCAGGGACTGTCTCTGTTGCTGAGTTGTACATTCCAAGCACTTAGTACAATGCTCTGCACATAGTAAGCGCTCAATAAATACTATTGAATGAATGAATTCACTTGTGGCTATTAGCAGCGTAGCTCAGTGGAAAGAGCCCGGGCTTGGGAGTCAGAGGTCATAGGTTCCAATCCCAGCTCCTCCACTTGTCAGCTGTGGGACTGTGGGCAAGTCACTTCACTTCTCTGGGCCTCAGTTCCCTCATCTGTAAAATGAGGATGAAGACTGCGAGCCCCACGTGGGACAACCTGATTCCCTTGTATCTACCCAAGCGCTTAGAACAGTGCTCTGCACATAGTAAGCGCTTAACAAATACCAACATTATTATTAGGTATATCCATTCTCTCGCCTCTACGATCTAGGATGTGTTTAGTTCTACCGTCTCCCCCATTGGTCCGGAAGCTTCTCCGAGGACAGTGATGTACAAAGCCTACACTCGAACCAAATTCCTTGTGCAGTTCTTGGGCCTGCAGCTTCAGACCTGCAGCCCATCATCCCATCAGAGAAGCAGCGTGGCTCGTGGGAAAGAGGCCGGGCTTGGGAGTCAGAGGTCACGGGTTCGAATCCCCACTCTGCCACTCGTCAGCTGTGTGACTATGGGGAAGTCACTTCACTTCTCTGTGCCTCAGTTCCCTCATCTGTAAAATGGGGATGAAGACTGTGAGCCTCACGTGGGACCACCTGATTACCCTGTATCTACCCCAGTGCTTAGAACAGTGCTCTGCACATAGTAAGCGCTTAACAAATACCAACATTATTATGATTATTCTTGCCTGGAGTGTGACGGTTGGCACCCCAAGCCACTGGGGTGTCTGATGGAAGTTCTCAGGTTGGGGATGCCCTGCCAACGGGGGAGGCGTGTTGGGAAACCCCGCGCCCACCCCGCTGGAGGGGTGAAGCCTCAAGGCGAGGCAGATGATTTTAATCTCTATTAATCTCACGCTGGTGAGGAGCCAGAGAATCAGTTGTTTCAGCTGGTTCAGGCGCGTTTAAAGAATAGACACAGCCCCTGACCTCAAGGCATCTACAGTCAATAGGGAATAGACGTGAGGGGAATAGAAGTGAAGCTCTCCATCCTCTCGAGGTTGGGGAATCTCAACTCCTGTCATCTGCCGCAGGTGCGGTGGTGGGTTCATACCAGTCACTACGGTTTCTTTTGGGCCGCCTCCAATGTTGCCCCACAGTTTAATCCTGCCACCCGAAAACACCCGGACCTCCAAAGGTCACTTTGGAGGAATTGCTGGAGTGAAAAAGGCATGGAGAATTGGACCCAGAGTCCTCCTGATCGTAACAATAATAATAATAATTCTGGTGTTTGTTAAGCACTTACCGTGTGCCAGGCACTGTTCTAAGTGCTGGGGTGGATACAAACGAATCGGGTTGGACACGATCCCTGTCCCACGTGAAGCTCACGGTCTCAATCCCCATTTTACAGATGAGGAAACTGAGTCCCAGAGAAGTGATTGACTTGCCCCAGGTCACACAGCAGACAGGTGGTGGAGCCGGGATTAGAACCCAGGACCGTCTGACTCCCAGGCCCGGGCTCTCTCCACTACGCCCTGCGGCTTTCCGTTGTCCCAGAAGCAGGTAGTCATTTGAAACCCTGGCCTTGAGTTTCTTTTATTTTGTCCAACAGATGAGATGTCAGTTGTGTTGCCTTTGTGTCCCATGAGGTGATGTAAAACCACTCAGACAAGCAGCGTGGCTTAGTGGAAAGAACTAATGTGGGTTGTGGGTTCTAATCCCGGCTCTGCCATTTGTCTGCTGTGTGACCTTGGGCAAGACACTTCATTTCTCTGTTCCTCCCTCATCTGTAAAATGGGGATGAAGGCCGTGAGCCCCACGTGGGACAACCTGATTACCTTGGATCTACCCCAGTGCTTGGCACATAGTAAGTGCTTACCAAATACCATCATTATTATTATTGATTGTGAGCTCATTGTGGGAAGGGAATGTCACTGTTTATTGTTCTATTGTACTCCCTCAAGAGCTTAGTACAGTGCTCTGCACACAGTAAGCACTCAATAAATACATTTGAATGAGTGAATGAACTGGGTGCTTACTATATTCAGAGTACTGTACTAAGTGCTGAAACTGGTATAGTAAACCCCCAACAGAGGAGGGAAGGTAAATCTTTGGAAGCTCACCGTGGGCAGGGAATGTCGCTCTTTATTGTTGCATTGTACTTTCTTAGCACAATGCTCCGCGCTCAGTAAGCGCTCAGAAAATACCACTGAATGAATGACTGAAACTGCTTCCTCGGTTATTGTCAATGGGAAACAGGGAATGCAGTTCTTCGGTTTCTAGGCTGTAAGACCCAACTCTATTATATTGCATTCATTCATTAATTCAATCATATTTATTGAGTGCTTACTGTGTGCAGAGCACTGTACGAAGCACCAGGACAGTACAGTTCAGCAACAAATAGAGACAATCCCTGCCCACAATGGGCTCAGAGTCTAGTAGCGGGGAGACAGATATCAAAACAAGTCAACGGGCATCAATAGCATCAATATAAATAGAATTATAGATATATACACATCATTTATAAAATAAAATTGTACTCTCCCAAACATTTAGTTTGGTGCTCTGCACACAGTAAGAGCTCAGTAGATACCATTGATGGATTTAGTCCCATTTTCCGCACAGATATCAGAGGTATTGGGGATCCAGAGCCATGTCAGGTTGCTTATGCCAATTGGAGGGTTTAGAAGATGAGCTTTTCCCAATATTCATTCATGCATTCCATCGTATTTATTGACCACTTACTGTGTGCAGAGCACTGTACTAAGCGCTTGGAAAGTATAATTCACCTACAAATAGAGGCAATCCCTGCCCGCAACGGGCTCACAGTCTAGAATGGGGAAGACAGACATCAAAACAAGCATCGGTAGCATCATTATAAATAAATAGAATTATAGATATATGCACATCATTAATAAAAATAAATGGAAATGTAATTCTAAATATACATTAGTGTAAGCTTGCCCTGATCAGGGAATGTGTCTTTTATACTGTCAGTGTACTCTCCCAATCGCTTAGTACAGTGATCTGCACATAGTAAGTACGATATACTGACTGACCGACTATTGCCATGTTACCTGGAGGGATGTATAACCTCACCCTGATGGTAGGAAACCAGCAGGAGTAACTCTTCTTCCTCTAGACTGTAAACTCGTTATGGGCAGGGACCGTGTCTACCCACTCTGTTGTACTGGACTCTCCCAAGTGCTTAGTAAAGGGTTTTGCACGTAGTAATAAATACCACTGATTGATTGATTTTCTCCGGGCTCACCCATTCCCCGCAGTTGTTAGAGGCTGCCATCCACTTCAACGATGATATCCCAGTGCGAGAGAGTACACGTATGAGTGGAAACAATGCTTCTAAGACCGTAAATAATGCAAACAACTAGGTCAGTCAATCAATTCACCCATCGGTGGTATTTACGGAGAGCGTTCTGTGTCAGAGCACTGTCTTAAGTGTTCGGTATAATAATCCCTGCCCGTAGGGAGCTTATGGTCTACAGGAGGAGACAGTCATTAAAAGAAATTACAAACAGGGGAAATAGTAAAGTATAATGATATGTTCATAAGTGCCGTGAGGCTGGGGTACATTCCAAGCGCTTAGTACAGTGCTCTGCACATAGTAAGCGCTCAATAAATACGATTGAATGAATGAATATCCAAGCGAAGTCCGGTATTCTGGCGGTGACGACAGGATGCTTTGAGGAACTTGAGTGACGGATGGGTTGCCCTCCTTGATATCCACTCTAATGTATCTATAATCAATCAATCGGTGATATTTACTGAACGCTTGCTTTGGGCAGAGCACCGTACCAACTGCTTGGGCGAGGATGATTTAACAGAGTTGGTGGACGCGTTCCCTGCCCACAGTGAGTTTACGACCTATAACAAAATAACATTCCCACGTTCTTCCTTAATACCCCCTCTCTAAGTACCGATTGTGAGCCTCTCATGAACGAACCCAAATCCCTCTTGAACCTACTGATATTTTTGGCCTGCACGATTTCCTCCGGTAATGCATTCCACATGACAACCCCCGGCTATGTGAAGAACTGATCCCTTTTCTTCGTTCGAAATTACCACCTTTAAGTTTCAATGGCTGCCTCCGTGTTCTGACGATGTGGGATTTTGATGTAGACCAACTCTTTATTTTCTTTAATCAGTCAGTCGGTCATATTTATTGAGCGCTTACTGTGTTCGGTGCCTTGTACTAAGTGCTGGGGAGAGCACAGTATAACAGTACAACAGACACATTCCTTGCCCACAACAAGCTTACGGTCTAGACGTATTTGTCAAGGGCTTACTGTGAGCCAGGCACTGTACTAAACGCTGGGGTAGATAATAATAATAAGAACGTTGGTATTTGTTAAGCGCTTACTATGTGCCGAGCACGGTTCTAAGCGCTGGGGTAGACACAGGGGAATCAGGTTGTCCCACGTGGGGCTCACAGTCTTCATCCCCATTTTACAGATGAGGTAACTGAGGCACCGAGAAGTTAAGTGACCTGCCCAAAGTCACACAGCTGACAAATGGCTGAGTGGGGATTCGAACCCATGACCTCTGACTCCAAACCCCGTGCTCTTTCCACTGAGCCACGCTGCTTAGACGCAGCCAACGTCCCACAAGGGGCTCACAGTCTTAATCCTGATTTTACAGCGGTAACTGAGGTACGGAGAAGGTCACACAGCAGTCATGTGGCAGAGCTGGGATTAGAACCCAGGTCCTTCTGACTCCTAGGCCCATGCTCTATCCACTAGGCCACACTAGTTCTCTGGATTCATCCCGTCCACACCCTTGTATAAACTTCATCCCTGACATTTTTTAAAAAAGAATGGTATTTGTTAAATTCTGTGTGTCAAGCACTGTTCTAAGCACTGGGATAGATACAAATTTATCACACTGGACATAGTCCCTGTGCCATATGGGGCTCGTACTCTAAGACCTTGTCCCAGTCTTTCCAGTATTTGCACAGGGAAGTTGTTTCATTTCATTCATTCATTTAATTGTATTTATTGAGCACTTACTGTATGCTGAGCACTGTACTAAGTGCTTGGAATGTACAATTTGGGAACAGATAGAGACAATCCCTGCCCAACAACAGACTCACCGTCTAAAAGGGGGAGACTTTCAGCAAAACAAAACAAGTAGACAGGCATCAATGTCGTCAAAATAGATAAATAGAATCATAGATATAAACACATCATTAATAAAATAAATATTATATACAAATATACACAAGTGTTGTGGGAAGGGGAAGTGGGTAGAGCACAGGGAGGATCATTTCACTCAACCTTCTCTTTGTGTTTTCCATTACATTCATTCAATCGTATTTACTGAGCGCTTTCTGCGTGCCGAGCACTGTACTGAATGCTTGGAAAGTACAACTCAGCAACAGATAGAGACAATCTCTACTCAACAGTGGACTCACAGTCTAGAAACAGCGGGCTCACATTATATCCAGCATGACATGTGGTGACCTGAACTAAGTAGCATATTATAGTGGCTAGATCACAGAGCTGGGAGTCAGAAGGTCATGGGTTCTAATCCCAGCTCCGCCACTCATCTGCTGTGTGACCTTGGGCAAGTTACTTCACTTCTCTGGCCCTCAGTTACCTCATCTGTAAAATGGGCATTGAGAATGTGAGCCCCACGTGGCACAAGGGACTGTGTCCAGCCGGATTTGCTTGTCTCCACCCTGGTGCTTAGTACAGTGCCTGGCACATAATAAGCGCCTAACAAATACCCAAATTATTTTTATTATTATTACTATTACGCAAGCATCCCAGGAGCATGCGTGGTGTACTTTGGTAGAGCAGCAAAACTTCCCCTTTAGCTTTCTTTTCTATCCCCTTCCTGTTCATTTTGGAAGTCGCTTTAGTTGCGGCTATTGCACAGTGTATGTATGTTCAAAGAAAGTTAGTAGGATGGAAATATCTGTCTCCTCTTCCTGCCTTTTTCTCCTTCATCCTCTCCTGGGACCTTTGACCCCGCCCCCAGACGGGCTCACCCACCCTGAAGCCCCACATACTATCCCACTTGGATCGCTGAAATATCTGAATATTTTACTTCTGTTGTCCTCAAAAACATTAAATTATTTCATTATACATGCTGGGCTTTTTAAAAGAAGTTCAACTATTTTTATCGGAAGAGTTGCTGCCGAAAACATCCCACAGTTATACTTAAGGTATCCCCGTGATTTTTCAAAATGCGTTGTGTCGCTTTTCCCCCTGCCACTCGGGATGCCCTTGGAAGGAAAATGTTAACATATCAGAAGGAATTTCCTGGTTTCAGAGGTTAAGAGAAATAAACAAAGAGCTGTTGATCTGATTGGCTGAAGACTTAGCTAGGGGTTTAAGATCGACTTACACACCTTCCTGACATTCAGGGCCTTGACAAGCAGCGACTGGTCAAAAGTTCGGGGACAAAAGCAAAATCCTAACATTTACTGTATTACGGTCTCGAGTATCTGCCTGTTGAATCGACTTCCTGGGGCCAATTTTCTGGAGGAGATTTTGCTACCGTTACGGCCAGTCTTATGCACAGTTGGTCCCAACACACAGCAGAGTGGATAGAGCACAGGCCTAGGAGTCAGAAGGTTGCGGGTTCTAATTCCAGCTTCGCCAGTTGTCTGCTGTGTGACTTTGGACAAGTCCCTTCACTTCTCTGGGCCTCGGTTACCTCATCTCTAAAATGAGGATTGAGATTGTGAGCCTCGGGTGGGACAGGGACTGTGTCCAACCCAATTTGCACGTATCCACCCCAGCACTTAGTACAGTGACTTGCACACAGTAAGCGCTTAACAAATGCCACAGTTATTATTATTATTATTATTACATAATATAGAGAAAAATAAATTCCCTACTTGAAGAGATCTTTTCAAGGCTGTTGGCTCTGGGCATTATTGTCTTGTGTGAACAAGGCAGCATGTGAGAATAGCATAGCCTAGTGGAAAGATCACGGCCCTGGGAGTCGGAGGACCTGGATTCTAATCCCAGCCCCACCATGTGTCTGCTGCGAGACCTTGGACAAGTCACTTCACTTCTCAGGGCCTCAGTTCCCTCACCTGGAAAATGGGGATTAAGATTGTGAGTCCTATGTGGGACGGGGACTGTGTCCAACCTAATTGTCTTGAATCTACACCAGTGTTTAGGACAGTGCCTGGTACATACATAGTAAGTGTTTTAACAAATGCCACATATGTTAAATATCCTAGCAGATGTGAAGTCTATTAACATTGGAGGTAAGAATCAATCAATCAATGGTATTTATTGAGCACTTACTGTGTGCAGCAGAGCACTGGACGAGGCACTTGGGAAAGGACAGTACAACAGAGTGTGTAGACATGTTCCCTCCCCACAGTGGAGGGAACATGTCTACAGTTTAGAGCGGAGTTTACCGTCTAGAGGGGTCGAGAACTGCCAAGAACTGTCCACGGTCAGAAATTCAGATCTTAATTCAGATCTTCTCAGCTACAGAAACGTTCAGTATCCACCAGATGGACTTGTGGTAATATCATTCCAACACAGTGAGTGTGCTGAGAAAAACGAAAGGTCAAACCTTGAATTGGACAGTGAGTGCCTTTAATCTACCTATCAACCATTTGTCAAGTTAATATCAGGATGCAATTGAAACACTGAAAATATAATAATAGTAATTACTACAGTATTTGTTAAGCACTTCCTATGTGCCAAGCACTATTCTAAGCACCAAGGTAGATACAAGATAATCAGATTATCCCACGTGGGGCTCAGAGTCTTAATCCCCATTTTACAGATGAGGTAACTGAGGCACAGAGAAGTGGCTTGCCTAAGGTCACACAGCAGACAAGTGGCAGAGGCACAATTAGAACCCATGTCCTCTGACTCCCAAGCTTAGGCTCTTTCCACTAAGCCAAAGTGGCAAGAAGGAAAACCTTTAGAGAGATGGCAACCTTTAGAGAGATGGCAAGTAACGTGACATTTTGTGATGATAATAAACCATTGAAAGGACCGGGGCAAAACATCTCACATTGGAGAAAATCTTCCTCAGTGGAATTTGGAAAAGTTTGAGATTTATTTGCTCACTGACTAGGTAAAAGGTCATCTGGGATATTTGCATAGTTTTCCTCCTTTATCATTTTACTCATAGAATGTGACTATCTTGGCTTTCGTCACCCCTTCCCCCGCCTTTCTTTCTAGTTAGGGAAAAGTATTGGGGGGGGGGGGGGTCTTTCCTTCTTTGTGAAGCTAACCATCCTAAGTTGTCCTGCAGCTAGATTCATGACAGCTGAGGGAGAACCCACTCTGGTGAAAGGCCATTTTAAGTACGCATCACGGCTTCAGATTCATAAAGTTCTGAGTAAATCAGCTTGAAATGTGAGCCTCTTCTAAAATTTGTTTGCCAAACTGAAACTGAATAAGGGAACATTTTGGACACTCTTTTTTATTCCCTCCTGAATCTCTGCCAACTCAGTGTATGGTATTTCCATAAAAGTCTTGTTTTTCTTCCCTTTTCTTTGAAGGATTTTTTTTTTCCAAATCCCAAACTCTGAAAAGAAATGGGGGTGGACAGTTAGAAATCAGCCACTCTAAACTTTGTTCTCCCCTCATTGCTGCTGACTTCATTTCTTTTGCCCTCTGGACTGTAAGCTTCTTCTAGGAAGGATATGTACCAAGCGCTCTGCACACAGTAAACGCTCATCTGTGCTCATTTGTATATATTATTCATTACCCTATTCATTTTGTTAATGACGTGTATATCTCCTTGATTCTATTTATCTTGATGATGTTGTCTTGTTTTTGTTTTGTTCTGTTTCGCTTTGCTATCTCTCTCCCCCGTTTATTCATTCATTCATTCATTCAATAGTATTTATTGAGCGCTTAGTATGTGCAGAGCACTGTACTAAGCGCTTGGAATGTACAAATCGGTAACAGATAGAGACAGTCCCTGACCTTTGACGGGTTTACAGTCTAATCGGGGGAGACGGACAGACAAGAACAATAGCAATAAATAGAATCAAGGGGATGAACATCTCATTAAAACAATGGCAAATAAATAGAATTAAGGCGATAAGCCCGTTTAGGCTGTGAGCCTGTCATTGGGCAGGGATTGTCTCTATCTGTTGCCCAACTGTACATTCCAAGAGATTAGTACAGTGCTCTGCACATAGTAAGCGTTCAATATATACTATAAAATGAATGAATATGATTGAATGAATACCACCTCTATGGTACTGTATGCTCCCAAGTGCTTAATTCAGTGCCCTGTATACCATAAATACTACCGATTGATTGACTCAGTTTACTTGTCTTATGCTGTTGACTCATCGCTAACCCATAGTGCCCATCTCTCCTAGTACACCCTACCTCCATCTGTAATTGTTCTGCTCGTGGATCCAGAAAGTTTTCTTGATCAAAATCCCGAAGCCGTTTACCATCGCCTCCTTCCGTGCCGTCAACTCGAGTCTCCACCCTCTATTCTCTCCCATGCTGCTACTGGCCAACAGAATAATAATGTAATGTTGTAATGTGGGCATTCGTTAAGCGCTTACTATGTGCAGAGCACTGTTCTAAGCGCTGGGGTAGATACAGGGTGATCAGGTTGTCCCACGTGAGGCTCACGGTCTTCATCCCCATTTGACAGTTGAGGGAACTGAGGCCCAGAGAAGTGAAGTGACTTGCCCACAGTCACACAGCTGACAAGTGGCAGAGGCGGCATTCGAACCCATGACCTCTGACTCCCAAGCACGGGCTCTTTCCACTGAGCCACGCTGCTTCTCCGAAACAGAAGTGAGTCTTGACTTGTAGCAGACGGCCTTCCACTCACTAGCCACTGGCCCAGCTAGGAATGGAATGCACAGGCCTCTGCTTGACTCTCCCTCCCGTAGCAGAGACTGGTAGACTACTGGAAACTCTACTATCAGAAATACCTGGTCTTTGCCTAATAATAATGTTGGTATTTGTTAAGCGCTTACTATGTGCAGAGCACTGTTCTAAGCGCTGAGGTAGATACAGGATAATCAGGTTGTCCCACGTGGGGCTCACAGTCTTAATCCCCATTTTACAGATGAGGTAACTGAGGCACAGAGAAGTTAAGTGACTTGCCCACAGTCACACAGCTGACAAGTGGCAGAGCTGCCTAGACTGAGTGCTTCTTCTCACTCCTGTACTCCAGCCCCACCTTACCCCCCCAGGCAGTCTCCTCACATTCATTTCAAAGCATTCAGTGGTATTTATTTGAGCACTTACTGTGTGCAGAGCACTGTACTAAGCACTTGGGAGAGTACGCTACGACAGTTGGTAGACACGTGGAGCTTCTGGGTCCTTCTCACGCACATACCCACAAACCCACACAACCACATAAACACACACCAGATCCTCCCGTCCACATATATATTCAGTCACCAAACCGGACACAGATCACTCGATCAGCCATAAATACACACGCCACACCCAAAATAGTCCAGACACATATTTAGCACACAAACACATATCAATCATTCAGTGAATGGTATTTATTGAGCACTTTTTTTTTTTTGCAGAACACTGTACTAAGCACTCGGGAGAGTCAACCACAGTAGAAATGGTAGAAACATTCCCCGCCCACCAGGAATTTACGGTCTAGAGCGGGAGATAGACATTAAAATAAAGATATGTACGTACGCGCCATGCGGTTGAGGGTGGGATTCATTCATTCGTTCAATAGTATTTATTGAGCGCTTACTATGTGCAGAGCACTGTATTAAGTGCTTAGAGTGTACAATTCAGCAACAGATAGAGAGAATCCCTGCCCAATAACGGGCTCACAGTCTAATGAATATCAGGGGCTTATAGGGTACAGATCTGAATGCCAGGGTGATGCAGAAGAGTGAGGATGTGGGGGAAATGAGAGTTTAGTTGGGGCAGGCCCCTTGCAAGAGACGTGATTTTAGGAGGGTTTTGAAGGTGGTGCACTCTACACTCACCTCTCAGGGTGTTCATTCATTCATTCAATAGTATTTATTGAGCGCTTACTATGTGCAGAGCACTGTACTAAGCGCTTGGAACGAACAAGTCGGCAACAGATAGAGACGGTCCCTGCCGTCTGACGGGCTCACGGTCTAATTGGGGGAGACGGACAGACGAGAACGATGGCAATAAATAGAATCAAGGGGATGAACATCTCATTAAAACAATAGCAAATAAATAGAATTAAGGCGATGTACATTTCATTAACAAAATAAATAGGGTGATGAAAATATATACAGTCGAGCGGACGAGTACAGTGCTGATGGGATGGGAAGGGAGAGGGGGAGCAGAGGGAGATGGGGGGGAAAAGAGGGTTAAGCTGCGGAGAGGTGAAGGGGGGGCGGTAGAAGGAGTAGAGGGAGAAGGGGAGCTCAGTCTGGGAGAAGGGGAGCTCAGTCCGGGTGGCACATGGAGAGTTTCCAGTCCTCTACCAGTCTTGTCTATCAGAGGGAGAGGCAAGCAGTGGCCTATCCGTTCCATTCCTAGCTTGGGCAGGGGCTATCGAGTGGCAGGCCATCGGCTACAAGTCAAAGTTCACCCGTGCTGGGCAGGAGCAGCACGGGAGAGAGTGGAGGGCGGAGATTCAAGTTTACTGCATGGAAGGCAGCCATGGTAAACCACTTCCATGTTTTTACCAAAAAAACTCTCTGGATCCACTACCAGAACGATTACAGATGGAGAATGGGGCGTTCTGGGAGAGATGCGTCCGCGATGTCGCTATGGGTCGGAAACGACTCGACGGCATAAGACGAGACAAGCCCTGTACGCTAATAGAACTTGAAACACCTCAGAGACACGTTTAGGGCAGGGAAGACCACAGCAATTTGGACAATGGGAAAAAGTTCGTGTAAATGGTTTCACTTGCTTTCACGGACAGCACAGATCGCCTTGAGGAGCTAGAAGCAGGGTGGTAAAGTTGAGAAGCAGCGTGGCTCAGTGAAAAGAGTCCGGCCTTGGGAGTCAGAGGTCATGGGTTTGAATTCCGGCTCTGCCACTTGTCAGCTGTGTGACTGTGGGCAAGTCACTTCACTTCTCTGTGCCTCAGTTCCCTCATCTGGAAAATGAGGATGAAGACTGTGAGCCTCACGTGGGACGACCTGATTACTCTGTATCTACCCCAGCGCTTAGAACAGTGCTCTGCACATAGTAAGCGCTTAACAAATACCAACATTATTAAAGTTGCAGCTAAGCGCTCCTGGTGCTGCCATGTTCTGGAGGGGTTGCCACACCCTCCTCGTTACTAGCTGGACAATTCTTGCGTCAGCTCCTTCAGCAGTAGTAAAAGTAATGATAATGATGACGATGATAACAGTAGTATGTCTTAAGTGCTCATTTTGTGCCAAGAACTGAACTAATAATAATAATAATAATAATAACATTGATGGTATTCATTCAGCACTCACTATGTGCCAGACAGGGTTCTAAGCGCTGGGCTAGTTACAAGCTTATTAGGTTGGACACATTCCATGTTTCACATGGGGCTCACAGTCTGAATCCCCATTTTACAGATAATAATAATATTAATTATGGTATTTGTTAAGCGCTTACTATGTGCCAAGCTCTGTTCTAAGCGCTAGGGTAGATATAAGGTAATCAGGTTGTCCCACATGGGGATCACACTTTTAATCCCCATTTTACAGATGAGGTAACTGAAGCACAGAAAAGTGAAGTGCCTTGCCCAAGGTCACACAGCCGACAGGTGGCGGAGGCGGGATTAGAACCCACGTCCTCTGACTCCCCAGCCCAGGCTCTTTCCACTAAGCCACGCTGCTTCTATGGGGCACAGAGAAGTGAAGTGACTTATCCAAGGTTACAGAGCAGACACGTGGCAGAAGCAGGACTAGAATCCAGGCCCTTTTGAGTCTCAGGCCCGGGCTGTCTCCACTAGGCCATGTTGCTTCCCTCCTGTTTTCCTACTCCCTACTAAGTGCTGGGATAGATACAATTTACACATGGGGCTCACAGTCTAAGTAGGAGGGAGAACAGGTAATGAATCCCCATTTTTCAAGCCAGAGAACTGAAGCAGAGGCAAATGAAATGACTTGCCCAAGGTCACACAGCAGACGAGTGGCGCAGCCGGGGATTAGAACCCAGGTCTCCGCCTTCCAGGCCACTCTGGAGTAGTAACAGTATTTAACTGCTTATTCAATCGTATTTATTGGGCGCTTAGGGTGTGCAAAGCACTGTACTGAGCGCTTACTACCTGCTTACTGTCTGCAGAGCACTCTGCTAAGACCTTGGGGGAAATAAACAGGTGGAAATGAGAGCCAGAATTATTGACCTTCATTTTGGTCGGAAAGTGAAGTTATCAATTAAGGCTTGGTGCTTAGCGACTATCTCTCTCTACATTCCTTCTGCAAACTGTCATGTATGTGACCCGTGATTTCTGTTCAATCGTTAAGTTTTATTAGAGCTGTACAAGAAAGGAAAAGCAATTAAGAATCAAGTCAAATCATTTGCTTTTTCATCTGTATATGGTTAAATGACTAAAAAAAAAAAAAAAAGAAAACCCAAACCTGCCCGAGTTTCTGTTTCAATGCTCCGCGCCAGCAGGGAAATAAGGAGAAAGATTTGTAAGTGAGGAAAAATGCATTTCCCACCATTGCCTTGGGAACAGAGGAACAGCTCCTGCTTCTCCCATTAAGCCGGAGCTTCAGGGGACGGAATTCCAAGGAGAGGGCGATCTGAGGACTGCCCCTTCTTCTGGCTCAAAATGGGTCAAAAGTGTCCTAGTAAAAACCCTCCTCTGAGGGCCTTTTCTGCCACTGACTTCTCCGTCTCCCTAGGTCTCTCCGTGTGTCTCTGCAGACAGGGAGGGTCTCCTTTGACCCCTCCTGGTTCCCTTCCGTCTCTCTTGCTCTCTCACTTCACACTCCCGCAACGGGCAGCTGCCCGTGGCCCTTCTGCCTTCACATTCTTTGCTCTGGCTGTAGGCCGAAGTGGAATGTGATTTTCCTTCAAAGACTCAGACTCTTTTGAACTCTTCTAGTGTCAACAAAAGATAAGAGCTACTCAGTAGAGATGCTTATTAGGCTCCCTTTCCCCGAGAGGGCTCTGGAGGAGGAGAAGAGTGACCTAATTTCATTCCAAGAAGACAATCATGAGGAGATCACAGTTTTCTGATTTTTAACTACCATGTTATCAAACCGTGTGGACTGAGGCCCTCCCAAAGGAAGCTTGACTCATCTTCCTCCTGTGGGACTTTAGGCAAGTCACTTTAACTTCTCTGTGCCTCAGTTCCCTCATGTGCAAAATGGGGATTCAATCCCTGTGCTCCCTCCTACTTAGAATGCGAGCCCCACGTGGGACCTGATTATCTTATATGTTTCCCAGCGCTTAGCACAGTAAGCATATAGTAGTTTGGCACAGAGTAAGCGCTTAACCAATACCACAAATATTATCACTATTATTATTCATTCATTCATTCAATAGTATCTATTGAGCACTTACCATGTGCAGAGCACTGTACTAAGCGCTTGGAATGGACAAATCGGTAACAGATAGAGACGGTCCCTGCCCTTTGACGGGCTCACGGTCTAATCGGGGGAGACAGACAGACAAAATACAATAGCAATAAATAGAATCGAAGGGATGAACATCTCATTAAAACAATAGCAAATAAATAGAATCAAGGTGATGTACGTCTCTAACAAAATAAATAGGGTAATGAAAATATATGCAGTTATATCATTATTATATACATAGATTATATTATTCCTATCGGGGACCTCATTTCTGCCACAAACACCGTCCCACCTCCTTGCCGCTCCTGCTTCTGAGGCATCGTCGGGGTTAGGCGAGAGCTTCCTGCCTTGACTCTTGGATGTCCCCTTTGAAACAGCTGGATTTCTGACCAGACTCAGGCAAAAGACCTTCTGGCCGGTTGGCCTGGAGATAAAAATCTAGCAAGGAAGTAGGTGTGGGCAGGATGTGTGGTTTCTCTGGCTCTTATTTGAAGACTGATGTAGTTAATTTTTATGAACGGTCTTTTTACAGAGGAATAAGACCTGAATTCCAGAGAATTTTAATGGGAAGTTTAAGGTACAAACCGACCATTGATGCCCTTGATTTCAGAGGGAGTCAAAAAGACATCTTTCTTAGGCCAGCATGCTATAGGAAGATCTATTTTAAAACGTGCAGTAGGGAAAAAGCAGCTCCTTTTCTATTGTGAGTCCACAAAGCACAATTAGCCATTGACAATAACTCGCAGCATGGAATTGCTTTTGTTTCCCCAACCATCTGGACTTAGGCAGGAAACCCTGGTAAAACATGCTCCGTTCCACTGTTTCAAGAAGAAAATGTATGACCGGCGGCCCAATTTGAATAAGAGTTTTTTTTTCCCATGGTCTTTAGTGTTACTAAGCTAAGGTTTTTTTTTTTTTCCTTCCAGACATCTCTTCCTAGGGAATTCATTCAGGGATAGCCATTATCCAAGTTAAGGCTTTGCAAAACATCTGGAATACATGTTTCTGAAATAACTCTGAAATCCACCCTGTCACCATCCCTCTCCTCACCCGACTTTACAATCAATTAATCAATCGATCACTTGTATTTATTGAGCACTTACTGTGCGCGGAGCACTGTACTAAGCACTTGGGAGAGTACAGTATCACAGAGTTATGCCACAGGTCCAACAGAGTCGACCTAACTCCTCCTCAGGAACATTCTTTGTCACCCCAACTCCAGCTTCACGGCAATTAGGCACGTAGCCGTTAGACCGTAAGCCCGTCAAACGGCAGAGACTGTCTCTGTCTGTTGCCGACTTGTACATTCCAAGCGCTTAGTACGGTGCTCTGCACATAGTAAGTGCTCAGTAAATACTACTGAATGAATGAATGTCTGTTTCCCCATCTAGAATGTAAGCTCCTTGTGAGCAGAGAGCGTGTCTACCAACTCTGGCATATTGTGGAAAGCTCACTTCCTCCAGGAAGCCTTCCCAGATTGAGCCCCCCTTTTCTCTGTTCCTCCTCCCCTCCCCATCACCCCGACTCCCTCCCTCTGCTCTACCCCCCTCCTCACCCCACAACACTTGTCTATATCTGTACTTATTTATTCATTCATTCATTTATCTGTACCTTTTATTTTATTAATGATGTGTATATATCTATAATTCTATTTATTTATATTGAGGCTATTGATGCCTGTCTACTTGTTTTGTTTTGTTGTCTGTCTTCCCACTTCTAGACTGTGAGCTTGTAGTTGGGTAGGGATTGTCTCTATCTGTTGCCTGATTGTACTTTCCAAGCGCTTAGTACAGTGCTCTGCACACAGTAAGCGCTCACTAAATACCGTTGAATGAGTGAATGAATTCTCCCAGGCACTTAATATAGTAGTCTGCACACAATAAGAGCTCGATAAATATCATTGATTGAACTGACCAAAAAAACCCCATTTCCTCCTTCAAGTAATTATTCTTTTAGGAAAAAAAAGGCCTCCCTCCCTAGCCTCCAGTGGTTTGTTTTGATGGTATTTATTAAGCGCTTACTATGTGCTAGACACTGTATTAAGCGCTAGGGTAGACACAAGGTAATCAGGTGGGACTCGGTCCATGTGCCTCATGGGGCTCAGTGTTTTCATCCTCATTTGACAGATGGGGTAACTGAGGCCCAGAGAAGGGAAGTGACTTGCCCAAGGTCCCACAGCAGACAAGTAGCCGAGCCGGGATTAGAACCCAGGTCCTTCTGACTTCTGGGCCGGCGCTCTAGCCATTAGATCACGCGGTGAAGCGGAGCAGTCCCCGGCTTGGTTTTCCAGGTCTCTGTCGGGGTGAGACTGAATGAAGCTTCCATTTGAGGCTCAAGTCTCCAGTCAAGGCCCGAAGAGCTACTGCTTGGCGGATCTTTGGCCGTGTCACACGTATTCTAAGCCCTTCGCTGTTCAGTGATGTGCCTTTTTTCTGAAGGTGTTTCTCCAGCCAAAAATATATATGAATGTGTGTCCCGTTGACAGATGTGTTTACATTACTTTATGTATAGAACAGTGTTTGCCAAAAGAGGTTGAAATCCTAACCAGACCTACATGCGCTTCTCTCCGTCACAGATTCATTTTTAAATGGTTCAAGGTGAAAATATCATTTTCCACTAAAAAAAAAAAGTCCTTCCATCTCCAGGGTCTCTCTACTATATGTGCAATACACCTCCGAAGTGAAAAGGAGATTTTTCTGTAAGTAACATATATATACAGAAACTCCAATTCACCAAGACAGATGATGTTTTCATTTCTGTTGGCCTTGTTGCTATTCATTTTGGTCTTCTCACATGTGGCAGCACAACCCAGCCAAAATGTCGAACTCTGCAGTGACAGCGGATCTCTGTGATTTAAGGTGATTATGCTATTTCTCATCGATGCTTGAAAGGGCAACTTATAAACTAGCTATCACTCGGTCCTAAATGGGATACTCTTTTTGCGTTTAGCAAGTAATCAAAGGTGCATTTCGGATTGCAGAAATACTTTTGACAAGCCAAGAAGAAAAAGTGCTTCTGGTATATGCTTTGGGCTTTTGGAAGACTGTAGAATTTCAACGGTCAAGAAGCCAATTTAATATTAACTGCTTCTTTTGTGCTCCAAAGATTCTCCTGGGATTTCACTGCTTGTCTACAGGAAATAAGGCTTGTTGTTGCCAAATGAAAACTTTTTTTTTTGGTTCTAAACAATTTAGGATACCACAGCAAGTTGCATTACAGGAAATAATACAAATCACACTAGTCCCCATTTAGTTGCCGACAAATGATAAAGCTCATGTTACCAGATAATTAGCAGCTAATTAGTACTTGGTGATAAATAATTAAACTTGAAAGGCAATGAGGTTAATGATTCACAGAACTACAAGGTAGCCCTAAGTAATTATTTGTACTTTATTTACATCTTTTAACTGCATTTCCACTTTGAAAAAGAGTCCTTAGTTTCTTAACTAAAATATTTTCATTCTTGGTTTGGAGCAGCCAGTAAATTTATATTTTAAATGCAGAGTTCATTTCTTCATCGTCAAAATACTCTGTCGAATAGTGACATTTAAGTTTGGATTTTGTCACACTATTCGCCCAAGGTACACAGATTTAGGGTATTTTTCCTTTAGGTTCGGCCACTGGACAATGAAGTAATCTGAAAAGTAGTAAAGAATCTTTCCGGACAGAGATAAGGTTTCTACTCGGCAGAGGCTCTCAACGTAGACGATGATCACTTTCTTCACTCCCAAAATTCCAAGCAGAAGGGCAGATGCACAGATAGGAACACATGTTCCTGGACCATTACACAGAATCTAAAAGAAAGGGGAAAAAAATGTCCAAAGTGAAGTTCAGAGCCAGACATTATCAAACCGAATACTTGGTAAACTCGGGGGATTTGACATTGCCCGTTAAAGCTGTACAAGAGGTGAAGGGATGAATTTTCCAAGTTTTACATTACATCCTTTGCCTTGAATCCTTGGATCTAGTATCTTTTACTCCCAAACGCCAACCAAGAAGGTTCGGTTTCCATGTCGAGCTCGTCGTGGGCAGAGATTGTCACTGTTTATTGTTGCATTGTTCTTTCCCAAGCCTTAGTATAGTGCTTTAGCAAGCTTTCCCAAGCTTAGTATAGTGTTGCCGACTTGTTCATTCCAAGCGCTTAGTACAGTGCTCTGCACCTAGTAAGCGCTCAATAAGTACTATTGAATGAATGAATGCTTTGCACACAGTAAGCGCTTAATAAATACCATCGAATGAATGTCAATCAATACAATTCAGGGCTTAAAAAGGATCTTTAGACTGTAAGCTCTTCCTGCAGATTCTAAGTATCTTGTGGGCCGCCCTATCAACTCTGTTGTATAGTAATCGGTCAGTGGTATTTATTGAGCGCTTACTATTCATTCATTCAATAGTATTTATTGAGCGCTTACTAAGTGCAGAGCACTGTACAAGCGCTTGGAATATACAATTTGGCATGTGCAGAGAGTAATAATAATGTTGGTATTTGTTAAGCGCTTACTATGTGCAGAGCACTTTCTAAGCGCTGGGGGAGATACAGGGGAATCGAGTTGTCCCACGCGAGGCTCACAGTTAATCCCCATTTGGCAGATGAGGTCACCGAGGCACCGAGAAGTGAAGTGACTTGCCCAAGGTCACACAGCTGACAGGTGGCAGAGCCGGGATCGAACCCATGACCTCCGACTCCCAAGCCCGGGCTCTTTCCACTGAGCCACGCTGTACTTCACACTTGGAAGAGTACAACAGAATTAGTTCCCTGCCCATAACGAGCTTACATTCTAAAGTACTTTCCCAAGCACTTTAATAGAGTCCTCTGCACACAGTAAGCACTCAATAAATACCACCGATTGACTGATTGACATGAAGCGCTTGTTGGAATATCAAATGTTCGCCCCCTTTGCATTGGGCAGATTGCTGTTCTATCCCTCATCAAAGCTCATTGTGGGCAGGGAACGTGTCCATCAACTCTGTTATACTGTTAGAATTAGTCCCCCAAGTGCTTAGGACAGTGCTCTGCACCCAGCAATCCACTCAGTAAATACCAATGATGATGGTGATCAAAGGCCTTCTGAAATCACATCTCCTCCAGGAGGCTTTCTTTGATTAATCTCTCATCTCCCCACTCCATATGCCCAACTGCCACTTCAGTACTTTCATCACAACTAAGTGCTTTGGTATTCACTTCACTGCTGGTTAGTGGCTTAGTGGAAAGAGCCCGGACTTGGGAGTCAGAGGTCGTGGGTTCTAATCCCAGCTCTGCCACTTGTCAGCTATGTGATTTTGGGCAACTCACTTAATTTCTCTGTGCCTTAGTTACCTCATCTGGAAAATGGGGATTAAGACTGTGAGCCCCACATGGGACAACCTGATTAATAATAATGTTGGTATTTGTTAAGCGCTTACTACGTGCAGAGCACTGTTCGTTCATTCATTCAATAGTATTTATTGAGCGCTTACTATGTGCAGAGCACTGTACTAAGCGATTGGAATGAACAAATCGGTAACAGATAGAGACAGTCCCTGCCCTGTGATGGGCTTAAGTGCTGGGATAATACAGGGTAATCAGGTTAGGATAATACAGGGTAATCAGGTTGTCCCCCGTGAGACTCACATTAATCCCCACTTTACAGATGAGGTAACCGAGGCACAGAGAAGTGAAGTGATTTACCCACAGTCACACAGCTGGGATTCGAACCCATGACCTCTGACTCCCAAGCCCGGGCTCTTTCCACTGAGCCACGCTGCTTCTCTACATATGTACATATCTATAATTCTATTTATATATATTAATGGTGTGTATATATCTATAATTCTACTTATTTATATTGATGCTATTGATGCCTATTTACTTGTTTTGATATCTCCTTTCTCCCTTCTAGACTTGAGCCCGTTGTAGGCAGGGATTGTCTCTGTTGCGGAACTGTACTTTCCAAGTGCTTAGTACAGTGCTCTGAACACAGTAAGCACTCAATAAATACGACTGAATGAATAAATGAATGATCATTTCTTCAGAGTCAGACGACTGACTGTCACTTGGCTGCTGGGTGAACTTAGGCAATTCACTTCACTTCTCTGTGCCTCAGTTACCTCATCTAAAAGTGGGGATTAAGGCTGTGAGCCCCATGTGGGACATGGACTGCGTCCAGCCTAATTAGCTAATACCCAGGGCTTAGTAAGATGCCTGGTGTGTAGTAAGCACTTGACAAATGCCACTTGAAAAAAGAAAACAAAACAAAAAAACCTCAAAAAACTGACTGTGTTCCAAAACCCACTGTTTATGATCCTGCCTGACCCCTTGAATGTGAGCCCCGTGTGGGATAGGACATTCCGATGATATAAATGTATTGCATACACCCCACACCTAGCACAGTCTTGGTCCATAGTAAGTGCTTAAACACTGAATCTTCCACTCAGCTGGGCATCTACCTAATAATGTTGGTATTTGTTAAGCGCTTACTATGTGCAGAGCACTGTTCTAAGCGCTGGGGTAAACACAGGGGAATCAGATTGTTCCACGTGGGGCTTACAGTCTTAATCCCCATTTTACAGATGAGGGAACTGAGGCACAGAGAAGTTAAGTGACTTGCCCACAGTCACACAGCTGACAAGTGGCAGAGCTGGGATTCGAACTCATGAGCCCTGACTCCAAAGCCCGTGCTCTTACCACTGCGCCACGCACTATTGGTCTAGATCATTTTTTCCTGGGCTGCTGGTAACACCGGTATGTGGACTTGAAACTGAAAGTTTACTGGAGGTTGGAGAGACTACTACGGCATGGGAAGCAGCGTGGCTCAGTGGAAAGAGCCCAAGCTTGGGAGTCAGAGGTCATGGGTTCGAATCCTGGCTCCACCACTTGTCAGCTGTGTGACTGTGGGCAAGTCACTTCACTTCTCTGGGCCCAAGTTGCCTCATCTGTAAAATGGGGATTAACTGTGAGCCTCACGTGGGACAACTTGATTACCCTGTATCTACCTCAGCGCTTAGAACAGTGCTCTGCACATAGAAGGCGCTTAACAAATACCAGCATTATTATTACTATGGTTATTTTATTCAATTTTCTACATTCTCTACAAAGATATTCAGGCCATGTTTCCCCACTCCTCAAAAGACTCCGGTGGTTGCCCATCCACCTCCGCGTCAAACAAAAACTCCTCACCGCTGGCTTTAAAGCAGTCAATCGCCTCGCCCCCTCCTACTTCACCTCCTACTCTCCTACTACAACCCAGCCTGCACACTTTGCTCCTCTCATGCTAACCTTCTCACTCTACCTCCATCTCACCTATCTCACCGCCGACCCCTCGCCCACGTCCTGCCTCTGGCCTGGAACACCCTCCCTCCTCAAATCCTCCAGACAATTACTCTCCCTCCATTCAAAGCCTTATTGAAGGCGCAGCTCTTCCAAGAGGCCTTCTCAGACTAAGCCCTCCTTTCCTCTGCTCCCACTCCCTTCTGCGTCGTTCTGACTTGTTCCCTTTATTCATCCCCCCTCCCAGCCTCACAGCATTTATGTACAGATCTGTCATTTATTAATATTAATGTCTGTCTCCCCCTCTAGACTGTAAGCTCATTATGGTCAGGAAGTAGGGCCGTTTATTGTTATAGTGTCCTCTCCCAATACAGTACTCTGCACACACAAGGTGCTCAATAAATGCGGCTGAATGTATGAATAACAAAAACCATAATAATAATTATTAGTACTTTAACATGCTCAGCTCTAAGCCTGTCTCTACCGTAGAAATGACACTGATCTAACCTGATTGGGAGAGGATGCTCAGATCTGCCGTTCCGGGCCTGAGAAAAGAGGAAGCAGAAAGGATGCCGGCACCAATCCTGAGATACGATCCCGCTTCCTTCAAGCCCCTCTTCCCTCTGCCCAAAAAACCGAAAGTCTTTTGCGGAAATGGGTAGAGCACATTCCAAGAAGAGTCACCCGGAAATACTCCCTTCGAATGAAGTGAACTCTTAATTTACCCTTTCTGACGTCGACAAGCTTCAGCTGAGGAAGTCGAGTCTTTTGCACATCCTGTACCCTAGATCAAATGGTCAAGGTAGCAACTTCCTGTCCGACCGATCCTTTTTCCTTTCCACGTGGCACGTGCGAGACTCGGAAATGATTTTAGGTACATGGTTTTTCCTCGTCGTCTTGTTTCTTTTCTACTTGTTTCCTCCGAGTCTCGTGTTAAACGTAGGGTCTCCCGAGAGCCCTCGTGGACTTGGTAAACGGGCTCGGTCACGTTTGCACAGATTCGTTTTCTTTGGTCTGATGTTACGGAAGCAGGCTGGCTCATGGGCAGACTGTCCCACCGAGGCTTTGGTTAAGGGCTCAATGCTGGCAGAGAGAATAATTTTAGAGATGGATTAAGGAAATGGGGAACAGATTTTTAGCACGCCACTGAATTACACTGGGTTAGGAAAGCTTTATAAAGTGGAAGGTGGAAAAATGGTTAACGCTTTCAAAAGAATAGGGAGTGTCTTAAATGGGAAAAATTGGCTTGGATTCAGAGGTGTTATGTAACTCTTGGATTTTTGTATAGATCTGCCTATTAACTGGCCAATTCTTTTGTGTTAAATTGGCAAATGATATTTTCACTGTGACCGAACTACGATATTCTCTTCCTTCTACATGCACTTAAATATTAAACAGCTGTCTTTTTTGTCGGCCTGGGTAGCAATATTTTTTACTTTTACGGACATTATTTTACAGTGCCTGTTTGCACTCAATTTGTGCATAAGAACTCAAGTGTTTTTCAGCAGGGACCTCTCATTCCAGAATTCTTAAACCACAAGAATCTCTTGGTGTGGGATTCTAGGCAAATCTCCTTTGTTTTGGAGAGAGGAATATGGAGAGGCAGAGAGAGACACAGAAAATTTCACTCACATTAAATCAGCCTTACCAATGGGATGAAAACAATCATCACCATCATCATCAACAACGCTTATTGATCACTTACTGTGAGCAGAGCACTGTTCTAAGAACTTGGGGAAACGAACTAAATCAATCAATCAATGGCATTTATTGAGTGCTTACTATGTGCAGAGCACTGTACTAAGTGCTTGGGAGAGAACAATTCAACAGAATTAGCAGACGGTTCTCTGCCCATACAAGCTTACAAGAAGTAAAAGACAAGAACCTTTCACTTAAGGGGCTTAGCTGCCTGGAACCATTTTCTTAACTCACTTGCCATGACTTCATAATAAAAGCCCTGATTAAGAAATGGTATTTATTGAGCATTTACTCTGGCAGAGCACTGAACTAGAGAAGCAGCTTAGTGGAAAGAGTTCTGATCGTGAGTTCTGATCCCGGCTCTGCCACTTGCCTGCTGTGTGACCTTGGGCAAGTCACTTCACTTCTCTGCGCCTCAGTTACCTCATCTGTAAAATGGGGATTAAGGCTGTGAGCCTCTCGTGGGACAACCTGATTACCTCGTATCTACCCCAGCACTTAGAACAGTGCTTGGCACATAGTAAGCGCTTAACAAATACCATCGTCATTATTATTATTTACTAAGTGCTTGGGAAAGTACAATACAGAGTTGGTAGACTTGTTCCCTGCCCACAAGGAGCTTACGGTCTACAGGGCGAGACGCTCATTTAAAATAGATTAGGGATAGGGGAAGTAGTACAGTAAAGGAATAGTTACAGAAGTACTGCCGGGCTGGGATGAGAAGTTGGTACCCAGCCAAGTGCTTGGTCAATGCAGACCAATGCCACCCCCGCTTTACCTCTCCGCAGCTAAACCCTCTTTTTCCCCTTTTCCCTCTGCTCCTCCACCTCTCCCTTCCCTTCCCCACAGCACTGTACTCGTCCGCTCAACTGTATATATTTCCATTGCCCTATTTATTTTGTTAATGAATTGTACATCGCCTCGATTCTATTTAGTTGCCATTGTTTTTACGAGAAGTTCTTCCCCTTGACTCTATTTATTGCCATTGTTCTTGTCTGTCCATCTCCCCCGATTAGACCGTGAGCCCGTCAAACGGCAGGGACTGTCTCTATCTGTTGCCAACTTGTTCATCCCAAGCGCTTAGTACAGTGCTCTGCACATAGTAAGCGCTCAATAAATACTATTGAATGAATGAATGAATGCAGAGGGGAAAGTGGATAGAAATAAAGGCCTCAGTCTGGAAAGGTCTCTTGGGGAAGGTATGATTCCAGCCTCCATTGCACAACTTTCTGTGTATCTCACTTCTTCACCATCTATCCTGTTTCAACCCCCACGGCATCCTACAAATCTAAACACCTCCACCCACATCCACACGGGAAGAGCCTTAGGGAGAGCTGGAGAGCTGGAATGTGGGAAGGGGGCAGAAGCAAAAACGGGTGGTCTCGGACTCTCCGGCAGTCCCCCTGGTACCCCAGGGCGAAGGCTCTCCAGACCTTGGAGGCCTTGGAATTGGGACAGTTTGATTTACTGGGCTCAGTCAGTCAATTATATTTACTGAGCTCCTACTGTGTGCAGAACACTGTACTAAGCGCTTAGGAGAGTATGGTACAACGGAAACATTTTCTGCCCACAGCGAGCTTACAGTCTAGAGGGGGAGAGAGACATTAATATAAATAAATGACAGATGTGTACCTAAGTGCTGTGGAGCTGGGAGGGGGTAATAAATAAAAGGGACGAGTCAGGATGACGCAGAAGGGAGTGGAAGAAAAGGAAAAGAGGGTTTAGCCAGGGAAGGCCTCTTGGAGGAGACGTGCCTTCAATCACACTTTGTATGGCAGGGCAGTAATTGTCTGTCGGATATGAAGAGGGAGGGTGTTCCAGGACAGAGGCAGAATGCGGGTGAGAAGTCGGTGGCGAGACAGACGAGATCAAGGAACAGAGAGATGGTTAGCATTAGAAGAGAGAAGTGTGAGGTGAGGTAGGAGGGGGCAAAGTGATCGATTGCTTTAAAGCCAATGATGAGAAATTTCTATTGATGTGGAGGTGGATGGGCAATCACAGAAGTTTCTTGAGGAGTAGGGAAACACGGCCTGCCAAGGGGCCTTCCCAGACTGAGCTCCCCTTTTCCCTCTGCTCCCTCTACCCCCGCCTTCACCTCTCCGCTGCTAAACCCTCTTCTCCCCTCTCTCCCTCTGCTCCTCCCCCTCTCCCGTCCCATCCCCTCAGCACTGTACTCGTCCGCTCAACTGTATATATCTTCATCACCCTATTTATTTTGTTAACGAGATGTACATCACCCTGATTCTATTTATTTGCTATTGTTTTAATGACATGTTCATCCCCTCGATTCTATTTATCGCCATTGTTCTCGTCTGTCCGTCTCCCCCGATTAGACCGTGAGCCCGTCAAAGGGCAGGGACTGTCTCTATCTGTTACCGATCTGTACATTCCAAGCGCTTAGTACAGTGCTCTGCCCATAGTAAGCGCTCGATAAATACTGCTGAATGAATTTCTGTAGAAAAATGATCCGGGCAGCAGAGAAAAGTATGGCCTGGAGTGGGGAGAGTCAGGAGGCCGGGAGGTCCGCAAGAAGGCTCATACCATAATCAAGGCGGATGGGATCAGTGATTGGATTAAGGTGGTAGCAGTTTGGATGGAGAGGAAAGGGCGGATTTTAGTGATGTTGCGAAGGTGGGGATGACAGGATTTAGTGATGGATTGAATATGTGGGTTGAATGAGAGAGAGGAGTCAAGAATAAACCAAAGTTATGGGCTTGTGAGACAGAAAGGATGACTTGAGCGCTTACTGTGTTCAGAGTACTGTACTATTCTTTCATTCATTCATTCAGTAGTATTTATTCAGCGCTTACTATGTGCAGAGCACTGTACTAAGCGCTTGGAATGGACAAGTCGGTAACGGATAGAGATAGTCCCTGTCCACTGACAGGTTTACAGTCTAATCGGGGGAGACAGACAAGAACAACAGCAATAAATAGAATCGAGGGGACGTACATCTCATTAAAACAGTAGCAATAAATAGAATCAAGGGGATGTACATCTCATTAACAAAATAAATAGGGTGATAAAAATATATACAAATGAGCAGATGAGCACAGTGCTGAGGGGAAGGGAGAGGGGGAGGAGCAGAGGGAAACGGAGGGCGGGGGAGGGGGCTCAGCTGAGGGGAGGCGAAAGGGGGGACAGAGAGGCAGCAGAGGGAAAAGGGGAAGCTCAGTGTGGGAAGGCCTCTTGGAGGAGGTGAGCTCTCAGTGGGGCTTTGAAGAGGGGAAGAGAATGAGTTTGGCGGAGGTGAGGAGGGAGGGCGTTCCAGGTCAGCGGGAGGATGTGGGCCAGGGGTCGACGGCGGGATAGGAGAGAATAATGCAGTACAAGAGTTAGTAGAAGCATTCCCTGCCCACGACGAGCTCACAGTCTGATGTGTTCATTCAACTGTATTTACTGAGAGCTTACTGTGTGCAGAGCACTGTATTAAGCACTTGGAAGAGTACAAGAGAAGGAGAAGCAGAGAAGCAGCATGACCTAGTGGCAAGGACATGGGCTTGGGAGGCAGAGGTTGTGGGTTCTAATCCTGGCTCTGCCACTTGTCTCCTGTGTGACCTTGGGCAAGTCACTTCACTTCTCTGGGCCTGTTACCTCATCTGTAAAATGGGGATTAAGACTGTGAGCCCCACATGGGATAACCTGATTACTCCAGTGCTTATAACAGTGCTTGGCACAAAGTAAGCATTTAACAAATACCATCATTATTATTACTGTTATTCTCTGTGCCTCAGTTCCCTCATCTATAAAATGGGGAGTGAGACTGTGAGCCCCATGTGGGACAGGGACTGTGTCCAACCTGATTACCTTGTATCTACCCTAGCAGTTAGAACCGTGCCTGGCTTTTAGTAAGAGCTTAACAAATGCCATCGTTATTATTATTATTAGAATACCACAAGAGAGAACACTACAACAATAAATAGTGACCAGAAGTCCTCATTTGGTCACACAGTCCTGAAATTCTGATTAACCAATCATTCAGTGGCATTTCTTGAGTGCTAAACATGTGCAGAGCACTGTACTGAGCACTTGGGAGAGTATAATATCAGGGAGTCGGTAGACACGTTCCCGGCCCACAACGAGCCAACAGTCTAGAGGAGCAGCGTGGCTCAGTGGAAAGAGCCCGGGCTTGGGAGTCAGAGGTCATGGGTTCTAATCCCGGGTCCGCCACTTGTCAGCTGTGTGACTGTGGGCAAGTGACTTCACTTCTCTGGGCCTCAGTTACCTCATCTGGAAAATGGGGATTAAGACTGTGAGCCTCATGTGGGACAACCTGATGACCCTGTATACCCCAGCGCTTAGAACAGTGCTCTGCACATAGTAAGCGCTTAACAAGTACCAACATTATTATTATTATTATCCAAAACATGGCCTCACTGCGGTCTCCCTTTGGTTGGACGGCAGCAGCAGAGGAGGCCATGGCTGTGAAATACCCTTCCCCACTGTTCTTATCCCGTGGGGTCCGTTCCATCTCCACCTCCAGGAACTGCATTCATTCATTCATTCATTCATTCATTCATTCAATCAATTGTATTTATTGAGTACTCACTGTGTGAGGAGAACTGGACTAAGCGCTTGGGAGAGTCAATACAACAACCTGCCCACAACGAGCAGAAATGACCTCAGAAATCATGGCTGACATGGGAGAGGCAGGGGAGCAGTAGATGGTGGAAAGCAGAGATTGAGGCACCAAATCTCAGTGGAAAGAGCCTGGGCTTCGGAGTCAGGCGTCATGGGTTCGACTCCCGGCTCTGCCACTTGTCAGCCGTGTGACTGTGGGCAAGTCACTTAACTTCTCGGTGCCTCAGTTACCTCATCTGTAAAATGGGGATTAACTGTGGGCCTCACGTGGGACAACCTGATTACACTGTATCCACCCCAGCGCTTAGAACAGTGCTCGGCACGTAGAAAGCGCTTAACAAATACCAACATTATTATTAAATCTACCAATAATAATAATAATTGTGGCCTTTGTTAAGCGCTTACTATATGCCAAGCACTGTACTGGGCGCTGAGGTAGATGCAATACTCATTCAATCATTCATTCAACTGAATTTGTTGAGCACTTACTGCGTGCAGAGCACATCCGAAGAACTTGGGAGAGTACGACAGAATAATAAACAGACACATTCCTTGCCCACAATGAGCTTACAGTCTAGAGGGGGAGCTAGGCATTAATATAAATCATAATAATAATAATAATGTTGGTATTTGTTAAAGTGTTTACTTTGTGCCAAGCACTGTTCTAAGCGCTGGGGTAGATACAGGGTCATCAGGTTGTCCCACGTGAGGCTCACAGTTAATCCCCATTTTGCAGATGAGGTAACTGAGGCACAGAGAAGTTAAGTGACTTGCCCACAGTCACACCAGTGACAAGTGGCAGATCCGGGATTTGAACTCATGACGTCTGATTTCCAAGCCCATGCTCTTTCCACTGAGCCACGCTGCTTCTCTAAATAAATAAATTACAGATATACAATCAGATTGGACACAGTCCCTGTCCCATGTGGATTTACTGTCTAAGAGGGAAGGAGGGAGACTACGTATTTAATCAGACCAGTGCTCTGCACATGGTAAGCGCTCAAAAAATAGGATCAACTGATTGACAGTCCTCATTTTACAGATGAGGTACCTGAGGCACAGAAAGGTTAATTGACTTGCCCACGGCCACACAGCAGGCAAGTGGCAGAACCACAGTTAGAGTCTAAGACCTTGGACACCAAAGTCCTCTTTTCTCTTCCATCTCTTTGTTTCTCTCCCTCTCCGTCTCTGCCTCTCTCTTTCCTTTCTCTTCCTCTCTTCCTGACCTTCTTCTCCTTCCTCATCTCAGACACTGGCCCTGCCCTCTGTTCGACTTCATGCTTTGCAAAATATAGTCACCTAATCCTGGGGAAAGGACATCTCACAGGCTACAGTGACCTCAAATCTCTTGTTTGTTTGGTGAGCGTCAACAATTTAAGGTTAATCACTTTTTGGGTAGCAAAAACTGGCTGTGACTTTTGCCACTTAATATCCTTTTATCACAAAAATCAACACCTGCCTGTGAAGTACTGCACATAAATTTGAAGTCGTATTTTATTGGCATGTGAAATTCCTAGAGAAAACTGAAGACACACTCTTGCATGAGGTAAACTCTCTGCAGAAATCATGAGACAGTTTAATAGCTCTCCATTCTCTATAAATGCCAACGGGTCTAATTTAGCGAATTATGTATACTGCCTCAGTTAACCTACCATCCGTACAACGACAGTGCAAAACTTCCCTTTCCCTCACAACCGCATTTTATTTAACTTCTCAGTTTCTTTTGCAGTAAATTATAAAGAACACAGTCCAGGGACATTAGGAATGGAGTGGAATTTTAAAATGTGATCTCATCATTCCAGTTGAAGCTCATCTCAAACAGAACGGGTTTTAAAACAGTTCCCTTGCTTGCTGTTCTTTGGATACAATGCTTTTATCACACTCCTCTATTCCCTGATCAGAGATGGATCAGAAAGGCTTTCAAACTAAATAAATGCACTGTCATATAAAAGGTTCTTCATGGCAACACACAGGGCAGTGAAACCCAACAACAAAGCATTTCATCATCGATGGTATTTATTGAGCACTTACTGTGTGCCGATCACTGTACTAAGCACTTGTGGAGAGTACAACACATCAGAGTTGGTAGACACATTCCCGCCCACAGTGAGCTGACAGTGTAGAGGGGAAGACTGTCCTTCAGAAATTAGATCTCTCATTCAATTATATAGGAGATCATGACCTGGGCCAGGGCAGAATATATATTGTAAATACAAATACAAGAAGTGACAGACTGGAAATTGTCCAATAAATTAAAGGAGTTTAGGGATCTTACTTCAGGCCCAAAATACACACCTTATCTTTTCTCAAGAGCAGTTCCCCTTCCCATGGAACTATCTGGACAATTATCCAGATCCAATTCAACATTTTTTTTTCTGCTGGGATAACTTGGGCACACCCTGAGATGGCGTAGTGGATACAGCATGGACCTGGGAGTCATAAGGTCATGGGTTCTAATCCCGGCTCTCCCATCACTTATCTGCTGGGTGACCTTGGGCAAATCACTTAATTTCTCTGTGCCTCAGCTACCTCACCTGAAAAATGGGGATTGAGACTGTAAGCTCCATGCGGGACAGGGACTGTGTCCAACCCGATTTGCTTGTATCCACCCCTGCGCTCAGTACGGTGCCTGGCACGCAGTATGCGCTTAATGAATATCACAATTTTTTTCTTTTTTTCCTGCGGCAGACTTCCCCAGGTTACTGTTCTGAGGGGCAGCGTCTTTTCAAGGCTGTCACCCAGATGGGCAAATAGCAGGAAGGGATCCCAAAATGCCAAGCCCTGAGCCCGGGCAGCCCTCTCTGCCAATTCCTTCTTTCCTCCACAGAAAGGAGCTGCCATCTAGAGGAAACGGTTACAGAAAGTGCTTGGAGGGGGAAGAACGGTTGGAGCTAACTGGGGAAAGCTTCCTGATGAAACTGCGTCTTGACCCGTGATTTAAAAGAGGGGCTGTGGACGTGAAACAATTTCAGTACAACCTGAGAATTCAAATCAACAGCAGAGGTATTTTATTTTATCAGGCTTCTCACACCTTGTTTTTCAATCAGCACTTTCATGTTTCCAAAGTGCTCCTGCCATCAGTGATCTCATTTTCTCACAACGTTCCTGTGAGGAGCGGTGGGTATTATCATTCCCATTTTACAGATGAGGAAACTGAGGCCCAGAGAGGGTAAATGACCCAGCAGTAACAAAGGGATAAAGCAGTTAGAGCCAGGACCAGAATCCAAGGCTTCTACCAGGCCCACACTCTCTACATTGGACAATGCTTCCCTCACATGCGTCATCCTCATACCCCTGGTTTAATAATAACATTAATAGTGATGGTATTTGTTAAGTGCTTACCCTAATAATAATAATATGGTATTTGTTAAGTGCTTACTATATGCAGAGCACTGTTCTAAACACTGAAAGATACTATGCGCCAAGCACTGTTCTAAGCGCCGGGGGGGATACAAGGTAATCAGGCTGTCCCACGTAGGACTCACAGTCTTAATCCCCATTTTCCAGATGAGGGAATTGAGGCACAGAGAAGTTAAGTGACTTGCCCAAAGTCACACAGTTGACAAGTGGCAGAGCCGGGATTAGAACCTATGATCTCTGACTCCCAAGCCTGGGCTAGAAGGGCTGGTGAAAATCCCCCACAGCTGATTATGTGACCCTCATCTGCAAAGGGGTTTATAAATGGTCGATATCATCTGTATAAAGTGGCCAGATACCTCACATTAGGTGATATGGTCATGACATTTTGACCACTTCCTTGTCACCCAAATTATGGCCAGCAGGTCATTCATTCATTCATTTATTCATATTTATTAACCGCCAAGTGTGTGCAGAGTACTGTACTAAGCGCTAGGGAAAGAATATTACAACAATAAACAGTACGATCCAACAGTAAACAACAAATCAGCCCATCAATGGCATTTATTGACTGCTTACTAGGTGCAGAGCACTGGACTGTATGGGGAAGCAGCGTGGCTTAGTGGAAAGAGCAGTCAGAGGTCATGGATTCTAATCCTCATTCTGCCACTTGTCTTTGGCTCAGTGGAAAGAGCACGGGCTTAGGAGTCAGAGGTCATGGATTCTAATCCCAGCTCCGCCACTTGTCAGCTGTGTGACTTTGGGCAAGTCACTTAACTTCTTGGTGCCTCAGCTCCCTCATCTGTAAAATGGGGATTAAGACTGTGAGCCTCATGCTAATTACCTTGTATCTACCTCAGTGCTTAGAACAGTGCTCGGCACATAGTAAGCGCTTAACAAATACCAACATTATTATTATTATTATTGTTATTCTGTGTGACCTTGGGCAAGTCACTTCACTTTTCAGTACCTCAGTTCCCTCTGCCATTTGTCAGCTGTGTGACTTTGCGCAAGTCACTTAGCTTCTCTGTTTCTCAGTTACCCCATCTGTAAAATGGGGATTAAGACTGTGAGCTCCACGAGGGACAACCTGTTTACCTTGTATCTACCTCAGCGCTTAGAACAGTGCTTGGCACACAGTAAAAACTTAACAAATACCATCATTATTATTGTACTCTTCCAAGCATGCAGTACAGTGCTCTGCACACAGTAAGCACTCAATAAATATGATCGATTGCTTGATCCCTCTTTGCCTCTCCGCCTCTCTTCTCTCCCTTTCCTTTAGATCCTGCCTTCTTCCATTTTGTGCTCAGAAAAATGCATTCACATCAGGCTCCTGGCAAACAAAAAGTTTTGTCACTAAATTCTTATAGCAACTGATCACTGTTCTTTAAGATTTCTAAACTCTTTTCATGAAAGTTTTAAGACTCCCCTCCCCACGGCCTCCAGTGAGACGAAGCAAAACAGACTCGATTCTTCAGAGGTGGTTTATCTGCCCTGGCAACTTGTCTCTGGCTTAGTTTTTACAAAACTGAGAAGCCAGCACTCACAAACACCAATCATTGAAAAAAAACACCAAAAAACCAAGATTGAAATTTTTTTTGGTAGGGGAGGGGAGAAGAGGAATCCTTCAACTCCTGGGTTCCGAGTGGGCGGGAAGCAGAAAGTAAGTTCCTTTCCCCAGCTCTTAGTTTTACTGCTTTGAGCCTTTCTTTGTCTCTTCGAATGGGGTCCTGCTTTCGGCCAGTTATAAATTCACCTTCCTTAAACCTCTATTTTTCTCTCTCCCTTTCTAGGGAACCCTAACGTCAGCTAATCCCAACCGATCTATTAAAATCTTCTCCAGTGCAACTATGAGTAAATCTCTGCCCCTCTTAGGTGCGAACAGCAATTGTTTTTTCAACCAAATTGGATTGCTGCTCATTAGATTATGAATTGTTTACTTCTCTGGGGTGAAGATCGGACTAGACAGACTGCCTGGCACCCTGCTGATGCCAAGAGCAGCAAAAGCAGTAGGATCTGCCAATAGAGGGAGGGAGGAGAAAAGAAAGAGATGAAGATGAAGTAGTGGAAACACAAAGGGGAAGGGGGAGAGGAGAAAGCCATGAAAATCCCCAAGAACAAAGGCTGGGAAAAGGGGAAAACACAAATATTTCTGAAGGAAAATGAAATGCTTAAGGGCAAACCACCAGGCCCTGAGATGGATTTTACATTTTAGCTGTCCCGATCATTAATAGGCACCTAATCTGAGCCAGGAACCACGAAGAACTCGGAAACGAAATCCAGAGTTTAAGGGCCTGAAGGAGACAGCCCTCCAGCCGAAAATCAAGGCAACGACGGCATCTGTTTTTCAGTCAGCCAGTGGCATTTCTTGAGTGCTTACTGTGTGCACAGCACTGTAATAATAATAATAATAATGACGGTATTTGCTAAGTGCTTACTATGTGCCAAGCAGTGTTCTAAGCGCTGGGGAGAGTACGCCATAACAGAGTTGGTAGGTACCTTCCCTGCCGGCGACGAGGGGTCAGAGAAGCAAAGTGAAAGACTTGTGGCTTATCACAGTTCTATTCTGAGTTGAAATAGTTGCCTTCTGAGTGCAACTGGTTGGTTTCTGGTTTGAGTGTTTGCAAACACTGAGCCTCTTCTGTAAGAAAAGAGGCCACTCTGCCGCCCTAGGATTTCTACTGCCACCGAAGCTGAAAAGATGAAGCCCAGGGCTAGATCTGCACACAAAGAATTTTCTGACACTGAGCTCACTACAGATGAAAGCTGCTTCAAGTACGAGCACCCCAAAGTTTTAGAATGACAGTGGCAAGCTAAAATACTGAAACCACAGCCCTCTCTGTCTGCAGAGATTAAGCATCGAGGAAAAAAAATCAGCAAAATGGAAAAACTGGATGCTTTACATATATATTTTAAAAGCCATAATTATATATTGCTATAGCCCACCTAAGATATTTAAAAGAGAGAAACCAAAAGCAGGACGACATTACGGATTTGAATTTTACAGTTTGGGTGAAACGGACTAGATGACTGGGGAACTGAACTTTTGTGGAGTGTGCCTTAATCTTTTTCAGCACCCCAGAAATGATAAAGTCCTAGAGAGAAGGGAAATAGATATCATCCCGACTTGGAGTTGGAGATATGAGGCAGAAGCCCAATCAAAGGGGTGCGTAGGCGGGAGATTTTTCCATAGTGGGTGTGGAAATGCTTCACAGGTTAGATCACTCTTTATGGCCAAATAGTTCAAAAACACCCGTCTGAAGGAAATAGAGGCATCATTTTTCACTTTGAAAGAGTGTAAAACTGCTTACTACACCAAACAGGTTAAGATAGCCAACTCTAATATGTATTTCTGGGAATGGTGCATTCAATTTCCATTTGTTAAACTTCAATGTTATGGGTTTTTTCATGCTCCCCCTAAGAAAATTAAAAGCTCACCCTCCTCAATATCTACTTGGGAATACGATTAGCATAAGAAAGTTCTGATTAGGAATTTTCTTTTACCATCCCCAATCCCATTGGGCCCCATTATCACCCCACACTGACATAATCACCAACCGATAAGTCCTGATCAATTGTGTTAATGACCTAACCAAGCTCCTCTTCCTCTAAGGCCCAGCCTGCACTTTTAGCTCCAAACTATTCACTGTACCTCCATCTCAACTCCCTCGCTGTCAACCCCTTGCTCTTGTCCTCCCTCCTGCCTGGAACTCACTCACTCCCCCACTTACTCGATAAATCGATCGTATTTATTGAGCGCTTACTACGTACAGAGAAGCAGCGTGGCTCAGTGGAAAAGAGCCCAGGCTTGGGCGTCAGAGGTCATGGGTTCTAATCCTGGCTCCACCGCTTGTCAGCTGTGACCTTTGGCAAGTCACTGAACTTCTCTGTGCCTCAGTTACCTCATCTGGAAAATGGGGATTAAGATTGGGAGCCCCTTGTGGGACAACCTGATCACCGTGTATCCCCCCAACGCTTAGAACAGCGCTTTGTACATAGTAAGCGCTTAACAAATACTAGCATTATTATTATTATGTACCTAGCACTTGGGATGTGTGGTACTCTTCCCATGCGCTTATTCCAGTGTCCTGCACATAGTAACTGCTCAATAAATATGATGGATTGATAGAGAATTCAATATGACAGAGTTGGTAAATGGGTTTCCTAACAACAAAGAGCTTTCAGTCGCACATATATCTGACAGACCACGACTCTCCCTATATTCAAAGGCCAACTAGAAGCGTGTTGCCTCCAAGACGTCTTCCCTGATGATAAACATTTTAGTTCCCCATCCTATTCTCCCTCCCTAATGTGTCACTCATGCCCTTAGGCCTCTATCCCATAAGCACTTTGATACTCAACCTGCCCCCAGCCTCAGAGGACACATACACTAATCACTATACTGTGCTGCTTCCCCTATCTATAATTATTTTAATGCCGGCCTGGCCATTAGATTGCAAACTCTTTGAGGGCAGGGCTAATGAGAAGCGGCTTGGCCTAGTGGAAAGAGGACAGGCTTAGAAGTCTTGGGTTCTAATCCCAGCTCTGCCACTTGTCTGCTGTATGGCCTTGGACAAGCCACTTCACTTCTCTGGGCCTCAGTTCCCTCATCTGTAAAATGGGGATTAAGACTGTGAGCCTCACGTGGGACAACCTGATTGCCCTGTGTCTACCCCAGCGCTTAGAACAGTGCTCTGCACATAGTAAGTGCTTAACAAATACCAACATTATTATTATTATTACCTCATCTGTAAAATAGGGATTAAGACTGTGAGCCCCAGGTGGGACGGGGACTGCGTCCAACCCAACTTGCTTGTATTCACCTCAGCGCTTAGGACAGCCTGGCACATAGCCAGTTCTTAAAAAATACCATTATTATTATTACTATACGGGTTCCACCACTTGTCTGCCATGTGACTTTAGGCAAGTCACTTAATTTCTCTGCGCCTGCTTCCTCATCTGCACAATGGGGATTCCGTATCTGTTCTCCCTCTTTAGATTGAGCCCTGTGGAAGATCTCCTTATCTTGTCATTCATTCAATCACATTTACTGAGCACTTACTGTATGCAGAGCACTTACTAAGTGCTCAGGAGAATACAATATAACAATAAACTGACACCTTTCCTGCCCACAAGGAGCTTATCTGCATCCAACCCAGCACCTAGCACCACAGTTATTATTATATTAACATCTAAACCATCTCAATTGTACTGTATCTCCCCAGGGTTTAGTAGAGCGCTCTGCAGACAGTAAAAGCTCATGAATGTTACTGATTGATTGGAATTTATCATGCACTATCAAATATTTATTGAGTGTGTATACTGTGTGCTCGGGAGAGTACATGGCAGCGTAGTGGATAGAGCAAGGGCCTGGGAAGCAGAAGGTCATGGGTTCTAATCCCGGTTCCGCCACTTATCTGATGTGTGACGTTGGGCAAGTCACTTTACTTCTCTATGCCTGTCACCTCAACTGTAAAATGGAGATTGAGATTATGAGCCCCAAATGGGACAAATACCGTGTCCAACCCATAGCAGCGTGGCTCAGTGGCAAGAGCCTGGGCTTGGGAGCCAGAGGTCATGGGTTCACATCCCGCCTCAGCCACGTGCCAGCTGTGTGACCTTGGGCAAGTCACTTAACTTCTCTGTGCCTCAGTTACCCCATCTGTAATATGGGGATTAAGGCTGTGAGCCCCACCTGGGACAAACTGGTTACCCTGTATCTCCCCCAGCGCTTAGAACGGTGCTTGGCACATTGTAAGCGCTTAACAAATACTAACATTAACCCGATTTGCTTGTATCTACCCCAGCACTTTGTACAGCGCCTTGCACACAGTAAGTGCTTAATACCAAAATTATTATTATCATTAGTTATTGAGTGTGTATGGGTGTGAGCACTGTACTGAGCACTTGGGAGAGTATAGTGCAACAGAGTTGGCAAACACGTTCACTGGTAACAGTTCCCTTCTTCCCTCCTTGACTGCCATTTTCAACTGTTCACTTTCCAACATCTTCCCCACTGCTTTCAAACATGCTTCTGTAACCCCAAACCCTATCCTAAAAAAACCCTCTACCACACAGCTCCCTCCAGTTATCACCCCATCTCCCTCCTACCATTCCTCTCCAAACTTCCTGAGAGAGTTGCTTTCTCCACTTCCTCTATTCCAATTCTCTCCTTGTTTCTCTTCCAATCTCTTCCCCCTTCACTCCATAAAAAAAGCCCTCTCCAGCATCACCAATGACCTTCTCCTCACCCAATCCGACGGCCTCTATCCTAACCTTCCTAGACCTCTCAGCTACCTTCAACACTGCAGACCACCCCCTTCTCCTTGAACCTTTTTCAAACTTGGGTTGTCCTCCTATCTCTCTGAATGCTCCGTCTCAGTTTCTTTTGCTGGCTTCTCTTCTGCCTCCCACCCTCTGACAATAGAGGATCCCTCAAAGCTCAGTTCTGGGTCCCCTTCTATTCTCCATCTACACCCACTCCCTTGGAGAACTCACCATGACTTCAACTGCCATCTCTATGTGGATGATTCCCAAATCTACATCTCCTGCCCTGACCTCTCTCCCTCTCTGCATTTTCACATCGCATCCTGCCTCAGGACATCTCTATCTGCATATCCCACTGTCACATCAAACTAAACTTGTCGAAAATTGAATGTCTTATTTTCCCACCCAAACCCTGTCCCCTCCCTGCATTGTCTACTCACTTGGACCTGTGACCTTAGGGCATTTGATATTTTGTCCCACCCTCAACCTCAAAGCACCTACATAAATATCTTTAAATTAAATATTACAGATCAAATAATCATATTTATTGAGCGCTGACAGTGTGTACATCACTGTACTAAGCACGTGGGAGAGTACGACGCAACAATATAACAATATCACATTCCCTGCCCACAACAAGCTTAGAATCCACAGGAGGAGACAGACATCCAATATAAATACATAAATTAAGGATATGTACATAAGTGCTGTGGGGCTGGGGCAGGGGATGAATAAAGGGAACAAGTCAGGATGACAGAGAAGGGAGTGGAAGAAAAGGAAATGAGGGTTTTGTCAGGGAAGGCCTCTCGGAGGAGACGTGCCTTCGATAAGACTTTGAAGGAGCAGAGAGTAAATGTCTGTCGGATAGGAAGAGGAAGGGCGGTCCAGGCCAGAGGCAGGACCTGGGCGAAAGGTCGGTGGAGAGATGGATGAGATCGAGGTACAAGGGGAAAGTTTAGCATTAGTGGAGCAATGTGTGAGGGCTGGGATGTAGTAGGAGAATAGCCAGATGAGGTAGGAGGGGATAAGGTGACTGATTGCTTTAGAGCCGACGGTAAGGAGTTTCTGTCTGATGCGGAAGTGGGTGGGCAACCACTGGAGGTTCTTGAGGAGTGGGGAAACATGGCCTGAATGTTTTTGAAGAAAAATGATCCAGACAGCAGAGTGAAGTATGGACTGCAGTGGGGAGAGGCATGAGGCAGGGAGGTCAACAAGGAGTCTGATATAGTGATCAAGGCAGGATTGGAGAAGTGCTTGGATTAATAATAACAATAATAATAATAATGTTGGTATTTGTTAAGTGCTTACTATGTGCACAGCACTGTTCTAAGCATTGGGGTAATACAGGGTGATCAGGTTGTCCCACGTGGGGCTCACAGTCCTAATTCCCATTTTACAGATGAGGTCACTGAGGCCCAGAGAAGTGAAGTGACTTGCTCACAGTCACACAGCTGACAAGTGGCCGAGCCGGAATTCGAACCCATGACCTCTGACTCCCAAGCCCGGGCTCTTTTCACTGAGCCATGCTGCTTCTCCAATTAATTAATGTGGTAATTAATTAATGTGGTAATGGATTAATGTGGTAGCTGTTTGGATGGTTTAGGAAAGGGCGGATTTTGGTGATGTTGGGAAGGTTCAACTGCCAGGATTTAGTGGTAGATTGAATATGTGGGTTGAATGGGGGCGAGAAGCCAAGGATAACACCAAGGTTATGGGCCTGTGAGACAGGAAGGATGGTGGTGCCGTCTACAATGATGGGAAAGTCAAGGGAAGGACAGGGGTTGAGTGGGAAGAAAAGTTCTGTTTTGGACATATTACGTTTGAGGTGGCGGGATGACATCCAAGCAGAGATGTCTTGAAGGTAGGAGGAAATGCGAGACTGCAGAGAGGGAGAGAGGTAGACAGGCATCAATAGCTTCAAAATAAATAACTAGAATTATAGATATATACATGTCATTAATCAAATAAATAGAATGAATATGTACATATATACACAAGTGCTGTGGGGCATGAAGGGGGGCTATAGATATATACATGTCAATAAAATAAATAGAATAATGAATATGTACATATATACACAAGTGCTGTGGGGCAAGAAGTGGGGAGAGCAGAGGGAGGGAGCGGGCAATAGGGAGGGAGGAGGGGCAGAGGAAAAGGGGGCTCAGTCTGGGGAACTAAGGACACTGGAGCTGTGAAACTGCAAAAAGGGAAAGGGAGGAGTGTTTGCTGCTGAGGTAAAAATTATAGTTAAAAATAGAAAAAGTCAAACTGGCTGTGGGGGGCTGGACCAGTCTGGAGGGGGACAGAGAGCGGGTAGGGAGGAGCACAATGTGAGATGGTGAAAGACTGCAACTGATGGGCTAACTGAAAAAATAATAAAAAATTCAAAAGCTGGCAGTGGAGGGAAGATGGGTGGGGAAGAACGTGAGTTTGGGTGTAGAGGAGGGGTAAGAAGCCAGCAAAGCCAGGGGAGGCCAGAGAGAGATTTAATCTACTTAAGTGAAGGGCTCGCCTGTCGCTCTGAAGTTGTTTCTGGAATGGATCCTAACTGATGACAGATAAGTCACTAAGAAAACATACCCCAAGATGCAACCCTTCGTGATGCAATCACATCGTCGAGGGTCTTGTCAGGGATTTTGTTTCATTTTTACAAGGCAAATTTTTCCATTATGGATGAATGAACTGGCTTTCCTAACTACATTCAAATACCAGGGCAAGTCACTTCACTTCTCTGTGCCTCAGTTACCTCCTCTGTAAAATGAGGATTGAGACTGTGAGCCCCAGATGGGACAGGGATCGGGTCCAACCCAATTTGCTGTATCTGTCCCAGCGCTAAGTACAGTGCCTGGCACGTAGTAAGTGCTTAACAAATACCACAATTATTATTTTTTATTATTATGATGATGACAAAAGGGAAATTGCATTAAGGTTTTAAGCTAAGTACTAAAAATACCCAGCCAAGGAACAGTGCTTGGAGAGTGATCTAGGCGAGGAAGAGTTAAAAGCCACCGGTCATTCAGCTTTTGCTTCCTCTAGGACAGATACAAAATAATCAGGTCTCACATGGGGCTCACAGTCTGAGGAGAGAAGAACAGGTGCTGTACTTCTCTGTGCTTCAGTTACCTCATCTGTAAAACGGGAATTGAGACTGTGAGCCCCACATGGGTTACGGACTGTATCCAACCCAATTTGTTTGTATCCATCCCAGAATTTAGTACAGTGCCTGGGACATAGTAAGCTCTTAACAAATACCACAATTATTACTATTATTTTCAGAAAAGGGATCAGAGGCACAGAGAAGTGAAGTGATTTGCCCAAAGTCACACAGCAGACAAGTGATGAAGCCAGGACCTCTGCCTCCCAGGCCCGTACTCTGTCCCCTAGACCACGCGGCTTCTTTGCCTGACAAAGGAAGAGTAGCTGGGAGTTGCCCGTGGGACCTGGGAGGAAAACGGGAGAAAAAGTCTGGATCTGGGTCAAGTCTGAAGACAAAGAAATGCTGGTCACCAGGCCAGGGAAAAACTCACCAATGCAACTACAAATTAAGTCAGAGGTGTCCAAGGTGGTTCTGGGCAGAATATTGGAAGCCACTAGCCTATAGGAGCTCCATGGTTTTCAGTGGTTTGGGAAGGAAGTTGTTTGCTGGGTCCTTTCTTTGCTCTTAAAGCAGGTGGGTGATGCCCATCATCCTCATCTGTTTTATCTCTGCCATCTCCTCCACCCAGCAACATTATTTCACCATCCTTATTGACTCCCAAGACGATCGCCCCCTCCAATTGTTTCAGATGTTTAACTCCCTCCTCAAACCCTATTCCCCCAACCACGCCCACCATCTCTTGGCTCTAATGATTTAGTCACACCCTTTATTAAGAAAATTCAAACCCTTAAGTGTGATCTCCCTGAAATCTCCCCTGCTCCTCTCTGAGTCCCTTCCCGTCCTTTCATCCACTCTTCCATCTTTCCCAACAGTATCTAGGGGGAGGTGTCCTGCCTCATCTCAAAATTCTACCACCTCTACCTGCCCCATCCCTTCATACCTTATCAAAACACTTGCCCAACCGCTTCTTCCCTCCTTGGCTGCCATCTTCAACTGTTTGCTCTCCAACGGCTTCTTCCCCACAGTTTTCAAAACCCGCTCACATCTCCCCCTATCCTAAAAAAACGCTCCCTTGATCTCACGGCTCCCTCCAGTTTTCGCTCCATCTCCCGTCTACCATTCCTCTCCAAACTCCTTGAGCGAGTTGTCTCCAGCTTCTGCCTCCAGTTCCCCTCCTCCAATTCTCTTCTCGACCCCCTCCCCTCTGGCTTCCATCCCCTTCACTCCACAGAAACTGTCCTCTCAAAGGTCACCGGTGATCTCCTTCTTGCCGAATCCAAAGGTCTCTACTCCATCCTAATCCTCCTTGACCTCTCAGCTGCCTTCAACACTGTCAACCACCCCCTTCTCCCAGAAACATTATCCGACATGGGCTTCGCAGGCACTGGCCGTGCGCGTTGCTGCCCACCCACCTCTCCACAAACAGAAACTCCTCACCATCGGTTTTAAACCACTCAATCACCTTGCCCCCTCCTATCTCACCTCTCTGATTTCCTACCACAAACCAACCTGTACACTTGGCTCCTCTACTGCCAGCCTACTCACTGTACTTTACTCTCATCAATCTTGCTGCTGACCTCTTGCCCACGTCCTGCCTCTGGCCTGGAACTCCCTCCCACTTCCTATCTGACAGACGATCACTCTCCCTTCTTTCAAAGCTTTATTAAAAGCAGACCTCCCAGAGGCTTTTCCCTACTAAGCCTTCATTTCCTCTACTCCCACTCTCTTCTGAGTCGCCCTTGCACTTGGATCTGTGTTCTTTATTCACCTCACCCTCAGTCCCACAGCACTTTTGTATATACCCTTAATTAATTTATTTCTATTAATGTCCGTCTCCCCCTCTAGACGGTAAACTCCTTTGTGGGCAGGGAACGTGTCTACCAACTCAGTTATACTGTACTCTTCCAAATGCTTAATGTAGTGCTTTGCACACAATAAGCGCTCAATAAATACGACTGATCGATCGATTGTCCTCTCCTGTTTTCCTAGTTCTCTGGCCCCTCATTCTCAGTTTCTTTTGCAGGCTCCTCCTCTGCCTCCCATCCCCTAACTGTGGGAGTCCCTGAAGGCTCAGTTCTGGGTCTCCTTTTATTCTTCATCTACACCCATTCTCTCAGAGAACTCGAGCTCCCATGGCTTCAACTACAACCTCCATGCAGATGATTCTCAAATCTACATCTTCAACCCTGACCTCTCTCCTTCTCTGCAGTCTCGTATTTCCCCCTACCTTCACTCATTCATTCAATCATATTTATTGAGCGCTTACTTTGTGCAGAGTATCGTACTAAGAACTTGGGAGAGTACAATACAACAATAAACAGACACATTCCTTGCCCACAGGGAGCTTGCAGTCTAGATTGGGGGAGACCGACATTAATATAAATCGCAGATCTGTACAGAAGCAATGTGGGGCTGGGAGGGAGGATGAACAAAGGGAACAAGTCAGGGCGATGCAAAAGCAAGTGGGAGAAGAGGAAAAGGGGTCTTAGGGAAGGCTTCTTGGAGGAGAGGTAGGAGGGGGTGAGCTAATTGAATGCTTTAAAGCCCATGATAAGGAGCTTGTTTGATATGGAAGTGGATGGGCAACAACTGGAGGTTCTTGAGGAGGGGGGAGACATGGTCTGAACTTTTTTAAGAATAATGATCCCGGCGGCAGAGCGAAGTATGGGACTGGAATGGGGAGGGACTGGAAGCTGGGAGGTCAGCAAGGAGGCTGATAGAGCAATCAAGGCAGGATAGCTTCAGTAGATCAGTTTACGAGCAGTTAGGTTGGAGAGGAAAGGGCAGATTTTAGTGATGTTGTGAAGCTAGAATTTACAAGATTTGGTGACAGTTTGAAGTACGTAGGTTGTATGAGAGAGATGAGTCAAGGATACCACCAAGGTTATGGGCTTGGGAGATAGGGAGATAGTGGTGTTATCTACAGAGATGGTAAAGACAAAGGAACGAAAGGGTTTAAGTGGGAGGATAAGAAGTTCTGTTTTGGACATGTTTAGTCTAAAGAGGCAGCATGGCCTAGTGAATAGAACACAGTAGTCAGAAGGACCTGAGTTCTTATCCCCGTTCTGCCACTGGCCTGCTGTGTGACCTTGTACAAGTCGCTTAACTTTTCAGCGCCTTGGTTCCTCAATCTGTAAAATGGGGATTAACACCATGAGCCCCATGTGGGACAAGAACTTTGTCCAACCCAATTTGCTTGTACCCATCCAGTGCTTAGTGAAGTGCCAGGGAAATTGACAAATACAACAATTATTATTATTATTTGATGTCCAGGTAGCCATGTCCTGAAGGCAGGAGGAAATGTGAAACTGTGGAGAAGGAGAGAGGTTGGAGCTGGAAATGTTGATTTGGGAATCATCCACATGGTAGTTGAAACCATGAGAGCAATTGAATTCTCCAAGGAAGTGGATGTAGATTGGAGAATAGAAGAGGACCCAGAATTGAGCTTTGAGGGACCCTCTACTGTCAGAGCGTGGGAGGCTGAGGAGGAGCCTAAAAAAGTGACTGAGAAGGAGCAGTAAGAGAGATAAGGGGAGAACCAAGAAGGGACAGTGTCGGTGAAGCCACGGTTGGATAAGGTTTCAAGGATGAGGGGGCCGTCCACAGTGTTGAAAGCAGCTGAGAGGCCTAGGAGGATTAGGATGGAGTAAAGCCATCAGATTTGGTGAGAAGGAGGTCACTGATGACCTCAGAGAAAGTTGTTTCCATAGAGTGAAAGGCGTGGAACAGGTTGGAAGGGATCGAGGAGATAATTGAAAAAGATATAGTGGAGTCAGTGGATGCTGACACCGCTCTTTAGGCGTTTGGACAGGACGGATATCGCAGCCTCCTGACTCTCCCCACTCCAGTCCATACTGCACTCTGCTACCCAGATAGTTTTTCTACAGAAACATTCAGGACATGTCACCCCACTCCTCAAAAAACTCCAGTGGTTGCCCATCCACCTCTGCATCAAACTGAAGCTCCTCACCATTGGCTTTACAGCAATGCCTACCGCTTTGCCCCCTCCTACCTCACCTCACTACAGTTAGCCCTCAAACTTTGCTCCTCTGGTGTTAACCTTCTCACTGTGCTTCCATCTCCCCTATCTCACCGCCGACCCCTTGCCCACGTCCTACCTCCGGCCTGGAACACCCTCCCTCCGCAAATCCACCAGACAGTGACTCCCCCCTATAGCCCCTACAGCCCCCCCCTACAGCCTTGAGGCAGTAATCCAGGGAGGATAGGATGAGTGATTGAATTAATGTGGAAGCAGTTTGGATGGAGAGGAAAGCGCTTAGTACAGTGCTCTGCACATAGTAAGCGCTCAATAAATACTATTGAATGAAAGGGCAGATTTTAGCGATGTGGTGAAAGTGGGGCCGACAGGATTTCGGGATGGATTGAATATAGGGGTTGAATGAGAGAGAGGAGTCAGGGATAAGGCTTGTGAGACAGGAAGGGTGGTGGTGCCGTCTGCGGTGATGGGAAACTTGGGGGAAGGACAGGGTTTGGGTGGGAAGATAAAGAGCTCTGTTTTGGACATGTTAAGCTTGAGGAGACGCGAGGACATCCAAGTAGAAATGTCTTGAAGGCAAGAGGAAATGCGAGACTGCGGAGCAAGAGAGAGGTCAGGGCTGGAGATGGAGATATCCTTCCTCAAGTGTATGGCACAGTGGCTAGAGCACAGGGCCTGGGAGTCAGAAGGTCAGGGGTTCTAATCCCGGCTCCGTCACGTGTCTGCTGTGTGGCCCTGAGCAAGTCACTTCACTTCTCTGTGCCTCAGTCCCTCATCTGTAAAATGGGCATTAAGATTGTGAGCCCCATGCGGGACAGGGACAGCATCCAACCCGATTTGCTTGTTTCCATCCTAGGCCAAGTACGGTGTCTAGCTCATCACATAAAATGATGATGATGGTATTTGTTAAGTGCTTACTACATGCCAAGCACTGTTCTAAGCACTGAAGTAGATACAAGGTCACTGTCCCACGTGGAGCTCACAGTTTTCATCCCCATTTTACAGATGAGGGAACTGAGGCACAGAAAAGTGCCCAAAGTCACACCGCTGATAAGTGGCGGAGCTGGGATTAGAACCCACGACCGCTGACTCCCAAGCCTGGGCTCTTTCCACTATGTGATGCTGCTTCTCTTCAATTTTTTAATAATAATGATGGTATTTGTTAAGCGTTTACTTTGTGCCAGGCACTATACTAAGCGCTGGGGTGAATACAAGCAAATCGGGTTAGACACAGCCCCTGTCCCATGTGGGGCTCACAGTCTCAATCCTCATTTTACAGATGAGGTAACCGAGACCCAAAGAAATTAAGTGACTTACCCAAGGTCACACAGCAGACAAGTGGGGGAGCTGGGATTAGAACCCATGACCTTCTGACTCCCAGGCCCGGGCTCTATCCACTATGCCATGTTGCTTAATAATAATAATAATGGTATATGTTAAGCGCTTACTATGTGCCAAGCACTGTTCTAAGCGCTGAGGTAGATACAAGTTAATCAGGTTGTCCCACGTGGGACTCACACTCTTAATCCCCATTTTACAGATGAGGTAACTGAGGCACAGAGAAGTGAAATGACACCCGTGACTTGCCCAAAGTCACCCAGCTAAGTGAGGGAGCCAGGAATGACCCATGACCTCTAAGCACTTAATACAACAATTATTATCATTATTATTATCATTACCACCTAACCTATCCCCACTCCTTTATTTTTGGATTATGAGCCCCTTGAGGGTCAGGGACTATTTCTAATCTTCACCTGTCTAATTTTTCCCCAAAGTTTAGTACACTTGTTGTCTGTTCACAATAAATGCTAAATAATAATTTATCATCATTATTACTACTATTCCTCACAAACTACAGGCAGATTCATTCCTTCTACCCAACAGAGGTGGTGACTGATATATTCCCAGACTTTTCAATGTTTTTAAAGGCATTCAAGCATCTTAGTATGGAAGATTTCTGCCTGCTTCCTGCTGAGAGGAACACTCTGGGAAAGGAAAACTTTCCCTATGCCCAGGTAAACAGACAAGCCAATTTAGGGGGAACAATCATGAAATTCCAGGGCCTGGGCTGCTTACCGCTTCAATTTGGGGTCACGTTGGTGTCGTAAAAAAAATTTTAATGGAAAGAAAAAGTCCCTGGGGTTGTGTCGTATAGGAAGCACCTCCCACTACTCAGTCTGTGGGGGTCGGGCTGCTCCCGTAGCCTGGCACGATGCCCTGGGCTTGGGAGTCTGAGGGCACGGGCCATCACCGTCTCTTCAGAGAAGCGGCCTATTTAATGGAGAGAGCAGAGACCAGGGAGTCAGAGGTCACGGGTTCTAATCTCGGCTCCGCCTTGGGCAAGCCATTTCACTTCTCTGTGCCTCTGTTACCTCATCTGTAAAATGGGGATTGAGACTGTGAGCTCCACCTGGGACAGGGACTGTGTCCAACCTGATTTGCTTGTACCACTTCAGCGCTTAGTACAGTGCCTGGCACCTAGTAAGTGCTTAACGAATACAATTATTTTTATTTCTTCCCTCACCCGTTTCCCTTCCCCAGCTATCCCTGCTCCTTTGGTTCTGCCTAATGGAACCAAGTTTGAGATCAGCTTACCCCTGTCCCCTCTCTGTCTTTCTCTTTCCTTACCTCTTTTTTCCCCCCTCTTTCTCTCATTTTACATTTCTTTCTTTCCATCAATGTTATTTATTGATTGCCTACCGAATGCTAAGCATTGTACTATGAGCTTGGGAGAGTACAATAGAAGCAAACAATCAATGGCATTTATTGAGCTTCTACTGAATGCTAAGCCCTGTAGGGAGGACCTGGGAAGGCGTTCATTCAATCGTATTTATTGAGCGCTTACTATGTGTGAAGCACTCTACTAAGCGCTTTGGAAAGAATAACACAACAATAAACAGACACATTCTCTGCCCACTATGAGCTTACAGTCTAGAGGGGATAATAGTAAGATGCATGTTCCCTACCGAGCTTCCCCTTTTCCCTCTGCTCCTTCTGCTGCCCCTCTACCCGCCCTTCGCCTCCCCTCAGCTAAGCCCCCTTTTCCCCCCCCTTTCCCTCTGCTCCTCCCCCTCTCCCTTCCCCTCCCCTCAGCACTGTGCTCATCCGCTCATTTGTATATATTTTTATTACCCTATTTATTTTGTTAATTCATTCAATAGTATTTATTGAGTGCTTACTATGTGCAGAGCACTGTACTAAGCGCTTGGGATGAACAAGTCGGCAACAGATAGAGACAGTCCCTGCCGTTTGACGGGCTTACAGTCTAATCGGGGGAGACGGACAGACAAGAACGATGGCAATAAACAGCGTCAAGGGGAAGAACATCTCGTAAAAACAATGGCAACTAAATAGAATCAAGGCGATGTACAATTCATTAACAAAATAAATAGGGTAACGAAAATATATACAGTTGAGCGGACGGGTACAGTGCTGTGGGGATGGGAAGGGAGAGGTGGAGGAGCAGAGGGAAAAGGGGAAAATGAGGCTTTAGCTGCGGAGAGGTAAAGGGGGGATGGCAGAGGGAGTAGAGGGGGAAGAGGAGCTCAGTCTGGGAAGGCCTCTTGGAGGAGGTGATTTTTAAGTAAGGTTTTGAAGAGGGAAAGAGAATCGGTTTGGCGGAGGTGAGGAGGGAGGGCGTTCCGGGACCGCGGGAGGACGTGACCCAGGGGTCGACGGCGGGACAGGCGAGACCGAGGGACGGCGAGGAGGTGGGCGGCAGAGGAGCGGAGCGTGCGGGGTGGGCGGTAGAAAGAGAGAAGGGAGGAGAGGTAGGAAGGGGCGAGGTGATGGAGAGCCTCGAAGCCTAGAGTGAGGAGTTTTTGTTTGGAGCGGAGGTCGATAGGCAACCACTGGAGTTGTTTAAGAAGGGGAGTGACATGCCCAGATCGTTTCCGCAGGAAGATGAGCCGGGCAGCGGAGTGAAGAATAGACCGGAGCGGGGCGAGAGAGGAGGAAGGGAGGTCAGAGAGAAGGCTGACACAGTAGTCTAGCCGGGATATAACGAGAGCCCGTAATAGTAAGGTAGCCGTCTGGGTGGAGAGGAAAGGGCGGATCTTGGCGATATTGTAGAGGTGAAACCGGCAGGTCTCGGTAACGGATAGGATGCGTGGGGTGAACGAGAGGGACGAGTCAAGGATGACACCGAGATCGCGGGCCTGCGGGACGGGAAGGATGGTCGTGCCATCCACGGTGATGGAGAAGTCTGGGAGCGGACCGGGCTTGGGAGGGAAGATGAGGAGCTCAGTCTCGCTCATGTTGAGTTTTAGGTGGCGGGCAGACATCCAGGCGGAGACGTCCCGGAGGCAGGAGGAGATGCGAGCCTGAAGGGAGGGGGAGAGGACAGGGGCGGAGATGTAGATCTGCGTGTCATCTGCGTAGAGATGGTAGTCAAAGCCGTGAGAGCGGATGAGTTCACCGAGGGAGTGAGTGTAAATGGAGAACAGAAGAGGGCCAAGAACTGACCCTTGAGGAACTCCAACAGTTAAAGGATGGGAGGGGGAGGAGGCTCCGGCGTAGGAGACCGAGAATGATCGGCCAGAGAGGTAAGAGGAGAACCAGGAGAGGACGGAGTCCGTGAAGCCAAGGTGAGATAAGGTATGGAGGAGGAGGGGATGGTCGACAGTGTCAAAGGCAGCAGAGAGGTCAAGGAGGATCAGAATGGAGTAGGAGCCATCGGATTTGGCAAGAAGGAGGTCACGGGTGACCTTAGAGAGAGCAGTCTCGGTAGAGTGGAGGGGACGGAAGCCAGATCGGAGGGGGTCTAGGAGAGAATGGGAGTTAAGGAATTCTAGGCATCGATCGTAGACGACTCGTTCTAAGATTTTGGAAAGGAAGGGTAGTAGGGAGATAGGACGATAACTGGAGGGGGAAGTGGGGTCAAGAGCGGGTTTTTTTAGGATGGGGGAGACGTGGGCGTGTTTGAAGGCAGAGGGGAAGGAGCCCTTGGAGATTGAGTGGTTAAAAATAGAAGTTAAGGAAGGGAGGAGGGCAGGGGCGACGGTTTTAAGAAGGTGAGAGGGAATGGGGTCCGAGGCGCAGGTGGAGGGGGTGGCACTTGCGAGGAGGGAGGAGATCTCCTCTGAGGATACTGCAGGGAAGGATGGGAAAGTAGGGGAGGGGGTCGTTGGGGGGGAGGGGAGAGGCGGAGGGGTGACTTTGGGGAGCTCAGACCTGATCGTGTTGATTTTCGTGAGGAAATAGGTGGCCAGATCATTAGGGGTGAGAGATGGGGGAGGGGGAGGAACAGGGGGCCTAAGGAGAGAGTTAAAGGTCCGGAACAATCGTGAGATGTACATCACCTTGATTGTTATTGTTTTTGTCTGTCTCCCCGGATTAGACTGTAAACCCGTCAATGGGCAGGGACTGTCTCTATCTGTTGCCTATTTGTACATTCCAAGTGCTTAGTACAGTGCTCTGCACATAGTAAGTGCTCAATAAATACTATTGAATGAATGAATGAAAATCTAATAATGGGGGAGGAAGACAAAAATTATTTACAGATGGTGGAAGCCAGAGGAAGATCAAGTACAAAGGAGGAATGAGAACAAACATACCAGGAGCAAAGTCACACATTTCCTGTCCTTAAGGTGTTTATAATCTAATGGGGGAGAGAGGGCAAAAATGATTTACAACTAGCGGGAGCAGGAGGGACAACAAAACTATAACAGCAAATGGGATAAACACTTTATTTCTCCCTGGCTGTCTCTTTTTTATTTTTCCCTTTTTGGGCATCTGTTTTCTGCTTTTTCATTCCTGGCCCTGTTCCTTTCCCTCTCTGGGCTCCCAAAGGGAGATGTAGTGTGACCTAGTGGGTAGAGCACGGGAGTCAGAAGGACCTGGGTTCTAATCCCAGCTTTGCCACTTGTCTGCTATGTGACGTTGGGCAAGTCAACCAACTTCTCTGTGCCTCAGTTACCTCATTTGTAAAACGGGGATTAAGACTGTGAGTCTCACATGGGGGACTGTGTCCGACCTGATTTCCTTGTATCTACCCCACTGCTTAGAACACTGTTTGGCACTTAGTGCTTAACAAATACCGCAATTATTATTATTATTATGGACTGGGGAGAGTACAATATAACAGAGTTGGTAGAGCAAACACATTCCCTGTCCATAATGAGCTCACAGTCTAGAGGGGGATACCCAAGATGAGACTGCTTCGTTATAGCAGGTGAAGTGTTGCTATTTTCCACCCACTAAAAACATCTTTTCCTTTGGGAAGATAACCAATGATGAGCCACAGAAGTATTGGAGATTTCTTCCAGCACCGTGTCGCATCTGGAGGCCCAAGGCTACAGAGAAGACTCCAAGGAACCAGTTTGTTTCCCCATATCGCTCCACATCCAAAATGGAAAACCAGTAATACCAAGAGAAACGCTAAAAATCTGGCCTTACCAGGCTGAACAGAAAGTTTTCCTTCTGACCCAGACAAAACTACGAAGTTGAGAGGATTAGCAGAAATATAAATAAGCCAAATTCCTCGTCACATAAACAGAGATACTGAAAAAATTATTCTGACCCTAACGAGATCAAATTTGGAACACTGAGCAGCTCTGGTCCCCCATCATCAGAGAGATGATTGGGAAAGAAAATTTAAAAAAAAATAGAGATAAAGCAGACTAACATAAAGTCCTTCAAAAATCTGAATATCTTAAGTACTTACACTTTACCTCAAGTACATACACTTAAGCTAGTTGTCAAAGTAAACCTAGAAACTGAATTGTTTAGAAAAATGTTGTAATCTCTGCTTTTGATCTTCTGTTAATATTTTCATACTGATTTTGACTAATTTAGATAATCACCTGAGTGACTTCAATGAGGAAGACCTTCTCTGACAGAGCTTCTCTTTTTAAAAAAATTTATTCATAAAGCATTTATTATGTGCCAGGTACTGTACTAGCCGCTAGGATGGATACAAGCAAATAGGTTGGACACCGTCCCTGTGCTTAATCCCATTTGACGGATGAGGTAACGAGGCCCAGCTAAGTGAAGTGACTTGCCCAAGGTCACAGAGCAGACATGTGAAGTCAGAATTAGAACGCAGGTCCTTCTGGTTCTCAGACCTTGGCTCTAGCCACTAGGTCATGCTGCTTATATGACTTATCAATTACCCTGAGGAGTCATCCACCTGATGATATCAGTTGGAGGGGAGGGATTGGGAAAATGGGAAGAATAGAAAGACGGGGTTAAAGAGTGAGTCCATCGTATTTATTGAGCGCTCAATGTGTCCAGAGGACTGTACTGAGTGCTAGGGAGTGTGGCTCAGTGGAAAGAGCCCGGGCTTGGGAGTCATCGGTCCTGGGTTCGAATCCCAACTCTGCCACTTGTCAGCTGTGTGACTGTGGGCAAGTCACTTCACTTCTCTGTGCCTCAGTTCCCTCATCTGTAAAATGGGGATTAAAACTGTGAGCCCCACGTGGGACGACCTGATCACCTTGTATCCCCCAGCCCTTAGAACAGTGCTCTGCACATGGTAAGCGCTTAACAAATACCAACATTATTATTATTACAATATAACAATATAACAGATACATTCCCTGCCCACAATGAGCTGGCAGTGTAGCTACGCAGAGAAAAAGTGGGTCTGGAAACTTAGCCGTTAGAGCCGAACCCAAGTCCCAGCTCTGCAACCGGCGAGGACGCAAGACTTCTGCTTCTGATAGCATGGAAAACAGATAAGTGGACCCTAGCAGGAACTGGTTTCAGTTAAGGACCGGGGCAGACTAGGGAAGGTTGGCATTTCGCTCGAGGATTTTGACTTAATGATTCCTTTGGTCTAATTACTGTAGCTCTTCTGGACGATTACTGTTCTTTACTTGGTAACAATTAGACCAAATGCTAAGCTCTACTTGAGATTCTCTGTGGCTACGCTGCTGTCCCTATTATATATTTTGAAGAGCCTATGTGTGGATTTGTTTGTGCAAAACAAAGCTGTATTTCCTGATTACTCACAGACCACCCAGTGGGTATTTCCCGAGCATTTATTTTGTGCAGAGCACTGTACTAATCTCTCGGAGAGTATAATGCAGACGGTCCACACGATTCCTGCCCTCGAGGCACTTAAATATATCACATTTGGGTTACATCATCCTATCACTTTAAAGGAGAAGACAGTACTGCTTTGGACATTCATTCATTCATTCATTCAACAGTATTTATTGAGTGCTTACTATATGCAGAGCACTGTACTAAGCGCTTGGAATGGACAAATCGGCAACAGATACAGTCCCTGCCCAATGACGGGCTTACAGTCTAATCATCAGAATATGCAGGGTAAAATCTTAAAATAATAACTATTGGAGATTTGCAAAAGGAGCTTTATTCATTCATTCAATAGTATTTATTCAGCAGAGCACTGTACTCAGCGCTTGGAATGTACAATTCGGCAACAGATAGAGGACAATCCCTACCCAACGATGGGCTTACCGTCTAAACGGGGTCATGGGAGCCTCATTCCATCAGTGGAATGTATCGAGCACACACTGTGTGCAGAGCACTGTACTGTGCGCTTGGGAGAGTACGACGGAGTTGGCAGACATTCCCTACCCACAACGAGCTTACAGCCTAGACATCTAGACAGTTCAGTCCGGACAGCTTTACAGTCTACAACTTAATAGGAGTAGTGGGTCAGTAAGCCAATCATATTGATAGAGCACTGTACTGAGCGCTTGGGAGAGAACAATGTAACAGACACATTCCCTAGTAGTAGAAGCAGCAGTAAGCAGCAGTAAGCTGCTTCAAGAAGCAGTGTGGCTCAGTGGAAAGAGCCTGGGCTTGGGAGTCAGAAGTCATGGGTTCGAATCCCGGCTCTGCCACTTGTCAGCTGTGTGACTGTGGGCAAGTCACTTCACTTCTCTGTGCCTCAGTTACCTCATCTGTAAAATGGGGATTAACTGTGAGCCTCACGTGGGACAATCTGATTACCCTGTATCTCTCCCAGTGCTTAGAATAGTGCTCTGCACATAGTAAGCGCTTAACAAATACCAACATTATTATTATTAGTAGTAGTGATAGTAATCAGTCAATCGTACTCTTGAGCGCTCTGTGCAGAGTGCTGTACTAAGTGCTTGGAGGACTCCAATATAACACAGTTGGTAGACAAGCTCCCTGCCCACCATGAGCTCATCGTATCAGCGTGGCTCAGTGGAAAGAGCCCGGGCTCAGGAGTCATAGGTCATGGGTTCGAATCCCAGCTCTGCCACCTATCAGCTGTGTGACTTTGGGCAAGTCACTTCACTTCTCTGGGCCTCAGTGACCTCATCTGTAAAATGGGGTTGAAGACTGTGAGCCCCTCATGGGACAACCCGATTACCTTGTACCTACCCCAGAGTTTAGAACAGTGCTCGGCACACAGTAAGCGCCTAACAAATACCAACATTATTAGTCTTATTATCAGTGTGGCCTAACTCACAGGCCTGGGAGTCTGAAGAAGTTGGGTTCTAATCCTAGCTCTGCCACTAGTAAGCTGTGTGACCGTGGGTAATTAACTTCACTTTACTGTGCCTCAGTTTCCTCATCTGTAAAATGGGGATTAAGACTTGAGCCTCCTGTGGGACATGGACTGGAATACCTTCATTCATTCACTCATTCATTCAATCGTATTTATTGAGCGCTTACGGTGTGCAGAGCGCTTGGAAAGTACAATTTAGCAACAGATAGAGACAATCCCTACCCAACAACGGGCTCACAGTCTAGAAGGGGGAGGCAGACAGTAAAACAAAACAAGTATGTATCTACCCCAGTATTTAGTACCATCCCTGGCACATTAAGTAAGTACGGATGGGGGTAGGAGCCATTTTTTTAAAATTGTATTTGTTAAGCGTTTATTATGTGCCAGACATTGTTCCAACTGCTGGGGTAGATATAAATTCATCAGGTTGTACACAGTCCACGTCCCACACGGGGCTCACAGTCTTAATCCCCATTTTACGGATGACGTAACTGAGGCACAGAGAAGTGAAGTGGCCAGGTCACACGGCAGGTAAGTAGCGGAGTCGCAATTAGAACCCAGGTCCTCCGTCTTCCAGGCCCGGGCTCTAACCACTGAGAAACGCTGCTTCTCGAGCCACGGAAGGAGTCCCTCTCTCAGAGAGTGGCAATGAAGCCTCCGGCTGATCAGGCTGAGCCTTTGCTGAGAGGGTCCTGGCCCCTTGTTACAAAAGAGAATTTGCAACCGATGTTCTTCGCCGTGAGGGGAAGAAGGCCCAGTCAAATGACTCAAACTAGAAGTATTCGTTCAATTTTCATTCTGGTTCACACCGAGAAGCAAATGCAATTCAACAGAACTTCTCTCCTCCCAGTTCCGACCCACCGACATTTCAGGCTTGCTTTCTCCTGAAAAACTCACCTTGTCTAGACAGAAGACACCGGTAACTCTAAAATTGAGATACTGGCCTAGTGTAAACCAGCAGTCAGCTCCATTGCTCCGAGGGCTTTTTTTATTGGTTTCAGAACTCTTTGCTTATATTTTTGGTTTCATTCCTATTTAGGTTGTCTAAAGCTCATCTTCTTCAACTGAATTTCCACTTGAAGGTTCTCTAATTGAATTGTAAGGCATTCCAACAGCAGTGGTATGGCTTAGCAAGCCAAACTTTTTATCATTTTAGATTTGGAACCGTTCTTAGGGATTCAAATAGACTGATCCTTAACTTGTTCTAATTACTCTCTAGGGCCTGTGGGAGTAAGAGGTCTTAGCACTGTAGCTGCTTGGCTATGAAACAGACTTCCTTTTGACATTTTAGTACCAAAATCTGTTATAGCTTTTAAAACCGAAATAAAGAGAATTTGTTCTTTGGCCCTGGGAAGGATTTAACTGTTTCTACCTTTCCATATTATCTAGTTCAGCCCCCTCCCATTTTTGTATTGCTTTCAGTTTAAAGAATATGGATCATTCACTGCGCACTGATTAAGTAAATCTGCTATCAAGGGACCTAAGTCGGCAAAAAGATTCCTTTGGCTCTTCCCCCCTCCCAGCCCAAGAGCGCTTATGTACATATCTGTAATTTTATTTGTATTTATGTCTGCCTCTCCCACTCTAGACTGTAAACCCGTTGTGGGCAGGGAATGTGACTGTTCACTGTACTCTCCCAACTGCTCAGTACAGTGCTCTGCACACAGTAAGCGCTCAATAAATACGATTGGATGAATAAATGAATGAATGAGGTGGGGGCTGAGGGAATGGCTGAATCTGGGGGAGGCAAAATTGATGAGTGTTTGGGGGAAAAGCTTTAATTCTCACTTTCAGTGACACGAACCGAAGTAGCTTTGTTTTCAAGGAGGCTTGATAATTATTTTTGCTATGTGTCAGAATCATCAGGAAGCCGTTTTTGGGGGGCTGTCCTCTATGGACTTTTGGTTCGGTGACTGTGCTGATCCATACCCCCCCCCGATAGGTTCCCGGGGTCCATCAATAGTCACCCGCCTCCTAAGAGTCCTGGAATCTCCTCAGTTCTCTCGTTTCCATATCAGCCTGGCAGAAATCACTTCCAAAGAGTACTCACCACTTGGACCTCCACTTTGCAAATTCACCAGGGAAGAAACCCTGAGATTCCCTCCCGTTAGCCAGGCTCAGCCCTCCTCGGTTCCTGTAACTTTTGGCTTTCCCGTCTGTCCTCCCCGCACCCGAAAACTCACCCTTCTATCTCACTAGTTGCACCCTTGGCCTCCCCTTTATTCTAGATCTAATCTCTGAATTGATTTATTCTTTCTACAGCTAGTGGGTCCTAGCCAAGACATCGCTCCTCCGGGCACAGTCATCCAGGGCTGTGAAGCTGCCGAGGACTGAGGCCAAACTGGGCTGGGATAATATAATAAGAACGATACTTGATAAGCGCTTACGATGTGCCAAGCACTATTCCGAGCGCTGGGGTAAATACAAGGTAATCGGGTCACACACAGGGCTCACGGTCTTAATCTCCATTTTACAGATGAGGTAACGGGCCCAGAGAATAATAATAATAATGTTGGTGTTTATTAAGCGCTTACTGTGTGCAGAGCACTGTTCTAAGCGCTGGGGTATACAAGGTAATCAGGTTGTCCCACATGAGGCTCACAAGCTTAATCCCCATTTTACAAATGAGGTAACTGAGGCACAGAGAAATTAAGTGACTTGCCCACAGTCACACAGCTAAGTGGCTGAGCCGGGATTCGAACCCATGACCTCTGACTCCCAATCCCGTGCCCTTTCTGCTGAGCCACGAGAGAAGTAAAGTGACTTGCCCAAGGTCACTCAGCAGACATGTGATGGAGCCAAATTAGAACCCTTGACCTTCTGACGCCCAGGTCTGTGCTTTATCCACTAAGCCATGCTGGGTTCACGCTGGATGGGGGACAGTAAGTAGACGGGGAGGGACGACAGTCCGACTTTCCCCCCGAGCACCCAAATAATCTCCCGAAAATGAGATTGGCGTTGCCTCTCCATCTGTTCCTCTGTCCTCCAAGCATGGGACACGATAGGATATTGAACTGGACGGATCCCTGTTAGGACCCCGTAATGTCCCTGGCTAAGCTCTAAGAGGAGGAGAAATGCTTCAAGACTCCGGGCAGCGTGGCCTAGTGCAAAGAGCACGGGCCTGGGAGTCAGAGGACCTGGGTGCTAATCCCTGCTCTTCCGCTAGTCTGCTGGGTGACCTTGGACAAGTCACTTCACTTCTCTGGGCCTCCGTTACCTCATCTGGAAAATGAAGATAATAATAATGTTGGTATTAAGGGCTTACTATGCGCCGAGCACTGTTCTAAGCGCTGGGGTAGATACAAGGTAATCAGGTTGTCCTACGTGAGGCTCACAGTTAATCCCCACTTTACAGATGAGGTAACTGAGGCCCAGAGAAGTTAAGTGACTTGCCCACAGTCACACAGCCGACAAGTGGCAGAGCCGGGATTGTATACAACACCACTTGCTTGCAACCGCTCCAGTGCTTAGTTCAATAACTGGCTCACAGAAAGTGCTTAACAAATACCACAATATTATTAATACATTCTGCCCGGGTCATTTTCATAAACAAAGCCTCAATTAAGAAAGGTATCGGTTTCTGTCTCCATCTGTCTCTGACTGTTCGCAGCCCCGCAGATCTCGAACTAACCCACCGGTCCCGGCTCCGCCCCACACAGACTGTGACACACGCGACTGGAGGGAAAATGTACAAAAGAATTATAATAATGATGTTGGTGTTCGCTAAGCGCTCACTGTGTGCCGAGCACCGTTCCAAGCGCTGGGGGAGATACAGGGTCATCAGGTTGTCCCACGTGAGGCTCACGGTCTTCATCCCCATTTTCCAGATGAGGGAACTGAGGCACAGAGAAGTGAAGTGACTCGCCCACAGTCGCACAGCTGACAAGTGGCAGAGCCGGGATCCGAACCCATGACCTCTGACTCCAAAGCCCGGGCTCTTATATCTAAGATGCTTGGATATATCTCAATATATCTATATCTATATCTTGGATGCTTGAATTATACCTAAGATGGAATCTCTCCACCGTAGGTTTGTTCTCTAGACTCTAAGCTCATTGCGGGCAGGAAACACATCTCTTATATTGTTCTCTCCCAAGCCCCTGGTAGAGGGCTCCAGTACCCAGTAAGCGCCCGATGAATACGACGGATTGAACTTGACTCTCTGATCGGATTGCATAATTTGTTGTTGTTGTCTTCTGCTGTCGAGGCATGTCCGACCCATATCGACGCCACGGACGCATCTCTCCCAGAACGCCCCACCTCCATCTGCAATCGCTCTAGCAGTGACCCCATAGAGTTTTCTGGGTCAAAATAGGGAAGCCATTTACCCCCGCCTCCTTCCGTGCAGTAAATCTGAGTCTCCGCCCTCGACTCTCTCCCGTGCCGCCGCTGCCCAGCACGGGTGAGTGTTGACTTGTAGCAGATTGTCTTCCGCTCGCTAGCCACTGGCCAAGCTAGGAATGGAATGGACGGGCCTCCGCTGGACTCTCCCTCCCATAGCTGAGACTGGTAATAATAATGTTGGTATCTGTTACGCGCTTACTATGTGCAGGGCACTGTTCTAAGCGCTGGGGGAGATACGGGGTCATCAGGTTGTCCCACGTGAGGCTCACCGTCTTCATCCCCATTTTACAGAGGAGGGAACTGAGGCCCAGAGAAGTGAAGTGACTCGCCCACAGTCCCACGGCTGACAAGTGGCAGAGCCGGGAGTCGAACCCATGACCTCTGACTCCGAAGCCCGGGCTCTTTCCGCTGGGCCCCGCTGTCGACTACTGGAAACTCTCCAGGTGCGACCCTGAGAGCTGACTGTATAAATACATTCTTTTAAGGACATAAGTGAAAGTTTCACGTCACAGATACACATATTCTGACAGAGAGCATCTGGGGAATGGAGGATAATCCTGCTGTAATCCAAAGAGTCTATCGCTGGCGACCCCTTTGCTCAGTGCGCTTTCAGGATGTAAAACTGGTTTAAACTGCTGGAGCTGCTGCTATCGGATCACTTATCAACAGAGTAAAGGTATTTACTGAATGTCTAGCAAAGCGTGAAGTATGAAAACTGCTCAATAATTCCATGATGAAGAAACAGTTTCCCCCACCTATGGGAGGGGTTAGTTTGGAATAGTTTCCTATAATGGCTTTCTCTTCTCTCCTAGGGAAACCTGATTTAGCCCCCGCGATCACGCAGAATAATAATAATAACGGTATTTGTTAAATTGTGGTATTTGTTAAGCGCTTCCTATGTGCAAAGCACTGTTCTAAGCACTGGGGGATACAAGGTGATCAGGTTGTCCCACGTGGGGCTCACAGCTTTTTAATCCCCGTTTGACAGATGAGGTAACTGAGGCCCAGAGAAGTCAAGTGACTTGCCCAAGGTCACACAGCTGACTAGTGGCAGATCCGGGATTAGAACCCATGACCTCTGACTCCCAAGCCCACGCTCTTTCCACTGAGCCTGTTCTAGAAAGCTGCAGGAGCAGGGGCGAAATAATAATAATGATATTTGTTAGGCGCCTTATAGTGTGCCAGGCACCGTTCTAAGCACCGGGGTGGATCCAAGCAAATCGGGTTGGACACAGGCCCTGACCCACGTGGGGTTCACAGTTTCAATCCCCATTTTACAGATGAGGGAACTGAGGCACAGAGAAGTGAAGTGACTTGCCCAAGCTGCTGACCCTTCTCTAGTAAAAGGCCATCCCAAGGTGAGTGAGTTCTCAAGCCTCCACCTAATAGTAGAGAAGCAGCGTGGCTCAGTGGAAAGAGCCCGGGCTTTGGAGTCAGAGGTCATGGGTTCAAATGCCGGCTCTGCCACTTGTCAACTGGGTGACTGTGGGCAAGTCACTTCTCGGTGCCTCAGTTACCTCATCTGTAAAATGGGGACTAGCTGTGAGCCTCATGTGGGACAACCTGATTACCCTGTATCTACCCCAGCGCTTAGAACAGTGCTCTGCATACAGTAAGCGCTTAACAAATACCAATGTTATTATTATTATTATTAATAATAATAGTAATAGTGGTATTTTTTAAGCACTTATTAAGCACTCTAAGCGCTGGGGTAGATACAAGTTAATCAGACGGGACACAATCCATGTCCCAAATGGGGCTCACACTCTTAATCCCCATTTTCTAGATGAGGTAACTGAGGCCCAGAGAAGTGAAGGAACTTGCCCGAGGTCACACAGCAGGCATGTGGTGGAGCTGGGATTAGAACCCAGGTCCTTCTGACCCCCCAGGCCCGGGCTCTATCCGCTAAGCAGCACTGCTTCTCATTTCAGAATGTGAAAGTTTCATTCTACGGTTCTTGAATCGTCCATCGTTGCGGGAATTTTATCACAGGAGGTTGGTATTTGTTAAGCGCTTACTCTGTGCAGAGCACCGTTCTAAGCGCTGGGGGAGATACAGGGTCATCGGGTCGTCCCACGTGAGGCTCACAGTCTTCATCCCCATTTTCCAGAGGAGGTCACTGGGGCCCAGAGAAGTGAAGTGACTCGCCCACAGTCACACAGCTGACAAGTGGCGGACCCGGGATTCGAACCCATGACCCCTGACTCCCAAACCCGGGCTCTTTCCACTGAGCCCCGCTGCTTCTCAAGCTTACTGAACCTAGCTAGCAGATGACTCCAAAGAGAGGGAAACTCATCGAAAGCTTTTGGAAGCTGGGGCAGTTCAGCACTGTGTCAATAATCCAGAGGAAGAAAGGGAGACTAAGACTACCTCTCGGGGTGAATAAATGCAAATCATTTTGTCGCTAGCAGGAAAGATCCGCAGATGTGACCAAAGGCAGGAAAACAGTGAGCAGCAGGACCGATTTATCTATTGGACGAACGCCATCCTACAACCAAGGCAACACCCAGGCATCACAGGATCCCAGTGAATGGAATATTTGTAGCCAGGCGAAGTCGGAGCACAATGGGGAGAGGCCCCCTCCGACACAAAAGAAATAGTTTTGCAATTACCAAAAAAACCAAGAGAACCGTGCAGTTCCAGTCGCACCGAAAGAACGGGAAGGGTATAGATTTCTTCATTCACGGTTTTTATTCGGCACTTACTTCGTGCAGAACACTGTACTAAGCGCTCGGGAGAGTACGATACAACAACAGACACGCTCCCTGCCCACATCTGAACATACGTAGGGGCCATCTGGATGGAGTAGAAGGGGCGGATCCTGGAAACGTTGTGAGGGAAGAACCGAAAAGATTTAGGGAGAGAGGGAATAAAAGATTTTCCAGGGAGGAATCAAGGAAAATGACAAAGGTACAGGGCTTGTTGGCAACGGTAATAATCAGAATCATAATAACTGTGATTTTTTTAAGCATTTATTATATGCCAGACACTGTACTAGGCAGTGGGGTGGACACAAGCAAATTGGTTTAGACGCAGTCCCTGTCCCAAGTGGGGCTCACGGTCTTGATCCCCATTTTACAGACGAGGTAACCGAGGCATAGTGAAGTTTGCTTTCTAATGGTATTTGTTAAGCACTTACTATGTGCCAGGTACTGTACTAAACTCTGGAATGATAGGAGGTAATCAGGTTGGACACAGTCCCCGTCCCACATGAGGTTCACAGTCTGGGATAGGGCCCGGGCCCGGGAGTCAGAAGGTCACGGCGGTCATGAGTTCGACTCCCAGTTCTGCCACTTGTCAGCTGTGTGACTGGGGGCAAGTCACTTCACTTCTCTGGGCCTCAGTTGCCTCATCTGTAAAATGGGGATTAACTGTGAGCCTCACGTGGGACAACCCGATTACCCTGTATCTACCCCAGCGCTTAGAACAGTGCTGTGCACATAGTAAGCGCTTAACAAATACCAACAGTATTATTATTACTATCATCATGGGTTCTAATCTCAGCTCCACCACTTATCTGCTGTGTGGCCTCGGGCAAGTCACTTAACTTCACTGGGCCTCAGTGACCTCATCTGTAAAACGGGATTAAGACTGCGAGCCCCGTGTGGGACATGGACTGAGTCCAACCTGATTTGCTTGTATCCACCCAAGTGCTTAGTACAGTGTCTATCAGATGGGGATTATTATTATTCCCCATTCTACATATGGGGTAACTGAGGCCCAGAGAAGTGAAGTGACTTGTGCAAGGTCACACAGCAGACAAGTAGTGGAACTGGGATTAGGACACCGGTACTTCTGACTCCCAGGCCCGTGCCCTATCCACTAGGCCATAAGTATTTGTTGATGATGACGATGGTATTTAATAATAATGCTGGTATTTGTTAAGCGCTCACTATGTGCCGAGCACCGTTCTGAGCGCTGGGCTAGACACAGGGGAATCCTGGTTGTCCCACGTGGGGCTCACAGTCTTCATCCCCATTTTACAGATGAGGGAAGTGAGGCACCGAGAAGTGAAGTGGCTTGCCCAAAGTCACACGGCTGACAAGTGGCAGAGCCGGGATTCGAACCCGTGACCTCCGACTCCAAAGCCCGGGCTCTTTCCACTGAGCCACGCTGCTTCTCTTGTTAAGCGCTTGCTATGTGCCAAGCGCTTTTCTAAGCGCTGGGATAGACATAAGTGAATTAGGGCAGACACATTCCCTGATCCGCACGGGGCTCACAGTCTAAGTAGGAGGGAGAACACTCCTCCCCCTCTCCCTTCCCCTCCCCTCAGCACCGTGCTCGTCCGCTCAACTGTATATATTTCCATCACCCTATTTATTTTGTTAATGAGATGTACATCGCCCTGATTCTATTTATTTGCCCTTGTTTTAATGAGACGTTCATCCCCTCGATTCTATTTATCGCCATTGTTCTTGTCCGTCCGTCTCCCCCGATTAAACTGTCAGCCCGTCAAAGGGCAGCGACTGTCTCTGTTACCGATTTGTACATTCCAAGTGTACAAAGCGGGAAGCAGCGTGGCTCGGTGGAAAAGAGCCTGGTCTTCGGAGTCAGAGGTCATGAGTTCGACTCCCGGCTCTGCCACTCGTCAGCTGTGTGACTGTGGGCGAGTCACTTCACTTCTCTGGGCCTCAGTTCCCTCATCTGGAAAATGGGGATGGAGACTGTGACCCTCACGTGGGACGACCTGATGACCCTGTATCTACCCCAGCGCTTAGAACGGTGCTCTGCACATGGCGCTTAACAAATACCAACATTATTATCATCATTATTATTATTATTATTAAGTGCTTAGTACAGTGCTCTGCACATCGTAAGCGCTCAATAAATACAATTGAATGAATGAATGAACTGAGGCACAGAGAAGTTAAATGACTTGTCCGAGGTCACACAGTAAGCATTGGGCAGAGTCGGCATTAGAACCCAGGTCCTCTTACACCCAGGCTCGTGATCTTTCCGTCGGGCCACGCTGCTTCCTGTTTGAGAAACTGAAAGGATGGTGGTACTGTCAACGGTGACTGGAAAGTTAGGTGGAGGAAAGGATGTGGGAGGCAAGAGGAGACTTTCCATTTTGGACAGTTTTGCCCATGGGACACTTATTGAGTATTTATTAGTATTTATTAATAATAAATAATAATGTTGGTATTTGTTAAGCGCTTACTATAGGCAGAGCACTGTTCTAAGTGCTGGGATAGATACAAGGTAATCGGGTTGTCCCATGTGAGGCTCCCAGTCTTAATCCCCATTTTACAGATGAGGGAACTGAGGCCCAGAGAAGTGAAGTGACTTGCCCACAGTCACACAGCTGGCAAGTGGCAGAGTTGGGATTCGAACCCATGACCTCTGACTCCCAAGCCCGGGCTCTATCCACTGAGCCACGCTGTGTGCAGAGCACTGTTCGAAGTGCTTGGAAGAGTACGGTACACCAGAATTGGCAAACGTGTTCCCTGCCCGTAATGAGTTTACAGTCTAGAGGAGAGTCGCCACGTAGAGATAAAATAAATCAATGTTGGTATTTATTAAGCGCTTACTATGTGCCGAGCACTGTTCTAAGCGCTGGGGTAGATACAGTGGAATCAGGTTGTCCCATGTGAGGCTCACAGCTAATCCCCATTTTCCAGATGAGGGAACTGAGGCCCAGAGAAGTGAAGTGACCTGCCCACAGTCACACAGCTGACACGTGGCAGAGCCGGGATGTCACGGAGCAGCATGGCCTAATGGATAGACACAGCCCTGAGAGTCAGCAGGATCCGGGTTCTAATTCGGGCTCCGCCACGTGTCTGCTGTGTGACTGTGGGCAGGTCAGTTCACTTCCCTGTGCTTCAGTTCCCTCCTCTGTAAAATGGGGATTAAGACTGGGAGCCCCATGTGGGACAGGGACAGTGTCCAACTGATTACCTTGTATCAACCCCAGCGCTTAGAACAGCGCTTGACACAAAGTAAGAGCTTGACAAATATCATTACAAGCAGCGTGGCTCAGTGGAAAGAGCCCGGGCTTGGGAGTCAGGGGTCATGGGTTCGAATCCCGGCTCTGCCCCTTTGTCAGCTGTGTGACTGTGGGCAAGTCACTTCACTTCTCTGGGCCTCAGTTCCCGCATCTGTAAAATGGGGATTAACTGTGATACGTGGGACGACCTGATGACCCTGTATCTACCCCAGCGCTTAGAACGGTGCTCGGCACATAGTGAGCGCTTAATAGGTACCAACATTATTATTATTATTATGTGGAGGCAGGAGAAGAGGCAAGATTTGCAGAGAAGGAGAGAGTTCAGGTCAAGCGAGGTAGATTTGGGAGTCATCCATCTAGAGGTCCCTATGCCGTTAACTCCTCCTCTAGAATGTCGGCTCCTTGTGGGTGGGAAATGTGCCTACCAGCTCTTTTATACTGTACTTTTCCAAGCGCTTAGTACAGTGCTCTGTACACAGTGACCACTCAATAAATAGGATCGATCGATCGGGGAGGTCACTGAAATCAGGAGAGAGGATGAACCTCCCGGAGGCAGTGGGTGTAAAGTGAGACGAGAACCATAATCGTTATCAGTTGTACTTTCCAAGCACTCGGTACAGTGCTCTGCACACAGTAAGTGCTCAGTAAATCTGATTGAATGAATGAACGCATGATCTTCATCACAGAAAATGGGAGGCACCTAATATTTGGTAGCACAGAACTCCTGCAGCCTCGAATATCAGAAGGTGCAAGAAGAATTTGGATAAACCAATTCATTCAATAGTATTTCTTGAGCGCTTACTATGTGCAGAGCACTGTACTAAGCCCTTGGAATGTACAATTCGGCAACGGATAGAGACGATCCCTGCCCCGTGACGGGCTCGCGGTCTAGGCCGAGCGGTCCCTAACAGGCTAATAGAAGAATGGTTAAGAATCAACAGTTCTTACTATGAGTTTATTTATTGAGCGCAGAGCACTCTTCTAAGCGGCAGTAGAACAGAGTTGTCAGGTTTCCTGCCATGAGGAGCTTCACAGTCTAGAGGGGGATCCGAAAGGAAAAGTGAGACGACGCATGACTAACAAAGCAGCGCGGCTCAGTGGAAAGAGCACGGGCTTTGGAGCCAGAGGTCACGGGTTTGAATCCCGGCTCGGCCACTTGTCAGCTGTGTGACTTTGGGCAAGTCGCTCAACTTCTCGGTGCCTCAGTTACCTCATGTGTAAAATGGGGATTAAGACTGTGAGCCCCACGTGGGACAACCTGATTCCCCCGTGTCTACCCCAGCGCTTAGAACAGTGCTCGGCACATAGTAAGCGCTTAACAAATACCAACATTCTTATTATTATTATTATTATTATTTGGGATGAATTTCCACAAGGAGCAAGCACCACCTTCATCCTCCTCCTCCCTCAGCCCTGCAGCATTTAGGTACATGCCTGTAATTGTTTATATTAATGTCTCTGTCTCTTGCATGGAACGTGTCTACCGACTGTTATAATCGTTCTCTCCCAACCAGAAGCAGCGTGGCTCAGTGGAAAGAGCACAGGCTTGGGAGTCAGAGGTCATGGGTTCGAACCCTGGCTCTGCCACTTGGCAGCTGTGTGACGGTGGGCAAGTCACTTCACTTCTCTGGGCCTCAGTGAGCTCTTCTGTAAAATGGGGATGAAGGCAGTGAACCCCACGTGGGACAACCTGATGACCTTGTATCTTCCCCAGTACTTAGAACAGTGCTTGGCACATAGTAAGCGCTTAACAAATACCATTATCATTATTATTTTTACCCGCCTCTAGGCTGTCAGCTCATTGTGGGCAGGGAACGTGTTTACCAACTTTATTATATTGTCCTCTCCCAAGCCCTTAGTAGACTGCTCTGCATCCAGTAAATGCTCAATAAATGCATCCAAACATCCTTTGTCAAAACCAGACACTTAATATAAAGCAGGTTAGACCACTGTCTAACTCAGGAAAGGCATTTTTAATATCATGTTCATATTAGCCTGGTCACTACCCCAGGGACGGTAGAATCCAACTGCCAAACAGAGGATATCGCCAGCGATATTGTACAAAGACCTGCTCAAAAACTGAGAACTGGGTTCCTGAGCTTGCTGGAAGTGATACTAGAGAGTGTGATTATTTCACCAGGAGTCTACATCTATCTTATTAACCTTTGGACCCCGGCTTTTTTTTCTCAGTGTCACGGTGGCCAATTTCCCCCAGGGAATAGTTTTTATTTTTTAACCCATTCTTCAACTGCTTTTGCTTCTCTCTGTGTCCTCATTATGCCTTGACGTGAGGTTTCATTCAACTCCTTTAGATACGAAACTAAAGCCAGCACGTAGAAGGAACAAAACGCTTACCAAATCGTCTCTAAAATGAATTCTGAGAGCGCTACGACTCATTCATTCATTCAATCGCATTTATTGAGCGCTTTCTGTGTGCAGAGTGCTGTACTAAGCACTTGAGAGAGTGCGGTATAACGATAAATAGACCCAATCCCTTCCCACGAGGACCTTACCATCTAGACAGGCGTTAATGTAAATAAATAAGTGGATGAATCAACTACGTATCTGTACATAAGTGCTGTGTGGCTGGTGGGGGGATGAATAAAGAGAGCAAGTCAGGGCGATGCAGAAGGAAGACGGGGAAGAAGAAAGGAGGGTTTAGTCGGGGAAGGCCTCTTGGAGGAGATCTGCCTTCAGTACGGCTTTGAAGGGGGTCGAGAATAGGTAGATGTAATTGTCTAAGATCCAGTTAGCCATAAGTAGGAAGCAGTTAGGAAGTTAGGAAGCAGTGTTGCCTAGTGGATAGAGCACAGGACTGGAGTCAGAAGGACCTGGGGTCTTACCCCAGCTCTCCCACTCGTCTGCTGCGTGACGTTGGGCGAGTTACTTAACGTCTCTGCACCTCAGTTACCTCATGGGGATTAAGGCTGTGAGCCCCATGTGGGACATGGGCTGTGTCCAACCTGATTACCTTGTATCTTCCCCAGCGCCTAGTACAGTGCCTGGCACAGACTAAGCACCTAACAAATACCATAAAAAAAAGTTATTACGGTTCCGCTTTTTCCATTTTTCTCCCCATCTCAGTCTTGGAAAGAGTCATTTCTAAGCTTGGAATCTCTCTCTAAACAAATTATTCTACCGGTCCTAATCACCTTCTCCTGGACACTATCCACATATGCCTCTGCAGGCTTCTGCTTCATTTCCACTACTTGCAATTTCCCCTCCTCGCTCTCATAGCTTCTTCTCGGGAAGACAGTAACTTCCTTCATTGTGGCCTAGGGGCCTGCTCTTTGGATTCTAATATGCAAACACACGGTTTTACATATCCGAAAACAGAGTTCCACAGAAGGGCCCCAAATCCATATAGGATTGTTGGATTTGTTACACTTTATTGCACTATTACCAGCTGCACACTTTCTGTTTCCCTGTTGGCCTGCAAGAGATTGGACTTAAAAGACTGAACTGAGCTGGATCACTGACACCCCTAGCCGTGACGCAGGCAGCAACGAAACAAAGAACAAAACAGTAGGCGAAGTCACGTTGGCTCGCGTAGCGGGGAAAATGCTTGTGTTTGCCAAATGGAAAAAGGACAAAATTAGAAAGGAAAAGGGGCATTTTCTAACTACTAAAATTCCCTCAGCAACAGAGAGGAATAAAAACCTATATGTATTTGATTACCCACCACTGACGGTATAGTAATTTTCAACGCGATCCGGTTTGGAACGAGCCACTAATTCAAAGTGTGAAAACGAAATGACAAAGGTTAAGTGAAATCCCCCAGTTCAACCGTGGGTGTGTCCTGCAACCGGAATGTCCTTCAGCCAATACTTCACCGACCCAGCTGGTATTTTTACCACCGCAGCTGGAGGAGGCAGTTTTTATCGGCACTAAACCCGAAACCATCACCTGCGTGGTTTGTGATCGTCGGATTTTCGAAGCCGCGCAAGCATTAGGATGCTTCTCCTCGTTTGAAGGGGTGACAAAAAGAATGGTGAGCTCAGCAAAGAGAAGTGGGAGTCATCCAGATTATTTTAATACATATCTGACAATCACTCTTTCCACCTTCAAAGCCTGATTGAAGGCACATCTCCAAGACGCCTTCCCTCACTAAGCCCTCTCATTCCCTTCTGCGTCGCCCTGATTTACTCCCTTTATTCAGCTCCACAGCATTTATGTACATATCTGTAATTTACTTTCTTCCACTCTACACTATAAGCTCACTGTGGGCAGAGAATGTGTCTGTTGTATTGTTGCGTTATAATAATAATAACGTTGGCATTTGCTAAGCGCTTACTCCGTGCAGAGCACCGTTCTGAGCGCTGGGGGGGGGGGGGATACAGGGTCATCAGGTTGCCCCACGTGAGGCTCACAGTTAATCCCCATTTTACAGATGAGGTAACTGAGGCCCAGAGAAGTTAAGTGACTTGCCCACAGTCACACAACTGACAAGCGGCGGATCCTGGATTCGAACCCATGACGTCTGACTCCCAAGCCCGGGCTCTTTCCACTGAGCCACGCTGCTGTACTCTCCCAAGCGCTTAGTACAGTAATTGCTCAATTGATTGATTGATTGATACAAGCGGGTTAATGGAGAAGTAGGACCCACATACAAGTTCCCAGAATGATTTCCTTCATCTTGGAAAAACTGGGAGCCATGGAGCTTTAACTGGGCCCGACTGACTTGCCTTGGGCAACTTTTCCCGAACTCGGCTCCTCTTACAGAAAGGCATCTTCATATAGCTGATCCTTCTTTGTCCACACAGCTTTCCTTTGTACTCACGAAAAGATTTTGGATGGGGAGAGAGTGCAATACCAGATGAAGGTCATTGCAGAAGGCAGGAGAAAACCAGTTCACTTAGAGGGGAAATGAGGAAAGGCTCTGTAACAGGAGTTTGGCTCAACAACAAGAAATTAATAGACTTCTTAATGTTAAAAACACATGTCAATCAAAAGACTAGGGAAAAAAAAAATAGACTACATAAATGGTGATAGTCCAGGCCCCACACAGATTTTGTGGTTTACCACAGAAAACATCTAAAAAAAATCATAGTACCCTAGTTAAGGACAATAACCTATTATCCTTCTCAGCGACTTGATAAATGGCTGTGAACTTGGACATTTCACAGCTCAAACAGGGTATGGAACATGGAAAAATCTGACTAAGTGAAATAATGGTCTCCTTTCATATAAAGCATGGGTGTAAAATGTCATAAATATATCTAAATTTGTCACGGTGGATCAAACCATCTTAAGAATCAGGAACGCAAGCAGATTATTAGCTTCAAATGGTCCGCTTCTTTCTAATTTGTTATACACTGAGCTCCTGCAGTTCAAGTTTTACTTCCCTAAAATTAAAGGTTGTTTGTTTGCTTCACTTACATTGTCATGGGGGATTCGTTTAATTAGAACCAGAGATAGACTAAGGTCAGAGACCAAACCTACCAAGTTCTGGATTCTGCCTTTTGAGAGATTCATCCAAATCCCTGTACCATGTTGGAAGAGCCGGGTTTTGGCCCAGGCTCCACCACTTGCTTGTTGTGTCACCCTGGGCAAGTCGCTTCCCTGTGCCTCAGTTGCTCATCTGTAAACTGGTGAGGTGACACCCGTACTCCCTCCCTCTTAGACTGTGAGCCCTGTGTGGAACAGAGACTTTTATAATAATAATAATAATTAATAATAGTTTTGTTAAGCATTTACTAGGTGCCAGGCACTGTACTAAACTCTGGGGTGGGGATGCAGCATGGCATAGTGGATACAGCAGGGGCCTGGGAGTGAGAAGGTCATGGGTTCTAATCCCCGTTCCACCACTTGCCCGCAGTGTGTTCTTGGACAAGTCACTTTACTCCTCTGTGCCTCGGTTACCTCATCTGTAAAATGGGGATTAAGACCGTGAGCCCCATGCGTGACAGGGCCTGTGTCCAATCCGATTTGCTTGTACCCACCTCAGCGCTTAGTACAGTGCCGGGCACACAGTAAGCGTTTAACAAATACCATTATTATCATTATTATTATTACAAGATAATCGGGGTGGACCCAGTCCCTGTCCCAAATGGAGCTCACGGTCTCAATCCCCATTTTACAGATGAGGTAACTGAGGCACAAAGAAGTGAAGTGACTTATACATAGAAGACAAGTGGCGGAACTGGGATTGGAACCCAGGTCCTGCTGACTCTTAGGCCCGTGTTCTATCTAATAGGCCACACTGCTTCTCCTGTACCCGATCTGATGACTCTGCATCTCCCCAGTGCACAATTATTGCGATTAGGTTGCCTTGCTTTTGTCCGTCCGTCTCCCCCGATTAGACTGTGAGCCCGTCGAAGGGCAGGGATTGTCTCTCTCTGTTGCCGAATTGTCCATTCCGAGCGCCTAGTACAGTGCTCTGCACATAGTAAGTGCTCAGTAAATGCTGTTGAATTAAAAATAGGCAATACCTCACAAATTAAGAACGCCAGGCTTCCCTTTTCCCTCAACCGATATAGAGAAGGGAAGAGGATGCTTTCTCCCTCCAAGCGGGGAATGCCTCCCTTCTTCCCGTAAAGTGATTACAGTCCTTCAGGACCCTTGCTCTGCCGCCTTCTCTCTTGGGACCAATCTGACCTGCTTGGAAAGCAGCACCACAGAAAGCAGTGTCGCTGAGTGGATAGAATGGGGGCCCGGGAGTCAATCCACGTGTCTGCTGTGTGACCTTGAGCAAGTCACTTAACTACCCTGGACCTCAGTGATCTCATCTGTAAAATGGGGATGACGACTGTGAGTCCCACATGGGACTGGGTCCAACCTGATTATCTTGTATCTACCAAAGAGTTTAATACAGTGCCTGGCACATACCCTGTATCTACCTCGGCGCTTAGAACAGTGCTCTGCACATAGTAAGCGCTTAACAAATACCGACCTTATTAGTAACCACTTAACAAATACCACAAAAAAAAAGAGGGTGGGCGGGCAGTGCAAACGAGGGGGCGGAAGAGTGGAAGAAATGCTTCGAGGCTTCAATGTAGGGTGAATCAGACAAATTCCATATAACCATGGCTTGTTGCCCATTCAAAGTGGTAGAGAGGCCTATTTGATATTCAGTAATCAGAAGCTTTAAGGGCTGATTTCATATGGATGTGTAAGGGAGGAACGAAGGTTGTATAATAATGTTGGTATTTGTTAAGCGCTTACTACGAGCCGAGCACCGTTCTAAGCGCTGGGGGAGATACAGGGGAATCAGGTCGTCCCACGTGAGGCTCACAGTCATAATCCCCGTTTTACAGATGAGGGAACTGAGGCCCAGAGAAGTGAAGTGACTTGCCCACAGTCACACGGCTGCCAAGTGGCACAGCCGGGATTCGAACCCATGACCTCTGACTCCCAAGCCCGGGCTCTTTCCACTGAGCCACGCTGCTTGGTCACACACACACACAGAGAGAAAATCAACAGTATGGGGATTAAGACTGTGGGCCCCATGTGGGACATGGATTTTGTCCAGCCTGATTATCTTGTATCTACCCCAGCGCTTAGTGCAGTGCCTGGCACAGAGTAAGTGCCTAACAAATACTGTTTTAAAAAAAACTAAAAAAACAGTAACCTCAACTCTGAATTCGATGGACTGCAGTCTTTACCCAGTGTTCACCCAGTGTGGGGATTGTTTTTAGGTCTGTTGCTTTCAGGAAGACTCATGTCGTGGAAACCACTGGATTCCACAACGTATCATCACCGATGGTATTTACTAAGCGCTTACTGTGTGTGGAGCACTGTACTAAGTGCTTCGACATCTTCCCTACCCAGAATGAGCCCATAACCTACAGCACAAACGGATTCCTCCAACACCACGGCGCACTGTCTCCGAACAGACTCACACTGTCGCAAGAATGATCTCTAATTTCTTAACAATTCCTAGCCAAAACATGCACTATGGAGAATCAATATATATGTATATATAATATATAGAGAATAAATATACCTATATAATTAGAGAAGCACCGTAGCTTAGTGGAAAGAGCCCGGGCTTGGAAGTCAGAGGTCATGGCTTCTAATCCCGGCTCCGCCACTTGTCTGCTGTGTGACTTTGGGCAAGTCACTTCACTTCTCTGGGCCTCAGTTACCTCATCTGTAAAATGGGGATTAAGACCGTGAGCCCTATGTGGGAACACCTGATAACTCTGTATCTACCCCAGCGCTTAGAACGGTGCTTTGCACACAGTAAGCACTTAACAAATACCATTATTATTATTAGTAGTAATTACATAATCAACTTAAGAACCCATAGGCCTACTGAGAAGAGCACGGGCCTGGGAGCCAGATGACCTAGGTTCTAATCCCAGCTCTGGAACTTGTCTTTTGTTTGACCATGGGCAAGTCACTTGACTTCTCTGTGCCTCAGTTTCCTCACCTGTAAAATGGGGATTTAATTCCACCTCCCTCCAATTTACACTGTGAACCCCTTATGGGACAAGGACTTTGTCCAACCTGATTAATAGAGTAGCCGCCCCAGCGCTTAGTACCGTGCTTGTCATAGAGTAAGCACTTTCCAAATACCTTTATTATCATTATTACAATTATCTTCTACATTATATTTCCCAGCCTCACAGCACTTAGGTACATATCTGTCATTTATTTATTTATATTAATGTCTGTCTCCCCCGCTAGACTATAAGCTCACTGTGGGCAGGGAATGTGTCTGTCATATTGTTATACTGTACTCTCCCAAGCGCTCAGGACAGTGCTCTGAACACAGTAAGCGCGGAATACGACTGAATTATACGTAAAATGTAGATATTCATTCAATCGTATTTATTGAGCGCTTGCCTGTGTACAGAGCACTGTACTAAGCGCTCGGAAAGCACAATTCGGCGACAGATAGCCATCTATTGATTATATCTCTATATAGCCCTTTGGGAAGCCGGAGGACTTTCGTTAAAAACAATTGTGCACTGACAGCTGCAGCAGCTTGACCACCCCAAAATGGTGGGCCCAAGGCACGAGGGGGTTTAGACTCAGGTGTAGCCAGATGACGTGCTTCCAGCCGTACCAGAAATTCCTCTCCGGTGCCTGGCCAGGCCCTTCACGTCCCAGGCTGAAGGTGGAAATAGCAGCTGCCTCCACGGCCATTTCAGCTGTCCCCGGGGCTCAGAGGCCCAGCTGGCTTCATTTCTCCAAAAAAACCCTCCGCTTTTTGAAGCTTAGGTTGGCAGATCCCCAATCAGGGAGGTCTGGATCCCGGGTCTCTGGGGCATTTTATAGTACGGAGGTTCGGGAGGTGATAGATTGCCAGCGGACGAGGGAACGTGTTCCGGGAGAAAGAGCCAGGGTGAGGGGTAATAATGTTGGTATTTGTCAAGCGCTTACTATGTGCAGAGCACTGTTCTAAGCGCTGGGGTAGATACAGGGTCATCAGGCTGTCCTACGTGAGGCTCACAGTCTTCATCCCCATTTTCCAGATGAGGGAACTGAGGAAGTGAAGTGACTTGTCCACAGTCCCACAGCTGACAAGTGGCAGAGCCGGGATTCGGACCCACGACCCCAGACTCCCAAGCCCGGGCTCTTCCCACTGAGCCACGCTGCTACTCTGGGGTCTGGGAAGTCTCCCCTTCATGATCCTAAGAGACTTTAAGTCCGGCTCCATTCATGACTGACCGGCTTTGTGGGTTGCTGAGAAGAGGAGGAAGAGCGAGAGAAGGAGGAAGAGCAGGAGGAGGTAAAGGAGGAGGAGGGCCGGCTGATAACGTTAAGAGTGAGAAAACCTTTAATTCCCTGTGCCCGGACAGGGAGGAAGCTTAGGTTTTTTACCTGTCAAAAGTCTACTTTCTGCTATTGAGTGCTCTCGGCAGACCGAAAACGGTCTTTGCACCACCTTCTGCGCCATTAAAGCCAAGCACAAGAAAATCAGATTCTAAAAAATTCTCACTGTCTAGTCGTTAAACCCACAGTATTTAGTAGTCACCAGTTATCTGGCCACATCATTTTCAAGCCCCGGTAGTAGGTATGCTGAGTTTTTCTACTACGTTATTGCAATTTTGGATTCTCATCATCTCTAAAATGGAGAAATACTCATGGATAGTCACTTCACTTCTCTGGGCCTCAGTTACCTCATCTGTAAAATGGGAATTAAGACCGTGAGCCCCATGTGGGAGAGGGACTGTGTCCAGCTCGATTTGCTTGTCTCCACTCCAGCGCCTGGTACGGTGCCTGGCACATAGTAAGCGCTTAACAAATGCCCTCGTTATTATTGTTTTCACAGTGACTCTGGGAGAGACTTAAAAGAAGAATTAGAGAGGATTCTTCCAACCCATTACCGCCTGGACTCAACGCACACGTGGTTGTGAGCGGGCACGTAGCATCAGAGAGGGGTGAGAACTGCAATGCGAATTATCTTAAGCAACGGTTCTGAAAGAGTGTGGAGAAGCAGGGCGGCCTAGTGGATAGAGCACAGGCCTGGGAGACAGAAGAACCTGCGCCCCACTTCTGGCTCTGCCACTTGTCTGCTGTGTGACCTTGGACAAGTCACTTCGCTTCTCTGGGCCTCTGTTACCTCACCTGTAAAATGAGGATTAAGTCCCCGAGCCCTCTTTAGGACAGGGACTGCGTCCAACCTGCTTATCTTGTGTCTACCCCAGCGCTTGGTAAAGTGTCTGGCACGTAGTGAGGGCTTCACAAATACCACAGTTATCATTATTATTATTAGCCCTAGTGTGTTTAGTACAGAGCCAGGCGCTCAGTTCAGGGCTCTGCGCATAATAATAAACACTCAATAAATACCATGGATTAACTGACTGTGTTATAGGCGAGCTGGGTATTTTATTGATTGTTCCGTCCCCCTTAAAACTGACTGAACAGCTCGATTCAACTGCGGTGGAAAATATTTGCCCGCAGTGAGAAACTTGGCGGTGGCCACCGGGATCGTGGGATTCCAAACGTGTCATTTTTGCCTGGAACCAATACTTTGCTCAGTGTCCTGGCTTTTAATACCGAGGAGCTGAATTCTGTGTCGGGAGTTTGAGGCGGACAGATCAACCTCTATCCCGGCATCTGTTCCACCCCCTCAGAGTCTTGTAAACTACTAGGCCTGGTTCCGTGCCAAAAATGTGGAGAGTCGTGATTCACTAAGCACACTTTCACCCAAAGACAGCTATATATACATGCATATGAGCAGTTGTCTCCTATGCTACATGTCTACATTCTTTTGGCAACAGCAGGCATTCCGATTCCCAGTACACTTCCTCCTCGAAGGGTATTCCGTACGCTCGTGGACTCTGGACTTTCATCCGTAGAGACCCAGGCGGCCCTTAAAAACACAATCTGCGTCAAAATATTAGGATTACTGCAAAAATGCCTACCGATCTTCCGAAAGATGCAACCACTTCTGTAGATCACAACCTCTATTATTTTGTTAATGAGATGTACAGCACCTTGATTCTATTTATTTGCTACTGTTTCAATGAGATGTTCATCCCTTTGATTCTATTTATTGCTACTGTTCTTGTCTGTCCGTCTCCCCCGATTAGACCGTGAGCCCGTCAAAGGGCAGGGACTGTCTGTATCTGTTACCGATTTGTATATTCCGAGCGCTTAGTACAGTGCTCTGCACATAGTAAGCACTCAATAAATACTATTGAATAATGATAATAATAATGTTGGTATTTGTTAAGCGCTTACTATGTGCAGAGCACTGTTCTAAGCGCTGGGGGAGATACAGGGTAATCACGTTGTCCCACGTGAGGCTCACAGTTAATCCCCATTTTACAGATGAGGGAATTGAGGCACAGAGAGGTCAAGTGACTTGCCCACAGTCACACAGCTGACAAGTGGCAGAGTCGGGAGTCGAACCCATGACCTCTGACTCCGAAGCCCCAGGCTCTTTCCACTGAGCCACGCTGCTTCCCAATGAATGAACCTGATAGCATTACACAGGATTAGCTTTTGCACCGCCCCCCACAACTAAAACGATTAATGGTTTTCTACTCAGACACACCTTTCTTTTAAGGATTAACCGCAGCCAAATAACTAATTATTGCCAATGCCATATTATATACTCAGTAGATTGACCACAGGGTCCCTTCTCAAAATTCTACTGTATAATACACTGTTGGAAAAAAAAAGCTTGCAATTTAAACATAAAACATTCAATTGCTTCCCAGGTTTTCTCGCTATCAAATTTCTAAGTGCAATTTCCTGGGTAATTTCATTCACGATAAATTTGTGATATTAGCATTAATCCGATAGTGATTCACTCCTGTTTTCATTAATGATCTTACTTAGAAAGGGGTAATACTCCGCCTTTTGAATTGAATGATCAGGCAGAGTAAGAATTATCCAGGATGTCGTCTCATTTCAAATGTAAGTGATTATCATCCTCCATATCCTCCACCCAACTCAACCCTTTACTTTCCCTCCCTTTATTACTTCGTTACGCTGGAGGTGGAGGCTAGTGACAGAATTAGCTGGGCCCTTGGAAAGTCATGAAAGTAAACGTAAAACCCAATTGCGTAACTAACTCCCAATTCACATCCTTGGAGGATTGGTGACCTATCAGCGATTCTCTTATTTAATAAAATAAACCTGAGAGGGTGGTGGGTCTCTCTATTCATGCTAGAAAGTTGAAAAAACGAACAATCAGTTAATCAGTCAATCAAAAGTATTTGATGTAACGAATGTCCTAGAAACAGTTGGGTAATTTCAGTGTGGCGCGGTGGAAAAAGCACAGGCCTAGGAATCAGAGGACCTGGGTTCTAATCCGGTCTCTGCCACTAGCCTGGGGTGTAACCTGGGGTGAGTCACTTAAGCTCTCCGGGCCTCAGTTTCAACCATAAAATGGGGATTCACTTCTTAGACCGGGAGCCCCATGGTCGAATCGTATCTGTCCCGGCGCTCGGGACATGACACATGGGTTCGAATCCCGGGTCCGCCACTTGTCAGCTGTGTGACTTTAGGCAAGTCATTTCACCTCTCCGTGCCTCAGTTCTCTCATCTGTAAAATGGGGATGAAGACTGTGAGCCCCATGTTGGACAACCTGATAACCTAGTATCTACCACAAGAGCTTAGAACAGTGCGTGGCACGTAGTAAGCGCTTAACAAATACCATCATTATTATTCTTATTATAGTAAGCACTTAACAAATAACATTTAAAAAAAAGCCCACAGGGTCAGGATGAGGCCAAAGAGAGATGAGCAACTATTCCATAGTTCTAAGGAGCATAAATCCAGGGTGTCTCGCATTCATTTATTTATTCAATCGTATTTACTGAGTGCTTACTGTGTGCAGAGCACTGTACTGAGCGCTTAGAAAGTATAATTCGGCAACAGATAGAGACAATCCCTACAGAACGATGGGCTCACCGTCCAGAAGTGGGGAGACAGACAACAAAACAAGACAAGCAGACAGGAATCAATAGCAAAATAGCCTATGGCCCGCGTTCCTAATGTGGTCCTCTAGTCGACAGAACATAGTCCACCTGAGAGTTTTCCATTTTCCATACATTTTCCATAAGTAGCCTAGCGAGCACATGTGAACTCCAAGGCTAATATGACCCCACCAACTGCCCGACTCCACCCTTCTGGAACTGACTGTCAACAGGTTTCAAGCTGCCAGGTTGAAAATCAATTGAACAACAAATGATCAATCGATCAACGGTAGTGATCGAGCCCTTCCCGGGTGCAAAGCCCTGTACTAAGTGCTAGGGAAAATATAAGGGAATTGGTAGATACACTCATTCATTCGTTCATCTAAATCAATCGTATTTATTAAGCGTTTGCTGTGTGCAGAGCACTGTACAACACACTTGGGAAAGTACAGTACAACAAAAAGCAGTGACAATCCCTGCCCGTCAGAAGCTTTCAGCCTCGCGGGGCGGTGTGCAGAGCACTGTACTACACACTTGGGAAACTACAGTACAACAAAAAGCAGTGACAATCCTTGCCCGCCAGAAGCTTACAGCCTCGCAGGGTAGATGCATTAAAATAAAATATGCATATGTTCCTAAGGGCTGTGGGGCTGAGGCAGGCAGGGGTGGCATTTGTTAAACGCTTACTATGTGCCAGGCACTGTTCTAAGCGCTGGAGAGGATACAAGGTGATCAGGTTGTCCCACGTGGGGCTCACGGTCTTCACCCCCATTTGACAGATGAGGTCACTGAGGCTCAGAGAAGTGAAATGACTTGCCCAAAGTCACACAGCTGACAAGCGGCTGAGCCGGGACCTGAACCCATGACCTCTGCCTCCCAAGCCCAGGCTCTTTCCGCCAGGCCACGCTGCTTCTCTAAGATAGGGGTGACTATTTTGTTAATGAGATGTACATCACCTTGATTCTATTTTTTTGCTATTGTCTTAATGAGATGTTCATCCCCTTGAGTCTACTTATTGCCATTGTTCTTGTCGGTCCATCTCCCCCGATTAGACCGTGAGCCCGTCAAAGGGCAGGGACTGTCTCTGTCTGTTACCGATTTGTTCATTCCAAGCGCTTAGTACAGTGCTCTGCACAGAGTAAGCGCTCCATAAATACTATTGAATGAATGAATAAAGGGTAAAAGATCCAAGCGGAGAGTTGATGCAGGAGGGGAAATGAGGGCTTAGTCGGGGATGGCCTCTTAGAGGAGATGGGATTTTAATAAGGCTTTGAAGGTGGGAAGAGTGGCGGTCTGTCAAATATGAAGAAATTGGGGATAATCAGTGTGGTTTAGTGGAAAGATCCCGGGCTTTGAAGTCGGAGGTCCTGGGTTCGAATCCCGGCTCCGCCACTCGTCTGCTGTGTGACCTTGGGCAAGTCACTTCACTTCTCTGTGTCTCAGTTACCTCTTCTGTAAAATGGGGATTAAGACTGTGAGCCCCACGTGGGACAACCTGATTCCCTTGTGTCTACCCCCCAGCGCTTAGAACAGTGCTCTGCACACAGTAAGCGCTTAACAAATACCAACATTATGATGAAGTCAATCAGACAATTGTATTTATTGAGCGCCTACTGTGTGCAGAGCACTGTATTTAGCGCTTGGGAGAGTACGCTATAACAATAAACAGATACGTTCCCTGCCCACCACCAGTTTATAGTCTGGGGGAGGGAGCTCCAGGCCAGAGGGAGGATGTGGTCAAGGGCAGGGATGAGAGACATGAGATCGAGGCACCGTGAATAGAAGCAGCGTGGCTCGGTGGAAAGAGCCCGGGCTTCGGAGTCGGAGGTCATGGGTTCGACTCCCGGCTCGGCCACTTGTCAGCTGTGTGCCCGTGGGCAAGTCACTTAACTTCTCTGTGCCTCAGTGACCTCATCTGTAAAATGGTGATTAACTGTGAACCTCACGTGAGACAAACCTTTCATTCATTCATTCAATAGTATTTATTGAGCGCTTACTATGTGCAGAGCACTGTACTAAGCGCTTGGGATGAACAAGTCGGCAACAGATAGAGACAGTCCCTGCCGTTTGACGGGCTTACAGTCTAATCGGGGGAGACGGACAGACGAGAACAATGGCACTAAACAGCGTCGAGGGGAAGAACATCTCATAAAAACCATGGCAGCTAAATAGAATCAAGGCGATGTACAATTCATTAACAAAATAAATAGGGTAACGAAAATATATACAGTTGAGCGGACGGGTACGGTGCTGTGGGGATGGGAAGGGAGAGGTGGAGGAGCAGAGGGAAAAGGGGAAAATGAGGCTTTAGCTGCGGAGAGGTAAAGGGGGGATGGCAGAGGGAGTAGAGGGGGAAGAGGAGCTCAGTCTGGGAACGCCTCTTGGAGGAGGTGATTTTTAAGTAAGGTTTTGAAGAGGGAAAGAGAATCAGTTTGGCGGAGGTGAGGAGGGAGGGCGTTCCGGGACCGCGGGAGGACGTGACCCAGGGGTCGACGGCGGGATAGGCGAGACCGAGGGACGGCGAGGAGGTGGGCGGCAGAGGAGCGGAGCGTGCGGGGTGGGCGGTAGAAAGAGAGAAGGGAGGAGAGGTAGGAAGGGGCGAGGTGAGGGAGAGCCTCGAAGCCTAGAGTGAGGAGTTTTTGTTTGGAGCGGAGGTCGATAGGCAACCACTGGAGTTGTTTAAGAAGGGGAGTGACATGCCCGGATCGTTTCTGCAGGAAGATGAGCCGGGCAGCGGAGTGAAGAATAGACCGGAGCGGGGCGAGAGAGGAGGAAGGGAGGTCAGAGAGAAGGCTGACACGGTAGTCTAGCCGGGATATAACGAGAGCCCGTAATAGTAAGGTAGCCGTTTGGGTGGAGAGGAAAGGGCGGATCTTGGCGATATTGTAGAGGTGAAACCGGCAGGTCTCGGTAACGGATAGGATGTGTGGGGTGAACGAGAGGGACGAGTCAAGGATGACACCGAGATCGCGGGCCTGCGGGACGGGAAGGATGGTCGTGCCATCCACGGTGATGGAGAAGTCTGGGAGCGGACCGGGCTCGGGAGGGAAGATGAGGAGCTCAGTCTTGCTCATGTTGAGTTTTAGGTGGCGGGCCGACATCCAGGTGGAGACGTCCCGGAGGCGGGAGGAGATGCGAGCCCGAAGGGAGTGGGAGAGAACAGGGGCGGAGATGTAGATCTGCGTGTCATCTGCGTAGAGATGGTAGTCAAAGCCGTGAGAGCGGACGAGTTCACCGAGGGAGTGAGTGTAAATGGAGAACAGAAGAGGGCCGAGAACTGACCCTTGAGGAACTCCAACAGTTAAAGGATGGGAGGGGGAGGAGGCTCCGGCGTAGGAGACCGAGAATGATCGGCCAGAGAGGTAAGAGGAGAACCGGGAGAGGACAGAGTCCGTGAAGCCAAGGTGAGATAAGGTATGGAGGAGGAGGGGATGGTCGACAGTGTCAAAGGCAGCAGAGAGGTCAAGGAGGATCAGAATGGAGTAGGAGCCATTGGATTTGGCAAGAAGGAGGTCATGGGTGACCTGATCCCCCTGTCTCTCCCCCAGCGCTTAGAACAGTGCTCTGCACATAGTAAGCGCTTAACAAATACCAACGTTATTAGAAGGACACTGGAAGGGCCAAGTGTGTGGGCTGGGAGATCAGTGAGGTAAGATAGGAGGGGATGAGGTGATTTGAGTGCTTTAAAGCCAAAGGCAAGGAGTTTCTGTTTGATGTGAAGGTGGATGGGCAACCACGAGAGGTTCTTGAAGAACTGGGAGATATGGACTGTTATGTTTTTGAGAAAAATGATATCCGGGCAGCAAAGTGAAGTATGGGCTGAAGTAGGGAGAGACAAGAGGCAGGGAGGTCAGTGAGGTTTGGCTGTCAATAAAAACATTCCTGCAGAAGTCCATCATTCATTCAATTCAATAGTATTTACTATGGGCAGAGCACTGTACTAGTATTTACTATGTGCAGAGCACTGTACTAAGCGCTTGGAATGGACAATTTGGCAACAGATAGAGACCATCCCTGCCCAATGATGGGCTTATAGTCTTATCGGGGGAGACAGACGGACAAAAACAAGACAACATAATCACGATAAATAGAATCAAGAGAACGTACACCTCATTAACAAAATAAATAGGGTAATAAAAATATGTACAAATGAGCACAGATGGACTTCTAGTCACTGTTGAAAAAACGTATATCTCCGCTGTTAGTCAGGGAGGTGAAGATAGGAAATCTGGAGAATTCAAATGCAAATGTATCACACATTTTCCTTTTAGTTCAACAGGCGGTGTAAAAATTGTTAGTAAGATCACTGAGGAATGAAGAGGCAAATCACACTCTCCACTCCACGTAGGCAGAACATGTCTAGTCTACTCTGGAAAAAAATCACTCCCACACTGAATTTCTCATTTGGAAAATAATTTCATAACAAGTATACTCACACCTCTTATGACATCCACCTCTTGCTTACACACTATTTTGGCCTACAAAATTTTCCTGAATATACTATTGCTTTTTGATCAACCTTGTTTAATATGTACATCGAGTCATCCCATTTCCAATGTTTTCTTTTCCTTTGGAAAGGTTGAAATGAATTTCAGTTTTTAAAAGGCTTTCTTGTAGCCCTTTAAATGTGAATTTAGGGTTTCTAGCTTTCATGGCCTCAAAAGAGAAATCATTTGAAAAGCTCCGGGCACGGGGGGAGTGGTGTCAAACAATTTAAAGAAATGTTCTTAGCGCGGCAAGATGTTCCACAGATAATTTAAAGATGGGGTAATGAAAGAAGATGTGGATAGGGACACGAGTTAGTACGATCTAAGGGTATGGAAGATAGGCACGTGCTACGTGATAGAAATTGGGAGATATAGTAGGGGGAAATTAGACATTTAATCAGGGAAGGTTTCCTGGAAGAGATGTGATTTCAGAAGGGCTTTGAGGATGGGGAGAAATGTGGTTTGTGAGACTTGAAGAGGGAAAGAGTTCATTCATTCAATCCTATTTAATGAGCGCTTACTGTGTGCGGAGCACTGTCCTAAGCGCTCGGAAAGTACAATTCAGCAACGAATAGAGATAATCCCTGCCCACAGCGGGCTCCTAGTCTCCAGACAAGGGGAAAAGTGGGAGCAGGAGGTCAGTGACAACCAAGCACGGAGAGTAGCTTAGTTTGAGAGATGCCAAGAGAGTGGATAAGGAAGAGAACTGACGCAGTGTCTGAAAGCCAATGGTCAGGAGTTTCTATTTGAAAAGTGCGATAATTCACCAACAGGAAATAAGGCAAACTGACACCCTCAGCTTTGTGTCGGTCTAAGACTCTCTTCCTCTACCACAGGACAATAATCACAAAATGCAGTCACACCTGTGGTGTCCCAACTTGTCTAGGGACAAATGACAATGTAATAAGGAAAATATAGGTTTCACGTCTACACAGGTAAGTGAAGTCATAATTCCAGTGTTCTTGTGGTAGATCTTTTGGCAGAGAAGCAGCCTGGCTTAGTGCAAAGAGCCCGGGTTTGGGAGTCGGAGGACACGGGTTCTAATCCCGGCTCCGCCACTTGTCTGCCAGGTGACCTTGGGCAAGTCAATTTGCTTCTCTGTGCCTCAGTTACCTCATTTGTAAAATGGGGATTAAAGGTCACTTAACCTCTCTGTGCCTCAGCTACCCCATCTATAAAATAGATATTAGAAGTGTTGCCCCACGTGGGACAACCTGATTTCCCTGTATCTACCCCAGCGCTTAGAACAGTCCTTGGCACAGAGTAAGCGCTTAACAAATACCATAATAATAATAAAGTCATATTCATTCAAAAACCGTTGAGCCAACGTGAAAGCTGTTCTCTGTTTCAGACCCACAGTATATATATTTTCTGATAGAAAGCCTTTCAAGTGGTATATTTTGGATTACCGTGTACGCTGTCTTACCTACCAGATCTGGCTGGAGCCGGAAAATCAGAGGCAGGGAGTAAAACATGGCGTACAAGGTCGTCAGGATGGAAGAGACCCAGGACTGCTGAACCTCCCGACTTCTGGGAATTCGGTGTGTGGTGTACTGAAAGGGAATAGGAGAAGGTTCAAATCAAGGCCCGAGCCATCGGACTCGTGCTCATCGTTACCATCGCGAGGAAAAACTTGCTTGCTCTTCCTTTCTATTTTGAACACTTATAATGTAGCATCACTTGGCTTATTTCGGTCATTTTTGTTCGTCTCCCTTCTTAGGCTGTGACTGTGCCTGCCTCGATTACTTTGGATCTATCATTCATTCAATCGTATTCATTGAGCGCTTACTCTGTGCAGAGCACTGTACTAAGCGCTTGGACTGTACATTTCGGCAATAGAGACAATCCCCGCCCAGTAACGGACTTGTCACAGTTCTTAGTACAGTGTTCGGCTTTTCAAAGCAATCGATGATATTTATCGAGCGCTCGCTCTGTGCAGAGTGCTGTACTAAGCACTTGGGAGAGCACAGTTCAGTAAGTAGGCCTGATACCTGACTTGAGGGAATTTACACGTTTATGAGAGATATTCAGAAGCCACACTGCTAGTGACCACAGAATATAGCAGCTTCCAGGCAGACAACTCTTCTTAAATGGGGCTTAAATTGTGCAAGTCACTTCACTTCTCTGTGCTTCAGTTACCTCATCTGTTAAATGGGATTTAATCCTAAATTTAATTTAATTTAAATGGGTGTAGGCCATGGATTGTGTCTAACACGATCAGAGAAGCAGCATGGCTCAGTGGATAGAGCAGAGGCCCAGAAGGATCTGGGTTCTAATCCCAGCTCTGCCAAATGTCTGTTATGTGACCTGGGGCAGGTCACTTAATTTCTCTAGAGAAGCAGCGTGGCTCAGTGGAAAGAGCACGGGCTTTGGAGTCAGAGGTCATGAGTTCGAATCCCAGCTCTGCCACTTGTCTGCTGTGTGACCTTGGGCAAGTCACTTCACTTCTCTGGGCCTCAGTTACCTCATCTGTAAAATGGGGGTGAAGACTGTGAGCCCCACGTGGGACAACCTGATTCCCCTGTGTCTACCCCAGCGCTTAGAACAGTGCTCTGCCCATAGTAAGCGCTTAACAAATACCAACATCATCATCATCTGGCCTCAGTTCCCTCATCTTTAAAATGGGGATGAAGACTGTGAGCCCCGTTTGGGACAGGACTGTGTCCACTCTGACTAACTTGTATTCTATCCCAGTGCTTAGAACAGTGCTTGGCACCTAGTAAGCACTTAACAAGTACCATTATTATTATTATTATTATCTTGAATCTATCCCAGAGCTGAGTATAAGGCCTGGAACATAGAGCTTCACAAATATCATAAACAAAAAAATGGGGCTGAACATGATGATGATGTGGAGGTAGAGTTTTCCCTTTAACTCCGCAGCTCCAGGAAGTGAGGGTTCTTTTTTGTTTGTATGTTTTTTGGTTTTGTTTTTTTTTAACGGCATTTGTTAAGCACGTACTATGTGCCGGAACTGTACTAAGCACTGGGGTAGATACAAGATCATTCAATCATTCAATCATATCATTCGTTCAATCATATTGAGCGCTTACCGTGTGCAACACATTGTTCAAAGTCCCTGTCCCACACAGGGTTCACAGTCTTAATGGCCCCTTTCCAGATGGTGAGGTAACTGAGGCACAGAGAAGTTAAATGACTTGTCCAAGGTCACACAGCAGGCAAGTGACAGAGCCAGGTCCTCCCAAGCTCCTGTTCTTTCACTAGGCCACGCTGCTTCTCCGGAGGCAGAAGAGAACAAGGCTCATTATTCTTTACTAGGTGTACATAACACCTCTTTTCCAATGAGCTCAGAGCTTGTAAAATGATGCATTTCTTAAACCATAAACTTCAAAGCAACTATTCAAGGGAAGACTAGCCTATGTTATGAGAATCTTGTCTGGCTAAGCTCAGAGGCGTCTGTTGGGCTGACAATAGATAAACATAATAATAAATGAAAGCATTCTCCAGAAAATAAAATTCCTTTTCATTAAGAAGTTGTGTCATTGTTATTATCACAGCAAAATACATTTTACGAAGTCTCCCCTTTACCCCAGTTCTCTTACAAGATACATTTTCAGACTAATTCTTTTTCTTTAGCCTCCATGGCAATTTTCAGTTAAAATTTTTAGAAGATGACCCCTCTAATTGCTGTTTCTTATCTGTGATGTTGATTGTGGACTGCAGAGGCTCTTTGAGGGCAGGAATCATGACTACTAAGTCGGTATAGTGCTCGAGAAGCAGCATGGCTCAGTGGAAAGAGCCCGGGCTTGGGAGTCAGAAGTCATGGGTTCGAATCCCGGCTCTGCCACTTGTCAGCTGTGTGACTGTGGGCAAGTCACTTCACTTCTCTGTGCCTCAGTCCCCTCATCTGTAAAATGGGGATTAACTGTGAGCCTCACGTGGGTCAACCTGATTACCCTGTATCTCCCCCAGCGCTTAGAACAGTGCTCGGCACATAGTAAGCACTGAACAAATACCAACAGTATTAGTAAATGCTCAATAATATTCACTGATCCCTTAAAAAAAATCTTAAGGGGTTTTAATGTACATTCTGAATCTGCAGAATTTTATATTTTCAATCAATCAACAGCATTTATTGAGTGCTTACTGTGTGCAGAGCACTACCCTAAGCATTTAGAGTTCAATACAATAGTACTGGTAATCATAATAATATAGTAATAATAATAATAATTGTAGTACCTGTTAAGCACTTTACTATATGCCAAGCGTTGGGGTGGATACGAGGAAATTGGGTTGGACACAGTCCCTGTCCCATGTGGGGCTCATAATCTCAATCTCCATTTTACAGATGATGATGATGATGGTATTTGTTAAGTGCTTACTAAGTGCCAAACAATGTTCTAAGCGCTGGGGGAGATAAAAGGTCATCAGGTTGTCCCATGTGGGCTCACAATCTTCATCCCCATTTGACAGATGAGGGAACTGAGGCACAGAAAAGTGAAGTGACTTGCCCAAAGTCACATAGCCGTCAAGTGGCCGAGCCGGGATTAGAACCCACAACCTCTGACTCCCAAGCCCGGGCTCTCGCCACGAGGCCACGCTGCTTCTTAAGCATGAGGGAACTGAAGCGCAGAGAAGTGAAGTGACTTCCCCAAGGTCACAGAGCAGACAAGTGGCGGATCCGGGATTAGAATCCATGACCTTCTGCCTCCCAGGCCTGTGCTCTATCCACTAGGCCATGCTACTTCTCACGGTAGCCACGTTCCCGGTTGCAAACATTTTTACAGCACTTAAACAAGAAGTCGGGCACCGGGGTTGCCGTTCTGGCCTACGACTGAGAAAATTTCGAAAACAAAATAAATAGAGAGGCTTAGGGCAAAGAAACTGAGATCAGCTCTACAAATTTAGGCTCAACAAAGACCAAAAAAATATAGAACCCCAAATGAGATACAGTAATTAACAGTCAAAATTAAAACATTCAGCTTCTAAGATCTTAGCTGGTGCTCAAACCCTGAACTAGGCTTCATTTCGATACCCACTGAGCTAGAGAAGCAGCGTAGCTCAGTGGAAAGAGACCGGGCTTGGGAGTCAGAGGTCATGGGTTCAAATCCCGGCTCCGCCACTTGTCAGCTGTGTGACTGGGGGCAAGTCACTTCACTTCTCAGTGCCTCAGTTACCTCCTCTGTAAAATGGGGATTAAGACTGTGAGCCTCACGTGGGAAACCTGATTACCCTGTATCTACCCCAGTGCTTAGAACAGTGCTCTGCACATCTCGCCCCCCTTTCCCTCCGCCGCTCTCGCTCCACTAACCCACAGCCCCGGATCACCTCCTCCGTCCGCCTCCTACGCTCCTATGCTCGAGCTGCCGAGCGCTGCTGGCGAAAGTCCAAGCACCAAGCCGACCTCACACACTTCAAATTTATCCTTTCCTGCCTTAACTCTGCCCTCTCCTCCGCCAGGCAAAGCTTCTTCTCCTCCCTCATCGACACCCATGCCCGTCACCCCCGCCGATTGTTCCGGACCTTTAACTCTCTCCTTAGGCCCCCTGTTCCTCCCCCTCCCCCATCTCTCACCCCTAATGATCTGGCCACCTATTTCCTCACGAAAATCAACACGATCAGGTCTGAGCTCCCCAAAGTCACCCCTCCGCCTCTCCCCTCCCCCCCAACGACCCCCTCCCCTACTTTCCCATCCTTCCCTGCAGTATCCTCAGAGGAGATCTCCTCCCTCCTCGCAAGTGCCACCCCCTCCACCTGCGCCTCGGACCCCATTCCCTCTCACCTTCTTAAAACCGTCGCCCCTGCCCTCCTCCCTTCCTTAACTTCTATTTTTAACCACTCAATCTCCAAGGGCTCCTTCCCCTCTGCCTTCAAACATGCCCACGTCTCCCCCATCCTAAAAGAACCCGCTCTTGACCCCACTTCCCCGTCCAGTTATCGTACTATCTCCCTACTACCCTTCCTTTCCAAAATCTTAGAACGAGTCGTCTACAGTCGATGCCTAGAATTCCTTAACTCCCATTCTCTCCTAGACCCCCTCCGATCTGGCTTCCGTCCCCTCCACTCTACCGAGACTGCTCTCTCTAAGGTCACCCGTGACCTCCTTCTTGCCAAATTCGATGGCTCCTACTCCATTCTGATCCTCCTCGACCTCTCTGCTGCCTTTGACACTGTCGACCATCCCCTCCTCCTCCATACCTTATCTCACCTTGGCTTCACGGACTCTGTCCTCTCCCGGTTCTCCTCTTACCTCTCTGGCCGATCATTCTCGGTCTCCTACGCCGGAGCCTCCTCCCCCTCCCATCCTTTAACTGTTGGAGTTCCTCAAGGGTCAGTTCTTGGCCCTCTTCTGTTCTCCATTTACACTCACTCCCTCGGTGAACTCATCCGCTCTCACGGCTTTGACTACCATCTCTACGCAGATGACACGCAGATCTACATCTCCGCCCCCGTCCTCTCCCCCTCCCTTCGGGCTCGCATCTCCTCCCGCCTCCGGGACGTCTCCACCTGGATGTCGGCCCGCCACCTAAAACTCAACATGAGCGAGACTGAGCTCCTCATCTTCCCTCCCAAACCCGGTCCGCTCCCAGACTTCTCCTCCATCACCGTGGATGGCACGACCATCCTTCCCGTCCCGCAGGCCCGCAATCTCGGTGTCATCCTTGACTCGTCCCTCTCGTTCACCCCACGCATCCTATCCGTTACCGAGACCTGCCGGTTTCACCTCTACGATATCGCCAAGATCCGCCCTTTCCTCTCCACCCAAACGGCTACCTTACTATTACGGGCTCTCGTTATATCCCGGCTAGACTACCGTGTCGGCCTTCTCTCTGACCTCCCTTCCTCCTCTCTCGCCCCGCTCCGGTCTATTCTTCACTCCTATGCCCGGCTCATCTTCCCGCAGAGACGATCTGGGCCTGTCACTCCCCTTCTTAAACAACTCCAGTGGTTGCCTATCGACCTCCGCTCCAAACAAAAACTCCTCACTCTAGGCTTCAAGGCTCTCCATCACCTCGCCCCTTCCTACCTCTCCTCCCTTCTCTCTTTCTACCGCCCACCCCGCACGCTCCGCTCCTCTGCCGCCCACCTCCTCGCCGTCCCTCGGTCTCACCCATCCCGTCGTCGACCCCCGGGTCACGTCCTCCCGCGGTCCCGGAACGCCCTCCCTCCTCACCTCCGCCAAACTGATTCTCTTTCCCTCTTCAAAACCTTACTTAAAAATCACCTCCTCCAAGAGGCCTTCCCAGACTGAGCTCCTCTTCCCCCTCTACTCCCTCTGCCATCCCCCCTTTACCTCTCCGCAGCTAAAGCCTCATTTTCCCCTTTTCCCTCTGCTCCTCCACCTCTCCCTTCCCATCCCCACAGCACCGTACTCGTCCGCTCAACTGTATATATTTTCGTTACCCTATTTATTTTGTTAATGAATTGTACATCGCCTCGATTCTATTTAGTTGCCATTGTTTTTACGAGATATTCTTCCCCTTGACGCTGTTTATTGCCATCGTTCTTGTCTGTCCGTCTCCCCCGATTAGACTGTAAGCCCGTCAAACGGCAGGGACTGTCTCTATCTGTTGCCGACTTGTTCATCCCAAGCGCTTAGTACAGTGCTCTGCACATAGTAAGCGCTCAATAAATACTATTGAATGAATGAATGAGTGCTTAACGAATACTAACATTATTATTAATAAGGTGCTCGCTAAATACTGTCGATTGATTACTTAAGCAAAGAGTAAGCAAAGAGCAAGCGCCTAACAAATGCCAACATTATTTATTATTATTATTATTATTATTATTCTATCTCTTGCTGGCATCCATAAGTTTCAAGTCAGTAGGGGCAGGGCCAAAGAGGAAGAAAGAAGAAAAAGAAAAGAAAGAAAGAGAGCTGGATGGAGAAGCAGCGTGGCTCAGTGGAAAGAGCCCGGGCTTTGGAGTCAGAGGTCATGGGTTCGAATCCTGGCTCCGCTGTGTGGCTGGGGGCAAGTCACTTAACTTCTCTGTGCCTCAGTTATCTTATCTGTAAAATGGGGATTAAGACTGTGAGCCCCACGTGGGACAACCTGATTCCCGATTAGACTGTGAGCCCATTATTGGGCAGGGATGGTCTCTATCTGTTACCGATTTGTACATTCCAAGCGCTTAGTCCAGTGCTCTGCACATAGTAAGCGCTCAATAAATACTATCGAATGAATACCCCAGCGCTTAGAACAGTGCTCTGCACATAGTAAGTGCTTAACAAATGCCAACATTACTATTATTATTGTTGTGGAGCGGCACACAGAGAAATAGAGACTGAGGGAACGAGAGAGAGAGAAAGCCAGAGAGGGGGTGGAAGAGAAAGGGAGGGATGGGAGGGAACAAAGGAGCAGTGATAAACGGAAAAACAGCGACAAAGAGAGAAATAGGGAGAGACAGAGGGAATGAGAGACACAGAGAGAGAGAGAGAGCGAGAGAGAGTGAGTCAGAGAGTGGGTGGAAGAGAAAGGGAGGGATGGGAGGGAACAAAGAAGCAGTGCGGGCTACTGGAAAGAGCAAGAGTTCTGAAGTCAGAGGACCTGGGTCATAAACCCGGCTCCACCACTTGTCCGCTACGTGACCTTGGGCAAGTCACTTCACTTCTCTGTGCCTCGGTTCCCTCATCGGGAAAATGGGAAATCAATACTTGTTCTCCCTCCTACTTATGGGAGCTCCATGGGGGACAGAGGCTTGCACTTGGAGCTGTGACTTTTCGGGGTTTGATAATAACAAATTATTAATTATGGTATTAATTAATAACACGACAACAAAATCAGGCCTTCGGGACGTTCCAAGCACTTAGTACAGTGCTGTGCACATAGTAAGCGCTCAATAAATACTGTTGAATGAATGAATAAAATGAAGCCTTTCCATCATTATATATTACTCTGCAGGCCCTCAGGAAAAGCTAATTACCACACACAAGTTGCAAAATTCGGTAGCAGTTTACCCCACTCTGCCAAATCCAACACTTTATTAGAGGATAAACCTCATTTTGTCTCTCTCTCTCCTCCCTCCCCTGCCTACCGTGTCTCTCTCCAGATTTTACAAAAGCATTAATTACCGGTTACAAGGATTTCGGAGTTAACAATGCACATTCCATATCTATTTCCTGGCAGTAAGGGCAATACTCGCATTTCCAGATCTCTGTTCTCTGGGACTGAATTGCATTGGCAATTACAAAAAGACTGAATGGCCGGAGTTAAAAGCTCATGATTATCATTAAAATATTTCAGTGAAGAACACTATAAATTGACACATTCTCACAGGGCATATGGTCTTATTCTAAAAGCCAGCATTGCTAATTTTCAAAACTTTTATATTGCTGTACAAAACGGGGGATTAATACAGCTATTTCTCTGCTGGTTAAAAAAAAAATACGCGTTTGCAAAAACTGATGAATAGCTGCTTCCTCCAGGATCACAATTCATTATTCATACAAATGCCTGGATATTTTCTGGATTTTCAGAAATACACTTCACTTTGTCACAGTACAAGCAGCCATGCTACTTAAAAGTGGAGAAAAATTTCAACTTCTTTGACATGTTAATTTTCCAAAAGGGGCACATTTACCCTCAACCTTCTAATTCGACAAATCTCAGTTTTAAATCTATTTGATATCAACTCATACCGAAGTGAATTAGTTCATTTAACTTGTATTTTTAAAAAGATTCCTTAATATTAAATCAGCTATGCAATTTGCACAATGCATAATACTAAAAAGTAACCAGGCAGCAGCCAGTGAAATTTAGCGAAGCATTTCTTTTTGATTCTTATCTTCCAAGGTTTCCGAAAACCGTGTTTGTAGGAGGTATTAATATTAATAATAATAACAATTACATTTGATAAGTGCTTAATAAGGGCTTGGGAGTCAGAGGTCTTGGGTTCTAATCCCAGCTCTGCACCTTGTCTGCTGTGTGGCCTTGAACAAGTCACTTCACTTCTCTTGCCTCAGTGACCTCGTCTGAAAAATGGGGATTTAGACTGTGAGCCCTACGAGGGACAACCTGATTCCCTTGTATCTACCTCAGCGCTTAGGACAGTGCTTGGCAAATAGTAAGCACTTAACACCATAAATTATTAATTGTGTGCCAAGCACTGAACCAACCATGGTGGTAGATTTGAGAAAATGGAGGATTATCCCCACTGCTTTCAAAAATGCCTACGGACCCCTCCCCAAATACCCTTCCCTACACTTAGAGAAGCAGTGTGGCTCAGGGGAAAGAGCCCGGGCTTGGCAGTCAGAGGTCATGGGTTCGAATCCTGGCTCTGCCACTTGTCAGCTGTTTGACCGTGGGCAAGTCACTTAACTTCTCTGTGCCTCAGTGACCTCATCTGTAATAATAATGTTAACAATGTTGGTATTTGTTAAGCGCTTACTATGTGCCGAGCACTGTTCTAAGCGCTGGGGGAGATACAGGGTCATCAGGTTGTCCCACGTGAGGCTCACAGTTAATCCCCATTTTACAGATGAGGGAACTGAGGCACAGAGAAGTGAAGTGACTCGCCCACAGTCACACATCTGTAAAATGGGGATGAAGATTGTGAGCCTCACGTGGGGCAACCTGACTACCCTGTATCTACCCCAACACTTAGAACAGTGCTCTGCACATAGTAAGCGCTTAACAAATACCAACATCATTATTATTATTATCGCCCCATCTCCCTCCTTCCATTCTTCTCCAAATTCTTGAGCGAGTCATTTACATGAACCGTTTCCACTTCCTCTCCTCCAGTTCTCTCCTTGATGCCCTCCAATCTGGCTTCCTCCCCCTTCCCTCCATGGAATCAGTTCTCTTTAAGGTCATCGATTACCTTCTTCTCACCACATCTGGCTGCCTCCACTCCATCCTAATCCTCCTCGACCCCGCAGCGGCCTTAAAAAGAAAAAATAAATGGTGGTATTTGTTAAGCGCTTCCTATGTGCAAAGCACTGTTCTAAGCGCTGGGGGATTCAAGGTGATCAGGTTGTCCCACGTGGGGCTCACAGTTTTAATCCCCACTTTACAGATGAGGTAACTGAGGCACAGAGAAGATAAGTGACTTGCCCAAAGTCACACAGCTGGCAAGCGGCCGAGCCGGGCACTGCGGATCACCTCCTTCTCCGGGCAACATTATCCAACCTTGGCTTCACGAACCACCCTCTCCTAGTTCTATCTCTCTGCTGTTCATTCTCAAGTCTCTTTCGCAAGCTCCTCCTCTGCCTCTCACCTTCTAGCTGGGGGGGTCCCTCAAGTCTCAGTTCTGGGGCCCCTTCTCTTTTCCATCTACACCCTCTCCCTCGGAGAACTCGTTCGCTTCCATGGCTTCAGCTACCACCTCTACGCCGACGATTCCCAAATCTACATCTCCAGCCCCGATTTCTCTCCTTCTCTGCCGTCTCGTATTCCTTCCTGCCTTCAGGACATCTCTACCTGGATGTCCCGCCGGCACCTCAAACTGACCATGTCCAAAACAGAGCCCCTTATCTTCCAACCCAAACCCCGTCCTCCCCACCCTTTAATAATCATAATAATGGTATTTGTTAAGCGATTACTATGTGCCAAGCCCTGTTCAGAGCGCTGGGGTAGCACGTGGGGCTCACAGTCTTAATCCCCATTTTCCAGATGAGGGAACTGAGGCCCAGAGAAGTGAAGTGACTGGCCCACAGTCACACAGCTGACAAGCGGCAGAGCCGGGAGTCGAACCCATGACCTCTGACTCCGAAGCCCGGGCTCTTTCCACTGAGCCACGCTGCTTCCCCAGTCTAGACGGGGAGAAAGACAGTGTCGGCAGATTCGCATTTCCTCCTGCCTTCAGGACATCTCTATCTGGAAGCCCTGCCGATACCTCAGACTTCACGAGATGTCCAAAACACAACTGCCCATCTTCCCATCCCAACCCTGTCCCCCTCCTACTGACTTTCCTCTCACTGTTTACAGCACCGCCGTCCTCCCATTCTCACAAGCCTGTGATCGTGGCATTATCCTCGACTCGTCTCTGTCATTCAACCCACACCTTCCATCTCACAAAATTCTGTCCGTCTACCTTCACGGCGTCTGTCGAATCCGTCCCCTGCTCCACAGCCAAACTGCTTCCACGCAGCTCCGAGCACATATCACGTAAAGCTCACCTCCTCCAAGAGGCCTTCCCAGACTGAGCTCCCCTTTTCCCTCTGCTCCCTCTACCCCCCATCACCTCTCCGCAGCTAAGCCCTCTTCTCCCCCCTTTCCCTCTGCTCCTCCCCCTCTCCCTTCCCCTCCCCTCAGCACTGTACTCGTCCACTCAACTGTATATATTTTCATCACCCTATTTATTTTCCTAATGAGATGTACATCACCTCGATTCTATTTATTTGCTATTGTTTTAATGAGATGTTCATCCCCTCGATTCTATTTATTGCTATCGTTCTTGTCCGTCCGTCTCCCCCGATTAAATTGTGAGCCCGTCAAAGGGCAGGGACTGTCTCTATCTGTTACCGATTTGTCCATCCCAAGCGCTTAATACAGTGCTCTGCACATAGTAAGCGCTCAATAAATACTATTGAATGAATTATTATTACTCTAATCTGTCTCCCTTTGCAGACTGTAAGCTCCTTTTGAGCAGTTATGGTGCGTAGAAGGTTGGTTCTATCGTCCTTTCCTAAGCATTTACTGCAGTGCTCTGCATACAGTAAGCATTCAATAAAAACCGCTCATTGATTGATTAATTAAGCCACGGGTGGGAAGGGAGCAGACCTTTAGGCCCCTAATAACAAGGTCAGACCGTAGCGTAATCAATAATAATAATAATAACGTTGGTATTTGTTAAGCGCTTACTTTGTGCAGAGCACTGTTCTAAGCGCTGGGGTAGACACAGGGGAATCAGGTTGTCCCACGTGGGGCTCACAGTCTTCATCCCCATTTTACAGATGAGGGAACTGAGGCACAGAGAAGTTAAGTGACTTGCCCACAGTCCCACAGCTGACAAGTGGCAGAGCTGGGATTCGAACTCATGACCTCTGACTCCAAAGCCCATGCTCTTTCCACTGAGCCACGCTGCTTCCCATTCAGCCACAAGCGACTGGCCTAACAAATGGCAGAGCTGGGACTAGAACCCACGACCTTTTAGGTCTGTTCTCTACAGATTAAGGATAAGGAAAATTATGATAGAATAATAATGATTATTACTGTTGCTGAAATAGTAATGATAATATTTGCTAACGAGGTCAGTCGCTTGTGGCCGATTACGGTACGGCCTGACCTCTCTTTGGCCAAACCGAATCTGTTCCGGACAGCCTCCTCGGTGACTTGTCTGCTTTTATGCTAGCCCTCTTCCCCTCCCCACCGGGGAAGAACTCTTCATAATAATAATGATAATGTCGGTATCTGTTAAGCGCTTACTATGTGCCGAGCACTGTTCTAAGCACTGGGGTAGATACAGGGTAATCAGGTCGTCCCACGTGAGGCTCACTGTTAATCCCCATTTTACAGAGGAGGTGACTGAGGACCAGAGAAGTGAAGTGACTTGCCCACAGTCACACAGCTGACAAGTGGCAGAGCTGGGATTCGAACTCATGACCTCTGACTCCCAAGCCCGTGCTCTTCCCACTGAGCCACACTGCTTTCATCCTTCGGCACCGAAGGAAGGCATGGGGTGGGAAAGAGAGTGGGTTGAGGCTGGCGAAAACTTTGCAAGAGCGACATTTTTGTGGGCCTCTACATTAATGATGGTGGCATTTATTAAGCGCTGACTATGTGCCGAGCACTGTTCTAAGCGCTGGGGTAGACACAGGGGAATCAGGTTGTCCCATGTGGGGCTCACAGTCTTAATCCCCATTTTACAGAGGAGGTGACTGAGGGCCAGAGAAGTGAAGTGACTTGCCCACAGTCCCACAGCTGACAAGTGGCGGAGCGGGGATTCGCACTCATGACCTCTGACTCCCAAGCCCGTGCTCTTCCCACTGAGCCACACTGCTTTCATCCTTCGGCACCGAAGCAAGGCGTGGGGTGGGAAAGAGAGTGGGTTGAGGCTGGGGAAAATTTTGCAAGAGCGACATTTTTTGTGGGCCTCTACATTCTTTTGAACCTGTCTGTAAGTCTAAGTTAACGACTGAGGATCACGGTAAAAATATGCATCAAAGTGACTTCACTGCTGAGAACCACGGCTACATCCAGCTCTAGCTCAGTAGCGTAAATAAAATAACAGGTTGCGTGATTAGTGGGGAAATTCCACGGAGGAGTCCCGATGGCATCGCGAACCGCAGGGACACAAATCAAGCGAGCTATGAAGTCATCTTCCTTTCATCTTAGCGCAAAACTTACTGCAGATCCATTTGGAAAAGGGTGGGAGTCTTTGGGAATCCCACACTATTTCAGAGCTCCCGGATCCCACGCGACTCATCCGTTGGTGCGGCCTCTGCGATCGGAAAATGGAACGATTGGCTAAACGAGGCCACGGAGAAAGAATCCAACATTTTCTCGAGTGCTCCTTCGATGAGGTGTCCGGAGAAGGCTGCCGTCGGTATCCGGATATTTAAAAACAGGCCGATAATGATAATGACTGTGGAATTTGTTAAGGGCTTACCGGGGGCCAGCCACTGTACTAAGTGCTGGGGTGGATTCGAGCAAATCGGGGTGGACACCATCCCTGTCCCGCGTGGGGCTCGCGGTCTCAATCCCCATTTTCCAGATGAGGTGACTGAGGTCCAGAGAAGTGAAGTGACTTGCCCGAGGTCACACAGCAGACAAGGGGCGGAGCTGGGATTAGAACCCATGACCTCCGACTCCCAAGCCCGGGCTCGTTCCACTGAGCCAGGCTGATGTTCGAGGCAACCTGCACGCCGTTACCTCTAAAGCACGCTCACAACCCCGTTTCTTCGGACACTGCACCGTGCCCCAGCCAGCCAGATAAATAAAACTGTGGTACTTGTTAAACGCTTCCTATGTGCAAAGCACTGTTCTAAGCGCTGGGGGATACAAGGTGATCAGGTTGTCCCACGTGGGACTTACAGTTTTAATCCCCATTTGACAGATGAGATAACTGAGGCACAAAGAAGTGATTTGCCCAAGGTCACACAGCTGACTAGTGGCGGAGCCGGAATTAGAACCCGTGACCTCTGACTCCTAAACCCACGCTCTTTCCGCTAAGCCACGCTGCTTCCCTAATTCCAAACAGCAATCTACCCAAAGAGGGTCGTGAAAACAGGCATTGGTATTATAATAGTAATAATAATAATAGGGGGATTTGTTAAGCAAGCATGGCTCAGTGGAAAGAGCCCGGGCTTGGGAGTCAGAGGTCATGGGTTCGAATCCCGGCTCTGCCCCTTGTCAGCTGTGTGACTGGGGGCGAGTCACTTCACTTCTCTGGGCCTCAGTTTCCTCATCTGTCAAATGGGGATTCAGACTGTGAGCCTCACGTGGGACAACCTGATTCCCCTATGTCTACCCCAGCGCTTAGAACAGTGCTCTGCACAGAGTAAGCGCTTAACAAATACCAACATTATTAGTACTAGGCATATAGTAAGTGCTGAACAAATACCACAATATTATTAACCTGCAAAATAGTGAGTCAGAGGTCATGAGTTCGAATCCCAGCTCTGCCACTTGTCAGCTGTGTGACTGTGGGCGAGTCACTTCACTTCTCTGTGCCTCAGTTCCCTCATCTGTAAAATGGGGATGAAGTCTGTGAGCCCCACGTGGGACAACCTGATTCCCCCGTGTCTACCCCAGCGCTTAGAACAGTGCTCTGCACATGGTAAGCGCTTAACAAATACCAACATCATTATTATTATTATTATAAAGCAGCATGGCTCAGTGGGTAGAGCACAGGGCTGGGAGTCAGAGGGACCTGAGTTCTAATCCCAGCTCAGCCACGTGTCTGCTGTGTGACCTTGGGCAAGCTGCTTCACTTCTCTGGGTCTTAGGTACCTCATCAGTAAAATGGGAATTAAGACTGAGCCTCATGTGGGACAGGGACTGCGTCCAACCTGATTAACCTGTATCTACCCTAGAGTTCAGAACAGTGCTTGGCACATAGTAAGTACTTAAAGTAGTAGGATTATTATTATTCCTTCATTCAATCGTATCTATTGAGCGCTTAGTGTGCGCACGGCACTGTACTAAGCACTTGGAAAGTACAATTTGGCAACAAATAGAGACAATCTCTACCCAACAACGGACTCACAGTCCAGAGATGCAGCGTGGCTCAGCGGAAAGAGCACGAGCTTGGGAGTCAGAGGTTGTGGGTTCTAATCCCGGGTCCGCCACCTGTCAGCTGTGTGACTTTGGGCAAGTCGCTTCACTTCTCTGTGCCTCAGTGACCTCATCTGGAAAATGGGGATTAAGACTGTAAGCCCGGCGTGGGATGACCTGATCTCCTTGTATCTACCCCAGCGCTTAGAACAGTTGTTTGGCACATAGTAAGCACCGAACAAGTACCATCTTTATTATTATTATTATCATTACAGATCGAGGGAGCGGTAATCAGTCAAAGGTACTTGAGTACCTGAGTGCAATGCACTGTACTAAGCCCTTGGGAGAGTACACGAGAATTAGGAGCCATGATTTCTGTCCTCGAGGAGCGTACAATACAGTGAGGGAGGAAGACACAAAAATAAAATTATAAATCGGACAAACTAATGAGAGTATAATAATGTCGGTATTTGTTAAGCGCTTACTATGTGCCAAGCACGTAAGTATATGGTCATATGAGAAGCAGCGTAGCTCATTGGAAAGAACCCGGGCTTGGGAGTCAGACAGAGGTCATGGGTTCGAATCCCACTCCGCCAGTTGCCAGCTGTGTGACTTTGGGCGAGTCACTTAACTTCTCTGTGCCTCAGCTACCTCATCTGTAAAATGGGGATTAAATACTGTAAGCCCCACATGGGACAACCTCATTGCCTCGTGTCCCCCCGGCGCTTAGAACAGTGCTTTGCACATAGTAAGCGCTTAATAAATACCACCATTTGTTATTTATAATTGCTATGGAGATTTTATGGTACTTTAGCACTCAGACGGCCCGGGAGTGCTGACCTGGCAGTGGCAGGATATAAAGTGGGAATATCAGAAATCAATCGGAGAAGGTCTCCTAGAGGAAACGGGATTTCAAAATGGCTTTGGAGATGGGGAGAGTCGTGCTCGTTCGACGTGAAGGAGGGAAGAGGCCGGAGGGAGGTCAGAGGTGGAAGGCACGAGACGGAGAAGAGAAGGAGGAACGAGGATCCGGTGAGGAGGGGAATGAATAAGCCAGGATGAAATATCTCGATAAATCTGAATAGCTGATTAATGTACAAATAGATATGCTTACAGAAGCGCTGATGATGGGTATTCAAATGATAAGTGCTAATTATGGAAAGACTTCCATGATTAGGTCTTCTTGGCTCCTCTAACGCTAACCTTCTCACTGTACCTCGATCTCGTCGATCTCACCCGCCAATCCCTCGCCCACGTCCTGCCTCTGGCCTGGAACGCCCTCCCTCCTCAGATCTGACAGACAATTTCTCTGCCCCCCTTCAAAGCCTTATCGAAGGCCCATCTCCTCCAGGAGGCCTTCCCTGACTAAGCCCCCCTTTCCTCTTCTCCCACTCCCTCCTGCATCACCCTGACTCGCTCCCTTTATTCATCCCCCTTCCCAGCCCCAAGGCATCAGGTACACATCTGTAAATTATTTATTAATATTAACGTCTGTCTCCCCTTTTAGACTGTAAGCTCGTTGAGGACAGGGAATGTGTCTGCTTATTGTTATACGGTACTTTCTCAAGCCCTTATGACAGTGTTCTGCACCCAGTAAGTGCTCAATAAATAGGACTGAAATAAATATGATTGTATTAAAGATTTAACTTCAATATTACACTTAAATGGGAAGCGGCGTGGCCTAGTGGATAAAGCAGCGCGTGGCTTAGTGGAAAGAGCATGGGCTTGGGAGTCGGAGGTTATGCGTTCTAATTCCGGCTCTGCCACTTGTCAGCTGTGTGACCTTAGCCAAGTCACTTAACTTCTCTGTGCCTCAGTTACCTCATCTGTAAAATGGGGATGAAGACTCTGACCCCCCAGAGGGGACATCTACCCCGGTGTTTAGAACATAGCTTGGCACACAGTAAGCGCTTAACAAGTGCCAACATTATTATTATTATTATTATTATTATTATTATAAAGCATAGGCTTGGAAGCCAGAGGATCTGGTTCTAATCCCAGTTCTGCTACTTGCCTTCAGTGTGACCATGGGCAAGTCATTCTACTTCTCCGTGCCTCGGTTTCCTCAGCTGCAAAATGGGGATTCAATACCTATTCTCCCTCCTGCTTGACTGCGAGCCCCTTGTGGAACAGAGACTCTATCTGGACTGATTAACTTGTATCTACCCCAGCGCTTAAAACAGTGTTTGACGCATAGTAGGCACTTAACGGATACCATAAAAAAAAAACAGAATTTAGAAAAGCAGAGAGAATACTACCATTTGGAAATTAGAAAACACTGTTCACCTTCATCTTTATCACCTCTAAGAGAATGATAAAGCTACAGATGATCTGCAGTGCAGATTTCAAGTCCACAAACTGAAAAGTACGCTAACTTTTGTTATCAAGCAGTGTGTCTCTATTATGAAAGAAAGGTAGTCCAGCTGGGTTCAATTCAAGAGTTGGAGACAATAAAGCCTTTGTATTTGGTGCATTAACTTAGCTCCCCCTCTTGTGGATAAAGAGAGCCACTGTTAAATCAGCTTTTTTCCCTTTTTTTTTTAGGGCCAGGATATTTTTCTACTTCAGAATTATTTTCCTTCATTCATTCAATCGTATTTATTGAGCGCTTACTGTGTGCAGAGCACTGTACTAAGCGCTTGGGAAGTGCAATTCAGCAACAAATAGAGACAATCCCTGCCCACAGCGGGCTCCCGGTCTGCTTTCATTCATTCGTTCACTCATTCAATCGTATTTATTGAGCGCTTACTGTGTGCAGAGCACTGGACTAAGCGCTTGGAAAGTACAATTCGGCAACAGAGACAATCCCTACCCAACAACAGGCTCACAGTCTAGAAGTGGGGGAGACAGAAAACAAAACAAATAGATAGGCATCAATAGCACATAGATTATAGCATATCAATAGTATTATAGATAAATAGAATTATAAATACACATCATTAATAAAATAATAGAATAATAAATATGTAAAAAGAGACACAAGTGCTGTCGGGCGGGAAAGGGGGAAGAGAAGAGGGAGAAAGTCGGGGCGATGGGGAGGGGAGGAGGAGCAGAGGGAAAGGGAGGGCTCAGTGTGGGAAGGCCTCCTGGAGGAGGTGAGCTCTCAGCAGGGCTTTGAAAGGGGGAAGAGAGTTAGTTTGGCGGAGGTGAGGAGGGAGGGCGTTCCAGGATCGCGGGAGGACATGGCCCGGGGGTCGACGGCGGGATAGGCGAGACCGAGGGACGGCGAGGAGGTGCGCGGCGGAGGAGCGGAGCGTGCTGGGTTGGCGGTGGAAAGAGAGAAGGGAGGAGAGGTAGGAGGGGGCAAGGTGACGGAGAGCCTCGAAGCCTAGAGTGAGGAGTTTTTGTCTGGAGCGGAGGTCGATAGGCAACCACTGGAGAGTTTTTGAGGAGGGGGGTGACAGGCCCAGAGCTTTTCTGTAGAAAGACAATCCGGGCAGGACAGTGAAGTATAGACGGGAGCGGGGAGAGACAGGAGGTTCTAAATTGCAAATCATTCTCCAACAGAAATCACTATATTCTGGCACACATCCACGGTCAAAGTTTAAACGTGACCACAGGATAAAAAAAAAAACAAGCTAATACCTGATGGAGGCCTTTACTTACTTTCCTGAGAAACAACGGGACTCAGTGGAAAGAGCAAGATGGGTCCGGAAGTCAGAGGACCTGGCTTCTGACCTTGGCTCAGGCGCTTGCCCGATGTGTGACCTCGGGCAGGTCCATTAACTTCTCTGTGCCTCAGTTTCCTCATCTGTAAAATGGGGATTAAACAAGCCATCATCCCTCCCTCCGAGCCTGTCAACCCCATGTGGGACAGGGTCCCCGTCCAAACAAATGGTCTCATCCAATGCCAGCGGCTTGGCACAAAGCAACCGCTTAACAAATATCACTATTATCATTCTTTCTAATATAGTTAGCTTGAGATATCGGCACTGTGCCGCGCAGGTTTGGGTCTAACGTGGAACGGGTCTAAAAAATGGTGGTATTTGTTAAGCGCTTACTATGTGCAAAGCACTGTTCTAAGCGCTGGGGGATACAAGGTGATCAGGTTGTCCCACATGGGGCTCACAGTTTTAATCCCCATTTTACAGAGGAGGTAACTGAGGTACAGAGAAGTTAAGTGACTTGCCCAAAGTCACGCAGCTGGCAGGAGGCGGAGCCGGGATTCGAACCCATGAACTCTGACTCTCAAGCCCGGGCTCCTTCCACTGTACCCCGCTGCTTCTAGAGGATGTGGAAATTCTGGAAACTACACTGCTGCCCTATCAGTCAGTCAATTGTCTTTATTGAGTGCTCACTGTGTGCAGAGCACTGTGCTAAGCGTTTGGGAGAGTACAATATAACAGACACATTCCCTGCCCACAGTGAGCTTACAGTCTGGTGGCATAGACAGATGTTAATATAAAGAAATAAATGACAGATCTGTACCAAAGTGCTGTGGGGCTGGGAGGGGGGATGAATAAAGGGAGCAAGTCAGGGCAACGCAGAAGGGAGCTGAAGAAAAGAAAAAGAGGGCCGGGATTAGAACCCATGACCTTCTCACTTCCAGGCCCAAGCTCTATCTACTACACCATGATAATAGAATTGGGAGACGTGTTCCCTGCTCACAACAAAATCTTATTAGCTTGCGTGGCTCAGTGGAAAGAGCACGGACTTTGGAGTCAGAGGTCATGGGTTCGAATCCCGGCTCTGCCATTTGTCAGCTGTGTGACTGTGGGCAAGTCACTTCACTTCTCTGGGCCTCAGTGACCTCATCTGTAAAATGGGGATGAAGACCGTGAGCCCCACGTGGGACAACCCGATTCCCCTGTGTCTACCCCAGCGCTTAGAACAGTGCTCTGCACATAGTAAGCGCTTAACAAATACCAACACACTGTACCTACCCCGGCCCTGAGCATAGCTCCTGGAAGACTGCACTTTTTAAAGCAGCGTGGCTCAGTGGAAAGAGCCCGGGCTTGGGAGTCAGGGGTCATGGGTTCTAATCCCAGCTCCGCCCCTTGTCAGCTGGGTGACTGTGGGCAAGTCACTTCTCTGTGCCTCAGTTACCTCATCTGGAAAACGGGGATTAAGACTGTGAGCCCTACATGGGTCAACCTGATTACCTTGTATCGACCTGAGACCTTAGAACAGGGCTTGGGCACACAGTAAGCGCTTCACAAATGCCATCATCATAATTATTATAATTACCCAACTAATTCTGTCCTCATTTCACTGGACGTTTATTGAGCGCTTACTATGCGCCTGGTGCTGTACCGTGCGTTTGGGAGAGTGCGATACGACAGAGTTGGTAGATGCATTCCCTGCCCACGTCAAGCTTACTGTTCAGTTGAGCCAGACAGAACGCCAGTTATAATAATAATGATGGCATTTGTGAAGCGCTTACTACGTGCAAAGCACCGTTCTAAGCGCTGGGGGGATACAAGGTGATCAGGTTGTCCCATGTGGGGTTCACAGTCTTCCTCCCCATTTTCCAGATGAGGGAACGGAGGCACAGAGAAGTGAAGTGACTTGCCCAAAGTCACACAGCTGACAAGCAGCGGATCCGGGATTTGAACCCATGACCTCTGACTCCCCAGCCCGGGCTCTTTCCACTGAGCCACGGATCAGAACAACGTGGCTGGCCTGGAGAATGGGTGAGGTAAGGCATCAAACTCAGCCGGATGAGGCTCCCTCTGCAAGCCAATCCTCCTGGGAGGGGAGCCCGGGCCCTGCCCGCCACGCTACAGGTTCTTGTGGCCCACGGGCTACAGCCCGGGCCTGGGAGTCAGAAGGACCTGAGTTCTAATCCCCGCTCAGCCCCTTGTCCGCTGTGCGACCTCGAGCAAGTCGCTTCGCTTGCTGGGCCTCGGTTACCTCATCTGTAAAACGGGGATTGAGACTGCGAGCCCCACGTGGGACAGGGACCGTGTCCAACCCGATTCGCCTCTATCCACCCCCAGTACTTAGTACAGTGCCTGGCCCATAGTAAGCGCTTAACAAATGCCACAATTAGTATTCATTCAACCTTCATTCATCCTCCCTCCCATCCCCATAGCACATATGTATATATTTGTAATTTATTGGCTGATTTATTTATATTAATGTCTGCTCTCCTTCTCATTTGTGGTGGTGAACATGACTGTCTGTTGTTATACTGTACTCTCCCGAGCGCTTCCTACGGTGCTTTGCACATAGTATGTGCTCAATAAATACAAATGATTGAATGAATGAATGTTTTGCACACAGTGAGCACTCAATCAATGCGACTAAATGAATGAATATTATTATTAGGAAGCTGAGAGAGCACCTCATACTTCTAATTCTGTGGCGAACCATAAGTGCTCAGTAAGTAACTCTCCTCAATAGTGCTATATTGTCCTACCTCTCATACACTAACCCTAATCTTAATACATCAACTACCCTCATCCGTCCGTTTTCACCTGCTGCCCTTCCTCCTCTTCCCCCAGCTCAGGCTTTCACTACTCCCAATTACAGGATGCAAAAAATAATCTTCGATTTCCTCATCAAAAATCGGGGTGGGGCGATCATGTGAGTAAAAAAGAATCTCTTCCTCACAAGAGAAAACAATTACTTCACTCTGCAAATAAAGATTTGCTTTATTTTTCAAAAGTTCATTTTCTTTGTTGTGTTTTGTCGTCGCCCCCCGCCCCCCGTTTCAAGCGGCTTCTTTGAATAGCACGGCGAGTCTTTTTAGCCTTGTCCACCTACCTAGGAAATGGCTAGTCACGCCTACCACGAAGGCACCCGGGCTCTTTAACGGATCCGTTCGAGCATGAAATTTCCCAAAATACACCGCAGGGAAGAACAGTCCTATTTTTGTACGCTGAATAGTAGAGTCAGACATCCTTTTCAAAATGCCAGGCTGAGATTTGGAAAAAGTAGCATGCAGCTGAGAAATGTGTTTCATGGCAGACAGAAGTTTGATTTGGAAGAGATAGAGGAATTAGTCGGGAAGTCTTTCGAACGTGTAATAAATGCAAAAGCTCTACGACGAATTTTAAAAGAAGAGTTGAGCAAGTTCAGAAGTGCGTGTGCATAGTCCCGTAGCCAATATAAACTCCAGACCGAGAGGGAAAGAGAGGGAAGGGCATACCTAGTGAAACAACTCTGGCTTTTCAACACTTCGATATATTCCAAACAGGGGAATTATGTCATAGACAAACGCTCTCGTTCACTTTAATAAACAGGCCGTTGAATCGCTCGAAGAAGACGCTGCGCAATCTAGGGTCTTGTAGTGGATGCCTATTTTGTGGTGAGTTTTTCTGGACTGATTTTGGTCCAGAGAGACTTCAAGAACCACATTCGTGTTTTCTGAAGTGACTAACGCATAAGAGTTCCACCGGTAATTTCGCAGAAATCAGAGTTTACCTTACCGCTGTCTGGGAGGATTTCTCCGATCTGTTTTGCTCAAAAGAACAGATTTTCTCAGCGCTCATTTCATCTGTATCGGCGAAGATATAATGTCTTGGTCTGTAGGCGGGGGACAAACTCCCAAGCAGCCTGAGGATTTCTGTGGTATGACCTCCTGAAAAACAAAATCGAGGCTCCATCGGATTAGGAAATCACAGGGTTGTAAGCCCCATGTGGGTCATAGACTGGGTCCAACCTGATTAGCTTGCAACTATCCCAACACTTAGTGCCTGGCACATAGTAAGTGCTTAACAAATACCATTAAAATAAATACATATCTATATATACCTATATATACAGACATTTACACACACACAGATATGTGTGTGTATAGAAGCAGCACGGCTCAGTGGAAAGAGCACGGGCTTGGGAGTCAGAGGTCATGAGTTCGAATTCCGGCTCTGCCACTTGTCAGCTGTGTGACTGTGGGCAAGTCACATAACCTCTCTGTGCCTCAGTGACCTCATCTTCATTCATTCATTCATTCATTCAATAGTATTTATTGAGCGCTTACTATGTGCAGAGCACTGTACTAAGCGCTTGGAACAAACAAGTCGGCAACAGATAGAGACGGTCCCTGCCGTTCGACGGGCTTACGGTCTAATCGGGGGAGACGGACAGACGAGGACGATGGCGATAAATAGAGTCGAGGGGAAGAACGTCTCGTAAAAACAATGGCGACTAAATAGAATCGAGGCGATGTACATTTCATTAACAAAATAAATAGGGTGATGAAAATAGATACAGTCGAGCGGACGAGTACAGTGCCAAGGAGATGGGAAGGGAGAGGGGGAGGAGCAGAGGGAGATGGGGGGAAAAGAGGGTTAAGCTGCGGAGAGGTGAAGGGGGGACGGTAGAGGTAGTAGAGGGAGAAGGGGAGCTCAGTGTGGGAAGGCCTCTTGGAGGAGCTGAGTTTTAAGTAGGGTTTCGAAGAGGGGAAGAGAATCAGTTTGGCGGAGGTGAGGAGGGAGGGCGTTCCGGGACCGCGGGAGGACGTGGCCCGGGGGGTCGACGGTGGGATAGGAGAGAACGGGGGGCGGTGAGGAGGTGGGCGGCGGAGGAGCGGAGCGTGCGGGGTGGGCGGTAGAAAGAGAGAAGGGAGGAGAGGTAGGAAGGGGTGAGGGGATGGACAGCCTCGAAGCCTAGAGTGAGGAGGTTTTGTTTGGAGCGGAGGTCGATAGGCAACCACTGGAGGTGTTTAAGAAGGTGACAGGCCCAGAGCGTTTCTGCGGGAACATGAGCCGGGCAGCGGAGTCAAGAATAGACCGGAGCGGGGCGAGAGGAGGAAGGGAGATCGGAGAGAAGGCTGACACAGTAGTCTAGACGGGATATAACGAGAGCCCGTAGCGGTAAGGTAGCCGTCTGGGTGGAGAGGAGAGGGCGGATCTTGGCGATATTGTAGAGGTGAAACCGGCAGGTCTCGGTAACGGATAGGATGCGTGGGGTGAACGAGAGAGACGAGTCAAGGATGACACCGGGATCGCGGGCCCGAGAGACGGGAAGGATGGTCGCGCCATCCACGGTGATAGAGAAGTCTGGGAGAGGACCGGGTCTGGGAGGGAAGATGAGGAGCTCGGTCTCGCTCATGTCGAGTTTTAGGTGGCGGGCCGACATCCAGGTGGAGACGTCCCAGAGGCGGGAGGAGATGCGAGCCCGAAGGGAGGGGGAGAGGACAGGGGCGGAGATGTAGATCTGCGTGTCATCTGCGTAGAGATGGTAGTCAAAGCCGTGAGAGCGGATGAGTTCACCAAGGGAGTGAGTGTAAATGGAGAACAGAAGAGGACCGAGAACTGACCCTTGAGGAACTCCAACAGTTAAAGGATGGGAGGGGGAGGAGGCGCCGGCGAAGGAGACCGAGAATGACCGGCCAGAGAGGTAAGAGAGAGGAGTCAGATTAGAACCTGGGTTCTAATCCCGGCTTCACCGCTTGTCTGCTGTGTGACCTTGGGCACGTCACTTCAATTAACCAGGCCGGCCGGTTAGCTCAGTGGGTGAGAGCGTGGCGCTAATAACGTCGAAGGCGTGGGTTTGATCCCCATAGGAGTCAATTATCTTGGAGGAGCTGCATGGATTAGCTGATAGAGCACAGGCCCGGGATTCGGAGCACCACACTCTGGGCAAGTCACTTCACTTCTCTGGGCCTCAGTTACCTCATCTATAAAATGGAGATTAAGAGTGTGAACCCCATGTGGGACAGGGACTGAGTCCAACCTGATTAACCTGTATCTATCCCACTGCTTAGAACAGTGCTTGGCACACAGTGAGCACTTAACAAGTACCATGATTAAGTTCCATTCTCCGTGGTCGGTTACCTCATCCCTTGGAGAACTCCCTGGCTCCCATGGCTTCGACTACCACCTCTACACGGACGATCCCCAAATCTCCATCTCCTGCCCTGATCTCTCTCCCTCTCTGCAGTCTCACATCTCCACCCGCCTTCGAGACATCTCTACTTGGATGTCCTCCCGTCCCCTCCGGCTTAACGTGTCCCAAACGGAGCTCTTTATCTTCCCACCCAAACCCTGTCCTCCCTCTGACTTTCTCATCACTGTAGCCGGCACCACCCTCCTTCCTGCCTCACAAGCCCGTAACCTTGACTCCTCTCTCTCATTCGACCCCCATATCCAACCCATCACTAAATCCTGTCGGTCCCACCTTCACCACGTCGCTAAAATCTGCCCTCTCCTCTCCATCCAACCTGCTATCCCATTAATCCAATCGCTCATCCCATCCCGCCTGGATGCCTGCATCAGCCTCCTTGTTGACCTCCCAGCCTCCTGCCTCTCCCCACGCCAGTCCACGCTTCAATCTGCTGCCCGGATATTTGTCTATAGAAACGATCAGGACATTCAGGACACGTCACCCTTCTCCTTGAAAAACTCCAGTGGTTGCCCATCCACCTAGGCATCAAACAGAAGCTCCTCACCCTTGTTTTTAAAGCAGTCCATCGCCTCGCCCCCTCCTACCTCTCCTCGCTACTCTCCTACTACAACCCAGTCCGCACACTTGGCTCCTCTAATGTTGACCTTCTCCCTGTGCTTCAACCTCATCTATCTTGCCGTTGACCCCTCTCCCACGTCCTGCCTCTGGCCTGGAACGCCCTCCCTCCTCAAATCCACCATTCTCCCTCCATTCAAAGCCTTATTTGAAGGCCCATCTCCTCCGAGAGGCCTTCCCTGACTAAGCCCTCCTTTCCTCTCCTCCCACTCCCTTCTGCGTCACCCGGACTTGTTCCCTTTGTTCTTCCCCCCCATCCCAGCCCCAAACCACTCATGTACCTATCTGTCATTCATTTATTTATATTCATGTCTATTCCCCCTCCCTCTAGGCTGTAACTCATTGTGTGCAGGGAACACGTCTGTTTACTGCTGCACTGTAGTCTTCCAAACGCTTAGTACAGTGCTCTGCACACAGTAAGCACTTAATAAATACGATTGACTGAATGAATGAATGGAGTTTAAGACTGTAAACCCCATGTCAGAGATGGACCATGTCCAACCTGATTATTTTTAATCTCTGCCAGCGAAGAAGCGCCGTGGCTTAGTGGAAAATGCTCGGGCTGGGGAGTCAGAGGACGTGGATTCTAATCCCGCCCCCGCCACTAGTCTGCTACGTGACCTTGGACAAGTCGCTTCACTTCTCTGGGCCTCGGTTACCTCTTCTGTAAAATGGGAATTAAGACAGTGAGCCCCACTTGGGACAACCTAATTACCTTGTATCCACCCAAGAGCTTAGAACTATGTGCTGGGGCACACAGTAAGCACTTCACAAATACCATCATCATCATCATCAATCAATGCCTGATGCAAAGTAAGCGCTTAACAAATATCATTTAAAAAAAAAGTAAAATACAATCAAGTTGGTAGAGACAATCCCTGCCCACAGGGAGTTTATAGTCTACAGTGAATGCTATTGCTATCCTCTAGACTGTGAGCTCGTTGTGAGCAGGGAATGTCACTGTTTATTGCTGCGTTGTACTTTCCCAAGTGCTTAGTACAGTGCCCTGCACACAGTAGGCGCTTAATAAATATGATTGAATGAATGAATACGAGTCGAAGAGCCCCACAACTAGAACATTTCTCCAAGGTGGTCCCGCTGACCCTTCCACTTGCTTCAGGGTAATGTTGTTCCCCTCGCAGGTACTTGAAAACAAAGATCCCCCCCTCCTCAGCCAAAGAACTGAGGCCTGGGAGTCAGGAGGATCTGAGTTCTAATTCTGGCTCGCTCACTTGTGTGCTGTGTGACCATGGGCAAGTCACTTAACAATAATAGTAATAATTGTTGTACTTGTTAAGAATTTACTATGCGCCAGGCACTATACTAAGTGCTGGGGTGGATACAAACTAAGCGGGTTGGACACAATCTCTTTCCTGCATGGAGGTCATAGTTTTAATCCTTATTTTACAAATAAGGTAAGTGAAGCACAGGGAAGTTAAGTGACTTGCCCACTGTCACACAGCAGACCAGTGGCAGAGCCGGGATTAGAATTCCGGTCCTTCTGACTTCCAGGCCCGTGCTCTATCCACAAGGCCATGCGGCTCTGTGCCTCAGTTACCTCATCTGTAAAACGAGGATTAAGACTGTGAGCTCTGGTTGGACAGGGACTGTGTCCAACTTGAACATTTTGTATCTACCCCAGTGCTTAACACAGTGCCTGGCACATAGTAAGCGCTTAACAAGTACCATAAAAAGTACCAAATCAGCACCAGTCATTCATTCAGTCATATTTACTGAGCCCTTACTGTGTGCAGAGCACTGTACCAAGCGCTTGGAAAGTACAATTCGGCAACAGATAGAGACAATCCCTGCCCCACAATGGGCTCACGGTCTAGAAGGCGGGAGACAGGCGACGAAACAAGACGAGTAGACAGACATCAAAAGCATCAAAATAAATAAATAGAATTATAGATATATACACACCATTAATAAAATAAATAGAATAGTAATAATTAAGTAGAAACTATCCCTAAATAAATAGAATAGTAATAATAAAGTGGAAACTGTCCCTTAGAAAACTAGAACAATGGCGATCCTAGGGTGGTTGCGTTTCAAAGGGGAATTAATTTCTGCCATCCTCCTAATGATACAAACAATCCTCTCCCCGGTTTCCACCAAGAGTTGAAAAGAACAACAAGCGTGATTCTCAATTTGAGACGAAGCAAGATGGGATCTTCAGTGGTAATGATAATAACAGTGATAATTAAATCTTGCGAATTGCCAAGCATCCTCTTCTCAGGAGCTGTAACAATTTTATGACTGCCAAAAGGGGGAAAAAAATAGATTTTATCATCTGAGAACCTCCTAAACGAGAAAGCCCACTCGTAAATGTGCTTGTGGGCTGGTAGCTTGTTTCTGACTTGTTTGCACAGATGGGCTAATTAATAATGATAAAAGCTTCAGTTCATATAGTCCATTCTGCAATCATAAACAAGACTTCTGTTTCTCATGATAAGGAAATCTTAATCCCTGCTGAATTTGCTCCCAGCCAAATTAGTCTTATGAGGGAATAATTTCTTTCAATGCACTTGTTTATTAACAAACTGATTCCATTCCATTCCGTTCCATTCCATAAAATCTCTCTGAGGAAACCACCCCAGAGTTCCAGGAGGAACTGGCATTGAATATAGTTGATATTCTAAACAGGTCACGCTTGTTCTTTAACGGACAATCAATAATAATAATAATAATAATAATAATGTTGGTATTTGTTAAGCGCTTACTAAGTGCAGAGCACCGTTCTAAGCGCTGGGGTAGATACAGGGTGATCAGGTCATCCCACGTGAGGCTCACAGTTAATCCCCATTTTACAGATGAGGTAACTGAGGCACAGAGAAGTTCAGTGACTTGCCCACAGTCACACAGCTGACAAGTGGCAGAGCCGGGAGTCGAGCCCATGACCTCTGACTCCGAAGCCCAGGCTCTTTCCACTGATTATTTAGTAATAGTATTTAGCCACTGTAAAAACCACTGTACTAAGCACATAATAATAATAATAATGTTGGTATTTGTTAAGCGCTTACTATGTGTAGAGCACTGTTCTAAGCGCTGGGGTGGATACAGAATGATCAGATTGTCCCTCGTGGGATTTACAGTCTTCAACCCCATTTTACAGATGAGGTCACTGAGGCACAGAGAAGTGAAGTGACTTGCCCACAGTCACACAGCTGACAAGTGGCAGAGCAGGGATTCATTCGTTCATTCAGTAGTATTTATTGAGCACTTACTATGTGCAGAGCACTGTACTAAGCGCTTAATGGACAATTGGGCAACAGATAGAGACAATCCCTGCCCAATGATGGGCTCACAGTCTAATCAGGGGAGACAGACAGACAAAAGCAATTGCAATAAATAGAATCAAGGGGATGTACATCTCATTAACAAAATTAATAGGGTAATAAAAATATATACAAATGAGCGGAGGGGAAGGGAAGGGAGAGGGGGAGGAGCCGAACCCATGATCTCTGAATCCCAAGCCCGTGCTCTTTCCACTGAGCCGCGCTGCTTCCCATTAAAACCCTAGTCACGTAAAAACCCAGTCAACCCGATTCAAAGCTTTCCCCATCATTTTAAGCATCTGCGATTAATTATTTTGCAATTTAGTTACAACATCTCTTCTCACCACCATCATCATTAACAAAACATCACTTATTGGGCACCTCTCAGGAGTACTGTACTAGATGGTTGGGATAGCACAATAGTCAATCAGACTTATTGAGCACTTAGTGTGTGCAGAACATTGTACTAAGCACTTGGGAGAGGACAACAGAACAATAAAGAGGCACAGTCCCTGCCCACAGTAGGTTTACAGTCTAGAGGGGGGTGAGGCAGGCATTAATATAATAAATAAATTGCAGGTATGGACATAATCATGATGTCGGTATTTGTTAAGCGCTTACTATGTGCAGAGCACTGTTCTAAGCGCTGGGGGAGATACAGGGTCATCAGGCTGTCCCACGTGAGGCTCACAGTTAATCCCCATTTTACGGATGAGGGAACTGAGGCCCAGAGAAGTGAAGTGACTTGCCCACAGTCACACAGCAGACGAGTGGCAGAGCCGGGAGTCGAACCCATGACCTCTGTCTCCGAAGCCCGGGTTCTTTCCACTGAGCCACGCTGCTTTCCATGACATGCACATGAGTGCTGTGGGGCTGGGAGGGGGAATAAAGGGAGCAAGTCAGGGAGTGGGAGAAGAGGAAAGCTGGGCTTAGTCAGGGAAGGCCTCCCGGAGGAGATGAGCCTTCGATAAGCTTTCGAAGAGGGGAGAGCCACTGTCCGTCGGATATGAGGAGGGAGGGCGTTCCAGGCAAGAGGCAGGACGTGTGCGAGGGGTCGGCGGTGAGATGGACGAGATCGAGGTAGAGTGAGGAGGTTGGCATTAGAGGAGCCAAGTGTGCGGGCTGGGTTGGAGCAGAATAGTGAGGTGGGATAGGAGGAGTCCAGGTGATTTAAGGTTTCAAGGTGAATGGTGAGGAGTTTCTGTTTCATTCATTCATTCATTCATTCATTCAATAGTATTTATTGAGCGCTTACTACGTGCAGAGCACTGTACTAAGCGCTTGGAATGCACAAATCGGCAACAGATACAGTCCCTGCCCTTTGACGGCCTAACAGGCTAATCGGGGGAGACGGACAAAAACAATGGCAATAAATAGAATCAAGTTTGATGCGGAGGTAGAGGGGCATCCACTGGAGTTTCTTGAGGAGGGGGGAAATGTAGACTGCATGTTGTTGTAAAAAAATGACCCGGACGGCAGAGTGAAGTGTGGACTGGAGTGGGGAGAGGAAGGAGGTTGGGAGGTCGGCAAGGAGGCTGATGCGGCAATCCAGGCGGGACGGGATGAGTGATTATATTAATACGGTAGCAGTTTGGATGGGGAGGAGACGGGGGATTTTAGCAAGGTTGTGAAGGTAATAATAATAATGTTGGTGTTTGTTAAGCGCTTACTATGTGCCGAGCACTGTTCTAAGCACTGGGGTAGACACAGGGGAATCAAGTGAAGTGAAGTGAAGTGAAGGTGCTCAATAAATCTCAGCGGTTAATTATACAATAGAGTTAATGGACCTGATCCTTGGCCTCAAAGCCATTACAGTCTAGTGGGGAAGATAGACGCTTTAATAATAATAATAATAATGTTGGTATTTGTTAAGCGCTTACTATGTGCAGACCACTGTTCCAAGCGCTGGGGGAGATACAGGGTCATCGGGTTGTCCCACATGGGGCTCACAGTTAATCCCCATTTTACAGATGAGGGAACTGAGGCACGGAGAAGTGAAGTGACTTGTCCAAGGTCACACAGCTGACATGTGGCAGAGCCGAACCCATGACCTCTGACTCCCAAGCCCGGGCTCTTTCCACCGAGCCACGCTGCTTCTCTAATTTAATAAATTAATAATTTAATAAATTATAGCTGGGGAAGTATGTCTGTATACAAGGACTTGGGGGGTTAGAGTTTGGGGCAATTCTTTGCTGGGGGTGGCGGGAGGGCAAATTCCTGAGAGAGGGGTCTCCGGCACTGCAGCCATGGGATCACCTTTCCAGAAGTGGCAAAGATGGCTTCCCTGCTCCCTCCTGGGGCACAATCTGAGCCTCGGATGCCCCCCTCTAGTCTATAATAATAATGATGGTATTTGTTAAGCGCTTACTATGTGCCCAAGCACGGTTCTAAACGTTGGGGTAGATACAGGGTCATCAGGCTGTCCCACGTGAGGCTCACACTCTTAATCCCCATTTTACAGATGAGGCAACTGAGCAATTCTTTGTTGGGGATGGCGGGAGGGCAAATTCCTGAGAGTAGGTCCTCCAGCACTGCAGCCATGGGACCACCTTTCCAGAAATGGCAAAGACGGCTGCCCCCTGGCCCTTGCTCCCTCTTGATTGGGGCCTGGGACTCAGAGGACCTGGGTTCTAATCCCAATTCTACCACCCACCTGCTTTGGGACCTTGGCGAAGTCACTTGCCTTCTCTGTGCCTCAGTCCACTCCTCTACAAAATGGGGAGTAACTGTGCCTCAGTTGCCTCATCTGTAAAATGGGGATTAAGACTGTGAGCCTCACGTGGGACAATGTGATGACCCTGTATCTCCCCCAGCGCTTAGAACAGTGCTCTGCACATAGTAAGTGCTTAACAAATGCCAACATTATTGTTATTATATGGAAGATGGACTGTGTCCAACCTGATGAACTTGCCTCAGCTCTTAAAACAGTGCCTGGCATATAGTTAGTGGTTAACGAATACCATAAAAAACCAAAACATTAAAAAGGAACAAAAAGGTTTTAAGAGTTCTGACAGACTTAATAATAATAATAATGTTGGTATTTGTTAAGGTATTGATGAGGTAGCTGAGGCTCAGAGAAGTGAAGTGCCCAAGGTCACACAGCAGACACGTGGCGGCACCGGGATTAGAACCCGGGTCCTTCTGCCTCCCAGGCCCGGGCTGTATCCGCTAGGCCACGCTGCTTTTATCCATGGGGTTTAGCGTGATGATGACATCGTATGGAATGGAGAAGGTGTAAGAGCAGTTTGGGTAAACAAACCAGAATTCAGATCACAGGGTGTCCCAATAATAATAATAATAATGTTGGTATTTGTTAAGCGCTTACTATGTGCAGAGCACTGTTCTAAGCGCTAGGGTAGACACAGGGGAATCAGGTTGTCCCACATGGGGCTCACAGACTTCATCCCCATTTTACAGATGAGGGAACTGAGGCACAATCACTTCTCACAATCACATCTTCGTCCTTAAAAACTAACTAAAGAATTCACTGAGCCTCTCAGCTATCTCTTTTTCAACTTCCAAGGCACCTCTTAAAGTGCCCCTCCCGATTACTTAGTTGACTTCCCGTCTGAGCTACATTTGATGTATATTTTATTACCGCCTTTGGAAGCTACTACTCCAAGTTTTTACTGACTGTCTAATTTCCCGCTTGCACCTGAATTACCTGTTCTCCCCACTCCAGAGTGATTTCCATCTTTGAAAAGACGGCTTTCATCCTCCGACAACTTCTTTTACTCTGTCCCTGAGCCACGCCAGATATCTTTCTATCTGCCCATTTCATTTTTTGTTTTGTGGCACACACTTTTCCTGGTGGTGGTTTTTTTTGGAAAGATACTCCGCTTCAACTTTTTCCTAACTGAAGTCTGCATTTTTTCAATAGTTTCCTTTTCTATAATTAAATAATCTCACGTCAGGGTTCTGACCTCCCGCTACAAAAATGTTAATTATTTTTATAGCCTTGGTTAAATGCTTCATTCATTTATTCTTTCATTCATCTGTATTTATTGAGCGCTTACAATACTGTACTACGGATGTAAATGCTTACAAGCAGTGTCCTAAACGCTAAGGTGGAAGACAAGTTAACCAGGCTCAATACAAGGGCCTCACAGTCAGGTAGGAGGGAGGACAGGTATTGAATCCCCATTTTGCAGCTGTGGAAACTGAGGCACAGAAAAGTTAAGGGACTGGGCGAGTCACTTAACTTGCCTAAGGTCATACTGCAGGAAAGTGGAGGAGTGGGGATTAGAACCCATGTCTTCTGACTTCAAGGCCTATGTTTTAACCACAAAGTCATGTTGCCTCCTAGTTGTGGTCACTATTACAGATTATTTTTCCCATCCATCCCCTGTGCCACAATTCCAGTCCATTACTTGGAGAAGCAGCGTGGCTCAGTGGAAAGAGCACGGGCTTTGGAGTCAGAGGTCATGGGTTCGAATCCTGGCTCTGCCACTTGTCAGCTGTGTGACCGTGGGCAAGTCGCTTCACTTCTCTGGGCCTCAGTTACCTCATCTGTAAAATGGGGATTAAGACTGGGAGCCCCACGTGGGACAATTCCCCTGTGTCTACCCCAGCGCTTAGAACAGTGCTCTGCACATAGTAAGCGCTTAACAAATACCAACATTATTATTGATTTTATTCAGTTTGATATCTTGTAGGTTCTGGGCCTAGCTGTTCTAGGAAACAGTCACCTATCGCATCCAAACATTACCAGCATGGCTCAGTGGCAAGAGCATGGATTTAGGAGTCAGAGGTCACGGGTTCTAATCCCGGCTCTGCCACCTGTCAGCTGTGTGACTTTGGGCAAGTCACTTCACTTCTCGGTGCCTCAGTTACCCCATCTGTAAAATGGGGATTAAGACTGTAAGCCCCATGTGGGACAACCCGATTCCCTTATATCTACCTCAGCGCTTAGAACAGTGCTCGGTACATAGTAAGCGCTTAAATACCAACATCATCATTAGTATTATTATTACCTCTACTTCTCTTCCCAGTGAGGCAGTCCACTAGAGAGTAACTGAAGTTTCCCCTCATTACTCAGTCGGCCAGTCAGTCGTATTTATTGAGCGCTTACTGTGTGCAGAACACTGTACTAAGCGTTTGGGAGAGTGCGATATGATAATTAACAGACACAGTCCCTGCCCGCAATGAGCTTACAATCTAGAGGGAGAGATGGGCATTTATATAAAGAAATAAATGACAGATCTGTACAGAAATGCTGTGGGGCTGGAAGGGGGGATGAATAAAGGCAGCAAGTCAGGGAGACGCAGAAGGGAATAATAATAATAATAATAATAATAATGTTGGTATTTGTTAAGCGCTTACTATGTGCCGAGCACTGTTCTAAGCGCTGGGGTAGACACGGGGGAATCAGGTTGTCCCACGTGGGGCTCACAGTCTTAATCCCCATTTTACAGATGAGGTAACTGAGGCACCGAGAAGTTAAGTGACTTGCCCAAAGTCACACAGCCGTGTTTTTTCACCTTGCCCAGTCTCATCTATTCCCGGATCACTTTTTTCACCGTCATCAGGGTGTCGATAGAAAACTCCTACTAGGATATTTTGGAATTTCTATCAGAGAAATTCCTTTCTCTCCACTAAAATTTTAAGTTAGAACTGTTAACGTTCTCCTTACGGACACCGCCGTACCACAGGCCTTCCCGATCTTTCCTGTAGTAATCAAGCAATCATTTTTATTGAGAAGCAGAGTGGCTCATTGTTCTTGTCTGTCCGTCTCCCCCGATTAGACCGTAAACCCGTCAAAGGGTTTCTATCTGTCTCTATCTGTTACCGATTTGTCCATTCCAAGCGCTCGGTACAGTGCTCTGCACATAGTAAGCGCTCAATAAATACTACTGAATGAATGAATGAAAGAACACGGCTTGGGAGTCAGAGGACACGAGTTCTAATCCAGGTTCTGCCACTTGTCTGCTGTGTGACCTTGGGCAAGCCACTTAACTTCCCTATACCTCAGTTCCCTCATCTGTAAAAAATGGAGATTAAAACTGTGAGCCCCATGTGGGACAACCTGATTACTCTGTATCTACTCCAGCGCTTAGTGCTTCGCACATAGTAAGTGAAGCCATAGAACAGAGAGAGTAGGTTTACTTTCATCACTTCCTATATAAATATATATATAAATAAATATAGAGAAGCAGCGTGGCTCAGTGGAAAGAGCCCGGGCTTGGGAGTCAGAGGTCATGGGTTCGTATCCCGACTCTGCCCCTTGTCAGCTGTGTGACTGTGGGCAAGTCACTTCTCTGTGCCTCAGTTCCCTCATCTGTAAAATGGGGATGAAGACTGGGAGCCTCACGTGGGACCACCTCACTCCCCTGTACCTCCCCCAGCGCTTAGAACAGTGCTCTGCACGTAGTAAGCGCTTAACAAATACCAACATTATTATAAATAATGTTAATAATAACAGATTGATATGTGGGTTGAATGAAAGAGATGAGTAGAATCCCATACCATGGTTATGGGACTGTGAGACAGGGAGGATGGTGGTGGTGGTAATGGGAAAGTCAGTGGGAGGATAGGGTTTGGGTGGGAAGATCTGGAGTTCCGTTTTAGGTGTATTATGTTCGAGGTGTTGGTGGGATTCATTCTTTCATTCATTCAGTCATATTTATTGAGCACTCACTGTGCGCAGAACACTGTACTAACTGCTTGGGAGAGTACACTACAACAATAAGCAGCACATTCCCTGACTACAACGAGCTTAGAGTACAGAGGAGGGGAGACAGACATGTAGACACATAAATAAAATCACAGCTACGTGCATAAGTGTTGTGGGGCCGGGAGGGGGGATGAATAAAGGGAGCAAGTCTGGGTGAGGCAGAAGAAAGTGGGATTTGAGGAAAGGTGGGGCTTCGTCTGGGAAGGCCTCCGGGAGGAGATGTGTTCATTCCGTAGTATTTATTGAGCACTTACTATGTGCAGAGCACTGGACTAAGCGCTCGGAATGAACAAGTCGGCAACAGATAGAGACAGTCCCTGCCCTTTGACGGGCTTACGGTCTAATGGGGGAGACGGACAGACGAGAACGATGGCAATCAATAGAGTCAAGGGGAAGAACATCTCATTAAAACAATGGCAAATAAATAGAATCAGGGTGATGTACATCTCATTAAACAAAATAAACAAAATGAATAGGGTGATGAAGATATATACAGTTGAGCGGAGGAGTACAGTGTTGAGGGGGTGGGATGGGAGAGGGGGAGGAGGAGAGGGAAAAGGGGGAGAGGAGGGTTTAGCTGTGGAGAGGTGAAGGGGGGGTAGAGGGAGCAGAGGGAAAAAGCGGGGAGCTCAGTCTGGGAAGGCCTCTCGGAGGAGGTGAGCTTTAAGTCGGGATTTGAAGAGGGGAAGAGAATGTGTCTTCAATAAGGCCTTGAACGGGGGAGGAGAATAACGGTCTTTAGGATTTGAGGAGGGAGGGCGTTCCAGACCAGAGACAGGACGTGGGCCAGGGGTTGGCGGCGAGACAGGCGACACCGAGGCCCACTGAGAAGTTTAGCACCAGAGGAGCCAAGTGTGCGGGCTGGGTTGTAGAAGGAGAGAAGTGAGGTGAGGTAGGAGGGGGCAAGGTGGCAGACTGCTTTAAATAATAATAATGATAATGATGGTATTTGTTAAGCGCTTACTATGTGCAAAACACCGTTCTAAGCGCTGGGGGGATACCAGGTCATCAGATTGTCCCACGTGGGGCTTACAGTCTTCATCCCCATTTTACAGACGAGGTAACTGAGGCACAGAGAAGTAAAGTGGCTTGCCCAAAGTCACACAGCAGACAAGCGGCGGAGCTGGAATTAGAACCCATGACCTCTGACTCCCAAGCCCGGGCTCTTTCCACTGAGCCACGCTGCTTCAGCCAATGGGGAGGAATTTGGGTTTGATGTGGAATTTTTGGAAGAGTGGCGTGACATGTCCTGAGCGTTTTTGTAGACAAATGATCGGGGCAGCAGAGTGAAGTGTGGACTGGAGTGGGGAGAGGCAGGAGGTTGGGACGTCAGCAAGGAGGCTGATGCAGTCATCCAGGTGGGATAGGAGGAATGATGGATTCATTCATTCAATAGTATTTATTGAGCGCTTACTATGTGCAGAGCACTGTATTAAGCGCTTGGAATGGAGAAATCGGTAACAGATAGAGACAGGCCCTGCCCTTTGACGGGCTGACGGGCTGAGCGGGGGAGACGGACGGACGAGAACGATGGCAATAAACAGAGTCGAGGGGAAGAACATCTCGTAAAAACAACGGCAAATAAAGAGAATCAGGGTGATGTACATCCGGGGAGAGATGTCCTGAAGGCATCAGGAAACGTGGGACTGCAGAGGAGAGAGGTCAGAGCTGGAGAGGTAGATTTGGCAAAGATCCCTGTAGACAGGGTAATTAAAGTCTTGGGAACCAATGGAATAGTAGTCGTAGTGTTTACCAAGCCCTTACTGCGTGCAGAGGACTGTACTAAAAACTGGGGGAAAATACACAGAAGGGAATTAAAAATGAAACAAGGAGACTCCCACACCCCAAACACACACAGAGTCAGACGGTGGGAAGCAGAGGAAGAGGGGGCTTGGGAAAGACACGGAGAAGCAGTATGGTGTAGTGGATAGAGCACGGGCCTGGGAGGAAAAAGGTCACGGGATCTAATCCCGGCTCCACCACCAGTCTGCTGTGTGACCTTGGGCCAGTCACTTCAGCGCTCAGCAGAGTGCTTGGCACATAGTAAGCGCTTAAAAAATACCATCATTATGTCGATTTCACTTTTCTGTGCCTCAGTTACCTCGTCTGTAAAACGGGGATTGAGACTGTGAGCCCCACGTGGGACTGTGTCCAACCCGATTTGCTTGGATCCACCCCAGTGCTTAGTATAGTGCCTGGCTCATAGTATTATTATTATTATTATTATTATTAGGGTATTTGTTAAGGGTTTTACTATGTGAGAAGCACCGTTCTAAATGCTGGGATAGATACAAGTTGGGAAGCAGCTTGGCTTGGTGGCAAGAGCCCGGGCTTGGGAGTCAGAGGATGCGGGTTCTAATCCCAGATTTGCTGTGTGACCTTGGGCAAGCCACTTCCCTTCTCTGTGCCTCAGTGCCCTCATATGTAAAATGGGGATTAAGACTGGGAGCCCCGTTTGGGACAGGGCCTGTGTCCAATCTGATTAATTTGTATCAACCTTAGCGCTTAAAACAGTGCTTGGCACACAGTAAGTGCATAACAAAATACCATTATTATTATTATTACAAGTTAATCACGATGGACAGAGTCCCTGCCCCACATGGGAATCCCCATTTTATAGATGCGGTAACTGAGGCCCAGAGAAGTGAAGTGGTTTGCCCAAGGTAAGCGATTAACAAATTTTATTACTCTTATTTATTTTACTAATGACGTGTATATATCTATGATTCTAGTTACCTATTTTGATGCTAGTGATGCCTGTCTACTTGTTTTCTTTTGTTGTCTCTCTCCCCCCTTCTAGACTGTGAGCCTGCGGTTGGGTAGGGATTGTCTCTATCTGTTGCCCAACTGTACTTTCCAAGTGCTTAGTACAGTGCTGTGCACGCAGTAAGTGCTCATTAAATATAATCGAATGAATGAAATAACACAATTACTATTATTATTATTCTGGAAAGGAGGGGTCAGAGTAATAGGAAGAGAACCACTGGCAATGTCAATGAAGCTAAATTCAAATGTTTCCAACCTCCCCATCTTGGATTTACAAGCTTTGGTGCATCGATCATTTGTTCTTGTCTGTATCTCCCCCAGCGCTTAGAACAGTGCTCTGCACATAGTAAGTGCTTAAACACCATCATTATTATTATTATTATTATTCCCTGGGCCTTAGTTACCTCATCTGGAAAATGGGGATGAAGACTGTGAGCCCCACGTGGGATAACCTGATGACCCTGTATCTCCCCCAGCGCTTAGAACAGTGCTCGGCACATAGTAAGTGTCTAACAAACACCATTATTATTATTATTATTATTATTCTCTGGACCTCAGTGACCTCATCTGTAAAATGGGGATGAAGACTGTGAGCCCCACGTGGGACAACCTGATTCCCCTGTGTCTACCCCAGCGCTTAGAACAGTGCTCTGCACATAGGAAGCGCTTGACAAATACCGTCATTATTATTATTCTTCTTCCCTGGGCCTCAGTGACCTCATCTGTAAAATGGGGATGAAGACTGTGAGCCCCACGTTGGAAAATCTGATGACCCTGTATCTCCCCCAGCGCTTAGAACAGTGCTCTGCACATAGCAAGCGCTTAACAAACCCCATCAGCTCTGCGCCTAGCAAGCGCTTAACAAATACCAACATTATTATTCCCTGGGCCTCAGGGGCCGCATCTGGAAAATGGGCATGAAGACTGTGAGCTCCAGGAGGGCCAATCTGATGACCTGCTATCCACCGCAGGGGTTGGCACAGTGCTTGGCACATAGTAAGAGCTTAGTTTGATGATTACGGGTAGGGAGCTGCAGCAGCGTCGGGTATTGGGGCCGTTCGGATAATCGGCGGGGGGGAGGGGACTACAAATCCCAGCGTGCCCCGGGGCCGGGTCCCGCGCAGGCCGGTCGGGGTCGCGCCGCTTGGCATGCCGGGATTTGTAGTCCGGCCGTTCGGGGCGCCGCGCGCAGGCGCGGGGAGGGGGGGGCGGGAAGGAGGGCGCGGCGGGGACTCACCGGAGCCGGCCACCACGACCAGGCTGACGGGGCCCGTCCGGGGGCCGCCTCTCCGGCGGCGGACCACCTGCCACACACGCACGGACGCGGCCGACACGACGATGGCGGCGACGAGCGCCGACAAGGCTCCCGGAACCTCCATGGCTTGAAAGGGAGCCGGGCCGCGCCGCCGGCGGGAGAACTACGGCAAGCGACGAGGCCCAAAATACCCGCGGTGCCGTCCTACTCGTTCAGTCAGGCCTAGTCGTGCGGTCCTGGGCCGTCGTCGTCATTCATTCATTCAGATTCATTCATTCATTCAGATTCATTCATTCCGTCGAAGTCATTCATTCCTATCACTCATTGTCCATCGTCGTCATCCATTCCATCGTGGACATTCATGCGTTGTCTTTTAATAATCATAATGTTGGTATTTGTTAAGCGCTTACTATGTGCACAGCACTGTGCTAAGCGCTGGGGGAGACACAGGGTCATCAGGTTGTCCCACCTGGGGCTCCCAGTCTTCATCCCCATTTGACAGATGAGGTCACTGAGGCCCAGAGAAGTGAAGTGACTTGCCCAAGGTCACCCAGCTAAGTGGCAGAGCCGGGATTCGAACCCATGACTTCTGGCTCCCAAGCCCGGGCTCTTTCCACTGAGCCACGCAGTCACAGTCATTCATTCAGGCTTAGTCATTCATTCATTCATTGTCCTTCATTCAGTCACAGTCATTCATTGAGTCGAGTCATTCATTCCTTCATATTCCTTCATATTCATTGGGTCAGTCCTGGTCATTCATTCATTCATTGCCATTTATTCAGTCATAATCATTCATTCATTCATTGTCATTTATTTAGTCTGGTCATTCATTCAGTCGTGGTCATTCATTCATACGTATTCATTCATTCCTTGTCATTCAGTCAGTCATTGTCATTCATTCAGTCAAAGTCACAGTCATTCATTCATCCATCAATCTTAGTCATTCATTCAGTCAGTCATAGTCATTCATTCAATCACATTCATTCATTGTCATTTATTTAGTCATAGTCATTCATTCATTCATTCCTTGTCATTTATTCAGTCTGGTTATTCATTCAGTCGTGGTCATTCATTCATACGTATTCATTCATTCCTTGTCATTCATTCAGTCAGTCATTGTCATTCATTCAGTCATTGTCATTCATTCAGTCACGCTCACAGTCATTCATTCATCCATCAAGCTTAGTCATTCATTCAGTCAGTCATAGTCATTCATTCAATCACATTCATTCATTGTCATTTATTCAGTCATAGTCATTCATTCATTCCATGTCATTTATTCAGTCTGGTCATTCATTCAGTCATGGCCATTCATTCATTCATATTCATTCATTCCTTATCATTCATTCAGTCAGTCATTGTCATTCATTCAGTCACAGTCATTCATTCATTCATCAATCTTAGTCATTCATTCATTCATTCAGTCATAGTCATTCATTCAATCACATTCATTCGGTCACATTCATTCAGTCATGGTCATTCATTCAATCACAGTTAGTCATTAAGTCATAATCATTCATTCAGTCAGTAACAGTCATTCATTCAGTCATAGTCATTCATTACCATTCATTCATTCAGTCATAGTCAGTCATTCAATCTCAGTCATTCAGTCGTAGTCATTCATTCATTCAGCCACAGTCATTCCTTCAGTCATAGTCGTTCATTTAGTCGTCGTCCTTCACTGTCATTCATTCAGCCAGTCATAGTCATTCATTCAGTCGCAGCCATTCAGTCCATCGTATTTATTCCCTTACGTGTGCAGAGCACTAGACTAAATCCTTAGGAACAATAATAAAAATTTTGGTATTTATTAAGCACTTACTGTGTTCATTCATTCATTCAATCATATTTTTTGAGCACTTACAGTGTGCAGAGCACTGTCCTAAGCCCTTGGGAACAATAATAATAACTATGGTATTTGCTAAGAGAAGCAGTGTGGCTCAGTGGAAAGAGCCCGGGCTTGGGAGTCAGAGGTCATGGGTTCGAATCCCGGCTCTGCCACTTGCCAGCTGTGTGACTTTGGGCAAGTCACTTAACTTCTCTGTGCCTCAGTTACCTCATCTGTAAAATGGGGATTAACTGTGAGCCAACCTGATGACCCTATATCTACCCCAGTGCTTAGAACAGTGCTCTGCACATAGTAAGCGCTTAACAAATACCAACATTATTATTAAGTGGTTACTATGTTCATTCAATTGTACCTTTTGAGCGCTTACCATCTGCAGAGCACTGGACTAAGCCCTGGGGAACAATAATAATAATTATGGTATTTGTTAAGCGCTTACTATGTTCAGTCATTCATTCAGTCATATTTATTGAGCACCTACTGTCTGCAGAGCACTGGACCAAGCGCTGGGAATGTACAGTTTGGCACCGGATAGAGACAATCCCTGCCCAACGACGGGCTCACAGTCGAAAAGTGCCAAGCACTGTCCTAAGCGGAGCTGAGATTAGAACCCGTGACCTCTGACTCCCAAGCCTGGACTCTTGCTTCTCAAGAGAGACAATCCCTGCCCACGATGAGCTCACATTCTAGAGAGGGGGGAGTCGGACATCAATACAAATAAACAGACATAAGTATTGAGCGCTTACCCTGTGCAGAGCACTGTACTAAGCGCCTGGGAAAGTACAATACAGCGATAGAGAGAGACACCGGTACAAGAAAAGAGACGTCCTTATTGAGCGCTTACTCCGTACATGACTAAGAGCCTGGGAAAGTGTAATGCAGCAATAAAGAGAGAAAATCCCTGCCCACAACGAGCTCACGGTCTAGAAGCGGGGAGGGAGACATGAATACAGATAAACAGGAATCAATATTAATAAATAAATGACAGATCTGTACATAATTGCTGTGGGGAACGGAATGGGGCAAGAGCCAAGGGAGCAAGTCAGGGTGACGCAGAAGGGAGTGGGAGATGAGGAAAAGTGGGGCTTAAACTGGGAAGGCCTCTCGGAGGAGGTGCGCCTTCAGCAATAATAATAATGTTGGTATTTGTTCATTCATTCATTCAATAGTATTTATTGAGCGCTTACTATGTGCAGAGCACTGTACTAAGCGCTTGGAATGAACAAGTCGGCAACAGATACCGTCCCTGCCGTTTGACGGGCAAGCGCTTACTATGTGCAGAGCACTGTTCTAAGCGCTGGGGGAGATACAAGGTAATCAGGGTGTCCCACGTGAGGGTCACAGTTAATCCCCATTTTACAGATGAGGGAACTGAGGCACAGAGAAGTTAAGTGACTTAATAATGATAATGTTGGTATTTGTTAAGCGCTTACTATGTGCAGAGCACTGTTCTAAGCGCTGGGGGAGATACAGGGTCATCAGGTTGTCGCACGTGAGGCTCACAGTTAATCCCCAATTTACAGATGAGGGAACTGAGGCCCAGAGAAGTGAAGTGACTCGCCCACAGTCACACAGCTGACAAGTGGCAGAGCCGGGAGTCGAACTCATGATCTCTGACCCGGGCTCTTTCCATCGAGCCACGGAGGTGAAGGGGAGGGTAGAGGGGGAGCAGAGGGAGCAGAGGGAGAAGGGGAAGCTCAGTGTGGGAAGGCCTCTTGGAGGAGGTGATTTTTAAGTAAGGTTTTGAAGAGGGGAAGAGAATCAGTTTGGCGGAGGTGAGGAGGGAGGGCGTTCCGGGACCGCGGGAGGACGTGGCCCGGGGGTCGACGGCGGGCCGGGCGACGACGGGGGACGGCGAGGAGGTGGGCGGCGGAGGAGCGGAGCGTGCGGGGTGGGCGGTGGAAAGAGAGAAGGGAGGAGAGGTAGGAAGGAGAAAGGTGAAGCCTCGAAGCCTAGGGTGAGAGGTTTTTGTTTCGAGCAGAGGTCGATAGGCAACCACTGGAGGGTTTTAAGAAGAGAAATGAAGTCAGGGCGATGCAGAAGGGAGTGGGAGAAGAGGAGAGGAGGGCTTAGTCAGGGAAGGCCTCTCGGAGGAGATGGGCCTTCAGTAAGACTCTGAAGTGGGAGAGAGCAATCGTCTGTCCGATACATCGGCATCAGGGCTACTTCAACTGCGAGCCCTGCGTGTGTCCAACCTGATTAACTTGTATCTACCCCAGTGCTTAGAACAGAGCTTGACACATAGGAAGCCCCTAAATACCGTAATGATTATACCCCACAGCACTAGGTACGTATCTTAGAGGAGCAGCGTGGCTCAGTGGAAAGAGCACGGGCTCTGGACTCAGAGGTCATGGGTTCGAATTCCGGCTCTGCCACTTGTCAGCTGGGTGACTGTGGGCAAGTCGCTTCACTTCTCTGGGCCTCAGTGACCTCATCTGTAAAAGGGGGATGAAGACTGTGAGCCCCACGTGGGACAACCCGATTCCCCTGTGTCTACCCCAGCGCTTAGAACTGTGCTCTGCACATGGTAAGCGCTTAATAAATACCAACATTATTATTATTATTATTAGTGGAAAGAGCCTGGGCTTGGGAGTCAGAGGAAGTGGGTTCTAATCCCGGCTCTGCCACTTGTCTGCTGTGTGACCTTCGGCAAGCCACTTCACTTCTCTGGGCCTCAGTTACCTCATCTGTAAAAATGGGGGTTAAAAAAACGTGAACCTCACGTGGGACAATCTGATGACCCTGTATCTCCCCCAGCGCTCAGAACAGTGCTCTGCACATAGTCAGTGCTCAGCAAATACCATCATTATTATTATTTAAATTTTAGAATAGAAACTATTTATATTAGTGCCTGTCTCCCCCTCTGGACTGCAAGCTTATTATGGGCAGAGAGCGTTCATTCTGTTCATTCTGTTGTGTGGTACGGTCCCAAGCGTTTAGTCCAGTGCTCTGCACAGAGAAGCGGCGTGGCTCAGTGGAAACAGCCTGGGCTTGGGAGCCAGAGGTCATGGGTTCGAATCCCAGCTCTGCCCCTTGTCAGCTGGGTGACTGTGGGCAAGTCGCTTCACTTCTCTGGGCCTCAGTTCCCTCAACTGTAAAATGGGGGTGAAGACTGTGAGCCTCACGTGGGACAACCTGATGACCCTGGATCTCCCCCAGCGCTTAGAACGGTGCTCTGCACATAGTAAGCGCTTAACAAATACCAACATTATTATTATAATAATGTTGAAGCAGCGTGAAGAGAAGCAGCGTGGCTCAGTGGAAAGAGCACGGGCTTTGGAGTCAGAGGTCATGAGTTCGAATCCCGGCTCGGCCACTTGTCAGCTGTGTGACTGTGGGCAAGTCACTTAACTTCTCTGGGCCTCTGTTACCTCATCTGTAAAATGGGGATTAAGACTGTGAGCCCCATGTGGGACAACCTGATTCCCCTATGTCTACCCCAGTGCTTAGAACAGTGCTCGGCACATAGTAAACGCTTAACAAATACCAACATTATTATTATTATTATTATTATTCTAGTGAGTGTTCAATAAATACCACCGATCGATGGCCAGTGCCCTGCTGCGCTCAGGTTCGCGCTAAAACTCAGTAGAGGGCGCTAAGGCAGCGTACAATCGATAGAAGCAGCGGGGCTCAGTGGAAAGAGCCCGGGCTTGGGAGTCAGAGGTCGTGGGTTCGAATCCTGCCTCTGCCACTTATCAGCTGTGTGACCTGGAGCAAGTCACTTCACCTCCCTAGGCCTCAGTACCCTCATCTGTCAAATGGGGGTGAAGACTGTGAGCCCCACGGGGGACAACCTGATGACCCTGTATCTACCCCTGCGCTTAGAACGATGCTCGGCACAGAGTAAGCGCTTAACAAATACCAACATTATTATTATTATTATTATTATTATTATTATCCCGAAGCCCAGATCAAGTAAAGGGCTGGCACTTGTGGTCACCAAGGCCTACAGAAGGGAATGGATCCTCAACCTGAGAGCCTGTAAATCCAGCTCTCTACCCCCGCTGACTTTGATTTATACTACTTTCCTCATCTGCTTCTGATGCAATTATTATTATTTTTTTTCTTGATTTCTAGGAAGTCACCACCTTTCCACTGCTATTTTGGTGGAGTCTAAGAGATCCCCACTAATAAGGCAGACAGTCAGTTGTATTTATGGAGCACTTGCAGAGCACTATGCTAAGCACTTGGGAGAGTACAGAAGAACAATTAACAGACACATTCCCTGCCCACAAGGAGCTCACCCTCTAGAGGGGAAGATGGACGTTAATATAAATAAACATATTGCTATTGTTTTTGCCTGTCTGTCTCCCCTCATTAGACTGTAAGACCATCAAAGGGCAGGGACGGTCTCTATCTGTTACCGATTTGTCCATTCCAAGCGCTTAGTACAGTGCTCTGCACATAGTAAGCGCTCAATAAATACTATTGAATGAATCAAGTGCTGTGGGGCTGAGGTGGGGCATGAATAAAAGGAGCAAGTCAGGGTGATGCAGAAGGGAGTGGGAGAAGAGGAAAGGAGGAGTTAGTCAGGGAGGGCCTCTTGGAGGAGATGGGCCTTCGATAAGGTTTTACCCTATTTATTTTGTTAATGAGATGTACATCACCTCGATTCTATTTATTGCTATTGTTTTAACGAGATGTCCATCCCCTTGATTCTTTTTATTGCTGTTGTTTTTGTCTGTCCGTCTCCCCCGATTAGACTCGTCAGTGGGCGGGGACTGTCTCTATCTGTTGCCGATTTGTCCATTCCAAGCGCTTAGTACAGTGCTCTGCACATAGTAAGCGCTGAATAAATACTATTGAACGATGAAGTGGGGGACAGGGGAGTCATCGCCTGCCCGATGTGAATAAGGAGGGCGTTCCAGGCCAGAGGCGGGACCCGGGCAAAAGGTCAGCGGCAAGATCAACGAGATGGAGATGCAGCGAGAAGACAGACAAGATGATCGAGGGGGCAAGGTGATTGAGTGATTGAAAGCCAAGGGTGAGGAGTAGCTGTCTGATGCAGAGGGGGAAGGACAACCCCTGGAGGTTCTTGAGGAGTGGGGGAAACACGGCCTGAACGTTTTGGTAGAAAAATGAAGCAGAGTGAAATACGGACTGGAACGGGGAGAGCCAGGAAGCAGAGAGGTCAGCAAGGAGACTGATACAGTAATTGGAGGGGAAAGGATAAATGATTATATTAACGCAGTAGCAGTTTGGATGGAGAGGGTGGATTTTAGCGGAAAGTTGGCATCAATTAGACCAAAATGAGACTTCTCTGGGCACGTGCCTGGGACGCTTCACCGACGTTAGCATCCTCCTAAATAAATAACCGCACAACTGAGAGCTGATCTCAGAAACCCCTTACGTTGCTGTCCAGCCATCCTGTTTTCAGGATGGACTAAATCCATCCCATTTCCAACAATCAATGATATCTACTGAGCACTTACTGCGTGCGGAGTCAGACAGGTGGTTAATAATAATAATGATAATGATATTTGTTAAGCGCTTACTATGTGCAAAGCAATGTTCTAAGCACTGGGGGATACAAGGTGATCAGGATGCCCCACATGGGGATCACAGTCTTGATCCCTATTTTACAGATGAGGTAACTGAGATCCAGAGAAGTGAAGTGACTAATCCAAAATCACCCAGCTGACAAGTGGTGGAGCAGGATTAGAACCCATGACCTCTGACTCCCACGCCCGGGCTCTTTCCACTGAGCCACGCTGCTTCTAGTGGTTGTCTTACGACCGCAAAGGGAGAGTCTGCAATCCCTCTCAGAAGCTTATTGCAACACAGATCTTTCGGCCACCGTTCGAACGGGCCACACATTTACCAAGAGTGAAAGTAAAATAAGTATTTCTAGGCTGCTCAGCCCGGCTGCCACGTGTTAGCCGGAGCGTGCAGTGTAATAATAATAATAATGTTGGTATTTGTTAAACGCTTACTATGTGAAGAGCACTGTTCTAAGCGCTGGGGTAGATTCCCTCTGCTCCTCCCCCTCTCCCTTCCCATCCCCTCAGCACTGTACTCATCCGCTCAACTGTATATATTTTCATTACCCTATTTATTTTGTTAATGAAATGTACATCGCCTCGATTCTATTTAGTCGCCATCGTTTTTACGAGACGTTCTTCCCCTCGACTCTATTTATCGCCATCGTCCTCGTCTGTCCGTCTCTCCCGATTAGACCGTAAGCCCGTCAAACGGCAGGGACCGTCTCTATCTGTTGCCGACTTGTTCATCCCAAGCGCTTAGTACAGTGCTCTGCACATAGTAAGCGCTCAATGAATACTATTGAATGAATGAATGAATACAGGGTCATCAGGTTGTCCCACGTGAGGCTCACAGTCTTCATCCCCATTTTACAGATGAGGGAACGGAGGCACAGAGAAGTGAAGTGACTCGCCCACAGTCACACAGCTGACGAGTGGCAGAGCCGGGAGTCGAACCCGTGACCTCTGATTCCGAAGCCCAGGCTCTTTCCACTGAGCCACGCCGTCACGGGCTGGGCCATCGGCAGCTGCCTTAGCCCTTCCTCAGTCTCTGATCCCTGTCCACACTTCCCCGCTGCTCCTGGAGCGGTTGCCCCGTCGCCCTGCTGGGAGCCCAGGCCGGCCTCTCCCCCCGTCAGGCCTGACGCCTCCCTCCTCTCTCACTTGCCCAATGGCTTTCTCAACTCAATTTAATTCAATTGTATTTGTGCGCAAATACAAATTCACAATACAATACAAATCAATCCAATCAATCAATACAATCAAATCAAATCAATACAAATACAAAAAACAAAAAACAGTGAGCAAAGCAAACACCACGAAGCAGCACGGCGTAGAGGATAGAGCACAGGCCTGGGAATCGGAAGGTCACGGGTTCTTTTTCCAGCTCTGCTACTTGTCGACTTTGTGACCTTGGGCAAGTCACTTCACTTAATAATAATAATAATAATAATAATGTTGGTATTTGTTAAGCGCTTACTATGTGCCGAGCACTGTTCTAAGCGCTGGGGTAGACACAGGGGAATCGGGTTGTCCCACGTGAGGCTCACAGTCTTAATCCCCATTTTACAGATGATGTAACTGAGGCACCGAGAAGTGAAGTGACTTGCCCAAAGTCACACAGCTGACAAGTGGCCGAGGCGGGATTCGAACCCATGACCTCTGACTCCAAAGCCCGTGCTCTTTCCACTGAGCCACGCTCCTTCTATCCGGGCCTCGGTAACCTCATCTGGAAAATGGGGACTAAGACTGTGAGCCTCATGTGGGACAGGGATTGGGTCCAACCTGATTATCCTGTATCTGCCCCAGCACTTAGAACGGTGCTCAGCACATAGTAAACGCTTAACGAATAATAATAATAATAATAATGTTGGTATTTGTTAAGCGCTTACTGTGTGCTGAGTACCGTTCTAAGCGCTGGGGTAGATGCAGGGTCATCAGGTTGTCCCATGTGAGGCTCCCAGTCTTAATCCCCATTTTACAGATGAGGGAGCTGAGGCACGGAGAATACCGTAAATATCATTATTATGACCCACTTAGGGTTAACAGTTTACAGTCGGAGGAAGAACAGATAACTCCCCATACTGAGATGAGGAAACTGAGGCCCAGAAAATTCAAGTGACTTGCCCGAGGACGTACTACAGACAAATGGCAGAGTCGGGATCAGAGCCAATCAACGAATTGTATTTATCGAGTGCTTACCGCGGGCCGAGCACTGTACTTAGAGAAGCAGCGTGGCTCAGTGGAAAGAGCCCGGGCTTGGGAGGCGGAGGCTGTGGGTTCTAATCCCGGCTCCGCCACGTCAGCTGGGTGACTTTGGGCAAGTCACTTAACTTCTCTGCGCCTCAGTTACCTCCTCTGTAAAACGGGGATTAAGACTGGGAGCCTCACGTGGGACAACCCGATTCCCCCGTGTCTACCCCAGCGCTTAGAACAGTGCTCGGCACATAGTAAGCGCTTAACAAATGCCATAATTACTAAGTGCTTGGGAGAGTCCAATAGAACAGAGGTGGTAGACGCATTCCCGGCCCACAACGAGCTTACAGTCTGGCCCTGGGACTCCAGGCTCATGCCTATTCTCCTAAGGCGCACTTCTATCCCTCACATTTACTCATCCCAAATGCACGCGGAAAATGGTTCTATCAGCGTCTTTCTTACGATAATCTTATAAATACGTAAAAGAAAATGGTCAAGGGTAAGGTCACTACTTATCCTCCAGGCTCAGCAGCATAGCGGGGCTCAGTGAAAAGAGCCTGGGCTTCGGAGTCAGAGGTCATGGGTTCGACTCCCAGCTCGGCCACTTGTCAGCTGTGTGACTGTGGGCGAGTCGCTTCACTTCTCTGGGCCACAGTTACCTCATCTGTAAAATGGGGATTAAGACTTGACCTCTGACTCCAAAGCCCTGGAGTTTACCATTTCACAAGGGAGAGAGACAAAAAAATTATTTACAAAAAATGGGAGCAGGCAGAACACCGTTTGAAGTTTATAGCTCATCTGGAGTATTCAGGAGAAGGTCACAGAAGTACATAAAAATAGGAATTTGGAAGAGGAAGGAAATAGGTAGTATTTATAATAATGTTGGTATTAAAACGTGGGACAACCTGATTCCCCTGTGTCTACCCCAGCGCTTAGAACAGTGCTCTGCACATAGTAAGCGCTTGACAAATACCAACATTATTAAAAGAGCCCGGGCTTGGGAGTCAGAGGTCATCGGTTCGAATCCCGGCTCTGCCGCTTGTCAGCTGTGTGACCGTGGGCAAGTCACTTCACTTCTCTGGGCCTCAGTTACCTCATCTGTAAAATAGGGATGAAGACTGTGAGCCTCACGTGGGACAACCTGATGACCCTGTATCTATCCCAGTGCTTAGAACAGTGCTCTGCACGTAGTAAGCGCTTAACAAATACCAACATTATTATTACTATTAATACCCTAGTGCTTAGAACAGTGCTCTGCACATAGTAAGCACTTAACAAATACCAACATTATTATAAATACTACCTATTTCCTTCCTCTTCCAAATTCCTATTTTTATGTACTTCTGTGACCTTCTCCTGAATACTCCAGATGAGCTATAAACTTCAAACGGTGTTCTGCCTGCTCCCATTTTTTGTAAATAATTTTTTTTGTCTCTCTCCCTTGTGAAATGGTAAACTCCAGGGCTTTGGAGTCAGAGGTCAAGGGTTCGAATCCCAGCTCTGCCACTTGTCAGCTGTGTGACTGTGGGCAAGTCACATAACTTCTCTGTGCCTCAGGTACCTCATCTGTAAAATGGGGACTTAGACCGTGAGCCCCATGTGGGACAACCTGATGACTCTGTATCTACCCCAGCGCTTAGAACAGTGCTCTGTACGTAGTAAGCGCTTAACAAATACCAACATTATTATTTGATTAGACTGTGAGCCCGTCACTGGGCAGGGATTGTCTCTATCTGTTGCCGAATTGTACATTCCAAGTGCTTAGTACAGTGCTCTGCACATAGTAAGCGCTCAATAAATACTATTGAATGAATGAATGACAGGGAATGTTTGTCTTACTCCCCCTCTAGACTGTAAACTCGTTATGGGCCGAAGGTGTTTGCTAATTCTATCGTATTGCACTCTTCCAAGGACTTAGTACAGTGCTCTGCACACAGTAAGCACTCAATAAATACCATGGTAGATGATGATTACTTCCAAGCGCTGAGTACAGTGCTCTGAACATAGTAAGCGCTCAGTAAATACTATTGAATGAATGAATGACTACTACTTCTAGAGAAGCAGCGTGGCCGAAGGGACAGAGCACGTCCCTGGGAATCAGAAGGACCTGGGTTCTAAACCCGCTCCGCCACTTGTCTGCTGGTGTGACCTTGGGCGAGTCACTTAACTTCTTGGTACCTCCGTTGCCTCATCTGTAAAATGGGGTTTAAGATGGTGAGCCCCACGGAGGATAACACAGTAAGCGCTCAATAAATTCGACTGAATGGATGATAGGGGTGGTATCCAACCTGATCAATGTTGGTATTTGTTAAGCGCTCACTACGTGCAGAGCACTGGTCTAAGCGATGGGGTGGATACAGGGTAATCAGGTTGTCCCACGTGAGGCTCACAGTTAATCCCCATTTTACAGATGAGGAAACTGAGGCCCAGAGAAGTGAAGTGACTTGCCCACAGTCACCCAGCTGACAAGGGGCAGAGCCGGGTTTCGAAGCCATGACCTCTGATTCCCAAGCCCGGGCTCTTTCCACTGAGCCACGCTGCTTCTCTCTACCTCAGCGCTTAGTACAGTGCCTGGCGCTTAACATATACCATAGATATCAGTGTTATTATTACTGCTGCTGGGACCCAGCACGCTCTCCCTGCCTAATACACTCCAGTTTTCTCCCCGTCTCCCTTACCTTTCCACCCCCCTCAGCTGGCTCCCCAACATTTTCGTGCGCCTCTGGTTGGCTCCTAGAACCATAACACTTGGGGAAGCCGCGTGGTTCCGTGGAAAGAGCCCGGGCTTGGGAGTTCATTCATTCAATATTCATTCAATAGTATTTATTGAGCGCTTACTATGTGCAGAGCACTGTACCAAGCACTTGGAATGGACAAGTCGGCAACAGATAGAGACAGTCCCTGCCCTTTGACGGGCTCACGGTCTAATCGGGGGAGACAGACAGACGAGAACGATGGCGATAAATAGAATCGGGGGAAGAACATCTCATTAAAACAATAGCAAATAAATAGAATCAAGGCGATGTACATCTCATTAACAAAATAAATAGGGTGATGAAGATATCTACAGTTGAGCGGACGAGTACAGTGCTGAGGGGGTGGGACGGGACGGGGGAGGAGCAGAGGGAAAGCGGGGAGAAGAGGGTTTAGCTGCGGAGAGGTGAAGGGGGAGTTAGAGGTCATGGATTCAAATCCCGGCTCTGCCACTTGGCAGCTGTGTGACTGGGCAAGTCACTTCACTTCTCTGTGCCTCAGTTACCTCATCTGCAAAATGGGGATAAAGCCTGTGAGCCTCACGTGGGACGACCTGATGACCCTGTATCTCCCCCAGCGCTTAGAACGGTGCTCTGCACGTAGTAAGCGCTTAACAAATACCAACACTATTACTATTATTATTATTATAACACTTCTTACCTCCAGATTTCTGCCTGCCAAACCACCTCTGGCCTTTCCCTTCCTCCCCTGAGAGGGTGGACAGAGGAACCGGTGAAACCCGTATAGATCATTTTACCATCTGAAGCGCAAGCAACCTCCAACCCCGGCGTGACACCCTTAGGCTGTCTTTACTCCCTCGTCCGAGTCATTTTTTGAAGTGGCCAAATAGCAGCCTGCCCAGGATTGAACGCTGAAGAGGGACGCCATTACTTGTGAAATCCGAGCAAACCTTCTGCGTGTTCATCAGAGAGTTGACGTGAATTACGGCCACTAGACGGGTGCCACCCTCCCTTTATTGGTTCTGTCTGGGAATCCCATTCTGGGTGTGCCATCTTGAATGCCAGTCTACATGTGGACTGTGACCAGACACTCGTTGTGTCTTTCAAGGAGCAGTGTGGCCTAGTGGAAAGAGCACGGGCCTGAGAGTAGACCGAAGCTCGTTATGGGCAGGGAAGGTGCCTCCTAACTCTCTCGTACTACCCTCTCCCAAGTGCTCTGCACATAGTATGTGCTCATTAAATACCGTGACTGATTGATCGATAGAGTACCTGGGGTTTTTTTTCTGGTATTTGTTAAGCACTTTCTATGTTTCAGGCACTGTACTAAGCACTGGGGTGGGTACAAGTTAGATTGTACACAGTCCATGCCCCACATGGGGCTCACAGTCTTAATACCCATTTTACAAATGAGGTAACCGAGGCACAGGGAAGTAAAATGACTTGCCCAAAGTCCCGCAGTAGACAAATGGCGGAGCTGGAATTAGATCTCAGGTCCTCTGACTCACAGGCCGTTGCTATTTCAACTAGGCCATCCTGTTTCTCAATTAGTAACTGGAAAAAATACATATATTCTATGTATATATTTAGATCTAAGCTTCCTCTTGGAAAGGAAGATGCCTCTGGTCTGAAGCAGAAACCACCTGTCTGCATTCTCTCTCTGACTTGCCCAATCCTCTAATTTTTTTTTTTTAATGGTATTTGTTAAGTGTTGCTAAATGTCAAGCTTTGGGGTGGATTCAAGTTAATCAGTATGGACAGAGTCCCTGTCCCACATTAGGGCTCACAGTCTAAGTAGGAGAGAGAACAGGTACTGAATCTCTATTTTTCAGTTGAGGAAACTGAGGCACAAAGAAGGTAAGTTACTTGTCTAAGATCACACAGTGGCAGAACCGGAATCTGAACTCAGTTCTCTTAGGCCAACGCTCTTTCTGAGGGGCAAAGATGCTTCCCCACTTTTTTGGCCATCCAACAAGGGCGCTGAAATCATCCATCATCTAAAAAACATTTTTTTCTAAATATTCTCCTGCACCCTCTCTGAGAAATGTCACCTTTCTGTGCCTTCCTCTACAATACCCAGGTCGGTAGCAGAGGCAGTTGGTCCTCTGATCCGAGGAATTGATCAGGGGGCCACCAGAATATCCGTTCACTGGCCCGAGAGGGAAGAGGTAAAGGAGAAAGCTAGGGACGACCTATTGACCTGACCTGTTGATCGGGGGGTTTTATCTGAAGGACAGGGGCCAAAGTTTACTACACTGACTTTACTGACTTCACTCCGTTATTTGCTAAGTGTCCTACCCAAAGTGGACCCTCTAAAAATACCGTTGGATGAATGAATGGAACGAACGGAGGGCTGACCAGAAAAGGAATGGATTGCTGGCGGGACGGGAGAACGAGTATTGGAGCCAGGGAGAAATATTTCTGGAAACCATATTCACTTCCACCCGACACTTGGACGTTTATAAAAATAAAGTATGTGCATTTGGTCTGTGGCTTTTTACGGTCTTTGCAAGAACTCGAGTTCTTTGGAAGGTGCTGTGCAAACGATGGATCGATCAGGGGTATTTATTGAGCGCTTTCTGTGTGCTGAACACCGTACCGAGTGCTTGGGAGTCTGCGCTAAAATAAGGTTGGGAGATACGATCCTTACAAGTTTCAATAACAGAATTATTATCCCATGCCACATAGCGTACTCATCCACAAACTCAAAAATATAACCTGGGGCCGCTCGCAAATGAGCGCTTTTGGTAATTCTTTTTGATGTCTTTCTCCCCCTCTAATAATAATATTAATAATTATGGTAAAGTGCTTATCATGTGCCAAGCACTGTTCTAAGCACGGGGTAGATACAAGGTGATCAGGTTGTCCCACGTGGGGCTCACGGTCTTAGAGAAGCAGCGTGACTCAGTGGATAGAGCACGGGCCTGGGAGGACTTGGGTTCTAATCCTGACTCTGCCACTTGTCTGCTTTGTGACCTTGGGCAAGTCACTTCACTTCTCTGTGCCTCAATTATTTCATCTGTAAAATAAGGATTAAGATTGTGAGCCCCACGTGGGACAACCGGATTACCCTGAATCTACCCAGTGCTCAGAACAGTGCTTGCACATAGTAAGGGCTCAACAAATACCAAAATTATTATCATTATTATTATTATTAATCCCCATTTTACAGATGAGGTAGCTGAGGCACAGAGAAGTGAAGTGACTTGCCCAAGGTCACAAAGCAGACAAGTGGCAGAGTCAGGATTAGAGCCCAAGTCCTCCCAGGCCCGTGCTCTATCCACTAGGCCATGCTGCTTCCCTAGTACAGTGATCTTCGAGAAGCAGCGTGGCTCAGTGGAAAGAGCACAGGCTTAGGAGTCAGAAGTCATGGGTTCTATTCCTGGCTCCGCCACCTGTCAGCTGGGCGACTTTGGGCAAGTCACTTCACTTCTCAGTGCCTCAGTTACCTCATCTGTAAAATGGGGATTAAGACTGTGAGCCTCATGTGGGACACCCTAATTTTATCTACCCCAGCACTTAGAACAGTTCTGATTAGAACAGTGCTAAGCATAGTAAGCACTTAACAAATGCCAACATTCTTCTTCTTATTATTATATATATTACACACTAAGCATTCAGTAAATGCCACTGGTGGATTGGCTGTTTTAGCCCCATATCTTGAAGGCTCTGCCAACCTAGATTTCTCTGCCAACCTTGACTTTTTTTGTACCCGCACCTGCACTGTGAGCACCCAGATGGGGAGCACAGAGGCAGAAGGGAAAACTGACTAGTATGGGAACGGGGAGCAGAACCAGGAGACTCCCGGGCCCAGGCTCTAGCCACTAGGCCACTCTGGAGTCCCAGTGGCCAAGGCACTGGTGGCGATGTGCTATTGCCCAGCTCTGCCATTGGAAGCTATAGTTTCAATAATTCAATCGGTTGAATCGTGTATTCCAAGTGCTTAGTACAGTGCTCTGCACATAGTAAGCGCTTAATAAATACTATTGAATGAATGGTATGTATTAAGCTCCTATTTTATGAAGAGCACTGTAGTAAGTGTTTGGGAGAACACAATAATATGTGTCAAACGCTGGGGTCGATACAAACCGATCAACTCGGGCACACTCCCTGTCTCACATGGGGCTCGCAGTCTTACGGGGAGAAGAGCTATTTCATCCCCATCGTACAGCTGAGAAAACTGAGTCAGGTGATGATGACAACCGGGAACAGGGTTGTGGCCGCTTGGAAAGAGAGGGAGGAGCAGATCTGGATAAGGTTTGTGGAGGAAGATGGTGGGATTTAGTGGCATACTGAACATGGGAGTTGAAAAAGGAGGTCACTTGCCTGCCACGTGACCTTGGGCCAGTCACTTAGTTTCTCTATGTTTCAATCTCCTCATCTATAAAATGAGAATTAGACTTTGAGCCTGAGGTGAGATAGGGACCAGCACGGCCTAGTGGAAACAGCACAGGCCTGGGAGTTAGAGGACTTGGGTTCTAATCCCGGCTCTGCCATGCTCCTGCTGTGAGACTTATGTCAAGTCACTTCAGTTCTCTGTGCCCCAGTTTCCTCAACCGTAAAATGGCGGTTTAATACCTGTTCTCCCTCCAATTTAGATTTAAAGTCCCATGTGGGAAAAGACTGTGTCTAACCTGATTAAATTGTAACTACCCCGGCACTTAATAAGGTGTTGGGCACATAGTAAGCACTTAACAAGTGCCATCCAAGAAAACCAAAAATCACGAGTCTGGGTCCCTATCTATTCTCCAGTTACAGCCACTCCTTTGGAGAAATCATCCAGATCAGCTGGGACTTTCCAAGCTCGTAGAACGAGTCATCTACACTCGCTGCCTAGAATTCCTTAACTCCCATTCTCTCCCGGACCCCCTCCGATCTGGCTTCCGTCCCCTCCACTCTACCGAGACTGCTCTCTCTAAGATCACCCGTGACCTCCTTCTTGCCAAATCCAATGGCTCCTACTCTATCCTAATCCTCCTCGACCTCTCAGCTGCCTTTGACACTGTCGACCCTCCCCTTCTCCTCCACACCTTATCTCACCTTGGCTTCACGGACTCCGTCCTCTCCCGGTTCTCCTCTCATGTCTCTGGCCGGTCATTCTCGGTCTCCTTCGCGGGCTCCTCCTCTCCCTCCCATCCTCTAACTGTTGGGGTTCCTCAAGGGTCAGGTCTCGGCCCTCTTCTGTTCTCCATCTACACTCACTCCCTCGGTGAACTCATCCGCTCTCATGGCTTCAACTATTATCTCTCTGCAGATGACACACAGATCTACATCTCCGCCCCTGTCCTCTCCCCCTCCCTTCAGGCTCGCATCTTCTCCCGCCTCCGGGACGTCTCCACCTGGATGTCTGCCCGCCACCTAAAACTCAACATGACCAAAACTGAGCTCCTCATCTTCCCTCCCAAGCCCTGTCCCCTCCCTGTCTTCCCTATCACAGTGGATGGTACGACCATCCTTCCCGTCTCTCAGGTCCGCAACTTCGGTGTCATCTCTGACTCGGCTCTCTCGTTCACCCCACACATCCGATCTTTCACCAAATGCTGCCGGTCTCACCACGATCCGCCCTTTCCTCTCCACCCAAACGGCTACCTTACTGTTACGGGCTCACGTAATATCCCGGCTGGATTACTGTGTCAGCCTTCTCTCTGATCTCCCTTCCTTCTGTCTCTCCCCGCTCCAGCCTATTCTTCACTCCGCTGCCCGGCTCATCTTCCTGCAGAAACGTTCTGGGCCTGTCACTCCCCTTCTTAAACACCTCCAGTGGTCGCCTATCGACCTCCGCACGAAACAAAACCTTCTCACTCTAGGCTTCAAGGCTGTCCATCGCCTTGCCCCTTCCTACCTCTCCTCCCTTCTCTCTTTCCACTGCCCACCCCGCTCGCTCCGCTCCTCTGCCACCCACCTCCTCCCCATCCCCCGTTCTCGCCTAACCCGCCGTCAACCCCTGGCCCACGTCCTCCTGCTGTCCTGGAACGCCCTCCCTCCTCACTTCCGCCAAACTAACTCTCTTCCCCTCTTCAAAGCCCTACTGAGAGCTCACCTCCTCCAAGAGGCCTTCCCAGACTGAGCTTCCCCTTTTCCCTCTGCTGCCTCTCTGTCCCCCCTTTCGCCTCCCCTCAGCTGAGCCCCCTTCCCCCCTCCCCGTTTCCCTCTGCTCCTCCCCCTCTCCCTTCCCCTCCCCTCAGCACTGTGCTTGTCCACTCATTTGTATATATTTTTATTACCCTATTTATTCTATTAATGAGATGTTCATCCCCTCGACTCTATTTATTGCCATTGTTCTCGTCTGTCTGTCTCCCCCGATTAGACTGTGAGCCCATCAAGGGCAGGGACTGTCTCTGTTACCGATTTGTACATTCCAAGCGCTTAGTACAGTGCTCTGCGCATAGTAAGCGCTCAATAAATACTATTGAATGAATGAATGAATGATGATGTAAGGATAAGCAACTAGTTGGAGAAAGGGAAGACCATTGCTAAAAGTGACTGATATTTTTTACATATTCGCTATTTTCTCATAGTTCCTAGCCTGTCAACTCACTGTGGGAAGCTATCGTGTTTAGCAACTCTGTTGGACTGTACTCTCCCAAGCATCTGCACACAGTAAGCGCTCAATAAATGCCACCGATTCAAAGGAAGACTTGGACTTTACATTCATGCGTTCATTCAGCCGCATTTATTGAGCGCTCACTGCATGCATTTGGGAGGAGACTACAATACAACAATAAACAGACATTCCCTGCCCACAATGAACTTACAGTCTAGAGCTGGGGAGACAGACATGAATATAAATAAATAAATGACAGCTATGTACATAAGTGCTGTGGGGCTGGGAAGAGGGATGAATAAAGGGAGCAAGTCAGGGAGACGCAGAGGGGAGTGGGAGAAGAGGAAAGGAGGGCTTACTCAGGGAAGGCCTCTTGGAGGAGATGGGCCTTCAATAAGGCTTTGAAGATGGGGAGAGTAATTGTCAGATGTGAAGAGCAGCGTGGCTCAGTGGAAAGAGCCTGGGCTTGGGAGTCAGAGGTCATGGGTTCGACTCCCGGCTCTGCCACTTGTCAGCTGTGTGACCTTAGGCAAGTCACTTCACTTCTCTGTGCCTCAGTAACCTCATCTGTAAATGGGGATTAACTGTGAGCCTCACGTGGGACAACCTGATTATCCTGTATCTCCCCCAGCGCTTAGAACAGTGCTCTGCACATAGGAAGCGCTTAACAAATACCAACATTATTATTATTAAGAGGGAGGGGAGTTCCAGGCCAGAGACAGGGTGTGGGCAAGAGGTCAGCCGAGAGATAGACGAGATCGAGGCACCGCGTGTAGGTTGGCATGAGAGGAGCGAAGTGTGCGGGCTGGGCTGTATGCAGTAGGAGAGCACTGAGATAAGGCAGGAGCGGGCAAGCTGATTGAGTTCAGTGTTTGAGAAAGCACAGCCGAAGGACAATGTAATCTAACGGGGAAGACAGATATTGAAAATTATTTATAAACAGTGAGAGTAGGAAGAAAAAGGATAGAGAAGGTAGTAAAGTTAATATGTAAGGAAAAAAATATGAGGATAATTCAATCAATAATGTCAGTCACGCTTACTGTGTGCAGAGCATTGTACTGTTTGGGAGAGCACAATACAGTAAATAGATATGATCGTAGCCTTCGGGTATCTTACAGTCTAGAGGATCAAATGAATGAATCAATGAATCATTTTTATTTACCGAGCACTTACTCTGCAAGTACACTTTACTAGGAAGAGTACAGTATAACAGAGCCTGTAGATACATTCCCTCCCCATAATAAGCTTACAGTCTAGAGAGAGAGACAGACATTAATATAAAGAAAAATATTACGGATATGTGCATAATAATAATAATGTCGGTATCTGTTAAGTGCTTACTATGTGTCCTAAGCGCTGGGGTAGATACAGGATAATCAGGTTGTCCCATGTGAGGCTCACAGTCTTCATCTCCATTTTACAGATGAGGTAACTGAGGCCCAGAGAAGTGAAGTGACTTGCCCACAGTCACACAGCTGACCAGTGGCCGAGGCGGAATTCGAACCCATGACCTCTGACTTCCAAGTCCGGGCTCTTTCCACTGAGCCATGCCGCTTCCCTAAGGGATGTGAGGCTGAGTGAGGGGGGAATAGAGGGAGGAAATCTAAGAGTTAGGGCAATGCAGAAGGGAGAAGAGGAAATGAGGGCCTCGTCTGGGAAGGCCTCTTGGAGGAGATGTAATAATAATAATTATAATTAATAATAATGATGCTATGTGTTAAACGCTTACTATGTGTCAAGCCCTATTCTAACCACTGGGGTAGATACAAGATAATCAGGTTGTTCCACGTGGGGCTCACAGTCTTAATCTCCCCCGATTAGACCGTAAGCCCGTCAAACGGCAGGGACCGTCTCTATCTGTTGCCGACTTGTTCATTCCAAGCGCTTAGTACAGTGCTCTGCACATAGTAAGCGCTCAATAAATACTATTAAATGAATGAATGAATGAAATTAATCCCCATTTTCCAGATGAGGTAACTGAGGCACAGAGAAGCGATAAGTGGCTCCAAGTCACGCAGCTGATAAGTGGCGCAGCTGGGATTAGAACCCACGACCTCTGACTCCCAAGCCCGGGCTGTTTCCACTAAGCCACTCTGCTGCTCCGACGTGCCTTCAAGAGGTGCCTTCGATAAGGCTTTGAAGGTGGGGAGTGGGATCTTCCGTCGGATGTGAAGAGGGAGGGCGTTCCAGGCCAGAGGCAGGACGTGGGCGAGAGGTTGACGGCGAGATAGAGGAGATGGCGGTACGGTGAGTAGGTTGGCGTGAGTGGAGCGAAGCGTGCGAGCTGGGTTGCAGTAGGAAATCAGGAAAGGTAAGATAGGCAACGGAACGTTTAATAAACTCCATTGATTGACTGACATAATTGATTGAATTATCCTCATATTTTTTCCTTACGTAGTAAAGTTAATACCTTCTTTATCTTTTTTCCTTATGTACTAAAGTTAATACCTTCTTTATCTTTTTTCTTCCTACTCTCACTTTTTATAAATAATTTTCTATATCTGTCTTGCCCATTAGATTGCACTGTCCTTCAGCTCTGCTTTCTCAAATACTTATCCTGTATTATCCTGTAATACTAAGGATAATAATAATGTTGGAATTTGTTAAGTGCTTACTATGTGCAAAGCACTGTTCTAAGCGCTGGGGGGATACAAGGTGATCAGGTTGTCCCACGTGGGGCTCAGAGTTTTAATCCCCATTTTACAGATGAGGGAACTGAGGCACAGAGAAGTGAAGTGATTTGCCCCAAGTCACACAGCTGGCAAGCGGTGCAGCCGGAATTAGAACCCATGACCTCTGACTCCCAAGCCCGGGCTCTTTTCCACTGGGGTATTGGGAATCAACTGAGGAAGACTTCTTGGCAGAAGTGGGATTTTTAGGAGGATTTTGAAGACGGGGCGGGGTGTGAGCTGGCAGATTGGAAGGGCAAGGGAGCTCCAGACCAGTGAGCCGCCAGGTGGGTTGGAGTTCAAAGAAAGGTATAGTTTAGTGAGTTTGGAAGGAGTGCAGAATGCGGACTGAAGTGTCGCCAGTAAAGGGGATTAGGTTCTGGTTGGGCCCCCGGGATGTACTCTAGAAGTAGGCCTGGAGCAAACCGGGTTTCTGAGGTAACACGGAGAAGCAACGTGGCTTAGTGGCTAGAGCCCGGGCCTGGGAGTCGGAAGGACCTGGGTTCTAATCCCGGTTCTGCCACTTGTCGTCTGTCTGACCTCGGACAAGTCACTTCACTTCTCTGGACCTCAGTCACCTCATCTGTAAAATGGGGATTAAGATCGGGAGTCCCGGGTGGGACAGGGACTGTGTCCAACCCGATCGGCTTGCATCTACCCCAGGGCTTAGTACAGGGCCTGGCACGTAGTAGGCGCTTAACTAATGCTATTAAAAAAGAAACAAACAAAAAGCACTGAATTTATTGCGGTTATGACCCTTAAAGCTCTCCTGTGTGCAGAACGTTATGCTAGGTACTTAGGAGAGTAACATATAACGATATAACAGTCTCATTCCCTGCCCACTATGAAGTTACAGCCTAGACGTCCTTGCTCTGGTCCCTGTCCCACAAAGGGCTCATCTTCTAAACGGGGGAGGTCAAGCCCTTAGAGCACCAAGAATAGAATCCAAAACAACAATGAAAACATGGTGGATTTTAACAAGGCCGTGTGACCTTTTACAAGTCACTTTACTTCTCTGGGCCTCAGTTACCTCATTTGTAAAATGGGGATTAAGACGGTGAGTCTTATGTGGGACAGGGACTCCGTCCAACCTGATTAGCTTGTATCTACCCTAGTGCTTAGTAGAGTTTCTGGCACACAGTAAGTGCTTAACAAATGCCACAATTTGTTCATTCATTCAATCGTATTTATTGAGCTCTTACTTTGGGCAAAGCACTGTACTAAGCACTAGGGTAGATACAAGCTAATCAGGTTAGAACACAGTGGTATGTAATCAATCACATTTATTTAGCGCTTCCTGTATGCAGAGCACTGTACTAAGTGCTTGGGAGAGCACAATATAACAACAAAAGAACACATTCCCTGCCCACAGTGAGCTTCCGGTCTAGCGGGCTGTAATTAATTCATTCAATAGTATTTACTGAGTGCTTACTCTGTGCAGAGCATTGTACTAAGCGCTTGGAATGTACAATTTGGCAACAGGTAGATCAAATCCTTGCCCAATGATGGGCTCACAGTATCTTTACCCAAACTCCAGAATTTCAGAAATCAGACCAAAGATGATGATACTTGTTAAATGCTTACTATGTGTCAAGCACTGTTCTAAGCGCTGGGGTTGATACAATATAATCAGGTTGGGTACAGACCCTGTCCCACATGGGGCTCACACTCTTAACCCGCCCTTGTACCGATGAGGTAACCGAGGCCCAGAGAAGCAGAGAGATTTGCCCAAGGTCACACAGCGGGCAAGTGGCAGATCTGGGATTAGAACCCAGGACCTTCTGATTCCTAGGGCTCTGCTCTAACCACTAGGCCATGCTGCTGCCTTGCATACCGAAGGCAAAGAAATGTTTAATGAAAAGAACTTGAGAGGAGGGAGAGAGAGATTTAATTTCTTAGTCTTCTACTATAAAGAGGCACTTCATGAAAGGCTAAGACTTGAAGTTATTGCCTCAGAGGGTAATTTTCTACTTAAGGGCTGCTTACCTTAAGGCTATCTGCTTCCCTGAATCAATAAGGGCTGGGTAAATTGAAGCCTTTGAACTAGTAACCACTCTTTACCTTCTCCACCCACTCCACTTGCATCATCCACTGTGAACTGATCAATATCAACTCCAATTTATTTACTTTTCTCAGAGGTAACAGTCAGCAAACCGGGTTACTGAAATAAGGGAAAGAGTGAAGCCATGCCCTCCTTCAAGTCGGAAACTCCTTGAAAAGGAGCCAGAATAAAACTGAAAGCGGATTTCTAGGCTAGCACGAAAACAAAGTATTTCTAAATATCATCTAAACAAAGTACTACAGGAGGAAGGAAAGTTATCTCATCTTTATAATTGTTCGGCTGGTTTATCTCCAAAATACCGTAAACAGTCTCAGTGATTAAAAAAACTCTGCAAAACGTGTTTTTTTTATTGGTAAATACCTTCGCTTTTAGCGCGGTTTGCTGGAAAGCGTCTCCGTTATAAGTTGGAATGCCGTAATATATCTGCATTCTTCTAATGAAATCAAGATTTGCCTTTGCCTGATGAAAAGTTTTCGGTTTGTATGTTCTGCATGAGCATCTATTCTATATTAGAAGAGAAGCAGTGTGGCTTAGTGCTAAGAGCCTGGGCCAGGGAGTCAGAGGACGTGAGTTCTAATCCTTCCTCTGCCACTTATCTGCTGTGTGACCTTGGGCAAGCCACTCAACTTCTCTGTGCCTCGGTTATTTCATCTGCAAAATGGGGATGAAGACTGTGAGCCCCGTGTGGGACAACCTGATGATCTTGTATCTACCCCAGCGCTTGGAACAGTGCTTGGCACATAGTAAGCCCTTAACAAATACCCTAATTATTTATTTTATTATTATTAAAACTAACATTTATGCATCACTTTCATTACATCCATCATGTCACTTCCAACGTGCAAGTAAGACATAACCGACAAATGGTTTAGAATAGAAATGCGGGGGGAGGTGCATTGTTAAAATTGCTGAATTATCTGTTGCTGAATTCCAAGCGCTTAGTACAGTGCTTAGTACAGTGCCCTGCACACAGTAAGCACTCAACAAATACAATTGAATGGATGAATTAATAAAATCCGCCCTTTCCTCTCCATCCAAACTGCTCCGGCATTGATCCAAGCATTTCTAACCCTCCTTGATTTCTGCATCTGCCTCCTGGCTGACCTCCCGGCCTCCTGTCTCTCCCCACTCCAGTCCATATTTCACTTTGCTGCGCCGATCACTTTTCGACAAAACCACTCAGTCCATGTCTTCCCTACTCCTCATTGACCTCCAATGGCTGCCTGTGCACCTTGGCATCAAAAAGAAAGCCCTGCCATCAGCTTTATGGCAGTCAATCAGCTCTCTCCATCCTACCTCACCTCACTCATCTCCTACTACGAATCAGCCCCACACTCCACTCCTCTAGTGTCAACTAACTGGGCCCTGATCTCATCTATCTCAAGACCGACCCCTTCCCTCCCATCCTCCCCATAACCTAGAACTCCCTCCTCCTTCAGACTACCATTCTCTTCAACTCCAAAACATTATTAAGGTCACATCTCCTCCAAGATGATTTCCTCGATGAAACTCTCTTTTCCAGGCTCCCTCTCCCTTCTGTGTTATCTATGCACTTGGATCTGTGACCTTTACACCGCTGATATTCACCCACTCCAGCTCCACAGACCTTAGGTATGTATCTTTAAATTACATATTATAGATTTCTTATATATTTATATTAATATCTGTCTCCCCTTCTAGACTGTAAGCTCATTATGGGCAGGGAACGGGTCTGATAATTCTCTTGTACTCTCCCAAGTGATCTGCATATAGTTAGCATTCAATAAATACCATTAATTGATTGATTGATCGAGCACAACAAAGATAATATAACCTGGGACATAAGAAAAAAGGGTAAAATTAAACATTTCAGGAATAGCAACAGTAAAATATTGTTAATCATCCCTTGCCCTTGTGGCAACTCATCATTTTCAGGCAAAACCTCCAATAAGCCTTCCCTGACTAAGCCTTCATTTCCTTTTCTTCAACTCCCTTCACTTGCTCCCTTAATTCATCGCCCCTCCTAGCACTACAGACTTATGTCCATATCTGTCATTTATTTATTTATATTACATATTTTATATTTCCCCCCTTCTAGACTGTAAGCCCGTTATGGGCAGGGATTGTCTCTATCTGTTGCTGGATTGTACTTTCCAGGCGCTTACTGCACACAGTAAGCGCTCAATAAATACGGTTGAATGAATGACTGAATTAATTAATTAATGTCTGTCTCTCCCTCTAGACTGTTAGCTTCCTGAGGGCAGGGAATGTGATCTGTTTACTGATATATTATATTTTCCTAAGTCACCTCTCAGGGTCGCATCTGGAGAGTTTCCTGTCCTCTACCAGTATCGACTACGGGAGGGAGAGTCCAACAGAGGCCCGTCCATTCCACTCCTAGCTTGGCCAGTGGCTAGCGACTGGAAGACCATCGGCTACAAGTCAAAACTCATCCGTGCTGGGCAGCGGCGGCACGGGAGAGAGTCGAGGGAGGAGACTCGAGTTTACTGCGAGGAAGGAGGCGATGGTAAACCGCTTCCGGATTTTGACCAAGAAAACTCACTGGATCCATTACCACAATGATTGCAGATGGAGATGGGGCGTTCTGGGAGAGATGTGTCCATGGCTACGCAGTGGGTCAGACCTGACTTGACAGCATAAGACAATAACAACTTTCCTAAGTGCTTTGTACAGTGCTCTGTACACGGTAAGTGCTCAATAAAACTATGATTGACTGACTGACAAAACCATTTCCTGTGAAACTGTCAAACACAAACCGGTATTTCAATCATAATATGATGCTTCACTTGTGCCAATACACACGCTATGCTAGGTGCTGGAGTGGATCTACAGTAGTAATAATGATAATAATAATGTTGGCATTTGTTAAGCACTTACTATGTGCCGAGCACTGTTCTAAGCACTGGGGTAGATACAGGGTCATCAGGTTGTCCCACCTGAGGCTCACAGTCTTAATCCCCATTTTACAGATGAGGGAACTGAGGCACCGAGAAGTGAAGTGACTTGCCCACATTCACACAGATGACAAGTGGCACAGCTTGGATTCGAACCCATGACCTCTGACTCCCAAGCCCGGGCTCTTTCCGTTGAGCCACGCTACTTCTCTTAATAATCACATTAGACCAGCCCCACTCCCACAATTTAAGAGGATGGTAGGGCAGGTTTTGTATCCCCATTTCACAAATGAGGAAACGGGGGCTCAGAGAAGTTAAGTAGTATTTGTCAAGCACATACTATGTGCCAAGCACTGTTCTAAGCAATGGGGAAGATACAAGGTAATCAGGTTGGACACGGTCCCTGTCCCACATGGGGCTCACAGTCTGAATCTTCATTTTACGGATGAGGTAACTTGAGCCCCAGAGAAGTGAAGTGACTTGCCCAAAGTCACACAGCAGATAAGTGGCAGAGCCAGGATTAGAACCCACGTCCTCTGACTCCCGAGGCCGTGCTCTTGCCTCTAGGCCATGCTGCTTCCCTAAATATAACATAATCAGGTTGGACACAGCCACTGCCCGCATGGGGTTCACAGTTGTCTAATAATAATAGTAATTATGGTACTTTTAAGAGCTTACTATGTGCCAAGCATTGTTCTAAGCCCTGGAGTGGATACAAGTTAATCAGGTTGGACACGGTCCCTGTCCCATGTGGTGCTCACGGTCTCAATCCCCACTTTTACCGATGAGGTAACTGAAGCCCAGAGAAGTGAAGTGACTTGCCCAACTTCACACAGCACACGTGTGTGAACCTTCTGACTCCCAGGCCTGTGTTCTAGCCACTAAGCCACACTACTTCTTTACATAAGAGGGAGAACAGGTATTGAAATCACACTTTACAGTTGAGGAAACTCAGGCACAGAGAGGTGAAGTCACTTGCCCAAGGTCAAACAGCAGACAAGGGGCAGAGCTGGGATTAGAATCCAGGTCCTTTGACTCCCTGGCCTGTGCTCTTTCTACTAGGCCACACTGCCTCCTCAAATCCCTACCCACTCCTCCTTTCCCATGATGGCAGGAGGGAGGCAAGGAAAGGCCCAGACCTCAGGCCACCCATGGACTCTGTAAACGAAGCTTTCATTCATTCATTCATTCATTCATTCATTCATTCATTCATTCATTCATTCATTCATTCATCCATCCATCCATCCATCCATTCATTCATTCATTCATATTTATTGAGCGCTTACTATGTGCAGAGCACTGTACTAAGCGCTTGGAATGTGCAAATCGGTAACAGATAGAGACAGTCCCTGCCCTTTGATGGGCTTACGGTCTAATCGGGGGAGACGGACAGACAAGAACAATGGCGATAAATAGAATCGAGGGGAAGAACATCTCATTAAAACAATGGCAAATAAATAGAATCAAGGCGATGTACTTCTCATTAACAAAATAAATAGGGTGATGAAGATATGTACAGTTGAGCGGACGAGTACAGTGCCTAGGGGAGGGGAAGGGAGGGGGGGAGGAGCAGAGGGAAAAGTGGGGAGAAGAGGGTTTAGCTGTGGAGAGGTGAAGGGGGGGTAGAGAGAGCAGAGGGAAAAGGGGAGCTCAGTGTGGGAAGGCCTCTTGGAGGAGGTGAGCTTTAAGTAGGGTTTTGAAGAGGGGAAGAGAATGAGTTTGGCGGAGGTGAGGAGGGAGGGCGTTCTGGGACCGCGGGAGGACGTGGCCCCGGGGGTCGATGGCGGGAGAGGCAAGAACGGGGGACGGTGAGGAGGTGGGCGGCAGAGGAGCGGAGCGTGCGGGGTGGAGAGTAGAAAGAGAAAAGGGAGGAGAGGTAGGAAGGGGCAAGGTGATAGACAGCCTTGAAGCCTTGAAGCTTACGAGAAGCAGGGTGGCCTAGTAGATAGAGCAGGGGCCTGGAACTAGTTTTTAATCTCAACTCCACCAGTTGTCTGCTGTGTGACCTTGGACAAGTCACTTCACTTTTCTGGGGCTCAGTTACCTATCTTGTAAAATGAGAATTAAGACTGTGAGCCCCATGTGGGACAGAGACTGGGTCCAACCTCATCAGCTCGTATTGCATCTACCCCAGCTCTTAGAACAGTGCCTGCTACGTAGCCTGCAAAGCTCTAGTCCTCTTCTAGCCCACACTGCTTCTCTCTAGTCTCTGAAAAAAATAAGACATTGAAACTTTTTGCTTAGTTGTTAGGATATAAGGAAATGTTTTTTTCATATGCACATGTTTCTACTTCAAACTGTCAAAGATATGATTACATATGTGTCCTATATAAAGAATATGCCACAAAAGAAGAAAAATTCACTGATCTAAATCCACAACTACCCAAAATCTTCAATCCAGTACAAAAGAGGAATCATGTACTTTGCACCCTTAGCAAGTGTTATCAGTCTGTGCCTTGACATAGTACAGTATATATATATATATATATATATTCATTACCCTATTTATTTTGTTAATGAGATGTACATCACCTTGATTCTATTTATTTGCTATTGTTTTAATGAGATGTTCATCCCCTTGATCCTATTTATTATTGCTATTGTTCTTGTCTGTCCGTCTCCCCAAGTGAAGACTATAAGCCTGTCAAAGGGCAGGGACTGTCTCTATCTGTTGCCGATTTGTACATTCCAAGCACTTAGGACAGTGCTCTGCACATAGTAAGCGCTCAAGAAATATTATTGAATGAATGAATGCACACGCACACACACACACATATATCTATTTCCCTCCGATAACATTTAGAATCTACATTACATAAACCCACCAAATTTATGGTACATTCGAAACACATAGGTTGTGGCCCTTGTAACTCATATGTACAAAACCCCAGAATTTACGTTTTACCTGGTCCCAGGGATTGAGGGTTTGTGATCATCTACTCTATCAGGAAATACTTGATTTGGTGGTGAGCATATTAATTAATTTAACAGGCTCCGAAGGAGAAAATAATAAAGTGTTCCAACTCTCATTATTGGGTGTCATCACTGAGGAGAAAATAAGTCCCTGCATGTTTTATGGAACAACAAATAACATATTTATTTGTAGTAATAAACTATTTACGAGTGTGCTTGTTTTATGTTGTGTTCTCAGATGCTGGTTCTCACTGATTTCCTGTGGGCTGAAAAATTTCCATCTTGTAATTTAAAATAAAAATAAAGCTTATTGATTTTATATTCTAACATGCACACATTCTTCAGATAGCTTCAATGATTTTTTCAGGCTGTCTTGAAATTCTCTTTGACCTTAAGTAACTTGACCCTTCTTGTGTTCTTTTCCCTTGATATTGTCATCCCCCTACCTTTCATTTATGGTATCAATTAAGTGCTTAGTATGTGTCAAGCACTGTACTAAGTGCTGCAGTAGATACAAGCACATCCGTTTAACGGTGGTATTTGTTAAGCGCTTACTGTGCAAAGCACTGTTCTAAGTGCTGGGGGTGGGGTGGAATACAAGGTAATCAGGTTATCCCAAGTGCTGCTCACAGTTTTAATCCCCATTTTACAGATGAGAGAACTGAGGCCCAGAGAAGTGAAGTGACTTGCCCAGGGTCACAGAGAAAGACAAGTGGTGGACTGGGATTAGAACCCAGGTCCTTTGATTCCCAAGTTCTTCCTCTTTTCACTAGGCCATATTGTTACCACATTTACAGCGTGGCTCAGTGGAAAGAGCCTGGGCTTGGCAGTCAGAGATCAGGGGTTCGAATCCTGGCTCTGCCACTTGTCAGCTGTGTGATTTGGGGCAAGTCCCTTAACTTCTCTATGCCTCAGTTACCTCATCTGTAAAATGGGCATTAACCGTGAGCCTCACCTGGGACAACCTGATGACCCTATATCTACCCCAGTGCTTAGAACAGTGCTCTGCACATAGTAAGCGCTTTACAAATATCAACATTATTATTATTATTTACCCTTATTTTCACCTGAACCTCAGTATGGTTCGGGGTTATCCCTGCTCATCTTCCTTCTTTTCAATATTTTTTTTGTGGTATTAGTTAAGCGTTTATTATGTGCCAAGCACTATTCTAAGCACTTCTTCCAAAATCTTGTTTCTGCACCCAGGTTTGTGAATATTTTTCATTCCTTCTGTAGAACTGCCCCTATTCTATCTTAACCCTATAAAATCTTGGTTCCGCTTCATATCAACCCTCCTGTCCTCCCGGTATTATTTTATTAAACAATCAAACATTGTCATTACTTCCCTAATTTAGGTAAACTTTGAGAATACCTGTCATGGCAGTTCTGCTCTGATCCTTTAATCATTTCCCCTCTTTAAATATCCTCTCCTTGCTGAATTCATTTCCAAAACAAATAATCACTCTGCTGGCAATCAAACCTCAGCCAAAGATGAGATTCCTTAATTAAATAATGCCATCCCTAGGTCCTCTCCTGAAGAACTGGGGAGAAATCAAGGAAGATAAGATTGGCCAACTTGATTTTCCAGTCTTATTTTAACAAGAAACTATTTTTTTTTTGCATTATGGAGTTATTGTCTCTCCTGTAGAGCTTTTTCAAATGCTTACTTCCTCTATGCTATTCTAAAAGAACCCCTTTTGTTGCTTATTAATCCTCAAATCAATGAATCGATCGTATTTATTGAGCACCTACGATGTGCAGAGCTCTGTATTATGCACTTGGAAGAGTATAGTTCAACAGAATTAGATACATTCCCCACCCCTAACTAGCTAGAGGGGAAGATGGAGTGTTTCTATAGTTACAGCTGTTTGGAAGGAAGTCCAGTATCCACTGCCCTACCCCTGGTTATACCCCATGCTCAAAAAGGCCCTCTTGTAATAATAATAATAATGATAATGGTATTTGTTAAGCGCTTACTATGTACTGAACACTGTTCTAAGCGCTGGGGGTGGATACAAGGCAATCAGCTTGTCCCACGTGGGACTCACAGTCTTAATCCCCATTTTACAGATAAGGTAACTGAGGCACAGAGAAGTTAAGTGACTTGCGCAAAGTCACACAAAGTGGCAGGGCTGGGATTAGAGCCCACTCTCTATTTGTTGCCGAACTGTACTTTCCAAGAGCTTAGTACAGTGCTCTGCACACAGTAAGCACCCTACAAATGCGACTGAATGAATGAATGACCTCTGACTCCCGTGCTCTTTCCACTGAGCCACGATGTCTTATTTTCCCTTATCTATGGAAGACATTGGATCTGAATGGCAATTCAGAACAGTTTAACTCCTTGATAAACATTTTTGTGTTTGATCTTCAGTTCTCTCAATATAGAAAAGGGACACTCACCTAATCGATCAAGTAGTAATAATGTTGGTATTTGTTAAGCGCTTACTACGTGCAGAGCACTGTTCTACGCGCTGGGGTAGACACAGGGTAATCAGATTGTCCCACGTGAGGCTCACAGTTAATCCCCATTTTCCAGATGAGGGAACTGAGGCACCGAGAAGTGAAGTGATTTGCCCACAGTCACACAGCTGACAAGTGGCAGGGGTGGAATTCGAACCCATGGCCTCTGACTCCCAAGCCCGGGCTCTTTCCACTGAGCCACGCTGCTTCCATAATAAGTAGTATTTATTGAGAAGCTACTGTGTGCAGACCATTCTACTCAGCCCTTGGAGGACTATAGCAGAATAGGTAGAAACAATCCCTGTCCTCAAGGAGCTTACATTTTCCCTCCTCCACTTCACCTATGCTCTTGGATCTGCACCCTTTAAGCACTTGATTTTTACCCCTCTCTGAATCCCACAACCTTTATGCACATATTCTTTTATCCTGCCATTTCCCCTCTCTGTAATTAATAAATCATGCCTCTCTCCAGACTGTAAACTCTTCATGGGCAAGGATCATATCTAACAAACGTATTGTATTCTCCCAAGTGCTTAACGCAGTGCTATTCACATAATAGCAAAAGCAGCCCGTGGCCTAGTGGCAAGAGCCCGGGCTTGGGAGTCAGAGGTCGTGGGTTCTAATCCCGACTCCGCCAATTGTCTACTGCGTGACCTGGTGCAAGTCACTTAACTTCTCTGTGTCTCATTTACATCTGTAAAATGGGGATGGAGACTGTGAGTCCCCAGTGGGACAACCTGTTGACTTTGTATCTACCCCAGCGCTTAGAACAGTGCTTGGCACATAGTAAGCACTTAGCAAATACTATAATTATTATTTATTTATTAATTTTATTTTCTAAAATGTTGCTTCAAGCAGCAACTCCTAACCACTGGATTCAAGGCTTTCAATCAGCTCTCTCCCCAGTATTCATTTTTGCTTTTCTCCCACTACACCCCAACTCGCATGCTTTGATCCTCTTACCCCAACCTACTCACTCTGCCTCGTTCTCATAATAATAATAACTGTGGTGTTTGTTAAGTCCTGACTCTGTGCCAAGCACTGTTCTAACTGCCGGGGTAGGGACAAGATAGTCAGGTCCCTTGTGGGGCTCACAGTGTTGGAGGAGAACAGGGATTGAATCTACATTTTGCAGATGAGGGAAGAAGAGAAAAGAGATGTGAAGTGAAGTGCACAGAGCAGAGAAGTGATTTGCCCGAGGTCACATAGAAGAAAAGTGGTAGCGTTGGGATTAGAACCCAGGTCCTTGATCTTCAAGCCAGTGCTCTTTCCATTAGGCCGGGCATACTTAGGTGACTATCTTTACATTCTGCAGCTTCCTCTAATTGATTTTGGAATCAGTATCCCTCGCCCCCCAGTAGATTGTAAGCTTCTTGAGGGCAGAAATTGTATCTACTCGATCAACCAAATTCTCCCAAGTGCTTAGTACAGTACTCGGCACAGGATAAATGTTCCGCTGATTGATTGAATGATTGAGCTGTGCTACCTGCATGGAATACCCTCCCTCCCCAAATCCAACAGAACACGGCTCTTACCATATCCAAAGCCCTCCTGAAAAGCCCAATTTCTCTAACAAGCCTAACTGAATTAATTTCAACTCTGCTAAGTCCTGTAAACCCACTAGCCATTCCTAGCTACCTGTGTACTTATTTATACCCATTATCAGCACTGTTGAATTGAATTCATATTCAATTACTTATTCTGATTATTTGTAAATGTTTCTAAAGCATAAGAATTTGTGGGCAGGGAACATATCACCTCTTGTTTTGTATGTCCCAATTGCTTAGCGCAGTGCACTGCACCCAGACTCTCCAAAATGATTTTTTATTTTTTATTTTTGCTATTTGTACTAAGCTCTGGGATAGCTACAAGCTAATCAGGGTGGATATAGTCCATTCTCTACATGGGGTTCACAGTCTTAGTCCTCATTTTAGAGATAAGGTAACTGAGGCACAGAGAAGTTCAGTGATTTGCCCAAAGTCACAGAGCAGATAAGCCTTGGGGCTGTGATTGGAACCCAGACCCTCTGAGTCACAGGCCCGGGCTCTAGATGGGTGGTATTTAAATTCTGTTTTGGAAAATATGGCTTATGACTTTGAGCCTAATAAGCCACTTGCCAGCTGTGTGACAGTGGGCAAGTCACTTAACTTCTCTGTGCCTCAGTTACCTCATCTGTAAAATGGGGTTTAAGACTGTGAGCCTCACATGGGACAACCTGACTACCCTGTATCTACTCCAGCACTTAGAACAGTGCTCTGCACATAGTAAGTGCTTAACAAATTCCAATATTATTATTATTATTATTATTATTATTATTAGTGGGCTTTGCGACTCTAGAAATCCTTGATTACAGTGCAATTTTGATTCAAGATAAGAAACTCTTTCGAAATTTTTACTATGTCCTCATAATTGGCTGAGATACCAGCTACTGCCTGTTGTTACATTCTTGTGAAACATCCGTTTTGTGGAATGAAGAACTTTATGAAGTTCTTAATGAGACCTTTAGGTTTCCTGGTAAATCATAAATTACTCATTCACTCTCTTATGTGACCATCTATTAAAGTTGCTAATTCTTAGATTCCCTCTCAGGATCCCACCTGGAGAGTTTCCAGTCCTCTACCAGTCTCGACTACAGGAGGGAGGGTCAAGCAGAGGCCTTCCCGTTCCATTCCTGGCTTGGCCAGAGGAGCAGCGTGGCACAGTGGAAAGAGCCCGGGCTTTGGAGTCAGAGGTCATGAGTTCGAATCCCAGCTCTGCCACTTGTCAGCTGTGTGACTGTGGGCAAGTCACTTAACTTCTCTGTGCCTCAGTTACCTCATCTGTAAAATGGGGATTAAGAGTATGAGCCCCACGTGGGACATCCTGATTCCCCTGTGTCTACCCCAGCGCTTAGAACAGTGGTCGGCACATAGTAAGCGCTTAACAAATACCAACATTAAGGCCATCTGCTATGAATCAGAACTCCCCTGTGCTGGGCAGCAGCGGCTTGGGAGAGAGTCGAGGGCGAGACTCGAGTTGACTGCGTGGAAGGAAGCAATCGTATTTTACCAAGAAAACTCTTTGGATACACTAGCAGAACGATCGCAGATGGAGATGGAGCATTCTGAAAGAGAGGAATCCCTGGGGTCGCTATAGGTCGGAGACGACTCGACAGCATAAGACAAGACAATTTCTTAGATAAAGCCAAGAATATCATACGCTTCTTCTACATTATTCATACAGTCCTGAGTGAGAGGTTTAACAGACAGGACTTGATGTGTTCATTTCTCAGCAGAATCCGCTAGTGCCATCAAAATGAATACTCTCAGATGGGGAAACGTAGCCTGCTGAGCATATATGCTTCAACTCTAGGGCATGAGGGGTCTCCCAGTCACCCAGATTTTTGAGTAGCACGGGCAGCTACCCCTTAGAGGCAGAAGGCCCAGGGGTAGTTCCAGGCTGCAACTCCCTGAATGACATTTTTACTTTCCTAATAACAATAAATAATAATACTGGCAACTAAGTGCTTAATATGTAACAAGCACTGTTCTAAGTTCTGGGGTAGAGATAAGCTAATCAGGTTGGACGCAGTCCCTGTTCCACATGGGGTTCACCGTCTGAATCCCCATTTTAGAGATGAGGTCCCTGAGGCACAGAATAATGAAGTGATTTGCCCAAGGATACATAGCAGACAAGTGGCAGAACCGGGACTGGAACCCAGGTCCTTCTGACTCCCAGGCCCGTATTCTTTCGGCTAGGCCACGCTGCTTCGCTTTCTTAACGTTAACTCAGTGTCCTGCACTTTTTGCTTTGCTGAGTCGGCATTAACCGAGATCTCCGATGACTTCCTCCCTCCCTCCTTCTGCCCCTTCTTCAACTCTCTCATCTTTCCCAGGAGTATCTCTTGAGAAGATCTCCTTCCTTCTCTCAAAATCCAACCCCTCCACCTGCCTATCCGAACCTATCCCTTCGCATTTTATCAAAACACTTGCCCTTTCCCTTCAATCCTCCTGACCATCATCTCCAACTGTTTGCTCTCCAGTGGCTTCTTCCCCACTGCTATCAAACATGCTTGTGTCTCTCCTAGCCTAAAAAACCCCTCTCTTGATACCACGACTCCCTCCAATTATTGCCCCTTCTCCCTCCTACCATTCCTTTCCAAACTCCCTGAGTGAGTTGTCTCCATCTGTTATCTCCAGTTCCTCTCCTCTAATTCTCTCCTTGACCCCCTCCAATCTGACTTCCACCCCCTTCGTTCCACAGAAACTGTCCTCTTGTCAGTTAGGTCACAAAAGATCTCCTTCTTGTCAAATCCAGGGGCTTCCTCTCCATCCTAATCCTCCTCAGTTTATCACCTGCCTTCATTCATTCAATCATTCAATAGTATTTATTGAGCGCTTACTATGTGCATAGCACTGTACTAAGCGCTTGGAATGCACAATACCGACACTGTAGACCAGCCCCTTCTTCTGGAAACATTATGCAACCTTAGGTTTACTGACACCGTCCTCTCTGGTTCTCCTCCTATCCCTCTGGCCTCTCTTTCTACGTCCCTTTAGTGGGCTCCTTCTCTGCCTCCCGTCCCCTGACAATGGGAGTCCCTCAAGGTTCAGTTCTGGTTCCCCTTCTATTCTCCATCTACTCTCACCGTCTTGGAGAACTTATTCACTCTCATGGCTTCAACTAGCACATTTTATGAACCATTTATTTATATTAATGTCTGTCTCCTCCTCTAGACTGTAAGGTTGCTGTGGGCAGGGAATGTGTCCATTATATTGTTGTTTGTCCTCTCCCGAGCACTTAGCACAGTGCCCTGCACACATTAAGTGTTCAATAAATGCTACTGATTGATTGATTGATGCGGACGATTCTCAAAGCTACATCTCCAGCCCTGATCTTTCTCCTTCTCTGCCATCTTACATTTTCTGTCTTCAGGATATCTTTACCCGGTTGTTCTGCTGACAGCTCAAACTGAAACAGTTCTCCTTATCTTTCCACTTAAATCCTATCTGCCCCCTGACTTTATTCATTCATTCATTCATTCAATAGTATTTATTGAGCGCTTACTACGTGCAGAGCACTGTACTAAGCGCTTGGGATGAACAAGTCGGCAACAGATAGAGACGGTCCCTGCCGTTTGACGGGCTTACGGTCTGATCGGGGGAGACGGACAGACGAGAACGATGGCACTAAACAGCGTCGAGGGGAAGAACATCTCGTAAAAACCGATGGCAACTAAATAGAATCGAGGCGATGTACAATTCATTAACAAAATAAATAGGGTAACGAAAATATATACAGTTGAGCGGACGAGTACAGTGCTGTGGGGATGGGAAGGGAGAGGTGGAGGAGCGGAGGGAAAAGGGGAAAAAGAGGGTTTAGCTGTGGAGAGGTAAAGGGGGGATGGCAGAGGGAGTAGAGGGAGAAGAGGAGCTCAGTCTGGGAAGGCCTCTTGGAGGAGGTGAGTTTTAAGTAGGGTTTTGAAGAGGGAAAGAGAATCAGTTTGGCGGAGGTGAGGAGGAAGGGCGTTCCGGGACCGCGGGAGGACGTGACCCGGGGGTCGACGGCGGGACGGGCGAGACCGAGGGACGGCGAGGAGGTGGGCGGCGGAGGAGCGGAGCGTGCGGGGTGGGCGGTAGAAAGAGAGAAGGGAGGAGAGGTAGGAAGGGGCATGGTGATGTAGAGCCTCGAAGCCTAGAGTGAGGAGTTTTTGTTTGGAGCGGAGGTCGATAGGCAACCACTGGAGTTGTTTAAGAAGGGGAGTGACAGGCCCAGATCGTTTCTGCAGGAAGATGAGCCGGGCAGCGGAGTGAAGAATAGACCGGAACGGGGCGAGAGAGGAGGAAGGGAGGTCAGAGAGAAGGCTGACACAGTAGTCTACTTTATTGTCACTGTAGACAGCACCACCATCCTCCCTGTCTCACACAACCCATAACCTTGGCATTATTACATAGGGGGAAGCAGCGTGGCTCAGTGGAAAGAGCCTGGGCTTCAGAGTAAGAGGTCATGAGTTCGACTCCCGGCTCTGCCACTTGTCAGTTGTGTGACTGTGAGCAAGTCACTTAACTTCTCTGTGCCTCAGTTACCTCATCTGTAAAATGGGGATTAACTGTGAGCCTCATGTGGGACAACGTGATGACCCTGTATCTCCCCCAGTGCTTAGAATAGTGCTCTGCACATAGTAAGCGCTTACCAAATACCAACATTATTATTATTTTCTCTCTTTCTCTCTCTTTTTTTTTTGGTATTTGTTAAGCACTTACTATGTGCTAGGCACTGGACTAAGTGCTGCGGTACATACAAGCTAACATGGTTGGACACAGTCCATGTCCTCCATGGACCTCACAGTATTAAGCTCACTTTACAGACGAGGTAATTGAGGTGCAGAGAAGTGAAATTATTTGCCCAAAGTGTCAGAGCAGACAAGTGAAGAGCTGGGATTAGAATCCAGGTGTTTTTGACTTCCAGACCCATGCTTCATCCACTAGGCAACGCTGCTTCTCAACTCATCTCTCTCATTCAATTCACATATTCAATCTGTCACTAAATCCTGCCAGTTCAGCATTCACAACATAGCTAAAATCCACCTTTTCCTCCCCATCCAAACTGCTGCCTCGTTAATCCAAGCACTTGTCCTACCCCGCCTTGATAACTGCATCGGCCTCCTCGTTGACCTCCCTGCCTCCCGTCTCTCCCCACTCCAGTCCATACTTCCCTCTGCCGCCCAGATGATTTTTCTACAAAAACGTTCAGACCATGTTTCCCTGCTTCTCGAGAACCTCCAGTAGTTGCCCATCCACCTCTGCATCAAAACAGAAACTCCTTTCCATCGGTTTTAAAGCAGTCAGTCACTTTGCCCCTTCCTACCTCACCTCACTACTCTCCTACTACATCGCATCCCACCCAATTTTCTCCTCTAAAGCCAGCCTATTCACTGTACCTGGATCTCATCTATCTCGCCACCGACCCCTATCCCTATCCCTTTCTTTGATCTGGAATGCCCTTCCTCTTCATATCCGACAGACGATCACTCTCCCCCACCTTCCAAGCCTTTTTGAAACATCTCCTCCAAGAGGCCTTCCCCACCCAAACCCTCATTTCCCTTCTCTCTCTCTTCTGAGATTGGATTTGGACTTGGATTTTCTCCTTTTATTCTCTCCTCCCTCAGCCCCACAGCACTTATGTGCCTATCTATAATTTATTCATTTATATTAATATCTCTCTCCCTATCTAGACTATAATCTCATTTTGGGCAGGGAATGTATCCATCAACTTTGTTATATTGTACTGTCCTAAGTGCTTAGTAAATCCTGCCATTCTGAGGCTCACTGCCCCCGAAGACAACCTTCATGGACTATTTGATAGTGTCCGAAGTCATGGACAGCATGCTACAGAATCCGGAGGAAGTGGTGAAGAGGGAGCCGGGAGCGGCTGTTTCTCCAATTTCACTGCTGAGTCTCTGAACCTGGAAAAGGGCAAAATGATACCATCGCCTTCATCATAGAAGTAGTCTAAAACATAGAAGTAGTGATGACATTTTCTAAGCACTTACCGCATGCAGAACACTGTCAGCCAGTCAATTGTATTTCTTGATCACTTGCCAAGCACTGTACTAAGCGCTTGGGAGACTAAAATAGAGGAATATAACAGTCACATTCCCCGCCCACAATGGGCTTACAGTCTAGAGGACTTAGCTCTTATTACAAGAGCCAAGAACTCTTAGAGAAGCAGCGTGGCTCAGTGGAAAGAGCCCGGGCTTGGGAGTCAGACCTCATGGGTTCTAGTCCTGGCTCTGCCGCTTTTCAGCTCTGTGACCTTGGGCAAGTCACTTAACTTCTCTGTGCCTCGGTGCCCTCATCTGTAAAATGGGGATAATAATAATGTTGGTATTTGTTAAGCACTTACTATGTGCAGAACACTGTTCTAAGCGCTGGGGTAGATACAGGGTGAGTCCCACAGTTTTAATCCCCATTTTACAGATGAGGTAACTGAGGCACAGAGCAGTTAAGTGACTTGCCCACAGTCATCACAGCTGACAAGTGGCAGATACAGGATTCAAACCCACAACCTCTGACTCCCAAGCCTGTGCTCTTTCCATTGAGCCATGCTGGATGAAGACTGTGAGCCCTATGTGGGAGAACTGATTACCTTGTATCCACCCCAGCACTTAGAACAGTGCTTGGCACATAGGAAGCACTTAACAAATACCAATATTATTAGTCCACACCCCACCCCTCTTGAGGACACGATGACCCCCTTTCACTCCTATGGCACAGCTTTTAAGAATCCTCTTTTAGATCTGGCCCACTTACTCTCAAGAACAAGTCCAAATTCTGCATAAACCATTTCCGGTGTTGAGCATCATTTAAGGTCCCTATAAAATGTCTACGTGCTTTTAATTTTCTCCCTTCTACTTGGGGGCATATTTCTTCCCCTATCACTCTGCAATCTTTATTCAGTTCACTCCAGGTGAAAGTGCTGGGTATCTTCACTGAAAAATCAACACGTCCCATCATGTTTTATGAACCAAATATCTTATTTATGGCCAGGATTAAACCTTCCAAGTTCACTTATTTCATGCTCATACAATTACTCTTCCTGCACTTCAAATCCTTATTGAAGGTACATCTCCTCCTAGAGGCCTTCCCTAAGCCCTCCTTTTCTCATCTCCCACTCCCTTCTGTGTCATCCTGACTTGCTGCCTTTATTTCATCCTCCCCTTCCAGCCCCACAGCACTTACATACATACGGGAAGCAGCGTGGCTCAGTGGAAAGAGCTTGGGCTTCGGAGTCAGAGGTCATGGGTTCGACTCCCGGCTCTGCCACTTGTCAGCTGTGTGACTGTGGGCAAGTTACTGAAGTTCTCTGTGCCTCAGTTAGCTCATCTGCAAAATGGGGATTAACTGTGAGCCTCACGTGGGACAACCTGATGACCCTGTATCTCCCCCAGTGCTTTGAACAATGTAAGATGTTCATGCACATAGTAAGAGCTTAACAAATACCAACATTATTATTATCTGTAATCTATTTTAATGTCTGTCTCCCCCTCTAGGCTGTCAGCTCGCTGTGGGAAGGGAATGGGTCTGTTTATTATATTGTAATAAGAAGAATAATATGGCATTTGTTAAGCACTTACTATATGCCAAGCACTGTTCTAAATGCTGAGGTAGATAGGAGGTAATCGGGTTCTCCCATGTGGGACTCACAGTCTTAATCCCCATTTTACAGATGAGGTCACTGAGGCACAGAGAGGTTAAGTGGCTTGCCCAAGGTCACACAGCTGATAAGTGGTGGAGCCGGGATTAGAACCCACAACCTCTGACTCCCATGCCCGTGCTCTTTCCACTGAGCCATGATGCTTCCCAAGCAGCTCTGTACTCTCCCAACCGCTTAGTATAGTGCTCTGCACACAGTTAAGTGTTCAATAAATACGATTGAATAAATGAAAAATGAGTCAGAAGGTCATGGATTCTAATCCCAGCTGGACGCTTGCCCATTGTGTGGCCTTGGGCAAGTCACTTCCCTTCTCTGTGCCTCAGTTACCTCATCTGCAAAATGGGGATTAAGACTGTGAGCCCTGTATAGGACCCGATTTGTTTGTAACCAGCTCTTAATAGGGAGTCTGGAATATAGTAAGCACTTAACAAATACCATACTTATTATTATTAATTTGAGTCTTTAAAAACCCAGAATATATTTCACACATCCAAAGATCAGAAAAGAATTCTTCCTGCAAGGCAGTCTTGTTCAAATAAGGTCATTTTTGCATTATGTTATTTCTGAGGGTCACGTTGTCACTATTGACTGTGAACGGAGCCTAGATTCAATGAATTGACTCTTTGTACTTGGCCATTGACTTTCATCTGAGGAGGTCAAAGTGCTAGCAGAATTAGCAGTCACTAGTCTTTCCCCGTTGCAACAAGAATGGCAGATGATTCAAGTCCCAAATAAAACAACAAAATTCAAGCTCTAATCATTAGTAATCTAAAAGTGGTGCAACATTACCAAGTGACAGCAAGTAGCAACTGGTCTAGAGTTTTTTGGGTTTTTTTTTAACTTATGGGATAATGGAACAATAATAATAATAATAATGTTAGTATTTGTTAAGCACTTACTATGTGCAGAGCACTGTTCTAAGCACTGGGGTAGATACAGGGTAATCAGGTTGTCCCACGTGAGGCTCACAGTCTTCATCCCCATCTTACAGATGGGATAACTGAGACGCAAAGAAGTGAAGTGACTTGCACACAGTCACACAGCTGACAAGTGGCAGAGGGGAATTCGAACCCATGACCTCTGACTCCCCAGCCCGTGCTCTTTCCACTGAGCCACGCTGCCTCTCTATAAAGTGACAGACTGATTTTATATGTCATTCTTGGCTTGGCATTTATTTTTGTTCTGGGTAGTATGCAAAGTGGGTTTTCCCCAAGTTTTATACCTCAAACTGTGGCATCTGAGCTGCACACGTTAATCGATCAATTGTAATTAGCGAGTGTTTACTGAGTGCAGAGCACTGTTCTAAGTGCTCAGAAGAGTATATAGTACACCAGAGTTGGTAGACATGTTCTCTGACCACAAGGAGCTTACAGCCACCAAGAGGAGGTAGACATTAATATAAATAAATTATGGGTACGTACATAAATGCTATGGGGTTGAAGGGGGCGGAGGAGCGAATAGCAAATGCCTAAAGGTCACAGATCCAAATGCATAGAGGATGCAGAAGGAAGAGGGAGTAGGGGAAAAGAGGGCTTAATCCTTCCTTCCTTCCTTCCTTCCTTCCTTCCTTCCTTCCTTCCTTCCTTCCTTCCTTCCTTCCTTCCTTCCTTCCTTCCTTCCTTCCTTCCTTCCTTCCTTCCTTCCTTCCTTCCTTCCTTCCTTCCTTCCTTCCTTCCTTCCTTCCTTCCTATTTATTGAGCACTTATTGTGTGCAGAACACTGTACTAAGCACTTGAGAGAGTACAATATACAATATACAGACACGTTCCCTGCCCATCATAAGCTGACAGTCTGGAGGGGGAGATAGACATTAATATAAAGAAATAAATGATAGTTATGTACATAAATTTTGTGGGGGTGGACTGGGGGGATGAATAAAGGGAACAAGTCAGGGATGCAGAGAGGGAGAGGGAGAAGAGGAAACGGGGGCTTAGTCAGGGAAGGCCTCTTGGAGAAGATGTGGCTAAATCAGTGAAGGCCTCTTGGAGGACATGTGATTTTAGGTTAAAGCTGCCTTCTGCGGTGATGGTTTAATTTGACATTCAGACACTTCCCCCAGAAAGCAGGACATTGGGATGACCTCAAACCGGGGACCTTACAAAAAGGGAAATGACCTACCCTCATCATGGATTCCGGTAGCATGCCTGAAATTCCTGGGAGAGAATTCTAATTGCGGGAAAAGTCCAAAGTGCTGGATATGGCTTTATTAATGCATTCATTCGTTCGTTCATTCATTCAGTGGTATTTATTGAGCACTTGCAGTGTGCAGAGCACTGTGCTAAGTTCTTGGGAGAGTACCATACAACAATAAACGGATGTGTTCTCCGCTCATAACGAGCTTGCAGTCTGTAAACTTTGGGGAAATGAAATGGTTTCTCTTCTGCTTTAAGATAGTCCGTTTCGGAACTTTTTTCTTTCTGACATTGATCTGGCCGTATTCCATTATAGTCGTTCCATTGGAGAAGGAATTTCTGGATTTGCTACAAGAAATGGCTCCTAGAGTAAGTGGAGGGCTGCAGGGAGGGATGATTTGAGCAGTGGAAGCAGCGAGGCCTAGTGGAGAGAGCTCGGGACTGGAAGGCGGAGGACCTGGGTTCTAATCCCGACTCCTTGGGCAGGTCGCTTAACTCGGAGAAGCAGCATGGCGAAGTGGATAGAGCACGGGCCTGGGAGTCACAAGGACCTGGGTTCTAATCCTGACTCCTTCGCTTGTCTCCCCCCATTAGACTGTAAGCCCGTCAAACGGCAGGGACTGTCTCTATCTGTTGCCGACTTGTTCACTCCAAGCGCTTAGTACGGTGCTCTGCACATAGTAAGCACTCAATAAATACTATTGAATGAATGCTGTGTGACCTCGGGCGAGTCACTTGACTTCTCTGTGCCTGGGTTACCTCATCTGTAAAATGGGGATTGAGACAGTGAGCCCCATGTGGGTCAGGGACTATGTCCAACCCGATTGGCTCGTATCCACCCCAGCGCTTAGTACAGTCCCTGGCAAATAGTAAGCGCTTAACAAATACCATTATTATTATGATGATTATGATTATTTTTCTCCGTACCTCATTCCCTCATCTGCAGAATGAAAATTCACTCTCTGATCTCTCTCCTACTTAGACTCTGAACTCCATGTGGGACCTGATTATCTCGTAACTACCCCAGGACTTGATACAGTGTTTGGCAAACAGTGAGTACTTAACAAATATGACAAATTTTATCCTGCCCTAGCTCTCATCCTCTAATTTGCTCCAAGTTTAGAGTCAGAACCAGATGGGGTGTTGGTTTCCTTCCACATGGACAAAACATCTCCAGTTTGTTATTTCCAGAGACCTGGCTGCTTAGGATATCCTTACTCCTACCCGATTATTTAAGAAGGACCTTGAGCTTTTAAAATCATTTCCCTTAAAAAAAATTTTTTAAGTCATTTGACATCCAACCCACCCTCAACTCCACAGCACTTATATACAGAGCTATAAAATCTATATTATTAATTTTGTATTTATATTAGCGTCCATCTCACCCTATAAGCTCATTGTTTAAGGGAATGTAAATAAAGAAATAAATAATGTTGGCATTTGTTAAGCGCTTTCTATGTGCAGAGCACTGTTCTAAGTGCTGGGGTAGATACAGGGTAATCAGGTTGTCCCACATGAGGCTCACAGTCTTAATCCCCAACCAGCTCTGTTGTACTGGACTCTCCCAAGCACTTAGTACAGTGTCCTGCACACAGTAAGCACTCAATAAACATGATGAATGAATGCACAGAGTAAGCACTCATTAAATACCACTGACGATGATAACGATGATGATGATGATTTAAACATGCTCAAAATACTATTTATATCCAAACGTAGAGGTGAAAAGGAAGTAGTTGTCACGTAGCATTTCCAAACCCCGTGACTGTCTGCATTTAGAGGTGGTTTTCTTCTTTCAAAAGTTTCTACCTTCCTATACACTTACCATCCACCCATATACATGAAAAGCAGCATGGCCTAATGGAAAAATAATTATAATAATAATAATGTTGGTATTTGTTAAGCGCTTACTCTGTGCAGAGCACTGTTCTAAGCACTGGGGTAGATACAGGGTCATCAGGTCGTCCCACGTGAGGCTCACAGTTAATCCCCATTTTACAGATGAGGTAACTGAGGCATAGAGAAGTTAAGTAACTTGCCCATAGTCACATAGTTGACAAGTGCCAGAGCAGGGATTTGAACCCATGAGCTCTGACTCCCAAGTCCGTGCTCTTTCCACTGAGCCACGCTGCCTCTCTAAGTGTTTCTTAGAGAAGTGTTGCTTCTCTAAGTGCTTCTCTAAAGCGCACAGGTTTGAGAATCAAGGGTGTCTGCTAATTCTGTTGCATTATACTCTCCCAAGGATTTGGTACACTGCTCTGCACATAGTAAGCGCTCAATAAATACTATTGAATGAATAACAGGTGCTCAGTAAATATCACTGATTGATGGATCAATTGAACCAAGCACTTATCCTGGTTTTGCCACTTGCCAGCTATGGGACCCTGGGCGAGTCCCTTCTCTGTGCCTCGCTTTCCTCATCTGTAAAGTGCAGGCTAAAAATACACTTCTCTCTCCCCCTTAGACTGTAGAACAGGGACTTGATTATTTTGTATCTACCCCAGGACTTAGTACAATGCCTGGAACATAGTGAGCCATCAGCGACCATCACAATTATGATAATCATAGTATAGTGGATAGAGCATGGGCCTGGAAGTCAGAAGGTCATGGGTTCTAAACCTGGCACGGCCACTTGTCTGCTGTGTGACCTTGGGCAAGTCACTTTACTTCTCTGGGCCTCAGTTACCCCATCTGTAACATGGGGATTGAGACTGCAAGCCCCACGTGGGACAGGGACCATGTCCGACATAATAATAATAATAATAATGTTGGTATTTGTTAAGCGCTTACTATGTGCCGAGCACTGTTCTAAGCGCTGGGGTAGACACAGGGGGATCAGGTTGTCCCACGTGGGGCTCACAGTCTTAATCCCCATTTTACAGATGAGGTAACTGAGGCATGATTTGCTTGCATCCACCCCCGCGCTTAGTACAGTGCCGGGCACAAAGTAAGCACTTAACAAATACTGTAATATCCCGGCTCCACCATCTGTCAGCTGTATGACTTTGTGCAAGTCACTTCACTTCTCGGTGCCTCGGTTACCTCATCTGTAAAATGGGGATTAAGACTGTGAGCCTCACGTGGGACAACCTGATTACCTTTATCTACCCCAGAGCTTAGAACAGTGCTCGGCACATAGTATGAGTTTAACAAATACCATTATTATTATTATTATTATTACCCCGGCGCTTAGAGCAGTGCTAGGCACATAAGAAGCACTTAACAATAACCACAATTATTATAATTACTATTATTAAACATACCCTCCCCCACATTCACAACACATACATTAATATTTACTCACATAACCCCAGATGGCTCCCCTATACTTACTTCCCACATACAGAAACCTAACCATATCCTGCCAGTCCTTCCCCATACATTCACCACATACGCAGGCGAGGACCTAAGAAATGTGTTTAAAAATCAAGACTTTAAGAAGAAACACTTATGTACGCCAAGGGAGACTGACACAAACTTATATGATGATATTGGCATTTGTTAAGCACTTACTGTGTGTGTCATGCACTGCTCTAAACGCTGGTGGAGATACAAGGCAATCAGGTTGTCCCATGTGGGACTCACGGTCTTCATCCCCATTTTCCAAATGAGGGAACTGAGGCACAGGGAAGTCAAACAACTTGCCCAAAGTCACACAGCTGACAAGTGACGGAGCCGGGATTAGAATCCACGACCTCTGACTCCCAAGCCTGGGCTCTTTCCACTAAGCCACGCTGCTTCTGTATAGTACAGTAAATGCTCAATAAATACCATTTCTTGATCAGGTACCCTAATAATTTTATATTATTAGAAACACACACATCTTGCCAAGGATAGGAGGCAGAGGTTGTGAATTAGACTGTGAGCCCTTTGTGGGACTGGGCCCGGGTCTGGCTGGTAGTTTTGAATCTACCTCAACATTCGGTACGGGGTAGATAGAAGATACACCGCGACGCTTAGTACGGTGCCAAGCACATAGTAAGCACTTAGCAAATATTATTATTGAGAATACAAGGCGGGAGAGGATGGCAGGAGAGATAGGAAAGAGGCAAGACAGGAAAGGGAGCGTGACAACGTCAGTGGAATGGAGGGAAAGGCCAAGGCCGTATTTAAATCGAAAGAGAACAAGATCGGTGGCTGTTGGAGCAGTTCCAGTAGCCTGACCTTGGCCGGTCGAGTGCTGGGGTTGTTGCCCTTCACCTCTGTTGGTAACGCAGAAGGAGCGTGGACACGTTCCCAACAACTTATCCAACAGATGGGTAACTACTCTCCCGACACAAAAATTCACCGCAGATGGGCAACTGTACTCGCACATACGCACTCGCTATCTTTCTTCAATCCTTTTCCCTTCCTTCTCACCACTTATGCACATACATTATCCCAATCCTACAAATTAGAGCCAATCGATCATAATAATAATAATGTTGGTGTTTGTTAAGCACGTACTAGAGCTCACCTCCTCCAAGAGGCCTTCCCAGACTGACCTTCCCCTTTTCCCTCTGCTCTCTCTACTGCCTCTCTGCCCCCTCCCTTCACCTCCCCTCTGCTAAGCCCCTTTTCCCCTCTTTCCCTCTGCTCCTCCCCCTCTCCCTTCCCCTCCCCCCCCAACATTGTGCTCATTTGCTCATTTGTATGTATCTTTATTACCCTATTTATTTTGTTAATGAGATGTACATCCCCTTGATTCTATTTATTGCTATTGTTTTTGTCTGTCCGTCTCCCCCGATTAGACCGTAAGCCGTCATTGGGCAGGGATTGTCTCTATCTGTTGCCAAATTGTACATTCCAAGTGCTTAGTACAGTGCTCTGCACATAGTAAGCACTCAATAAATACTATTGAATAAATACGATTGAAAGAATGTGCCAGGCACAGTACTAAGCACTGGGGTCGATAAAAGCTAATCAGGTTGGACTCAGTCCTTGTCCCACATGGGGCTCCGGTCTTAATTCCCATTTTACAGATGAGGTAGCTGAGGCACAGAGAAGTTAAGTGAATTGTTCAAGGTCGCACAGCAGACAGGTGGTAGAGCTAGGTTTAGAACCGAGGTCCTTCTGATTTCCAGGTCTGTGCTCTAACTTCTAGACCATATTGCTTCTCCTATTACATGGCTATTATGGGAGGAGTTAAATAGAACAGCAGTGGCGGGGAGAAAAAAGAGGGGAAGAAAAGAATGGCATTAGGAAGAAAGACCATTGCTTCTCTTACTTTTTTTGTACTCTTCCGACTTTTGCATAAAATAAGCACTCTGAATCAATTTCCCTCCTGCTATACTGTTCCAATTCTCCCTGTTCTCTTCCCCCTATCCTAACCCCATGTTGTAGTAACTCTCCTCACCAGTTTTGTCTTCTTTCCACTCTTATTTTCCATCTCCTGTGGCTATTGCTGCTCACAATTAGGTAGTACAAAAAATAATCTTTGATTTACCTTTCAGAATTCATAGTGGGTAATTATACGGGTAAATATGGTATATGAACTGAGATCCACCTCTCTCGATGCCCCCCCCCAGTAGATAATAATAATAATGATGATGATATTGACAATAATGGTATTTCTCAAGGGCTTATTCTGTGCCATGAACTGTACTGAATGCTGAAGTAGATCCAAAATTATCATGTCAGAGACAGTCCCTGTCCCACATGGGGCTCACAGCTTAAGTAGGAGGGAGAACAGGTATTTAATCCCCATTTTACACATTAAAGAAACTGAGGCACAGAGACTATAGACTGTTTTCTTGTCTCTAGACTAGGAGCTCACTGTGGGCAGGGAACATGTCTACCAACTCTACTGTATTGTTCTTTTTCAAGCACTAACTATAGTGCTCTGCACACAGTAAGCTCTAATTGAACATGATTGACTGATTGACAGAGAAGTTCAGTGACTCGTCCAAAGTCACACAGTAAGCAAGTGGTAGAGCTGAGATTAGAACCCAGGCCTTCAAACTCCCAGGCCTGACCTCCGTTCACCAGGCCAAGACTGGCCAAGGCAAATTTTCTGTATTAATGATATAAATCAAGAAAAGAAAGCTATATTTGAAAATATTTGTAGTAAAGAAGTTCATCATCATCATCATCATCAGAATAATGGTATTTGTTAATTACTTACTATATGCCAAGCACTGTTCTAAGCGCTAGGGTAGATACAAAGTAATTGGTTCGTCTCACATGGGGCTCAGTCTTAATCCCCATTTTACAGATGAGCTAACTGAGACACAGAGAAGTGAAGTGACTTGCCCAAGGTCACACAGCAAAGTGATGAAGCTGGGATTAGAACCCATGACCTCTGACTCCCAAGCCTGTGCTCTTTCCACTAAGCCACACTTCTAACAGACTCCTTCAGACAATTTCCTACTATTTGTAACATGAATAAGAGACCTGGATAGAAAATATTATTTCCTCTATCTGACCACAATCTCCTCACCTGCCTTCTCTCCCACACACCTTCTCTCGGAAAATCTGTTCTGTTCCCCCAGACATCATGCTCCTTTTGTTCTTCATACACAAACTAACTTGTCTTGATGCACCGACATCTCTTCAACTCTGCCTTCACTGCTGAACTCAACTCCGTCACCCCCTCGACCCTCCTCCGATCTCTTACCACTGCACCTCCACAATCCATTTCCTTCTCTTCTGCGCTCGAGCTGCAGAGCAATGCAGGTGGAAATCCAGACACCAGACTGCCTTTGTCCATCATAAATTCATCCTCAATGGCTTAATTCTGCCCTCTTCTCCCTCCGACAACAATACTTCTACATCGTTGTTCCCGTGCTGGTTGTTAGGGATGTTTAGCTCCCTTCTCAAATCTCCTGTCCCCCCACCCCCATAATGTCTGTCGCTTAAGGCCCTAATCATGTGCTTCACTGATACAATTGAAACCATCAGATGTGATCTCCTTAAAATCCCCCCTGTTCCTCTCCAGTCCCTCCCTCCTCATGTGTCCTCTTCAACTCTCCTAATTTTCCCAGCGGTACCTCCTGCCTCTTCTTAGTACTGTTCCTGGCACATAGTTAAGTGCTTAACAAATACCGTTATTATTATTATTATTATTATATTATTACCCCTTCCCCTTGCACCTCTGAGAACATCTCTTCACATCTATTCCTTCTTTCCTCACTGGCCACCTTGTCTGACTATTCACTTTCCACTGGCTCCTTCTCTGCTGCTTTCAAACATGCTCGTGTATCCCCTCTTCTAAAAAACAACAACCCTCCCTTGACCCCACATGTCCCTCCACAGTTATTGCCCCATCTTCCTTCTCTCATTCTTCTCCACACTCCTCCAGCGAGTTGTTTACACTCATTGCCTTCAATTCATCTCCTTCAGTTCTCTCCTTGATCCCATCCGATCTGGTTTCCGTTCCTTTCACTCTTCGGAAACTGCCTCCCTGAAGTCAGTAATGACCTTCATTCATTCATTCATTCATTCATTCATTCATTCATTCATTCATTCATTCGTATTTATTGAGCATTTACTGTGTGCAGATTACTGTATTAAGTACTTGGGAGAGTACAGTGATAAACAGACTTATTCCCTGCCCACAATGAGCTTACATTAGTTCTCCATCTTAATCCTCTCAGCCTCTCAGCTGCCTTCAACACTATGGACCACCCCCTTCTTGAAATATTATCTAACTTGGGCTTCACTGACCCTGTCCTGTCCTGGTTCTCCTCCTGTCTCTCTGGTCGCTCCTCCTCAGTCTCCTTTGTGGGTTCCTCCCCCACCTCCCACCCCTAACTGTGGGAGTCATTCAACGGATCAATCATATTTATTGAGCACTTACTATATGCAGGAAGAGTACAAATAACAATATAACAGATACAGTCCCTGTTCCCTCAAAGTTCTGGGTCCCCTTCTATCCTTCATCTACACCCACTCCCTTGGAGAACTCTTTTCCTCCCATGGCTTCAACTACCACCTCTATGCACATGATTCCCAAATCTTCTTCTCCAGACTTGATTTCCCTCCCTCTCTTCAGTCTCATGTTCCCTCTTGCTTTCAGGACATCTCTACTTGGTTGTCCTGCTGATACCTCAAACTTAATAACATGTCCAAAATGGAAATCTTCATCTTCCCATCCAAACCCTGTTCTCACCTTGACTTTCCCATCACTGTAAACAACACCACTATTCACAACACCACTATCCACCTTGTCTCACAAGCCCAAAAACTTGACATTATCCTCGACTTATCTCAATCGACCCCCATGTTCAATCTGTCACCAAATCCTGTCATTTCTACCTTCACAACATCCTTAATATCTGCCCTTTCCTCTCCATCCAAACGACTACCCTGAACAAAATACTTATCCTATCCCCTCCTTGATTATCGCATCAGCCTCCTCTCCGACCTCGATTCTATTTAGTCTCGATTCTATTTAGTTGTCATTGTTTTTACGAGATGTTCTTCCCCTTGACTCTATTTATTGCCATTGTTCTTGTCTGTCCGTCTCCCCCGATTAGACTGTAAGCCCGTCAAACGGCAGGGACTGTCTCTATCTGTTGCCGACTTGTTCATCCCAAGCGCTTAGTACAGTGCTCTGCACATAGTAAGTGCTCAATAAATACTACTGAATGAATGACCTCCCTGCCTCCTGCCTCTTCCCACTCCAATCCATGCTTCACTCAGCTACCCAGATCATTTCTCTACAGAAACGTTCAATCCATATCTGCCTCTGCTTCAAGAATTCCAGGAGTTGCCCATCCACCTCTGCATTAAACAGAAACTCCTAATCAACAGGTTTAAAACACTCAATCATCTTGCCCCCTCCTACCTTACCTTGCTGATTTCCTACAACAGCCCAACCCACATACTTTGCCCCTCTAACACCAGCTTGCTCACTGTACCTCACACTCGTCTATCTTCCTGCCAACACCTTGCCCACATCCTCCCTCTGCCCTGAAACTCCCTCCCTCTCCAAACCTACCAGACCACCAGCAAAGGCCTGGGAATCAGAAGGTTGTGGGTTTAATCCCAGCTCCGCCACTTGTCTGCTGTGTGCCCTTGGGCAAATCACTTCACTTCTCTGGGCCTCAGTTCCCTCATCTGTAAAATGGGGTTTAGACTGTGAGCCCCATGAGGCGGGGTGGTGCCCAAACTGATTAGCTTGTCTCTATCCTGGTGCTCAGTACACTGTCTGGCACATAGTGAATGCTTAACAAATGCCATAAACAAGGAGCGTGGCTCAGTGGAAAGAGCCTGGGCTTCGGAGTCAGAGGTGATGGGTTCGACTCCCTGCTCTGCCACTGGTCAGCTGTGTGACTGTGGGCAAGTCACTTAACTTCTCTGTGCCTCAGTTCCCTCATCTGTAAAATGGGGATTAACTATGAGCCTCACGTGGGATGACCTGATTACCCTGTCTCTCCCCCAGCGCTTAGAACAGTGCTCTGCACATAGTAAGAGCTTAACAAACACCAACATTATTATTATTATAAACAAACAGCCAAAACACCACTCTCCCCACCTTCAAAGCCTTATTAAAATGACATCTCTTCCAAGAGACTTTTCCTGCGATGTGGGCAGGGAGTGTATCTGTTACTGTTGTATTATACTCTCTCAAGCACTTAGTACAGTGCTCTGCTCACAGTAAGCTCGCAATAAATATGATTGATTGAATGAATGAATGAGTCCTATTTTCCCCTACTCCCTCTCCCTTCTGCATTGCCTTTACATTTGGATCTGTACTCTCTAGGCACTTGATGATCACCCCACCTTCAGCTCCGTAGTACTTTCATCTTGTCTTCATTCATTCATTCCATAGTATTTATAGAGCGCTTCCTATGTGCAGAGCACTGTAGTAAGCGCTTAAAATGTTCAATTCAGCAACAGATAGAGACAATCCCTGCCCACTGATGGGCTCACAGTCTAATCTTATGCCGTCGAGTCATCTCCGACCCATAGAGATGCTATGGGCACATCTTTCCCAATACGCCCTCCCTCCACCTGCAATCGTCCTGGTAGTGGATCGGTAGGGTTTTCTTGGTCATAATACAGAAGTGGTTGATCCTTGCATCCTTCCTTGCAGTAAAATTGAGTCTCCGCCCTCGAGTCTCTCCTGTGCCGCCGCTGCCCAGCATGAGTGAGTTTTGACTCGTAGCAGATGGCCTTCCACTCGCTAGCCACTGCCCAAGCTAGGAATGGAATGGACAGGCCTCTGCTTGACTCTCCCTCCTGTAGTCGAGACTGGTAGAGGCCTGGGAACTCTCCAGGTGTCACCCTGAGAGAGTACTTATGTACATATCCACAATTTGTTTACTTATAATAATGTCTGCCGCCCCACCAGATTGTGAGTTCTTTGTGGAGACGGAACGTGTCTACAAAAGCTACTATATTGCATCCTCCCAAATGCTTAATACATTACTTTGCATGCAGTAAATTAATTTGATTGATTGATTGATGGTGAGGAGTATCATTCTTACTCTTTGTCTTCCAACTAATTTTGTCTGTCTGTCCATTCCATAAGATTGTAATATCCTGGAGGGAAGTTAACATTTTCTTAGCTTCTGTTGTACTCTCCCAAGCATGTACTACAATGCTGCACAATCTATCAACTTTATTGAACACTTACAGCGAGCTGAGCACTGTACTAAGTGCTTGGGAGAGTACAATGTAATAGATTTTGGTAGAGCTTACAGTCTAGATCGAGAGACTTAGATAATCGCTCTTCCTACCTTCAGAACCTTATTGAAGATACATGGCCTCCAAGAGGCCACCCTCATTTCCTCTTCTCCCACTCCCTTCTGTGCCATCTTCACACTTGCATTCATACCCTTTATTCTCCCCTCCCTCAGGCCCAAAGCACCTAGGTACATATATGTAATTTATTCATTTACATTAATGCCTGTCTCCCTCTCTATTTGTTCATTTTCATTCGGTTGCATTTATTGAGCACTTATGGTGTGCAGAGAACTATACTAAGTGCTTGGGAAAGTACAATACAACAACAGACACGTTCCCTGCCCACAGTGAGCTCAGTGTCTAGAAGGGGGAGACAGACATCAATACAAATAAATTAATTACAGATAGGTACATAAGTGCTAAGGGGCTGGGAAGGGGAAAGAGCAAAGGGAGCAAGTCGGGTGATGCAGAAGAGAGTGGGAGAAGAGGAAAGCTGGGAGAGTGGGGCTAGTTTAGGAAGGCCTCTTGGAGGAGATGTGCCTTCAATAAGGCTTTGAATGGGGGAAGTTTAATTGTCTGACAGATTTGAAGAGGGGGGGCATTCCAGGCCAGAGGCAAGATGTGGGCCAGGGGTTGGCAGAGAGACAGGGGAGATGGAGGCCCAGTGAGAAGCTTAGCACCAGAGGAGCAAAGTGTGTGGGCTGGGCTGGAGAAGGAGAGTAGCGCGTGAGAAGCTGAGAAGCATGAGAATATGAGAAGCAGCGTGGCGCAGTGGAAAGAGCACGGGCTTTGGAGTCAGGGCTCATGAGTTCTAATCCCAGCTCTGCCCCTTGTCAGCTGTGTGACTGTGGGCAAGTCACTTAACTTCTCTGGGCCTCAGTTCCCTCATTTGTAAAATGGGGATTAAGACTGTGAGCCCCACGTGGGAGAACCTGATTCCCCTGTGTTTACCCCAGCGCTTAGAACAGTGCTCTGCACATAATAAGCGCTTAACAAATACCAACATTATTATTATTATTATTAGTGAGGTGAGGTAGGAGGGGCAAGGTGATAGACTGCTTTAAAGACATTGGTGAAGAGTTTTTGTTTGATACGGAGGTGGATGGGCAACAACTGGAGTTTTTTGAGGAGGGGGAGGTGACATGTCCTGAATGTTTTTGTAGAAAAATGATCTAGGCAGCGGAGGGAAGTAGAGACTGGAGGAGAGACAGGAGGCTGAGAGGTCAGCAAAGAGGCTGATGCAGTAATTTAGAGGGGATAGGATGAGTGATTGGATTAATAATAACAATAATAATGTTGATATTTGTTAAGCACTTACTATGTGTAGAGCACTGTTCTGAGCGCTGGGTAGATACAGGGTGATCAGGTTGTCCCACATGAGGCTCACAATCTTCATCCCCATTTTACAGATGAGGTCACTGAGACACAGAGAAGTTAAACAGCTGACAATATAATATATATAATTGAACAGCGGAGCCGGGATTCAAACCCATAACCTCTGACTCCCAAGCCCGGGCTCTTTCCACCGAGCCACGCTGGATTAATGTAGTAGCAGTTTGGGTGGTAGCAGTTTGGACGAAGAGGAAAGGGCAGATTTTAGCTCCTTGTGGGCAGCGCTTAGAACAGTGCTTGGCACATAGTAAGCGCTTAACAAATACCAACATTATTATTATTATTATTAGGGCATATGTCTACCAGCAGCATGGCTCAGTGGAAAGAGCCCGGGCTTGGGAGTCAGAGGTCATGGGTTCGAGTCCCCGCTCTGCCACTTGTCAGCTGTGTGACTGTGGGCAAGTCACTTCACTTCTCTGGGCCTCAGTTCCCTCATCTGTAAAATGGGGATTAACTGTGAGCCTCACGTGGGACAACCTGATCACCCTGTATCTACCCCAGCGCTTAGAACGGTGCTCTGCACATAGTAAGCGCTTAACAAATACCAACATTATTATTATTATTACTCTTCCAAATGCTTACTATAGTGCTGTACACTCAGTAAGTGTTCAATAAATATGATTGATTGTTTGACAGACATTAAAATGAATTACATACATGTACATAAGTGCTGTGGAGCTGGGACTGGGGGGTGAATAAAGGGTGCAATTTCAAGTTCAAGGTTGAAGGGAGAGAGAGTAATTGGGAAAGGCCTCTTGGAGGAGATGCGATTTTAATAATTTGCTATTGTTTTATTGAGATGTTCACCCCCTTGATTCTATTTATTGCTATTGTTCTTGTCTGTTTGTCTCCCCCGATTAGACCGAAAGCCTGTCAAAGGGCAGGGACTGTCTCTATCTGTTACTGAATTGTACATTCCAAGCGCTTAGTACAGTGCTCTGCACATAGTAAGCGCTCAATAAATATTATTGAATGAATGAATGAATAAGGTTTTGGAGGTGGGAAGAGTGATATGAGTGATATCCTCTCGCCTATGAAAGGTGAAGGAGTTCCAGGCCAGAGGCAGGATGTGGGCCAGACATCAGCGGCGAGACAGATGAGATCAAGGCACAGCAAGGAGGTTGGCATTATAGGAGCGAAGAGTACAGGTAATGACAGTGGAAAGGAGTTTCTGTTTGATGTGGAGGTGGATGGGCAACCACTGGAGGTTTTGGAGGAAAGGGGAAACAATAAAAAATCAATCAGTGGTATTTATGCACACGCAGGCCCACAAGAAATACCACTGATGATGATTAAGAGGTCTACAGAAACGTGTTTTTGTATACACAGATGCACAAAGACAGAGACCTCAAATTTGGAACAAGGGACAGACCAAAAAAATCCAGAAACCCACACAGAAGCAAGCAAGCATACACATGTACACAATAAAGAGAGAGAAAAAGGAAAACAAAGGATCACCGGGACAGAAGTAGGAAGAGACAAGTTAAGAGACAACACTAGGAGAAAAATGAGAGGAAAAAAACCACTAGGAAGATCTGTAGGCTGATTTTGTCCAAATACAGTAGTTTTTCCTCCATTTTAAATCTAGTATTTTTGCAACACTTGATTGACAATATTGGCAGCAGGATGAAACTCAGGGGATGTGAAGCAGAAACTCATCACCAGATTTTTAAATTCTGTTTCTCATTTGAATTAATTAGAATTTCCTTTATCTTATAGCCATGGCAAAACTTTTTGCCCCTAAAATACAGAATTTACTCGGATTGAAAATTCAAAAAACGGAATTGTTTTTAATTGGAAATATTATATTTGTTCTTGAAGGTGTAGAAAAGCAGTTCATTTTATAAAGAATGTTCGTGGGGAGGGTGGGAAATTTTACTGAGGAATGAAATGGAAAATGAGCTGAAGTAATGTGGTTAAAATATTATTATTATGATGATTATGATGGTGTAAAGCACTTATTTTGTGTCAAATACTGCTCCAGGTGCTGGGGTAGATACAAGTTATCAGGATGTGGGTTGATTATCATCAGGAATGATATTTATTGATGATATGATTGATTGATTGATTGTTCTAAAGCACTAACTGTAGAACAGAAGCAAGTAACAAGCTCACTACTCTTCAAGAGTTTACAGTATCAGTAGTGGGTGGCGAGACAGGCACTCAAAATTATATTGAAGCCAGACTATAGATGGTACTAATCACATTTTCTTTAAATTTTTTAATCTTTCTTGACAAGGTTATGCAGTCATTTTTTCAGTAATCTTTGTGAAGAACTCTCTTCTAAACACTTGGGAGAGTACTGCCTTCAAGGAGCTTGAATCTAAGTAAGTTAGGTTTGGGGAAATAACTAAACTCCTCTCAAATGCTTGCAGAGAGTGTAGATTTAAAAAAAAAAATAGCTGATAGTGTCACCTGGCAGTTTAGTGGTATGTTTTCTGCTTTCTATTGTGACGGGGTATTTCCTTTAAAACATTTAGAAATACCAGCTGGCTTTCTATTGTGGTTGGGTATTTCCTTCAAAAAATTCAGAAATAACAGTCCAGTTGTTTGTGAAAATTTTGGGGAAACAGCTGGAATCTCAAAATAATAATAATAATAATAATAATAATGTTGGTATTTGTTAAGCGCTTACTATGTGCAGAGCACTGTTCTAAGCCCTGGGGTAGACATAGGGGAATCAGGTTGTCCCACATGGGGCTCACAGTCTTAATCCCCATTTTACAGATGAGGTAACTGAGGCCCAGAGAAGTGAAGTGACTTGCCCACAGTCACACAGCTGACAAGTGGCAGAGCTGGGATTCGAACTCATGACCTCTGACTCCAAAGCCCGTGTTCTTTCCACTGAGCCACGCTGCAAAAGCAATCAGTGGTACTTAATGAGCACTTATTATGTGCTGGACACTGAACTAAGCACTCGGTACAGTTGGTTCCCTGCCCACAACAAGCTTACTGTAAAATATATGAACTCTGTATTTTAAATATGTATATATTATTTATCTGTACATTCAATGATTTTTTCAGTTTATATCCCTATATGCTTATACCACTTTCTGTTTATACACTGCCATCTGCCTTTCACTATGACTTTTGCCTGTTTCTTGCATTAGATTGCAACCTTAAAAACAGAAAACATGTTCAGTCAAATCATATTTATTGAGTGCTTCCTGCGTGCCAAGTCCTGTACTAAGCACGTGGGAGAGCAGCCCTGTGTGGGCAGGGATTGTCTCTCTTTACTGCTGACTTATACTTTCCAAGTGCTTAGTACAGTGCTCTGCACACAGGCAGCGTGGCTCAGTGGAAAGAGCCTGGACTTCGGAGTCAGAGGTCATGGGTTCGACTCCCGACTCTGCCATTTGTCAGCTGTGTGACTGTGGGCAAGTCACTTCACTTCTCTGTGCCTCAGTTACCTCATCTGGAAAATGGGGATTAACTGTGAGCCTCACGTGGGACAACCTGATTACCCTGTGTCTACCCCAGCGCTTAGAACAGTGCTCTACACATAGTAAGCGCTTAACAGATACAGACATTATTATTGATAAATACGATTGAATGAATGAATGAGGCAGAATGGGATTAGAACCTGTGAATAGATTAGAACCAGGCCTGTGCTCTTTCCACTAGTTTGTACTGCGAATATGTACATAAATTCTGTAGTTCACACCCAACCATTTACTACAGTACTTAGCAGGCAGGAGCTCCACAAATGCTATTTATATATTGATCGATTGTGCTCTGCACATAGTAAGCGCTTAACAAATACCAACATTATTATTATTATTATAACCTGGCATTTTGTTAAAAATCATTTCAGGTTGCATTCCGCAGTTAGGTATTTAGTTTGGTGTGTTCCTGAGAGGCTTCTAAGATCCCAGTTCTGATCACAATAAGATCTCATCCACCGTTCAAGAGAAAATTGAAAATGGATCTTTTGTGGTGGGAATTATCGATCCAGACAGAAACTAGATTATTTCTTGTCGCGGGGGTTGGAGGAGTGGCATTTGCTAGGTTGCCTGACCGGAGGAGTCGGAAGTGGTTCGCTCTCTCAATAATAATAATTATGACATTAGTTAAGCGTTTATTATGTGCCGCGCACTGTCTCTGTCCCCCTGAGAAGCTCACAGTCTAAGGGGAAGGTGGAATGAGTATTTTATCCCCATTTTTACAGATGAGGAAACTGGGGCACGGAGAAGTGAAGGGACAACCAAAGGTCACAAGGCAGGCAAATGTCAGAACCGGGATGAGAAACTGGGTCTTCTCACTCCCAGGCTTGTACTACTTCACTAGGCCACGCTGCTTCTCACCTGTAAGATGAGAGGGTAGAGAGGAATGAAACGCTCTGGTAGCTAGTAAAAATGGATATGAAACTTCCACCTAACTACTACTTCAACCATCCCGTCCCCACCACTTCCTTTCCTCGAATGACCTCGTCACCTGGTGAGTTTCAGCCAGTGATAAGGGGAAGGGAATTCTAGCTTGAAACAGGACCCTGGCCTTTGTATCTTTCTTGAACTTAAACTGAAGTTTTTACAAAACAAAGAAGTCACCAAGTGTAAAATGAAGATAAAATTATCGATGTCTTTGCGACTTTTGGAGCTGAAGGGAAACCCCTAAGAATGCATTATTGTATCTCTGAAGAAATTAACAGCAGGCAGAGAGAAAGGGAGGTCAAGGGCTTGGTCCCGCTCGGCCTTGCCTCGACTGAATTAGTGCTTAGGGGAGAGTAGCTGCCAATTTTTTTCACTCGTCTCCCTGCCTTGAATGAAGTAGCCTGTGACGCCTCCCATCCCGTTTCTCTCCTCATCTGCCCCTTCCAGCACTTTCACCCCAAGTAATCGCTTATGTATTTATCTTTATACACTCTGATTTGCTCCTATCCATAATTTATTTTCAGGTCTGTCCCCACGGGAAGACTGTAAAGCCCCTGAGGGCAGAGATCTTGTCAACTACTAGATAGGAGAGGTGTAAAATATGTTCAGGCCACCTTTCCCCATTCCTCAAGACCCTCCGGTGATTACCCATCCACCTCTGCATCAGACAGAAACTCCTCACCGTCAGCTCTAAAGCGGTCAATCACCTTGCCCCCTCCTATGTCCCCTCGCTACTCTCCTACTCCATCCCAGACCTCACATTTCTCCCCTCTAATGCCAACCTACTCCCTGTACCTCGATCTCGTCTATCTCGCCGCCGACCCCTTGCCCACGTCCCGCCTCTGGCCTGGTACACCCTCCCTCTTCATTTCCGGCAATTACTTTCCCAACCTTCGAAGCCTTATTGAAGGCACACCCTCCCTCTTCATTTCCGGCATTTCTTTTCCCAACCTTTGAAGGCTTATTGAAGGCACACCTCCTCCAAGAGGTCTTCCCTGACCAAGCCCTTATTTCCTGTTGTCATTCATTCAATCGTATTTATTGAGCGCTGACTGTGTGCAGAGCACTGTACTAAATGCTCGGAAAGTACAATTCTCCCACTCCTTTCTGCGTCACCCTGACTTGCTCCTTTATTCACCCCTCCCTCATCCCCACAACACTTTATTCATTTATTCATTCAATTGTATTTATTGAGCACTTACTATGGGCAGAGCACTGTAATAAGCACTTGGAATGTACAAATCGGTAACAGATAGAGACAATCCCTGCCCAACAACGGGCTCACAGTCTAAACGGGGGAGACAGACAGCAAAACAGAACAAAACAAAACAAGTCGTCTGGCATCAATAGAATCAAGATAAATAGAATCATAAATATATGGATATATAAAAAAATAGAGTAGTAAATAATGTATACAAATATGCACAAGTTATAATCATACCCATAATTTATGTATTTAGATTAAGTCTGCCTCCCCCTCTAGACTGTCAGCTCGTTGTGGACAGGGAATGTGTCTACCAACTCTGTTATAATTTTGTTGTACCCTCCCAAGAGCTTAATAATAATAATAATGTTGGTATTTGTTAAGTGCTTATTATGTGCAGAGCACTGTTCTAAGCGCTGGGGTAGACACAGGGGAATCAGGTTGTCTCACGTGGGGCTCACAGTCTTAATCCCCATTTTACAGATGAGGTAACTGAGGCCCAGAGAAGTTAAGTGACTTGCCCACAGTCACCCAGCTGACAAGTGGCAGAGCTGGGACTCGAACTCATGACCTCTGACTCCAAAGCCCATGCTCTTTCCACTGAGCCACACTGCTTATCTTAGTACAGCTCTCTGCAAATGGTAAACTGTAAATGCTCAAGAAATATGATTGATTGATTAGAAGCAACACGTGGGCAAGTCACTTCACTTTTCTGGGCCTCACTTCCGTTACTGGAAAAATGTGGATTGAGACTGTGAGCCCCACATGGGAGACTGTGCCCAACCCGAGTTCCTTGTATCCACGCCAGTGCTCAGTACAGTCTCTGGCACATAGTAAGCGCTCAACAAATACCATAATTATTATTGATACTAATTCTATTAATACTATTGATTCTATTAGCATTACTGATACTAATTCTATTGTACTCTTCCAAGCACTTAGTACAGCGCTCTGCACATTGTTAACCGAGCGAATTGACTGTTAGTAAGATCAATCAGTGGTATTTATTGAGTACCTACTGTGTGCAGAGCACTGTACTAAATTCCCAGGAGAGGAAGCCAAGAAGCGTCTAGACTGTAAATTTGTTGTGGGCAGGGAACGTGTCTACTATTGTACTCTCCCAAGAGTTTAATAGTAATTATGGTATTTGTTAAGCACTTACTATGTGCAGAGCACTGTTCTAAGTGCTGGGGCAGATACAGGGTACTCAGACTGTCCCACGTGGGGCTCACACTTCTTAATCCCCATTTTTACAGAGGAGGCAACTGAGGCCCAGAGAAGTTAAGTGACTCGCCCAAGGTCACACAGCAGACAAGTGGCAGAGCTGGGATTAGTAGAGTGCTCTGAGCACGATAATTATAATGATGGTGTTTGTTAAGCTCTTACTATGTGCCAAGCACTGTTCTAAGCAAGCGCTCAACGAAGCCCGTCGTTGGGAAGGGATCTTCTCCATCTGTGGCCGAATTGTACTTCCCAAGCGCTTAGTACAGAGCTCTGCACACAGCGCTCAATAAATACGATTGAATGAATGAAATACGATTGATTGATCGTCAACTCATCCTCGAGACTGTAAACTCGTTACGGGTAGGGAACGTGTCTGCCAATTCTGTTGTAATAATAATAATTAATGGTATTTGTCGAGCGCTTACTCTGTGCCAGGCACTGTACTGAGCGCTCGGGAGGGGACAACAGAGCAATAAAAAGGGACATCCCCGGCCCTCATCGATGAAGACATTGATCCCCTCCCTCCTCCCGCCCCCCCAAACGAGCAGAGCGTAACGGTCAACGGCTCAACCTCCCTGGGGGGTGGGGAGGTGGGGGGGGGGAAAGGAGGGCCTTGGGGCAGCTCGGAGGGCGGCTTGGAGGCGGCGGCCGTTGGGGGGGGCGGGCGGAGAAGCCGAGCGGCCGCAGGAGGGGCTCCGCCTCCTCCCTCAGGACCCCCCAGCCCCCTGCACGGCCACCCAGAGGTCCTGCTCGCACCCCTCCCCCCCTGCAGACCCTCCCCCCTTTCTGCAGACCCCTCTCCCCTGCAGACCCTCGCTCCCCCTTTATGCAGACCCTCCCCCCTCCTGCAGACCCCTCTCCCCTGCAGACCCTCCCCCCTTTCTGCAGACCCCTCCCCCCCGCAGACCCTCCCCCCTTTCTGCAGACCCTCCCCCCTTTCTACAGACCCCGCCCCCCTGCAGACCCTCCCCCCTTTCTGCAGACCCCTCCCCCCCCGCAGACCCTCCCCACTCCTGCAGACCCCTCTCCCCTGCAGACCCTCCCCCCTCCTGACCTTCCCCCCCCCTTTCTGCAGACCCCTCTCCCCTCCTGCAGACCCCTCCCCTTTGCAGACCCTCCCCCCTGCAGCTCCTCCTCCTGCAGACCCCTCCCCCCTGCAAACCCCTCCCCCTTGCAAACCCCTCCCCCCTGCAGACCTTCCCCCTGCAAACCCCTCCCCTTCCCGCAAACCCCTCCCCCTCCTGCAGACCTTCCCCTCCCGCAAACCTCCCTGCTGAGCTCCCACCTCCCCTGCAGACCCTCCCCCTCCTGCAGACCCTCCTCCCTGCAAACCCCTCCCCCTCCTGCAGACCCCTCCCCTTGCAAATCCCTCCCCCTGCAAACCCCTCCTCCCCCCTGCAGGCCCTCCTCCTGCAAACCCTCCCCCCCCCCTGCAGACCCCTCCCCCTACAGATCCTCTCTCCCCCCCCCCCCCCTGCATCCCTCCTCCCCTCCCCCGTCCGGGGGCAGGTGACGTTCAGCTAGAGCGCGTTGTAGCGAGGTGGGCTGTGCGCGGAGCGGCCTGTCCGGGGGTGGGATGGGGTGGGGGGGTCCGGGGCCGGGGTCCCCTCTCAGCTTCGGGCCACCCGGGCCGGGACCGGCCCCGCCCAGAATGACAATCACAGGAGCATCTGCGAAGCGCTTACTAGGTGCCACGCACTGTACTAGGCGCCGGGGCCCTGCATCGGGGGGAGGGTCTCCCGTGTTGGGATTAGAATCGGCCCCCTCCCCTCCCCGCCCTCCCTTTCTTCTCCTGCCCCTTTTCCTAAATGTGGGAAGGGGGGCGGGATCCTCTCCCTCCCGCACCCGCAATTCCCAGCCTCTTCCCAAAGGCGCTCAGCCACGCTGGGCCCGGCCGGGAGCCGGACCTGATCCCCGCCTCTTCCCACCTCCCGGGAATTGCGCTTGGATCAGGGAGAAGAGAAGCGACCCTCTCCCTCCTCAGGAAAACTTTACAGCTCAGAGGTATCCTTCTCCAACTTTCCTTTAGGGGCATCTTCCCGGATCCTCCTTTGACTTGACTTTGACACCCTGCCGGCTCGGTGATGGACTGATGATCCCCGCCTCTTCCCACTTCCTAGGAATTGCGCTTGGACCAGGGAGAGGAGAAGCAACCCTCTCCCTCCGAAGGAAGAGTTACAGCTCGAAGGTATCCTTCTCCAACTTTCCTTTAGGGCCTCTTCCTGGGGTCTAGTTTGATTTTTCTTTACTTTGACACCCCGCTCGCCTTGTAATGAATCGATCCGCTCGCTTGGTGATGGACTGATGATCCCTGCATCTTCCCACTTCCTAGGAATTGCGCTTGGACCTGGGAGAGGAGAAGCAACCCTCTCCCTCTTAAGGAAAAGTTACAGCTCAAAGGTATCCTCCTCCAACTTTCCTTTAGGGGCTTCTTCCGGGGTTCTAGTTTGATTTACTCTGACACCCTGCTCGCTCTGTAATGAATTGATCCTTGAAAGCATCCCCCCCTTTTTTATTTTGGGTTGGAATGGGATACATTGGAATTCATTCAATCGTATTTATTGAACCTTTGTGGGCAGAGCACTGTACTAAGGGCTTGGAATAATAATGATGGTATTTAGACCTAGACCTGGGCCTAGATCTAGACCTAGTATTTGCTTGTAAAGTGGATGTAATCTGCAAGGATCCTCTGAATTTTGAACCGCATAGTGGCAGGGCGCTTAGAGTTATTGGACGTTCGGTAGCAGTGGTTATACTGATGTTATTAGACCGCCTACCGTTTGCGGGGCACTGTATCGGTTCGGTGGAAAAGGAAAAATAATCTGTGGATGTGTGGGAAGAATCCAGGGGCCTTCAGGGTCCTCTTATTCTGTTGGTCCACCGAGTTGGACAGAAGGAGTCAGTATAATGCAATAAACAATCAGGTGGAGAAACAATTTAATTCTTCTGATAAATTAGAGGTCTCCTATTCCGAGTGAAGGGTTTTTGTTTTTTTTTTTTTTTTTCCTGTTCTTTTTCAGTGTGACTGCATTGACCATGCTGTCATTTTAACGTAAGTAACATAAGCGGGGAGTGAAGTAATGGGATCGTAATGGTAGGCGGGGGAGAAATGTCATTTCTCACCTTCCGTTCCAATGTTTCTTTGGTGAGAGAATCGATTGTTGTGGTTAAGATGATGAGTGTCTCCTTAAATACCACAAAATGGGGTTTGCCAGTTAGTTTTTGTCCAATTTTTAGTGTGTAAAACCAGTCCCCGTATCTTCAGAGATACGATCTAAGCGAGAGTATGGACTATGTTTTGAATTCTAGGGCTTAATGCGTCGATTATTAGAGATGTCCTATTCCTCCTATGTGGTCAATGTTCAGTGTAAGTGTCTTATTCGCTTTTTTCAGAAGACATCTGGATACAGCCCTCAGTTACCCCCCTCAATTTGGCATAGCCTGTTGGAAATATTTCTGTTTATAAGATGTTCAGCTGACAAAAACAGGTTATTTATAAAAAAGGTTTTATGTGCTTCAAGCCCTAGAGTTTATGAAGCTGCATCTTTAATAAATGGAGTTATTGTGTACTTTTAAATGATGTTTTGTGAAGAAGGAAAGTCAAAGCGAGCGATAGTACTTTTGGAAAAGAATACACTCAGAGGGTAGCATTTGGTATTTTCAAAGCGTCTTACAGTAAGAAGTGGCTTCAATATCATACTTGTAAATAGGAAAATTTCTAGCTGGTGAAGCTTTTGAGTGCTTATCACCTTGGCTAACTTTTAACGATAGCCCCGCTATCCGAGCTTAGCTATTTTTAGGATTAATGTTTGGAACAAAATCTAGACCTTATTACCCGAGTAGATCGTCAGCAAACGAGTCGACAACTCAAAAGAAGCTTCTACTTGATAAGGAATTTTAATGAGGAAAAGAACCAGGTGAGAACTGGCCACCAGATCGGTGGGCCAACTATGCATTTCGAGGCACGTGGGAGAGTTTGGTTCAGAGCTCCTGGAGGGTGGGTTGGCTCTGGCTTTAAAATGAGAAGGGAAAAGACACAGAGTGAGGCGGGGGAAAGGGGGAAAATATGTGCACATGCCCACATGGTGCCAGGCAGAGGGATATGCTGACAGACACATGATACTAGGGTGAGGAGACTCTCGTTTGGTGCCAAGAATGGGGCGGGGAGAGTGGATATCTCAGCCTGGGGCTGGGGAGGATGTGCCAGGGAGGGTCCGGTGAGATCTCACCCATATGAGCCTGGTGAGGGGAGACACGTAGGCCCTTCCCTCCCGCCTTCACCCCCCAAACACACGGCCATGGATGGGGTTGGAGATATCTGGGTGTGCCCAGGGCCAAAGAGGGTGACAGAGAGGATCTGTGAACATACATCAACATGATGATGATGATGATGGTGTGAGAGATGAGTACCCTCTCAGGGTTAGAAGTTCAGAAAAAAGAGACCGCTGGATTCATTTATTCATTCATTCAATCGGATTTATTTGCTTGGGACAGGACGGGGCTTTGACATCTATTACCTGCAGGATCGGGCAGGGCTTGGAGCGTCTACTCTGGACTGGGATGGGCAGGGCCCAGAGAAGCCATTCCTTGCCAAGGCTGGGGGGTGGGAGAGATCTCTGGCCCAGAGACCTGACATGGCTCCAACTCCCTGCCGGCAGGCTGGGGCAGACAAGTGGCGGAGTTGGGATTAGAACTCAGGTCGTCTGACTCCCGGGTCTGTGCTCTTTCCACTAGGCCCCATTGCTTCTGTAATGAAGTCAGAATGTTATTTCACTTTTTCATTCCGGAGCAATGTATTCAGAGCTCTGAGCCCTTCCCTCTTTATTTAATCCCGCTTGAAGCTCCCACCATGAGACCTCTAGACTGTTTAGCTCGTGGTGGGCAGGAAATGTGTCTGTTATGGTGTCATACTCTCCCAAGTGTTTAGTACAGTGCTCTGCACACAGTAAGCAAACAGTAAATACGGTTGACTGGCTGGTGGCTGTGTCCTCATAGTCCCAATTAATATTATTATTATTGCTATGGTATTTGTAAAAGCACTTACTACTGCCAGGCACCGTACTAAGCTCTGGGGTGGATACGAGCCAATCAGGTTGGATACAGTCCTTTCCACGGGGCGTTGCCTTCCGTCTTCTCCCCAGCTTTGGCCCGGTTATCAGAGATGACCAAGCTATTAGGAAGAAGTTGTGAAGTCAGTGGAGAGAGGTTTCGAGGGGAACTACTCTGCTTTACGATCGTTAGAATATGCTGGCGTGAAGAGATCAAGAAATGTGATTGATAATACACTCAGTGACTTAGTTCACCCTGGCAAATTGGTTTCAGTAAGTGTCTTCATTTCTTTACATTAGGTAGTTGAAACTTAAAGTGAATTAGGTCACTTTTTTTTCTCATCTGGATGTCAGTTTCTTCCCAAAAATGAGCTCTAGAAAGGTTATGTTTGCTAGTACGAATGTTTTCGGTAGTTAAAATAAGGTCACATTTGAAATACGCCGTATTCTTCCCCATTGTACATGAAGGCAATTTGATGGATATGTAATCTTTCATTCAATAGTATTTATTGAGCGCTTACTATGTGCAGAGCACTGTACTAAATCTTGTCTCTTCGGGTTATGTAGAAGGACTTTGGCTGCAGGCTTTCCAATTCAGATGGTTTCCTTTCGAGCAAGAAGATTAGTTATGAAAGAAACAGCCTTTTTTATAATCTATCTTTTCTTAAGCTCTAACATCTATGTAGTATAAGATGATTTCATTTTCTGCTTGCTGCTTAGTGAGGTGGGTTTATATGAGTTAGTAGGAATCTGAGTGCAAAAGACCATAATTATTGATAATTATGATAAAATGTTAGGAGAGATTTCATTAATTGTGTGTGAGGTTTTTCTTTGTAATCCTAGGAACTCTTCCAAATGAAATTCATTTACTTCCATGGTGTGCTAAGAAGATGCCCTGAGACTTTTGAAGTATTTTAGAATGTCCTCCTTTAAAATACTTGAGAAGATTTTAAATTATTTATTGTCCTGGGCCTCTATAAAGGACAAGGAAGATAAATTGAACGCTAGTACAGATAAAGAAATGCAGCCAAGCAACGCTTTAGTCTTTATAGTTTTAGAGGGCAGAGTCTTTCAGCATAACCCTGTTTTAAAATATGAAGGGCAATTGAAAAAGTCAAACAAAATTCTCAGTCTATTTTCTTCAAGTTAGAAATCATTACTCTCAATTTCTCTTAACAGGTTGATTAAACATGGATCTATACAGCAAACTGATTACTGGTATTGTTATTACCAGTGTTTTCCTATTTCAGCTACTTTTCCATGTTTTCAGTCCTTGGTTTTCAAGAAAACTAACTCCAAGTTTTGACAATCTCAACCAAAAAAGGAAGATTGAATGGAACTCAAGGTAAACGATATTTTGATTTAAAATTAAGTCATTATCATTTTTCAATGGAAATACTGGGAATCACACAACTGTAGAAAAGAGAGACAATTCTTAGTTTTCTTTAAAGTGTTAAGGTTTACTTTAAATATATCATGTTTGCTCGGTGATAAAGAGTACCGGTTTGCATTCTCTTTGAAGCCATGCCAGTTTGGAGCAGTGCTCCTGCAAATAATAATAATAATGTTGGTATTTGTTAAGCGCTTACTACGTGCAGAGCACTGTTCTAAGCGCTGGGGTAGATACAGGGGAATGAGGTTGTCCCATGCGAGGCTCACAGTTTTAATCCCCATTTTACAGATGAGGGAACTGAGGCACAGAGAAGCGAAGTGACTTGCCCACAGTCACACAGATGACAAGGGGCAGAGTCGGAATTTGAACCCATGACCTCTGACTCCCAATCCTGGGCTCTTTCCACTAAGCTAGGCTGCTTCTCTATGAGAAAGGGAAGAAAATGAGAAAATGAGGAAGGGAAAGAAGAGCGTCAGTTATGGGGCTTGGTTTTGGTTTAGTCCAAACTTTTTTTAAATTGGGAATAATACAATTTTCAAGCTAGCAGAACATCACTCTCAGTGTTCTTTCATTTAATCTTTAGCAAACTTTATATCTAGGCCTAATATTTATTTGCATAGGGAGCTTATAGCCCCTTTAGTATTTTGCCTTGTTTGTTTAGTAAATATAGAGATGGATTTAAAAATCTGAATTATAAACCAAAAGCTATATTTTTGAAACAAAATATTTGCCTGTTTTAATGAAAAATATGCCACAAGACACAAGGAATGTTTTTAAACCTAGATATGTTATATAAATTGACAAATCTACATGACACTGGGGTAAATCCAGTCCAAAGGCCCTCTTAGTTTTTAATTATTCTCTCCTCCAACCTCATATTTGATAACTCAAACGTGCATGAGCTGTACTTTTTCATGGAATTTGTTAAGCGCTTACTGTGTGCCAGACATTGTACTAAGTGCTGGGATAGGGATAAGCTACTCAAGTTGGATCCAGTCCATGGCATAATGGAAAGAGCACGGGCCTGGGAGTCAGAAGGTCATGGGTTCTAATTCCGGCTCCGGCACTTGTCTGCTGTGTGACCTTGGGTAAGTCACTTCACTTTTATGCACCTTAGTTACCTCATCTGTAAACTGGGGAATGAGACTGTGAGCTCCATGTGGGACAGGGACTGTGTCCAACCTGAATTTGCTTGTATCCACCTTAGTGCTTAATACAGTGCCTGGCACATAGTAAATGCTAAACAAATATCACAATTATTATTATTATTATTATGTCCCAGATGGGGTTCACAGTGTTAATCCCCATTTTACAGGTGAGGTACCTGGGGTACAAAGAAGTGAAGTGACTTGCCCAGGGTCACACAGCAGACAAGTGGCAGAGCCAGGATTAGAACCCAGGTCCTTCTGACTCCCAGTCCCATGTTCTATCCACTAGGTGACACTACTTAAGAATAATAATAATGATGGCATTTGTTAAGTGCTTACTATGTGTCAAGCACTGTTCTAAGCACTGGGTGGGGGAATACAAGGTAATCAGGTTGGCTCATGTGGGACTCACGGTCTTAATCCCCATTTTACAGGTGAGGTAACTGAGGCCCAGAGAACAATAATAATAATAATTAATAATTATGGTATTTGTTAAGCGCCTACTATGTGCAGAGCACTCTTCTAAGTGCTGGGGTAGATACAGGGTAATCAGGTTGTTCCACGTGGGGCTCACATTTTTTAACCCCCATTTTTACAGATGAGGTAATTGAGGGCCAGAGAAGTTAAGTGACTTGCCCAAGGTCACACAGCAGACAAGTGGCAGAATCGGGATTAGAGTCCATGACCTCTGATTCCTAAGCCTGGGCTCTTTCCACTGAGCCACACTGATTCTCAAGCTGCTTGTTTAGTCAAGGGTTTAGTGTGTGTGTATTTAGGGTTTGCAGGTAGCACCTGATTAGATGGGTTTATAAAGTTGCCCAAAAGTCAGGAGATTAAAAAAAAATAAAAATAACTAGAATACTGGTTCACCAAGAACAAGGTGAATTTCAATAGACGTATAAATCAATCAATAATATTTATTGAGCACTTGCTTTATGTAGAGCATTACTGTGTGCTCATGGGCGTGGAAAATTATCAAGCGAACATAGGCATTCATTCATTCAATTCAATTCAAGCATATTTTTTTGAGCGCTTAGTGTGTGCAGAGCACTGTGCTAAGTGCTTGGAATTAGAATTCGGCAACAGATCCCTGCCCAACAACGGGCTCATAGTCTAAAAGGGGGAGACAGACAGCAAAACAAAACAGGCAGTGACTGGATAGGCACAAATCCAGACAAAAAAAATTTAGGGGTCAAATTGGACCACATTCTGAAAATGAATCAACAATACAGGATCATTTGGCCAGGTCGTAGTAACAGCGTGGCCTGTTGTTATGGAAAGCATTGGGGCCCCGTGGGTAGAGCACGGGCCTGGGAGTCAGAAGGATCTGGGTTCTAGTTTCGGCTCCGCCACTTGTCTGCTGTTTGACCTTGGGTAAGTCATGTTACTTCTATGTGCCTCAGTTCCCTCATCTGTAAAATGGGATCAAGACCCTGAACCCCTTGTAAAACATGGGCTGTGTCCAACCTGATTGCCTCGTATATACCCCAGCGCTTAGAACAGTGCCTGGCACGTAATAAGAGCTTAACAAGTATTTACAAGAAAAAAAAAGTTAGAATATTCATTCATTTTATATGTCAACATTCAGTGCACCCTGTCAAATTATTGTTTTTCTGTTTACCACATTTGAAAATTTAGGAGCTTATATCAATAAATTACAAAAGCAGTGCAATAATTGCAGCTAGCTAGATTATATTAAGCGAGTAATAAACAACTATGATATTATTTCCTATATTTGTATCTTCGGGAGATTGGTGGGCTGCTCAATCTTTTGTGTTTCTTTGCAAAAGTGGACTAAAGAGTGGTAAATTGGACTATTCACTCTAGAACTGAGAAAGATGAGGAGTTGCTCTTAATCGCCCAGATACCTAAAGATGATGATTATTATATGGAGGCTGGTAGCCAGTTATATTTAGGGTGGAACAAGAGGAATTTAGCTTGCTTTGTGACAAGAAGAAGATGATGGTTTAGGGTAATGTTGCCAAATGTCTTGGCAGTAAGGCTGGCTAATCATTGGAACAGCCTACCAATATCAAGGGAGATGATTAACCTCTTCTAGAGAGATCTTTAAAAATAGAATATATATATATGAGGACACATGACTCTTTCTTAGAAGCAACGTGGTTTAGTGGAAAGAGCATGGGCTTGGGAGTCAGAGGACCTGGGTTCTAATCCTGGTGCTGCCACTTGTCTGCTGTGTGACTTTGGGTATGCCACTTCACTTCTCTGTGCCTCAGTTACCTCATCTGTAAAAATGGCGATCAAGACTGTGAGCCTTACAGTGGGAAAACCTGATTACTCTATATCTACTCCAGCACTTAGAACAGTGCTTCGCATATAGTAAGCGGTTAAGAAATACCATAATTATTATTATTTTTTAAATTATTATTATTATTGTTAGATGATCTTTTGGGGTCCCCTGTGATGATGTTTAAAAATACATTGGCACAATATCCCATTGACTCTAAGGAAATTAGTCTAGTGAATCACTGAGGGTAAATGAGGCTAATGAGTTTCTCTAGTTTTTTTTTGTTTTGATTTGTTTAGAGACTACAAAAGATAAAGTTTAGTTTGGAGCCATTAGAAGACACAGATCAGGAAACGGTCCTTGTCCTCACCCTAATCTCTCATACTCTTTCCTACTCTGCCGAAGAATCCATTCATGCTTTAGGAAAATTGTAAACCATATCCTTAATGTAAACTGTAGAGTGAGGATGAAGGTTTGTGAAAAAGTTAAGTTAATAATGTATAATCTTGCACACAAACTTTCTTTCCTTGAACAGCACATCAAACTATTGATCGGTTATTAGTTTTTTGTCTTCTTTTTTTAACTTGAGAAGAGTAGGATTTCCCCATTTAATGTTTCTCAAAAACATAAATGCTGATATTTCAATTGAAAACAAATTGCCGCCTTTAGTAAATTGCACTATTACAAATTGGTGTGCCTGTTTTTTCTTTGTCATAACATAATTGTCTTTTGTTTGACTCTTTGGCTCTGTTTCTTTTTAAAACTCTTGTAGTCCTACCTAGATATTCAAGTGTAGGAAATATCAAACCTATGTTTAATGTGGTAAAATTACAGAAAAATCTTTGGAATCTTTAGAGTTAAATGTTATTTAATGAGAGAGGAACAGTTGTTAAATTATTCAGTTGCATTCCCAACTACTAATTTATGTAACACATTCTTAGTCTTAGAATAACTTGGGAAAAGGTTCATGAATGATCATTTGTGTAAAAAAAAAAAAAAAAAAAAAGAAAGAAAAAATTCTTAACATAATCCCACCACTTGTTGGATTAAATATCACAGGAACAAGTGCACTGTGGGGACCAAATCTCAGGTGACTTCATTGTGGTTGTGGATTTTTGCCAGAACAGGGATAGGATCCTGGGGTCCAAGCTGCCGTGAGATGCTATGCTGCTATATATAAAAGCATTTGATAATACAGAAATTGAAATCCATAGTATAAAGCTGTTTGACCATCTGGGAAATATATTTCTGTGCATATGTATGGTGATTCTCATTCAAGCATCTGAAAAAACTTTATAAACATATTTTATGGTATGTGTTAAGCGCTTACCAGGGGCCAGGCACTGTACTAAGTGCCGGGGTAGGTACAAGCTAATCAGGTTAGACACAGTCCCTGTCCCACACGGGGCTCACAGTCTTATTTTTAGAGATGAGGTAACTGAGAAGGAAGTGACTTGCCCAAGGTCACACAGCAGACAAGTGGCGGAGCTGGGGTCGTCCTTCTGACTCCCAGGCCCGAGCTCTATCTATTAGGCGACACTGTTTCTTTTGGGGAATGCTGGGGGAATCCCAACATTTAGGACTTTGTGCTATTTCTGAGTTCTGTGTGAGAACTCAGAGCGGGGGACTGATTATTACCTACCCCTTTGCTCCACATGCAATCGATCAATTAATCGGTGTTATTTTTTTAAGCATTTTCCGTGTGCAGAGCACTTTGCCGAATGCTTGGGAGAGTACAGTACTAAAGATTTGGTAGGCTCGATTCCTGCCTCAAGGAGCTTACAGTCTGGTGGGGGAGACACTTTGATCCTTAGTCTCTGTCACTTCTCCTAGCTGTCATTTATTTTAATGACTGTTTATAAGTGTTGTCAAAGGGTTTAAGGGAAACAGGCCCAAGTGTTTAGGAACTGTAGTTCTCTTAGGCCCTATCTCTTGGATCCTAATGGGGGAATCTATGGGTCTTCATGCTTCTTAGTAGAAGTGCTAGATTCACTTTCCCTACATTATTGCTGTCTTCATAATTCCACACCCTGGATGTCTTTAAAAAGAAAAAAAAGAAATAGGTTACAGTTGACTTCTTGATGGTAAGAGTCACTGATAATTGGATCAGAATACTTTTCAAGGGATGGAAATAAAGGCCCAAGTGTTCTTGTCCAAAATAATTTGGTGAGTGTTGCCAAAATTGGGAAAATTGCAGTTGAATGTTTTAACCATCAGGAACACTGTCTGTGTGTGTCTCTCTGTGTGTATGTATGTGTGTGTGTGTGTGTGTGTGTGTGTGCCTATAATGCTATATTATTATTCAAATGGCTCTACATTACCTTTGTGCTTTTCTAATTCATTCAAAAGGATGGTGACATATTATAACAGTCTAAAATTCCTATTTCATTTCAGGATAGTATCCACATTCCATGCTTTGGTGGTTGGTTTTTTTTGCCTGTATATTTTAGTTTTTGATGAACCTACTAAGGCTGATCCACTTTGGTAAGATGAAAAACTTATTTCTCTAAATAGCTGATTGACTTTTAGTTTTTGAATCTGAATATTCCCTTTTCCTTCAAAATGAAAAGGACTGAGTCCTAATGACCCAACAATTTAGAGAGGATACATTTATTTTGTCAGAGTGAGAGTACGGCTAAAGGGGAAAACTATTTGATGTGTGAATTTGGCGAAACCAAGAACTAATTAACAAGCTCTGAGCAAATCCTACCACTTCCTATTAAGAGCAAGATAATTTCTTTATCTTGTTTGTTTGTCTTTAAGAGTTTGGAAAATCTTCCTGAGGTAAGACTCAAGTCATCAAATGAATTTTTTACTACTAGCTTGACTTTGGGTCTTAGAAAAACTAGGATATAGTTGTCCTGTTTTTCATCAGGATGAAAGAGAGTTTAGGGGTCAATTAATAAAGCTCATCGTTATTGACACTTTGTTGAGCACCTAAGTGGACAGACCACTGTATTAGGAAGTATACAGGATTAGTAGTTCATGGTTTCATTCCTGCTCTTGAGCTTTGAGTTGAACGGGGAAGACATGTATTTGGGAGTTGACAGACATACATTTAAGTAAGAATAAATGAACACGGTTAATTGCAAGCACAGGTGAATACATAATTTATGTATTTAAATACTGTTTTTACATGACTGTGGAGTGTTGACTAGAAGGGTTGGTTAGGAAATGTGCTCGAACTGCGCTGTAACTGGAGAAGAGGCCAGCTAGCTGGGTGTGAAGGAGTCAAATTGATAGAGAACCTGTAGATGCAGAGATCAGGATAATTGGAGTTTGTACTGGGAGAACTTTGAGAATTTAATTTGCATAAATAAATCTCACACGGCTTGTTTAGTCATTATTAAGGTTAAGCAGTACTGAAGTGCCTCATTGACCTTTCAAGTCACACAAGCAGTCAAAGGTGAATTTCACCATCAGTAGTATCACCTTTTGATTATCAAGGACGACTCTGAATTTGAGAGAGCTGTCCTAAAGTAGTAAAGTTATTTCTATTTGATCCTCTCAAAATAATCAGCAATTGTCTTAGGATCATGATTAATCGTAGAAAAAAGTTCTGTTACATAAAGGAGGTAGAAGCCACATGGATTTAATAGTGTATTCATGAATAATGTGGAACTACAATTATCAAGAGAGAGCAAATATAAACTACATTTCAGGCAGGGTCTCCCAGAAACTAAAATTACGCCATGGCGGGACATCATGTCCATGCTTGTGAACATCTCCCACTGAAGCCTTGGTGGAAAACTCTTCAGCGTAACAAGAAAACATTAAAAGAGGTGTTCAGCGAAATCTTAAAAAAAAACTGTGTCCCAAGAGATTAAATCTTGATAGCAAAGACTAAAACTATTTTATTTATGTTTACAGGGGTGATCCTTCAGTTGTAAAACTGAATATTGCTATAACCTCAGGCTACCTCATTTCTGGTAATTATAAATGAATGTTTAGTCATCTGTGATGAAATGATCATATTTTGGGTCGTGTTGGGGGGGGAATTAAGGCAAGCTGGAAGCAGGACTTCCCAGGCACAACACCCAAGTGTGTAACCAACATTCCTCGGCGCTGTTATCGCCATTCACGTCTTGGCAGCCCGGACTGTGTGCCGGAGGTCACTAGCGTGACTAAAAAGATATGATGGCTTTGTGTAGCAGGCTGCTGGGAAAGTGGAGGGCTCCCTAGCTGGGGTTCGTTCATTGGAGGTGGCTGGGACTGTGCAACTTCTCCTTTACCTTCTGCTGCCCCTCTGTGAAGTCTTTTCAAGTGGTGAGTTGGGCTTCCTCAAGATTATCATCCTTCGGCCTAATGCGGGATGTCGCTATTAATCTGTGGGTTAGTGACAAAGGGGCAGTTTTATGCACTGGTTCGCCTACAACGCAAGGGTCACATTCTTGCAAAACCCAGCTTTAAGGAACGTTTGCACAGTGGAACTTATCAGGTCTGTGTTTATTTTGACCTGGTGGCAACCTGCTCGCTCTTTCAGAACATTCCCTAATTTCTTAACCACTTTCTGGCCAAAACAACCTGTTCTAGCCAAAGCACAAAGTAAAATCACATCCCGGCAGATCCGAGTGTAGGTTTTGGCTTAATTCCTGCATGCCATAGTTTCGGTATAAATTATGGGATTTATTTTTAGTTAGTCTAGCTATGAATTGGCTAAAATTTCTCTAGCTTGCTCTTGTTCTTCTCACTGATATGGAAGGTGAAAGAATTCTGGACATTGCTAGCAAGAAGGACTCTTCTCTCAGCGTCCCCCAGACCCCAAAGCACTTTTTTTTCTTTTAATGGTATCTGTTAAACACTTACCATGTCAAGTACTATTCTCAGTGCTGGAGTAGATACACATTTGTCAGATTGGACCCAGTCCCTATCCCAGATGAGACTCATAATCTAAATTGAAGGAAGGATGATTTAATCCCCATTTAACAGATGAGGTATTTGAGGAACAGAGAAGTTAGGTGACTTGCCCAAGGTCACACAGCAAGAAACTGGCAGAGCTGGGATTAGAACCCAGATCCTCTGAGTCCCAGGCTCTTTTCACTGCTTCTGTACTTCGCCATATTTCCTATTTAAATTTCTTGGAAGAAGAGTCATAGTATTAGTTATTAAAGTCCCAGTAGTTTTTAAAGTAAGTTTCATTAAATGATGAAAAATCTCTTTTTGAAAAAAGTTCTTAATCTTAGTTACATCATTTTCTCAAACTTTTATTTTCCTTTCGATTTGAAGCCAAGGCAGTAACTAGGCCTTGTTCTATGTCCTAGACAATTTAAACACAATGTTAGCTGTAAACGATATGGGTTCAATTCGGGCATTTGAAATGTTTTGTTTTCCAGCCCTGTTTCTCATAACTAGCTCTGTGTAATAAGGGAATTTGTGTCTGTCAGGGACAATAGTCTTTACATTATCAATGAAAATATGATCTCTAACTTGATTTTTTTTTTCTAATTACAGATTTGTTGCTTTTAATTTTCTACTGGAAGGCTATTGGTGATAAATTTTATGTACTCCATCATGTTGCAGCTCTATATGCTTACTACTTTGTACTGGTGAGTGCCATATTTTTGCAGTAGCCTAACAAGCAGACAAGATCGGGAATAGCGACTAAGGGTGAACAATGGTCTAAACATATATCTCAAAGAAACAAAAAAAACCCCTCACCGCCCCAATCACGAATTAATCTCGGTGATATTTATTTACCAAAGTTGCTTCACGTATGTCTGCATTCGTATGCCCGTGTTGTAACAATACTCGCATTTGTATATATGCACTCTCATTTTTTTCTCAAGTGCTTTACCATGAGTTTTTTCACTTGCCCTCAAAATTCCTATGAGATAACGGGGCAGGTATTATCTTCCACCATTTTACAAATGAGGACATTTTATCCCAGTGAAATTAGTTAAACTATCCAAGTTGGATAGTTGGAAAACTAGGTCTCCTGCATTCATTAATACAGCACACTATGTGTGCTTATGTGGAATCTGAGAGAGCAGTTGGACACACTTTAAAAATTATTGTTTGATTAGCCTGTACTAAGTTATTCTCTTCATCTCACTGAGGTAATGAAGCCTCCCAACATGTAGCTTCTTATCTGGCTCAAATAAGCCCTTTCTTGTCTTTCGTAGAATCATAAGCTAGTCGGTCAGGAAGTTTAAGACTTAAATGAGAATGAAAATCTCAGGGCAGCACTTGGTTTCTTTTTTGTAGGCTTGAACATTCTTCCTTAAGCAAACTAACTTAAAATTTGGAACAAAAGGAATGTAATAAGTTAAGAGCCCATAGAAACTGATAAGACCCTCCTGTAGATGGTGTGGGGGGGGGGAGCAGGTTAGTGGTATTCATTCGATTGTACTTATTGAGCGCTTGCTGTGTGCAAAGCACTGTATTAAGCACTTGGGAGAGTACAAAATCACAATGAACAGACACATTCCCATCCCGTAACGAGCTCACAGTCTAGAAGCGGAGACAGATGTTAATGTGCATAAATAAGTAATTAAATAGAAGAGGTAGAAGAGGTTGAGGTGAGGGGCAGTATTCCAGATCTGTTAGGTGGTTGCTGGGGTCATAAAACCTTTAACTGACGTGGCACTGGAAGTCCATGGACTTTAAGGTTCAGGGCTGGAAGATTGCACCTGGGGAACATACATGGCTTCCCCCGTGCATCCCGTAGCTCTGGAATTGTCAGTCTTGGGTATCTGGGACATTTAGGTAGGTTGATCCCATAGGAAATGGCCTGAGGAGTAATGGTGTTGAAATCTGCCCTTGGGGACTTGAGTGGACCTGACCCTACTCCTGTTGTCCAATATTTTTAATCAGTCATCATTACGTCATCAGATCTTAAACCCCACCTAATAAAGGCACAGAGAAGTTAAGTGACTTTGCTGTGTGACTTTGGATAAGTCACTTTACTTTTCTGTGCCTCAGTGCCCTCGTCTGTTAAATGGGATTAAGACTGTTAGCTCCATGTGGGACAGGGATTGTGGCCAACTGATCTGCTAGTATCCACACCAGCGCTTAGTACGGTGCCTGGCACAATGTTAACACCTAAATACCATTATTATTGTTACTATTATTATTTTTGAAGGATTCAAACTTTTGAAATATAATTTTAATAATGCAAACATAGGTCTAAACTATAAGTTATTTTAATTTAATTAGCAAAAGTAGTAACTACTATCCCCACCTATTCATAAGTACTCCAACCTATTAGACAAAAGGAACCCAATTTCTCCTCATTGCCTAAATGCTTCCTTGGAAGTAGGTTCGGTGCTTTGGTGGAGAAAATGATTCCCTCAGGCCACTAAGGGTCCAACCAGCCTGTACATTACCGGACTCCCTAAGCACCTGATTTATGAACAGTGAGATTTAGTCATTGGACAGACTCGAGTTCAGGGAGAAATCATATCAAAAATAAAGTCATCTTTTGAAATAGATTCTGATTATTAGCTATATTTTGTAGACCCTGAACTTCTAAACCACGGCATTCTTTTTATCTTGCTAAAACCAAAGAAAAGAGAATACTATCTGGCATTGAAATTTATTCCCTTAAAGCATAAATCTCAAGCTGTGGTTAGTATATAAACTATACTTATCCTTGTTCTGAAAATTCACAAATGAGCCTAAGGTTTAAATTCTCAACTTGCCAGTAAAAATTCCTTTCTACCCCCAGTGATTTTAGAGTGGTTTTAACTTATTGCACTGCACCAGTACAGTCCCAATACTAAATTTCTAATGTCAGTGTGAATTAGCTCTTAGAATTTCTATTGCTTATGGGACTGTTTCCGCATTCAGACACTACCAGCACCACTCTCCCACATACAATCTTGAAGTTCATTTGTAGAATAAATATAGACATTGCTATTTAAAGCTACTAAACTATTTTTAGGAAAAAGTATCCAACGCATTGAATAATCCTGTCTACTGAAGCACAAGTGCTTTTTTTCCCCTGAGTGTTCCTTTCTTACTGTACTGTCTTTCTCTTTCCATTCTTAGAGAGGAGAAAAGACGCTTCACTTTTTTGATGGTATTTGTTAAGTGGTTACTATGTTCCAGGCATTGTACTAAGCACTAGGGTAGGCACAAGCTAATCAGGTTGGACACAGTCCATTTCCCACATGGGACTCTCAGTCACTTTACTGATGAGGTAACTGAGATAACAAAGGAGTGAAGTGTCTTGCTCAAGGTCACATAGCAGCCAAGTGGTGGAGTAGAATTAGAACCCAGGGCATTCTGACTCCCTGGCCCATGCTCTATTCAATAGGCCACGCTGCTTCTCTTGTAAGCAGTACAATGTGCCAAACTCTGTTCTGAGCAGCTTAGTGGAAAGAGCCCGGGCTTGGGGGTCAGAGGTCTTGGGTTCTAATCCCGGCACCGCCATTTATCAGCTGTGTGACTTTGGGTAAGTCATTTCTCTGTACCTCAGTTACCTCATCTGTAAAATGGGGACTAAGACTGTGAGCCCCACGTGGGACAACCTGATTCCCTTGTATCTACTCCAACACTTAGAACAGTGCTTGGCACATAGTAAATGCTTAACGAATAACTTCATCATTATTATTATTATACGGGCTAACCAGGATGGACATGGTCCCTGTCTCACAAAGGATTTAATCCCCATTTTACAAAGAGGGTAACTGAGGCATAGAGAAGTTAAGTGACTTGTCTGAGGTTACACAGCAAGCATAGTTAGCCTTGAATTCAGCTATCAACATAACTACATCTGTCAACATAACTACATCTGTACACAAAGAGACTCCCACACCTGCTGTCTTATCTCTGGAGTTAGCTATGGAGAGTGGGTGGGGGTGAATCAAGTTCTTTTGTTTAACATTTCGTCCAGTTCCTCCTCCTTTCCCTTACTGAACTGTGGTGGAACTAGTTACAAAATAGTCTTATTAGTACCATACAACACATTTCTTTCGCGAGATAAAAATCCCATTTACTTATCATAGGCTAATGATTTTTACCACTCTTATAAACAGATCATTAATATGTCCCTCTTTTGAAAATGCATATGGAATTTTAGGATCCTAGTGGGACTTTCTCTTTTGGAAGCTTCATGTGAGAGAAATGCAGTATTGGGCATCATTTCAGATCAGATGTTGCTGAAATGAATGCTGAACCGTATTTTGTAAGATTGCAGTGTAACCCAGGTGGATGCTAATTTGAAAGACGTGTGTGTGTGATGTGTGTTTGTAAGCATGTGAATTGACTATCGGGTAACAATTTGAAGGAAAGCTATTCTTCTCCACAAATCACTAATAACTCACGTACTGAAAACTGTAGACTGTTGTAACGGATCCGTGTTACGTGTTTTTCCCCGATGAGGTGTTAAACTACTGTTCACTCTCGGTCACTTTTGCAAAATCACAGGCTTGGCAAATGGATGGCTTCGCATGGAATGGCATGCTGAATGTTTGCATTAATAATTAGTGCTAATGTGGAGTGAACACTTTTTCCTTTCAAAACTCTATACCTCGTTCTTGGCTCTTTGATGCATGCTAGACCCCATTTTAAATGAATTGAGCTTTTTAGCAGAATTTATGAGTTGAGGAAATCAACTTCATTTTTGTCCAAAGGTGGTGGGTGGAATTCTACTTTCCGATTTCTTTTTTAAATATTTAAACTTAGTAATTGGAATAATGCTTTTCGATTAAGTAGGAAACTAGAAGGGGAAAAAGACTAAATGGGAATGTATTGAATGTCTTGTCACTATTACTAACTTTCAAACTAAAAATTGTTCATACTCTTCTGGCTAGGGAGTTTTTATATCAGTAATTTGCTTCCTGCTTTTGTCAGACTGCATGTATGTATTTTTGTTGTCTCCTAATGAAGATGTAACTGGTATCAGAAACAGATTTTGAATCTTTGCAATTTGACGTTAAAATATTTTAATGAGACTTTTTCTGGACTAATGACTACTTTATACCTATTTGAGCATTTAGAGTTTTATTTCAGGATTGAATAGAAGCAAGTTGTGTTAATCTGAATGTGCAGTCAACTGGAGAAATTGTAAAAAGTATGTTAGGAAACAAGGTGGAAGGTTTTTCAGAGAGAAAATGCATTGCTTCATGAATGTACATACACATTATAGAGAGTTGAGATTATAAACTCCATTTTTTTATCTTGATGAAAAACTTGCAATTTACATTTGGGGGCAAGCTCTCTTTTATGTATGTTTTTCTATTCATTCAGTCGTATTTATTGATCCCTTATGGTGTGCAGAGCACTGTACTGAGTGCTTGGGAGAGTTCAATATAACAATAAACAGACACATTCCCTGCCCACAAGGAGCTTACCTATCATGTTTGCCCTCAATCTTTAGTGTGTAAAACAGGGAAATAAGCATAGTGACAGTCTTTTATAGGGAAAAAAAAACTATTTTTCTCTTAACTGTACTCAATTGTGTTTTCTTATAATAATTGTGGTATTTGTTAAGCGCTTACTAAGTGCCAGGCACTATACTGAGTGCTCAGATGGAAGCAAGCAAATTGGGTTGGACACATTCCCTGTCCTACATGGGGCTCACAGCCTCAATCTCCACTTTACAGATGAGGTAACTGAGGCATGGAAAGGTGAAGAAGGTCACACAGCAGACAAGTAGCGGAGCTGGGATTAGAACCCACGACCTTCTGACTCCCGGGCCTGTGCTCTATCCACTACGCCATACTGCTTCTCTGTTTAGAGAGCGGGTGGGCTATCATGATACTCTGAGCTTGCTCTTTTCATTCAGTCGTATTTATTGAGCGCTTACTGTGTGCAGAGCACTGAACTGAATGCTTTGGAGAGGACAATATGACAATAAAGAGACACATTCCCAGTCAGCCATTTGAACCTTATTTAAATTGTCTCTGCTTAGTCACTGCCACTGGGTTGTGAGTTAGGCTTTTAACTTGGGATTGTTTGCCCATTTTTAGATTGTGAATTCTGAGAGCTCAGCATTCCGCTAGGGTGTGTTTTACTTTCCCCAGTGTAGCGTTCAGTGGTTTGGTACCCCCTAGGCATTTCATACATAATTGTGGTGATCATGGTGAAGCTCAACACTGTTTATTCCAGAGAATTTCATTTATGGGCAGTTTTGATAGCCTGCCAGATATATATATATATATATATATATATATATACATATTTGTATACCTTGCATTTGTGCCACTCTCGGTTATACAGTTCTTGGCAGAGGCTGCTGTTTTCAGGCCTTGCTTAACATAGGAGCTCCTTTCTTCCACGCTGCTGCAGTGCCAGGTTTCAAAGGAGGGAGGTAGAGGGAGAGCAGCTGTCATTCCAGGACCACTTGTCAGCAGTGCCTGTGATGGGATTTAACAGCTCAAATGAAGCCATTCATTTAGGGGCTATATATCAGAGAAAAAATGCTTTTCTGTGAGTGGATTTCTATTTTGGGGGTCCCTGTTACAATCCTGAAATCAGGTAACACTGAAACTGAGCTGCCAGAGGGTTCCCTTCCGACCTCCCTGAAGCTTATCCAAGTACAAATTCCGCTCCATCCATTTATTCATTCAGTTGTATTTATTGAGCACTTACTGTGTGCAGATCAGTGTACTAAGCACTGGGAAAGTACAATACAACAATAAACAGTGACATTCCCTGACCACAATGAGCTCACAGTCTAGAGTGGAGGAGACAGACGTCAAAACAAATAAATAAAATGACAGATCTGAACATAAGTGCTTTGGAGCTGGGGACGGGGAAGAGCAAAGGGAGCAAGTCAGGGCCATGCAGAAGGGAGTGGGAGATGAGGAGAAGTGGGGCTCAGTCAGGGAAGGCCTCTTGGAGGAGATGGGCCTTCAAGAAGGCTTTGAAGCAGGGGAGAGGGTTGTCTGTCATAGCTAGGTCAGGAGATTAATAAATCTTGTGTGCTTTGAAGACAGTTTGAAGAACCAGTGCTATACCCTCTTCCCTGATGGATATTTATTACTTTCAAAACCATGTTAAGTTCTTTCACTGAATGATTACCTTGTTCAAAAGTATTAGGGACATTTATTAGGTTTATTATAACTCAAGGATATACACAAATAATTAGATATTCTGTCTTCTTTGGGGTGAGGGGCTATTTTGTATTTAGCCTACTAGATCCCATAAGGTCTTATGGCTAAGTCTGCATAGGCCCAACATCAGGAAAGAAAAATGCAGACTCTACTTTTAGCCTTGTTAAGATAGCTTGCTCTTGTTTGGGAAATCTGCTACCACAGAAAGACTGAAAATCTCATGATCTGAGGTTCTTCTGACTGGAGCTATACCAGAAAATTGAATCCTTGATCGTGATTTGGCCAGAGGTTTGTCCAGTAGATGTTGGCTGGATTTTTTTGTTTGTTGGTATATTTTTTTCATGATATTTGTTAAGCACTAACTATGTGCCAGTCACTGTACTGAGCCACTGGGATGGATACAAGCTAATCAAGTTGGACACAGATCTGTCCCACATGGGGCTCACATAATTAATCCCCATTTTACAGATGAGATAACTGAGGCACAGGAAAGTTAAGTGACTGGCCCAAGGTCACAGAGCAGACAAGTAGGGTATCTGGGATCAGAACCCAGGTCCTTCTGACTCTTAGGCCCGTGCTCTATTCGCTAGGCCACACTGCTCCTCTCAAAGCATTGCTGGTGAAAATCCATGTCACTTTTATGGTCTTCCCTTTCACTGCTCCACCTTCTCCTTCCTTTCTTTAGGAAAGGAAACATTGCAAACCTCACAAATCACATTTAAAATGTAGACTGAGCCAAAGTAATTGAGGCACACCCTCTTATTTTTTTTTTTTTGTGGGGTTGGGCTGACATGAATGAAAGTACTCTAGTCCCATTTCTGATCGAGGGGTGGTTCTATCGGAAGAGAAAGAAAAAGGAAAGAGGAGCTACTACGTGAAGAATAGAACCTCCTTGTGGGCAGGGATCATATCTTCCAACTCTATTGGAGACTCCCAAGAGCTTAGTACAGTGCTTTGCACACAGTAAACACTCGGTGAATATCATTGATCAAGTTATTTCTTTCTCTGTGACCCTTGTGGGAGGCATTATTTATCATCCCCTTCTATTTTGAGTCAGGACTTTAGAAGAAGAAGGGTGGGCAGTGAACCCTTACAGAGCTGAAAATGTTTTGCAACCCTGCTATTCTCATGTAAGAAAATACATTGTATTGGGGTGTGCTAAATTGATATACACAGATCACCCGGACTCATTCCTTTCCTCTCTCCTTGTACTCCAAATTGCCGTAAAGGAAGGTCAAAGAGGAACGAAAGAAGGAGGAAAGAGAAAAAATCCTGGAATCAACCAATGTCTTAATGATGATGGTGATGATGGTATTTGTTAAGCACTTACTATGTGCCAAGCACTATTCTAAGCGCTGGGGTAGATGCAAGGTAATCAGGTTGTCCCACATGGGGCGCACAGTCTTAATCCCCACTTTACAGATGAGAGAACCGAGGCACAGAGAAGTGAAGTGACTTGCCTAAGTCCAATAAAAGATCCGAAGGCAAGAAAATTAGTTAAAAGAGAGAGTCAGATATCTGTTCATTCCCTACCATCTTGTATATATATTAAGTCTAGCATGGGGGGGATTGTCTCTTGTACTAGGACAGTACTTACAGTCCCTCTAGACTTGAAGCTGATTATGGGCAGGGAATGTGTTTATTAGATTATTATAGTGTGCTCGCTCCAGCGCTTAGTACCGTGTTCTGCACCCAGTAAGCTACCAAGAAATCCTGTCGGCTGACTGACGAGGAGACTGTCCTGCTTGAATTCTTGCAATCTAGATAGGATGAAGAATCACATGCACCTCCACCTCGCCCCAGCCCGCCTGGACCCTAAGCACTGTTCAGAGGCGGGCAGCAGGATTAGCGGCCAGTACTGAGGAGAGTGAGGAAACCTTGAAAGGCAGTTTGTCCATCAGGTGAATGTGCCACTGACAGGAGAGCAGGAAGCAGTGTGAGCCCCCTTCTTTGTTTACGCCTATGCAACGGCTGTCTGTCAATTAATTAGGATGTACTTGTTAAGCACTTACTATGTGCTCGACAACTGGAGTCTATACTAATTAATCAGATTAGACACAGTCCCTGTTCCACCTGGGGTTCACAGTCTGAGTGGAGAGAGTAGGATTTAATCGCCATCTCCTGCCCTCATCACTCTCCCTCTCTGCGGTCTCGCATCTCCTCCTGCCTTCAAGACATCTCAACCTGGATTTCCTTCTGGCACCTCTAGCTTAACATGTCCAAAACTGAACTCCTTGTCTTGCCACCCAAACCCTATCTTCCCCTTGACTTTCCCATCACTGTAGATGGCATTACCATCCTTCCCGTCTCAGAAGCCCATAATCTTGGTGTTATCCTTGACCCTTCTCTCTCATTCAATCCACATATTCAATCCCTCACTAAATCCGGTCAGTCCCACCTTCACAGCATCCCTAAAATCTGCCCTTTCCTCTCCATCCAAACTGGTACCACGTTAGTCCACTCACTCATCCTTTCCCACCTGGATTACTGTTTCAGTCTCCTTACTGACCTCCCAGCCTCCTGTCTCTTCCCGCTACAGTCCATACTCTTCTCTGCTGCCTGGATCATTTCTGTACCAAAAGATTCAGGACAAAATCATAATAATAACGTTGGTATTTGTTAAGCGCTTACTATGTGCCGAGCACTGTTCTAAGCTCTGGGGTAGATACACGGTAATTAGGTTGTCATTTACAGATGGGATAACAGAGACACAGAGAAGCTGTGACTTGCCCAAAGTCACATGGCTGACAGGTGGCGGAGTCGGGATTAGAACCCATGACCTCTGACTCCTAAACCCGTGTTCTTTCCACTGAGCCAAGCTGCTTCTCCATGTCTCCCCACTCCTGAAGAAACTCCAGTGGTTGCCCATCCACTTCTGCATCAAACAAAAACTCCTCTCCATTGGCTTTAAAACACTCTTTCACCTTGCCCCCGCCTACCTCACCTTGCTACTCTCCTACTACAACCCAGCCCGCATATTTATTCCTCTAACGCTAACCTTCTCACTATGCCTCGTTCTCGCCTATCTCCCTGCCGACCTGTAGTTCTCATCCTGCCTCTGGCTTGGAATGCTCTCCCTCCTCAAATCCAACAGACGATTACTCTCCCCCCATTCAAAAGCCTTACTGAAGGCCCATCTCCTCCAGGAGGCCTTCCCTGACTAAGCCCCTCTTTCCTCTTCCCCTATTCCCTTCTGCATCGCCTTGACTTGCTCCCTTTTTTTTTCCCCCATCTCAGCCAGGCAGCCCTATGCACATAGTATAATTTGTTTATATTAATGCTTTCTCTGCCTCTAGACTGTGAGCTTGTTGTGGGCCGAGAATGTGTCTGCTTATTGTTGTACTCTCCCTAGCGCTTAGTACAGTGCTCTGCACACAGTAAGCTTTCAGTCAATAAGACTGAATGAATGAATCCCCATTTTACAGATGAGAACTGAGACACAGAGAAGTTAAGTGACTTGTCCAAGGTCACACAGCAGACAATTATACTCAGTCACCTTGCCCCCTCTTACCTCACCTCACTACTCTCTTACTACAACTCAACCTGCAGATTTAACTCCTCTATTGCCAACCTGCTCACAATGTACTCGATCTCATCCGTATCGCTGCAGACCTCTCGCCCATGTTCTGCCTCCGCCCCGGAGGGCCCTCCCTCTTCATATCCGACAGAGAGTTCTTCTCCCCAACCCCCACTTCAAAGCCTTATCGAAGGCACATCTCCCCTAAGAAGCCTTCCCTGACTAACCCCTCTTTTCCTTCACCGCCACCCTGTCATGCTCTTTTCATTCATTTCCCCTCCCCAACCCCCGAGCACTTATGTATATAGCCATAATTTATTATTTTACCATTGTTTCCCCCTCTAGACCGGAAGCTCATTGTGGCCAGGGAATGCATCTGTTTTATTATTATACTGTATTCTCTTGAGGCTGTGTACAATGCTTTAAACACAGTAAGTGCACAATAAATATAACTGATGGATTAAAGTGGTGGAGCCGAAATTAGAACCCAGGTCCTCTTGACTCCCAGGCCCGTGCTCTTTCCACTAGGCCACGTTGCTTCTCTCCTTAGCCAGACAGAAGGCATTCAGACAGAAAACCTCTGTCCTGTCTTAAGCAAATGTCTTTTAGCCAAGGAGTTACAACAGAAACAATTTCTTGCAAATCCCCCTTAGCAGTCATATTCCTGGTCCAATCTGATGGCATGCATTGCAAATTGGAGACTCTTCTCATGGAAAATGATGTGCGAGCACGTACATCATAAAGACACTCGGTTTCTGGATATTTTATTTCAAGCAAGAGTTGATTTAGCTGTGGACCCTCACTCCATGCAGAGATAATTTCACAGTCTCAAGCAAATGATATCCCTTGACAAACATCACAGTCAGCCAAAAATGACTCAGGTGAACTTGATGTTACTTGAGAGTAGGGAGTTCAAGATGGTGTTGGAAGTCTCAGTGGTGTTAGAGTCCTGGGAGGTGGCTTCTTAGAGCTTCAAGATCTGAAGATCATTTATTGTTTCCTGCGCTTAAAAGTAGGCAAACCTTGCATAACTTTGGAGCGATAAGATGATGTTAGATTGGGTTCTGTTCCTTTAGCTTTAAAAATGAATCTTTACTTTTTTTTTCCTTTAAAACATTAACTTTCCCAGGAGGTTTTAAGTACTAAGCATTTTAATATAGACCTAAAAGATAGAAAATGAAAAAGATGCTAGCTTTCAATTCTTTGATTACAGATATTGGGTCATAGTCTCTCATCCAGTAAGGCCAAGGGTGGTGCAATCTTACGGCAATGCCGCAGGGAAAACAATCCCTCTGCACCTAATTCTTCATAATCCCTGGCTTTCATATACAGTCCTAGAGTATGAGGTCCTTGTGGGCAGGGAAAGTGTCTACCAACTTTGCATTGTAATAATAATAATAATAATAATGTTATTTGTTAAGCGCTTACTACGTGCAGAGCACTGTTCTAAGCGCTGGGGGAGATACAGGGGAATGAGGTTGTCCCACATGAGGCTCACAGTCTTCATCCCCATTTTACAGATGAGGGAACTGAGGCACAGAGAAGTGAAGTGACTTGCCCACAGTCACAAAGCTGACAAGGGGCAGAGTCGGGATACAAACCCATGACTTACTCTCCCAAGCGCTTAGTACAGTGCTTGGCATACAATAAAACACTCACATACCACTGATTATAAAATAACAACACCTGTGGTATCAAGTGTTTAGAGTTTTCCAAGCTCCGTACTAAGCACTGGGCTAGACGGAATATCGGCAGTTGGGACACAGTCCGTATCCCACACGGAACTCATGGTCTAAGTAGGAGGGAGGAACAGGTATTGAATCCCCCATTTTTACAGATGAAGGAATTGAGGCAGAGAAGTTAAATGACTTGTCCAAGGTCACACAGCAGGCAAGAGCCCGAGTCAGGAGTAGAACCCAGGGTCCCAGGTGCTGCTCTTTCCATGATCAATTTCCCCCAGAAAATAATAATAATAATGGTGCTTGTTAAGCACAAAAGCAGCGTGGCTTAGTGGAAAGAGCACGGACTTGGGAGTCAGGAGATGTGGTTTCTAATCCCGACTCTGCCGCTTGTCTGCTGTGTGACCTAGGGCAAGCCACTTAACTTCTCTGTGCCTTCGCGAACCCCATCGGGGACAACCTGATTACCTTGTATCTACCCCAGTGCTTACAACAGTGCTTGGCACATAGTAAGCACTTAATACCATTATCATTATTATTATTATTATGAGTCAGGCACTCTTTTAAGCACTGAGGTAGATCCAAGCTAATCAGGTTGGACATAGTCCCTGTCTCCCATGGGGCTCCCAGCCTTAAAAGCCATTTTGCAGATGAGGGCCAGAGAAGTGAAGTGACCCACCCAAGATCACACAGCAGACAAGTGGAAGAGCCTGGAGTAGGACCCAGGTCCTTCCGACCCCCGGTCCCCCGCTCCGTCCACTCGGCCGTGCAGCGTCTCGACCCACCCACTGCTTGCAACTGCTATAAAGAGTTGTCAGAAGAAAGCAGAGGGCTGCAAGCAGGCCGATAACGGAATCGCCAGGAGGACAGGCCACTATCAGAGAGACCAACTCCCCGGGGCTTTTGAGGGAGGGCCAGTAGGTAGTTAGCGCCTCCCACCCCACCTTTTGGGGCCCGAGATAGAGCCTATGTGGCGGCTCCAACTTTTAGCCCCTTCCGGCCCAGAAGTTTCCCTCGGCTAAGCCTCTCCACCTCCACCTACCATTGTAAATAAAAAAATAAATGAATGATGGCATTCTTTAAGCGCTTACTATATGCAGAGCACTGTTCTACGCGCTGGAGAGGATACAAGGTCGTCAGGTTGTCCCACGTGGGGCTCACAGTCTTCATCCCCATTTTACAGATGAGGGAACTGAGGCACAGAGAAGCGAAGTGACTTGCCCAAAGTCACACAGCTGTCAAGCAGCTGAGCCGGGATTTGAACCCATGACCTCTGACTCTTTCCTTTGAGCCACGCTGCTTTCGTATTCATCAGGGTGTGTGGCTAGACCAAAGGCTACCCTTGGCCCAGGCCAGGGGCCGGTGGTCAGGAGATTTGGGGAGCTGCTGCCCTTCTCGGCTCCCCTTCAAGGCACCTCTGCTTCCCGTGGCATAAGCAGCCGAGATATCCTGGGCTGGGTCCGGGGCCATCGCCGTGGGGCTGAGCCGCAGCCGTCAAGCGCCTTGGCGATGGTCGGAGGGGCCTTAATCACTTTATGTAGCTGCTCTGGGCAGCTTAGCTTCTTGGGTGCTAAGCCCAGGGAACTCCAGTAGTATTTATTAAGTACTTCCAGTCATTCACTCATTCAGCAGTATTTACTGAGTCCTTACCGTATGCAAAGCACTGTACTAAGCACTTGGGAGAGTACAGTACAACAACAGACACATTCCCTGCCCACAGTGATCTTGCAGTCCAGAGGGGAAGACCGACATTAATATCAATTAATAGATAAATAAATACTTGCTCTGCAAAGCACTTTTCTAACTGCTGACATGGGTGAGGGTTAGGTCCGGTTCCTGCCCTCTAAAGGGTGCAATTTTAGAAGAAAATGGGAAGCGGTAGGGGTCCATTCATTCAGTCGCATTTATTGAGCGCTTACTGTGTGCAGAACACTGCACCTAGCCCTTGGGAGAGTAGAATATAAGAGCAGCAGCGTGGCTCAGTGGAAAGAGCCCGGGCTTCGGAGTCAGAGATCATGGGTTCGAATCCCGGATCTGCCTCTTGTCAGCTGTGTGACCGTGGGCAAGTCACTTCACTTCTCTGTGCCTCAGTTACCTCATCTGCAAAATGGGGATGAAGACTGTGAGCTTCACGTGGGACAACCTTATTACCCTGTATCTCCCCCAGCGCTTAGAACAGTGCTCGGCACATAGTAAGCACTGAACAAATGCCAACATTATTCTCCCTAGACTGAGCCCAAGGGGGACAGAGGCGGTCTGATTTTTTTGTTTTTTAATGGTATTTGTTACTGTACTAAAGGCTGGGGTATATACCAGTCGATCAGGTTGGACACAGTCCCTGTCCAAATGGGGTGCACAGTTTTAATCCCCATTTTCCAGAGAAGGGAACTGAAGCCCTCAGAAGTGAAGTGACTTATCCAAGGTTACCCAGCAGACAAATGGGGAAGCCGGAATTGGGCCTGTGCTCTAGCCCCTAGACCATGCTGCTTCTCATTTGATCTGATCAGATATATTCTGATCTGATTGTATCTACTTCAGTTCTTGACACATAGTAGATACTTAACAAATACCATAATTGTTAAAAACACTAAAACAAACCCAAAAAAGTAAAATCAAGCAGGAGGAAATTGTGGCTAGGGAGGAGAGGAGAGGGCGGTGAAATTCTAAAGGCAAAATGGCCGGGCCTGCAACCCCTGGGGATGAAAGAAGTGCTAACCTTCTCACTGTGCCCCGATCTCGTCTGTCTTGCCACCGACTACTAGCCCACATCCTACCTCTGGCCTGGAACGCCTTCCCTCCTCAAATCCGACAATTACTCTCCCCACCTTCAAAGCCTTATTGAAGGCACATCTCCTCCAGGAGGCCTTCCCAGACTAAGCACTACTTTTCCTCATCTCCCACTCCCTTCTGTGTCTCCCTGACTCACTTTCTTTGCTTTCCCCCCTCCCAGCCCCACACCACTTATGTACATATCTGTAATTTTATTTATTTGTATCGATAATAATTATGGCATTTGTTAAGTGCTTACTATGTGCCAGGCACTGTACCGAGGGCTGGGGTGGCTACAGGCAAATCGGATTAGACACGGTCCCTGTCCCACATAGGCCTCACAATCTCAATCCCCATTTGACAGATGAGGTTACTGAGGCCAGAGAAGTAAAGTGACTTGCCCAAGGTCACACAGAAGACAAGTGGCAGAATTGGAATTAGAACCCCATAACCTTCTGACTCCCAGGCCCATGCTCTACCCACTCTGCCATGCTGCTTCTCCTCTGAAGGCTCTCCCTTCCTCTAAGCACTTTGAGGGCAGGGAATGTTACTATTTCTTCTTGTGTTGAACTTTCTCAAGCACTTATTACAGTGCTCTGCACACAGTAAGTGCTCAATAAATAAGTTTGAATGAATTAAATCAATGAAGTGGCACTGGAAGAGAAGGAGGAGGAGAAGGAAACTGCGTAGTAGCGAGATGTTAGTTCAATCAGTAGTTACTTATTCATTCGTTCAATAGTATTTATTGAGTGCTTACTACGTGCAGAGCACTGTACTAAGCGCTTGGAATGTACAATTCGGCAACAGATAGAGACAATCCCTGCCCACTGACGGGCTTACTTAGTGTGCAGAGCTCTGACACTTGTTTACTGTGCGACCTTGTCCCTTAATTTCTCTGTGCCTCAGTTCCCTCATCTTGCAAATGGGGATTAAGACTGTGAGCCCCATGTGTCCAACCTGATAAGCTTGTATCTGCCCCAGCTCTTGGAACAGTGCTTGACACAGAGTAAGCATTTAATAAATACCATTATTATTATTATTATTACTATGATTGTTCTAGGCACTAGGCTCTTCTCTCCTCCCCTTCCCTTTTTATCCTTTCTCCCTCATCTCACCTTTACCCTCTTGTCCTTTCTTCTTCTCTCCATCTCTTCCTTTCTCTTCTTGTTTGTCCCCATCTTTGCTCTGCCTCCTCCTTGCTCCACCCTGCAGGCAAAATGAAAGGGGGGCACATCTTCCCACCACTGAGCTTTCAGTCTGGATACTTTCTGTACTTTCTCAAGGAAGCTTTAACTATTATTTTACGTGCTGGGGAACGGAATGGTGGACATGCTCATCTCCTCCCAGTTGTGTGTCTTTGTAGATAATCCTAAAACAGATCTCCTCCCCTATTATCATTTATTTTTCTCATTGAAAAATACCCCAAAGTTTTTAATCCTTCCCCAGTTCTACTCTTTTGAAAATACTAGGCTTTCATGTTTTAGAAAGGGAAAGAGTAAATTGCTGGGGGAGTTTTCCATTCTTGTGGAAATACTAGGCTTTCATCTTTTAGAAAGGGAAAAAGGTAAATTGTTGTTTTTCTACAAATGCAGATCTTCAGTGTGAAGTTCACTGCTCTCTCTGATTGTGGAGACAGGAGGAAAGAGAGAGATGAATTAAAGCCTGTTTTCCTTTCCTTAATATATCATCTTGGAGTGTTTCTCCACTTGCATTTGGGAAGACAATAGGATCAGAAAATGTTGAGTTGTTTGTTTTTTTTAAAAAGATGATGTGGATTTTTTCAAATCCATCAAAGCAATATGCAGCTTTAAAATCCTCCAAAGTACTCATATAAATAGTTCTATATTGTGCCCAAATTAATTTGTCTTTCCCAGGTAGCAGACCAGTTCTTGAATAATGCAGTCTCTTAAATTCCTCTCTTGTCTGCAGTTAGTGCTGCTGTTTTTAAATGGAGCCATTTTAGGGCCCATTAAGAAGTATGGCTTTGGCAGTATTTAGAAGTACAAGTATATAAAACTCACATGATGTGTTTTCATATGAAAGTTTTGTAGGTTGTAATACAATAAGGAAACAGTAAGTATTTAGCGTGTTTATTTTCACCATCAGGTAAGACCAGATTACATTTATTTTTTTTTAAGATTATTTTTCTTTACAGTTTGCAGATTAATGGTACGGAAAGTTTATTTAGGGGTTTATAGCTACTCAGTAAGAATCCAGTCAAAGCTCAGTATTTTCATATTTATTTCTTCCTAACAGCAGAGTAAATTCATTTATTCATTCAATCATTTATTGAACGCTTACTGTGTGCAGAGCACTGTACTAAGCACTTGAAATGTACAATTCCGCAACAGATAGAGGCAATCCCTGCCCAACGATGGGCTCATTTTTAACTCCAGAAAAACCTTTACACTATCAATGGGGAAATTTTTGAGTATCTGTGTCTCTGGTGTATTATCTCCAGAGAAAAATGTGAATTGAGCCATTAATTCCTAGTCAAAGAACATCTTCAAATCTAATTCAATTCCTTTTTACTGTTTCGGCAGAGAGAAAGAACATATTACAGTTTTCTTTTTCCTTCCAGGAATAAAGTGGCTACTGCTACTATTAAGTTACCATGAGTATCTTCAATTCACATTGAGACCGTGAGCCCCACGTGGGACAGGGACTGTGTCCAACCCAGTTTGCTCGTATCTGCCCCAGAGCTTAGTATAGTGCCTGGTACATAGTAAGCACTTAACAAATACTGTCATTATTATGGTTAATTGTCCAGAGAGAGCCAGTAAACCACAGACTACTTCCATTGCTTATTTAAAAGAACCTGGTTGAAATAATTCTTTCTAGACTGCCATAGTGGTTGGATGACAACCAGAGTGACATCTTTTTGAAGTTTTCTCATTTTGTTTTGGGGGAACTAGTGGCTTGCTCTTTGATGTTTCTGACTTCAGAGCTCTTGTAAAATCTTAAGATGAAAACTACATGCTAGGTGAAGCCAACAAAAGCTCCAAAATACAGAGTTAAACCCTGAAATGGTCATTACTTGGCAGCCTTCTGGGTTGATATTGCGGCTCTTAGGTTCCAAAGAGTGAAGAGCAAATGGCAGTTAAAATGTTTTACTCTTTCATTGAAATAGAATTTTAAAATAGAAGAGAAACGGAAAACTGACACTTTGATTATTTTTAAATGCTCTGAATAGCCTGTCCTTGGCTTGCCTTTTGTCACAATATATGACAGTGAATTTAGAGGGATTTTTTTTCCACTGCTTGATGTATGTTTTGGTGAAACCTCTCCCCTCCCCCCCCGCCCCAAAATAAGCCTGCAATTTATCTCAAACTCTCTTCCTTGGAAAATATTACTTTCAAGCAGAGCCTTTCTCTTGAAAGAGAGGCCTATGTTTACTGATAAATAAATTTTAAAGTTTACCAATATTTCTATACTGGGGAAAGAAGAGCTAGAACAATAGTTTTAAAACTACCTAGCGACTAAGATATTGAAACAAATCACTCTCGTTATTTAAAAATGAAGTACCACACTATAGCTGAATTTTTCTGGGTTGGTTCCGGATACATTTTTGCCATTTTAACAGGGATTTGTGTGGACAAAAAGACTGTAACAATTAAATTGTATCCCAGGCCACTTGCCAATCTTTCCCAGTATTGGAACATTACATTTTCGTGATTGCCCTCTCTAATCTTCCTAGATTTATAGGTGTTTACCAAAAATTATGGAATTGTAAAAAAAGTAATAGCTGAGCAACAAGTATAAAGTAATTCTATGTATCCACAGTTACGGAATTGTAAAAAAAAAGCAATAGCTGAACAACAAGTGTAAAATAACTTTTTGGAGCATTAAGTTTTTCACACTGAAAGAAGGTACATAATCAGCTACTCCTTGAGACTATTCAAAAGATAAAATCTTTTTTCCAGAAAGTCTTGGTTTTTTTGAGAGAAAGTACTTCAAGAAAATAAAACTCTGAAGGGAACTGAAGTACTCAACTGAAGAAAAACCCAGGATTGAAAATGAAGATAGGTGGATATCTGGGAAACCTAGCTAATTGCAAAGGAAGGACAACCACATAAGTTGCATAAATCCTGAGAAACAGCAGGGAGGGAATATTTCATTCATTTATTCATTCAGTGGTATTTATTGAGTGCTTACTGTGTGCAGAGCACTGTACTAAGTGCTTGGGAGAGTGAAAAAGAATAATTATCAGACACATTCCCTGCCCACAATGAGCTTACAGTTTAGGGAACCAAACTATGATTTCACATAAAGTATAAGTTAATGTAATAAGACATTTTAAAAAGTATGTTAAATTTTGGCAAAGAGAAAGCTTGATTTCATTCTTGATTGATAGATGATCAGTAAACAGCCAATGCTATCATGGAAGGAAGGAAGTCAAGGGATTCTAGCTGATTCCAAGGAAATCAATAAGAAGAATAAGCTCTTTGAGGGCAGGGACCGTATCTACCAGCTGCAGTATTCTCTCCTGAGCACTTACCACAGTGCTCTTCACAAAATAATCAAAGAATACCATTATTTTACTGAAGTACTAAATACAAAGAATTTGGATGGGGTAGATTTATCACTGCAAGGAAAACCCTTGTAGACATCTGTCTAGACTGCTATAAAAGCTTTGTCAAACGTTTGGAACATTGAGTGCAGGGAAACTTGGTGAGGTGAAATAAAATCTCTGTTGATTTGAATGATTTAGTCAACACAACCACTGCAGTTCTACAAACTGTATTTAGCATCACAGCAGTCTTCTCTTTCATATTTTCTGAGCATTGTTCATTTTAAGAGAAGCAGCGTGGCTTAGTGGAAACAGCCGGGCTTGGGAGTCAGAGGTAGTGGGTTCTAATCCCGGCTCCGCCACTTGTCGGCTGTGTGACTTTGGGCAAGTCACTTAACTTCTCTGGGCCTCAGTTACCTCAACTGTAAAATGGGGATGTGGGACAACCTGATGGCCTTGTATCTACCCCAGTGCTTAAAACAGTGCTTGGCACATAGTAAGCGCTTAACAATTACCAACATTATTATTATTATTGTTAGCTCATTTTTAACTACTGAGTAAAGTAATGGTTAGGGTCAGGGCAGGAATCAATCAATAATATTTATTGAACGCTTACCATGTGCTGTACTGAGGTCTTGGGAGAAAAAGATGCAACAAAGTTCACAGACCCTCTGCCTGTCCACAAGGAGCTTAATGTGTGCAGAGCACTGTATAAGAGGTTGAGAGAGTACATGAAGGGGGTAGACACAATCCCTGAACTCATGAAGTTCACAGTCTAGACGGGGAAACAGATATTAAAATAAACTACAGATGGGGAAAGTGGCAGAGTATTTGGATAATGTACAAAAGTGCTATGGAGCGGAGGGAGAGTGAGTAGCGAAGGGCTTAGGGGTGTGGACACAGATGCCCAAGTGGCAAGTCACTGAACTTCTCTGGGCCTCAGTTACCTCATCTGTAAAATGGGGATTAACTGCAAGCCTCACGTGGGACAACCTGATTACCCTGTATCTACCCCAGGGCTTAGAACAGTGCTCCGCACATAGTGAGCACTTAACAAATACCCACATTATTATTAAAAGGGGAATAGGAAGGACAACGAGGGCTTGTTAGCAAAGCCCATTTGTAATAGATGTAATTTTAGTAGTAGCTTTTAGGAACTTTGAAGCTGGGGAGAGTGGTGGTCTGTTGGATATGAAGGGGGAGGAACTTCTAGGTCAAAGGGAGGATTCATTCATTCATTCGTTCGTTCATTCATTCATTCTATCGTATTTATTGAGTGCTTACTGTGTGCAGAGCACTGTATGAAGTGCTTGGAAAGCACAGGTCAGGGGTGAGACCGAACAGAACAGAGATACAGAGAGTAGGTTGGCGTTAGAGGGGTGATGGGTTGTAGAAGGAGATCAGTGAGGTAAGGTAGAAGAGGGAGGGCCAATTGAGTGCCTGGAAGCTAGTGATAAGGAGTTCTCTGTTTGACGCGGTGTACAGAGCCGAGGGCCTCGTAAGCACTCTGTAAATACAGTCGCTTGACCGCCCAGTAATGGACGACCATTGGAAAGACAGAAAAAAAATAGATTGGAAAAAGACTGAGATTATAGAATCAAAGATGAAGAGTGACATTCTGGATGAAGGTTTCCTTTGTAGTAAGCTAGCCTGCTTTTGAAGGATGTTAGCTGTCAACAGTTCAGTGTTGTAACATATATTAACTTATCCTTTAAAAATAATTTCAAACTGGAAATATTTGGCTCAAGTGCTTTGAGGTAATTGACCGAGGGGCCGTAAGGAAATGGCAAGTACTACATTAGATGCAGCCCAGCCTAGTGGAAAGAGTGGCTTGGGGGTGAGAGGACCTGGGTTCTGATCCCAGCTCTGCCACATGTGCTGGGTGACCTTGGGCAATTCACTTTACTTCTCTGTGCCCCAGTTACCTCATCCATCAAATGGGGATCAAGACTGTCCATTCTGCTTACCTTGAATCTACCCCAGCGCTTAGTACAGTACCTGGCACACAGTAGCACTTAACAAATACCTTTTAAAAACAAAAATGAAATAACTACATAGGTGTGCGCAGTATAGGAATGCTTCTGGCAGATTAAAATAAATCCAAAATGTCTTTATGTGCATGTTATTGCTCTCCCTTTTTTTCCAGTTGCATTTATTTTTTTTTATAGTTCATGCCATGAGCTCTACTAAATGCTGGAGTAGATACAAGATAATTAGATTGGACAGCGTTCCTGTCCCATATTGGGTTCACAGTCTAAATTGGAGAGAGTAGGATTTAATCTGCATTTTATAGATGAGGAAATTGAGGCACAGAAAAGTTCATTCAGTCAGAGTTATTGAGAGATTACTGTGTTCAAACGCTTGGGAGAGCACAGTATAGCAATAAATAGATGCATTCCCTGCCCACAGTGAGTTTACAGACCAGAGGGGAGTTCACAGTATAGAGACTAGAAGGCAAGAAGGCAAGAATCACTAAACAGATAGCACTGGAAAAAAAAATGTGCCTTCCCCAGGATTACACAGCTGACAAGTAGTGGAGACAGGATTAGAACCCAGGTCCTGCGACTCTCAGACCCATGCTCTTTCCAGAAGGCCATGCTGCTTCTCACTACAGACAAAGAGCTTGAGACTGTAAAACACAATATTCGTTCACCTAAGAACTGTAGTTTCTGACTTTTTTCATCCTGTTTTTGTTTTTTTTTAATATTAATGTCCACCTCAAACTGCTAAAAGCCCCTAGATTATATAATTATTCATTCATTCAATAGTATTTATTGAGCGCTTACTATGTGCAGAGCACTGTTCTAAGCGCTTGGAATGTATAAATCGGTAACAGATAGAGACAGTGCCTGCCCTTTGATGGGCTTACAGTCTAATCGAGAGTACTTAAATTATTCCCTGTCAGAAGATAGCAGAATGTGACCAGGAGGAGAGAGAATTATAGGTTTATTTCAGAGTAGCAATTTTCATTTACAGTGTAGAGGTGAACTTTTTTAATTTTATGGCATTTGTAAAGTGCTTAACTTACTATGTGTCAAGCACTGTACTAAGCACTAGGGTGGATACAAGATAATCAGGTTGGACACAGTCCCTGTCCCACTTTGGGTTCACAGTCTTAATTCCCATTTTACAGATGAGGCCACTGAGGCCCAGAGAAGAGTAGTGACTTGCCCAAGGTCACATAGCAGACAAGTGGTGGAGCCAGGATTAGAACTTAATAATAATAGTAATAATAATGGTATTTGTTAAGTGCTATGTGCCAAGCATTGTTCTAAGCGCTGGAGTAGATCCAGAGTAGTCAGGTTGTCCCAAGTGGGGCTCACGTCTTAATCCCCATTTTACAGATGAGGGAACTGATATCCAGAGAAGTGAAGTGACTTGCCCAAGGTCACCCAGCAGACAAATGGCAATGCCGGGATTAGAACCCACGACCTCTGACTCCCAAGCCTGGGCTCTTTCCACTAAGCCACACTGCTTCCATGCTGCTTCTGACTCCCAGGCCCAGGATCTCTCAGCATGACTCAGTGGCGAGAGCCCGGGCTTGGGAGTCAGAGGTCGTGGGTTCTAATCCCGGCTCTGCCGCTTGTCAGCTGGGTGACCATGGGCAAGTCACTTAACTGCTCTGTGCCTCAGTTACCTCCTCTGTAAAATGAGGATGAAGACTGTGAGCCCCACGTGGATCAACCTGATGACCTTGTATCTACCCCGGCGCTTAGAACAGTGCTTGGCACATAGTAAGCGCTTAACAAATACCAACAATATTATTATTATCTCTCCACTAGTCGTGTTTCTGGCTCGAGTTGCTGCCGGTACATGCATTACCCATTAGGGCTGTGTTTGGGTCGGAGTCTGGAGGTGGAGCTCGCCGGGACCTCATTATGTTATGGAAGCAGCATGGTCTAGTGGCTAGAGCGCGGGCCTGACAGTCAGAAGGACCTGGGTTCTAATCCCGGATCCGCCGCTTGTCATCCATGTGACCTCGGGCAAGTCACTTCACTTCTCTGGGCTTCAGTGACCTCATCTGTAAAATGGGGATTAAGACTTCCATGGGGGGCAGGGACTGTCCAACCTGATTGGCTTGTATCCACCCCAGAGCTTAGCACAGTGCCCGGAACATAGTAAGCACTTAGCAAATACTATTATTGTTATTATTGTTATATTTTTGAAAAGCCACTAAGAAAATCAACGCTATTGAGTTTAGCAGGTGAAAGGAGCCTGGGGGTTATGAATTGTTTTTTGAGACAGTTTGGATGTTCAGAATCTGCCATTCTTTCTTCTTCCTCCACCCAAGTCCCATTAACCTTCATAATGTTGGTATTTGTTAAGCGCTTACTATGTGCCGAGCGCCGTTCTAAGCGCTGGGGGAGATACAGGGTCATCAGGTTGTCCCACGTGAGGCTCGCAGTCAATCCCCATTTTACAGATGAGGTAACTGAGGCCCAGAGAAGTGAAGTGACTTGCCCACAGTCACACAGCTGACAAAGTGGCAGAGCCGGGATTCGAACTCATGACCTCTGACTCCCAAGCCCATGCTCTTTCCACAGAGCCACGCTGCTTCTCAATGAAACCATTCCTCTGTAGGAGCCCACTGCTACCCACGCTTTGGCTGTGGAGGAATAAATGATTTACCATTTCTCCTCTTAAATATCAGAAATCAAAGAATTGTTTTTATTAAAAGCATGCTCTTGAAGCTATTATTAAATAGAGCAGGAGTCGAGAGTCCTGCTGGAGATCTGGCCAGAGCAGGGATTCTGCACAATTCTTCAGCCTCCACAGCCCAGTTGGACGGGGCCTAGTTTGAATCTGTTGAGGTTGGGGCAGGTTTGGATAACCTCCCCTCCTTTCCCTTTATCCCTTCCTGTTGCCTCCTCTGTCTACTAGGCACAAAGGTAAAGGAAAGTGGCCACAACAGCCGAAGCAGCGTGGCCTATCGTAGGAGCACGGGCCCGGGAGTCAGAAGGACCTGAGTTCCGATCCCGGCTCTAGGATTTGTCTGCTGTGTGACCCTGGGCCAATTACTTAACTTCTCCGATGCCTCAGCGACCTCATCCGTAAAATGGGGATTGAGACTGTGAGCCCCATGTGGCACATGGACTGTGTCTGACCTAATTAGAAGCAGCGTGGCTCCGTGGAAAGAGCACGGGCTTTGGAGGCAGAGGTCATGGGTTCGAATCCCTGCTCGGCCACATGTCAGCTGTGTGACTTTGGGCAAGTCACTTAACTGCTCGGTGCCTCAGTTACCTCATCTGTAAAATGGGGATTAAGACTGTGAGCCCCACGTGGGACAACCTGATTCCCCTGTGTCTACCGCAGCGCTTAGAACAGTGCTCGGCACATAGTAAGCGCTTAGCAAATACCAACATTATCATTATTATTTTTATTATTAATTAGCTTGGGTCTACCCCTGTGCTTAGTAAAGTGCCTGGCACAGAGTAAGCGCTTAACAAATACTCTTATAAAGAAAAAAAAGATCAAAAAAGAACATTTAAATATTCAGGCTTCCCACTGAGTTCTGTTCTGTTGGGTTGGAACCCCGTGGGAATTGAGAAACAGTATGGCCTAGTGGGTAAAACACGGGCCTGGGAGTCAGAAGGACCTGGGTTCTAATGCCGGCTCCACCACTCGTCTGCTGCGTGACCTTTGGCAGTCTCTTCACTTTTCTGGCCCTCAGTTTCCTCATCTGTAAAAATGGATTAAGACTGTGAGCCTCATGTGGGACAGGGACTGTTTCCAACCCGATTTGCTCGTATCCACCCCAGTGCTTAGTACAGTGCCTGGCACATAGTAAGCACTTAATTAATACCATTATTATTATTAATTGAGTGCAGCCAGGATAGCAACATTTAATGAGTTATGAGCCCAGGAAAGGACTATGTTGCCATGCCCCTTTAATGGACTGATTCTTCTGTGTTTGCAACTTCTCTCTCTCTCTCTATAAAGGGATTCAGGTTGGCTGGCCCACAGATTTTAGTATGTATGTTGGATTTAGGTTGGGACTGTCTGAGAGTAGGCAAATGTCTAAATAATCTTCAATTCAAAGCCTAGAGGTAAAATGACAGTTTGGTGTCTGGGTAGGTGTGGTGAAATATGTTAAACGTTAACTCTGTAAGTGGAAGGGGCAATTGATTTGTTGCTAATGTACATTGTTTTAAATTATTGATGTTGCCTGACAGATCAATTCAATTTGTTTAATTGCTTTATAATTTTTTTGTACGGTATTTGTTAAGCACTTTCTATGTGCATGGTGCAGTGGATAGAACACGGGCCCGGGAATCAGAAGGTTGTGGGTTCTAATTCCAGCTCTACCTGTCTGATGTGTGACCTTGGGCGGGTGACTTCACTTCTCTTGGCCTCATTCCCTCCTCTGTAAAATGGGGCTTGAGATTGTGAGCTCCACATGGGACTGTGTCCAACCCGATTTGCTTGTTTCTGCCCCGGTGCTTAGTAAAGTGCGTGCAACATAGTAAGCCCTTAACAAATACCACAATTATTATTATTATTATTATATGTCAAGCATTATGCTAATAAGTGGGAAAGTTACAAGTTGGACAATGTCTAAGTCCCGCAAGGAGCTCACAGTCTCAAGCCCCGTTTTACTGATGAGGTAACTGAGGCCAAGAGAAGTGAAGTGACTTGTCCAAGGTCACATGGTAGACAAGTGGCCGAGCCGGGATTAGAGCCCAGATCCTTCTGACTCCCAGGCCCCTGCTCTTTCCATTAGGCCATGCTTCTCTCTCTCTCTCTTTCTCCCCATACATTATATATAAATATATATATATTTTTATATGTGTGTGTGTATATATGTATTGCCTTTTAAGTTTCCAATTCTTTGTAGTCATTCCTTTAGTTATTTGAGAGTACTATGATTAGTCACTTTTTCAGTTTTCATAACCGATTCATCTCTTTGAAAAAGCTCTTTAAAAGTTACTGTTTTAACAAAAGAAAAATGAACCATTATTGTTTCTTTGAAGTTCACTTTGAAGTTTAATGGCAACCTTTTACCATCTAACAAAAGCACTGAAAAATACCGATAAAATTCTGATGGGAGAAGATTGGATGACATTTATTTAACCTTAATCTGGGAGAGGTTGGCAAAATGGAGAGCTTTTCTAAATCATATTTTTTAAAAAATAATTGGAAGTTTGGTGAAGAATGAACATCTTTAACCTTTCAAAATTTTTAAAATGTTTATGTAGGTGCAAGGAAAGCTGGCATATATGGGTAATTTCCGTCTGCTTGCAGAGTTCTCTACTCCTTTTGTGAATCAGCGGTAAGTTGGGTCTTATTATTAAAAGCCTTTTAAGGCAGTTACTAATGTGCTTTAAATATGAATTTCCATGTTTTTTTTCTCAGCAGTGGTGACAACGATGACATTTCATTGAGCCCCCACTAGGTGCAAAGCAGTCTTCTAAGCACTCTTCTCCATCATACCCAAAGTGGAAATACTTGCTTGATAAGGAAATTGAACTTCATTATTCCAGAGTGCTCTAGAGCTCTTGAAGAATAATATTTGTTGAGCACTTACTGTGCTAATAATAATAATGATAGTATTTGTTAAGCGCTTACTACGTGCCAAGCCCTCTTCTAAGGCACTATACTAAGCACTGGTGTAGATACAAGCAAATTGGGGTGGACACAGCCCCTGCTCTGCAGGGGACTCACAGTCGTAATCCCCATTTTAAAGACCGAGGTAACCGAGGCATAGAGAAGTGAAGTGACTTGCCCAAGGCCACCCAGCAGACAAGTGGAGAGCCGGGATTAGAACCTGTGACCTTCTGACTCCCGGGCCCGTGCTCTACCCACTACGCCGTGCTTCAGGCTCTCCAGAGGCTAGCAACTCATAGGTCAGATCCTTTCCCCCAAAGTGGAAAACTTACTCTTCCAAAGATAAGCGGTTGGAATTAATGGCTTTTAGAAGATGCATTGTTTACGTATCTGACATTAAAGTGGCACTTTGCACTCCTTCCGTTAGGCCACACCGCCTCCCCTGCCCAAAACCTTCTATTCTGCCTCTTTCCATTACCATTTTCGAAACCAGCGTGTCCCCGGTGTCCTGGGTTCAGCCAGTGACCGTCCCATTCCCTCCCTCAGTTTGTGCGATGGGGTCATGTGTCTCTCCCGGCTGAGAGAGCCTGGCTCTTCTTGGAGCTCTTCCTGGCTCTCGAAGGGCCTCGAGGTAAAAGGGATCCCTTGCTGAGCTACCCTGCAGGGAACCCCAGCCATATGTAGCACGTGGGACTGGCTACTGTCTGGCCCCTCACTACTAGGAGGAGAAGGAAAGGTGGGAAGATAGAAACAGGCTCCCCACCGAAGCTCGGTGTGGGTAGGCAACGGGTCTGTTATTGTCCTGTTGTAATAATAATACTAATAAGAATTGTAGCATTTGTTAAGTGCTTTCCTATGTGCCAAACACCGCTCTAAGGGCTGGGGTAGATACAAGCTAATCGGGTTGGACACAGTCCCTGTCCCACATGAGGCTCACGGTCTTAATCCCCATTTTACAGATGAGGGAACTGAGGCCCAGAGATGTGAATTGACATGCCGAAGTTCTCAAAAACAGACATGTGGCGGAGCTGGGATTAGAACCCAGTTCCTTCTGCCTCTCAAGCCCGTGCTCCATCCACTAAGCTCATGCTGTAGTCTCTCAAGCGCTCAGTACAGTGCTCTGCACACAGTAAGCACTCAATAAATTAGACTGATTGATGGAAGGACACGGACCGGTTCCCTACCTTGGGAGGTCCCAGAGGGTCTGGGACCCTCACCCCCGTGGCCTTTGGATGGGGGCAGCCTCCCCCCGCCCCCCCCAAGGAGGGAAGGTTCCACCTTTTGTAAAAGGGGACAACTGATCCATCAGCTGGAGGGAGGAGAGTCTCCAGTTGAACCCCATCCCGGACAACCGGGGCAGGACAGTATTCTGCTCCGAGCTGGGGAGAGCTGAACCTATGTGTCCCCAAAGGCCTTATGGTAACCCCAGTATGGGAGGAAGGGGGCTTCTGTGCCCCTCTGGTGGGGCCAGGGGGCGAGGGGTGGCCATTCTATTGCTGCTGATGCCTGGCTAGGTGGGCGTTGACGACTCGCATCCTTGAGGGGCATGGGGCTGGGGGCTGACCTCTGCTGCTGCCAACCCATTATACCATGTCTCCCTCTCTCCCCTTAATAATAATAATAATAATTATGGTATTTGTTGGGTGCTTTCTGGGTGCCAGGCACTGTACTAAGCTCTGGAGTGGATACAAGCAAATTGTGATGGACACAGTCCCTGTCCCACGTAGGGTTCACAGTCGAGATCCCCATTTTCCAGATGAGGTAATTAAATCAAATGCGATTGAATGAATGAAAGAAGTGAAGTGACTTGCCCAAGGTCCCAGAAGCAGACAAATGGCAGAGCCGGGATTAGAACCCTTGATCTTCTGAGCCCCGGGCCCATGGTCTAGCCGCTGCGTCACGCCGATCCCACCCTGTCCCCTCCCCCGACAATAACCGTTGCCATGAACTAGCCATTGAACCACGATGACACTGTACCCTGTCCAGTGGGACATAATGACCGTCAGCCTCGCAAATGGCTGCCGTCTGGCACCTCGGCTGCGCGAGAGTTTTATTGCGTGTGTCTCATCTGCACAAGAAGGGAGGTGACCCTCCCCTAAGACAGACCAAAAATGTCACAGGCTGTCGAATGTATGACTCCCTGAGGTCAACTGGCTCTCCGGGTGCCTCGAGCCTTTACCGCTAGGCCTTAGTGGGTTTTTCGATTCTCCTCTAGTTTGGATGCTGTTTTGGCAGAGGGCGGATATAGGTATTTGAAATCCCAATTAAGTCTCCCATCACCCTTCCCCTCGCCTTCTTACCTTCTTTCCCCATCGCTTTTCTCTAAGAGATCACAATTCCCCAGGTCAGATCTGGACCGGGCCAAGCTTTGACCCGATGTTATCCGTAATTTGTGTCTGCGAGGGCACGGGTCGGGGTCTACAAATGATTTTGTAGTCTCTCAAGCCCTTGGGCAGGTGCTCAGTAATGCTATTAATGGATTTCATGTCCTCATGGCAGCCCTGAGATGACCCAGCGTTATAAACTGTGGTATTCAGAGGCCTCCTTTGGGCCAAGAGATTGAATCGCTGGCAGCAGTTCTGCGTGACTTACTGCAGCAAAGTAATAGTTACAAATCTGCCAGCTTGGCAAATATGATTTTTTCTTAAATTGACATTGCACTTTCTAATAATGCAAAGTGCTGTGTAGAGAATTATAAATTTATGTAAGGCTACAAAGTTGAAAACCGGAGAGACAGTACATGGGAGGAGAGCGGGGAATCTGAGCAATTGAGTATTGTGCTTTTTTTTTTCCTGCTCTCCTCAGCTTTTTTTAATGGTATTTGTTAAGTGCTTACTGTGTTCCAGGCACTCTATTCATTCGTTCATTCAATCATATTTATTGAGCGCTTACCACGTACAAAGCACTGTACTAAGCACTTGGGAGAGTACACTAGAACAATAAACAGACTGTACTAAGCCCTGGAGTGGTTGCAAGCTAATCGGGTGGGGGACAGTCTGTGTCCCACGTGAGTCCCACAGTCTTAATCCCCAGTTTACAGATGAGGTGACTGAGGCATGGAGAAGTGAAGTGACTTCCCCAAGATCACACGGCACACGAATGGCGGAGCCTAGATAGGAACCCAGGTCCTCTGACTCCCAGGCCTGTGCTCTACCCACTAGACCATGGTGCTTCTACTTAAGGAAATGAGTGTGTGTGTGTTTCTCCATCACTTTAAAGTTCTTTCCAAGGTTTTATTTCAAAAAGACACCCTGGGAAAGATGAGAAGGAAACACTTTGAATTGGGAGTAGACCCTGGGTTCAAGTTCAGGATCTACTGTTAACCTCCTCTCTTCGTTTAAATCACCTGATCTCTAAGTCTTTTTGCTTTATCACTGTGGAGCGGATTATAACGTGGGTCTTACCCAGGCTTGCTCTGAGGGTAAATAAAATATCTGCGACGTTTGTCAGGCTCCGTAGAAGAAAAGATCTGTATACATTGAAAAATCACAACCCCCTCCCCAGTCTTGAGTTACCATGCTTGTTTTAGATAAAATAGGATTTATCCTACATAAGCAGCAGTAGCAAGTATACTGAGTTCAGTGACGCAGTATTTCGATTTTAGGCGTCATTTTACGTAACAAAATATGCCCTTTTATATAATAGGGACTTCTCAAATAGGCTGTTTTACTAATAAATATAAAGAAAAAGTTAATGGGCAAATTGATTTTGACCCTTTCTGCCTGTCTTCTTTGGTTGTTTTTCACGGTCTCAGTCTATAGACATCTATGCTCCCTCAGCTTGTTCGTATTTGGTTTGTTGGTTTCCCAATAGGATATTCTCTGCTTCTTTTTTCTGTCTTTTTTGTTCCACACTTTGAATTTTTTGTTGTTTCTTCTCCCTTTGAAAACTAGTTTTAAAATTGCAAATACACATGACTGATGAGATAATTATTTTATTTTTAGTATGCCCATCGTTTAATTATCTTACTACATTTACACATTTTCGGGGGCGGGTGTAAATTAAGCACCAATTAGAAAGTGCCCATTGTCAAAAAAGTTTAATGACATCATCCGTGGGGGCAAGGAACATGTCTACCAACTCTGTTATATTGTATGCTTAGTACAGTGTTCCGTACACAGTAAGCGCTCAATAAATACGATTGAATGAATGAATAAATATCATCGGTGATGAGAAATAAATAGGATGGATTGATTGTTTTCTATTGCCCATCCAAGAATGAAAAATAATTCTCAACACATCTCCGAGATTACGTAAAAACTTTTGTTTTTCAGGTGGTTCTTTGAAGTGCTGAAGTATCCCAAAGCTTCAAAAGCTAACATCATCAATGGCATATTAATGACTGTAGTATTCTTCATTGTAAGAATTGCAGTTATTCCTTCTTTTTATGGCTACATTTTGGCCGCATTTGGGACGGAAGCTTACAACAGGCTAGGATTCGGTGCCCAAAGTGCTTGGATTGGCTCCAGTGCTGTTTTGGATGTTATGAACGTCATGTGGATGGTCAAAATTACAAAGGGATGCTTCAAAGTCATTCTTCTCATCAGAAAGGAGGAGGCCAAAGGACAAGAAAATGGAAAATTTGACTAAAAACGGGACACGGAAGAACGAACTACTCGATTACAGATATTTAGGTTCGGTGGAATTATGCGCCTTTTGGCCACAGATGCTTTTTTTAATGGAAGTACGGTTTTACCTCTTTCTGCAGGTTTAACCTTTCCCTGGCCTCACTGCCCGCACAAGGAGGAGCCCCTTGATTGGAAGGTGATCCTATTGAACCGTCTGGGGGAGCAGTGAACTAAAGCAAACTCTGTAGTGAGGACCCCAAAAGTGACACATAGCTGAAGATGTGAAGCACTTAAAAAAAAAAAAGGCTATCTTAAAGGGAATTAGCAAATTAGTACTTGGACTTGGATAATATGGTCCCAAATATTTTTACTCAGGTTAGTCCAAGTAATGTGGTCCAAGCCTGCGAATATCAGGAACTAACATTTAAGTTCTGTTGACAAGCATGTTCTATACTTTCTATTTGTTAGAATTAATCAAGATTTTATTGCCAACATCTATTTTTTAACTTTATGAAAGACTAATTAAGACTTTTAACTTTTATTCTGAGATCTTCTGGTTTTTGCTGCCTTGTATGCATGGATACCATTTAAGGGGTTTAAAAGGGCAATTTAGAGCTACTGTGAGGAGTCTTTTTTTCTGAACTCTGTTATCTGCAATGGTATTTTGTCTGTGAATATATGAAGTGCACCCAATTTTATCTGTTCATTCTTCTGACAGAATTTTGATCACCTTTAGCACTGTAAATAGAACCCTTTTACAGCCCTATTTTGTTGTTTGGCACTCTTCTTCTTATAGCTACCAACATTTGTCTGTGATTTGGCTTCTAACTTTGTTATTAATCAAGGGACTCTGGAACATGGGTAGGTCATTCTAAGGCACAGTTTGTGGGAGAGAAAATGATTTAGGTAATACTTAGTCATGGATAAACTTACATTTTATTGTTGAATCATTCAGGTGTCTAGAGATTTGCGATGTGCTCATTTTGAACTTTTTTTCTCGTTAAAATTTTAAGGGTTTTTTTTCTTTTTGATGGTTTTGAGTACTTACTATGTGCCAGGTACTGTACTAAATGCTGGGGGAGATACAAATTAATCGGGGCGGACACAGTCCGTGTCCACGGGAGACTCATAGTCTTAAAATCCCCATTACAGATGAGGTAACTGAAGCATAGAGAAGTAAAGTGACTTGCCCAAGGTCACACAGCAGTCAGGTGGCAGACCTGGGATTAAGACCCAGGTCCTCTGACTCCCAGGCCCTTGCTTTATCCACTAGGCCACGCTGCTTCTCTTAACCAAATATCAAATTTGATAACCAAGCCTATAGTTGGCCAAAGAAAACCTAAAGTTTATTTTATCCAAATGGATTTTTTTTTCCCCCATTGACACTTTTGTCCCACTTTTAAAGAGTTGCCTTAGAAGATAGGGGCAATTTACATCAGCTTAATTTTTCTTCAGTCTGAGACAGGTCCTATGTTTCTTGAATGGACACTGTCATCAGAAGAGATTCCAAAAGAGTCAGTATCCAAACCTAGTAAATTTGTTTTTAATGGTCAGAAATGTAAGTGTTTTTTCTACAGTGTTCTGCTCCTCTCTCTATTTGTCCCTGTGTCATTTCCCCCCTGTGAATTTAAATATCAGTTAATGTCTTTAGCAAAAGAATTGTTATTCATCACATTTGTCATTTGCTGCTTGTGAAACCATCCACTGATTGGGGTTATGAGAAATATTTTCATTATCGTTGTCCCCTAAAACAAAGAAAATTAGTTACCACACATTTTTCTTTTCTTCTCTTGTAGCTTTCTCTCAAAACATTTTTTCATTTTAATTTCACTTCTAGTAAAGGCCTAACCTGAAAGCAATGAGAAGTTTCTTCTGACAATAAATGTCAGTTAAAGTAATAGAAGTCATCTCCCTTTCCCGTTAGCCTCAGAGACAACATATGTCTGGATCGGACCTGTGTTGGGTTAAGGGCCCCAAATTGATCCCTGTCAAAGTTTTAGAACTGTATCTACCCCGTCCCCTTCGCATCTTGACAAGAGTAGGATTTTTTCCTATTCATTGTTCACTGTTTTCCAATTGTTCAGGCCCAGGGATTGTTCAATACTGAGGACGAGTGCTTTGCTCCACAAAAGGTCAGGGAGAATGATGCTAATAAAACTCCTGACACTGTGCACTTAGCTGTATTACTGCCTTAATACATGCAGATGAAGGAGAATTTTTCATTCATTGTAAGTCTAATGACTGAGGCGTGTGCAATTGTTTTCATCTTAATCCTACGAGTACTTAGATTCTGCATTAGTCTTCTTTCAAGGTAAAGAAAATATCTTGAGCCTCAAACTGGGTGCTAGGTTCCTAAAGGTTTGAAACGTGATTCAATAACCGCAATGCAGAGTCTTAAACTGTACATTACTGAACAATTTATATTTATGCAGTTTTATTAAAGACAAAATGTGGATGATAAAGTATTAAATTCTTGCACTTAAGGCCACCAGTTTTAAATTTAGTGATCTGTGTGTGGCACATTCTCTACGATGCTTCTCAAATTTAAAGAAATTAAACGAGCTATATTTTTCTGCACTTTTGTTATTGGGCAAGAAAAACTGATGAGTAAATGGAAGGTTTATGTATCAATGTTTTGTAAGTTCATTCCTATCGAATGAAATAAAATCATTAAAAAAGAGTAAAAGATTGTAGGATGCTTCGGTAATTCCAAACAATTTTGAAAGCCCTGTGGCAGGGTTCCGTTGTACTCTCCCAAGCTCTTAGCACAATGCTGTGAACACGGTAGTGCTCAATTAGACCGTGAGCCCGTCGTTGGGCAGGGATTGTCTCTATCTGTTGCCCAATTGCCATTCAAAGCGCTTAGTACAGTGCTCTGCACATAGTAAGCGCTCAATAAATGCTATAGAATGAAGTACCACTGATGTTGAATTGGAGGCCTGAGGCAGGCTGGAATCACCTCAGCCCTCCAGACCATAATGGCCCCTGGAGCCATTTTAGGAGAACCCGGATCCCTGATAACAATAATAATAATGTTGGTATTTGTTAAGCGCTTATTTATGTGCCGAGCACTGTTCTAAGCGCTGGGGTAGATACAAGGTAATTAGGTTGACCCACATGAGGCTCACAGTCTTAATCCCCATTTTACAGATGAGGTAACTGAGGCACTGAGTGATTTGCCCAAAGTCACACAGCAAACAAGCGGCGAAGCTGGCATTAGAACCCATGACCTGTGACTCCTAAGCCCGTGCTTTTTCCACTGAGCCACGTTGCTTCTCTGATGATGTCTGTAGGGTCCCAAAGCTCTCAGAGTTATCCTTTCCAGGAAGAAGTCACAGGTGAGACTCCTCTTTCATTCGGTCGTATTTATTGAGCGCTTACTGTGTGCAGAGCACTATGCTAAGCTCTTGGGGAGTACAATTCAGCAACAAATAGAGAAAATCCCTGCCCACAGGGAGCTCACAGTCTAGAAGGGGTGGAGACAGACATCAAAACAAGTAAACAGGCATCGGTAGCATCATTATAAATAAATGGAATTATAGATATAAACAGCATTAATAAAAATAGAATTCTAATTATAAATATGTACATATATACAAAGTGCTGTGGAATTGGGGGTAAAGGGAGCGGGTCGAGGCGAGGGGGAGGGGGAGCAGAGGAAAAGGGGGGATCAGTCTGGGAAGGCCTCTTGGAGGAGGTGAGCTCTCAGTAGGGCTTTGAAGGGGGGAAGTGTGCTAGTTTGGCGGATTTGAGGAGAGAAGGTGTTCCAGGCCAGAGGTAGGGTGTGAGCCGGGGGTTGACGGCGGCATAGGTGTGAACGGGGGACAGAGAGGAGGTGAGCGGCAGAGGAGCGGAGCGTACGGGGTGGGCAGTAGAAAGAGAGAAGGGAGGTGAGGTAGGAGGGGGATGGAGAGCTTCGAAGCCAAGAGTGAGGAGTTTTTGCTCTTTCTCCAGCGTCCATCCTCTCCCCCTCAGGCTGCTACTCCCCCGTCCTCCTCGGCTCTCAGATGAGCATCCCAAATGACAAGGGGATCCTCCAGTCGACTGTCCTCCCTCCCAAGGTTGGCTACAGGAAGGAAGCTCCAGGGCGTCTTATCTCCTTCCTCCATCCTCCACTCCCCACCCAAACGTATCCCTCCAGCAACCGGAAGCCACTTGAGCCCCTTCCAGTGGCCGACACGGAGCTTAGAGCTCTATTTGGATTTTTAATAGACGAGTCAAATGATGATTATTATCGAATGATCATTACCTGACTTCGGGACGTCTCAGCTTGGATATCTCTGGAATGCCAGAGAAGCAGCGTGGCTCAGTGGAAAGAGCCCGGGCTTGGGAGTCAGAGGTCGTGGGTTCTAACCCCGGTCCCGCCACTTATCGACTGTGTGACTTTGGGCAAGTCACTTAACTGCTCTGTGCCCCTTGCCTTGACTTTCTCACAACTGTAGTCTCACAAGCCTGTTACAGTGGCATTAGTCTCGACTCATCTCTCCCATTCAACCCACATTTTCAATCTGTCACCGGTTCTGTTGGTTCGCCCTTCACAACGCCTCTACAATTCACCCTTTCCTCTCCATCCAAACCGCTGCCACATTAATCTAAGCATTTACCCTAGCCCGCCTTGATTACTGCATCAGCCTCCTTGCTGACCTTCCTGCCTCCCATCTCTCCCAACTTCAGGCCACAGTTCACTCCGCTGCCCGGATCATTTTTCTACAAAACCATTCGCTCCGTATTTTCCCCACACTTCAAGACCTGCCAGCGGTTGCCGATCCAATTCCACACGAAATACAAACTCCTCACCATTGGCTTTAAAGAATTCAACCAGATTGTCCCCCACTATCTTACCTCTGTGATTTCCTACTGCAACCCAGCCCGCACACCTCGCTCCTCCAATGCCAACCTACTCACTGTATCTCCATCTTGTCTGTCTCCCTCCCGACCTCTTGCCCACATATTATATATTATTGATATTTAAGCGCTTACTATGGGCAGAGCACTGTTCTAAGCTCTGGGGTAGGTACAGGGTCATCAGGTTGTCCCACGTGGGGCTCACGGTCTTCAGCCCCATTTTACAGATGAGGGAACTGAGGCACAGAGAAGTGAAGTGACTTGCCCACAGTCACACAGCTGATAAGTAGAGGTGCCGGGATTCGAACCCATGACCTCCGACTCCCAAGTCCGGGCTCTTTCCACTGAGCCATCCTGCCTCTGGCTAAGAATGCCTTGCCTCTTCACGGCCGAAAGAGAATCACCCTCTCCGCCTCAAAGCCTTATTAAAATCACATCTCCTCCAAGAGGGCTTCCCCGACTAAGTTCTCATTTCCTCTTCCCCTGTTCCCTTCTGCATCACTTTGTACTTGGATTTGCACGCTTTATTCGCCCTTCCTCAACCCCACAGCACTTATGTACATCTCTGTAATTTTACTTATATTAATGTCCGTCTCCCCTTTGGGAAGTGGGAAGGGAACGTGTCTCTCAACTCTGTTACGTTATACTCTCCCAAGCGCTTAATACAGTGCTTTGCACATATTAAGCGCTCAAATAAATATGATTGACTGAATGCCCTCCCCCTCCATATTCTACAGACAACCACTCTTCCCTACCTTCAAAACCCGACTTAAATCACATCTCCTCCAAGAAGCCTCCTCTTACTGACCCCTCGTTTTTCCTCTTTGCTTTCTCTTCCGTTCTACCTATCCACTTGCATCTCCACCCCTTAAGCACTTTGATACACACCCCAGGACACTTATGTACATATCCTTGTATATTGCCATTTCCTCTCTCTGTAATTTATTTTTATGTCCGTCTCCCATTTTAGACCGTAAGCTCCATGAGGGCAGGTCATGTGTCTACCAACTCTTATTTTGAATGTTATTTGTTAAGACCTTCCAATGCCTTTTATTCACCCTTGGCCCCCAGCCTCACAGCGCTTATGCCATGTATGTAATTTATAGTGATATCTGTCTCCCCCTCTAGACTGTAAGCTCACTGTGGACAGGGAATGTGTCTATTTATTGTTATATTCTCCCAAGCGATTAGTACAGTGTTTGGCACACAGTAAGTGTTCAATAAATATGAATGAATGAATGAAAGTTTCAGACACTGCACTAAGTGCTGGGATAGATACAAACTGATCAGGTTAGACACAATCCATACCTCACTTGAGGCTCACAGTCTTAGTTCCCATTTTACAGATGAGGGAACCACAGCCCGGAGAAGTGAAGTGACTCGTCCAAGGCCACACAGCTGGCAAGTGGCAGACCTGGATTTAGAACCCAGATTAGGTGCAGTCCATGCCCGACTTGAGGCTCATGGTCTTAATTCCCATTTTCTAGATGAGGGAACTGAGACCCAGAAAATAATAATAATAATAATGATGGTATTTGTTAAGCACTTACTACGTGCCAAACACTGTTCTAAGCACGGGGTAGATACAGGGTATTCAGTTTGTCCCACTTGGGGCTCACGGTCTTAATTTCCATTTTATAGATGAGGGGACCGAGGCTCAGAGAAGTGAAGTGACTTGTCCAAGGTCACGCAGCAGACAAGCGGTGGACCTGGGAGTAGAATTCAGGCCCTTCTGACTCCTGGGCTCGTTTTATCCACTGGGCCGTGCTGCCTCTCTATTGTATTGTACTCTCCCAAGCACTTAGTCCAGCGTCCTGCACACAGTGTCCTGCACACAGTGAGCGAGCTAAGAAGGGTGCGGAATCAAGTGGCGAGGAGCGGATTGTACCTGGGGGAAAGGTAGAGGTGCACGATGGAGAAGGCAGCATCTAATGAACACCCGTGGAACATTCGCAGCCTTATGGGAGAAAGTGGGAGAAGGCTGCAGCAACTGAGGTCAGCCCGTAATCATCATTATTATGGTATTTGTTAAGCGCTTACTATGTGCTAAGCACTGTTCTAAGTGCTGGGGTAGCTACAAGTTAATCAGGTTGGCACAGTCCTTGTCCCACATGGGGCTCACACTCTTAATCTCCATTTTACAGGTGAGAGAACTGAGGGACGGAGGAAGTGAAGTGCCTTGCCCAAGGTCACACACAAGCCAAGTGGCGGAGCCGGGATTAGAACCCGGTCCTTCTGACTCCCGGGCTCCAGCTCTAGCCACGTGGGAGTCAGAGGAAGTGGGTTCAAATTCCAGCTCTGCCACTTGTCAGTTGTGTGACTTTGGGCAAGCCACTTAACTTCTCTGGGCCTCAGTTACCTCATCGGCAAAATGGGGATGAAGACTCTCAGCCCCACGTGGGACAACCTGATTCCTTTTTATCTATCCCAGCGCTTAGAACAGTGCTCAGCACATAGTAAGCACATAACAAATACCCTAATTATTATTATTACGAAGGAGATCAGAGGGAGGAACCAACAGCTACAGGTCTGGGGCTATTGGAGAGCGATCTGTGGTGTTCGGTCCTGTTTTCCCCAGGCTAGAGCCAGGGACAGGATGAGGATCAGTGGCCGGAGGGGCAGGTGGAGAGGAAGAAGGATGGCATAGAGGGGTGACTGGATAGAAGAGAAGCAGCGCGGTCTAGCAGATAAGGGCCCAAGACCTGGGTTCTAATTCTGGCTCTGCCACATGCCTGCTGTGTGACCTTGGGCAAGTCACATCACTTCTCTGTGCCTCAGCGACCTCATCTGTAAAATGGGAACTAAGACTGTGAGTCCCATGTGGGACAACCGGATTACCTGATTAATAATGACGATTAAGACTGCTAGCCCCATCTGGGACACGGACTGTGTCCAGTCTGCTTATAGTGTATCTATCTCAGCACTTAGCACAATGCCTGGCACGGAGTCAACGCTTAACAAATACCATAAAAAAAGAAGAGGGGAACGAGACCCTCTCAGGCTCTCTCGTTGCAAATGGGTGGTCAACCAAAAACAACAGATGGTGAAGAAGGGCAGAGGTGCCAAACCTACGCGGTCGGCGTCTGGTGGTGGAAGAGAGAGACTCTGGTCAAGGAGAGATCATTTGCCTGAGTGAGATCACAGGAGAGGTGGTAAAGTGCCCCACTCCCACCAAAGTGATGGAAACTTTGGTAACGAGACCGTCCACCTCTAGCCAGAAGAACATAATTGCCAATAAATCCAAAAATCAGGCTCCGAGAGGCTTGTGAACCTGAAGGTGGAAGTAGATTTCTAACTCTCGGTGGAAGAAGCGGCAGGAGGAGAAAGCAAAATGGAAAATCCTGTTCGGAGCCAATTTAGAGTCAAGACAGTACGTCTTTGATTTCGGAATGAGTCGATCCCAGGGACGGTCGGAGAATTCCGGGTGAGGCGGCGTGGCGAGGTTCTCTCCCGGCTCGGGAAGACTGCGAATGGTTTGGGGGGCTTGGATTATCTCAGAATACAGATGGGAGACCAAACTAAAGGGGGAAAGGAAGGAGGGCAGCACCTCACTAGTGTGGTTAGGGTTTGAGAGGGATTTTAGTGAGTCATATGGACGGCTAGTTTTGTGTTTTGTGGGTGAGTCCAAGGGCGGGAGGAAGAGACAGGAGAGCGAGGTGTGGCAAAGAGATCTGCTTCAACCTCTGTGGGGTTGCAGGACAGGGAAGTAGCCGTGTTCACATGGATTTCCTGCAGGTGGGCCATACCAAATTCCAGACTGGGATGAAGGCAAGGGAGGAAAGGGAAGGAGAAATTCCGGCTCAGTCCCTTGTCTGCTCTGTGACCTTGGGTGAGTCACTTCGCCTCATCCGCTTCATCTGTACAATGGGGGTTAAGTCTGTGAGCCCCACCTGGGACAAGGACTGGGTCCAACCTGATTAGCTTGTATCGAGCCCAGTTCTTAGTACAGTGCCTAGCACACAGTAAGTGCTTAACAAATACCATAAAAAAGGCGGGGGAGAGAGGAGACCTTTCAGGCCGCGGTAGAAAGAGTAGGATGCCTGGAAGGTGCACTGGACCTGGGGAAGGAAGATGAAGTGAAAGTGACACAGCAGACATGTGGCAGAGCTGGGATTAGAACCCATGACCTTCTGACTCCCAGGCCCATGCTCGATCCATTAAGCCACACTGCTTCTCAAATAACAACAATAAATGCGAAGAGTGTAAAGTCCCGCCGGGCTCGACATATGGTATTTGGGATGCTGAACTTGGAGACTGACATCAGGCAGATCACTTCACTTCTCTGTGCCTCGGTTTCCCCATCTGTAGAGAAGCGGCGTGGCTCAATGGAAAGAGCCTGGGCTTCGGAGTCAGGGGACATGGGTTCGACTCCCGGCTCTGCCACTTGTCAGCTGTGTGACTGTGGGCAAGTCACTTCACTTCTCTGTGCCTCAGTTACCTCATCTGTAAAATGGGGATTAACTGAGAGCCTCACGTGGGACAACCTGATTACCCTGTGTCTACCCCAGCGCTTAGAACAGTGCTCTGCACATAGTAAGCGCTTAACAAATACCAACAATATTATTAAAATGGGGATTCAATCCTGTTCTCTCTCCTACTTAGACCGTGAGCCCCATGGGAGACAGGGACCGTGTCCAATCTGATTAGCTTGTATCTATCCCGGCACTTAGTATGGTTTTTGACACACTGTAAGCGCTTAAGAAATACCATTTTTTTAAAAAAAAAGATGGGACAGACTGCTAGAACAGGAATTGAGGCTGCAGACGAGAGGATATAAGAGAGGCAAAGAAAGAGTGCATGTGGGATGTGTCGTGGTGAGCCTTTGGAAAAAGATGATGGTGTGAGGGTGGTTTTTAAATCCCAGAAGGCCCGGAAGGAGTGTGGTTTTTTATCTATTTTTAATGGACTTGGAATGAGGAGGGGAAGAACTGGGAATAATTAATGTGAACATGCCAGAAGTGAGGAGGGAAAGATGTGGACTTTTTAAAGGCATCTCCTCCTTTTTCTAAGCCACCAGGAGGGACATTTCGGGTGGGGATTTTAACTGCATTTCTAAAAGACAAGACGGTGCATTGAGGACAAAGATCTGGGGGAAATAATGATCCTGCGCGTCATTTGCCGGAAAAATAGCCTTTAAAAATACATTCAAGGACGGTGGCGGCAAAGTCCAGGGAGATCGATAGAGGAGACGGTGGCAATCACCGGGCAGGAGGTCTGAGGGCCTCCTTCCCAGACTGCTCCCCCGTGATGCCTGCTAATAATAACGGCCACGTTGGTTTAGCTCTTACGATATTTATGTGCTATGGTAGATAAAGGATAACCAGGTCAGACGCAGTCCCTTTCCCACATGGGGCTCCCAGTCTAAGAGGGAAGAGAACAGGTGTTCCCCCATTTTACATGAGGGAACCGAAGCACAAAGAAATGACTTGCGCCAGGTCGCCCAGCAGGTAAGTGGCAGAGTCAGGATTAGCACCCAGGTCCTCTGACTCTCAGAGCCGGGCTCTTTCCACGAGGAATCATTGACTTTAAGGCAGTCGATCACCTTGCTCCCTCCTACCTCACCTTGCAACTCTCCTACTGCAACCCAGCCTGCACACTTTGCTCCTCCAGTGCTAACTTTCTCACAGTGCTTGGATCTCGCCTACCTCACCGCGGACCCCTCACACACATCCTACCGCTGTCCTGGAACACCCTCTCTCCTCAAATCCAACAGATAATTACTCTCCCCTGCTTCAAAGTCTGATTGAAGGCCCATCTCCTCCAAGAGGCCTTCCCTAAGCCCTCCTTTCCTCCCACTCCCTTCTCCGTCGCCCTGACTTGCTCCCTTTAGTCATCCCCCCTCCCAGCCCCACAGCACTTATAATAAAATCATAATAATAATTATGGTACTCGTTTAGAGCTTACTGTGTGCCAAGCACTGTTCTAAGCCCTGGGGTAGAAATGAGCTAATCAGGCGGGACACAGTCCCTGTCCCACGTGGGGCTCACACTCTTCATCTCCATTTTCCGGATAAGGTGACTGAGGTCCAGAGAAGTGAAGTGACTTGCCCAAGGTCACACAGCAACATGGCTTAGTTGAAAGAGCATGGGCTTGGGAGTCAGAGGTCGTGGGTTCTAATCCCGGCTCTGCCACCTAACAGCCGTGTGACTTTGGGCAAGTCACTTCACTTCTCTGTGCCTCAGTTACTTCATCTGGAAAATGGGGATTGAGACCGTGAGCCCCACATGGGACAACCTGATGACCTTGTATCTACCCCAGCGCTTAGAACAGTGCTCGGCACATTGTAAGCACTTACATGCCGAATTGTATTTTCCAAGCGCTTAGTACAGTGCCCTGCACACAGTAAGTGCTCGGTAAATGCTACTGAAAGAATTGAATGAATGAATGAAATACCGTAATTATTCTAATTATTATTCTTATGTGGCAGAGCCAGGATTAGAACCCATCTCCTTCCGATTCCCAAATCTATGCTCTTTCCACAAAGCCAGGCTATTACTACTGCTGTCATATATCCTGTATCTCCCCCAGCGCTTAGAACAGTGCTCTGCACATAGTAAGTGCTTAACGAATACCAACATTATTATATATATCTGGAATTTATTTATATGGATGTCTGTTTCCCCCTCTAGACTCTACTGGACAGGGAATGTGTCCCTTATATTGTTGTGTTGTCCTCTCCCAAGCACTTAGTACAGTGCTCTGCACACAGTAAGCGCTCAATAAATACCATTGACAGACTAAGTTGGTATACGGCAGGCGATGTGAGGCTGTCGGTAGGAGATCGGGGAGAGGCTGCTGCTTTGAGATATAGACAAAGTCACGACGCAGGGGTTTCGGGTGCCAGATTGGACCCGGAGAATGGCCAAGCGACAAGGCCGGGCCGGACGGCCCCGGCGAGGGAGATCAATGGCACAGTGATCAAATATGGCCAGTCAAGATTTTAGGACTCTTGCTTAGTGGCCGGGATTAATCGATTGAATTTACTGAGCACTTACTCTGTGAAGAACACTGTATTCAGTGCTTGAGAGAGTCCAGTATAACAACACAAGAGAGTTGGTAGACTGAATTTATTGAGCACTTACTCTATGAAGAATACTGTACTAAGTGCTTGGGAAAATCCAGTATAGCAGCGTAACAGGGCTGGTAGACACAATCCCTGGCCACAACGAGTTTACAGAGGAGACAGACGTTAATGTAAATAAATTATGGATGCGTAGATAAATGCCGAGGGGACGATGGAGGGGTGAGGAAAAGGAGCAAATCGGGGTGACCCAGAAGGGAATGGGAGAAGAGGAAATGAGGGTTTAGTGAGGGAAGGCCTCTTAGAGGAGATGGGCCTTCAGGAAGGCTTTGAAGGGCTGGGGGAGATTAATTGTCTGATGGATGTGGGGAGGGAGGGCGATCCAGGCCAGAGGCAAGACCTGGACTAGGGGTCGGCGGCGAGACAGACGAGATTGAGTAGGTTGGCATTAGAGGAGCCAAGTGTGCGGGCTGGGTTGTAGTAGGAGAGTAGCGAGGTGACGTAAGAGGGGGCAGGGTGATGGACTGTTTTATAGCCGAGGGTGAGGAGTTTCTGTTTGATGCGGAAGCGATTGGGCAACCCCTGGAGGGTCTTGAGGAGTGGGGAAACATGGCCTGAACGCTTTTGTAGAAAAATGATCCTGGCAGATATTAATCCACTAGGCCCCATGAGCCAGGAGTTGCAGATCACTGGACTAAGCGCTTGGGAGAGTACAGTACAAATGAATTAGCAGACGGGGTCCCTGCCCATAACGATCTTGCAGCCTAGAGCCTACAGACATTAATATGAATAATTAATATATAATATATAATTTAAAGATACGTCCATAAGTGCTGTGCCGTACGGGGTGGGCCGAATATCAGATGTCCATAGGTCGCAGAAACTAATCGGACTGTAGGGACAGAGATCCTCCCGTTCTGCAACTTCTCCAAGATTGAGAGTCTATGGAGGTGTTGTTAGATTTCATTCTCCCAAGCGCTTAGTACCGTGCGTTGCGCACGGTAAGCGCTCAATAAATACCATTGAATGAATGAATGAATGGCTTTACAAAGCAGTCAGTCCCTTGGTCAAGCCTACTAAAATTTGATTTTTGGCATCGCTAGTGAAGAGGGATCTGGGGGAGCAGGCAAGATGGAATGAGGTCCTCCTTCCTCCATGGCTGGGTCACCCCCCAGCCCCAGAGACCACCATTTACCCCCAATTTTCCTGGATCTGGAAGCCTGTGTCCTGAGCAAGTGTGAATGGCCTCAGACTCACTGTGCTGCCATTCACTTATTCGTGCATTCATTATTCAGTTGTATTTGTTGTTGATTGCTTACTGTGTGCGGAACACCGTACCAAGAGTTTGGGAGAGTACGATACAACGATAAACAGACCCATTCCCTGCCCACAGCTTACGGTCTAGAGGCAGGGGAGGCAGACATCAATACAAATAAATAAATGACAGATGTGTACATTAGTGCTTCGGTGGTGGGAGAGGGGAAGAGCAAAGGGAGCACATCTCGCGAAGCAGGGTGCAATGGGTACCAAGTACGAAAGCGGGGAAGACTGGGAATAAGGTCCCGGTGTGTGTGTTTTTAAGGGAAGGAATTAGGCTGGCAGTTTGGGGGTCACTCTCTGAGAGTGACTTATTAAAACCTCGTTATAATCACATCTCCTTGGAAGCAGCGTGGTCTAATGGATAGAGCACAGACCTGGGTTCTGTTCCAGGCTCCACCACTTGTCTGCCGTGTGACCTTGGACAAGTCATTGAACTATTCTGGGCCTCACTTACCTCATCTGTAAAATGGGGAATAAGACTATGAGTCTCACGTGGGCCATGGACTGTGATTAGCTTCTATTTACCCCACTGCTTAGGATAGAGCCCGGCACCTAATAACTGTTTAAGAAATACCATAAAACAAAAACAAAAAGCTCCACAAGGCCTTCCCCCAGCAAGCTACCATTTCCCCTACTTCCCTTCCCTCCTATGTTATCCTTGAATTCAGATATGTACCTTTTATTCACCCCATCCCTAGCCCCACAGCACTTTAATACATATCCGTAATTTATTTTAATGTTTCTCTCCCCCTCTATTTTCTAAATCTACTGTGACCTGCGGTAAATGGACAATCCATGTTTAAAACTGTCTCGTTTTTACATCTTTTAGTAGGCAAAAATATAGTAGTGAATTACAGTCTCTAGACTGTAAACTCCTTGTGGGTAGGGACCATGTTAACTACGCTGTTATTTTGTACTCGCCCAAGTTCTTAGTACAGTGCTCTGCGCACAGTAAGTGCTCAAATACAATTGATCAAATGGGAGAGAAAAGACATAGTAATAATAATAAGAATGTTGGTTATTTGTTAAGTGCTTACTATGTGCCGAGCACCGCTCTAAGCGCTGGGGTAGATACGTTATCAGGTTGTCCCACGTAGAGCTCCCGGTCCTCATCCCCATTTTACAGATGGGGTAACTGAGGCACTGAGAAGTGAAGTGACTTGCCCAGAGTCACACAGCTGACAGGTGGCGGAGCCGGGATTAGAACCCATGACCTCTGACTCCTAAACCCGGGGCTCTTTCCACCGAGCCACGCTGCTTCTCATGAGAAAGGGAGGTGGTGAGGGGCCAAAATACGTGTCCTTGTCGATCTCAACCCCTTCCCCCTGCATCTCAAGCACAGGGGATAGATGGCATCACTGATACAGGGGACTTGATAGACTCAGAAGAAGGGGCAGAAGGGTCTTTTAATCAATCAATCAATCATATTTATTGAGTGCTTCCTATGTACAGAACACTGTACTAAGCACTTGGGAGAGTACAGTACAACAGAATTAGCAGACGCTTTCCCTGCCCATAACGAGCTTACGGTTTAGAGGGGGAGACAGACATTCATATGAATAAATGTTATTTATAATATATAATTTAAAGATACGTACATAAGTGAAGCAGCGTGGCTCAGTGGAAAGAGCCCGGGCTTGGGAGTCAGAGGTCATGGGTTCGAATCCCGCGTCTGCCACTTGTCAGCTGTGTGACTGGGGGCAAGTCACTTCACTTCTCTGGGCCTCAGTTCCCTCATCTGTAAAATGGGGATTAAGACCGTGAGCCTCACGTGGGACAACCTGATTGCCCTGTATCTCCCCCAGCGCTTAGAACAGTGCTCTGCACATAGTAAGCGCTTAACAAATAGCAACATTATTATTAAGTGCTGCGGGATCGGTGGCGGGGTGAATATCAACCCTCCAAAGGTCAGAGATCAAAGTGCGTCGGTGATGCAGAAGGGGGAACGAGCTGGGTAAAGATGCAAAAAACAAGACCGCGTTAATCGGGGAAGGCCTCTTGGAGGAGATGTGACCTTAATAATGTGGAGAGAAAATGTGGAGAGAGAGGAGGTCTGGCGTACATGGAGTGGGTGGGAAATTCCAGGCTAGGCAGAGGATGTGGGAAAGGGGTCAGTGGCAAGATGGATGAGATGGGGGCCCAGTGAATAAGGTGGAACTAGGAGAGTGGAGTCTGAGGGTTGGGTTCATTCATTCATTCAATAGTATTTATTGAGCGCTTACTATGTGCAGAGCACTGTACTAAGCGCTTGGGATGAACAAGTCGGCAACAGATAGAGACGGTCCCTGCCGTTTGACGGGCTTACGGTCTAATCGAGTTGTAAGCGGAGATTAGTGAGGTGAGGTAGGATGGTCTGAGGTGACTGAGTGATCGAAAGCCAATGGCGAGGACTTTCTGTTTGATGCGGAGGTGGATGGGCAACCACTAGAGGTTCTTGAGGAGTGGGGAGACGTGGATCCAACATTTTTTGTTGATAAACTTAAACCGGTGTTTAGTAAACCGACGTTTTAACCTGGAAGAATTTGAACAACCAAGGTTAACCAGGATAATAATAATAATGGCGGTATTTGTTAAGGGCTTACTATGTACAAGGCACTGCTCTAAGCGCCAGGGAGATACAAGGTGATCGGGTGGTCTCACGTGGGGCTCACAGTCTTCATCCCCATTTTACAGATGAGGTAACGGGCCCAGAGGAGTGAAGTGACTGGCCCAAAGTCACACAGTTGGCAAGCGGCGGAGCCGGGATTCGAACCCATGACCTCTGACTCCCAAACCTGGGCTCTTTCCGGTGAGCCACGCTGCTTTCCGAGCAGCCTGTCATTTGCTGTGGGAGTTGTAGATTAGCAAACTACAAACCGATCATATCACGATTACAATCTGGTAGTCATAAACTACCATTCCTAACTGCTACTTCTGAAGAGGTAAAGTGTCACTAGAACAATATGTCCCCGTTAAGGCTGCATTTAGATGAGTTATAAGAGCAGCGGGACTCAGTGGAAAGAGCCCGGGCTTGGGAGTCAGAGGTCATGGATTCTAATCCCGGCTCAGCCCCTTGTCAGCTGTGTGACTTTGAGCAAGTCACTTCACTTCTTTATGCCTCAATTACCTCATCTGTAAAATGGGGATTGAGACAGTGAGCCCCACGTGGGATAACCTGATTACCTTGTATCTACCTCAGTGCCTAGAACATTGCTTGGCACAGAGTAAGCACTTAACAAATGCCATCATTATTATTATACTAAATTTTCTAAATAATTGCCCTTGGCCTTCCAGAACTAAACGTTGAATTGTATTAAGTTTTTTTTAGGGTATTTATTTGGTGCTTACTCTTTACCAGGGACTATACTAAGCGCGGCATTAGAACCCAAGCCCTTCTGACTGCTAGGCCTATGCTCTTCCCACTAGGCCGTGCTGTTTCACTACATTTTTTTCCCTACTCAATAGTGTGTGAAAATTAAAATAATAATAATGCTTATTATGTGTATTAAGTGTTTACTCTTACTCTGTGCCAAGCATCAGTAGATTAGCCATAGTCCTAACCCACATGGGGCTCCCAATCGAAACTATTTAATCTCCATTTTGCAGATGAAGTAACGGAGGCACAGAAGAATTAAGTGATTTACCCAGAGGCACACAGCAGGGATAAGAACCCAGGTCTCCTGACTCCCACTGACGTGCTCTTTCCACGAGGCCGTGCTGCTGCCGCCGTTCCTCCCAGATTTGAAATTTGTGTCATATTTTAATCTATGTCTGCCCCTCTTGGGGTCACGTAGGCTGTATACCGATGCCTGCAAATACGTTCAATAATCCTTAATGAGGAAGGCTGGCTTTAATAGGAGCTTATGGCAATATTAGTTTCCATACCATATCGGTATGCCATCGGAAAAAAAAATTCACAGTTATCAGCCTTACAAAACAATTCCTTTCTGAAAATCTTGTCAAACTGAAACTGTCTGAAGTCATTTTCTTGTGAGAATGTTATAAATAGGGAACTGGTTCCTGAATTAAGGCCAGGTACCCTATTTTTACCAAAATTTGGTAAGTTTCCAAATCACCATACCAAATTACCAAAATTACCATGCAGTGGACCGTAGCTTGAACTTTTCACAAAAAAGAGCCTCGGGGCTGCCTAAATTAAATGATCTTTGGCCACCACTGAATGGACACCAGCAATTACATAGACCGTCTCCTGAACAGTTCACCGAAGATTCACGAGACTATACAGCTGTGAGAACCTCCTTCCGTTAAGAAACAAACCTAAATATAAGCTCAGAACTCTTTATTAAGCTGCCCATTCAAAATTTTATTTTTCAGAGTATTCTCAAGCCGTTTAATAGAATAGTCATAGTATTTTAGCAGTGATTTCCTACAAATTGGAAGTCGTGTGCCTCCCTGGAAGCCTATGTTTACACAAAGATAGGCTTCACTGCATGGGACTCCAAGGCCCTGGAGTGAAATTAAACGTGGCGACGGTTCTATTCAGCGGCTCTCTAGCGAACAGGTTACTAAGGATGCAGCCTGGAATCTTTACTCTGCTCTTTTCTAAAATTGACACCCTCTATTTTGAGAGTAGGAACATAACTTGCAGAGAGGGAATTGCTCATAAGCAGAAAATGAGGTTTTAGAGTTAATTACCACAGTTCGCTTTTTTCGGGGGGGGGGGGGGGGGGTTCTATTTGAAAGTTGAGTTTATTTCTATGGGTCACATAAAATATCATCCGCGTGAAAATTATTTCTTCTGTAATACTATTCCTCTCCAGCACCTATAAATGATGCCAATGGGTAAACGAATACTCCGTATCCCAGCTACCTGATAGCCTACAACCGAACTTGCTCTGGGATATCTGACTTCATCATCAACCCCAAATCTAATGTCCAACTCTCGATTTTGAAGCTGAGAATTGGATATTGGATCCAGAAAGTGATGGCACACTCTAAATAGAAGCAAAAACTGATAGTTTTCCTAAAGTGCCCGTGTATACTGTCCATACCGTTCTCTCCCACTTGCTTAGTAGAATGATTTACATACAGTATATACTCAAAAAATACCATCCGTCACCTCTTCGGATTGCACAGAAAGCAAATCCTCTCAGAGGAGAACAAACAAATAAATGTCTTTGGTGCTTTAAAGTCATCAAGCCTTTCTGATATCCCATTTCAAAATACGCATTGATCTTTTGTGGGGGGAAGAGGGGGGTGGGCTGGTCATTTGTTAAGCACTTACTATGTGCCAAGGAATGTACTGTGTGTTGGGATAAACAAGATTGTCGGGTTGGACACAGTCCCTGTCACGGTCTTAATGTGAATTGATTTCTTTGACAAGAGCAGAGACGCAGGTTTGTGCTACATTGATTTAAGTTGACCAGGCAGAAGTAGGATGGATTTGTGTCAGTGCTAATTTCAGGAGTGAAAATTGAAGAACAACTTAAGATTGAAAAATTCTCAATGTTTCTGTGGTCAATCCTGATTTTAGAAGAAGTGATTCCAGGAGGGGAGAAATCCTGTTAAAGCGAGCCCTAAAAATCCACCCCTTGTTCACATGAACAGTGGAGAATGTAATAGAAACTGTGGAAATCAAAGACAAATAATAATAACTGCGGTATTTGTTAAGTGTTTACTATGTGCCAAGCAGTGGGGTGGGTACAAGCAGCGTGGCTCGGTGGAAAAGAGCCTGGGCTTCGGAGTCAGAGGTCGTGAGTTCGACTCCCGGCTCTGCCACTTGTCAGCTGTGTGACTGTGGGCAAGTCACTTCACTTCTCTGTGCCTCAGTTCCCTCATCTGTAAAATGGGGATTAACTGTGAGCCTCACGTGGGACAATCTGATGACCCTGTATCTACCCCAGCACTTAGAACAGTGCTCTGCACCTAGTAAGCGCTTAACAAATACCAACATTATTCCAAGCATATCAGAGTGGACACAGTCCTAGTCCGATGTGGGGCTCACAGTCTCAACCCCCATTTTACAGACGAGGTAACCGAGGCCCAGAGAAGTGAAGTGACTTGGTCAAGGTCACACAGCAGACACGTGGCAGAGTTGGAATTAGAACCCGTGACCTTCTGACTCCCAGGCCCGGCCTCTAGCCACTATGCCATGCTGCTTCTCATAATAAAGACAGGTTTGTGTTTTAAAGATAACAGTAATAATGTTGGTATTTGTTAAGCGCTTACTATGCGCAGAGCACTGTTCTAAGTGCTGGGGTAGATACAGGGTAATCAGGTTGTCCCACGTGAGGCTCACAGTCTTAATCCCCATTTTTCAGATGAGGTAACTGAGGCACAGAGAAGTTAATGTTTCCAGGATGGTTTAGCATCATTTTTCACCCCAAGGCAATAACCCTCCAAGCTCCCTCAAGACTAAGTACATTTTCAAATCGTAAAAAAAAATACATTTCCTTTGCCTAAAGAAGATATCTCTAGCTGAAAACATTTGGTACTGCATGTCATTTTCCTTCATATTCTTGTCTAATCTCTGTTGTAATTAAATATGTATTAGGGTTATTTGCAGCTGCCTGATCAATGGAGCTTGAAACACAAGTAAGCAAGATGAGTAATGGGTGTTTTTTTCATCCTTGCTTACTTGACTGCCATGTTTCATTAATACTAAATTTTGTTTTGAGGACCTCTACATGAGGATTCTAAATGTCTAGTAAATGGCAGAAAAATCGCCTGCATTGTTATAAAAACTTGTATTAGTGCTGTGAATATGATGTCACACACTAGAAATGACCTCAATCAGAAGAGGTTTTATTGGGAAAAAAAATCGGTTACTTCATGAGCTGCCAAAAAATTCAAATGTTTGAATAGTTTCATTAAAAGTGGCCAGGCACCTAGACATTCACCACCTTTCCTAGCAAGTCGACGGGTGTTATATTTATGAATTCTTCTCCATAACTTTTAAAGTTTTGTAGATAGTGCATCGACCCAGAAAGCATGAGTTGGGGTGTCATTCAGCAAGCAGCGTTGCCTAATGGATAGAGCACAAGCCTGGAAGTCAGGAGGACCTGGGTTCGAATCTAATTTGCTCCTTTTATTCTCTCCCCCTTCGGCCCCACAGCACTTATGCACATATCTGCATTTGATTTATTTATATTAATGCCCGTCTCCTCCTCTAGAATGTAAACTAATTGTGGGGAGGGAATATGCCTTCCTTAGAGAAGCAGCGTGGCTCAGTGGAAAGAGGCTTTGGAGTCAGAGGTCGTGGGTTCGAGTCCCCGCTCTGCCACTTAGCTGTGTGACTGTGGGCAAGTCACTTAACTTCTCTGGGCTTCAGTTCCCTCATCTGTAAAATGGGGATTAAGACTGTGAGCCCCACGTGGGACAACCTGATCACCTTGTATCTCCCCCAGCGCTTAGAACAGTGCTTGGCACATAGTAAGAGCTTAACAAATACCACAATTTTATTTTATTCCCTTCGTGCTGGCTGCAGCACCCTCAAAACGGTGGGGAAGAGAATGCCCATCAGGTGCAATTCACAAATGTCTTGGCAGTGTGAGAGGGAAACAGGAGTCATTCTTCTGGGTATGTCTGAGTATTGCCGGGGGAAATCCTGGCAACGGGGTCGGCTGAACTTTAAAATCGAAATAGTGGTGATCGCAGCCGTCGAGAGACGAAACGGGTGGAAGAGTCGGCGTGAATGTACGTCCTGACAATCTTTTATTTTGTTCAATCGTTGTACTTCTGCACTCCTTTCCCCCCCTCACC